>NC_092187.1:13715559-15195559 GCF_043641665.1 Enoplosus armatus
AGAACTGAAGCCACTGGGGCAGGCAGATCAACAGCTGGGCTGGCAGGAATCAGAGGCAGACAGACGGACAGACAGACAGTTTAGTTTTCCTGGCGGGTGAAATTATGTCTTTTGTATGTTTCTATCTCACTCATGGAGAGGAAAAAGAAAGAAAAACAGTCAGAAGCTCTTGAAACCGTTCCAACTTACTCTCAAGCATTGTCAAATTAGAGTTTATTTACATAAGTCAAAGCTTAGGTCTCAGGCTAATGTATGTATAGGCTTTTATCCTACCATACTCGACACACACTGTTGACATATCATCACCTTTTAAGTTGATATGGCCTATTTACACATCCAGCAGTTATGGAGCCACATTATCATTCAGTTGGAGTCGTGTTTCAGGCCACCTGGTGAATGTAAGTCCAATATTCACTCTCTTTTAGACTCTCTGTTTTTTGGTCTCTACCAACTCCCAATATCTGGCTCTTTATCTGCTAAACGTTCCACTATGTTCACCAGCTCGTCTGTAACTGTGTCTGTCTGCTGTTAGGTGCTGACCATATAGTGTACAGTACGTTTTTAAGAGCTTTTAAAGCTGCTGAGGCTGAAAACGACGCCATGAGAGCGGTAAGAGTGAACCAAAACAGTTATGTCGCTAGCCGGACAGCTAAACAGTGACAATAAACAATCACATTGTTTTCACATTGTCATTCATACATTGTCATAAAAATATTGATTATAGCCGCTTTAAACTCTGCTGTCTGCTAATATGAGCGCATTAGAAGCAGAAATACTGTTTCTGCGTCTGAGTTTCAGAGTGGTTTTCTACATCCTGTTAATCTGGGCAGACATTTTCCTGCTCTGTCACTGTAAATTGAGTAAATCATTTATACTGCTTGGCCTCATGTACCCATATGCCTGCAAGACACACACACACACACACACACACACACACACACACACACACACACACACATCCGCATGCATGCCTCTGTTTCCATGGATGCGTTATATGCACCAAGAAAACATTTACATTTCCAAGGCAGGGCACCTAATCAAATTCAGATCTACATCTAGAGGAAGAGCAAACGTGGACGCACATTCCTGCCACGTGTGTGTTTGTGTGTGTATATGCCTTTGAGTGTGTGTCTGGGTGTGTATGCATCTGTATATGTGTGTGTGTCAGAAAGAAGACAGACAAAGAGAGGGAGAGTGTGTCTAGTTGGTATTCCAGGGTGGCTTGTTGTGAGTGTGGTTTCCCACATTTCTTATCAGAGTTGTGATCACAGAAAACTGGTCTCCTCAAATGGAACACATCCCTCCCTCGCACTATCAGGGATGCACACACACACACACACACACACACACACACACACACACACTCAGAGACACACAGTCGTCCCTATGTTTCTCTGTTCGTGATTCCCTTTTCTTGAGTCTAATTCAATCTTCAACTTATAACCTGCCGCCGAAACACACGCAGCCAAGAACATGAATGCAATTTGGAACCATCTGAGGTGAGTGTGTCTGTCTTATGAATATATAAGAGTTTCTCCTTTGGAAGTCCTGCTCAGAACCAGCAGAGGCATTCAGCCTGGGGACGGATAAAACAATTGCTGGCTTAGAAAAATTTAAAACAAAGAAGAAGAAAAATGCTTCGGCAAATACAAAGTACCACAGAGAAGAAGACATGTAATATTCAGCGGGAAAAGTAAAGAGGTCGACATTTTGAGGATTGGTGGGAGTGAAAAAAAAGCAAATGGCTGCCAGGTTGTACTTGAGTTAGCCTCTTTCACCCTGCACTTCATTTCCTGAGATTGAAACGCTAAAGAAATTGTCTAATTGACAAGCCAGTGATGCAGTGTAGTAACCCAAAGTACATAAGCTGTGTACTCACATTAAAGCACAACGCAGCACTTCAGCAGCAGTGAGGTAGATCTGCATGCTGATATGCTGAGGATGCTGCATCACACAGAGCGGTTCATGCAGAGGTAAAAAAGTGACAAGAAAAATACTGAGATAAGAAGAATCTTGTTCAGAATCTGGCTTTGCTTCATTTAGGGAAATGTGTCCTAGTTAGCATCCTGCTGCACAAGCACACACACATTCCTATGCTGCTAATGAACAGGCTGCTTTCCCACTTGGGATTTCTCTCCCTATATGTTTCTTTCTCTCTATCCCTCCCTCTGCATTCCCGTGACAGCTTCTCCTCTCCAGAGTTTAGACGTTTGACGTGTGTCACTCATACAGACTCAGACTGGCAAGTTGTGAACCCAAACACACACACGCACACACACACACACACACACACACGTATGCAAATAATAAGCAAAAATGACAAAGCTTTCCCAAAAACAAGCCAACTCGTAATGAAATACACTTTGTGCTTTCTCACACACACATACATGCACACCTGTGATGTGAGGTAGTCCTCAGCGAATATATTAACACAAGACAGTGTGACACCTCTTGTAACTGACTGCGCTGTCACCTCTGCATCTGCAAATTGGATGAACAAATAAATCTATAATTCTCAAACATCACAGGCTATTTGAAATGCGTTAATCCCCCCGATCCGTAATGTATTCATGTTATTCATCTTCACGCTTGAGATACACAACCCCTCTAATTCAAATATTTGTTTTCACATCCTTTTAATCAAATTTGCATGGATTGATTTTCATAATGTTGAAAGCGTTGAATCTCTTAGCCTATAGATAGCTCAGCAATCCATTTGAAGACCAAGAGATACAGTTGACGTTACACTAGTTTAACATTGTGTTGCATGATATGTGTGGTAATTGAAGCAACTAGTTATTTCTTTGCTTTTGTTGCAGGTCACAGTTACGTTTCATCAAAGACTCAGTGTCAAACAGCCCCACATTTTGAGGCAGACTTCAAACATTTCATTTTTAGTCAATCATATAAGCTGTTTTACTCGGAGGCGTTGTTCAAGCCAGGTCGAAAACCTTTGAAAATTATCTGCTGCGTGCAGATGTGTGTTACAGAAATAGAGAATAGAGAGAAAGGGAAATGGAAAGAGAGAATGGATCATCATCATCACAGATGTCAGTTAACACAAAGTACAATCTGGTGCCAACATGGCTGTTTAAAACCTCATCTTCAGTTCAGTGAATCCCTAACATGGAGAATCTTGGCATTTATAAAAGAGAGTATGAATTTGGCCTGCGGGATGCTAACACTACGCAGAACTTTGACTGACTACTAACACAACGAAAAGTTACACAAGTATGAACATGTCATATGTGTATTGACATTTTAGACTTTGATCTTTTAGGTCGCTGTGGTCATTCTCAAAAAGGACGCTGTGTCGTAAACATAATCCAGGTACTACAGCCGTAGTATAGAACTGAAACCTTGGTGAAAACTATGGTGTCTCCCAACATTCAAAGCAGTCTGGCAGTCCAACAATGTTATAAATCCTTAAAAAAAAAATTATGTCCAAAATCATGCAAAGAATTGTCAGGAAGTTTGTTGTGATGTTTCATCTGTATTTAAAGGGTCCATACCTCAAACTTATCAAACTTAAAAGTTTTTCTGAGTGTGCAGGACACGCTAACAGGATTTGCAGGCAATTTATGCTTTATTGTCCTTCCATGTTGTTGGCTATATGAATATGATCATTTGTGTAAGAAATCAGGGAATGTTTTACTTTACTTACTGTGACAATTGTCTTAATTATTTTTCTCGTAAAAATCTACAAATGCACGGTACTCAAGTGAGTTTGTAACACAGTTAAATGTTGTAATACTTCCATTTCAACCACTGGCAGTTTGTTTGGAAACATATGAAAGCCCAGAAGGCAAAATAAGGTGAGAACTTTTGTCAATGTCAGACGCAGGGGGCTGTGGCTATTTCCTGGACAGGAAAGCCTGCTCGAAAAGCCACATGATGTTGCTAAATAACATAAAATACAAAAGTAAAAAAACGAAACGAAACTGACTCTAACTAGCTGCATCATTAGGTATTATTATGTTTCAAGCTGCTATGCATCTAATTCTACCTCTAAGTTAAAAAAACTTTTTATGAAGGCTGTTGTGTAGACTGTGGAACTGAAGTCCCACAAACAGAGAGGATCCACACACTGGAATAAAGTCACTCTTGTAAACTCTATTTTGAGCAAAAAAAATAAAACTCACATAGTCAAGGATGGGGATCAGTGATTGGATATTAGGTATGCACATTCAGTGCTCATTCACGTTTTCTGTGTGATTGGTCAAGTGAACGTGCTGCTGCTCTCCTCCGTTCAGCGAACACCGTCAGTTGGGAGAGCCACAGCCACATCAGTGCATATTCACTGAAATGCACGCACAGTAGCTAATGCTGCAGACCCAATACATACAGAGCTCTAAAAAGTATCAGCAGAAAAGATTTGTCCGTTCACTTTTTGCCAGTATTATTGCAAGAGTCTGACTATGAAAGATAGTCCATTTATTTTAATTTAGGCCAACCCTTCCCCAAAAGGGGGGTGGCTATTAAAGGCTTAAAAAGAGAAATCTTTTGTTTTTTTATAACACCATATGCGTTGTGTTTGTGCCTAAGGACCCAAGTTAGACACCAGACACCTAAAGGAATTCCCTGTGGTGCCAATAAATGATAGTGTTGCGTTTGCCCCCTCACTGGTTTTACTATCTAGCAGCTGTAGTTAGCTGTAGGGTGCTATCTCACAGACAAGGCTACATCACAAACACCAGCGGACAAACAATTAAGTGATAGAAGTGATAAAAGAATTACAAGAGCAGTCTGTTTTTTCAGCTAACAAAAAAATGTTTGGATACAGTTTGGAGAGAGTGTGTGGTCCTGTGTGTGTGTGTGTGTGTGTGTGTGTGTGGGTTGACTGGGTGAATAATCAAACCTCCTTCCTGTTGGGCTTTTCCACAGTAACACACGTACATTCACGCCACCCGATTATGCCTGATTACAGGCTGCTGTCTTCTGGATGTGACAGCAATTCAGATGTACAGCTCGGCACACACACCATCCCACCGGCAGCACAACCCCTTCTGTGCACACGCACGTATTTACACACACACACACAAACGCAGCCAGTGTCCCACCGCCCCTGACAGCATATTGCCAAAATAAACAGCATCAGCCCTGTCAACACAGAGATCTCTCACTGCGAGCAAGAGACTCAGACATACACCTGGTAGTCACACACACCTACACAAACATAAATCGGTACACACACACACACACACACACACACACACTATAAACACATCTAGCAATCAGAGATGTGCAGAAACACACACAGCAGGGAGAAGAGGATCAGTGGGGTATTGATATTACAAAGACTCATGCATACACCTGCTCTGTCTCTCGCTCTCTATCTCTTACACACACATACACACACACACACACACACACACACACACACACACTCCACCCCTGACAGAGATACAGACTGTTACTGACAGGCTGGAGGACAAGTGATTTCCTGGCAGCCATCGTCTCCTTGCCTCTTAATCCAAGCTGTGGGAGGCGGGCGGTGTTGACATCTGAGACCAGTGTATGGGATCCTCTCATATCTGACCTTTAACACAGCCAGACCAGAGCAGGTAAAGGTCTACAGCTCCCCAGTGACTTGCATAGATTTGATACTGCACACAAGAGCAAAAGCAAGAGAGCGAGTGAGGAAAGAGGTAGAGCAGTGGGACAAATGGAGAGTCCTTGAATAAAAACCTATTAGCTACAAAGAAAAGTAGGTTCCTTCCTTTTCCTTTCAAGATCAATCATTCAGATTCTTGTTTTTTTCAATAGAGCTTTGTACCCATGAGACAATATTAGCAAAAGCTTAAAATGGTATGACACTCTCTGAGTATCAGTATATTCACTGGACTATTCTGTGTATCTGTGGTTTGAATTTATATTCATAAACACAAAATAGGCTCCTCGATGGGCTGAATAGGTTGCCTTACTCTAAGGAAAACACATTATGTGATACAATATCCCTATGAACTACATTCATACTGGACAATTCTGCAGTGCAGTGCGTGCGGTTTTCGTCCAGTGTTGACGAAGCTACAGTACTTTGAAACTAATCCTCATAAGAAGTAGTGAAGCTACACTTTGGTTGAAAGCTACACTACAAGCTACTCAGAAAAAAATGGCCTGCTACATGAACAAATGTGCTCATTATTTTGTGGTGTTTAATGCCAACATTAAAGGGTTAGTTCAACATTTTGGGAAATGTGCTCATTCACTGTCTTGCAGAGAGTTAGATGAGAATTGAGACCAGAGGAAGACTCTCATATCTCCTCTTTGAATGTGAAGCTTCAGCTGATCACGGTGAGGTTTGCCAGGCAACCAGCAGAGACTCCAAAAAGTCATTGTGTCCGGCCCCCCATAAAACCACAACTCGTTATTTTTACTCTTCAGTTTTTGTACAGATTAAACAAGTGAGATATGAGGTGTTGGAGGCAGATTTTATTAATTTTGGACAGAGGTTGCAGGTTGATATTGTAGAAGTTAAAAATTAAAAAATGTTGGCATTGAGTGTCAAAACCAGTGTCTGAGAGTGTCTGAATGTAATCCAGGATTTATGCCAAATTGTCCAATATCTTCCTGTCTAGAAATAGGATTGCAATAAGACTCTAGTCTGGGAAAGTTGCTTTGACGTGGCATGGCATTATTCAGTGGGCAGCACCACCAGACGACCTCCTATATCCACACCTCTCCCCAGCCAGGAGAAGGGAGATCAGGGCAGGCTTTGACCTGCCACCCATACCCACAACACCTGTCACACGGGTCAATCAGGCAGGGGTGCCACGTCTGTTAGGGCCAGGGTGAGCCGGGTAGCTGGTCACCAAGCGGTTTAATCTCCAACAGATTCCCACCACCTGGCTCAACTGGCATCGCACCAAGCCCCGCAGCCCTCCAATCTGGCAGATCCTCGTGTTGCAGTTCAACAGGAACTCAAGTGGAAATGGATGGATAGATGGATGGAGCACGTAAGTGTAGGTAGGGCATGCAGCCCACTTTTGAACCTCCATCTCTTAAAGAAAACAGTTTGAACACATAATCTACTGTATTCCTCTCATCAGCCCTGCTGTGTGGAGTCATGGCCACAGGCTGTACTGCTGCACAAGTGTATATGCGTATACATGCAATACATGAATGTTTGCCTCAGGGGAGGATTTGCTCTCGGGTCTTTGATTACCAGTTTGCAGTCAGGCTTTTCAAAATGACACAATTCTTAGATTCCCCTTCAGCAATATAGCATGTGGCTTGTAGTTAAATCTCCCATCTGCTGGATGAGGACTTAGCATTTTGGCTTGGCTGTCCACTTCTTTATTGTAAATGTGTGCTGCAGAATTGTTTTATGTCCCTAAATGTAGAATGAGGTCAACCATGTATGACTTAGCTCCAACAGGATGCTGATGAAAAGAAAAGAAATGCTTTTCTTAGTTTTGTCGAATAATAAAGAGGATCGTATTTTTGTATCAAAGGTATGACTGGCTGCACTGGATTGCATAACCGACCAGAATCTGTGACAACATTTAGACACAGCAGCTTCATTTCCCTATCCTCCAAATCCTTCGCTCAGCACATTATCAGCCTTTGTACACACACAACGAAACAAAGATATGCACACAGACCCACACTGTGCCCCCCCCCCCCCCCCCCCCCCACACACACACACACACACAAATGCGTCACTTTGCAAAAGGTTTAACTAAAGGATACAGCTGTCTTCTGTATTACAGTATTACTTACAGTTCATCTGTATATTTATGCATGCATGTATGTAAACCCTTTACATTTCTGCTGGTCAACCAGAACACAGGAAGTAACTCTGCATGGAAAAAGATGAATTCATCAATTCATCAAATAGTCTACATCTGTTTGGGTTGAACAAAGAGAAATCAGATCATCACTGTCAACACACTGACACACACACACACACACACAAAAGAAAAAGCTATTTAATAAGCGCTGCAACTAATGACTATTTTCATTTTTTTGTTTGATTAATCAAACATTATTTCACAGTAAAACACTTTTAAAAAAAAAAAAGACAAATGCAAGTATTACAAGTTACCAGAGCCGAAACTGATCTCTTAAAATATCTTAGTTCTCACTGACAAACAATACCCCAAAGGTATTCCATATTACGAAGATGTGAAGCAGAGAGAAGAAAGCAAATCTTCACATTTCAGAAGACATAACCGGCAATTTAATATTATTTTTTCTATGCAACTGACTCAAAAGATTGTCAAAAATCTCTATGGTTCAATGTTAAACACGTGTGTAAAGGCCTAAAGGACTAACATAAACCGTACCGTCTGATCCAGTCACACTTCTGTTTGCCCTCTCTATTCTGTTTCCCCTCATTTAGGTGACTAATAATAGTCCACACAGTTCCATGAATCATGGTTATTAAGTGCAGTAAGAGAAAATAGTTCCACCTAAGTCTCCTGGCTGCTTATTTTTCACAGTCTCATTGAGCAGAGAAAGTTAAGAGACACAGACACCAAGCGCTCGCTCACGATACCAACAAAACAGCATCTCCGTGACTCAACATTATAACACGGTTAAGCAAATGAAGAGCTTATATTTGTGCTGCGCTCATCCACCACTTGATAACAGAAGGGCAGAGTCGGAGAAATGGAGAACCCGGATTGAAATAGATGAGTGTAAGACAAGAAAAGAAGCCAAGAGGCACGAGTCAGGGCAGACAGAGAAAGAGAGAGGAATGGTTAGTAGGTGGGAACTTAGGTGGGAGCTATTGTTCTCTGAACATGGAGGGTTAGTGAGGCAGCATTTGGCAGTTGGTTCAAAGCAACAAACTCGAAATCAATCTTTTACAGCTTGTCCAAACAGACTCGCACAGACACATAGACCCAAAAAAAAGGACGCACACACAGAAGCAACCACAAACAAGCAGACAATACCAAAACACTTTGTAGTAGACTTGTGTTGTGAGGATGAAAAAAAAAGGGTTTTCACTTCCTATGCATGGTTACTCTTGAAATAGGAGAGAGTCTGGGTTGATACTGAGACTGTGTGTGTGTGTTTGTTTGTGTGTGTTTGTGTATGAAAGTGTTTGTTAGCATGTGCCCAATGCTGTGTTTCTTTAATGAGCTCGGTTTACACACTTCGTTAATTGGCTGGCACAGCAAAGGACTGTCCAAGATCTACAGACCAATCTGCACACACACACACACATACATCTCCATTTCACTGTGCTTATTTATTCATGTATTAGTTAGTTTGTTCCACTAGGTTCACTTGCAGGCTGCTGTAGTAATTGCCACTATATTCTCTGCATTGATTTCCACTCCGACTGCACACACACACACACACACACACACACACACACGTACAGTACGCCCATGCGTACACAGTCGCCAGCTCTTTGGAAGTGCCTTTTTCTTTGCAAATCTGCTTTCGCAAGAAACAAAGCAAGAGCAAATTGTATTCTCAGTCAATTTATCTATCCATTTATCCATTTACCTGTGTCTCCCTAACATGTATTCATTTGCGGTAACAAAGAGACAGGTGAGACAGCAAGAACTGCAAGCATTCTAATTAAAGTATCTGGGAGGGGGGAAGAGAGCCGAGCTTTCTTTCAGCGCATCCCTCATCACACTGGCTGTAAAAATAGCATCAACCCCACAGTCCCGGGCAATGTTCTGTCTGCTTGCAGCTCAGGGCTTGTTTCTGGTGAGCAATGGGAGGTACAGTGGAGAGATTTTGCTGTTGCTGCACAACAAACACAGAGCAGCCAGACTCAGTCCGCATAGGCATTCTGTTCGAGCTGGATGTGATAGTCCATTCTGACTGGACTGTGTATGTGCGTGAGAGAGCCATGCTAAACATGATTACAGATGGGAATGTTGTATATGTGTGTGTGTGTGTGTGTGTGTGTGTGTGTGTGTGTGTGTGTGTATATATCTGTGTATATATATGTGTGTGTGTTTGTGGATATGTGGGCAGGCAGGACAGGAGGTCTGCTGGGAGAGATAACTGCTCAAATCTGTCCTCTCCTTCTCACTCACACCCTTATGCTCAGACCTCTAAAAGCTTACCCCTAGGCTTACCCTGCACGCACGCACACAAGCACACACACACACACACACACACAGGATCCTCATATCAACCCTATCCCCAACTCCCATTTCAGTTCTCCCAAGTCCATAGCTGTTGTGCTTCATTTGAGAGAGACAGACATGCAGAGACAAGAAACAGAGGGGTGGACAACAAGTGCATTAGCAGGGTTAGGTTATCATCTATTAATGAGGTGCAAGTTTGCACATGCATGCGCATATATGCACATATGCACTCACTTGCACTAGCAAACACACACACACATTCATAGTGAGAGGGTTGGAAAGGGGTCGTTTAATATTTAAACAGGATGCTTTAAAGTTGAAATTGAATTAGAGTGGCACAAGGAGATGCCGAGTTCCCCTGAAAAAAAAGATTGAAATTTTATGCATTCTGCAGGTAATTATACTGCGAGGGAAAGTACACAATGCTCATGCTCTCTTTCAAGTATTCCTCTTTTGTTTTCTCAGTAGCTGTTCTTCCTTTGCAGTGACCCGCTGCCCTCCCCTCTCCTCTTTCTCCCCATGAACAAACAACTCCACGTCAGATGGATTTTCTCCACACCATGCCTCATTGCATTATCTCCTGTTTTTCCAAACACCTTTGGGGGTGAGAAGGACCGGGCTATGTCAAGGAGATTCTTAAGATCACCATCTCTCCATGCTGGGAAATCTCAACTGTGAACAAATCTGTCCTTAAAGTGGCAGAGACTCGGTCAGGCGACAAGAGGGCCCCGCTGTCTGCATCATGTGGGTGGCCAGAATTATGCATGGGGAGTGACACATTCACAGTGAGAAATGATTGTGGTCTGATGAGTGCATGTCATTCATACCAAGTGGGTTACAGTGACCACTGTAAACATCTTAGTTTCCTGGTGTTTGTTCCTCGCTGCACATCATTCCTGCAGCACCACGGACAGCTCCCTCACTGGATCCTACTGCACTGGTCAGCACCACAGACAGCTCCCTACTGCATAAGGTGCAGTCTGGGTGACACAGGGCAGCAATTCTCAAAAAAGGGGTTCAAGGGCCTTTAGGGGCCTCATTAATGTAGTCAGGGGTATGTTCCTTAATTCCTACAGCGTACAACATGGTAAAATCTTACCTGGTATGTAACCACCTATCACCTTCTCCACAGGATTTAAGTACATAACAAGTGTAGTCGTCCCATGGCATGTTCATGTTAAAAAAAAAACATGCAGTGAGAATCAAATCAGGGATCTTTTACATCAAAAGGGTGAAAAAATAACAAGACTAAGACTCTACAGCCATGCTCTGTGAGGATGTACTTAGGCACAGTGGTGCTTACAGCTAAATGCTAACGTCATCATGCTAACAATGACAAAGCTTACACCCTGATATTTAGCAATTATAATGTTTACTATGTTTACCATCTTAGTTTATCATTTTATTCATTTTGTCATGTTAACATTTACTAATTAGCGCCAGACAAAGTACAGCTGAGGTTGATGGGAATGTCATTAGTTTTGTAGGTCATAAACTAAAGTATTGGACAAATTAAAAATGTTTACCTGATGATGGCGCTAGAGGAAATGTCAGGGGAGCAAGCTAATACAGTTCATCGTGATATGTGCCAAATTTCACGGCAATGTGGACAGATAGTTGTTCAAAACCAAAAATGTCAACCCCTGGAAAAGTCAGAGGATCACCAAAGTCAGTAGGATTCATGTTCTAGGGTTCATCAATGCCTGTACAAGATTTCATGGCTATCCATCTAATAGTTGTTGAGATATTCCAGTCGGGGCCAAAGTGGTGGACCAACAGACCATCCACAGAGCCACACCGCTAGTACAGCTAAACATTTTACTTTTCTGCTGTCTTATTATCACATAATTGTGCAGACATGCTTAATAGGTCAAAGCCAAAACATTTCTATGTGAGATAAGAGTAAAAGAAATGTGTAGAAAACATATTGACAAAAAATAATTGACAATGTAATTCCTTGTGACTGAAAGCCCTAAAGCCAGCGGCATCACAAATTAAGCTCCTCTTTGTGCCCTTCTCTGCCACAGCTGCAGCCAGGGAGAGGACACAGGCCCGGCTCAGCCTCATCACATAAAGGCAGGCGGAATGCTAATAAAGTTGGATTCAATCAAATTGAAAGCAGTCTTTTGGTAATTCATGGCTTTAAAATTAGAATTCTTGTTCTGCATTCAGAGCCTCTCTCTGTCTCTCCCACACAGGCCGAGTCTTATTCTGGCTCGAACTGAGAGATGTTGTGTTTTCTACTGATGGACATTTGAGGCATTTTTTCAACCTGCGAAAAAAAAATGTCAGCACTTAAAAATACTACGTTCCTGAATGATCTTATGAATGAAATCCTCTTGTCTTATCATAACACAATCTGTGGTGCTGAATAGACACTGCTGATGTTTACATTTCCAACAGTAGATATCATCTTTTTTTGCAGTCACTGTTGCTTTTTTCCTCACACTATTTGTTGATTAAGCCTTGTTTTCTGGAGGCACTGACATACATCTTTGTCTCCTCAGCCTTTGGGGGGGGGGGGGGGGGGGGTGCTATCACTAAGTCTAGCTAAGCAACATATTCTTGTAATGAACAACTGTGGCTGCTGGCAGAAATATAAAGGGCATCGTTATCTGTCCACAAAATGTTTTTTCTCTAGAAATGACCACAGCAGCACAGGATGCTTGAAATGACAAATGTAAAAGCTAGATAGATGTTGTGTTCAGAGCATTTAAACCGCTGTTTGCAGTATTTGTATGAAAACGTTGCATATTAATACTTAAAACCTACTCATACGCCACTGTAACTCTGTTTGTGGGCATGCACATGTGCATGGCTATAGTTGTCTCCCCATGTGTGCCCTCCGAGTGCTGTGGCTAATGGCAGTGTCATAACATTAGTCATATTAGGAGGGGATTAGTAAGAGAAACCGTCTTAAGGATGTGATCCCTGGGAGGGGGTGCCAGATACTGCTTGTATTACTGTCAGCCCTGTCTCGCACACACACTGGGAGCCTAGCAGCCTCGCCTGCTTTCCTCAATAGGATCTGTAGAGAAACATGACACACTGAAGCGCACCACCTACTGTAGCTCATTCCCCTCTTCCACTGTGTTTTTTTTTTTATCTCATCTATTGAAGTGCTGGTGTGAAACATGTCTCGTAGAAAAACAGAAATGCTCCGGCTGGGTTGAAAGGTTGAAGCGAGCGGATTAGAAGAACCAGTCCTGCGCTCTTGAGCTTCTTAACAAGGTGTTCCCTCTTACTGGGCAGACTGTGTCATTTATGGTGGAAGCCAAAGTGACAAACTTCTCAGAGACTAAAGTGCATGACTTATGTCACAGTGTTGAAACCAGTGTCATGCCAAAGCTTAATTCAGCGTCAGCAAGCTTAATAAATTATTTTCAAACATGTACTTTTTAAGCATTTTGCTTCAAGAGAAGTTCTTCAGTATGAAATTAACTGCAACGATGAGTCTATTTTGTATTCTCTTTCTTAACGGGCACCATGCAGTGCATGCTAATTCCACACTCATCTAATACAAGTAAATGGGTGTGAAAAGGGTGCAGAGGACAGTGCCATAAAGACACTAAAACAATGATACTCACAAGTGATTGGCTGAGAAGCCATTCAAGACATCACACAAGGGAGGCTGTTCATATTTCTCACTCTATCTGTAATTGTTGTTTATCTTTAGAGAAGTTTTAGCCACTCCATTCTACTCTTTGAAGAAATAAAGTATTAGATTAGGTCTAATATTTGTGTTATCAGGAGGACATGTTGCAGTACTTTGAGCTGCAACTTTATTCAACTTCTTCCGGTTTACATCTAGCTGTAGTACAGCAGCCTCCATAGGACCCACCTACATGTAGCTATTACGACAATATCAGACATTTCCAGCTCCACTGGTCCAGTCAGACGGCGGCAGGAAGAGACAGTCAATGGCAAGATGGAAGCGTGGAAGGCTGAACTGTAGGCTGTTACCACTTTTTATCTGCTTGCTGTAAGAGAAGCAGTCGACCTTCAAGCATTAAGCAGAATATGACAACCGAATCATTCAGCATTAATGTTGAATTTAAATGTTTACATTTAAATAAACCTTTTTTTTTTCTAAGTCCAAGGTTTGTTTTGTTTTCTAGAGGATCTTTCTGCTCCGTGGGAAAAGACACTAGATTAAGAAAGTAGCCAAGCTGAGCTGTTGGATGGAGTGTTTACCACCCGCACAACCACACTAATTACTGCTGTGTATGTGCTCCGGCTCAAACATACCAATCTACAGTATATAAAGCTTCATACTGAATTCATAATTGCATAATTAGATATAATTGCATGTGCTGTGGGCTTGCCTGACAACCTAATGAGGCAGCCATAAAATAGCTAGTGGTTCCACTTATAAGAACATAATCAAAGACTACAAGATAAAAGGGCATACACAGACAAACACAGGCAGCCAGTAGGATAGGCCCAGAGGTACACACGCTAGAAAAGAGTAGAAATTATTAAAGGAAAGAAGAGAGTGAGTGAGTTTACTACTCTCGTTATACTCTGTCCACAGTGGCTCAGGTCGTCAGGGACTGTGAGAGTCTCTGTGGTTCCCATGTCACAGCATTTGGGATGTCATTTGCTCCCTACCTTTCCTTACTCTTCACTATCGCCAGAGGAATGACCAAGGCAAGACTCACACAAACATGCCTCAAGAGAGAAGGATACACACACACACACACACACACACACACACGAGGCTGAGCCTAATTATGCTGGCTTAATGACCACAGTGATTGCTGTCTAGTGGTTGTTGATGAAGAAAGCTGGCGGAGCTGGAGGGCTGTATGTGTGGTGAAGCTCTGACTTCTGGCTAACAGCTCCTCTTTGCCGTCAGCCATAATGAGTCAGCCGTGACACCGCCAAAGCTACTGTGTCTGCGTTGGTCCGTTTGTAACTGCCGCAGAAAGTGATACCACATCCCTGCCCACACACTGGTGGACAGTCCTGTCGCTGCAGACTCATTAGCAGAAGCTATAGCCGCATCAACATCAACAAATCAAACTTGCTTTGCAAGTTGCAATGTGTCACCGCAGGCTGGCTTCTATAGTAGCAGCCATAGTTGTAGTTAACCTGCATACCGTGAATTTGGCTACCATGGTACTGCAGCATCCACCACAGTGTCATGTTTCTGAAATATTGTCAATAATACCTCAATGAGCCTGCAGGTTTTTCAGTTCTGCATCACTAAACTGACATCAATCAAACAAATGCTTACAAGGCAATTTGTTTTGCTTTGCAATCAAAGTAAAACACAGCTTTAACACTGCAATTTATTGATATTTAGGAGGGAATTATTCTGAGGTTCATCAAGGTAGAAAAGCACGAGAGACTTAACGCTTACACATTCACATCCAGCCTGCATTGGTTTGTAGAGAGTGTAAGTATTGTGTACAGATAGCATCTGTCCTGAAGAGACAGAGGTGTGGCGAGACTACACAGCATTGCCATAACATGCATACATGCAGCTCTCCATCTCTAAGTGTGTCTGTGAGTGTGAGAGAGGTTTTAGAGGAGCTCAGTACAGTACAGTTTATGGTTCTCACCATTAGATTACATTCAATTAATATATCATCTATGTTTTTTGTTTTTAATTAATTGTTTTCAATGATTCGTTTGTTGTAAATTCGGAATTGTTATACTTACATCGTAAACGTCCTGCTTTAGAAGTACTATACTTGATTATAGCCATGCCAATAAAGCAAACTTTGGAACAGAGGTGTTCAGTGCATGTACGAACAAATCTCTAACACCAAATCTTCAAAGTGAACGGACTTGACCGAATCAGTAGCTTTAAGTAGTGGAGCTCGCCTCACTGGTTAAAAACATTAAAAGAACACGAAAGCCAAGTTGCTGCTGAGCTACTAACCTTACAAACAATGCTTGAGTGGGCCTAGTTTTGTACTGAACTGAATGTAACAGCTTAAACCAGCAACAGACTGAACGTACTACTGAAATGAATCCGTGCCAAACATCGTGGTGTTACGAACGGTGATGCATTCACTTACTGATGTACGTACTGAAGTGCATTTGATTGCTTAGCTTAGGGAAAAAGGTGAACGAACTACAAAGTCAGTGACTACGAATCTTTGAACTGAACTCTACAAAATCAAACCTGCAAATGAATTTGTAATGTCCACCTTTATTTTAAAATGACAGTTTGAGTTTGAGAGTGGGAGACCGACAGTGACACGGCACAGCAGAGAGTTTGGTCAAGAGAGATGGCCATTAACAGTGCAAATGAAGGGAAACATGTAATGACAGGACCCCAGAGTCGCTGATGAGGGTGATGGATGGCTTTCAACTCAAATACATGGCAGTTCATCACTCACCTCAGACACAAACACACACTCACACACACAATCACACACTCACTCGTGCTCTCTCTCATTCTCTCCCTTATTAACCTTGTGCACATCCACTTACACTGTTTTGCACATGCAATGCCATTCAGCATTGTATTGATGGCACGGGGATCACTTGTATAGCCTTGAAAAACACTCATGTATACACAGACACACACACACACACACACACACACACACACACACAGAGCATCACTCACCGTAGCCCTATCACCCACCCTCATTAGTCAAAGATGTAGAGCACTGCCACACAGTATTCCCCCATCGTCTCTTTGCCACAAGAGATTATCGTTATCTATTACCTTATTATTTTCAGTAAATTGATCTTTTAGCATACAAAATGTCAACAATGATGACAAATAGCAATCACAGAATAACAGAGTTCAACATGATGAAAAAATCCCAAACATGTTCAAATTGAGACAATATGGCTGTAAATGGCAAAGGTTTAGTATTTTACTTGATAAATAATTAATTTAGGGCTGCAGCTACTGTTTTTTTTTTTTTATTGTTGATTAATATTTTGATTATTTTAGTAATTGCAGCCTCCATTTTTCCTTTTAAATGAATTGGTTAACCATTTGCTGTACAAAATGTCTTGTTGTGTCTTACAGATTGTCCAAAATCCAAAGATACTCGATATCTGATATAAAACATAAAAAGCAGCAAATCCTCATGTTTGAGAAACTGTAGCCAGATTTGTTTTTGCATTTTTTTTTTTACTCAGTTATCAATATTGTTCGAAATACTGTAACAGAGTTCAAAATGAATCTTAAAATTCCTTTTTTTGTTTGTCAGACAAAATAAGCAATTTTAAGATATCCCAAACACAGTCAAATTAATACAATTTTGGCAGAGGTTTGTTATTTATACTTGATGAATAACAAGCAGTTAATTTAGGGCTGCAACTACAGATTATTTGCATTATTGATTAATCATTTACTCTACAAAATGTCTTAGAATTGCTTGTTTTGTCTGACAAATGGTCCAAAACACCAAGAGAATATATAGCTGAGATATTAACAGACAGAAAAGCAGCAAATCATCATATTTGAGAAGCAAGAACCAGAGTTATTTTGTATCTTTGGTTTATAAATAACTATACATTTTACATTGTTGCACTGACTCTGTTTTTGTCTTGTCTTTTGCACTTGTTTTGTGTGTCTTGGCACCTTATGTTGTCCTTTTGCACCTTATGTTGTCCTTTTGCACCTTGTGACTGTTGACTGCCTTGTTTGCACTGCTTAACTGTTAAATGTAGCACCACTGGCCCCAGAGAGACGAAATGTCATCCCTGCTGTGTACTTGTGTGTGGATGGGCCGCCGATAAAGTTCTCCGGGGTCTTGAGTCTAAATGATCACTCTGTTATCAAAATTGTTGTCATTAATTTTCTGACGATCGACTGACTAATTGATTCATAATTAATTCTTCTCTCATCTGACTGACTAATTATTTCAGTGCTACACATTACACACCGCCCCAGCTGTGACAAAGATAAGCTTCATGTTTTCCCTCCATGCAACTTCTCTCATCTCCCTCTGGTCTTCACCCTTTCCTTGCTCTGTAGTCAGGGGACACAGTGTGTGGGGCACAGAGGTGCTGGGTAAACAGTGGTTCTGCAAAGTGCTTTTTCCCAGGCTGTGTATACCTGGGTAATAGAGGCAGTAATGGAGTTTGTTCAGGCTAAGGTAATCCTGGAGCTGTGAGCGCAGCATCTGCCGCTGTTTCTCTCTGACGCTGTTCTGTTCCACAGCAGGTACTGATGTTGTTGTAGCTGTCACAGTTACTGTCCCACACAAGCCATTTGGGAAGCAAAGCAACGTGTGTATGTGTTTGTGTGAATGTGTATTTTCTGCAACAAAAAAAAGATGTGTGTGTGTATGTCTGTGTGCATCCTGAGGTTCTGCTGAAAGATGTGTGTGTGGGGGGGGGGGGGGGTGTGTGTGTGCGTGTTTGGTGGAAAAGTCTGGATCTGTACGTGTGTGTGTGTGTGGAGAGAAAGAATCTAAAAAATATATGTGTTTGGATGTTATAGCTCACCTTTGGGAGGTGGGATAAGAACAGGGCTGGCGGCTAGGAATGTATTTACGGGGCCCGATCTCCCAGAAACAATTTCTTTATGTGGGTTACACACATTTAGAGTGGCTACTCGTCCCCCCTGGGCCTCAGCACACCACACACAGCTACTGGAGATGGCCAATGAAATACACAACATTTATAGGACACATGCTTTTTATTTATTTTTATTTATCCCCTGTAGCTTGCCTTCTCTCTCTCTCTCTCTCTCTCTCTCTCTCTCTCTCTCTCTCTCTTTGTCTCTCTCTGTGTCTAGATCTCTGTCTCTCTCCTTTCTGTTTCTCATTCTTGTTCTTTCTTTTTTTCATTCTCTCATATTCTCTTCTCATCATGCACATCTACAGGAGGTGCCAAATGAAAAAGAGATCACCTTTTATAGGACACATGCTGTACTTTTTATTTCTTCCTTGCTGTTCTCTTTGTCTTTGTCTCTCTCTCATGTCTCTCGCTCTCTCTCTCTCTCTGTCTGTCTCTCTGGGCAGGAGCTTTGAGATTATTGTGTGTGTGTGTGTGTGTGTGTGTGTGTGTGTGTGTGATCACAACAATCACATTTTTAACAATTGGAAAACAATTGGAAAATGGCAATTTGAGTACTCTACTGGCATGTAAAGCAGTGTATTATCTCCTACTTTGCTCTACATTAAGACGCCGACCACGACCTTTGCTGCATCTCTCCCTCGTTTCCTGTCATCTTTGAAAAAGCAAAGATACACATTGATTTTTTTTATCATACATGTATACACACAAAGTATCTTTAGCCAAGTGTCTTGACCTAAAATAAATGGTTATCTTTGTAGGGACCAGCTTTTTGTCCCCTGATGGGAGTTGAGTCCCCACAATGTGATTAATAAAGTACACACACACACACACACACACACATCTTTGTACTTTTATACTTGTGAAGACCCTCTTTGACAAAATGCAGCCGTAACATAAACTTAGTCTAACCTAAAGCCAACCCTCAAACTCACTTTCCAAAGATGTCCTCAATCTAAAAGTCCAACACCTCACAAAGATAGAAGTACAAATGCACAAACACACACACACACACACACACACACCTGTCTTCTTTACCATGCCGTCCTCCCTATCTCTCATGTTATTTCACTTAAGTTGTTTGCCTCATTTTTGAGGAGATCTAATGTGACTCAGCCATCATGGCAACTCATATTTCAGTAATAACACGTGAGGAGAGGGACTGTACTGTTGTGTTTTATTTACTGCAGCGGGTGTGCAGCATGTCACAGGAGGGAGGCTGCAATCACTAAATGTTTCCTAAATGACATGGCACAAAAGTAGATTTATAAGGATATACTTGCATTGATGCAACACTAAGCTGTATTAAAAAATGCAAATCTAAAGTCCTTCCTCTGTCCTCATTTTTCCATCTTTCCTTTCATTCTCTCCGTTTCCATCTCCTCTCTATGTACCTGTGATTAGTGATGTGAGCTGAAAACCAATAGTGTTTATTGTGTAAACCAGCGATGTTATAAAATTTCATGACGTGTTCATCAGCCCGTGGCCATATTAAAAATACATTTGAGAACCATTTTTAATGTATTCCTGTATCTCCCCATAAACCCCAACATCCAATCTTCCTCCCTGCTCTACTCGCCATCTCCCTGCATCGCTCTCTCCTGTCAATCATCCCTCACTGTCAGTTCTCTTCCTCCTCTTCCTCCCCCTTTTTTTTTCACTCCACTTCTCTGCCTCGTCTCTTCTCTATGTTCTTCACAGAGGCTCATGAAAACAGAGGGAGAGTCGGAGACAGATGGAGCAGGAGCATGTCAAAAAATATATTCACAGTTGGGATGACCATCTTTGTTTGAATCAAACCAGCTTGTGGGCGCACACAAGGATTTATAAACAACACGAAAAGGCCAGAAACAGATGTAAAATAACAGGATCAGGAGACACAAATGTTAGCTTCTAACAGTGTATTTTAACATATCCAAAGCTAAAAGTAGCCAGTATAACACCTTCAACACCTCACAGCCTCTACTCTGCTACCAAACTGAAGCACTTAGTTGCCACCGACACCAGTAAAGGTTGTCATATGAATCACCATCTACAGTACATCAGGTGATCCATGGGGCCCACCGCTGGTTTCAGGTTTGATGAGTCTCCCTGCATGCTCCACACACATCTTCACATGTTTAATGTGTGAAAACAGTACGCATTATGTTCCTGTCATGTAAAGACTACACTAACCACTGTTGAGTGCAACTATTTTTAAATGGAAGATAAATGTTAGCGCAAAGGGAAACGTCAAGGTTCCTTATCTGTTCTTATCTGTGAAACAAGGCGACAACATACTTATCATTTAGCACCTCGGGATACATCACAGCTTGTGGAAATCAATCATCAAGAAGTGAGGCTGCTGTTTGACACCGCTAAGCACCAGCTCTGCCTGAAATGGCGCACTGAACCCCTGCGCCATATGCCCGTATACGCACAGCTAAGACCTGCGTGCCCCGGTGTGTGTGTGTGTGTGTGTGTGTGTGTGTGTGTGTGCGTGTGTGTGTGTGTGTTTGTGTGCGTGTGTGTGTGTGCCTGCGTGTTTTGGACTTAGGCTACCTTTTGGGACATGGCTTTTGGGGGACAAAAGCCATGTCCCCAATAAACTGATTTTTGGGTCAGTGGTGTATTGGTTATAGTCAGGGTAAGTCTCCAGGAAATGAATGTAAGTGTATGTAATGTCCCCAAAAGTGACCTAAGTAAACGTGTGCGTGGGTGTGTGTGTCTGAGAGAGAGAGAGAGAGAGAGCACCTGAAACAACCGCAATCATTTGTCTTCGCTATAAAATCACAACCGTGATAATAAAACTGAAACCATACCAGAGCAGGCTGATGGGATATTACCATGAGAAATCTTTTTGCATAACTCCCATGCCTTCATAAAATCAAATCCTTGCCTATCCCCTAAAATGGAACAGATGAAGTGTAATCCATTCTGTGCGTAAATGGTTTGCAAAGACGTGATAACCAGTAGGCTGTTATACGATCACATTCATGCGTGACAGGTGTGCCATAATTTACTTTTCATCACGCATACTTTTCACACAGTTGACAAAAAGCGTATTAAAGCCATGGGATGCGGCAGGCTGGTCTGTGCAGGTGTGAAGGCTGCCCAGTGATCCATACCTGTTGGCGCAGTGTGGTCTTGTTCCGTTAGCCCAGCAGGTGAACCTCTCTCCTCATAGCCGCTCCGCTATCCGAGACGGAGGAGAGGCTCGCATCCCCTCTCCAGTACCATAAAACGGCTCCTCTCTCACACCGGCCGCTCAGGTTCGACTGGAGCGGAAAAGTTATACCATACCATCCACCTCCGCAGCCGGGCTGGAGAGAAACGGAGCCGGTGGCAGACGTGACCTCCTAGGTTAAAACCAGCGCGCTGCCCCCTCGGCGCAAGAAAAGGTCCCCTGAAAGTTCCGCTCCTCTCCTCCTCTGGTGCGCAGCGGGCGAGACAGGAAACTTAGTTACTAAGTCATACCAACACGGAGGAAACATCCAACTTAAACCTCCACAATCGGGCTTTTGTGTTGCACCGGGAACCCCCTCTTTATCCTCTTCAAAGGAAGCGATGAGAAAGTAGCCCAGTGTGGCGGGACTGAGGTGCGACACGGTAGGGGAGTCAGGCAGACTGTTGTTGCGCTCCAGTCTGTCCGCCTGGAAGATGGAGAGCGCTGCCTGACTGTCAGCTCTGAAGTGGAGCAGCGCTCCCTAGCGGCCAAAGGAGGGAACAGCTGTCTAGAGAGGCGCATGCAATAAACGTAAATGATACTGTACAGTAATGTGAAGAAGACCATATGGGCTGCGCCAAGACCTGTTGGATATATGACTTTAGTCGTCTCTTGTAAGCATAGACTGGCAGACAAACAGAAGGAGGATTGAACTAATAATGTATCAGCACAAACATACATGGAGGCACAAACACAAGCACACACACAGTCACGCACAGATGCCTCAGCAATGCCTCTCAGGGGGCTGGACGGGGAAAGTCTGAAATGTTTGTGTCACTTCAAGAAGGACAAAGCAATATTGGCTCTCTCTCTCCCTCCCTCCTCATCTCTCTCTCTCTCTCTCTCTCTCTCTCTCTCCTTCTCACTCTCTCTCTCTCTCAGCTGTGTGAAGTTCAAATTAAATTGAACTCACTTTAGCTGAGCTATGGGCATTTCCCAGTAGACTACACCAACAGGAGCGAAGGGGTGATCGACACCAAACTGACCTGTGTGTGTGTGTGTGTGTCTGTGTGTGTGGTCTCCTCCACTGCCTCAAATGACCTGAGCTGCCCAAAGAAGTTTACTCACAACAAATGACTTTGTCCAGGCTCAGTCACTCTGACCACTGCAGTTCATTTGAGGAAGAAGCCCCAATGGCTCTGGGGTGTAACTGTGTGTGACTGTGCATCTATGTATGTATGTATGTATGTGTGTGTGTGTGTGTGTGTGTGTGTGTGTGTGTGCGTGCGTGCGTACATCCATGAGTATGTGTGTCATGGGGCGGGTGTGCAATTTCTCCTCCGGCTGCAAGAGAAACAGATAGACAGTAATAGGTATTAAGGCCACAGAAGTCAGGCAGTGTAGAGAAACTTGGTTATAAAACACTGCACACACACACACACACACACACACACACACGCAAACACAGCCTGCTCAATGAAACAAAGTACATCTGAAGTTCTAGCGGTGTGTGTATAGTATATATAGGAGTCAGCATGCAAGTGCCAGAGTTTGTGTGCGTGTGAGATGTAATCGAGGTGATGATATATGGTTGCACACATGGATGACAGGGTAAGTGATCCATAGTGGGGGTGTGATTGTGCGCGTGCACATGTGAGGAGGCCCAGTGCCAGTCATATATCATTTCACCTAGTGAGCTAATCTGTTACTCTGACAGAGAGTTCAGATTACTGATGCCTCCTCTCCTTTCCGTTCTCCTTCTCGAGCCTTCAACCCTCTCCTCTCCCCTTTTACGCGCTTCTTCTTTTTTTTTTTCCACCTTCTGCCATCCTCTGTGTTTTCATTTCTCATTCTCTGATCCCTCCATATTATCTTCTTAATATACCAAAGCACTCTCCTTCTCTCTCTGTCTCTCCGTTGCTCTCTCTCTCTCGCTCTCTCTGAAGTAACACGGGTGAATCATGGATAACCTAGCCATGGGATTTGTCTTCTGCACCGTTCTCTGGCAGCACAGTTAAACTCAGCATGTGGACTGCAAGATAACAAATAGAGACACACATGCGTGCAAGATCCCAGGGCTGCTTGGAAGCCCTCAAAAATCAACCTAATTCCTTTGGGATCTGTGGCATTTGCACACATACATCCTCACCCACACACACACACACACACACACACACACACACACACACACACACACACTCCAGTCGGTGGCCTCCCAGTGACACAGAGAGGGATTTAACATGTGCCAATCAGAGACCATGGTGGATTCCCGTCACAGAATAGATAGTCAATTCCCATAGAGAGAAGCTTTACAGACCACATGACAGCCTTGGAGAGGCATGTTGTGTGTACATGGAGTAGCACATGCTAGCGCACACACAAACACTGCCACGTGGATATATTAATAGAGCTTCTCAAAATAGTCTAATCGCATTCATTTGTCACTCATTTCCCTCAATCACTGAGGTGATTGGCAAATCAGCTCAACAAAACAGCTGAAATGGAGACAAATGCTGCTGGACTTAATAATCCTTACAAGCACGAGGAGTTCGCCACATGGGCAGCTGTCATATGCAAAACCTCATAGAGAAAAATTATTTCAATGGATGAGACTGCCAGTATTCTGTATTTTTGTCCACAAATCCCATGAAAAGACCAAAACCAGCAATGCGTTCATTCGTCACTCAACACTTTATGACTTTCTCAGCCTGTCTGTGGCTCTCAGCCCTGAGTCCATTGGCTCCCACTGAAGAAGTAAATCTTTAAAGCGGCTATAATCAATATTTATATAACAATAATGTATCAAATGACAATGAGAAAACATTGTGACAATATGAAAGGGCTCGCTCATAGTGAGTTTTATAGTGAGTTTCAGCTCATTGCTTTTCTGTCCGGCCGGCAAATTATTGTTTTGTTCACTCTCATAGCATAATTTTTGGCTGCAGCAGTCAGCTGTTTTCAGTGATAAAGCTCAAAAAACCAACTGTACACTACCTACTCAGCACCAACCGGCAGACAGACACAGGTAGCAACTAGCTGGTGAACATAGCAGTTTATTTAACCACTGAAAAGCCAGATATTTCCCTCAGGAGCTGGTAGAGACCAAAAGTTGAACCAAAAGAGAGTGAATATTGGACTTCCATTTGTCATGTATGCTAATGTTGCTCCATAACTGTTGGATGTGTAAATAAGCAACTGTTTGCTAACAAGTTCATGATATGTCAATGTTGTGTTCACAACTGGTTTCCGCTGCCAAACAAGTGGCCCAAATAAATCAGTTATTGCAGATTTAGAAGGGTCACAAATACATACTTTCATTTTTAAAAGGTTAGATAATTTTCTAAAACAGCTGGGCACTGTAAATTTTAGCAAGCGTCACTCAAACAGGACTAGATAGTGTATTTGTGGGGGGAAATTTGTGGTTCTAGTGCACAACTGAGTATTTGGGATTGACTCGAAATAAACTACAGTGCCCATGTTCACTGTTTTTTTAATCGTTTTTGGACAACAATGAAGGTCAAAGGAATAAGCTACTGTATATCAGGCTTTGGCTCCACAGGCAATACTTGTCTGTAGGATCAGTTAATTGTTGGTCTTTTCATGGGATTTGTTGCCAGTAAGAAAAATATATAATATCATCAGACTTATCCTTTAAGAAAAACACCATTTCCCTTTGCCGCCACCCGTTACAATATATTGTGGCACTTGTCCAGTACAATGCTGTGTAACGTTTAATTTTCACATAAAAACATCAAAGTAAAGATGAAAGCGTTTCACGCAGCATTATGTGTGCACATGTGCATGTGTTTCAAAGCCTTGCCAGATGACTCTTCGTACCAGTACCATGTGGCACAGGGTGCCGAGTGCGTCGCTTCATTTGGAAATAAACACACACAAACACACATGTACGCACAAAAACACAGACATTGTCTTCTGTGTTGCGTTGGCAGGCAGTAATATGAGCATTAGCATATGAAAGACAGCAGCTGGAAGGTGTAGCTGTCACTGTTGTTGTTGCTTGTTGCTTGTTGTGTTATCCATTTGGATGGCAGCTCCTCTGTTCTTGCTAACCCTCGCCTGACTAACGTTCGATGTTGCACTCCCTCTTTCTGTTTGTCAGTCATGCTGCTTTTTTTCCCTGGGACTCCATGTATGACTAATCACATCCCTCAGGGAATGTAAGGGACATACAGGACAGTACATATACACTATACAGTACATACTGTATGTATGAAGAGTGGACACTCATTACAGACTGCTCTGACGGTAGAAAATAGTGTAAACATAAACATGCTTTGTTTATCATTTTTTTGTCAAAATTCAAACATATGCTAACTTTCAGGAAATCCTAAAAGTTATTTCCTAAAAGTTCCCCATATCTAAAAATCTCTGCATTCATTTATAAAATTGAAACAGCTGAAGAAGCCATTTTTTTTAATTGAGCAGTGCTTCTTAGACCTCGGAATAATATGAGTTACGGTGCAAAAAAAAAAAAGTTACAGTAGATCACTTATCAGAGGCTGTAAGTTGAGTTGAAAGACAGAGCTGCCCTCGGCAAAGAACACTTTATCTCAGAAAGCAGTGGGGTGCAACCTACCAGCTCAACTCTCTCTCCTCTTGTCTGTTTCTCTCACTCAAAGATGTAAATGTTCAAACGGACTAATTCCTTCAAAGCTACGTAGAGCATGAAAGACCAGTCTCCGCCCTCATTGCTAATTGATGGCCTTGCATCGCAGCATGAAAGCTAGATGAGCCTTGCTTGAGACTCTCATTAGCGGTAACTACACTACAGTTAGCGCCATTAAAATTACATTACAGACATCCTAGACACACCTTATACGCCTTTCAATCTAATTCCTTCATTTTAAATGTCACTTACAGCACATGGAAGTGAGCTCAAAGAGGAAGGATACCCCCACTGTTATTTATATGCTCGGATATACAGTAAGCACACGCTGTTAATAGATACGAGAATGTTGTACTTTGTCTTTATCTCTGGAAATGGGATCCACTTCACATAAATCTGCTCTGATCACGAAGTAGTGTTAAAAACAAAAAATGGTCGCTAGTGTGAAACAACTATGACATATTCAAACTTTACTATCATCTCTAGCTCTCTTTCACACAAGAACATGCTTCTTTTTCAGATTGAGCCTTTCCCCCGGGAAAGCCAGTAGATGCAAGCATTTGACCGTAGGCAGTTACTCAAGAGCAATGTGACAGAGAGACTGACAACATTTCCCAGCTGGTATGGCAGCACCTGGAGATCCTCCAGGGAGCGCTGGAGGATGCTGCTTCAGAAAAGAACATCTATGATGCTGTGTGGGCCCTGCTGCCACTGCACCCTTAACCTTGAGGAGCTGCTGGAAAATGGGAGGATGAATGAAGGCAGGGGAAGTGGCATGTATTAGTTTGAGTAAAATAACTTTGTTTTAAAGCAGCGTTAATACAAATCTTTGCCACTTGGGGGCGACGGAACAAGCTGTAAACATAACACTGTCATAAGTTGACTATATAAGGTCATTATGGCAAACAGGTTAGCAAACATCCAGCAGACAGAGTAATTTTAGCATTCAGGAGCCTTTGAGTCTTGTTTCTTGTTTCCAATATTCACTCTCCTTTTAGCTCTGTTTTGGCCTCCAGCTGCTAAATGCTCCACTACGTTCACCAGCTAGTCTCTAACTGTGTCTGTCAGTTATTTGGTGCTGGGCAGGTAGTGTACAGTGGGGTTTTTAGAGCTTTTTTCACTGACAACGTTTGCCTGCTATGGCTAGGAACCAGGCTGATGACAGCTGTGAATGTGAATCAAATGGGTGGAAAGCTGTAAAAACAAAATAATGAGCTGAAAGACTGTAAAAGAGCTGAGGGGAACTGCAGAGTCGTGTGATAATTCTCTGTAGGGTTTGTCACTACATGCAACCCTTCTCACACATAGTCATTTGATCCATTATTACAATACAAATGTTGATAAGTGCGGCTTCAAACACACCTTGGATCACTACTGTATGTCTCTGCTTTGGCCCTCGACAAAGTCCAATACTTTACAATGCGATTCATCTGATGACATAACAACTTTCCTTATCTTCTCCTATCATCCACACTAGTCGTGTCAAAGGGCTAAGTGGCAACAACTCCACAAATCTTTTTTTCAATTATAAACTCAGTGGTTTCCTTTTACCATGATGGCCGTCTCATTTGACTAAACTTAACCGCGGAGGTGAGTAGAATAGAAAATGCTCGTATGTGTGGTTTGGGAATGCAGGGACACCTATTTTGTCACACCTGCTCTGGAACAAGAGGAGGACCCAGAGTGATGATCCTTTAACTTATCAGATATCCGTGTGTGATGGGAGTCTGTTATCCCATACATGGAGGATGATATGCACACCAGCTGGACAGCTCTCGCAGTGCAACGAGAGAGGGTGCATGAGGCGTATTTCCGTGGCTTTTTAAAATATTCAGTGGTGAAGTAGTGAAGATGATGGTGCAGGTTCACGAGGCCTCCTGTGCAAATAAAAGCTTTGTTTCTTAATGGTTGTTACAGCTACTGGGAACCAGTAAAGAGTAGCAGAGAAAATGAGTATGAAGGAGAAAAACAAAGAGATATCTTTTATTTTTTCATTTTTAAACCAATTCTTAGAAAAGTCACTTTCCCCTCTCCTCTCATTCTGCCCCCCGATCTCTCTCCTTGCCTTGCATCTTGACCTCTCAGCTGCACTCATCTGAGCAGCAGGGCCATGGGGTCATGTTTATAATCTCCTGAGCACAATGAGATACAGGCGTTATAATGCAACAGCCACTCATAATCCAAAAGCTTTTCAGGAAAAACAACGCCCATAAAAATCCGGGATTATGTTGTTCCACGCTGCCGGTTCAGGGACAGGAATATCTGTCGCTCCTTCTGTCTTTCTTTTTTTAATCCTCTCTCACTCCAGTTTTTCTGCCTCTCCCTCTGACAGCCATTCTCTCTCTCTCTCTCTCTCTCTCTCTCTCTCTCTCTCTCTTTCCTTCTCTAAATCTGGTAAACAGCTTTAGTTCTTATCAGGATGGGATCAGGCAGAAAAGGCTCTATTTGGGAGCTGAAAAGTTTTCTGCAAATGCATTTGTCAGGTTTATACTGTACTATAGTACAGTCAGGAGAGAGAGAGAGAGCAGGGACTCAAAGAGAGAGAGAGAGGCAGAGAGCATACAGTTTCTTATGGTTTAGAGACTGTTGCATTGAAAAGTATTAGCAGATATTGTGCCT
Source organism: Enoplosus armatus (assembly GCF_043641665.1). Taxonomy (NCBI): domain Eukaryota; kingdom Metazoa; phylum Chordata; class Actinopteri; order Centrarchiformes; family Enoplosidae; genus Enoplosus; species Enoplosus armatus. The sequence goes on from NC_092187.1 coordinate 13,744,511, forward strand.
TCAACCCATCCTTGCATCCAATACCCTGTACATAAGATGGATTAGAGGGTCTTACACAAACACATGCACAGATGCACGCATTTAGCTTTACATATTTGAGAAGCACAGCTGGATGTTTGTCCCAAGTGAAATGGGATTAAATTTTTACTGTCTCCTCAAGTTAAATGTTTGTGTGGGTTGCCCATCCCTGTAGCCTTACAAGAAAGAGGCAATTGTTTTCCTTGTGAACATGGTCTGCTAAACAAAAGTCTGTCCAGCCTGGATTCACATTCATACAGGTTTAAATTGCCTGATAGTCAGACAACCTCCCATCCATACAGATGTGTGTGTATAACCCCATAGAAGCATCACTGTGCAAAGCACGGCCACTGAAAGCAATTCAGTCCGTTTGTATACGCTGCCAGTGGGACTACACTGCATTCATTCATCCGTCTCACCCCTCCCTCGCCCTCCCTTTCCCACCTGCTCTCCCCTTTCCTCTCACTCCTTTCCTCCGACCTCCTCATTTTCCCCTGATGACAACACCTACACATGATTAATGATAATCCATGCTGGCCATTGGCTGCGATTTGGGAGCATTTTATATGAGAGGCAGCAGGGGGAATTTTCACTCACTCCTTCTCTGTTCCCAGTAGTGTCTTTTACTCAACTGACTCCAGCTTACTGAGGAAAAAGACACCAGAGGGAGCCAAGATAAAAGACACTTTGGAGAGGAGAAAACCAGTGAGCCCACATTCCCTGCTACTAATAGCACTATTTTGAAGAAGAATCAGCTCCGAGCATGAGTAGGAGGAGGCAGACGGGGTTGGTGGATATAAATGTCATCTTGTGGAGAAATATGATTCTTTTTATTTGGTTTTGGCCTAGTTTAGAAATCCTAAACTTATCTTCTGAAGGGGTGAATGAGTATGAACAGTAGGCAGGGGCAGTTTATGGGATGTCAATTCTGGTAAATTTTGTCTGTTAAAACACCTTATATAAAGAAAATGAATTATTATGCAATCATAAAGAAAGAAAAGCAGACAGAGGAGTGGAGATGAATGTGTGTGATTTTAGGGCCCTCTAGTGGTCAGGTCTGCATGCACTTTGGCTTTTACCAAAGGTTTTATCTTATATCTCTCCTAAGCGGCTGATTAATTTACATTCTCACAGATGAGTATTATGGTAATTTGAAACATTTCAAAATTCATATGTGCTTTTAATATTTGCCACAGTAAAATTTGACTATTTACTTGAGGGTTTTCACTTTAGTAGCCTTAATAGCAATTGATTCTATTGTCGTTGTCTTCATTAGCAGATGTGTGATTTGTTTTTCCTCAAGGTTATGAAGATTTTCCCCAGTTTGGATATGAGACATAGATATCCAGTTTTGTGAACTTCATGCATGATGAAGGTCCATGGCCAAAACATTGTGTCTCTAATAAATTCAGTCCTGACAGTTTGAGGGGCATTTCTTTTCAAAGTACTTGAAAACGAGTCCAGATGCCGTCAAAAGAATGAGAGCACCATCAAACAGGTGGATTTACTTCTGTTCCTTGTTTTGAGCTTTCCTCCTTATTCCTACAAGATTACTTGGGCAGTATTGTGCAGGCAGGTTGTACTATGTGTGTAACACCACTAAGTGTCACTGTGTCCTCACATTTTAGCTGCGTGAGTGGAGTCAGGGTGAAGTGAGGACACCTCCACCTCCACTCTCATGAGTAAACTTCCTCAGGGACATGATGGGTGAATCAGAGCTCGCTCTCTTGTTTTCTGTGTTCATCGATCCACAATGACCAGTGTGAGAAAAAGACGAGAAAAGCCAAGCGTGGGTTTTTACAGAGATATTATTGTTATTTTGATGTTGTGCCCTGGGGGTGAAGGTACTGTACAATCACAATACTGACTTACATAAGCTTTGATAAATCAATGAAAGGTGTGGTGGCTTAAAAACTTTCCAGAGCCACTTACCATCATAGGGGGTATGATTTCAATGCACAAACAATAAGTCCATTTCAAAAGATATGGTCCATTTATTTCCATTCAGGTGCCTGTGGTTGAACTGATTTTTGCTACCCCCGTCCAAAACAAAAACACGCAGACATGATAAATAGCCAAAAGGAAACCAAGGGGGTGTCAAACAAAGTAACCAGGGGAGGAAAACAACTAAGGTATGTATCCATGTAAATAATTATACAATACATAATGTAGGAAGACCATCTCATACTTGTAAAAGACAGACGTGGTCAAACATGAATATAAATAAAACATATATGATAAACTCAGTGAATGGCTTCTACAAAAGGCTTAGGTCATTTTATGTGCAACTTTTGATTCGCAGGCAGTCCTCTCAAAGTGATACTCAGGTATTTTATTTTAAAAAACTTTTTTTACCATTTTACCACATATTTACTACTTGATATTTTCATTTAACATGAATAGTTTTAATTGATTTCTCTCAATTTTCAATCAATTGCACCCTTGAAAGGTAGGGGGATAGTTCATAGTCTGGTTCTGGTTGGTTCTTCAAGAGTATAAAGGCAGACCTCTGCATTATCATTCAGCCTGTAACTATAACATTTACAACTTGTTTGATATAACCGACCACAAAAATAGAGGATTTAAATAAGAGATTTCAAAGATTTTTTATTTTTAAATGCCTAATTGAGTAACAGCTTCTCTGTGTTGTGCATCCAGCACTTGTACTTTGGCTCCTCTTCAGTTATCCTGTACTGTGCTGAAGGCATTCAGTGTTGGCACTTGACTTCAGCACTGAAATTCAGTCAGGCTCAGCAGTGGTGCTAAATACTGGAAATACCACTCATCTTGGTCCATGCTGCTGTTCAGCGATGAATTCAGGTACTGCAACCCATACTCAATACTCATCTCTGCTGATACTGGCGGGAGCGTTTGGTGAAGCAGGTTTTTATAGCCTGGTTGTTAATGTTTTGTATATGGATAATCTTTTTATTTCTGCTACTCATGATAAAAAACACACAAGTGTTTTCTACATTCAGAAAGTAGCACATTGAAATTTCCTCATGCCTCCTTGTGAAATAGGTGGTGCTGGGAGCTTTGTGATGTACAGTAGAGACTACTTTGGCTCTCAGTTGCTAACATTTAATTAGACGAAATGTATTTGTACCATCCTCTCCTGTCTCATGATTGACAACAAACCATACCACGTCTCTTTTGTGGAGCAGTTTATACTCTGGCAGGGCAGGTTATTTTAAATTAGATGGTGCGACACAAGTCTGGCATCGGCAGACAAATTCGCAAGTGCTATTAGTCTGGAACCTCTCAGTTCATTTTTGATTTCCATGGGCCATTATCAATGAGCGCAGATCAAAAATGTCTCTGGGCGCTACAACCAATCAGAGCAACAGAACATGTGACATAGCGGTAGGCTGCAAGGCTAAGTAGCTAGTTCCAACATCTAATTCATATGGCTTCTAGTTCAACATAATACACAGACGTTTGGCATGACGTGATTTAGAAGCCAACACTTACCATTTGTATGTAAGGTGAACTACCGTCCAGTTCGTTTAATACTGACGCGATAGCGGATTCAGAACATTCCAGCCATCTTGGTTGTTTCTGACAATGGCTCAACGACTTAACCTGCCCCATATTAGACCCTGAATCAGGTCAGATTCTGAACGGGAGGGGGGCCAGACGCACCTGCCAGAGCAAATAAAGCATGAGCTTGCAGACTCATCTGGTTCCCAGGCTAGTGCGACACAGCTAACATGATCACACTGTCAAGATGAATTACCATTGGTCAACAGCATGAATTTACATGTGAAAGTTTAACCCTATGTGAAAGCACAAATTTATTTCACCTCCACTTGCAAATCCACTTTTTGCTGCAGTTCCATTGATGTGAATTGATTTCACTGGGCTCTAAAGTTCAAAAACCTGAGAAACTGTATTCTCTTAGACTCAAAACTGACTGTGTGTGCACTGACTCAAGTAAATATTTGAAGTTCCCAACACTATAGACGTCTCCAAACAATCCAACCATCTAAATTTACAGAGTCAGCTGATGCACCACGTAGCATAGTGTCCCACTTTACAGAGGGAGAATGATAGAGAGTATAGGGGTGTTGTGAATTCTTATGCAGGGTTATGTTCTCTCTGAACGGGAGCTGCACTTCAAACACTCATCTTTCTCCAGTCAACACACATCAGACAGCTTACAGAAATAGGATCAGTGTTCTATGGGACTGGGAGGTGCCACTGTGCACAGTTTTATCTGAAACTACAGTATATGGGTATTACCATGGAAACTGCAGAGGGAACTGTCCAAATTAAGAGCCAGGATGCAGAGAAGTAAAATACATTCAGTTTGTTGTGGAAGCTTGTGGTCTCTCAACAACTAAATCTTTGTTTTGACTCTTTTTTTCCTCCTATGAGAAGCAAAACCAATGCACTAGAAATTTGCCGCAAGGTGTTTTTTTTGGGGGTACAATAAAACTTCCTGATTTGCCTTTAAAAGAACTTTATCTTGATAACCCTTGCGAGTGCATATAATAGGCTACTGTGCTTTAATAATATGCCTACTGTAGGTCATGAAATGTTCTTCTTACCCCGGAGCTGCTGTGTTTTTAAAGTGTACTGCACTTAAGGCCAAATGAATTTATGACCTCTTTGAGAGAAGGACATGTTAAAAAGCTCAAATCCCTGTTGTGTGATTTCCTGTTGCTCTGTGGGAGAAAATCACTTGGGTCAAAGTCTGTTTCCTTACACAACAAGTAATAATAACAATAATGATAACAATAAGATGAGAGGAAAACACTGTATTACATTGAAACATTGCTTGTAAGATAATGGAAAACCCAACTAACGCTGACAGTTTAAATGGCAGACCACCTCGTTATGTATATGATGTCATTATTCTCTAACCGTAAAGGGGAAGGGACCATGTAACGGTTAGATCCTCTCAGCCAATACCGTGCAGGCGGTGGAATCTCAAACGACGAAGACACTATGCTGCGTTCATGTGCAGTCGGGAATTTCTTTGATGGAGGAATGTGGTGTGCATCTGACCTTCTGTCCCAAATGTATACTGTTCACCAGTTCTGTGTTTTTCAATATGTATGGCACTTGTAAAATGGTAGAGCCTTCCTACTTTTGAGTGCGATACTGATATTTCTGTTCCTGGGTGCTACATACAACTGGAATGCAGGAGCCTTTCATAGCTGATAAAAAGTGCAAAACTTGTTGACAGTGGTGTGCTGAGTCACAACAGCTCACAAAAACAATAAATGAATGAACTGATTCTTGGAAAGACACTCTAAATGTGCAAAACCTACACAAATCTTTTTTGTCTAGGTGCTGAGTCCAAAGAAATGTAAGGCCCTGGAACACTGTTAGGTGATTCCTTAGAATATTCTACTTAATGACTTTAGAAAAGGTACAACATTTTGAACCCAGATTTAATCTTCATCAGGTACAGACGTCTCACCTGAGCCAATTTTGCTGGAAATGTTCTACTATTTTTAATGTTTTCACAATTGAAATCACATATCGCAGTCTGATTGACATCCGTATCGGTATAAAGGATACAGTAATTTCTTGCACACTAACTGCCGACATAGTGCACTGTCATAATTGTTGTATAATTCATGATATAGAATTGGGACACAAAGTAGAATGTGATACCACTGATCCCTTTTGGAAAATATACTAATCCTATCCTACATTTTAAAAATGTAAGAAATATGAGAGAAAAATATAGCTTGTGTGTGTGTGTGTGTGTGTGTGTGTGTTTTACTGACATCATATGAGCTTTAGAAAAAAACACAAAATACACAAACTTACTGTATATAAATATATATATATATATATATATATATATATATATATATATTATATATAGTTGTTTGTCAATAGGGATCTGGTGTGATGTTCAAGATGATGTGTTTTAGGGGAAAATTGGCAGAGAGCATGCAAGACATGTTAAAAATGATGACAACAATACAATACAGAAAACAGTTTGGCCTGTAAATTCTTAAAATGTGCCTTTTTCCATGTAATAATGCCAATGCAGCACAAAGTTACAAATATGTTGCATTATTTCTTCAAGAAAGTTACGGTTTTCGTGTTTACTATCACTCCACAGAAAATTAATCAGCAACTATTTTGATAATCAGTTAATTGTTTCAGTCATTTCTCAAGCTAAAATATCAAACATTTTCTGGTTTCGTGTTCTCAAATGTGAGGATTAGATACTCTTCTTTGTCATGAATTATAGTAAATTGAATATCTTTGGGTTTTGGGCTGTTGGTCGGATAAAACAAGGTCTTTGAATACGTTATGTTAGGCTCTGGGAAATTATAATGGGAAGTTTTCACTATTTTCCAACTTTATGTATAGAAAATAATTCATTGATCAATCGAAAAAAAATAGTCGGAAGACTAATCGATAATTAAAATAATCGGTATTACTCCTGAGCATCCCAGCAAAATGATTGGGAATTGGCAAATTGAAGTTTCCGAGGGGACCTTGAATGCAGCATTATGGGAGGGTCTTGTGAGTATCAGTTTGTCCGCTCACCCTGATTACAGCGGCTTCAAGGGAAGGGCGACAGCAGGAGGGGAACACGGAGGTCTCAGGCGTTTAAAAGCACACTGTGGGAAAGGTAAGAGAACAAACTGTCCTTCTGTTACTTTAAATCCATTTTACAAGAGCCAAAGAGCACCTCGAGTTAGTAAAGCGAGTTTGAGGTTTGAAGGCAAAGTAGTTGAACGGCCACCGCTCGCAGAAGACACGTTAATGAGCCGCGATACCAGCAGCTGCTCGGCGAGTTGAAACCTGTTACTTGTTTAGAAGTTTTCCAGCGGAATGGCTGGAAGTATTCCGACGTTTGGTTGATAGAAATGCAAAGGGAAAGTACCAGTAACTGGGTGCACTCCCGTTTGTTCTTTTCAACCATATCGTGTCGAAGATATGGATCATATCAGCATTCCTACCACACAAACCCAGCCCCGTGTGTACCCATAGTATACTTCATTACGTAATTTAATTATATTGACTGTTTCAGCTGTGGAGGCAGACAGAGACGATCTTTACTCTCTGTAAAAAAGTTTATCACCCTCTTCTCTTTGGAAACCTGTTCTGCCAGTATACGGGAACTGGTTTTTCCACTGGAGAGGAATCCGTGGAAAGCAAAAAAATATCAAAACACTTCAAGGCCACCGAGTGAGTGACCTTTTTTATGTTTTGATTATGTGCTCAAAAAATCTCTCCTCCTCGCCCGTTCCGATTAACATTAGTCTGTCCCGAGGAAATTCCTCTCTCCGAGTCACCACACCCTTGTTGTGCTGCTCGGCTCCTGTAGCTCAGACCCTCATATCTCACACGGACTTGTTCCCTTGTCTTGGCTTGTCCCCCATGACCAAAACGCACCACCGGTATCTGGCGTAAACCAAAGCGAAACCTGCAAAACTCTGTCATGCATCAACTGGACTATCCCCCCATTTGTGTTCCCACTCTCTCTCTCTCTCTCTCTCTCTCTCTCACTCACACTCACACACACACACACACACATACACACACACACACACACACACACACACACACACACACACAGAGGATGTTAATGGACAGACACATACAAGAGAATAATGTAAGAAATGGTCTTCCTAGCCTGTATTTATCAATTCTTGCATGTAAAGTGTTTGTGTAGATACTAGAGAAAGTATGATGTCATTGTAGCTGAACAACTGACTGCTGACCAAGCTGTTTGCAGGTAGTGTTACCCAGTGGTACACACACAACACAACACCGCATCAGTGCCAATGCAGTGGAATAAAATATTGTGGAAACCCCCAGTCTAGACTATGTTAATGTAAAAGCAGAAGTCATGATGTCTGCTGTTGTGATCACAGTTTGGTTTTGACTATCACTCTACTAAGTGATGTAATCCAGAGCCACTCTTTGACCCACGTCTACACCTGGCATTAACACGGGTGATCTGATCACATGTGGACAGCTCCAAGTATGTCAGTTCACACCTGACATTAGAAGGCATCTCGCATGATTTGCGTTTGCAAAGATCGCATGTTTTGTTTTTAACCGATGGGAGGCAGCAATGCGCTTCCAGTGCATAGTCAGCTGGAAATTAAAAGAAGACCTTGTCAGGTGAGAAAAATTAAAATGATAGGCAAATCAAATCGCCCAAGATGGTTGACACACTATATCTTGCGCAAATTAGTACATATGTCCGCCTATGTAGAGGACGTCAGTTGAGTAGGCAGTCCTTCAATGTGGTACAGGACACATTTGCGTACACAGTGCTAAAAGAACGTAGCCGTATGCGGCCCAGACCACCTCCGAATGTGATCTGAGCGATTGATCTCAATATGTCTTGAGTGCAGTCACACCTGTACGTCAAGCTAGTCCACTTGTGATTGGATCACCCAAGACGCATGTTAATGCCAGGTGTAAACATGGCCTGTGTGAAGTGGACTGTATTAGGGTTGGAAAAGTATTGGTAGTATTAGCAATTATTAGTAGTATTATTTGCACATACAAGTACTGTAGATGGTGGGTTGGATATATTAGTATTAGGAAAAGAAAAAGAGCACACACGCACAGGAATCCATGCTAAAATGATGAAGATGAATATCTCTGATCAAAACATTGGATAATTAAATGTTTTGCTAGGTTTCTTGAGCATGTAGTACATAAACAAGAAAGCACAAATTAAATATATTTCTCAGCAAGGGAACAATATTGTAGGACTGGTTAAATATGGTTAGAATATACAGAAAACAATTAGTAATGTAAATATGGTTACCAGCCAAAGCAACCATAGTAGGGCTGCAACTAATGATTGGTGGTATCGTCATTGATAATTAATTAAAGTATTTTCTCGATTAATCGTTTGGTCTATACAAATGTAAGAACATAGTGAAAACAGTTCCCCATAGCCTAACATGACATCTTCATATGAATTGTTTTGTCCACCTAACAGTCAATAGTTCAAATATATTCAGTTTAAAATGATATGAAGCAGTTAAAAGGAGCAACTCCTCACATTGTAGAAGCTGGAACCAGAGAGTGATTGGTGTATAACATTACAACACCATGGTTTCCTGCAGTGTTTTATGGTGGAGGTGGGCCACCAAATGAGCACACTTTTATTAAACATAACTTTAACCTTTTAAGGAAAAAGAACAGTCTATATCATATCAATGATTTAAGCTTATTAACTTTATAGTTTTGAATCAGGACCCTCAGCATGTGGATCAAATGGCTAGTGAGAAATAATGTGGGCCGAATGTAGAAGGATACAGCTGTTATTCCAGCGCGTTACATATTTAGTCAAAATGTTGGTGAATATTGGACTCCGAACATCCCTGCAAATAACCTAACCATGTGCTAAATTTCAAGTTAAAATGGCAAGACATGGTGTCTCATATTGACAGAATTGACATTATCATAGTGTATCTTCCATCTCTAGCACGTGAGCTCTTATTCTTTTCTTCTTGCTGTATTGAGGTCATCACAGAAAACAGATGAATAGCTCAGTAGGTCAGTACGAAAGCCTTCATTGGAAACTCAAAAGCTCCAGATATGCCTGGATCGCGAGAGGCCATTTCTCCCACATTTTGTTCCCCTTGGCATGCTCTCTACCGCTGACCTACTACGAGTGTTTTAGTTCTCGCCCATTGTACGTGCCAGCCCGAGCCTCAGGAATGGCAAACGTAGGAGGTACGCTTATAGTAATTCTCCCAAAGATTTAGGAAGTAGTGCATGGATCGAAGGAGATTGCTCAGATGGCCATCCCTCCAGTTCACACTCGTACTCTATGAAGAGCTGCTAATCTATAGGTGCTTATCAGCCGATGTGTTCAAACACAATGCTCCACAGTATCCTGTCTTAGATTAGTCTGGACAACTTTCCATCAACTGTCCTTTCCAAGGAAGCCAGTGTCACAATGAAAACTAATTTGACTGCAGTTTCTTTAACACAGAGAACACAGGAAAATGCTGAGATTAGGCTCTTAACTCTTTCTGTTTCCTAGTCATCTGACAGTGACCGACAAACATGTCCACATGGAAAATTGTGTCTGTAGGCTGTGGGGTGTATCACGCAGAGACAGCTTGCAGACGAGAAAATCCCCTTGGGGGGTGGGAATTAGTCTCTGGGAGAGTTTCCTGTTTGGATCTTACAGTTTCAGGAAGTCCCTAAAAGGGAAATTTAGAAAGCTAAAAAAAATTTCTGAGCTACATTAGCAGCAGAGCCCAGAGGGATTGATTCTTATGCTTCTTCCTTTTCGCACCCAGTTCCTGGTTGGCACAATACCTGGATTCGTTAACAAACCTCATTTCAAACATTTTATCTCTTCGCATTGGAAAACATATACGTAGCAGGCTTCTCATTTTTATAGCAGACTGTCGCTGGTTAAAAAGCCATCGGTGGCAAATTAGATTAGCTGTGGCTAATTAACGTTAATTCTGCAACGGCTACACAGAAAAGTTTGGCTGTTCTCTGGTTAATATGCTCTCTGCAGCTGCCGCCTGTATTCAGCCAAAGATTGTTTGTGAAAGGACACATCACTCTGTGCACCACTGTTTGACCGTGAGTGATTTTTTTGTGGTTTAACAGGGATCAACAGAGTGGCGACTGTTTTATTTTGATTTGATAAAATGCTATTGAACTACATCCCGAAGCACCCTGACACTTCACAGAGCTGTAAGACACAGATGGACTGGACGGATGAGAGAAACTCTCGAGGTGTTGGTGGGGGTGGTGGTGACTCCATCCAAGGCTGCGTACATGTGTGTCAGCTTTGGCTTTCATTTGTGCTGTGTGAGTCGGAAAGGAGGAATGCAGCACCCTAAGGATACGCAACATTAGCTCCCTGATGGTGACATCACACTGCAACACAGAAAGAGAGAGAGAGAAAAAGGAAGGGATGAGACGAGGACAGAGTGAGAACAAGAGACTGGAGGAGGATCAGTAGAAGAGAGGGAGCTAAAGGAAGAATAATGAGGAAGAAACGGGTACAACAAAGTCAGCTGTTCCACCTAAGGCAGCGTGTGTCCGTAAATATGCACACTTTCTAAGCTTGTAACCGCAGCCCGTGCAAAAGTCTTGGAAAACAGAAATACATTCATGAGTTCTAACCAAATCCTGATTAGCTCTTTTCCCAATCCACTCCATGACTAATTCATCCATTTATTTATTTCGTACTCATGGACTATTAATCAAAGACTTGTTAATACACTCTGGTATGTTTTTAAGTTTCTCCATATCTGTTGCTGGTGCTGCAAACACGCTCATGTTCTAGTTTTGACCACCACGCCTCCCTTTCTTTCTTTCCTTCCTTCCTTCCTTTCCTCCCTCCATCTGTCTGACTTTTCTGTCTGTCTGTACTGCAAGCGGAGGCTCAGGGGCGGATGAAAGCATAATTCTGTGTGATATTTCTCTCTTTCGTCCTCTGCTCTGAGCTGAGCTGTGTGCACTGTGATAAATTGGGCTGGGGGAGTCTCAATGGCTCTGTCCTATTTTGGGCTCCAGCTAGGTTCTCTGACTTTAGCCGCTTCCCTGGCCTGGATCCTGAGCAGCCACTTCTGGTCTTCAAGTTTGATTCAACCTTGAAAATTTGAGCTTGGCTTCGGCTCCTCTACAAGAAATGTTTCTCTAATCCAGCCTCAGGGAAAAGGTTATGTTGAGAGAAAGAAATGTGAATAGAAGCAGCAGTATTTTCTAGCTATATCCTAATCAAGATTTTTTTTTTGCGCCCTCAGCCCTACTCAGTTCGATTCAGTATCTATATTCTAATTATATATTTAATTTGATTTCTCCCTACATAATATAGCTCCACAGTGCACACTTAGCCTCAAGTAGGTCTACATTAAAATTAATAAAGCAGTCTGAGTCTGTTGTCAATGAAATGGCTCTGCATTAAGAAAGTACATCCTGTGTCTCGATTTTACACACCAGTGTGTTTACAGGTCTTGAGGAATACCACTGCATATGTAAAAAAAGAAAGTTGTAGAAAGCTTTTTGTGGCTCCAGTCTGATAAATTGCCTCATGTGATGTCACTTGTTAGAAACCAGACTTCTGTAGAATAACACATCTGAATCTCCGTCCGAACTGTGAGCAGTTAGCGTTGCATTGTGGGTAATGTAGGGCCCAGGTTTTGACAAGGGAGAAGAATCCGTGGAATAGAAATGACATATCTGATGCATCCTGACTCCGACAGTGTTTAAGCCACTTCATGGTTTCCTCGTGTTTGTGTTGTGTTCCTCATCGTTTTTCCTATTCTCGGTAAGCAACCACACGCTGCGACTTTTTCTGACTTTTTCATGTTGTCCAGCCAAATACAACAAACAAAGGAGCTCCTCTACTTACTGTCAGGAGGCCGCCTACTGTGCATGTGTGGAACGGGTGTGTGCGTGCAGACCCCCTGATTGTGGTATGTATAGAAGCTCGTGCTTCCTCGTGCAAGTCTGCAGCTGTCCACATCTGTACTGACCAGTATGATCGAAACTTTATGGGAGTACAATGATGAATCAGTGGAGTACTCTTTTAACGTTTTGTTGGGCAGCATCTAACAATTATATACCTTTTTATTTAATAATTTGCTGATTATTTCTAGATAATCAATTAACCGTTTGGTCTATTAAATGTCTGAAAATAGTGAAAAATGCCCATCACAATTTCCCAGAGCCCAAGTTGACATATTCAAATTGCTTGTTTTGTCTGACCAACAGTTCCAAACATATTCAGTTTAATATCATAAAAGGCAAAGAAAACCAGCAAATATTCACATTTCACATTTCGCATTTCATTTCACAGAAGCTGGAATCCTTTCCATTCTGTTGATCGATTAATCGTTTCACCTCCAATGTTTTGAATATGTTTCGATAGTATTTTGTATAAAGTCTCAAGAGGAATGTCAACGTGGATCCGTTGTGGCAGGTTTGGACAGGATTTAAACATCTTCTCCTTCTGCAGCAGGACCAAAACACTGAAGTTGAAAAACCAACAGCATTAGTTGACTGCAGTTTTGCCTCATGTCTGTTACCTATGCTGTTTCTGAATTTCTGAACCCTGAAATATATTTAAATGTTGAATCAGATGTGTGTGAACTAGAGCAAGAATTCTGCTTATTTGTAATGTAACACCGTCAACAGTACAGCAACAACTTTTGGGCATTTTGGAACAGTAAGCTAAATGTGTAAATAAGCTAAAAATATGCTTACACACATGTACTGTATCTTTATGGTGGAGTGGGCTTCATGAATGATTCGGTCAACATTTCAACCAGGAGAGAGAGAGATACTGGTGGGGGGAGGGATGTTGTGTGTTTAGAAGAAAAGGGTGAGGGGTGTTGAAAGTGGGTGAGACATTCCTCATAGCTTACGTCCTCCCACATTTTTTACCCAGTCAGACAGGGTTGTGTGTGAGCATTCAGTGGCCCGTTATTAATCATCACGTGGAATGCATTTTGATCCGTTGACCAATCAGCGTGTCAATACCTGAACTGCTAACACTCAGTTGAGTCTGTAACGACTGGAACGTTTTCCTCATACGTCACCTGCAAGTATGCAGCTAGTTTACATTGGACAGAGGGATGATCCTGGCAGAGCTGCTTGTGTCACTTTCCAACTAAAAGAAAAACGGGGAGGACATATTTATTAACTTGTGGTCAGATGCAGGCCTGCTGAGAAGCTGAAATCCTGTTAGTTTACCTCCTTGTAATTCTATATTTACATTTTTCTGTCCTTATTCACTAACTTCTGGCAGTATCTTTAGCCAAGGTCAGAGATGTTGTATCTACTGCTCTTAGCATTTGGCCGAATAGGGAAAAAGGAAACTGAAACATTTACCCATGTATGTATCCAGACCCTCTATTCAGCACAGTACAGAATCACCACTTGCACTGATTTAAGTTGAGTTAACGTCCAGGCTTGCCTTGGCCCCTCAAGGACAATTACCAACTTTCCTGAAGGCACCCCACTGTCGGCTAGTCTGTGCTCGTCAGGTCATTGTACTGAGTCCTAACCTCAGTCGAGGTTGTGTGCATCATTGAGCAGGTTTTCTTGAAGGACCAATCTGTATTTGACTCTGTCCATCGTCCCCTCCTGTGAGACATCTACATATGACAATGCCTTAAGATTGAAAACTGCCCACCGTTTCAGGTACCGGTGAGATGTGAAATACAATTCAGGAAGTCCAGTTCCATGAGTTTGAAGGCTTCTCAGACTCCAAAACACTGCAGAGCCTTTTAAAATAGAAAAAAAACTGGATTTTACAACAAAGTTACTACAGCGGCAACCATTTTATCACGGCGATCATGAGGTAAACAGTAGAAATATGCTGTTCATGTTACAAAGTAATCCACCAGGAATGTGCACTTGCATTTACTTAATTGGTCACACAGCAGCGCCTTGCAGGATGACGTTACGTTGCAGCATAAATTAAGCCAGGTTTTTTTTTTTTTTTTGAAGCCCCTGCGCTGGCACCCCACTGTGTTGCCAGACTGGCGGCTGTATGTTTTTTTTTCCCACTCGGGGCTAAAGTCTGTCTAAGCGCGGCCTAAGCCAAGTGATGAGTGTCATGTGGTTTTGACCAGATCAACATTTAGGTTATATTTTATATAGTGTTGTGTTTTGTATCTATGGTTGCCTGTGAAGAGAGAAGTGTCTCATTGTTGGTGGCATGAAGGTCGGACAGCTTCCCACGCAAGAACAAAATACTGAAGTTCAAATGCAGCTGTCAACAATCAGCAGCGTTTTAAAGGTGTGGCTCACCTGCAAAATGAGGCTGCCTTTTACCCAAAGCAGCTCTGATTGCTTTGCTTGCTGCTGCACATATCATTAATGGAAACAGCTGTTCCTCACACATAGCTCAGCCACTCACAACACTGTGCGGTTCCACTGTTTTTAACGGAGCACAGCGGGGCATTTTTCAACAGCTGGCACACCCAGAACAAGCCAAGAAAAGATTGGAAAAGCATTGGACCTTTAAATAGTCGGCACGGATCCATCAATAACTGCCTGGATCAGCTCTGATGCTGTGGATTGGCTCAAGACATTGTCGTTGTCACCACTCTTTAATGAGTACAACAGTAACTGTGTGGATTTGACTTGTTACTTTTGATCTTTTGAACTCTTTCTTTTTAAAGTCTAATCCAATCCGATCAGACCTAAACTTTATTGCTTCTCACATTGAGCTCCTTTTATCGAGTTGGATCTTTATGTTACAGGCTTTTTATCAGCTGGGAGATTTTGTCCCGTTACTGAGGTGAAAACAAATACCCAACAATGTACTTGGATGATTCTGCTTGAGTTGCACTGGTACAAGCCTACATGACATTTGATAATAGAACTTTTATGGCTTGTACTTAACTCTTAATCAAATGGGTCACTAAGTGCAGCCGGGTCTGTGTAAATACCTCGAGTTTGCTGATCCATGTGATTAGAATCTGGTTGACACTTCAAGAAGAGAGTGTTTTTTATTTTGCTATTGTAACCCCCTACCACTTCTAATGAACCAGACCGGCTAATGTGTTACTAGTGCAGGGGTGAGTCAAAACCTGCCAGGGAGAAATAAGCGTCTGTGCTGCATGTGCTAGGAATGAGAACTTTGTCCTTTGCTACCCCACGCAGGGACAAACATTATGCAAGACAGGATCATTCATCCTGATACACGTGTGAACAGGCTGCCTCCTACACAGTGATACAACATGTCTCTTTGAGGTTGGTGTGTGCGTGCAGGTGCTGTATGTCTCTGCGTGTATATTATGCTTCAGTGCTTCTTTTTTTTTTTGGGTTCCCATTGTTCTTTGTCACACTGAGATTTATGCAGCTGTATTGTCATGTGACTGGTTTGGTCTACGGCTCCAATTCATTGCTGGGTCTATGAGCGATTTCAACACCAGACACATAGCTATCCTAACTTCAATTATTTATAAGCATATTTAAACCGTTTTTTTTTTTTCTCTTAAAAATTATTTTTCCCCTAACACTGACAGGGGTCTACTTGCCAACACATCAAATCTAGGACACACTTAATTATTGATTGTTGAATGTAGCACAAAGTAGAGTGTCATAATACAAAATCAAATGGCAAAACTGTGAATAGCAGCAGGGACGGCATTCGTATGTGCATTTCATTTGCTTTTAATGATGATTTTAAGATGCAGTTAAACTCACTTGAAGGCTTGGATGAAAAGTGTCCTAGGTAATATTGACTTGATATCCATAATATTCATTTAAAATCCACAACCTCCACTCTGTTATGTGGGTGTTTGGTCTCCATGAATCCCCACCCACACACTGTAACTATACTTTAGCAGACTTTTTTTTAAAATGATCATGGAGATCCCACACTGAGTCCTGAGCAGTCTGACTTGAGGTAAAAGAATAGAGGGACTGGTTGTGTTGGACTCCTGCTTGTGCTAATAAAGCTTATTTGAAGTGACCGGAGGGGAGAAACTCGAGGAGGGAGAATGAGAGAAAATAGGGCGATTTCTAGTTGTTTTTCCTGTTGGTCATTTTCTCTCCTCCGTCACTGCTGTTTATGTCTTATCAGGAAGTCATTTAAAGGAAGCAAAGAAAGGAAGTGAGGAAGGCAAATGAGGACAGAAATGGCATGGGAAAATCCACAAAACACATTAAGCACCTGCAGATCTTCACCCGACAGATTCTCTGTTAGGTGAACCGGAGGTGAACTGAGGACTTCCTGCAGCTTTGTATAAGAAAAGTCTTGATCCGTTCTCTTCGCTGAAAAGCTTTTACTGTGAGCCACCTGCAGGGAGTGTCAACTGTGCGTTAGGAGCATACAAATGGCCACTTTTACATCACCACCTACTTTTTTAATCTACTCAACTTGTACGTTTGTACTTTCTTCCTTGTCCCTCTTGGTTATTACTCGTTTGTTTTCTAAAATGTCAGGCAATAGTGAAAGATGCTGATCACAAATTCTTATAGCCCAAAGCGACACCTTCAAATGTGTTGTTTTGTCCGACCAACAGTCCAAACCCTAAAGATATCCCATTTATAATCAGTAGCAGTAAATCCTCACCTTTGAAAAGCTGGAACTAGATAATGTTTGGCATTTTTGCTTGAAAAATTCATTTTTTGTTGATCAATTTACAGATTCGTTTTTTACTAATTTACTAAACGTTTCAGGTCTGTTTCTTTCTTCCTTAAACGTCTCTTAGCAGAAAACCTCCGTTGGTCAAGACGGTAACAAAGCTCGGCTACTGTAACAGAAATGTAATGTATGAACAGTGCAAAACTACAAATGCTGCTGGTAGTAATTGTATTTTGTGTGAATATTATGTAACCATACCATACACCGTTTCATGCCACATTTTAAGGGTCGCAGAACACACCTTATAATCAGCTCTTATTCAGGGAAGAAGTCCTTGGCGTCCCCGTTCCCGTCCTTGTACTGGCACAGTGTGCACACACATTAATGCAAAATGAAGGGGCCATTATCCCCCGCTAAGAATAAGCTGCATTATTTTGTCACCGCACAAGATCTGCAGGACTAGACCCATTTTCTGAAGCTGCACGGTAGTTACCAGTCGTGTGTGTGTTTGTGTGTTTGTGTGTTTGTGTGTTTGCGTCTTCCCTCTGGCAGTGACAGTATGATGTATGGAGTAGCAGCAGCCTGCTATCACAGAGAACAGGTGGCTCTCTCCAGAGACGAACTGACAACACACTGGCCTGATTTAATGTGTGGGAGAGAAAAGCAAACTGAACAATTGTGTTTTAATTCTTGTGGTGAAAATGGTGGCTGTTGTTACAGTTGGAGAAGAGGAAGAAATGACTGAGGCCAATACAAGCTAAGGGGGATCAAATGAAGAATGTGGAGATGGAGACATTTCAGTCTTGAACATTTTAGGGCTCTTAGTCTTTTTTGACAAAGCTGAAGAAAATCAAATGTTTCCTGCAGGGGTTTTCCTTAAATGACAATAAATAGTTTTGGTCATTCTGCATTGAGGAACCACCATGCTGACTGTAAGAATTTAATTGGCTTTAGTTTCTGTTCATATTTTGTATCAACTGGACCTCCCAGCTCGCCCACAGACCATTTCAGAGGAACCAACTGTTTATACACGTAAGTGCAGCAAAACTCTGTTTATATCCCGCAGCACAAAAACACTGTCGGAGATCTCAGTTGGGTTTTTTTTAATCTATACTGATTATGATGAAAGAAGTACTTTTACTAAGATGTTTTGCTTTCTTGGGTCACGTCTGGTGTTTTCATTCACATGAAAAGTTGTTTAACTTAATGGCTCGTTAAACCTGCAATAACTGACTTTTTGGCCACTTGGCAGGAGAAACGAGCTATGAACTCAACACTGACGAGCCCGACACATCATCTTTTACGCTGATGTGGCGGATTTGTTCACAAGTAGTTGCCTATTTACACATCCAGTAGAGCAACACTATCATTCATTTGGAGTACGCAAGTCCAGTATTCACTCTCTTTTGGCCTTAGCTGCTAATTGTGTCTGTCTTCTGTTTGGTGCTGAGCAGGTAGTGTACAGTGGGTTTTTTAGAGCTTTTCACTGGAAACAGCTGACTGCTGCTGCCAAAAACGACGCTGTGAGAGCGGTGAGAGTGAACTGTAACTGTAGCGCTGCGGGACATAAAACCAAAACAATAAACTGGCGCTATACACCTCGGGTGATCATTTTCTGTTTGTTCATCACTAGGAGTGACACCTTTCAAATAAATGTAATTATATGACACATAGAACTATTGATTATAGCTGCTATAAGTAATTAGGGTGCATTTCTCCACCATTCATCAGCTGTGATTTGGACGCTGTGTGTGATGGCAGAGGTGTAGATGTTTTGTTTTGGTCCAGGTAGTCTTAGATCGGTGTAAACTGATGCTGCTGGCAGGCAGCCAGTATGTTGTCTCATCACCTACTGCCTTCTCTCCATTATTGTCGGCTTGTGGGAGGTAGCTATTGATCCGTGTGTGTTTGTGTGTGCGCGGCCATAATCTTTCTCTGGCAATTCTCTCACATATACACACCTTTCAGGGATACAAGCAAAGGGAATGGGAGAGAAATGTGTGCGCCATGCAGAGGCGTCAACAAAACACCAGTAAGAGCGGTAGATCACGCGGCCACAGGAATGAAAAAGTGACACATTAAGAATCGTTTTTAATGGGATTGTGTCAGAGGCCATGTGCAGCAGTGTGTAGAGCACAGAGGCTGCAGCATTCCCAGCACTGTGGCTCTCCTCCTGTTCTCTTCCCTCCCACTGCTTTTCCAGACCAGTGCTGAGCCCTCAGCCCCGACTCTGTTTTTCACCTCACACACAGGACGCTGCCCAGGAAAGGGAAGAGGGTGCGGCTCTAAAACAGACTTCATCATCTCTTTTTTCCCCCCTCGCTCTCACTCTTACTATTTCTGGTTGAATTGTTTCGCCTCCCTCCTCTGTTTGAAGAGACTTCTCACCAGTTTACTGATTGTTCGGCCATTCTTACGCATCTTATTATATAGACTAACCAAGTGTATTCTTTTTATAGATGGCTGCTATCAGGAAGAAGTTGGTGATAGTTGGGGATGGTGCGTGTGGGAAGACCTGTCTGCTCATCGTCTTCAGTAAGGACCAGTTCCCAGAGGTCTACGTCCCCACGGTGTTTGAGAACTACATCGCCGACATTGAAGTGGATGGCAAACAGGTACTACATATATTTTAAAGTTATTATTCATTTTGGTTAGATTATTATGAATAATTAGCAGTATTGGAAAGCAACTAAGTACATGTACTCAGTACACTACTTAATTATAATTTTGAGTATACTTGAATACATCCATTTTATGCCACTTTATACTTCTACTCCACTACATTTATTTAACAGCTATATTAGTAGTTACTTAACAGAATGAGATGTTGTATTATAACATATGATACGCATACAAAATGAAACGTTTTGTTAAGAATAAACCAGTGGTTCCCAACCGTTTGGCTTGTGACCTCTTACAAAAAAAACAGTCTGGTTGTCCTTGTCGCTTTTCGGATGTCTATGAGTTGATAAAAGTTCTACCAAAGAGACATTTCCCCTTTAAACTTTTCAAAAGGTTTAATTTAAATAACTCTGAGGCCAAAAAATGTCATGTCATCCAATATTTCACAAAATATTTTAGTTATCTTGTGACCCTTTGGTTGGAAAACAATGGATATAACTACCTTGTTGTAATATAAATAAGTAAAACTAGCTCCAACAATAATAATGACATATATATAATGTTTCAGTCACAGGGGACATTTTATAAGTACTTTTTACTTTTGTAAAAAATACTGTAATTCATTTTGCTGATAGTACCTCTACTTAAATAGGATTTCAAAAGGAGTTCTTTTACACTGTTGTATTGGTTCTTTAAGTTGACTATAGGATGTGAGCTTATCTTCCACCACTGATAATTAGAAATATTCCTCAGATCACACCGGTTTGTGTGACACACTGCAACTGCTGCTGTAATGTTAAACATGTGACCCTGTTGGCCCCGGGGGTTGAGAACCACGTGCCATCAAGGCCGATGGGGATGAGTGCGTATTGTAAGCAAATCCTTGGGTCTTTTTCATTGTTATAAAGCAGCAGACCTCCAGCCAACAACAGGAAATGGATCAGTGCCACCTTCCTGCCCAGTGTTGGAACACCTCCCCATTCCTCCTCATACATCATGACTAATGTCCCATTTCCTGTTTCCTGTGCAAAGTTGACTGTACTCCAAGCCTCTCAACTGTGGTATACAGATAAAAGAAATCTGTATCTGGTGTGGTGAAGTATAACCTAGCAAGTCAGTGTCACTGTTTAACTAACAGCAGCCCCCTACTTATCATTCTTTGATTATATTTATAACGACTAAGAAACAGGCTGAGTTCAGGCAGGCTGCACGGTGGTAAAATACAGATGAGGCTCCTGAGAGACACCTAGTGGTCAAATAATTTAAAAGCAGCCTTGTCAGGGTGTGGTGTTGCTCACTTTCCCAGACAGAAGATGTGGTACAGCTCAGCCCACTTTCTCATATACTGTGGAAAATGCCCTGTCTGTGCTGGACTATAAGTCAGACGGCACTGTGGGTAGCCAGTCTTGCCAATGTAAGTAGTTTTGTTAGCCAACAAGCAAGACTTGGCAAGACATGAGTGTCGGGAGATGTCAGAAAAGTCCAGATGAACTGCTAACGCACTGGAGTTGCTCTCTGGGGGACCCAGTTCTCAGCTGTATCGGGCACAGTTTTCCAGCTGTGATTGTGATGTGGGTGAGGTTACTGTAGAGTTAAATCGGCAGGATAAGCTAAGTCAAGATTACAGTTAAAGACTGCAGTAATTTAAGAGACGTTTACAGTCAGAAGCTACATGATGGTGGCATGCAATGACACTACTGTGTGTAAGATGTTCCTATATGGTGTTTTGGGGTTGCATCGCAGCATCTGCTACAGCTTTTGTTGAGCTCAAACAAATGATTATTTGCTGGGCATTTGTTTTATGTAGAGCATGTCAGGCACTCTGGGACTGCTAAGAGTTTGATTAACAGCCTACGAAAAGCCTGTGGGAGCCATTGTCACCTCTGGGGAGTTGCTTTTTAGGCCTGATAGCGGAGGAATTAATTCATTGTTTTAAATCTTCTGTTTCCGTCCTCTTTCCAGTTATTCTGCCTCTATTCTTGTTGCCCATATTATCTTCGTCTATGTTCACTTCCCCCTTCTTCATCCTATTGTCAGTGAAGTGGGAATATCCTGTCTTAGTTTAATAATCTAACTGAAATTGCGGTCTGTGCTAGCGGCTACTGGCGTCACTTATTTTGTTCTTTTTCTTCCCTCTTTCTCAGGTGGAGTTAGCGTTGTGGGATACAGCAGGTCAGGAAGACTATGACCGACTGAGGCCTCTCTCCTACCCAGACACAGACGTTATCCTCATGTGCTTCTCCATAGACAGCCCAGACAGTTTAGGTAAGTGCTTTCTCAATTAGCAAACATTTTAGAAAATTGCCCAGCGAAGCCTTTTTTCTGGAATTAAAAAGCAAAACTCTGGACACCACCGCAGGGTTTCAGTGACACGAGGCTCATAAGATGTGGCACAGAAAGATGTGTGTAAACCTGATTTTAAAATCTTGATAAAAGTAGTCAAGGCAACTGTTTCTTCAGTTTAAACAGAATTGAATTAGTTTTACAGCAGTTGAGAAGAAGCTAGAAGAGGCCCATGTATGGATGCAATCCACTAAAAAGACAAACAAAATACCGAGTACGGAATAAAGGCAAATAATACCTGGTAGGGAGTTCCCTCTGAGTGAAGAGACCTATTTGCATTTAAAATAGGTCTCTTCTGTATACTCTAAAAGTATATTTTTTACTTTTATTTTTCACTTAAATATTGTAAATGTGTATATTTTTATTTTCTATTTCTTATTTTTATATTTTGTACATACTTTTATTTCTAAATTTATGCTGCTTTCTAATCTTGAATGGAAGCACCAGTACTGTACAATTTCCCCCCGGGGATCAATAAGGTATTTCTGATTCTGATTCTGATTAAAAAGCTTTGATCAATTCTTTTTTTTTTTTTTAAATACAGATTCAGAGGTCATTTTGTAAAAGCTCCATTAAATGTCCACATTTTCCACCACAAGGAGGGCTCATCTGTCAGTGCAGTAAAATCAGTACCTTTAATCTGTAACGTTTTTTTCCCCTTCTGGTCATTTATGTATTTTTCATTAGAATTCCCCGTGTGCAGACTTCATGAAATTATCCACTTCATGAAAACTTGATGCGTATTCAGACTGTGTTTCGTCATGAGTATGATTAAATGATGCTTTCCTGTTCTAAAAATTAAGTTAGTTAAGTTATTCCACATATTACTGTTTCTTGGCTATAGCAATTTGAAAAAATAATTGGAAAGTTACAGTTTGAATACATAAAAGTGCATTTTTAAATCAGTTATAAGTTGATTGAACAACCTATAGTCAGTAGAGGATTCAAGATAGGCCAACTGTAGGTTGACTCTGATCAATGTAGAGACTCTTGTGGGTTTTAATTCAATTGTTTCCACATTAAAAGGGAACAAGATGAGCAAACACATTTCCAGACTATAATAACCTTGCTGTGGTTGTCGAGATTATGGCGGCATTCTCTGGAAGCGTACACAGAATATGTTGCATGTATTTCAGGCTGGGGTCTGAGTCTTCTTGGCTCTCAAAACCCAAATCAAACGGATGAGGAAAATGTCTTGTTTAGTAAGACTTCAGCCTCGGGGCATTCTCCCACGGTGTGTTGATATGGGCAATGCCACAGATGGTATGCCCACTATCACAGCATGGCATCTCCTCCTAGACGGCGCAGACTCGGCCGTGTATCAGGGAGGAGTCAGTGACCTCTCAATGTTTATGTCTGTACAGTCCCAGGGGAAAACGACAAGGCCTCTCCCAACTGTCCTTGTAGGGAGAAAAGTCTGGGATTTACTGTGCAGTGACTTGAGTTGTTTTTTTCTGAATTTCATTTTTCGTTCTTGTAGAGAACATTCCCGAGAAATGGACGCCTGAAGTGAAACACTTTTGTCCCAACGTCCCTATCATTCTCGTGGGTAACAAGAAGGACCTCAGGAATGATGAGCACACACGCAGGGAGCTGGCCAAGATGAAACAGGTGTGTGTTTCAGTATGCAACAAATGATCCCCAAACTAATGTTTAACGTCTAAACCCACGGTGTAATTTTGACTGTACATTAAACCTCCAGGAGCCGGTTAAGTCCGAGGAGGGCAGAGACATGGCCAACCGCATCAGTGCCTTTGGCTACCTGGAGTGCTCCGCCAAGACCAAGGACGGCGTGCGGGAGGTGTTCGAGATGGCCACCAGAGCAGCGCTGCAGGTCCGCAAGCGCAAGAAGAGGGGCGGCTGTCAGCTACTGTGAAGAAGACGGAGGTTTGTTGGCCAATCAGCACCTGAGGGAGGAGCCCTACACACAGAGCAAACTTAAGAGAAACCTTAAATCAATGGCTTCCGTGGACTATACTTATTCACAGATGCAGATGTGCCACAGGAGAATATGAAAGACTGACACACCTGTTTAAAAGCAAAACAAATCAGCTTTTTTTGCCTTTTTTTTTTTTTTATAAACTCTATTTCCTCTGCTACTCACACACGGTCAGTTTTGTCTCTGTTTGTTTGCTGTTTAGTTTTCCTCCACCAGAACACCAGCCTGTTTGTGTGAAGGACCTGCCCCCCCTTCCTCCTATATGAATGTATGTTTGTATTTATATGTGCATATACTTTACAAATATATCCTGCGTCTGCCTCTGTGTTATGATTGTTTACAGAGAAGGGTCTTGTAGCTCACACATGCACACTGACTGTCTTGTTCTCAGCTCACGGCTACAAGTTGCAGACCCGTTTTTAGATCTGCTTTAATTAGTATGTAACCCCTACTTCTCTTGAACCTGCATGTACCACTCGGTCTCCCTTTTTTAATACATCAGCTTCAGTCACAATCCGTCGTACCACTATTAATTTTACAACCTTAAAGTCCAATTTCACCAAGTGCTGAGACAGCAGAGCTCTGTTTTCCCCAGATTTATCGTCTGACATGAAGGACTAAATTTAGAGCCTATTCACGCTGCATTAATCCACAGAAACCTACATAAACTGAAGCAGCAGCGACTATTTGTGTGGAGAGGTGTTGGACTGCACCTTGCTCCCCCCCCTCTCTCTCCCCCTCCCTCTCCCTCCCTCCCTCCCATGGCGATAGCTTAAACTGGCACTGGAGACAGTGGTCTACTGTCATGGACACAATACTCTCAGTCACGCTCGCACTGGCTCCGACAGACTTGCCTCAACCAAGACGTCATCAACGCCTCCCCCCCCAAACAGGCCTCCTGTCTGAACTCTGTGCTGCTGATTCAGGTCCAGTATACAGTCATGATGCATCACTGTGTACTGGATCTTCTGAGGAAGAGTGCACACTGTAATCCACAGGTTTGATAATGTATACAGCCATATTGATATTCAGACAGATTACAGGCCCATTCTGTGTATAAAAGTTTTAATAAAATATCTAACTGATGACTTGACAGCCCAGATGTTGTTATTACCAATGTGCCATCTCCTCAGTTCACCAGATCATCAGCTCTCTTGACTATTTGAAACTGGGGCTTTGTTGGTGTGTAATAGGCCTTTATTTGGACACACAAGAGAATTGAAAT
Source organism: Enoplosus armatus (assembly GCF_043641665.1). NCBI lineage: Eukaryota > Metazoa > Chordata > Actinopteri > Centrarchiformes > Enoplosidae > Enoplosus > Enoplosus armatus. The sequence goes on from NC_092187.1 coordinate 13,769,681, forward strand.
GTGACTGGAAAAACAAGGATATCTAAGTGCGTAGCCGGTCGAACTTCTTCTCTATAGTAACCCTTAAAGACCTTTGAAATTGGGCCAACAGATAAATAGAGGGTGTGTATGACTGGGAACAACTGTGGTGTGTTTGGGCTCAACGATTAGATGGTAAATTTGACTTCTATTTTTTACACAAATGCATCATAAAGGTTCTGTTCACAAGAGATTTAAATTGCAACAGAATTGAGACGAAAAGCTAGAGAGCAACTTTGACAGTGGCTGCAACCACAATTTAAGCTCAAATAATTTTCTCATCACTAAGAAAGAATCATGAAACCACCTCGTCTTCTTACAGGCAGCCCTCTGATGCAGTTCATGTGTGCTTCTGAACAGATGCAGTAAATATTAGAGAACAGGTCCTGTCATGAAAGAGCCCTGAACACATTTAATGGTCCCCACGTTGATCGCTCCACCATCGCAAGCTATCCAGTACACTCAGATCAGTAGAGATCAGAATGTGGTGGGCTTGGGCTACTTCCTGGACAATGCCTCTATGTCTGTAATGTCAAACGCCATAGTTCAAGAGAAAATGTTGATTGTGATGACGCTTTACAAACAGGAGTGGGACGTCTTGAATGTCTGGATGAGACAAACGTTTAATAAAGTATTTTTAAAATACTACATAATACTTAACTGGTTTGGTTTTGCTTGCATTTTTATTTTTATTTTTTTTATTTTACAAACTGACACTTACAAAACCAAAACACAAAGTCTTGGAAATGCCTTTAATTTGTTTAAATAAATGCATTTACATTCATATTCTGACATGGTTTGTATAACTTTCCCATTAGCAAAACGACTTAATTATACAAATTGCATGCAATTGCTGCCATTTTAAAAGTATACCATGGTGTCATGGATTTATATTTTTTCCAGTGTTTCAGGCAGCAATTAGATTACATTTGAGTTCTATATGGCATGAAAAATGTCATCATTGAAATCAAATTAAACCAAACAAATGCCACATGATCCAAACAATTTCCAGCTTTGGTTTGGATGATAGATGACATAATAGATGTTAACTGCACTTCCATTTCATATTTTATTTCAGAAAATACAGTTCAAAATGCACCATATTAACATCTTTCATTTGGTTAATATCATTAAAAATAGATGCAATGAATAACAGGTTTAAAAATAGATTGGACACTTCACACATGGATCAATGAATCAACAAATCATGAAATGATTGAGCAAAGTCGAAAACTGTCAATTAAGTAACAAACCCTGAGAGCCACATCTTTGGTTGGTAAAATTCATTTTAAATATAAATTAATTTAAAGCTGAGGAATCAAGTCTTCAAGTGATTTTAACGGGGTAAAGGGAGCGTTAGAAGGTCTGCTCTGAACGTGAATCAGCTCACTTCATATAGCTGACATAAAGAAGGCAGAAAGAACAAGAGTGTTTTTTTTTTAAGAATTTCTTTGTACATTTTTGGAGAATTTGAGTACAAATGTAGATACCTTGTTATGAACCCTTTGTTTCAAGCATCTGGTGAAGTAATATGAAATGAATGAACTGCATCCCTTCAAGTGCTCAGGATGGACGCTCTCCTTTCCCTCACAGGTCGTTCCTCCACTCGGGGTCCAGTTGCTGCTGAACGACACTCTCTGCAGTCTCCACTGGAAAGAAAAGATTCACAATTCACATCATTCAAAATGTTCGTTTTGAGGGGGATACTGATGAAAATAAAGATAACCGTCTGTCACCTTGAATATCAATGTCGATGTAGAGCGCAGCGAGCCTCATCACCACGTCCTCGTCTTCCTCTGCTTGAACAAAACCAGTGTAGCCTCCTTCATCTCGGCAGTACTGGATGAACCTGCAGACGAGCAGGGAGGGAGAAAATAATGTCAGTTAATAACGTAACTTATCAGGGACTCAAATTAATTTTAAATCTTAATATATGTATGCTGACAGCAGAGACCATAAGTAGCCATGTGACACGTACCGGCCCCAGGTAGGATCTGTGTTCAGCACTCTGGGGTTTCCCACCACGATCAGCAGGGCTTTAGCTCGAGTCACAGCCACGTTGAACCGCTGGACGAGAAAAGAGTGTGTCAGAATGATGTTTTTGAGTGTACATACACACAATGTGTATGCGCATGTGTTTGCGCTGTATACCTTCTCATTCTTGACAAAGCCGAGGTTGAACTGTTTGTCAATCTCTACGTAATTGGGGCTGCTTCGAACTGTAGACACCATGATCACTCTCCTCTCTTGACCTTGGAACTCCTCCACGGAACCAACCTGACACACACACACACACACACACACATATAGATAGACTTAACACACTGCCTCTGCTGTGTGTTTCACATTACTCAAGTGTGAAATGTTTAGTTACCTTAAGCTTGTTCATGTCCTTAAATGTAAGGTCTTTCCCAACTTTTTCCAGGGCCTTGCGGATTTTCTGCACCTGTGTGACACCCCAAAAAAAACCCAGCTCCAGTTTTTAACCTACACATAATTAATTGCAATTAGTAATCTGAAACCACAATAAACTACATTGTTGTATTCTGTTTGTGTGTGTGTGTTGAATTGAATTCATTTGGACCTGCTTCCTGTAGGGGGCGATGATGCCTATGTCTCTGGGTGAGATGGTGGCAAGGCCCCTCTTGCCATGTGTCTGCAGCAGTTTCTTCACGTACTCCATCAGGACCTCCACCTCTGCTACGTTGAAGAATGAAGGACTGCTGGCCTCGCGCTCGTCAACACCAGTCACGCCGTGGAAGATCACCGGGAAGTCCTGAGAGATATGTGAGATATGTTTTATATCTTATAATGTAAACACTGAAGAAAATGTTTTGGGAGAACCTTTGAATACTGTGCTGCTTCGAAGTGGAATAAACAAAAAAAAAAACAATGTTAAACCAAGTGTAAAAAGTGCTGTATGGATCTTGATTAGCATGTATAGATACACAGAGTCAGTCTGTTTCCTTGGTTTTTAATAATGAGGTTTGTTTGTGTGCTGAAGCCCAGATAAATGAGTGAGTCATTTTAAGATATTCATCAGTAAAATCATTACATTACTGTTAAATGTCCTTCAATCAAAAAGGAGAAAGCTGCACTTCAACAATTATGTTCATTATCGATTATTTTCACTATTCATGTCAACAAAGAGTGGAAAAAATGCCATCATAATTTCTCATGTTTTCGTCTTAAAATTGCTTGTTTTTTTCCCACCAGTCTAAAACCCAAATATATTTAATTGACATAAAATAGATGTGATCAGCAAATGTTTGGCATTTTTGCTTAAAGAATTACTCAAATGATGAATCAATTATCAGAGCTCTAGAATGAGAGAGAAATGCTACATTACACACTGAATAACAAAGATAGAACTTATACAAGATATCTTTAAGTCTTGAGTAGCAGGCGCTTTGGTCACTTTTCATGCTTTGACTTCCAAATGACCTGTTTGCAGTTTGTGTACAGTGCATGAAAAAGAAGAATCATCACCTTCTTCGGGAGGTGTTCCCATCTGCAGTAGGAGTTGCGCAAAATTTCATCCGCGCTGACCTGCAGCTCTCCGTCATAGAAGAGCTCGTTGGGAATCTTCAGAATGGCGGGATGGGACCTGAAAAGGGACAAACAGACATGAAAATAGAACACATAATTTCAGTCAAGGAGTGACACGTACTCTTCTCTACTGCCACACCTGTAGTTGTGCAGCAGTTTGGTGACAAAGCGATTGTTGAACGCGCCCTCGTTCTTCAGGTACAGGGGGAAATCAGTCATCATGCGCTCCAACAGGGACACTCCTGCAGGCAGCAACACACGAGCAGAGCAAGGCTGTGTTTTTAAGTTAAAGTCTGTGTGTTGTAAACAGGACAGGTGTGGAGTGAGTCTGTTCTTACCCATTCCGTACTTCAGCGCAAAAGGGGATCTGAGAATGGGTCCGAGCTGCTTGGGGTCTCCAGCCAGAATAACCTGACCAGACTCTGCCTGGAGCAGCCCTTTGTTCCACGGATAACAAAAGTCAACCAACACATAAAACAAGTTCAATATGATTACAGAAAACACACAGCTGTTTGTTTTCTTTTACCTGCCAGCGGGACTAAACACTCTGTCTCCACGGCGTGTCCAGCCTCATCCACAAACACGTGCGTGAAATGACCCGCGGGGATGTCTCCTGTGACCAGCCTGCACAGATCAGAGAGTACACACATGGTAGCAAAGAAGAAGCTCATCTGTAGAGTTGACTGGTAGTTTTTTTTTTTTTTAGATGAATGTGGGATGAGACAGTGAAATGCAACTTTTTTTTATGGTGTCATGCAGGTGAGCAAAGTGCACTGTCAGGGTCATACCTTCCAGCTGTTAACAGGGTGGTGACCATGATCCTATACTCCATCAGCTTCTCTTTAGCAGGATAAACATAACACTCCCCTACCAGGTTAGAGCATGCCTGTGAAAGCACCACAACGTCCGTGTACACAAACCTCAGAGAGGCGACAAAAAGACTGAAGAACAGGTAAGTATTGCAGCATGAAAGCTATAGACTTTGCAATGCATCATGAAGCCCACTAGGGGGCAGATGATCTCACTGACCAATTGAGTGTGTGGAATGAATGTCGGTTACTTTCTGCATCAAAGAAAAGCTTCCCATCTAAAACAAGCATCATGCATCCAATGCACCAGCACAGACCTTTAGTTCTTCAGGGACACATTTTGGGTCCCGGCTGCTGGCGTACATGCGGAACACTTTATGCTCGTCCACGTGGTCCAGAATCTTCCTGCAGAGCAGATCGGCAGCGCTGTTGGAGGGAGCGCAGGCCAGGATGTGGCAGGAGGTCTGGGTCTTCTCTATCTGCTTGATGGCCTCCACCAGAGTCACAGTTTTGCCTGAACAGACAAAGAACCATCAGAAGAAAGTCAGCTGCGTTGAATTTCTGGCTTTGTGAGCAAAGACTAAGTGTTATGCTGGTGCTTGCTGTACCTGTTCCAGGCGGGCCAAACACCAGGTACGGGGCCGGTTTGGACGAGCCAGCGACAATGTGTTGTACAGCCTGATACTGCTCTGGGTTTTCCTCCAGCTTGTAGTCACACAGCCTATCAACAGGAAGATGGAGGGACAGAGGGATGATGTCAGAGCTGAGTAACAGGTAGAGAGAGTCAGCCGTTATGTTTGCATGCACAGCGAATCACACACTCTCATCAGGTAACTCAAGTACCTGGTTTTGGGCCAGCGCTGTTAGATAACATGGTTCATCTCGTAATGAGACTATAAGAAAATGTCTCCATTAATATGATATTTAATGGCATCCTTTAGTTTTGATTGAACATAAACCAGATAACTAGGAGGCAAAAACGGCACTTTCTGCTATTAATATTGGGATTTTGAGGGATGTTTCCGTGTTTTTTTGCTTCCCATTTAAAACCCACTTCCAGACACGAGTTGGATCAACCAATCCCTTCTCTGCGTAGACCTGCAGAGACGTTTTCATGTATCTTCAGAGAACCTTCCAGCCTTAGTTGACTAGTGTGATCATATGTGCAGCTCAATCGTTTTCAGTTTTCATTCATATGTAGAGGGAGGGATACTACGTAAAACAGCCAGCTAACACATTGCACTTTACACAAACATATATACAGTCTATATACCAGTATGTCTAACCTGAGTTTGGGAAGCTCAGTTGGCTGAGAGGGGAAGGCGGGTGCAGCAGGGAACAACACTTCTCCCAGCCTGTGTGCAGCTGCCAGCTCTGCTGCTCTGTGCTGAAGACGCAGAGTCAGGCGGTTGACAGTGAACTCCACATTGAAGTTCATGCCGTCTACAAAGCGATCCAACAATCTGCAAAGAAATTCACAAACTGTGTGAGTCTACAAGCAAACATGTTAAATATGAGTCAATATTATTGTATGTTACTGCGAAGTCTTGATCTTACGCTGAGCTGAAGCCGAGTTTGACGCTGTCCAGCTGCACGCTGTGGACGTAGCCGCGGTACTTCACCCCCTTTTCTCCTGCAGGGTACGCCAGCAGCGCGTCCCCTCGTAGGACAGACGGGCGGTTCTCGGACACACCGGGTACCTGGCGGGTGAATATGTTGCAGTGTTAATTAAAATCATTTAAGATATATCAGACAGCGTTTGTATTTTTGTTTTTCTCATCATACTACATCATAACCTGGTATCAGGGATGTATGATTACACTTGTGTACAAATGTTTAAATGACAAAGGATCGTTGTGATATGCTAAAAATAATCTATTAAACTGTCTGATGCACATCCCTGAAACTACGTTAAGGAGACAGGAGTGGATAACAGAGTGTCTTTTAAATGAAACCTACAGTCATGTCACTAATCAGCACTAATGTTTGCTTTATATGACTAATACAACTGTTGGGGGAATGAAGAAGTGAAGGAATGTGTGGTTTTGTGAGTGAATGAGTGAGCACATATTAACCTCCAGAATGAGCAGTTTCTTGTTGATCTTGTCTCTGAACATGACGGCCTGTTCTCTGTCACTGTTGGGGATGTTGTATCTCTTGATGTCCACCTCCATCTGTTGCTCTTCCAGATGCAGCAGCAGCTGAAACCTCTCGGTGTAGTTCTCCCAGCTCAGGGGACTTTCCAGCAAGGCTCTTCTAAACAGACCAAAGGAAAAGAAACAAATTGCATGGCAGTGTGTATATTGTAGAACAGAAGCTGTTTTATATCATTAATGTAGGTTTTTTCACACTAACCCTTCATCCAAGAAATTACGTTTCTATGTTAGTAAATTGTTATCCCAATTATGCAAACGTAATCGCTGCCTGGATTATGTTCTGTGGCATTTTTTTTATGTGAATGAAGTGACACTACATTTATCTAACACACCGGTGGAGGTGGTCGGGGTGAATAGTAGGCGAACAAAGTGCAGGACTGTGACACCAGAGACCGAGATTCGCATCCTGAGTCTATGCTTGGGTTTAAGCAACAAAAGCACTTTGGTTAAGGTTAGGGAAAAGATCGTGTTTTCGGTTTATTAACACGTTGTGTCTCTTGGAGTGGATAATGTATGCAAGATCAGATGTTTTGGCAGAAAACAAATAAAATGCATTAACATTTTTCTTATAAGTTCAGTAACAACATTTTGGTGACATTTCCTCATTATATTAATAGAAAACATAAGCCGGACGGCATTACGTTACCCTAAAAACATATTTGCTGTTAAAAATTAGTTGTATATGTACGCAATTTATGCTAGCTACATTGTAACATATAAAATACATTAACATCACATGGAAAACACATCTGTTAGGTTAGTCATTACACCAGTGTTATCCTTTAAAGACTGACCTATAGCTGGAAATGACATCAAAAACTGAACTGAATTCACCTTGAGTCAGGGAAGAAAGTAATCTGCTTCAGTGACTTGATGAGCTGGTTCACATTTGCTGGCATTCGATACATTTTCAGCTGGACCACATTTTGTAGCTGCTGCACTGACAACCTGGAAAGAGGAGACAAAATGGAAAATGTTAGATACATCAGTCGGGGACATACAGTGTTACAGTGTTTTTACATTTGCTGCATATTTAACTGTTGAGTGAACAGTGATACCCTTCAGGTCGCTGTCCATCCACAATCGTGTAATTAACTTCAGGGTCGCAGGCAAGGAGGGAGCGAGGTTTATAAGGCGCTATAGGAGCCAGCTCCCGTCCTAAGGCAGTTATACAATGAGCCTCAATGAAGCGCACAATGTGGAACGCAGCGGAGGAGGGCTGCAGGTCTGGTTTGAATTCAAAGGCCAGGGTGGCTGGATAGAAACCAACCAAACTGCAGCGGAAGTGAACCTGGATTTCATAGCTGTCACCTGAGAATAGATAACAGGTAATCATGTTTTATTGTATTCAAGGTGGTTTCTTGTGTCCATAAATTCTCCGTCAGCTGAGCAAAATATGATGATGATGATGTTTACATTACCTGGCTGTAAATGCAGAGGGTTGGCCTTGGTCACTTTGTGCTCGTCCTTCAGATTGAAGTACCTGAGCCAGTGCAGTGGTGTGTAGTAGGTGAAATACACAGGCTCCGTTCCGGTGTTCTCCACTCTCAGATTCACAATGCACTGTTTCAAGAAGAAAAGGGGAGAAATACAGCTTCACATTTGTACCACGACCAACAATGGGTTTAGCAGATGATCATCAGAGAAATGCTGCAGATACACAACATTATTACCTCACATTCATCCACATGCAAGCAGAGTTTCCCATTCTCAAACGGACGGTCGGAGTTGATGCTGATGCCGTGTTTGTCCAAGATGAACTGAGCCCTGTGAGTGCAAAAAGAGCAACGGTTGGTGTGTGACTATGAAGATCAGCATTAAATCTCAAATTTCAAAAGTACTCTTTCATGTATAGTGATGTATCGTGCCTGTAGTAAGGCAGAAGAGGAGGAGGGCTGTAGTGAATGCAAGGCCAGTGACAGACGTTAATGACAGTAAAGCCTTTGATGAGAAGCTGTGTGATTCACAACTTTGAGAACTGTTGTTAGCCTGCTAGCCATCCTAGTTCCTGCAGTTTATGCTCACAACTATTTCCTGTCTCGTCTGCCTTTTTCCACACCACACCAGTAAATTCAGCCTGTTGCTGTGGGTCTGGACTCCACAGAGGACCCTTTGTTTGTTGATTGTGATTCTTTAAATGACTTCTCTTTTGAGTTGCCTTGAGAGGATTGTAGTGTAGAAAGAAATAGTAGAGGAAGCTTGTATGTGTCAAAAATGTAAAAAAAAAAATATACACAGTGCTCTTGTAGTGACAAGCAGAAGTCTTGGGAGCATGATAATCACAAGAGGTTATTTGGTCATGTTACCTGTCTGTCCTCAGTCTGTTCATCAGAAGACTGGCCAGCTTCCTCCGGGCTCGAACGCCCGTCTCTGCTTCATCTCCGGAGGTGAAGGTCTGTACTGTCCCGGTACTGGCCGCTCCACCCTGGAAAGGCTCTGGCTGACGGCTCCTGTGTGACTGCCATTGGTCCAGAAAAATATCTCTGACCTGTGCAGAGGATCACTTTACGTCAACTTTGTGTTTGGATGGAAAATTTCCCTATCAACTATTAATCGACCGGCATCCTCATCCACTTGGGTGGGTGTGCAGGATTCAGAGTTTCTTCAGTTCTAATTTTTGTTGAGTTAGAACCCAGACGTTGAGTCAGCTTCTTTCATTAAGTTCTTACTTTACGACTAAGTTGGCTGGACTTCAGCACGTTCAGTGTGGTTCAGGAGCTGCTGAATACATGTATATGTGTACATATACATGTATATATGCCCATGTGTACATACAGTGCATCCGGAAAGTATTCACGGCGCTTCACTTTTTCCACATTTTGTTATGTTACACCCTTATTCCAAAATGGATTAAATTAATTTTTTTTCCTCAAAATTCTACACACAACACCCCATAATGACAATGTGAAAAAAGTTTTTTTGAAATTTTTGCAAATTTATTAAAAATAAAAAACTAAGAAATCACATGTACATAAGTATTCACAGCCTTTGCCATGAAGCTCAAAATTGAGCTCAGGTGCATCCTGTTTCCACTGATCATCCTTGAGATGTTTCTGCAGCTTAATTGGAGTCCACCTGTGGTAAATTCAGTTGATTGGACATGATTTGGAAAGGCACACACCTGTCTATATAAGGTCCCACAGTTGACAGTGCATGTCAGAGCACAAACCAAGCATGAAGTCAAAGGAATTGTCTGTAGACCTCCGAGACAGGATTGTCTCGAGGCACAAATCTGGGGAAGGTTACAGAAAAATTTCTGCTGCTTTGAAGGTCCCAATGAGCACAGTGGCCTCCATCATCTGTAAGTGGAAGAAGTTCGGAACCACCAGGACTCTTCCTAGAGCTGGCCGGCCATCTAAACTGAGTAATCGGGGGAGAAGGGCCTTAGTCAGGGAGGTGACCAAGAACCCGATGGTCACTCTGTCAGAGCTCCAGAGTTCCTCTGTGGAGAGAGGAGAACCTTCCAGAAGGACAACCATCTCTGCAGCAATCCACCAATCAGGCCTGTATGGTAGAGTGGCCAGACGGAAGCCACTCCTTAGTAAAAGGTACATAGCAGCCCGCCTGGAGTTTGCCAAAAGGCACCTGAAGGACTCTCAGACCATGAGAAACAAAATTCTCTGGTCTGATGAGACAAAGATTGAACTCTTTGGTGTGAATGCCAGGCGTCACGTTTGGAGGAAACCAGGCACCGCTCATCACCAGGCCAATACCATCCCTACAGTGAAGCATGGTGGTGGCAGCATCATGCTGTGGGGATGTTTTTCAGCGGCAGGAACTGGGAGACTAGTCAGGATAGAGGGAAAGATGAATGCAGCAAAGTACAGAGACATCCTGGATGAAAACCTGCTCCAGAGCGCTCTTGACCTCAGACTGGGGCGACGGTTTATCTTTCAGCAGGACAACGACCCTAAGCACACAGCCAAGATATCAAAGGAGTGGCTTCAGGACAACTCTGTGAATGTCCTTGAGTGGCCCAGCCAGAGCCCAGACTTGAATCCGATTGAACATCTCTGGAGAGATCTGAAAATGGCTGTGCACCGACGCTTCCCATCCAACCTGATGGAGCTTGAGAGGTGCTGCAAAGAGGAATGGGTGAAACTGCCCAAAGATAGGTGTGCCAAGCTTGTGGCATCATATTCAAAAAGACTTGAGGCTGTAATTGCTGCCAAAGGTGCATCAACAAAGTATTGAGCAAAGGCTGTGAATACTTATGTACATGTGATTTCTCAGGTTTTTTATTTTTAATAAATTTGCAAAAACCTCAAATAAACTTTTTTCACGTTGTCATTATGGGGTGTTGTGTGTAGAATTTTGAGGAAAAAAATGAATTTAATCCATTTTGGTATAAGGCTGCAACATAACAAAATGTGGAAAAAGTGAAGCGCTGTGAATACTTTCCGGATGCACTGTATATGCACAGCACCTGAAATGAGTAAAACACAGTAAATTAAATAGTAAAATATAATCTATACATGTCAGTATTCCTTGTACCTCAGGAATAAAAGATCTTTTCTCTGTCCTGAGAGAAGAGAAGGGGGGGGGGGGGGTGTAAAAGGGGAACACAGGCTGCACACAGTGTGTGTGTGTGTGTATCTGTAAACAATTGGTTAGTTTAGTTTCAGAATCCAAATCAGAAATACTTTATTGATCCCCGGTGGGATTTCTTTTCAGAATCAGAAAATGAAAGTAATTCCAGGGTGAAAAAAAGTACCAGAACTCTCTCCACCAGCATGTTTGGAGAGGGCGCAACTTCAAAAGTCAGTATTTAAAAAAAAAAACGTTAATAAAGGAATAAAGGAAAAGAAAAAAGAGTAAGAAAAATAAGAACACAAACAGGAGCAACTGTAACAGGCTGCATGCACGGTCGGCACACACATAAATCTCTACATATATCTATATGCGTATCCATATATGGGTACAACAAATAAAATGGTATACTAAAATCATCACATGTTGGTTCCTCGTCTCTGAAAAGAGGGGGTCATGCAGAAGAGGGGGTCTGGCAGACACATCTGCACTCTGGGGGGGATGTGGGACTTGGCATTAACTTACATTTTCTTTCATTACAAGCTATGATCAATCAATTTGTTTATATAAATGCATATTCACATTTCCTGTGTCATTAGCTAAACAAAGAGACCATACATCTCATCGTTATCTTATCTGGATTAGTTCATATGTGTAACCAGTTCTTAGTTCAATTAAGTTAGTTCAACTTCTATTGCACCAGCATCAAAATCAGCATTCACATCCTTCCTGAAGAAGAAACTAAACGTCACGCATCAATTAGTGTACATCAGATTTTGCATTACGAAGCCAGTTTCTTTGTACTTGTATGAGTTTTTTACGAACTGAGTCTGCATCTACCCATGTCCTGGAATGTGGGAGTATTAGCAGTTTTCAGGTTGGTCCTGTCGTAAATTGGCAAATTGTCACTTAACTTCCATTAGTGTTCAACTCTTGAGGTCTGTTTTATGACCTAGATTTAATCTGAGGACAGGGTGTTTGGGGAAAGTTCATGTTTGAGTCCTAACAGATCTTGTTTTCCTGACCCAGAGAGGCCAGGTGGACAACACTTCAGGGAAGGTTCATTCCTTCTCAATGAGAGATGTAGAATTATTCATCATCACAGTACCTAATCTGCATATACATATAATATATATAAATGCATATAAACATAATAGCAAGCTTTATCTTAAGACATTCACCACCATGTCCTAAAATAAACTTGCTTTTGAATTGACACATTGCTGTTGCTGGTTCAAAACATTAAATCTCTGAAATTGTTTAAAGCCCCTGAAAACTCAGCTTCAAATCTTAAAACGTTTTCCATGACATGAAATAATTATTAACTATTAAATAAATAACTGATCCACCAGAATAATGTTGTTTTGGAACCAATATTTAAAAAGATAGATTTGTGTTCATACTTTACATGGCAGCACTGACCTATGGTGACAAGTGACATCGATGATCACATGTGATCACAGGTTCAGCAGGTTCCTGAACACACCTCCCAGTTATTTATAGTGGTCAGATGTTTAATAGACTTTGGCCCTTAATTTAGAGCAAATAAACTCCAAGAATACATTTGTAAATGACAGTTCTAAATAATGAGACAGTCCGAGTTTACTCACCCTAATTGGTTGTTTCATTTGATTGACAACAGGTAAATTATTTTAAATTCTGCTGAAATACTGTATCCGGTATCTGACAATTGTGCCACTAAATAGTTAACCAAAGCTAGAAAACTGCAAATTATTACATTTAAACTTTATATACTTTAAACAATTAAAACAGTTGATGAAAGCCGAAGATTGCACTGACTTAAGTCTTCATCATCACATCTGAAAATGCAGTTACTGTTGCAAAAAACAAAAAAAGAACACTGAAATAGGGTTACAACATAATGTGGAAGTACATACCTTGGAGTTGAAGCGAATGGTGTCTCCTCGTCTTGTTATCTTGTTGGACACTTTCAGGGAGTAGAGGACTGAACCAAAGTTTGGATCTTTGGCCCCTGGATTCCTAAAATGAACACAAAAGCATTTAATTTAGCAAACATTTATACAACTGTCAAACAGATCTCCTCTCATCTCCCTATGAGGAAGAACAACTCACCTGCTCCTGAACTCTATGTTGTAAATGTCTCTTAGTTCAAGTCTCTGTGTGATGGATGCTCGATCGGTCTCCTTCAAAAACTCAAAGAAGTCGAGTCCAATCTGGCAGCGTAAAGACAACTTCATATTAACAAATGATCAAAGATTAATGTGATCGAAGTTTATCACACAGGAAAACGACCGGACTGCTCGCCTGAATACGGATATATCAACAGACGGGTTATATTTGCATCTCAGAGGAAATCCCGGGGAGAGCGGGTCCCTTTCTACCCCTGGACAGTCCACGTGGGCGGTGTCTCTCCGTCTCTCAAGATACGGAGCTGCGATGCAGAGACGGTCGAGCTCGGGTAATTAAAACAAGTGCACCCACACAGACAGCCAGTCCGCAGAAACGAAACCTAACGTGTTGGAAAGTCGGCGCACATAGTCCGAATGAACAAACCGAAACAAAACAGAGCGATTAACTTTTAATTTGGCCGAGTCAGTCAGTGAACACGTCCTTAATAACAACTGCATCTTTCCTTCAACGTAGTTTTAGCCTGTATACTGCATGTCGTCTGTTATAACTGTAGCCGACCAAACATCTGACATACAGTAGTTACCTGCATTAAGGCTGCCTACTGATAATAATAATAATAATAATAATGACAATAGAGTGAAAAATCCAGCACTTACTTAACCCTAACCCTTTAATCCCATTTGGAAACGTATAAATGAGCGTGTGCATAAGGAAATGAGTCTCCTGATTCAACCTTTACAACTAATGTTAATTTCACATTCACTTTATGAATGTCACATTTTGTACTTGTTCAAAACATGAGCATATGGTTGCATGCAAGTGAACTAAGCTTTATCTTAACTAAACATCCTGTTAAATGTAAATAAATAATGGCCAGGCAAAAAAATGAGTGAAGCAGTAAGTAATTTGGAAATGTTACAAGTGCTTTCACAATAATGCAAGCAGTTCTGAATGCAAACAGACTGAAATAAATTATGTCACTTATACCCCCAATCCGCTCTACCCTGCTCTACCTCCCATGTGACAGTGCGAACCACTGCACCACCATGCCGCCCATGATAACTTGGTTAGAGATTGTTTAAGAAGGGCCACAAGTTTAAGAGTTTGGCAAGTGAAACAGTGTTGATGCTCTGAGCATTGAAGGCCAGGCCTGGTGCTGATGATGGGTGTGTCTATCAGTGATGGAAGCAGCGTGACCTCACTGCATGTAGAGTGTGAGGAGTGTTGCACTAGACTGCCTTCACCCTTTACACAGTGAGTCCAGCAAGTTCAGATTGACATCAGCGACTTTGTGCCAGAGTTTCACACTTTTCCCAAGTTGTTTTTTATTTAGTCTGAGATTGCCAAACCAAGAGATCATAAAGGATGTTATAACCAACTCTCTTAAAACTTTTATGTTTAAAGTGTAAAACTTTAAACAAAGACTGGTTTCAGTTCTTTGAGTTTTGGTTTCCCTCTTTACAGATAGAAATCTGCTTTGGCATCAAGAGTAGGCTTTAAAGCTAAAACAGATAAAATGAGAATAAAACAGTGCAGTTAAAGCACAGCGCAAGATATGAATACATAGTCCCAAATTTTATTTAATAAAAGGCAGTGACAGAAAAGAACTGAAACTTAGAGTAGACCTCATGTTTTCTGGAACTTTGATGTGGTGCCAAAAAACTAAATGCAGCTTCTCTGTTTAGTTTTGACTGGGGACAGTAAGAAGACCTGTTCCACACGATCTGAGAGGTCTGGACTCTGGATTCTTTATATTCTTATGGTGATAGTAAGCTCATTTTGTAATTGTCTTAATGTAGCCATTGAAATTTAGGTCTGAGCCATTTATTCATTTTTGTACGTTCAGATCTGTAATTACCAATCAGCAAAAAGTAGTCCCTGTCTTTCATATAGGATTTGCTCTGCCAGGCTCTGGCTATCACCCGTCCTCCCCTTTCCCAGGGAAATGATTTATTCTTAGGCTTTGCACCAAGAGAGTCCCAGAGAGGAATAACACTTACAGATTTATTGTCTGACAGGAAGTTCCCGTTTCGTAGTAGGCTCCTAATTACAGGGTCATCAGCAGACTGAAGATACCTCTCTTTATGATTATTCAAACAATTATTTGGGTATAAGACAAAAGTGGGAAACACTACATCCCTGTGTGGTGCACATAACTATCTATTGACTCAACTGCAGTTTGTAGAGTCATCTCATTGTTATTGTGTTACTATCCACTGGACTGACTTGATACATTTCCCAAGGATTCCTACAGCATTTAGGTTTTCCCCTTTCATTTCTTAGCAAACCATAAAATGACATAATGTTTTACTGTCAGTTGTCAGCAGGTGTCACTGATTGTTACCATAAAAACATAACTCTTATCATTTATCATTCTAATTCTATTTATGAAACATTCAAAATGTGATAAATGATAGGTAGGTAGATAGATAGGCAGTTCTACCTTGTGTCTGTCCTGAATGATAATGACATTTTTGACCGCAAACTTTTATTTATTTTTAGTTTATTCTTTATTCTCTTTGTATGTTAAATACTGAAGCCAAAGACGAGTTTGGGAGGTCTGCTGGTTCCATCAACAGGACCAGCTGTTGCTGAATCCCTCTCCACTGTGGGGTGTAGATCAAAGGTGGAAAAAGAACCCAAATCCCTTAGTCCTCAAGACAATTTTCAGACAAAGGAAAGACACACTGTATGTCTTTCCTTTGTCTGAAAATTGTCTTGAGGACTAAGGGATTTGGGTGAGTACGTGTGAATGTGCATATTACCAGAGGCTTGGTGAACGTGTATTAGTCAGTGCATCTTCCTCTTCCGCTGCATCAGAGACTGTAATGCCACGGTAACCCCCTTCTTTGGAGCAGTAATGGATCAATCTAAAAAGAGAAGTCAGTGTATGAGGCATGTAAGTAGGTAGACATGTATTTGTCCAACACATCCTTCTCCACTGAAAGAGAATTAGACTGATGAGGACTAACTTGTTCCAGATGTGGTCAGTTTTCAAAACTCTCGGGTCTCCAACCACAATCAGTAAGGCTCGTGCTCGGGTCATTGCCACGTTGAACCTCTGAGGAGATGGTTTCAGTTAGTGTGTATGTACTAATGAGTGTCTGTGGACATTAGTAGTTTCATGAAAATCATTTCTTCATATTAATGTGGAGCAAGGTGCTCAAAATTCTGAAAGAGGCGTGTCATTTATTGTGGCGATCTCGCACAAATCTTATATATTGTTCTTGAGTTTTTGTGTGTGTTTGTGTAATGTTTCTCACCTTCTCATTACCAACAAAGCCTAGAGTGAATCGTTGCTTGTGCGCAGTCAGTTTGGGATTGCTGCGCACTGTAGACACCAGAATCACGTTGAACTCTTTACCCTGAAACTGCTCCACTGTACCAACCTATGAAATATAAATATAAATGTGAGGTCTGTTAATGTAGCTCCCAAATCTCTCTCCAACATGTTTTGCAACAAATGTACAATCACTTTATATCTCCATACCAATACATTTTCCAAGTTTTCATTCCTGAGATCTTTGTCCATCTGAAGGGCGTTCTGGATTTTCTCGACCTGTCAGCACACAAAAATAAGACGATGTTAACAGGGTTACCCTTACCCTTAGATTGCATGGATATTTCTTTTATGGGAACTGAATACTGGGGTCCAAGATGACACACATTCAGGCAAATGAATGAAAGTTGCTAGCCCAGCCAAAAAGTGCCTCTTTAGTATCTCATTCCCTGGTCTCGCCCATTTGTCCACACTAAGGCAGCTTTTTTAGGCTCTGTAATAATTGACCTTGTTTGCTATTTTGAGGTATCCTGTCACAGGTTTTACAGATGTATTTTTATAATTGTGTTTTGGAAAACAGGATTCTTTTTTTTTGCGGTATGGCGCTTGCCTCTGGGGACTAATGGCAAGCTGGCTTCTGTCTATTAATCTATCCATGGATTCTTGTAATAACATACTCACTTGTTTTCTGTACGGGGCAATGATGCCAATTTCTCTTGGTTCGATTTTGGTCATACCCTTTTTGTGAAGATGGTCAACAAGGGATTTTAAGTATTCCTTCAACACCTCTACCTCTGCCATGTTGTAAACAGAGGGACTGCTGGCTTCACGTTCATCAGTACCTGCTACTCCATGGAAGATCATAGGGAAACCCTGAGACACCGAAAGAGAAATGAGAATAGGGGTGGGGAGAGGGAGAGAATTTGTGTGTGTGTGTGTGTGTGTGTCTACATTACTTTCTTGGGCAGGCGTTCCCATTTACAGTATGAACTGCATTTCTCTTTATGAGCAAAGGGCTGAAGTTCTCCTTTATAAAAGAGCTCATTGGGAATTTTCAGAATCGCAGGGTGGGACCTGAGAAAGAGAGAAGAGGAAAAGAAGACCATTGAAAAAATGTGAGCCAGGGACAAGTTCAGACAAAGCATGGGGAAGTTTAAAAGTAACATTGGTAACAAGGTTAAACAACATATTTAAGCATTACCACTACCACACCTGTAGTTCCTCAGTAATTTCGTGATAAAGCGGTTGTTGAACCCCTGTGTCTCATGTGACTTGTAAAGATTGATGTCCATCAGACGTTCCAACAGGGACACACCTGCACATAGTAAATGGCTTCAAACTTCCTTAGGTACAGGCAATAATAAACAGGGTTCGGATAGCACTTAAGTGAATACTAGAGACCATCTTGTGATCGGATCACAGCAGCCGTGATGCCCATCAACATGTTCTGACCTGTGAGTACTAAGTAGTCATTGCTACATTATTTCATGATTACTCAGTAGTCATGGGTCAGAACGCACCCACATACTAACATACTGGGATAAAGTGATCCAGACTTAAAACGAATATGGGCCAGGGGCATCCTTGCTTGGACCACAACCATCTTCGAACTCAGTCTTCATTTTTATCTCAAATACACATTTGTAAAGTTTCATGACTGCATCTTGCAACGCTATTGTGTTGCAAAATCTGTCCACAGACAGACATATAAACACCTGGCAAAGTACTCAGAACTGCTTCTGTCGTTACAATAGGTGTCTCCAGGACCACATTTTGCCATGTTGACACATACACAGACTCACTAGGTGAAAACCATACCAGCCACACACCGTCACAGCTGGTAATAATAGTGTTCACCTATATGTTTAAAAGGTATACACAGTGCTCACCCATGCCATGTTTCTGTGCCATTCCGGATGTGATGATGGGGCCTAACTGTTTAGGGTCTCCAGCCAGCACCAACTGGCATCTCTTTGATTTCAGTAAACCTGTGGGACAAACACAGAAACATTAAGGAAACACGCTATACAGAATATGAAATTCTGTATGTTAAACAAGCTGAACTTCTCAGTCACCTGCTATAGGGATGATACACTGCATTTCTGCAGCCTGGCCTGCCTCATCCACAAAGATATAAGTGTAATGATCTGGAGGAATCCCTCCTGTTACCAGCCTGAATAAGGAGAAAGACAGAGATAGAACAAAGCTTAATATTTAGATAAAGGAATTGCAGTTATAGTTCCGTAACATTCACTTCAATTTTCACAGACAAAGTTCAATTGACTTGATAATTCTACTTCAAGTAGATCTGAAGATGTAAATTACAAAACATTTAATGTATAAAAATTACACTCAACATGATGGTAAAATCAAACTTTATTAACCATTATGCATGTTTGCTATAGCTCAGTGTCTGCTTGTGTTAGCCAATATGATGATTCAAGGAACACTAAGGGCAGCTAATGAGCCAGCATGCACATGACCACATTACCTGGAACTGGCACACCCAAATGGAATGCAGCCATCAATTATTTAATTCATACATTATTAATTCATATCAATTACACCTATGCTTTTCCTGCTGTGACATGTCAAAATAGATCAGCTGTGAAAAATCCTTATTGGCTATTTAAGGAGAATTATATGTAGTAATGTTGTAAATTTAACAGTATTATGGATTTTCAAATTCAAATAGTAATTCACTGCATTAACTACTTTACCTTCCCGCAGTTATCAAGCTGGTGACCATGATCTTATACTTCATCAGCTCCTCTTTAGGGGGAATCATAAGTGAGTTTGTGTCGCGGTTCAGGTTGCAGCAAAACTATAGAAAAACACAAAGCACATACATACATATACACACCAACACACATACAGTACACCGAGATATGCAGAGGTCAGAATTAAGTCTGATAGTACTAAATTAGACTAAATAATACTAAAATATCAGAGAGTGAAAGATGTTATTTGAGGTGAAGCAGCTGAACTCTTCATAAATCTATGATGTATTGGTATTTCTTTGTATATCTTCATAAGCAATCATTGTTTAAAATTGTGGTATATGTGACCTCTTGCCAAAGACTTGTGTTTTATGCTAATGTCTATGTTTGTTTATTTTTGAGGAACTGAGTCAAAAAAAAAAGAAAAAAGAATCCAGACCTTTATATTTTTGGGAATATCTCTCACACGGCAACTTAGGGCATATAAGCGATACACCTTGCGCTTTCCCATCTTTCCTTCCAGAATCTTCTCACAGAGATGATCAGTTGCACTGTTGGAAGGAGCGCAGGCCAGGATGTTGCATGAGGCCTGCGTTTCCATTATCTGCTTGATGGCTTCCACCAAAGTCATTGTTTTGCCTGACCAATACATGTAAAAACACATTATTATAAATGTAAATAAAAGTAATACATCACACACACGTGCATGTGCAGTACCTGTGCCAGGTGGGCCAAATACCAGGTAAGGAGCAGGTTTTGCGGAACCAGCAACAATGTGTTGAATGGCTGTACGCTGCTCCGGGTTGCTCTCAAGCCCCACCAGCCTAATGACAGAAAGACAGCGGTGCACAGGGGTGACATCAGAGCTGAGTTAAGAACGTCAGTGTTTACATGATAGGATAAAAGGTACAGACTCAGTAAGACCATACTGAAGTATGACCTTGTCTGTATAACATGTTTTGAATGTTGTCCCTGGATTCTTGACCTTGAGGTAATCTGACCTGAGTAGACGTGAACGGTGGGAGGAACGTTGTCCAGTAGGGAACAGCACCTCCTTCAGTCTGTGCCTGTACACCAGCGCAGCTGCTCTATGTTGGATACGCAGGGGTGTACGGTTGATATTGAAGGTAACCCTGAACCTCATGCCCTCCTTGAAAAGACTCAGGAACCTGCATCCAAATTCACAAGTAGTCATGTGTGGCATTATGGACTGAAAAATTTCAATTTCAATTGGGGAGCATTGCGTAGGGAAAAAAAGAGAGCAAAATCAAAACGCTGAAACCAAGAAGCAGACCTACATTTCCCAAAGTCAACAACGCAGAGAAAAGGGGTGAATTTATTTCAGTCAAGCCTTAAACTTGTCGCAGGAAAGTAGCTTAAACTTTTAAATTAAACTTGTAACTTAGACTAGAGCAATAGCAGTAATGAAACAACAGGTTTTCAGACAACTGACTGGAAAGCTTATGATTTATGATTTCTCGCTGCTTAATTACTGATCAGAGGTGCAACCAACCCCTGGGACTGAAGCAATCATAATTCGCAATTTACTGTATTCCCATTTGATCCCTTCTAGTTTTCAACCGTCTGTTCTTACTCTTCGCTGAATTGCAGGTAGACCTGGTCTGTAGCCACATGATGGACCAAGCCTTTGTAAGTTTTATTCTCAAAAACTCTTGACTGGTCCAAAGGAGTCACCAGCACCTGGTTCCCGGACAGCCTCAATGGTGAGTTCTTAGAGACATCTGCAATCTGAGGACACAAAATCTTGTGTTAAACAAAAAAAGTTTATTAAGTAATTTACGGTTTCATTCTGAATTGTTCAGATATGGCCAAAGCAACAGCAGTTTGTCAATCTTATCTTATCTTCAATCTGTCTTATTGTGTGTGTGAGGCGCATCACCTGCAGAATGAGAAGGTCTGCGTTGCTTTCATGTCTGAACATGGGCACAGCATTCGGGATGTATTTCTCAACCTCTGTCTTCAGCTGGTGCTCCTCGAGATGAAGCAGCAAGTGGAACCTCCAGGAGTAGTTCTTCCAGTTCAGTGGTCTCTTCTGCAGGTCTCTAAAGAGATCCCAGTGACATGAGAAACTGGATCACTTCATCAGGCAGAGAAGATGTGTGAACATTAGGGCACCATGTTTCCTGCCCTGAAAGCATATGGCTCCTTGCACATACCCTATAAACTAGTAACCACAGTGACCTTTTTCAGTGCAAAAAAGTTACAACAAAATGTAGTGGGAAAATACAAAACACAAAAATAGTTGTGTAGAATAAAAACGCTCATATTGTGTGAATCACTAGAGAAATACTGCTTCAGTGAGTCATTTAAAGAACTGGTTTGATTTTCTTTTTCCAATCCCAGCAGTAGTACATCATGCTAGTTAAGCTATCATGTCCATTTAGCTTGAGTATTTTCACCCACTGCTTATGTAATGTTAACAGCTCTTTGCTCAGGGTGGAGTGAGACTATTTAATAAGATGAGTCATTATTCAATGATAGACTCACACTTGAAATGTCAGTGAGTATTTACAATATGCCACGATGCTGGGTGAACACTTGGTTCAACAATAAATTAAATCTGACACAAATTATGTTCACTTTCTCATTTAGTGTGTGTGTGTGTGTGTGTGTGTGTGTGTGTGTGTGTGTGTGGATGTAAATATACACACATGTCACATTTCCTGAGGTCTGCTATACCGTCAGGCATCGCATAGTACTTCAAAGGCACCACACACTTAAGCCACATCAATTTAACACTGGAGTGGAAAAACAAAGACAGAACATGGGACAGTAATAACTTGCTGACTAATACTTGTTGGAAGCTGCAGTATGTAAATTGAGTGTGCTGTGTGAACGGAAAATGTCAGAGGGGCAAGACAAGACAACTGTCATTTGGGAAATCACATTCAACCTTTCATGGTAATTTCTTTAAATTTGATTTCTGCCTGTAGAAGGCCAATCACAAAAAGTACTGCATTGGATGATTTCATAAGTAATGCTGTACAGCATAATAAACACACAAACATAGATAACATGACCATTAAATTATATTAACTTGTACTACCCTTCATCAGGTGTCGACTTCACAGTTTGGCGGTCACAAAGTGAGTTTGTGGCTGTAGGGAGGAGCTCTTCACTAAAAAAAGCCCTGTGTGTGACTTCCAAGAGGCGCATAATCTCAAATTTATCTGAGGACAGCTGCTGTGTTTCAAACCTAAAGACCAGTAACTGTTCATAGAAGCCTGGATGGTCAGAGTAGAAATGGACTTTGATTTCATATGCCTCTCCTAGAAACAACATGGGAGAAAAAAAGTTAAAGAAATTAGGTATATAAGCAGTAATGTTACTTGTGAAATGTGAATTAGAATAGTAGATATTTCAAAGCTGGAGACATTCAAAAAACTTTTATTATACAACACATGAAATCACGTGTTTTTCAGACTAACATGTTGGATTCAGTATTTTCATTGTCAAACCACTTATTGTGACTCAGTTGTCTATTCTGAGTCAACCTAACACATGACTGTCTGGAGTAATTTGCAGAAGGATTATGAACAGTCTCAAGTGGATAGAAAATGACGCATACTTTAATTATACAAAATGGCAAAAAAAGCACTTCACTATGAAAGTCAGTGCAGCTTCCTGTTTCTGTATTTTTTATTTTTTTTTACATTTTTGATGTACTATGCACATTGTTGTTTTGGTTTCACTAAATCCTCAAGTCAAGGTAGATTATGCACAATCACTACCTGTGCTGTTTGTGTTCATTTTTCAGTCTTGCTCGTCCACAAATAGGAATGGTGTACATGATATGGGCTATTGCTGGAAATTGCTCATCACCACTGAAAACTGTATAGACCCTCTTGCTGGTGGCGCATACGATTGTGTGTCTTTTTCATACCTGGTCCAAGAGTGTGTTGCTTGATAGTCTTGATAATGTTTCCATGACAGCCTGTGACAGTGAAAGTGTTCTTCACAAGGTCAGAAGCCCAAAAGTTTAAATAAACCGTTTTGACACCAGAGTTCTTCACAGTGAGCTGCACAACTTTCTGTTGGGTAGGAAACATGTTATATGCATACTGTCAGTATTACCACTGTAGCCATGAACAAACGCATATCCACACATACACAAAACTCACACAAAAGTGCCCTTACTAACCGAATCAAACACATTTTCTTGCAGCCATTAAAAATTAAGATAAGAATTAAGACCATAAAAGGTGTGCATATTGTAGGACGAGAGGGGTGAGTGAGTTCAAACAACACAATAAGTAATGATAGTCAGTAAGCTCTTGTGTTTGCAATGATGAGACCTAAATGTTGAGCGACAAATATTGTATTAATCTACACTATCTCAGACTTAATGAAAATGTTTAAAATTATGGTATTATTAGAAATATTAAAGAATAATCTCACACAGGTTCCTCAGTCCTCATAGTCTCACCTTGTTTTCATACACAGTGAGGCAGATCTTCTCTTCCACTGACGCAGGGTCAGAGGTTACGGTGACATCATATTTATTGGAGATTAGCTGAGCCCTGTTATGGTGGACGACAAGTAATACATGAGGCTTGTTTGAAATTATATCATACATAAAGTGGACTGCCAAACACGTACAGTACTTCTGTTGCAAAGCTTTGCTTGCACTTTAGAATTTAGGATGTACGGCCACTATCCCTCCTGCCTAAACCAAGATCAGAAAAAGAAATACAGGCTGCAGAGGTAGAATCAGTTTAACACCAGCAAGCATAGAAGACGAGCAGATGAGCAATGAAGGTTGAGAAAGCAATGACTCAGGGTGGCACCTGTCTTCACAGCTCTTAACCACATCACAGGAAGGTCGGTTAGGGTTGTTAGGTTTGAGGGCTTGGCAGTATTTGTCTTATTTTGTGTGTCACAGTTTCAGTTTGGGAGCAGTTACTTGAAGCAGCTACACAGTTTCTATTGGACACCATTTCACCATTTGTTTTTAAAATTCTATGTGTAAATTTAATGTGTAAAATAATAAATTTATTCTTTATAACGAGCTGAAAATATGGGGGAAATGGGTCAACAGGCCACTTATCAGATGATTTTTATCTGTGATATTTGTCATTTTTACTTGGTACTGCAGAAGTAAAGATCATATTATTTATATTTTAGTATTATTATACATTTCAAATACATTTAGACAAAAATAATCTGAACTAAACTTAATTTATTCATTATTCTTAACTTTAGTCATAGCATATTTTTTTTTAAAAACATGAAATCTGAATAGTATGGTACCTTTGAATATCAATAATTACACATTTGAATCTGTCTGAGCCTTAGAATTATAATTGAAGGCTTTCTTACCTGTATTGCTGAAATAACTTTGCCATTGTCAGACGGGCTTGGATCTTTCGGCGGGCCTGCTGAGCCATCTGTGCTTCAACATCGAATGTATTTTGTGGCCCATTCAGGTAACCAGATTTTTCTGGTCCTGTGTTCTGGACAGACCGTACTGCAGGCAACATTTGGGGTTGCTGTCGCTGCTGGTGGAGTGAACTCATTTGGTCCTGATGGTATTAAAAAAAAGAACCAGAAAGGATCATACACCCACTGTCTGCAGTATGAGTATAAAATGAGTCATGAATATAGCAAAATTCCTTAGTCCTATGTGCTGGCATTATCATTTAATCAGTGATGCGTTCCCCTAAGTTCTGACTTTCAAAGACTTTAGATTTAGATTAATGTGAAGTCAAACATTTCATCAAAACACCTAGAGACTCTAACCTGGAGTACCCCCCAAAAATAAGCTCACTAATTAACTAACTACTGCAAGCAGTCAGTTGTTGAGCAATCCACCTGTGTTGTGTCCGAGTCCTACCCTTTCCCCCTCTCTCTTCTAAGTAACATTTCAAATTCAGTTTAACCAGTTCAAACTAAGTTCAACAGTTAAGGTCAGGTAAGAAGACTACTCTCCTTGAGATATGCTGACAGTAGATAATAATTTGACCTTGATTGGTGAATTTTGATGAAAGCTGCTGTGTTTATATTGCGATGTACAACATGGAAGGACATTGAATAGGTTCAGCTCAGTTGTTTGATGTTTTGCTGCTGTTGTATTATGTTTGGTGTTGAGGTTAAAGTTTTCTGAATACTTGGGACACAGGGAGGGATTTCCTAAATTTATCTCTAAATTATAAATTAGGGTTAGGCCCAGTGTAAAACCAGGCGAGTGTCCGCCACCCTTCACTGTGGACCTCCCCCAGTATTGACCTTTTTCCTTCAGGGTCTTACTGAGGTACCACCAATCTCCAAACACCTACCACACACAGGTATTCCTGCTAATATCCGGTCGTCGGCACATTGACTATATAGGCCCTAGAGACGTGGTATTACTGGAACGTAATTAGGCTTCCTAAGCAGGCTAAGACGGTCATGCGTGGGAGTCCGTTCGAAAACCTAAAGATTAGGTCGTAGAACAGGCGTCACTCAATGTAATATCCGCGTTGGGTGGGGGTATCGGTTATAACATCTAAAAACCTCTTCACAGTCCTTCCAAAAGGAAATTTTGTCCAGTCATCGCATAAGTTTCTCTGATCCTTCTGTCAGTAAACTTAACCCCATGACAGGGAACACAAAATTACTAAACATAAAAGTTATAGCATTTGCCTTGGCT
Source organism: Enoplosus armatus (assembly GCF_043641665.1). Taxonomy (NCBI): domain Eukaryota; kingdom Metazoa; phylum Chordata; class Actinopteri; order Centrarchiformes; family Enoplosidae; genus Enoplosus; species Enoplosus armatus. Next base: position 13,795,504 of record NC_092187.1, read on the forward strand.
ATACATACATTCATCCACTTCTATCGTATAATCCACTGAATAATTTAATGCCAGTAGAGTTATGGAATTATTGCAAGCTGTGGTATCAGTAATACAGTACATAATATATTTCAGACATAAATATAAGCTAGGCCTAAACATAAAATCGGTGCGTTATTGTATTAATATTATTATGGACATGGCTTACACAAATACAATGCTAACGTAACTTCACTACAGACAATCAATGTCACGTATGCTAGTTAGCTAGCTAGTTGTTGCTAACGTTACATTTATCCGCTAGCGTTGTGTGGCAGTGAAAGGACAGGGAGAAAGCTAGCGTTAATTAGCTAGCCTAAATGGAGCGGCATAAATGCGGCAGTAAAAGTGAAATTTAGCGTTAATTTGAGTAAATGCATGAACAACATAAAAACCTGGGTGTATCGGTAAGTGTAACGGTAACTGCCCAGTGTAGTCTGTGATTTAATTTCAACAGTTTGTCCGACATGTAGTTAATTACTATTTGTAAATAGTTAACATGTTAACTAACTAACTTTGCTAACTAACCCCGAAACAACCCTAATGTTAGCTAACCTTGATCTCGACCGCAGCAAACAGCAGTAGTGGTTATTTAGCAAACACATACAACAAGTTAGTAGGTTAACGCTAACTCACTTAAAGGCGGACAACAGGTAGCAGCATGGGAAACTAGCTTGACAAAGTGAATTTAAAATTAGCGTTGAGATTTGATTTAAAGGTAAATTCATTCCCAATCCCAGTGTAGCCTAGCAACAGCAAGTGATGCAGTTTGTAGAGGTTCAACAGATGTCGAAGTGTGTCTAACCTCCGTAACGTTTCCCTGTGTAGTCGGGGTAATGAATGTTTTTAGGTTATGTTTAGGAGTCGCAGAGTCGACTGGTTTGGGTTAGGATAAGTTAAGGTTCACCACACTTTCACTTTCAAATAAATCATACCAGTTTAACAGTCCCAGTTTCTGTATGTTTATGTAATATATAAAGTTTATGTTCATTTATGTCTTTGAGCTATTAATTTCAGTTGAAGGCTTCGTTTTTGGCACCTGCTCCCCAAAGTGGAGAAATAAGAAGAGAGGAAACCACAGCGTTTACACTTGCTTTCGTCTCCTATGAGAAAGGGTGTGAAACCACAAGAAAGCTAATTTGAACACTGATCCTGATAGCACTGAACAGAAAGAACTATGATGGCGAATGACTCTGAAACGTCTGGTTTATGTTTGACTCACGCTTCAGTTTCTTTTACGGTTTGAACTTTGGCCACCAGGGGGCAACGCAGACCAATGTTTGCAATTGGCTGTCTTGGCTGTCCAATAGTCAGCTATACATCATGGTAATCTGCACTATCTCTTTTGTAATTCATATGTGAGGTCAATTTGGTGTCTTCACTCTTCATGCTGCAGTTAATCTGTAAGGATTTACTGTGCAGTGTGACTGCAACGCTTTGTGAGCCTCGAGTAACTTTATCATATTTCTTATGGTATCACTATAATATTTCTGTAGTATTTAAAGTATTTAAATCTGTTTTGGTGTGATATATGTATTATATTTGTCAAGTTTTGCATGTTTATAAAGAGATCAAAGGGTGCTGATTATAATTGTTGTACAGTCAGTAGTGAAATAAATCACGGCAAACACAGAGCCTCGACATAAAAGTGCCAGATAAAAAATTAGGAGACATGTAACCTGTCAAATCAGGTTAGATGTGTTTTATGTTGTGACATTAATAGTAAGAGGATGGGATCAGGGGCAAGGATTATTACCATGATAGTCATTATGATATTATTTTATATAGGTTTAGCTCATATAAGTACAGTAAAACTAAGTGTGCAGAAATCTGTAAATGTGCATACAAATAAAAATTGTAAATGAACAAAAATAGCAACTGACCGGAACTAAATGAGGTAAAATTGTGTTGCACAATATGCACAATAGTTCCTCAGGAACAACATGTCTTTATACTGGTTGTGAGTTTCTGGGTTTAGGAAGAGTTAGTCTCTTTGTGTGTGTGTGTGTGTGTGTGTGTGTGTGTTTGTGTGTATCTGAGCGTAGGAGGTGTCTACTGATGACTCTGAAGAAAGTTTGGAAGTGGCCAAATGAGGATTAGAGGGACAGGGGGGTTGGTTTTGTTCGACACAAAATCTTCAGAACAACCAGAGCTGTTTGTTTACCCTGATCTGCCTTAGTGCTGTGCGTGTGTGTGTTTGTGTGTGTGTTTCTGTCAGCCTCCTATCTGTCTGTTTCTCCCATGTTTGTGTTTTGAAGCTGAATCCTGTCAGACTGCATGATGACTCAGCCGCCTCCATTGTCTTACTGTACAATATGTCATCATATGTCCTGCTGCACCGTTAGTGACTCAGCGATCATCCCACTGTCCTGGCGGCTATGACCCCACATGAGCCAAAATCACACCCAGACAGCAGGGCTTATGTGTTTCTGCATGTGTGTGTGTTTGTGTGTGTGTGTGTGTGTGTGAAAGAGAGACAGAGTGCCCCTGATAGCAGTGTGCATGTGTAACAGTTTATCAGACGACATGTCGATGCATTGTGTGTTTGTGTGCGTGTGTGTGTGTGTGTCAATGACCCAGACAGACAGCAGGGCCAAGAAATGACTTAAATGGCCACAGCTGCGTTTCCATGGCAACAGGGTGTTTTAATGGAGGGACATTATGGGCTAGAGAGCAGGGTAATGACCGCTCTGGCCGTCGGAATGCCTTGATCTTATCACCATGGCGAGAGGGGATGCTCCCACTTTCTGATGGTCTAATAGCCCCCTGCTCTAATAGACAGGCAGCCCGGGCCACTGAGGTCACACACATGACACACACACACACATACACACACTCACTCTCACCTAACTGTGTCCAGTTTTGTGGTGATGTACTGTATATCTGGTGAAAGGGTTTTTTTAAACTATTACTACACTGCCTCTCTGACAAATAGACTGCATGTAGCAAGTACAGTATATTTGAGATGGAAATGATAATCAAAGGGCATTTCTTCCAAGAGAGGAAGAAACAAGGGAATGGATGAGGAGAGAGCAGAAGAGAGATAAGAGCTTGTTGAAAATCTGTTTGTAGAAGAATGGCCTGGACTGTTTTGGCACCGTCACACACTCTCGTACTCGCATACCCTCCTGAGTCTCACACACCATGGCGGAGTGTAAACATGGATAAATCCTATAAGTCCATTTGAATACCACAACAGTCTTCCTCTAATCTGTTTGTTTGAAATTTGTGATGAATCGGCAATTTTCAGCAGACCCAACGCGGGCCTTATCCACACCTATTTGTCCATGTTAAGGGTTGAGTTATTTCTCAACACGATTGGTTGGATGCCAGTGGAGGAGTGTGTGTGTGTGTGTGTGTGTGTGTGTGTGTGTGTGTGTGTGTGTGTATATGCGCGCAGGCTGCAAGCACAGTGACAAAGACAGATTGGGTGTCTGAGAGGGACAGATAGCCTTACAGCCAACCTCCACTCAGTCATTGAGTGAGATAAAGAGGAACATTCACCATTCACACACACACACACACACACATACGCACACATACTCTCTCACACACACATACACTGGTGAATTGGCCTCAGTGACGTTACCTTTGTTAGATGCTGATATTGCACCAGTGCCACACTATTGTGTATTTGATACTAGCCAGACCAAAAAATGACAGTAATGACTGACTAAAGCGGGTATTGTTTTTTCAGTTGGACTTAGTTGTAATCAAGTCAAGAATCTTGATCCGAGATGAATTTATCAAAGTCCCTCTCTCTGTGTCATGACAGGCAGACAGACAGTGCTCAGGGTGAGAGCTGCGTCTGTATTGAAGTGTCCCATTGAGTTTGCTGAAGTGGACTTATCTCCTACCATCCCTCCTCGCATCTCACTCTTCTCTGGATCCAGACAGGGCTGAGCGCCACACTCATCCTGCCCTCCTCACACCAGAGAGGCCTCTCTCTTCTGGGCTCAAACTACCTCAACCACACATCCTCCTTACAGTTGGCAGAGTGCTGCGTGATACTGAAGGTAACGATCTTGTGCGTGATGACTGGACAGTTGAGGGCGACGATGATGATGATGTTGACAGAAATATTGATGCCACCGCTAAAGATGCTGCTAATTCTGAGTTGACAGTAAAGACACCATCAGGAAGATGGACACCTCCTTATTGTAATTGTAATTGTAATGCATCTTCTCTTCTGTCACTTGGCATTTGTGCCTTGCATGTAGGACATGACATGGACATGCTATCCATTAAAATTTGGTCCATACCCTCCATTTTTGATCCTATCAGTTCAGCTGTAGAGTCCAGTTACCAAAGATATGCTTTTTAACCATCATATCGTATGATTCAACAGTAAATATGTGACTGATAACTTAACCTAGCTCTCTACACTGTGTTCTTATAACCAGCTGCTGTCGTGGCTGATTCTGACAGACTGTAGCTGTGATTATGGTTATAGCCATGTGACGATATAGCTTTGGCTGCTGCTGTCGCTGATTGTGGCGGTTGCCATGGCTGTGCCTTGGTATGATTATGGTAGTTTTTAAGGGGTGTAACACTAACTTCTTGCAGGGGTTGTGTGTGTGTGTGCAGTGAAATTACATGGTTGTCCTGACTGAGTGTTGTAGTGAAGCTACTGTATTCTTGAACTCCTGTGGTGTATCGGTAACATCTGTCATATTTGATTCAAGCACCTCGGGTTCAAATCCTGTGTGGCTCAACAATGCTTTCTGCAGCTGTGTTTGGAGCTCGGCCTTTTGAATGGAGTCATGAGCAATAAATGCATTATGTAAAATCAAATCAAAATACAAATGAGAGTTCAATTGAAGGAATTATATGCTAGGATGAAACAACATTGAATAAAATATATCTAAACACCAGTGCGTGAGGTCTGCCCTTGGGACAAACACAAATATGTTTGAAACACTGCAACTGTCCAGCTCCACCATGCACACGCACACACACACACACACACACACACACACACACACACACACACACACACACACACCATATACAAACACTAAAACTAGCTCATCAGATTAAACAAATTAGATTAAATAGCACAAATTATATTTAATCTTGTTTAATCAGGATAAAAAATGTATAACAAAAAGTATAAAAACATTACATGGTATGAAAGGTGGTCTTGTCGTCACCATGAGGTTGCCAAGCAACCAGCGGAGACTCCCGGAAGTTACTGCACCCAGCCAAGAAGTTGTTCATACAGTAAACCCTCGCAAAACACAGCATGTCGTTTTACACTTCGGTTTTTGTACAGTTTAAACAAATGAGAGTTTTAGAGGTGCTGGCAGGCAGATTTTGTTACCTTTGGACAGGCTAACTGTTTCCAGTCTTTGTGCTAAGCTAACAGACTGATGGTGGTAGCTTCATATTTACTGTACGGACATGAATGTGGTATCAACCTTCTCATCTAACTCTCAACAAGAAAGTAAAGTAAGTGTATTTTCCCAAAATGTTGAACTATTTCTTTAAAAATCTCTTATTTTTGATTAATTTCACATCATGACTTGGTGACTTGGAGAACAAAGGAATGTTGGATGCATAAAGTAAGGATTCATTTTCTATTCCAGAGAGTTTTGATGCACCTGTACATTTGGCCAAGACAAACAAACAAAGTTGACAGTGAAGTTGTGCAAACCTAAATAGTTAATAACAGAGCAATCCAATGTAGCATGCAAAGTGCGTCAGACTGGATTTGGTGATGCTCCTTGATGTTTCTGTGTGAAGACAAATAGGCAGGTGGCAGTAGTTCATCTATTTGTGTTTGTCCCATGGAAAGGACCTCACGCCTAGCTGCTTTCAGTTATATATTATATGTAGTTTTCATCCTCATGTAAAGTCTAATTCCTGTAATTGATTTCTCACATCTCTCTTACATTGGTTTTAGTAACTCATCCACAAAACTCTCTCTTTCTTAAACTGTCCTTTTAAGGGGAAAGCTACATTATTAACATTTATCATTTATAAAGTGACCATAGGACTGGTTCGCCATAACTGATAATCAGTTAGATTTCGGGGCTAGAGGCTGTGACTGTGATGGATAGTCCTGGTGATGACACCTGTAGGTGTGTTTTTTGTGTGTACAGTATCCTTGCTTTTATACTCATGATGGTTAATTGCTTCTATAGGTATTCCTGCATGTATAGCGGCATGCAGTTTAATCTGGCGTGAAGTGGAATCATGTTTATTGATTTGTTTCCCAGGAGTAGGAGACTTTTCAAGCATACACAGCTTTCACCCTCCCTCTTTGACTCCAAACTATAGGGTGAGAGTGCGTCGCAGCAGCTGGATATTCACATGCAGGGTGGCCATATTGTCAGTCTTCCCCCAACCAATCCAAGACACAGACCCCCTTCAAAATCACCTTCCCTTACACTGTGTAACTCCATCAGATTACATGTTCCTCGTGCTGTTGTTGCATGTGGCTTGGCTCTCCGTGTGGTAAACAGCTGTTGGTGTGCGCTTTAGTGTTTGATAAACACATTAGACTGTTGTTTACTCTCCCCTAAACTATCCCAGTTCAAACACTTGACAGAGATGGAGCTCCGAGCCAATAATGAAGATATGAGAATCTTTATAGTACTGTGAATAGTGAGAACAAAATCATGCTGCGTACACACATGCATCAAATGCCTTTAAGTCATGTCTGTCATTTTTTGACAGTACTGAGTAACCAGGATGGAAACCATTTTCCAGGTGTCATTTTCAACTATACCTTTTATATCAAGATATTTGTAATGAAGATGACATTTGATACGCTAGTTTTAATGTCTATAAGCAGCATATTTATGTGCATAGTGGAGCTGGTCAGTCAGTAACTCAAAATTTGCTGTTCTCTGCACAAGGGAGACCATGGAAGGTATAAGAGTGATTTATGCTTTTACGCCCTTTGTGTGTATGTGTGTACGTGGTGTAAATGGGTGTTTGCATGTACAGTGTACATGCACGTGTATATCCTTTCATATATGTTCATGTGTACACCTAGTACAGTGAAGTTGGTGCCGCTGCCTGCCCCCACAGGCTCTGCACGAGAGGAGCACTTTCCCTGTCTGAGGTGAATCAAAACACTGTCAGTAGTTGGCTTTAGTTACTGGAGGAGGATGTGGACACAGCATGGCATTGCTAAAACAAGGTGTGGTGTGTCCCAGCCTTTCTGGCTGACAGTGGGTATAATTAAAATACCACAGTTCCTTTAGGCATTGGGACACCAATGTGATGTGACTTCTTCCCTTCTCTTCTGAGCTTTTGTCTGTAATTAGGCAGATGGTTGGTACTGCATTATTGTGTAACATATGACAACATGTAACTTATGTTACATATGTGTCCTTTTGGTGAGGATGTTAGGGTGTATTTTGATTATTGTCTTATCTATTCTATCCTGTTGTAGTGTCTTTATGGCCTTTTACACTGCATTAAGTCGAATTTCCTATAAAACATTGAAAAAAATAACTTAATAGCCAGTTGAAATTTACCTCAGATTTCAAAATGAAAGGTCAAATCTGTGTGAACAAAGTGCAGATATTAACAGTAACAGTAAAGCCTCTCATCTATTGACGTGGTGGAATAGAATAAAATTCTTGATATATGAGATCAGGCTCCAGATTTGGGTCTTGTAGCATTAGCATTAAAGCTGGGTTAAGCCTGTGTGAAAGCTCTATTATACTTGATTGAATTATCTCCTTACAGAGAGTGGGAGGCCGAAGCATAAACAAGTCACTCTGAATGGAGAGAGGGACAGATGAGTTTCCTTCTGTTGTTTTTGTTACACCAGCACTTTATTGTAAAACTGAAATGATATTGTTCCCGTGGCAGCTATGTGTAAATGTTTTGTGCGCAGTATTCCTCCATTTCATGCCGAGCGCTTGCTCTGTTTACCACTGTTTACTGAGCGACTGAGGCTACTGTACTGTGTCCTTGCTCTCGATCAGCTGTCTCAGTGCTGGTAGAAGGTGAAGCCCAGTCGGGGGAAGTGTCGAGGCTCGTGAAAAAAAGACACGTGAAGATAAAGATAATCCCAAATTTCTATAATTCTATGTTTGTGCATAGAATAGAATATACAGCATATTCCTGGAAGGAAAATTAAAATTGGAGAAAGCTGCACCTCAAAACACAAACAAGACAGTCTCCCGCATTCCACATGGAGAGTGTTTGTTTGTGTGGTGTGAGTTTGGGATTCGTTGCACAAGTGAATTTGTGTATATCTTTAGTGGTTTGTGTTATTGAAGGTGAGGAGACTGGGAGTGGGACGCTGGCTCCAGTGATGTGGTAAACACATATACTCCACTCTAAGCAACAATAAACACACAGTTGTGAACATGTTTGAGTACAGGTAGACACTCCAGTAGATGCATTTGCCTCTCACCCTTTTGCCTCTTAAGAGGCTGCCTTATTTTTTTTTCAGTGTTTAGACCCTTTAAATTTGAGTAGTACAACTCTTTGGTGCAGTATGTGCTCATTAAAAGTCACAGGGATGAGCTGAGTTTTTGGTTTGATTGTGTGTGCACGCTGGGATGGCTCAGCGCTATCTATCAATGTCACTCAGGTAGCCATGGTATCACTGTTAGTGTCAGCATCGGTGTGTGTCAGCTGGTATCACTCACTGGTATCTAAGTCTGTGAGGCCTACACAATTTGACCCTGACCCTGTATCACTCCTGTTTCCCACACCTCTGTCTCTCGTTGTCTGTGTGTGTCAGTGTGTATTGTCAGCCCAAACCCCCAGATTCCCTGGTATGTTGGTGGAATTTCGACAATTTTTCCAGGTCACTGTTGTTTGTGCCTTGCGAGGTGTGTCTGTATATTCCCCACACAGGGAGGGAGATAAACACACTCACACTGCCACACGCATATACAAACCTCGTCACATGGCAGCCCACACCTTGTACGGCGAAGAATTCACTGCAACTAACTGTCTAAATGTCCGACTCAGGTTCAGCACCGACCCTCTTTTGTCCTTTAACCCTCATGGTGGCTGTCTGTGAGCCCAACCTACCGGAATATTCTGCTACCCGACGCTAAGCCTGACTTCTGGCCTAGCAGTGAGTGAGTTATATCACAGATAAATTAGGGATGACAAATTGGTGCTGTGTCAGGTCACGCAGGCTTTCTACTCACGGAAAATTCATTGAGGTCAACCTGCATGTGGTTGTATGTGTCAGTAGTTGGAGCAATTATAGAAGCACCGGAAATGTTTTACATGCAACGGTGAGTGAGTGCTGAAATACTGCTCTGCCAATGAAGGGGAATGGAAAATTGGAAAATTCTGGTTGCCAGATTAAAGAATTTATTTGGCAACCAGTTGCCTGTTCGACTAATATTTTGAGATACTTGGAAAAGAGAACTGCAGTTGTTGCTGTGATATTATACTGGTAGTACTATGATGGCTATAAATGTGTTGCTGTGAACCATTATAGGAAATGACAGAGCAAAGGGGGCAGTGAGTGAAAGTTGAGGGACTGGGGGGAAAGGGGTTGGGGTGGTGAGGGGTGGACATTTTTTGTTGTAAGTCTCAAGAGATAAGTGTTTTGTGTCATAATCCCCTTTTTCCCTCAATGCAGATGCTGCAAGTCATACCCATACTTTCTCTCCCTCTCTCTCTCTACACCCCTCGAGTCCTGGCAGGTCACGTAAATATTAGTCTGAACTCCCTAATAAATCTGCACCCCCTACTGCTCCCACAGCCTCCCAACCCAAACCTGTTCCCAACAAAGCTGCACCACCTAATACCCAATGGCTGACACCCACCCCATCAGATGGCGGCACAGCGAAAGGATGAAAGACGAATGGAAGAGTTGACACTGTAGGCAGCTACACTGTAGGCCAGATTTTAATCCAGCAGAGCAGGTGTTCTTCTGAATACATTCACCTCTTTGCTGGCCAGCCAGAGAAGAGTTTAGCTACATGAGCAAGCCGTTAATGTTTGGGAGGTGTCAACAGGCGACGGATCATTCATAGTGCTGAAGGTTCTCTGTTGACACACCTAAACTTTAAGACCCCTCACCTCGCCAGACTCCCCTTCCAACCCCCAGGGGGAAAAAATTACCCAGGTTCTACCGGCCCTGAGGGGTAAACACATCCCACCACACACACAATTGTATGCTTGCATGCACTTTCTGGTCACAAACGGAGTAACAGAGTAGAAAGGCTCGCTAAAATATTGGGTTTTACCAGACAGGTGATAGGTGACCTCAGGGGGGCACTGAGGGGGTCCTATCATAGCCTGCAGGTGTGCACATGTGAATATGTGTGCGAAACAGATCGCATGGCTGACACCCGGACCACCCCAAGGGGAATATTATTGGGCAATTGTTGCTGGGGACTCCGGCTAAATTCCCACAGACAGAAGCCTGTATCGGAGGCAAGGAGCAGGAGGGAGGTGGAGGGAGGCGGTCAGAGGGAGGTGGCAGGTGGGGCGAGTAATGATGATGAATTGTGAGGAACGCGGTTCTTTCTGCTCAGATTAAGATCTGCCGATAAACATGCCCGCTAGGTCTCTAAGTAACCCTAGACATTTCTCTCTTACCTTCATCCATCCATTTTACTCGCTGTCTTCCTTCTCTCTGTCTCACACCTCTCCTTTATTTTCTATCTCTCAGTTGAAGCTGTATTCCAACTCACACAGTCTATGTGTTGGGCCCAGTCCTGTCCATGTGCCTTTCATGCATGTGTGTGTGTGTTTGTGTGTGTGTAATCGGAGTGAACTTCATCCTCTATTCTCAGGGTTGTTGTCATTTGGCAACCGGAGCTCAGACTGACACGCATTACAGCCTGGACATAAGGCTTGATAAATCTACATAACTGTCAGTACTGAAACACAGGGGCAGAGAGAGAGAATATAGAACAAGTGTAAAAAAAAAATAAAAATAAAAAAAAGGGTGACACAGTTAAGAATAACTGTGATGATGTTGAATAAATGAATGGGGCCATGTGCGCTATCTGTGTGGCTAATAGTCCAAGGATACTGCAGCAACGTGAGAGTTAGTGTACCAGTTTGTTCCGAGCCAGTGTTATACAACGGGGCAACCTTTACTTTTCAACAGAAGCTGAACCACAGTTTGATCTAAACTACTCGTGCCTATGATTTTACCACCGGTCAGATTTATTTGGGTCTTATTTTGTAGCTTTGGCTATTGTTTCTATTGGTTATGATAACATTGTACCCACCAAGTTCATTGCTGAGATCTAGGAACATGGCGACATCACTACAACGGGGAATTGGGAGCAGTCAAGACATTCAGACAGGTTGTGAACAAGCCGACTTTTCGAAACCACTTTATTTCGAGGTGAAACCAAGTTAGCGCACCTGTAATGTCCGTAATTACATATTAATCCCTCATTGCACAGGATAACAGTGAGCATGCACAACTACCACAAGTACTGCCGGTCAAAGATGAACAATAAAGTTGATCTGTAGAATGTGATGGATGTTTACAAAGGTTGGGTGATGACATTACTTTTGGTTTTCTCTTCCAAATTAGTGTGTTGGCTAGCCTGGAGTTTTGTTTAAAACTGATTGTCTGACTGCTCGGCATTCCTAGATCTCAGCAATTAATTTGGTGAGTTATCATAAGCACTGGAGCTGATGGCCCTACAAAAATAACATCCAAGTTGTAAAAAAAAAACAGAATAATCCTTTAAACCTCTTGATGCCATTTCTGTGCCCTCGGTCAGTACAATCTCCCTCGCCCACAATGCTGCCTGCCAGCTGTGAAGACTAATGGTTTGCCTGTGATACTCTGCAACAGGAATGCTCTCAGCCTGGCATCCAGGACACAGATAGACTCTGCCACAGGAAGCTGGCACTAGAATAGTCTCAATGACTGGCATTGCTTGATAATATTACCCTGAGGGACAATAAAGCTTATCTTATCTAACAATATGGGCCTCCTGTGGCTATTAAAAGACCACTTCTGGGATGTTAAGGGCTCTTTTTGGGGCAGATGTGGTTCGTAGACTTAAAGGTGAATCATGAGTGACCCAATATTAGTCCGTTAAAAACTTGAAAGACATTGTGTTCATTGAAGAGACTAAAGTTTCTTTTGTATTTTCATCTCAGCTTCTGTATCTGAGTTAGCATCTGTTTCCTGCATTAAGGTATCTCCAGGTCAGATGCCTTGCATTTCCTCTATCATGGAATTGGTGTTTCCAATCAGGCCTGAACATGGCTGCATCCTGTCTAAAGCCTGGGCAAGGAGAGACGATCTTATCACCAGGACACACTGACCAACACGGCTTACAGGGTAAGAAAATGTACTGAAGACAGTACAGGTTTGCTTAGTAGAAAGGCTATGAATTAATGCTGTATTGTTTGGCCTCTCCAAAAAGGCATGCATGCAGTTGTGTTTACACACTACCTTTTGTCTTAAGTTTGCGCTTGTGTGCGATGTCCTTTTGAATTCCCGTTATCAGGAGTTTCTGGGCTCTAATATAACAGAGACTCATCTGAACTGAGAGTCTGGGAAGCAGAGGGGGCTGAGGCAGAGAAGATTGCTGGAAAGTATTCCCTTTGATAAGCTGGCCAAGAAGCCTTTGATTAAATGTGGTCCCAGCAGGAGCCCACACTAGGTCCTCTGTGGCACGACCATGTCCAATCACCAGCTATCAACAGCCCTGGGTAATTACAGCCATCTAGTCATTAGCCTGGGACCCACCTGGAATTCCACATAGCGAGGGGTGGGATGAGGCCAGCAGGGGTTGGGGTTTAGGTTGGGCCTTTAATCAAACACTTCCCTCCCCTTGACTGATATAACACACCCCACCCCAACTCATACAGAATCGGCCTTTGTTAGTGCCATAGATTGTGTTATTACTGCCCCGGTGTCTCTCAACTCATGCTGGTGAGGAGTGTGTATGTGAATGTGTGTGATGGGAACAACACTGCAGGTTGTGACAGCAGCACAACTGAACATACTCACTATCCCTCTCGGTCAGACTGATTAGTTCTGCTCTGTCGGCAATATCTAGTCTCTTTCTTGCCTTCAACCTCTGTGTTTGTCCGTCTGAACAAAAAACAAAGATTCCAGTGTCATACTAATGCACCATATATTTCATATGAACATCTGTTTAGATAAGGCAATATACACAATGTTATACAAGCAAGCTGGAGAGCAGAGAAGTGAAATCTTTCTGATGTTGTGGTTATGTGTGACTGAATGACCATTCAGGCTGTCTTCTTCTTCTTCTTCTTCTTCTTCTTGTCAGCGTCAGTTTGTTGTCTTACACACTGAAAATTCGAGTATAATCATAATAATGGGAGTGCTCTTCTCTCTCCTCGTGTCAACCAATGTAGTGCAGTCTCATCCGCAGATGAGAAATGAAACAACACTTTACAATTTAAATAAATCTCTTTAAACAGCTTCTTTTTTGTTTTTGTTTTGTTTTTTTACAGTTGCATTTAAAGTTCCAACGACGCATTCGTCCATTTATTCATCAGTTGTCCATCTCCCTGTCCTCCGGTAGTCCTCTTCCTGGACTTCTGTTTGGCCACACAGAGCCAAACTTACGCTTAGATGTCCACTTCTCAAAGTGCACTTGTCAAGCTACTTCCCAAAGTCCAACCAAGTATTCGTTTTTGGTAGATAAAAGTGTACCCCCCCCCCCCCCCCCCCCAAAAAAGAAAGAAAATTATGTGAGTATATGATGTTGTTGTAATAATACTGGATACGTGAAGGCTCAGTTAATGTAAAAATGTGTCTTTAAAGCATCATGAAAGCAGCAAACCATTTTTAGCCCAGAACCACACGCTAGAAAAAAAGGCCTTCTGGACTGAATCTTTGATAAAAGCCCAATCCACCCAAACCCCAAAATGTTCACTGGTTTCACCGTTCATCATCTGATCCCAGTAGTTCAGTCACAGGGCCATTCACAAATAGGGGCTAATGGGTATTAATTCATATTGATGGGTACTGAATTCTAGTGCTTTCACAGAGACAGGTAGAAAAGCCATGCAATGATGAACCAAGGTGGGGGGCAGGGGAGGGCGGAGACACAGAGCACTTTCAGACAAACTTTCCCAGAATGCCATGTTCCACAGGAAGTCCTGTAAAGGGGAAAGGGTGGGGTTTGCATTACAGGGGGGTAGAGGGGTGTGTCCTCAGGTCTGGTCCAACCACTCGGCTCGTTTGGGGGCTTTGCAGGTGTGTATGTCCACAGCTTCCTCGCAGTCCTTACACTCCACGGCGCAGCACCATTTGAACTTGCACTCGCACTTGGTGATTTGCTTGACTCTTGTGGTGTCGTAGCCCCGCCCACAGCACATGACCTCACAGCCATCTGTGCCGCGTGACGTCTTATTGCAGACCCGCCCAGCCGTGCCCAGGGAGCCTGCACAAGAGTACAAAAGACTTAGCTAATGAAAGCTAAAAGTTAACCAATGCTAATTTCTCTGGTCTTTTATGGTTTACTTCTCTGCCAGTTCTTCTACTGAAAAAAACATCTCTATAGAGAGCCAACTAGAACTGAAATGATCACATGATCAGCCGATTAGTTGATCAAATAAATAGCAATCCTGTGGGAATTTTGCTGAAACTGAATACATTTGGGTTTGGACTATTGCCCGGACAAAACAAGTAATTTCAAGGTGTTAACTTAATTAATTTGTGACGGACATTTTTAACCATTTTCTGACATTTTATAGACAAAACAATCAAGAAAACAATCGGCAGGCTTACAATCCTTAGTCGCAGCTCTAGTTTCAATATCATATTGAGGCTAGCTGCTCTTCCACTAGCCTCTGTAACTCAATGCAATCTCTAACTGAGGGTTACTTTTATTGTTTTTTCTGAAAAACATGTTCCTGGGTTTCTATCATATTCTAAGATAAATGAGTATCTACTACAGCACTTGCGATTAGCATTTGAACCCTTCGTGATTTTGATAAAGTTAAACAACAATTAATTTGTTAGCATGCAAAACTGCAGCTCCCATGAAATTTGTCCAGTGTGGAAGTGAGCTTATTATGTGCCATTGTAACTTTATCTTCTTGATATACATCCACGCTCTCTTCTAATTTGATATTTTTTGAAAAACGGCTACACCATTTTGATCCCTCCCTGTCCATTTTCATAGCCCACCATGCGACTTGTGACGTTTATGCTGCATATACGCGATGTTGACAGAATGGAAAGAATAAGAATACTTCCCTTTTAGTCTGAGTATTCAGGCATTATACCAAGAGTGTATAGTGACACCATTAAAATAGATTAAATTAGCTACTGTTGCTGTGTTACTTATACTTAACAAACAAAACCAGATACAAATAAACTATGTATAGACCCCTTTAATTTAGCCAAATTGATTCTATTAGTGTTAATATTGGATTTTGTTTTGTAACAGTCTGTGACAGCCTCGCTTGTGGGAAACGGCGTTCATTAGGCATTATGCTGTTCTTTTTTCCAAATTCACCATTGCTGTCGACACAAATGGAGTGAAATTCAGGATATACTGTAAACAACCTTCAGTAATGTTTTCAAATGAGCTTTTCGTACTTCTGAAACAGAACCCGACGTTGTAGTTTCACTTTAGCTCTCTATTTGGTGCGATATTTGATCTGCAGTAGCACGCTAGTCACCGTTGTTGAGTGTATCGGGAGTGTTTAGCAGTCTGGCTATTACCTAATGCAGTGGCATATTGTCTGTGTCTTATGTGAATGTCATCCCCACAGAGATTAGTGCTGGTGTTTCGTGTGAGAAGCTCCCTGTTTGAACTACCTATCACAACAAGCTGCCCATAGAACAACAGACCCACACACACAACTATGCAGTGTTGGTAGAGTGGCCTATAGTTACACTGCCTTTCCCAAGCCACTGCTCCCTTTGAAGCTATGTGTGTGTGTTTGTGTGTGTGTGTGAGAGGGTTAAATGGACAGTGGAGCGTGACAGACAGACAGGCTCTCACACTCTGAGGCCCACTCTGCCCTCCAGCTATGCTTAGTTCAGACAGACAGAGAGGGAGAGACTGTGACAGACAGAAAGAAGTGATTTTCTTTTTTTCTTTTTTTTTAAATTAGCCGCTTGTGTCCTTAGGCTGTGGATTCCACTGAGAAGGTGAGAAAGGGGGGAGGATGGACGAAGGGACGAAAAGAGAGGCAGACAAAGGGAGCAAGGAGGAGGAAGAACTGGACTTCTGAGTGATGGAGGTGTTGATGTCGAATATCGTAAAAAGTTTGTCAGACAGTTTTTCATCCTTCAACCAGCCAATCAGAAACAGCCGTACCTGATTAGGCTTATTGTGTAAAGGTTGATCAACACATTCTCTGACCATGGGGTTGTGTATATGTGTGTGTATTGACAGAGACTGATAGAGGTCAGGTGGTCACAGAACGACCATGTCCCCAGGGTACAAGGATATTAGCTTCCACAGACATCACACGGGAGGCCTGCTGTGTTATCTGACTACCATTACACACACACACTGACATTCACCACACACAAACACACTAGTCATGCATGAACATATACACAACATACACATAACACCCCTAAAACATAACACCGTCGGGGCAATCCATCAGCATCCATGAGAAACTGCCTCTCTGCGTCTTTCAGTCCAGTCCACCACCATCTTCTTCTTCTTACCTGCTGATTTGTCTTGCAGGCAGTAATCTGGAGAGTTCTCAAAGTAGACCAGGTCGTTCTTGGTGGCCTTCCTGAAGGCTTTGTTAGCCACCGCGAAGCCTGTCCCATCCTGATTCATCGTCACCTCTATGGCCCCATTGTATTTCCTCCTCAGGTAGTCACCGGTCTTCCTGAAGTCTGACATAGCCATCCAACATGTCCGCAGCGTGCAAGAGCCGCTCACACCGTGACATTTACACTCCAGCTTCATGAATCGCTTCACTGCCTGAACACATAGAGAGAAGTGGAGATTGTCTGTATGTTGTTTTAGCCATTGTGAAATTTGGTTTTACATGTTTTAGCGCTAAGGCAGGAACGTTTCTTAAAGCGTTTGTTTTAACAATGAAACTTAATCTCTCACTTAATGTGCCTCTAGTAGTATCTAGTCTCGCAGATCATTTTTGGTTTAATTTACCGAGGTTTCAAGATCGATATCAACATATAAGATTTCTGCCTCTATTTCAATACAAGTGGAGGTGAAAGGATTTTGGTTTGAGGTGGTCATAGCAACGAAAAATTACATTAGAAATTCACAAGAAAAAGTCCCTATCAAAACTGTTGTGAAGTCACAGTGAAGTCTCTGGATTGTTATGGATTCTGGAAAGATGGTGTTGAATCCTCTAAATGTATTTTATAACGCTGTGAGCTCCACAAACAAAACTTTTTTCAATTTACAATTTACACTCTACACATATATCAGAAAATCATATATGTAAGGAAAAACACATGTTAATGTAAGGTGTAAAGGCACTAGGGCTGTCACTTTTACAAAAATCAAGTTCAAACTAATTCAAATGCAACCCACCTAGTTCATCCTAAAATACATTGTGGCTGCGGTCACACCAGATTTTTTCTATGAGGAACGGGGCGAGATGTATTCGCTGCAGGTTGTAGATTGACCCCGCCTCGCTTGCTTTATTAAATCAGACTGAACGCTGACCCACAAAATGACGAAGCTCTCCAACGTCCAGCCAGTTTAATATTGAACTTGTGGAATGCTGTTAATAGCCTGTTAGCCATGCTAGCACCCATAGTTTATGCTTACAACTCTGCCCAGGCTTTTTTCCTGTCCTGCCTGCTTTTTGCACGTCAGCACGTAATTCACTTTCTGTTAATTCATGGTGCCTCCTCTGCCTCACTTGAGTGACAAGTTAATGTTTCAAGGCAGGTGCGTTTTACAAAGTCAGTAAACACACAAACAGTGCATTTTAGGAACACCCCCTGTTGGAGTACAAGACACGGCTAAAATGAAGAGATGATTACAGATCAAATATTTATTCTCTTCCTACATTTGAATGGTAGTTTGAATTTCAAATAAAAAGCGACGGCCCTAATATGCACTCACAATGCAAAATGCTGTCGGATTGGCCAGACCTCATCTGAAGGTGAGATCTTGAGATTGGATCCCGGCAAGGTGTGAACGTGGTCTGAACAGTTTGGCTACGTTGTTAAAGTGGAGATGAAATGCATAATTCCCTTTTAACCCTTTTAGATCACATCCCCGTTATATTGTGCACCTATCTAACACTATATGCCAAAACAAAATACAAAAAATCTATTTCTTTGTATTCTTATATCAAAATCCAATCATGTTTTCTTCCTGTAAAACAACATGTGCTTACAAAAGCTTGAACCAACCAATTTCAACCAATAATATCATGACAGCCAACCATCAACCAATCTTCAACTTTTAGGGGTGCAGAGCTAAGGGCCTGCTTTTCAACGTTCAAATCAAATTCCTACCAACGTTACGCCCCGCCTGCCTATCCTGTTTCCCTTGGAAATACATCACGATATGGACGTTGGATACTCTCAAAATGCTGTTTCATCTCGACTTAAAGAAAAAATCCTTCCAACAAGTTGATAGTTCACCTAAATCTTCCACTAGTTCGCCTGCTCCACCTTCCTGATTTGTATATAGAGATTCAATCATAGTGGAATGGAATCGAGATAACGAGAATACTTATTAATACCAAGTGTAAAAGGAAAGGGCCATGATCGTTATCCACATAACGTTACCAGAAACAGATACATGTTAAAGGTTGGTCCAAGATGCAGATATATCAAGACTTGGGTAAATAAAACAAAAATCTGCATAGCTAGATACACCACTAGATGTAAGTGAGAAAATGTTTTTTTGTTATTTGGGTAAATTGACACTGCTGTAATCACTTACTGTTCTGCCACAGCGGTTGTTATGTAGGTTCATGAGTGCCCGTGCATCTCGGACAGTCCTCTCTTTGGCATCTATGAAGGCTTTGGCAAACTTTATCCCATAGTTGATGTTATCACTACAGCCGCCCCAGTCAAACTCCCCTCTCTCGTCGCTCGCCCGTCCACGCTTGTGCGGGTCGCAGTTACACGTCTTCAGCTCCCCCTGGCTGCAGGCACGAGTGAGCGCATACACCACTCCTGCTGAGGAGATGGCGTAGACGAAGGCTGCTTCACGACTGCCTGAGAAAGAGAGACAGAGAAGAGAAAGGATAAAAGGAAACAGAGAGGTTAGACTGACTATAATATCTGTTACTGAATACAGAAATTGCAGTTACTCATCTCATGTAATACAGTAGATTCTCTAAGACCTAAAAACTGTGCAGCCCACATGTTCACATGCATAGACAAATACACATAATGCCATGACCGGGCCTGGGCGTGAGCCATCAGGATGTGAAGGTGCAGCTGACGGGGGCATATCAGGCCTGATGTGGAGTATAGGACAGCTCTGTTTAAATATTATCATGGAAATAATCCTAGCTGCGGGGCTCTCCTCTGCTCACATAAATTGTTTAAATACAGACACAGTGATACCCCATTAATCAGCGCCAGGGTGATGTCATGACAGCATTTTCTACCATTGCTGTGCTTTTCTGGTCTCCTTAGTTCCTTAGAATATGACTCATCTATTGTTAGGCCAGGGGCGCATAGAGAATTAGATATAGTGTTTGGTCACAGTTGCTTTTTGCAGCGTCCGTGGGAATGAATGCCTCAAAAAACAACAAGGCAGCAAGAAGCAGAAGAACTTGTCCATCTTTAGTCGTTTGGTCAACCTAACAGACATATGTGGTTTTCATATGTAACAATAATCACAACTATGCTGTGTTGTTATTAACGTTATATTGCCAGTAGCGGAGAACAGCCTGCTGCAGCGTTAGCACAGGCGAAAACCATTGTTATCCAAAATGCCCAAAAAGTTGTCTGGGAGTGCTTCAGAGTGAGTTGATCAGCTGGTCCAGTTTGTTAGTGCTGAAGTTTGATGCACCACACCATTAATATAAGCTAGTCTCTGGGTGATGGGGAACACTAAGTAAAATATCCACAAACTAGTTTCTTTTCATCATGCAAAGTGAATTATGAAGTTAATGAATCCAAAATGGGCCCACACGCTTGCCTTTTTGACTCTAGCATGTGCCTGCTGTACATCGTCCTGTTGCTGCACTGTGCTCTTGCAGTTGAGTTCCACTTTTTTCATAACTTTATTAACAATGTACAAAAGAAAGGTTTTTGGCATTTGTGAATTGATTCTGAATCATAGATTTTTTTTTTTACTTGAACACAAGAAACATCAACATCTAATAAAAATCTTATCTTGGATAAATAAATAATTAAATAAAAATTTCAATGAAATGTGCTAAGAACATTCATGTTCTCCAGATGATAAACTTTCTATTTTGGACCCTACTTGCTTTCCTTTAACACAGCCCTCAGGTTGAAATGTCAACTCTGCATACACAATATCTCATTGTGCAATGGGCAGATTGTACTTTTCTAAGAAGATTCAGCTCCCAAGAGGATAAACCATTGTTTTAGACTGTGTCCACAAAGGATGCTTTTCAGCTGCATTTTTCAGTCATCCGTCTCACACGCGCACATGCTTTCACCACGCAGTGAGTCTGTGTAAACAGACTTTTAATCTTGTTTTATATCAGGTTGGCTCGCAGTTGCATGTTAGCAGAAGGTGCATACAGTATAGTACATTTGTTTCTTGTGTCTGGTTCTTGATCTGTCTCTGTTTCTAACCATCAGACACATAATTCTTTGTAAGATGTAGTATTTAAAAGCTGTAGTAAACTATTCCATAATCTGGAGGCTATGATAATTAACAGTGCTTTACATTTATGAATTCAGTTTTAAATTTAAAACACTGTCCTGCAAAGTAACACATAAATACATGAGTGAAGCAGTATTTCTTAATAGAAGGATTAAGTTTCATGAAATTAAATTCTCAAGTACCAGCACTTCAAAATAACACAATTGATTATAAATGACTGAGTGTGGGACACTTTTGTATCTGAAAAAAATAATGATACACGTTCACTCTGCTAACCTATCTGAACCGGCCTGGGCCAGAAGAGCTTGTGTAATCCAACCTGCTAACTCTGTATTTACTGGAATGTCCCGTTCCATCCGTGGGGTGAGGAGAAGGGGGCAGTGGGTGCTGCTGAGGGGGTGTATGTGGAGGAGGATGGAGGAGGGCAATGCTGGTCATCATTCAAACCTGCGCTGTTTGTCTGACAGAGAATATCTCTCTAAATATTTACATCTACATTACTGTTTATTCCTTTCCACACACACACGCAGCCTGTATCTCCATATCTGCTGCTATTTTCCATGCATCGTTGGCCCCCACACATGCTTTGGGTGGCTGGAAGAGGGACAGTAACAAGCCAAGGAGAGTCAGTGACGTCAGATACGAAGTCTGCGGAGACAAGCATCTTGAATCCAGATACACTACAATGGACTGCTGTGAATGAAGCATTTCCCATTGTGGCTGGAGGAAGCCAAATCCACAATCATAACCCCTAAGATGTAGCACCATAGAGTCACTCTTTTTACTAGTTGCACTGCATGCAACAGTGACTTACCGGTGCATCACTGCATCCATGTTCTGCATTCAGTGTGCAGTAGTAATGATGTATACCGGCTACTGCAGTATGTTTCATGCAAAATAACCAGCTGACTTCAAGACACCAATGTGTCACCAATCAGGTGTTTTTACTGAAGAGTCCCTGTCCACCTGTTACTTCATAAATATTCATGATTCAGACTGTCTGCAGTTATAAAACCCTTCATAAGGAGGAATTATACATGCACTGACGACAAAGATAGTTGGACAATATGTATGCTAACATACATTATTGTATAGGCATGAATCTGTTACAAAGCGGAGAGGCCTGGCAGGAGTGGAAAAACAAAATGACGACAAGCCCACATCTCAAAGCCCCGTGTGTTTATTGACGAGACATAAGGCATTACAACAGTCCATTAGCGACTATAAACACGGAGCACCAGCATACGTGAGTATGAGAAGGACAGATCGGAGAAAGAACAGAGCGACGTGAGAAGGATAGAGAGGAGAAGGGAGAGATAAGGCAGTAAAAGTGAGGGAGACGGTTGAGAATGAGGAGTGAGATAGTAGCAGATGGGGCCTTTGGCCACACAGTCAGTGACCAGACAGGCACACATAGACACACACATGGACTTACTCCTTAGCAAGACACGTCCAAACACGGTGTGGTCGCGGTCCAGTGTGCTGCAGTTCCAGCGATGGTGTCTGAACTGGTGCTGGCACTCTCTGATCCACTCCTTGGTGCCCTCACCGATGGCCTGCATGATGTCCGGGTGGCGCTGGCAGAGTTGCCGCTGCTTGTTCACCAAGCCTGGGATGTTGTCGCAGATCACACGGGCCCCCAGCGCACCAATGTACCTGGAGATGCAAATAAACACAAGAAATTTCTAGGCGGTTTGGAACTGAATCTAACTTGGGTCATTTAGAATAATTAATAGGAAGTGCAGCAGTGATTGATGGTATACTGAAATTGATTAGTACACATAGGTGCCCTCATATGGTAGGTGTATACACATGTGGATACACACACACTCAAAGATGGTGAGTGGCATGAAGAAGAGCTGCAGCAACAGTCCTCTGTGAGTCAGAGTTCACTACACTTCACAGTGTAAGGTTTGCGAGAAGGAGGGGAGTGGAAACCATTTACTCCGCACTCCAAATAAATAAGCACTTAACCTTTCCCCACAAGACCTGCGTGTGTATGTGTGTTTAAATGTTTCCCAACGGGATAGTTGAAATCATGTCGTCACAAATCAGAGCACGAAGTCTGGGGCCTCCAATAACCCCAGAGGCCCCATTTATTCACTTTGCTCCTCTTCTGCCTGTTCGCTCTCATTCTCATCTCACTCACAGTTCTCATTTCTCCCTCCCCTAATAAAACAGACCCTACAGCATCCCGTCAGGATAAATGTTGCGTTGAGCTTGCCCAAAAATAAACTCTAAACCTAATCGTGACGTGCTCCCTGTGTGTGTGTGTGTGTGTGTGTGTGTGTGTGTGTGTGTGTGTGTGTGAGTGAAGCTCGGTGACTGCAGGGGCTTCGGCGGGTCAGCGAGGGGAGGTCAGGGACCGTGTAGCTGTGTGGTCATGTTTTACGAGGACGGAGACTGGAGGCTCTCCACTCCCCAGAGTACAAGAACAGAGTGCTCATCAAAGGAAAGAGCCAGAGCAGCAATTCACACTTAATTTTCTCTCTCTCTTACTCTCTGAGAGTGAGGAGGACTTGTGGATTTTATAGGATAATAAATCATTATCCACAGGTCTAAAATAACATGCTGTAAAGCCCTGCGACTCCACTGTGAATCACAGAAGAAAGACAAGTGGGAGACAAATAGGGAAGGTTTGTATTGATTTCTGATGACGCAGCCACCACTCCTCCGTTGGCCTCTTGCTGCCCTGACATCTTCTCAAGCAACAGAAAACACTAAAAAAACACTGAACTTTTTCTCTAGCTTCATCAGTAAGAAATCATTTAACTTTATTCTGGGCATTTCCTGATACATTTGCTAAAAGATGCAGTAAATATAGGCGACTTAATGCTCATAAGAATCAGTTTACTTTTTTTTATGGCTCAAAATGGAACAAACAACCTGGAACAGAAATGCACACTAATTGTTGACTGTTTCATCTTGTCAAAAACTTGGAAACTGTGGGCGTTCTTTATATTTCACAAGAAAATGTATCAGGATTATAAAATGCATTCATTGGGATGTCTTTGTACTACATTATACATTTCCCCCACATTTTTCAAACGGCTGGAACATCCCACTGTCGTTTTTGCAACCCCCTCTGGGGTCCCAGATCTGTCGATATCATCACTTACTGAACACCCACAGAAATGTGATAAACAGTTAAATACTGTATCTCCTACACTAAATTCCCCTCAAAGTCAATAATGCCCAGCTAAAGCCTCTACGCACAGTCTTCCCACTACTCCCCATAACTGCTTTTAATCTACACAAACTATTAGACATTCCATCACCCCCATACCCGCCCACACACAGACACTTCTCCTATAAACACACTCACACACATGGACACTTTCACGTATGTTATTGCGCAGATATTTTTTCACCCCTCACCTATGCTCTAGATGGCTGGTTTTTGGGTATTTTAGTGAAGTGGAAGTGTGTGTGTGTGTGTGTGTGTGTGTGTGTGTGTGTGTGTGTGTGTGTGGGGTACCTGATGAATTAATGACTGCTCTGCCTTGTCGAATACAGGCTCCAGCTGAGCTGAACACGCGCTCAGCCAACAGCGCCGGCATAAATTACATTTATCGCTCTATTATTATTGCTCAATATGGCAGGCCAACAAACTGACACGAGGAAAATGCGCTTTAGAAACAAAATCTTTAAGATGCTTGAATCTACTTCACGAACTCATAATTTAGGTTATTTTTATTATTAATGCTCCATCGTGTTTTCTTTCAGGAGCAAATCATTTTGACTTAAATTAAATGATGATAGAAAAACACATTTGGAGTTTTTCTTTGCAGTCACGTCCCCATAAAAATTACAAGGCAGTGCACTCATTCGTGTCAAATAATACCCTATGAAACTCTTTCTAATGAACACCCAGTGCCTTTAGATTATTTGCAGCAAAAACATACACAAATAAGAGCAAGAGTGATGAAGTTTAAAATGTTTGCCAGCGACGACATTGATGAGAAAAGCACCGTCGGCCATACAGCGAGTCCGCGATAATAAATCCACTGATACAAACCCTCAGCCCTCATAATGGCCTTGTCTGTCTGTCTGCTGCTGGAAAACTCCGAATTAATTGGAACGGGTTTTTGCTTTTGCTTTTTTGGAAAAGGGGGTTATTAAAATGGTCCTCATAAGTTAAATTCGTTGGCAGTTTGAATCCCTGAAGTTTCTAACGAAAGACCCAAAGCTCGGCAGAAGTCCCAGCTCCGTTTCAAATGATTAAGATCAGTGATGAATGTTCAGATTGTGTGGCATTTTCTTACTTTCCTTTTACAGTTAGACTCTTGATTTAATTGAGATAATTATTATTATTATTATTTAATTATTATTATTATTATTATTATTATTTACGTAATTGTTTCTTGCAAAAGGAAATATACAAATGCAGCTCCCATACATCTTGTGGGCAGGCAGGTAGCCCCAGTAGGTGTGATGGATGCAGACAGTACTCACCACCATGAAGAGTCCACCCGAGGCGTCACCAGCAGCAGCAGCAACAGACACGCACAGTAAATCCTCGAACTGGCACCGGGGTTTTGGCATGAAGACCGGGATGATGGGAGTCTGGCTCCGGGCGAACCACAGCTTCGAATCCGGGCTGCCCGGAGGCTCAGAATCCTGTTTAAACCCAGCATGGCTCTGCGCTTTTTTCAACCACCAAAACCCCCGCCCCCCCACCCCCTAAAAAATTGATTTCAGAAGAAAATGCCCAACTTTAACAGACACGGTTTGGTGTGAAGTAGGTTAGGCACCCATTCAGGAGGTGGGCCTCATTATCCAGCGTGTGGCTCCATGTTGCGCGACTGTCAGGAGTTTGAGGAGCGCGTTTTCGGTGCCATGTGCGCACCAGACTCTCCACTGAGCACTTCTGGCGGCCGACAGGAGGTTTACCTTCTCGAGACGTGCAACAAGTGTCGGCTGTTTCTGCTGTCCAGTCAGCTCCACGAACACCTATCCTTGTTTTTGGTTTTTTTGCTTAGTTCAGAGGCAGAAATAGGATCCGAATCGCAGCTGGAGTCAAAAGTTGGCAAAAGCGAGACTCGCTGTCCGCTGTGTGATTCTGTGCTGGGTCGGATGCTCGCGCCGGACCTCTCCTTTATCAGTGCGCTGTGGACACAGTCAGAGTTGAGAGAGAGAGAGAGAGAGAGAGAGAGAGAGATGAGGGAGGGGGGCTCGCTGCTGACAGCTCCCCTCGCCCATTGGGCAGATGCAGGGGTTACAGAGTTTGACTAGGAAGGAGATATTAAAGAGGGATGGATGGAGAGAGGTGCGTTCCTGTGTGTGTGTGTGTGTGTGTGTTGGTGCTGGGGTGAGGGGTGATGATGCTGCTGAGGTCGAGACGGTCCTAATGTGAGGAGTTCATCTGTAACCACAGACAGAAATTATTGTAACCATTGATGGCGCCTTCATTTTACAACGCAGTAAAACAGGGTAATTAAATCACGAGAAAAATGTGGTTTTTCATATTGTAAAGGATTTTTTGACAAAGAGTGTTTTCCATTATTAATGTAAAATGCTGCAAAATGTAATCATTTAGATGTAGAAACATAATGAGAGAGTGAATGCCCTACAGTGTCAATATGTTGGAAATGCTAATGTTACAGGTAGAGTATAGTGGATGTGGTATTCACACAGATATCATTTTATCTAACATCCATTTTTATTGTCCACTATTAATAATTAGAATCAACACTATCATATTCACTGAATATGTATATGATTGTACTTCTTTTACTCCTCACGCTGTTCCTCACAAGCACCTTTCACATGTTACATAGACCTTAATGTTCAACCTGCCCGGGGACTACGGATAAAAATAAGTATTTTCTCTAAATCTGGGACACTTACCATCATAATGATAAAGAAGTAAATAATGTAAGTAAATCTGTGACAGTGTTTAAGTTAAGTTAATAAAGTTAATAAATATTTATTTAAATATTTGTCATGCCTGCAACCATGCACCACCCAAAGCACAGCAGAAATGAAAGTCAGAAAAAAGCAGGGAATGTGGGACTGAGAGAGCAGAGCCAAAATCGTCCAGTGGAACAGCACTATGGCTTAAATATGAACCACATGTTTAAGGAAGAGAGTGCTGAGACAGCGCTCAAATAAAGCATGCACACACACACACACACACACACACACACACACACACACACACTCACACACACAGTAAATCGTCCCTGGAGAGCGACCATCCTTACCTTTCTTCCCATGTGTGTGTGTGTGTGTGTGCATCTTCAGGTAGTTTTCAGGCTTGGCAGCGAGCTGTCATCCATCATCAAACCTGATTTTTCTTTTTGTCCTTGAATGGCTCCTGACAGATTAAAAGTGACTTTTTGAGGTAAGACCTTACACAAACTTGAAAAACGACTGCTTGACTGTGTTTACAGAGACCACTTCACACAGTTTTTATCAGCGTAGCGACTTGAACTACTCCGGGGAGTTTGTGATATTGGATTAAGAATACCACAGTTGATTCAGCTGACCCAGTAATACTAACAAACGTGTAAACAAATCAGGAAAATCCCTGTCGGAATTGAAACTATTAGAATTAGCTATCGCTGTCGCAAACTGCCATTTCATCAAAAGCTTGAGAAAACAGTCCTAGTGTTTATGCCAAAGCTGCTGTTAAAGCTAAGCTCCTTTTTAGAGACATTTGTATTTGTGCTTAGAGCTCGACAGGCAGGCTGCAGTCAGAATGGGACACACACACACTTTTAAACAGTTTCAGAGACAGGCGCATGCACAAACACACAGACTGAGAGTGGGTACAGGTTTGTGAGGGGCCGCGAAGTGAGGCAAAGAAGCTAAGCTCTGGCGAATATTTGTGCGCTGCAGCTTAGCTCACAATTTTCTGCTAAATCAAAAGGAATTAGGGAAGCACAAACACGGCTGAGTTATGCTCTCTCTCATGGGGCCGGAGCTGGAACAGACTTTCTCTCCCTCTCTTTCTCTTTCTCTCTCCCAGCCTGTGAACTTGACCCCAGCTTTCTCCTCATAAACAATAACAGAGTCAAGCGCCTTCTTTGTCAGTTGGAGGAAAAGTTTGCCCTGATGAACGAGGTCCAATCTGGCAACCCTCTCCTCAGAGGAAAAGTACTGACGGCGGTGGCTATGTTTAAACGCTGCACTGGGGTGAGGGAAGGATAAAGGTGAGATTTACAGAGGCAGTAGTTTTGGACTAATCCAACTGATTTCTGTGTTGATACATTATAATCACTCAGGATTATTTCTGAAAGGAAAGTTGCAGGCAAAAAAGGGAATGGGCTGAATCAACCAAGAGCAAGCCAGAGGCATGCACTGAAGGTGGAAGAGTTGGACTAATAGCCCAGTAATGTGTCCCCTGTGGGCTGTCACCAGTCAGGCAGTCCAGGGATGAGCTCAGCATGTATTCCCATCCCCTGGCGGGCTGGAGCAGGGAGGACAGCCAGTCGTCAGACCTGGCCGAGTTCCCATTCTGATGGGACACACAGGGGCAAACTCAACACTGGGCAGGTTGGAGGAAATATGAACAAGGGACAGGTGGAAGAAGGACAAAGACAAGAAGGAGATCAAGTTAGGGAAAGATGTGTTACTGATAGAGGGTGTACTGATTGTAAAGCCCCTTGAAGCAAATTTCTGATTTGTGATATTGGGCTATATAGATGAAGTTGACTACCACTTGACTTGACTAACACCTCATAGTAATAACAACTGCTCCAGCCTAAACAGAAATATATCTCATTTGTCATTGCCTTACAAAACGACCCATATGTGTGTCTTCTGATCTGGTTCCCGTCAGGAGGACAACATTTGCTAGGGCCTTCCAATACAGTTACCACATCTATGGTTAAGGCTGCTTTCAGACCAATTTAAGGTTTAGAAAAACGCAGCCCTCTCATTCATTTGAATGGAGCCAGTCCGGCAGCTCGGGGATGCCATTGCTGGGGCTCCGGCAATAAAAACAAAAAAAAAAGGGGGTTGTCCGGCGAAAAGGTTGAACCAGGCGCAACTTGATCGACAACACGATGTGATCCGGCAAGGCGCTGCATTGGACAATCACATCCAAGCAAGCACACATTCCTGGTAGATTACTTTGTAAGGTGAACACTGTATTTCTGCTGTTTACCTCAAGATCGTTACTACGAAAGATAACATAGTTAGCCACCTTTCCAGAGTTGTAAAATCCTGTATGTGAGTGTTATAGCCCCCCAGTGCTGTTTTGAATCAGGACTGTTTTCGGTCCCTGCCTAGTTGAGGCAGTTAAAATGACTTGGTTAAGATCAAGTGAAGATCAGGGTCATGGTCGAAAGAAACCAGGGTTGACTGCTGTTTGGAGACGGGGTGAGAGCAGCGCACCCCAGTGTAAAAATTGGACGCTCTGTACACCCAGCCATCCACCCCAACCTCCTCCTTACGAGGTTTT
This sequence comes from Enoplosus armatus, assembly GCF_043641665.1. Lineage (NCBI taxonomy): Eukaryota > Metazoa > Chordata > Actinopteri > Centrarchiformes > Enoplosidae > Enoplosus > Enoplosus armatus. Next base: position 13,824,610 of record NC_092187.1, read on the forward strand.
GCACTTTGACGTTATGCTTCTTTCACCTTTGCTTCTCAGAGACAACTGTCATTACTCGCATGGCCAGAAGAAGTTGCTTGTAAACACAGCTCGTCGTAAGTGTTTGACCAATGCTGTCATTTTTCTGACACGGACGGTATCCATTATAAATATTTCATTTTGACTCTTGCAGGATGACTTATTGTAGATGGATTTAATCCTGTCATAATTTCTGCGTGTTAAGTAGTCGTGAGGATAAAAGAACCAGGCCTGAGTGGCTGTTCAGATAATAATCAGCTGAAAATCCAGTAGCATTATCTATAAAGCTAATGAAAGGTCAAAATACAACACAGGCCCTAAAAATACACCGCCCTCCAGGGACAGACAAGCCACAATTTGTGTGTGGGCACATGCATGCGTGCAAGCCAGAGAACCAGATCTGTGATCATTTATTGTCCTGTAAATTTAGATCTGCCGACAGAGATGAACTGCCTTGAACAAACACAGCAGCGCTGGAACTCCAGAGGCTTCCGAAGCGTTTGGCTGGTTCTCAGAGAAGGTGTCGGGGGCCTGTTGTCAACCACTTTCCCCTGGTACAAAGGGTGCAACAAAAGGCATGTACATTGAGAGAAAGTTTGTACTTGCGCAGATGCAAAAAATGCTCTCACACACACATACACAACTGCTGCTGCAGTATGTACCCATCATGGTTGGCCTCTACAGGGCTAAGCTCTGCATACTTGCAACCCTTTCTTTCTTTATCCCCAGGATAGCCTGTCATTAATAGATTTTATAGCTCCTGTGAACACACTAAGTGTCCGTAGATGTGATGGTGATAACTCTATAATAGAATGTTTACTCGGTCCCTGCAGGATGCCGTCATGCTGGACAAATTCGGAGCGCGCACACACATAGACGCACACACATTGACACACACTCAGACTGTGACTGTAGAGCAGGTGATATAGATGACATCAAAGGGATATCCCGGGCAGCATGGCCTCTCTGACGTTCAACACATCTCAGACACTTGTTAGGAAAAAACAGGCATGCTTCACTGGCAATACATAGACTGGGACACTGATACACACACAACAGTCACCCAGACAGAAATAATAAGGCATACATCATCCGTATTAGATGGGAAAGACTGGGACAAACTTTCATCCAGGTGCTTTGATTCCCCTTTTAACATTTACATTTTAAAGAGTGAAATGATTTAAAAGAATCCAAATTGAAATGTACCTTTATGGATGCTGGTCATTTTTACAGCACAGCGTCTCCTTGCTCCCTCTTAGTGGAACTGAGTTTGTGCTGAGTAGTTTCCTGTTTTAGTAGGGAACTGTCTGTGTGACGTACACTGCAGGTCATGGGCGGCTGGTCACATGATGGCTGGCTGAGGTAGCATAGTGAACAGTGAATCAGTGAATTGAACTCTGAAACAGTGAATCCTTCCTGTCTGTCTTTCTACTTTTTACACAGGATATAAACCAAGACTGAAATCATTGGTAGAACAGCTACCCATGTTTTTATGGGTCTGAGCTCGTGTTTGTCATTCATTTATTCAGGAATTGAGTGAAGGTGAAAACAAACAGGCATCTTGTTGGCTATCTTCTCAAAGAGGGCTCATGGCCTATGACTCAAGTGCTCATATTGGTTGTGTCTGTGCTTTGATTACTGTACATAGCACATACAAGAAACTGTGGTCCGGATTAAGTCCTAAGCCTCTTTGGGGTGTGTGTAGTCTCATAAACCTTACCTTACTTTCACATTTCTCTCCTTTACGGTGTATTAAATGCGACTGAGTGGAGTGGGTCTATGCTGCACGAGCTGGGGTCCTTGAGGTGGTTCCAGCAGATCCCAGAAAGAAATTAAGAACAGTTTAGAATCTCAGGTAATGTTATCAGAACTGGACAGATAAGAATTCAGATGTGAATGCATTTAAGATACAACAAGAAATCACATTTGGATGTAGTCAGGGACACATTCTTTGTGTTTTTTGACCACTTTCTCTTCTCTGTGAGCCACACTGAACTTCTTTTCAATGAGAACAACCCATAGCACATCTAAATTGTGTATTATAATATCTTATTATAATCATCTTGAGTGAACTAGCTTACTGGATGCAAGCTATTGTGAATGTTTTGAGCTGGCCCGAATGGAAATATTATGAGGTAGATGAAGTGAGGTCTATGTTTATTTGCATATATAGCACATATAGCACATATATGAATTAATTTTTACCCGTATGTTTCCCTCTCAAATGTTTCTCCACATACAGTTTTTATAGTTCTACAAATTAGTAATTAAACATAACACAAGAACAGAACAAAAACACTTCCTTAATGGCTCTCTTTGACAAATCTGTATATATTTGGAGGTCCATGAAGCCCTCAGTTTAGAGCGTATTGTGGTGGTTATATCAGCCCTGTGTGACCTGTGACCTGGGTGGCATAGACCTTGTGGTTGAGGCTGCAGGAACCCTGCTGTGGATGTTCTGTGAGCAATCACACCGTGTGATTGACGTTCTGTTCTGTAGTGAAAGTTGTAGGAGCTACCTGGTGTTTTAGGTTGAATTCTTGAGTGTGGGCCATTATGGCCCTTTGGCAAAAGGCTTTGTGGTGAGGGCTCTAAGTTGTAGGAGAGGTCCTTCCACGCCCTGAGTGATGAGAGCAGGGTTTAACCGGCTGCAGGTGCGCTCGAGACAGGCGGGTAGGGCCTTTGAAGTGGGAGCCAACTGGGACCCCGGCCCATCTCTGACCAGCAGCCAGCACAGACACATTCGCTTTCAATTAACACTCTCCTTTCTTTCCCGATCGCTGCTCTTTTGCTTTGTGCTCTCTTTTTCAATACTCATCTATGTGTATGTTCAGTGGAGAACAGCCTGAAAACTGCGGTGAAGTTATTTAATAACCTATTTGCCGTTACTAGTGATGAGCTGATGATTCACTGCAGTCACGATGCCAGGATTATTTTTCAGAGGGATCTTGACCGTCTAAGTGCCTGTTGTTTGTCTGTGTGTGTGTGAGAGAGAGTGTGTTCTTACTTCACCTCTCCTCTTCATGATGTGTCCCAGGGCCAGGTTGAGCGTCCAGAGAACTGTGAGTCCTCAGAGCTCTGACACCCTGATCTATTGTTTCTCATTTATCTTTATGTGATGAAATCATGGATCTCCTCACTCTCATGACCTGTCATCTGAACTGGACACATCCTGTCTTTGGCACTGCTGAACAAGTAAGCAAAGTCATATAATCTGATAGAGAAATATTGCAAATGCTGATGTGGCTTATGGGCTGCTTTTATATGAACGTGTACATACACACAAGTATGTATGTAAGCATGCATGCACACATCTCATTAAAGAGAGTGAAAAAGAGAAATAAATGGCTGTTTCGATGGTAAGCTCCCTGGAGGCAGCTACATCTGGCTCCTGTTAGCCACAAGCGTATAAAAATCAAATGCGGTTTAGTCCCAGGCATTCTGTACTACAGACTCACACACAGACACACAGACACACACACACACACACACACACACACACACACACACTGGGAGGTAGGACTCCAGCATGGTGGTCACCCCCACCAGTCCCAGTCTCTCCAGTACCAACCCTAGTGAACTCAGCAGACATCAAGGGGCTCAGACAGGGACTAGAACCCCTGGCACAAACACTAACAACAACCCATATACAGCCTCCATACAACATATGAAACCCTTAAAACCCTGTGGATACCTGTCTGCCGGGCCTCTGCTAATATGTCTGAGTGAGAGTGGGGGGTGTCAATAATAGAAACAGTTTTAAAAAAAGTCTAACTCATAGTTGTGTCTGTGGTAGCATGCTGTGAAAAATAACCAACACAATATATTTTATTTTATTTTCATTTTGGGTACCTCTATAGTGTGACCCTAGCAGAAATCTTTAATAATAGGGCTGACATGAGTATTCGATTTACTGTCTCAATTAGTTGATAGTTGGTAGAATATTTATTAATGATTTCAGTATTTTTTCAATCAACAGAGTCTACAGCCAAGCTAGTAGCACTGTGAGGCTGTGCTTTGAGCTAAATGCTAATGTCAGCATGTTAACATACTCATAATGAAGATGCTAACAAGTTGATGTTAATGTTTATACCATATTCAGCATCTTAGTTTAGCATGCTAACATTTGCAAGTTAGCAATAAAGTACAACTGAGGCTGTTGGGTTAGTATTGGACACATTGAATTTTTGACTGGCGGATGGCGCTAGATGAAAAGTCAGGGGATTATGGAAGTCAGTAGGGGACCATGAATATCTGTACAAATCCTCATGACAATCCATCTAATAGTTAGCCGAAGCTGCTAGCATGGCTATATAGATATATATATATTGTAGTTCCAGCTTTTACAATGCAATTTGACAATTTTACATATATGATAGTAACATGAAAATGTTTGGATTGTGGTCAATTAAATCAAGCTACTTAAATTTGTAACCTTGGGCTCTGGGAAAATGATGAAAATATTTATTGAGAAAACAACTGTTGCAGCCCCAAATGACACACATCTCTCTGAAACAGTAAATCTGTCCTCATTATGAATACAATTATGTATTTTCCTTCCTGACTCAGACCTAGTGACACTCCGTATTGTATGTCGAGACATGAGCCCATGACACACGTTGGCATGATGCTACTGTACAAAACGATGACTTCACCAGCAGGATGTAAGGCATAGTTTATGTGGCATAAACAGACACTCATGGACAAGCAAGTGACCAGACTACCTCCACATCCCAGACGTCCAAACAAATCAGCATACACTTGGTGACACATGGCCGCGCAATGCTTCCCTGAAATCGTGACTCAATGATCAAACAGTCATCATCATCGTTGCTGGTGATCGTGAGATTACTGACACACACACTTGAAGTGTGTGCTCTGCTGTGTAATCAGGGTGTAATAGTTTTAGCGGTTGACAACATCATTGGGAAGAAAACTGTTTATGGTGTTCAGGCAAGAAAGTGGAGAAGTAAATTCAGGTTTAACGCCATTTCTACAATTTTCTGTTGATCTGGTCGTGTCTAAATGTCACTGAGGTCAAAGCCAGCTCATCCTGTGTGTTCCTCCAAGCCCAGCAGGCATGTCTGAAAGACTCAGCAGCCCTGTGAGTCTGTCTCTGGCCTTCAATTTCCTGCCATGTTAAATCCTGGACAAAACAGCTATCTTGATTTCAGCTTGGGTGGGATGGACAGCGATTCAATAACTTTTGTATTATTAATATTAGCATATAATGTTGGAGTAATATCACCAGTGTGCACGCACACTGGTTCAAAGTTTTGACAAGCCAGAACTAGTGCTCACTCAGAAGTACACATTACAGGCGTGTGTATGTGCTTTTGTCATGAATGTTTGAGCTCTGGCATTATTAAGTCTTCACTGCACACACTGCCCTGCTTGAAATAGTGACACCAGTTTACCACATCCATATATAAGCATTTGTGATCGCCAAGCTGATGTCAAAAAACTGCAAGAGACTGTCGGCATCAAAATGAAAACATTTTCTTGGTGAAGAACACCAGATCTCACGCCATTTTTTAACAAAAGTTGTGTTGTTGCCGGCTGAAGCAGTCCAGTAAAAGCTGGCATGTCCTTGGCAGCAGGCTGGCACTTGTCCTGGACTGTCAGAGTGAAATGTTGCTCTTATGTCAGCTCTCAGTAAACTCTACTATCTCTGACTGTGATGGACGGGCCTTTTCGTGGTCTCTGTGGATCTGACTCACATCTAGATACACCGAGGCTTAGATCAGCCTCTGGACTGCTTTAAGGACCTGGAAGCATCTCCTGGCTTGTTGCTGCCAGGTTTCAATAGAGGGAGAGATTCAGGACTGCTTTTTCGCCTTGTTGCAATGTACTTTTCTACTAATCGTTTACGTAAGAAAAAGTAGCAATCCAACAATGTAAAAATACTCCATTATAAGTAAAAGTCCTGCAATTAAACTCCAACTACAGTAAAAGTACAGCGGTATTATCAGCTAAATGTATTTAAGAAGTAAAAGTACTCTTTACATTATAAATACATTATTAATGTTAATTAGTTGTTTGGTAGTTAAGTCCAGTGATTCCCAACTTAGGGGTCGGCCCCTCCAAAGGGTCACAAGATAAATCAGAGGGATTGCAAGATGATTAAAGGGGTAGAATAGAAGAAAAAACTAAGTTCAGCTCCACAAATTTGTACTAATTGTTTGGAATATTCACTAATTTTTGCTTTTTTGGAGAAATCTTGGATAATTTAACCTCCTTGAGCCTCAAAAGACCATTTAAATGAAACCACCTGAGAAGTTTGGAGGTGAAATCTCTCTTTGGTAGAACTGCGAACAACTCATACACATCTCGGGGCCCCAAGAAGAGACTGCCAGAAATGTTAGGAACCACTTGTTTTAATATGTAACAATGTATTATAGTCTGACCGATTTCTGTGGAATTTAAAAAATCTGATGGCAATATATCGGCCAATTTTAACTTAAACGCACAATATAAACGAACGATCTTGATGTGGATCCCTTCGATTTTTATTTTTATTCTTTATTGTGATCAAGATACATACTGAGCGGGAGATTTTATAGTGTGAAACTAAACTTGTCAGTGCTCTCTGGTAGATGTTTCTAAACGACATCAAGCCTAGTTTGACATTTCTGTACTGCAATTTCTTGTTACTTATCGGCTGAAATATACACTGATACGTGATATGTGATTTGTGTTTTTTATGTAAAATCTAAAACTTAAAATATAGTGAAGTAAAAAGTACATTTTCCTCTGAAATGTTGTGGAGTTTAAGTATAAAGTAGCATAAAATGGACATGTACAAGTAAAAAAAGTTACTTTCCTTAGTTACATTCCTAGCTTCCTACTAGTTTGAGAGGTGTTGGGTTCTTCTGTCCTGATTGCTTACATTTTGAAATGAGCCCTATGTGAATAGCCACCTCTGTCATTCCTGCAGCAGATATCTAAGCACACCCTCGCCTGGGAGTCTCCTGATGCACGTCTGACCTGCTCTACCCAACCCTGATCCCAACACAAATGTTGCAATGCCTGGACGTCTCACCATGTGCTTCTAATCCAACTCCAAGGTCCTCTTTGGTGGTCTCCTGTCTCTCCACTGTCCTACACTAAGCTCTTTCACTCAGACTCCTTTAGTATCCTGCCCTCTTCACTTAACCCCCACCGTCGTGCCAAACCTCACTCGTTCATCTCATCCAGCTCTACCCCAACACCCTTACTGCACCTGACAATAATTCATCTCTTTCTTCAACACACTTGACCCAGGTATAACACTGCTAATGGATGATCTCATTTAGCATTAGTTTAAAACTAAAAAAGCTTTAATGATGATATTCTGTCGTGTCTTATTCTGCAAAATACATCAGTACTACATTTAGTCCAATATTTACTCTAATTATTTGTTTTTCTAAATGTCTGAAAACATGCCAAAAAGGGAAGGAATTGCAGTTGTTGAAAGCAGTCTTTCCTTAACTTAGAAACTTAACTTAACTTAGAGTAAAATGTATCCAAGTTGCAGTTTTATGTTGGGTTATGTGTTGGAAGACTATTTCTTGGCCAGGTTTCTTGTTTATTTTTAAAAGAGATTTAACGTGTCAGTTGGTGAGCTTTAGAGGTGCTGGTTGGTAGATTTTGTTACCTCCGGACCGAGTCAGGCTAGCTGTTTGCCCCTGCTTCCAGTCTTTATGCTGACTGTCTGCTGGCTCCAGCTTCAGATATGAGAGTGGTATTGACCACCTCATCTAACTCTCGGAAAGAAAGCAGATATCCCAGAGTTAAGTATTTAATTAATTCCTGCTCGTCATATATCCAAAAATGCTGTGATGGGAAGTTGAAAGTTGCATGCTCGGTTTCAATTTCAAGCATAAAAATATATTTACAAATGATGAGTACGAGTGATCAAAGCATCATTTCTGAAATTACCAGTGAACTTAAGGCATCTTCATCTTGTTAGCTTGAGCATCAAGAGGAGCTTTTGAACAACAAGAGAGCCCAAATGACAGACTGCGGCAGAATGTACATGGCGTTGCATGAGCGACAAATTAAAAGTCTTGTAAATCCTGCAGACTGCCTTATCGGCTTGCTCTCTGGGATTTGAAACAGACGCTCTCTTGCTCTTTCAGTGTGTATGTGTGCATTTGTGCTCTGTAGCGGACTGTTAGCAAGGGAAACACATGTCCACATTAAGTGGTTTCACTGATCAAGCTGATATGACTGGAGATGAAAGAACAGAGCGGGAACCCCCCCCCCACACCTCCCAGTGCTGCTGCTGCGAGCTGTCAGCTACAATACTCACTGAATCTGCTCATGTTATCATTAAAACTGTATGTCAATTTGACACTGCTGCTTACAAAGCAGAATAAAATACAAGGGAGGGATGATCCGAGTAGGTATCCTTCATTTGGACGTGGGTGTTTGTGAAGCACATGATATTGCTTCAGTTTTCAACACAAGGAACTTCACAAGGTTTTGGAAACATCTCCAGAATGAGAACAATGAACAGGAAAGAAATGGAAGGAGGAGAATAGAGGAGTGACTGATTGCGGGGCATCAAACCAAATGGGAACCAGAGACTGTGAGATGTCAGAACTACTATAGATTTATACTTTACCTGCTCCCCTGAGATCTGCCACACATACACCCGCTCCAAGCAGAACAAAAGAGGGGGGAGAGATATGAAAAAGTATGGGCACCGAGTCATAGGTCAAATGGTGCAAGAGGATTAGTAAAAGAGGCCTGCAAAGATGAGTGAGAGATGGAGGACTGGAGAGCAAGAGGGCTGGGTCTGAGGAGAAAACAGTAACATCAGCTGGGTCTTATTTAGATCAACCTTTTGTACTCTGAAAGGAACCCAGCGCGCACGCCTGTACATCTGCCCTCCGCATGTTGGACTGCAATGGGTGGGCTGCCCTTTACTGCCTTAGCCCTCTCCCCATACCGCCCTATATCTTTCTCCAGGGTACAGGAGTGGTCAGACAATTCTGTATTTACTGAAACCAAAATTGTACTTACAGGGAGGATATTGATTCTGATACTTCTGATTCAATACTTAAGGACGATTTGTTCTGAATTTTATTCTGAAACCATAAGGCACAAACATTCCCCAGTAAAAGTCATACGAAGGAAATTGTTGGTGTTGCTTTGGGGTAGGGCAACCCATTTCGCCCGTTCAGAAGAAGATCTGCAGCATCATTGCTGAATATAGGCTCCTAGGACCGGACGTGAACATAAATAAGTTCAGAAGTTCTCCATCAGCCACCACCGTACGGCACTGCCTCCCCACCAGTAATACACATTGACAACACCAGTCTCGAAAACGTGGATCCCTACCTTAGCAGCTTCTTTTCCTCCAGAGCTGACATTGACAAAGAAATACATCGTCATATCAGCTGTGCCAGTCGGGTGTTTGCAATACTCAGAACAAGTTTGAGAACATGCAAGTGAGAAACAGACTAAACAGTTGTTCTTCCCACTATATGGAAGAGGGACCTGGATCACCTAAAGTAGACACATGAGAGCCCTGGAGTACTACCACCAGACATGTGTCTGAAAAATCCTGAGCATCAATTGTAAAGACACAAACATCATGCCACCACCATTATTACACACCAACTCAGATGGACTGGCCATGTAGGAAGAATGCTGGATTCACGTCTTCCTAAACAGATCTCTCAACTACAAGCAGGCCAGTAGGTGCCTGAAGAGGTAAAAGGACAACACAACAAGAGCAACCTCAGAAAGTTCCACACTGACGCCATTAACTGGGAGGACATTGCTCAAAACAGAACAACATGGAGAAACAGAGTTCTTGCAGGAGCTGCACTTCATGAAGAGGATCTCTGACAGGCTCAACAGCCCCTTCATCATGTTGTGGTGGACAACATTAGAAACCATTATCCACATTATACAATAAAAGCCAGTATCCTTCCAGTGCTGGTATGTTATTTCCTCAAGCCATTGGCGAGTGGGCAACTTACCACCACCCAAATACAGCCCTTGTCTGGTTGGCGTGGCTTGTCCCGCCACAGACAGCTTGTTGAGAACACTGCGTGAAACCACCAAGTGTATCTGACAGACACACATGACAGCTAACAGACCGCGGAGCTGCTAACTGTTACTTTGACTGGAGGCTGGTCTGAATTAGAGCCCCTCGCCCCCTCTGCGGACCTCAGACCCTGATCCAAACCTAACTCCTGTATAAATCACAGCCGGCCAAGTGATTTCTGAATCCAGACATTTGTTTCTTTTCGCTGGCCAACCTGGCCTGTCTCTCGCTCTTTTCTCCCTATCTCTGCCTCTCCTGCTCCCTCTCTCAGCCCGCGATGGGTGAACTCACTTTTTAAGAAGAGATGATGCAAGTGGGTGTGCCTCACCTGCGCAGAGTTAACGCTGAGCAGCTGATACATTGCTGAGTTAAACCTCCAGGGCCTAACATACAAGGTCTCTCCTGAACACAGCTGTAAAATCTTTATGAATGTGTCAACCGAACTTTAACATCAAACCCACTCAAAGGCAGCATCATCAGAGATAGATACCGCTTCTACTGTTCATTCTGTTAACAGCTGACCGTAGATCAGCTGTAAAGAGATTACTTGCTTGATATTCTCAGATTATCTTCTGCAGATCTGACAGGTGGGAGCACATGAATTTATCATCTACAGGAAATTGTGGACGTAATAGCGTGCAAGTCATGTAACATGACATGAGCAGGTGGCATGTGTGTGTGTGTGTGTGTGTGTGTGTGTGTGTGTGGACCTATGGCTGTCGCTCACTGGTGGTTGCATACACCAGCTGAAAGGTCTAACTGGCTTTATCTAAAAGTGCTTAGATGTTATTAAAAGGTCACATGGACTGCCAGACTGTATGTAGGTATGACTGGTCGAGGAGAAGCATATCCAGATGTGTGCTAGTATGCATGCGTGCGGAGGCCTAATGGCCCACAGTGACTTTCTCTGATCACAGAACACACACACAACACACACACACACAACACAGCAAAAGAACACATGAAAGCTCTGTCAAAAGAAACTCCTCAGGCTCCCTCACAGGAAGACCCCATTACAGTGTGTGCATCGATAAAAACGGTCCCCACATCTGCCCTGTGGCTCCCGATAGCCATCTCCTCCCCTCAGTGGGTTCCTACTCAGGCTGCGCAAGTCCGACTGTATAACTGGCCCCCAGAGAAACAACATAATGGAGTTAACTCTGTTTATGCTCCAGATAAAACAAATTTACCCTTACTTAATGCCAGATTCCCCATATTGCTGCTGGGCACACACTCATTAGCATGCTGTGTTTTAAATGTGTCCAGTAATGGCAAAAAAAAGTGGGGCTCTTTGCGTGCACAAGCATTTGTGTGTCTGTGAGAGGGAGCTGATTTAATCATTTCATATGGTCACACTAAAGAACAACAGGCGAGGGAGATCAGAAGTTAAACTATTCTCTTTTGATGTGAGGTGTGAGACACCTTGATATGAATTTAATACTGATTTGGTTTGACTTGACGCTCAGGGCCACACACATAAACACATTTCTTTTGTGCAAATTGTACTCTTTTATTCAAGATCAAGAGCGCATATGATGCAAAATATATGTTTTATCAATAAAGGTAAACAACGTTGGACTATTTCTATTCTTACAACCATATTGTTTGTGATGAAAACTGCAGGGAAGAGAGATCAGATAAGACTTTTTTTCATTCAATTTCCAACCAGATTTTTTGTGCCCAAGATCCACAGTATACATAGTAGAATAAATATGTACAGTACACAGTGTTAATATGCTACTAGTCTCGTATAACCAAACCTATCTCCACACTTTGGAGAAAGGTCTGAACACATTATCATTCTGGTGTAGGGGAAAAAACGCTCTGACTTGTTTGTATTTATTTAAACCAATCACAATCGTCTTGGCCCAGGATGCAGCGACGGTGCCCTTGCAAAACTGTAACATGCAGATAGCGGAAAGGGAGGAGAATGCCTGAAATAGTCAGCCAATGGCAGACTTATCCCAACAGCCGACATCTGCTGGGTCAGACTAATATACTTCATATACAGTATATGCATAGAAATACATGCAGAATAGTGAGAAGTACACATGAAAACATCAAAATTGCATGACTGAAAGTGCAGGGCACAAATTACAAGCAATGAAACAACTGTACAGAAAGATGCATCCATGTACTGTAAGTTACAATATTAATATATATATTAATACAATATAAATGGAAAAGAAAAACGACAAAATTAAACAGTATGAGCGTTATTAAAAGGTGCATCACGCTGCAAGTAGTAGATGTAATTAAAACAGCAGGAATAGCAGTTAACAACAGTGGGTTTAGTTTCAGGTATATGACAATTCAGCGCATGATAATAATCAGTGTCCAACAATAAGATGGAAATTGTACAGACCTGTGGCTACAAGGAGGAATGACCTCCTGTGGCATTCAGCAGTGCACTTTGGTGGCATCGGCCTGTTGCTGAAAGTCCTCCTGTGTTCATCCAGAAAGCCATCAAGGAGCTTAGAGGTATTGTCTGTGGTAGCTTAAGCAGTAGGAAGTGTTGAAACATCATTAATGTTCCCTCTCTGTCCTGAACAAGCATCAATCATATAGTTTTTAATGCACATTTCACACTTAACCGTGGGCTTTACAGTTTCAGGAAAGCATGACTTGCATGTAACACTGCATCTGCCACATAAGGATGCAATACTATGATCTCTTGTTACCCTGGGAGTTGAACCTCGAGCCTGTGTTTTTTCCCCCCTTGCAGTTGGAGCAATCTCATCATGACATTATAATGTAGATAAATGGCCTTGACCTGGCAGACTCTGCTCCATCACTGCTAATGGAAGAGAAAAGTCATACTTCACTGCTTGTGCAACTCCGCTGGCAATCAGTCTGAATTACAAGGCCGTGCACCGAGACGGGCTTTGTTTTGTTTTTTTATTGATCGGTCTAAATGCAATGCTCATATGAAGTGATAGATACAATATGCTGTATGTATTGGTGCCACAAGTGGTAGAGTGATACCTTTCACCCTCCTTAGATCTGTCTCTCTTGACCCTATCGTTTCAGTGCCTCTAATCAGCTTTAGGATCAGCCTTGATCCCCACTTGACCTGGAAACCTCAATAAATCAAACTCCTCTAGACTGGCAGCTCGTTGGTACAGTACAGTATTCGCCCTAATACCTCACAATACAAGAGGAAATGGCAGAGTCATTCAGATGTCTATGATTACCACGTTGTTTGTGCTGTTGTTTGTGGGGTTTGGCTCGAGCTTCTTCGGCTCAAATTTGACATTTAATTTTTGAACACGGTCCGGTGGAGGAGTCTTAATGAGGTACGATGATCCTTTAGTTTATCTAGTCTGTCTAATCTACTAATGCTGAGTGTGGGAACCACTTAGAATAAAGCTTCTTCCCTTCACACTGGGTTTACATAGTGAAGTCTGAGCCTGTTGTCAGTGCCTCTCTCTATAAACAACAAACAGCCCAGAGGGAGTAAAACTAGACACAGTTGAAGTGCTCAACACACTTACACATACATGCACGGACAACATTATGTGCAGCGGTCCCTCCTGCCGTGAGGGATAAACACCCTGTCGTGTGGCCGGATCTGTTTACGAGTTAGCCTCTGGCTGGCCAGGGTCGCGGGGGTTGTGTGTGTGTGTGTGTGTGTGTGTGTATATGTGTGGGTTTGTGTCTGAGAGTGTTAGGGAATGTGTGATGGAGGGATTACAGGCGAGCTGGCCGCTGCTTTCATGAGGAAAAAACAAACACAAACACAGGCAGAATGTTAGACAAGCTCAATGTTTAGAGATTTTGGTGTGTGTTTGGGGTTTGTCTTCGAAGTAGCCTGCTGTCTGTTCCTATCAAGAAGATGGCTACCATATCATTGATTAAAAGGAACTTCTATCAGTTCATCACCTTCTCTCCCATTCTCTCTCTCTCGACAGTAAATTGTGTTGATAGTTTCTGTGGTGGGATTGACATTCTCGGTTAGTTTCACTGTGTGATCCTGCTGGTGGTCGGTCCATCTCTATCCTTGTGGGAAAAGTCTCCACCCAAATCCACTTCTATCTATCTATCTATCTATCTATCTATCTATCTATCTATCTATCTATCTATCTATCTATCTATCTATCTATCTGATCTTATCCAACATTGTTTCCTTTGTTCTGATCTTTATCTCTTCCTCTATCTGGCACATGTCTCTATTCTGTTCACCTGTCTTACTCCACCTTTTCCCTGAATGACGCATGCCGAACCCCTCAGAGAGGGTAGCAGAGGCCGTACCAACCCTCCGAGCAGTGCAAAGCTCTGGCTACTGAGATCGCAGCTGTTCCCTGGACCCAACTACTGGCAGGTTGCAACGCCCTTCTGGCGAACATCGCGCGGTCCACGAGCCCTGGGATACATGCTTCTGAACTTACCTACTGGGATGTTTCACAAGAGGCCAGCTGGGAAGTCGGAGGAAGCCAAGGGGAAGGTGAAGGGGTTGAGGGAGATGGTTGATAGGCGAAGCAGCAGAGAAAAGAGATGATATTGGTAACACATGGAGAGGGATTAAAGAAGGAAAGGCTCTGGTTTGTGTGTGAGAAAGAAGGAAAGAAGTGGTGGGACAGTGTGTGTGTAGAAGAAGGATGATTGTGAGATGCACACAGACAGACGCTTTGCTTCCCTTTGTTCTCATAAATGTACAATGGCGGTCGAAGGTATTTTGAAAGCTCTATATTTGGGTGTTTCTTTAAATTTGAAATGCACTACTACATTTATATTTATATCCTACATTTTTATAACTATTACTCTATAAAGCAACTGTAGCAGACAACATATCTTGCAATTGATACTAGAACAATTTATTTACGTACAGTTTATCCTTAATTGGCAGACTTTTTCAGTGCACCTGCATTTATTAAAGCACTAATTAGGAGTGCTATTAGAATAATAGAAAATTGGATCTTTGGCTCTTTGTTGTAACACTACAGTAAGAGATTCAGTAGTAATTAATAGGAGGGAAAAAGGCAATGTACTGTATTCTCTCATGGAGGAACCCCCCCCCAAAAAAAAACTACAGATATTCTTTAGAACTGTGGATTATATTAACAAAGGATGTCTAGAAAACAACAAATATTTGCCCAATCTCCTGTATGTTGAAATACATAGACAGTCAATTATAATACTAATTGACCAAAAATAAAAATAATTTCTGTAATGAAATCCAAAACGAAGAGTTGGTGGAGTTGTTGCAGTCAGTTGCATTAAAGTGTGTTACAAATGTTCATCCTTGCTCAAATACACATCCATGTTGACCCAGATCAATTTCCATCAACAAACAACAATTAAAAAATCAAAAGTCTGATTTTTTACTTTATACCTACCTACCTATGTATTTCCACATTTCCAAATGTTAAAATGTTAGCCGTTCAACGTTTCATCATCAGCGTTACCTCTACAAGTTAATTTATTCCAGAGCAACAAAGCACAGCCTTATATTCTCACTTATTCACTCCAGACAAAATATATTTTCTCCTTTTCTTTTCATCCATATTTGGCTCCAGCTGATCGCATGTGTGCACCGTACATTTGGGAGTAACTGTTTGCTACCAGCATTATGATACACATGCTGCAAAGCTGCAAAAATCTCCTATTGCAAAATAAGTGAAACTGGGTTACATCACCCAGCCAGAGATACTGACTACACTGCACACTGCATGTACTGTATCCAAGTTATGTTATGTGTGTATACTGCTGGGAAAAGGGAGACCCCTACTGAAAAGCCAGGCTTGTAATGCACACGCATATACACTCAAACTTAAGTGACATAATTTGCCTTTTATTTAGTCAGCCTCACCATCGCACAGTTACTGGTTCAGACTCATATAGAGTGCCCATTGAGATTTAGTTTGTGGGTCCTGTTTTCACCATCTTTGTGCACCTATTTCTTCATGTGAGTGACTGCAGCTCATTCACTCTGTATGGAGAACTGCATGTCACATCTCGTCACGTCAGGCTGTTTGTATCTGCAGCTGGATTTTTGCTGGATTTCTGAGGGCAAAACTGATATTGATATTTGGGGAAAAGTCATTCTTTATCCCTTAGAGTTTCTTTTTTTATTTATTTATTTTTATTGTGACCGAGACACCTACTGAGCGGGACATTTTACACTGTAAAAATCAACTTGTCAGTGCTCTCTGGTGGACAAGCTGTGTAATGGAGGTGTTACAGGTCCCTTCAGGTACATGAAACATGATTTACTGCTTCTTTTTAATATCAGTCATAAAGCTACTCTGAGGGAACATTACCAAGTATTTCTTGTTGCTTTTTAGAGCCTATGCATCCCACTACATCTGGAAAAGGTTGTAAACAACAATGAGTGAATGCAGCATGTCTTTCCTTGTCAGCAACAGTTTGCTTTATGAGCCAGAACACCAACTTTAGATCACGGCTAAATACTGCTACTTTCTGATAGAAAAAGGACAATCTGAACAATACTAATGTGGCCTTCACACATCTGTTTTTGTTTTTTTAAGAAAGCCCTCTTTTTGTGAGCGTCACAGAGACATTCTTTATAAATTATCTCAACCTAGTTTGGCATTTCTGTAATTTCTTTTAACTTATCGGCTGACATATACGCCAATACCGATATACCTGCAATGCTCTGAACCTCAACCCAACTGTCGTGCAAAGCCAGTAACTTTCTGTCAGGGATTTTGCAGGCGTATACCTATATTTTTCCTTGATGGGAGTTGTCATTGTAAGGAAGAACAGCTTTGACTCGACTTGAAATGAGCAAAGTTGTGGAACTGCTGAAGATTTTAATTGAAACTTTATGAACTCTTAGACACATATGAAACCTTCCATGAGATTCACTTCTGTTCACCAAATACTGAAGCATGCATGGTTCTCACTGTCCAGGGATACAATCTCATTAGTGTAGCAAGTTTATTACCTCTCATCCTAATCAAGGGTCAAACAGGCCCCATATAAGAGGACAGATTGCATCTCGGATGACCTTCTTCCTTTCTGTCTCTGTCCCTGTTTCCCTCTCTGTGTGTCACACACACACACACACACACACACACACACACACACACACACACACACACACACACACACTAACACTGTGAAACACATGTTGGCTTCCCAGTGAAGACCTAATGGTTTCTAGTGTTCAAAAGATAGAGCCCTAACTCACACTGACAGGACAGATTAACACACCGGCCTTAAACACGAGTGGTACAAGTCAAAGGTCGATACACACACACACACACACACACACACTGAGATGTAAACTGTGTGTGATTGTGTGGGTTTAAGCTCTAGTAAGACGTAGCAAGGTACAAAACTATTTTCTAAATCCTGCATTGTAATCTAACAGATGAAATACTTTACATTTTGTGGTACACTTCATTTGACGAGCAGCTTTGGCCCATAATTAACCAAGCATCAATAAACTTACCTAAGCATCTTTTTATATTTAGGATATAGACTGTGTTGAATGTGCTCAAATATAATTTTACACAATCTATGTAAGCCACTACATCCAACACACTCACAAACCACTTAAGAGGAGATTTAGATTACATTCATATTGCATATCAAAACCAGACCTAATAAAAAAGCATTCTTTGGGGCAGAAATCAACTTCACTGATAAGACCAATAACACAGTCTGTGTCCATTTTCAGTTTTACTCATAGACTGTATATAGTGTATAAGGTACAGTATAATTGCACTTTTTCCTCTTTTGCTGCCATTTCATAATCATCTCTATCTTTGTCCCCACCTGCTGGAAGACAAGAGCAGTAGCTTACAGTAAGACGATATGTAATATGGGTGAAGTGAAATTCGGAGAGGGTAATATTCATGTGAGAGAAATTAGATGACAGAGGTAAAGCTGTTTTACATGTATTTAAATCGCTGACAGGAATATACACGAAGAAAAAACAGAATGTGAGTTTACACTCCGGTACAGAGGGCGGCGGTAATGCATCTACTGGGCTTTGCAGCCGCCGTTATACGTAAACATGGACAGCAGAGAAGAAGAAGAACAAGGCGAAGAAGAAGAAGAAGACGAAAAGTACCTGGTGTTTGTTTACACTCTGACCATCAGACAGTTTATTCTTTTCTCATTTATTGGATTGCTAATACTTCATGTCAGACGTGTACATGAGGTAAGATATATGCCTTTTAGTTACGCAGAGTAATTAACTACAACTCAGCTTATGTACAATCATAAAATTCAGTTGCTTTGGTTTGCCGCCAGAGCTATATGCCTTCAGGCTAACGTTAGGTGCATTTGGTGAAACAATGTAAATGTTAACGTTTTACATATCCGTTGCAGCAACGCTGGCTCTTAAACTAGAGACCCACATCCAGCCCGTTGTGTACTGTACTTAACTTTCTCTCTCTTGTCGAAAAGATCTTATTATATATTAACTAACGTTAGCTTGGTAATTAAACAATAGCTACATGGTTGTAAGTCAACTTTGAGTGCTAAGTTAGCTTAACACACCTCGGTTAGCTAATCCCTCATGTTACGTTTAAATAGTGATTCTTCGAGTAATAAGTCTAGCTTTGATAACAAACTTTTGGATATCAGCTCCCCTACTGAGAAACAGACATTTCCCTTAGATTAGATGTTGTTATTGTTGTGTTTGTGAAGCATACCAATACAATGTTAAGCAGTGACACTTGTTTACATGCAGAGGCATAGTTATTGTACCACGTTTCACTACATATTATATATAAACAAACTAAAGACAGGTAAGAAAAGAGAGGGGAAAAACTACCCTACAACCATGTTGAGCGCTACCCACTAAATATGAAGCACTCAGGGAATAACAATGCACTCAGTTGATGTGTGGTTTCTTTCCAGATAAGAGAGGAAAGGATACCAAATGTCATCAAATTCTTCAAGTTTCTTTTTTAAACCATTTGGGATTTTTTTCCCCCACATATTAGGTACTGGTCATTTGCAAGCCACTGCTTCACTGTAGGCAATCCAGCTCTTTTCCAGAGTCCAGAGTTACCTCTTATTATCCTAAGGGAGGTGACACCACATTATTTAACACAAAAAAAGGCTTAATACTCTTTGGATGGGACAATAGGCTTGTTTTGCCTCTTCACAACAGTCATTGTCGTGTGCATTCAAGCAGATGTCTGAACAGAAGATATAATCGTCTTTTATTTATGTATTAATATTCTTATGAACACAGGGATGGATCCTAATCACCATTTAGAAACAATGTATGGCAATGGTGATCATGATGGTGTTGATGTCACCTCCTGGGTGTCAGTGTGTCCCAGAGGCCTCTGGAAAGTCCAACAAAAGCGAACATGCAAGGGGAGTCAACAGACTGTTTCTAATTTTGGAGATGCATGTAAGATGCTTTTCTATTACTTTCTTCCTCAATGTAAATGATCCATTTTCAGTTCATATTTTTAGAATAGGAATGGATTAAGTATCTAGTAATCTAGCTAACATAATGTCTCTTTGTCTCTTCTAGCATGTTCATCCAGTTACTGTCCAAGGTTGGGTTCGCTGTGTCAAGTCCGAGTGCGGCTCAAAGCTGACATGGATGACGCAGAGAGTTTAATGTCTGAAAAGGGAAACGAGAAGCTGTCAGTCCAACCTGACCAGTTGGTCACTGAGGTTACAGAGGCAGAGGCCACAGCCTTCCCAAGGTGTCAGGACTCTGTGCTGCAGGTCCCACTGGGTGACTGGACAACGCTGAGGCTGGGGGAGGGTCAGTGCGATATCACAGAAGCATGTGTGGAAGGGATGAGAGCAGGAGAGAAATGTGAGGTAAGAGTGAATTGAGAACAATAATTGTGTCAAATGTCGTCATAATATCATCGATAATACTGTGTTATCTTTTTGCAAAATTCTATGCAATTTGATGAAAAATTAGAACACAAGTATTTTGATAGGCTGTGACACAAAAGGTACTTTTTCGAGACTGTATAGTCATCTGAATTTCTATCTTTTTTCTGTACTTCTATGTACTTAACATTTTCAGTAAGATAATTTGCTTTTATATCAAGGACAAGAAACTTTTCGAAGTTTTGTCCAAGGGCAGTGCAGTAAATAATAATGATGAAAATAAAGCCTGTTATGATGTTAATTTGACAGAGAGCAGCAAAAGTTGGGGTGTGGAGAAGATGCCTAAAAAGAAGGCTTAGTGAACTTATGAACTCAACATGATATGGATTGCAGGCTTATGAGTTACACATAATATTTTTGTTTAGTCTTTATTTTTCAAGCATGTGAAAGTTTACAGCCAGTCTAATCTTTGTGTTTTGATTCTCAGATACTGATTTCTCCAGTGGGAAATGGACCAGATGTCTCTGTTCCCCATCCTGCTGAGGAAAACCTGCCTTTATGTGCCACAGTTGAACTGAAAGCTTTCACACCAGGCAAGGAATCCTGGGAGGTGTCTCCTGGTGAAAAGTGGGAGTGGGTGAAATCACACAAAGAGAGGGGTGGAGTGAGATTCAGGAGCGGGGATGTGTGGGGAGCAGTGGACAGCTACAGTCG
The DNA here is from genome assembly GCF_043641665.1 of Enoplosus armatus. Lineage (NCBI taxonomy): Eukaryota > Metazoa > Chordata > Actinopteri > Centrarchiformes > Enoplosidae > Enoplosus > Enoplosus armatus. Next base: position 13,845,167 of record NC_092187.1, read on the forward strand.
GGCCCTTAAACTTCTCATCACTGTCTATGGCTATGTTAGAGAGGTGGAGAAAAAAGGACAAGGACAAGAGGCGGAGGAGCAGAGAGACACAAACACGGGTGATAAAACGCAGCACCTTCCTTCAGCTACTGAATTCAAAACCACCAAAGCTGAGCTCCACTCAAACCTGTCTTTGTGCCAGCTCAAACTGAACCAACCAGAGAAGGCTAAGGCCAGTGCAACTAAAGCTACTCAGCTGGAAGCAGGTGGGGCTAAAGCCTGGTACCGGCTGGGCCAAGCCTGCCAGATGGTGAATGAGCTAGAGGAGGCCAAGCAGGCATTTAGAAAACTGCTGGAGCTGCAGCCAGAATCGTCTGCTGCTTTGAAGGCACTGAAAAACATAGCAAGTAGAGAGAAAGAGACAAAGGCTCAGCTGGGACTTAGACTCAGCAAAATGTTCAGCTGAAGATTAAATATTATTGGTTTGCTATCAGATGTTGTCTGTAGAACAGCGTGTTTCTTTTCATGATTCTCATGATTCACCATTAAATGGAACTTCACATACAGCCACTGCCTCAGCTCAAAAGTAAAGTCGTTAATCTGTGAAAGCATGTTTTTCTCCCAACTCTATGCTGCTTGTGTGTGAGATGTCTGAATGTAAGTGTAAGTAAAAATCACATGTCAAAAACTTATTTTGGAGCAATTAATGTACTCATCCAAGAGTGAGGAGTGCGTGAGACCATGGTGGTATTCATGTATGAGTGTGTGTAATACGTCAAATAAATCCAAAAAATGCGAATGTAGTTTTTCATGTTGACCACAGGGTGTCGGGCTTTGTGAGTCAATCCCATGAAGTCGGTGGTCTGTCCACATTGGTAAACTGGTCTGTTGTGTTTCGTGACATCAAAATGCCGAAACCCGGGATCGAACCAGGGACCTTTAGATCTTCAGTCTAACGCTCTCCCAACTGAGCTATTTCGGCGTGATAATTAATGTGAATATGTCTATTAAAATATATGGCTAATATATATATATATATATATATATATATATATATATATATATATATATATCACAAATATGTCACAATAATTATTTTTTACATGTGGTGCAAAGACATGGCTATAGAGACAACGCGGTTATGGAAACTCGTCGAGCACATAATGGCTCACAATGTTACGGTTTCAGACGGTTTCTGGCCACCTGAATACAATGAAACCAGCGCTTTCTGTTTGGTACGTCATTAGTAATCGAAGTTACAACGCTGTTCTAAGTCTGCACTTTTTTTCAGATTCAAAATGTTAAATACTGTGGTGTAGCGAGTTATGGTCGGCAACGCACCTTGTTGCAAATAATGCAAAGGCACATACCCGGTAGTGATGAATCTTTAAGTATGCCTGAAGTGGATTAAACATACTTAATTTATTCATACAAGGAGCGACCCACTAAGGTGAATATTGACAGTCTTAGTTTTTGACGTGTAAGCAGCAAAAGCAAATACTTCAACCAGATACTTGCATATGGGTTCAGTGTGAAAGAGGCACTTTATATCAGCTAAGGCAGTTGTCCAGTCTGTTCATGAAGTTGTGCAAAATATAAACAAAATTAAGATGGTATTGAGAAAACAGATTCTTTATTTATCACAAAGCCAGAACAAAATGCATATGCACAAGCAACAAGTTGATCTTTAAAATTAAATTCTTAGTTTGCTGACAATTATTGGATATTAAAATTGAAATGACACATGATGACATATTCACTGCCCAGTTGTCTTTTTCTCTTGGATCTCCTGTAATAATTGTCCTCCATTCCCACAGTCAGTTTTTCCTGTTGTCAGTTCCTCTTAGACTTGTGTGACTTTGTGTTGTCTGTGTGTGCCTGGGCTGCTGACAGCTGTCTCCATGCATCCACAATGAGCACCAGCGGTATGACGATCCACAGCACATTCATGAACACAAAGTAGAACCAGAAGTAGATTGGGTGTCCCAGCTCACTGTGAGCATAACCATCTCTGTGCTCTGTGAAGAAGTACAGCACTGCTCCATACAGCTGACCTGGAATCAGGTAATGTAATAAGACCCATCATGTAAATATGATAAACAATAACTACAACAATTAGATTCTGAGAACTTGCTGACAAGTGAAGGGACAGTTTTTGTAGACCCTCTTACCTAATGAAATGATGAGTTGCAGAACAAATCTGTAGGGCTTGTTAGTTAAGAAGGCAAACACAGCCCAAAAGCTGAAAGGTCCCCATAACCACGCAGTCACAGTCTCCATACAGACAGTGAAGTTATCCGCTCTAGATAAAAAAAATACATGCATTGTTACAACTTCATTCTTTTTTTATGCCAAAGTTCAACATAGTTTTGTGCAAAGATTAACTCACATTACATATCGACTGTCTCCTTTGGAGTACTCTTTCCCTGTGAGTGAAAAGTATAAAACATATTGACTGAAACAGCACTTCCAGGCACAAGAGCACTGTCAGGCACAGGAGCACCTTCACCTTCAGTGGGAGACTTATTCCTCCCAAATGTACAACTGAGCACCACAGGAAATAATTCCTTCCTGATCCCCGGGGATCAATTAAGTATTTCTGATTCTGATTCTGATTCTGATTCAGATTGCACCATCACAATTGTTTTTCTTGTTTGTACTCACACAGCTGTGACAGGAAGCTCTGGTCCCCTGGGATAATATCATAATACAGTGAGAACCAGCCCTCTATGACGCCATGGATGAAACCACAAACGGCAAACCAGCATACAGCCAGGCGCCTCCATGTCCCCAGCCTGCCAGTGGCCCCTCTCTCGCCGGTGATCAGCCAGGTCACAAGGAGAAACACTCCAGACACAGAAAACAGGAACACCAGAATCTCTGACATGGATCTGTCATTGGCGACGTAGGTGGGAATCAAAAGGCCCCGTGGCCAGTAGGGATGAAGAGCTCCAGTTGCTGATGAGGCATCCATCATCTGACTCAAGACAGGATGGTCAACACTCTTCAACAATAGGCTCAAGATTGATTGATTTCAACAATTTGATATTAAAGATAATACGCATAAGTCAGTTTAATTGATGTATGAGTACTCTCTGCATTGTACTTCTTTGCACTGCACTTGCACTGAGTCTATAAAACGTTAATTATTTATCCCACATTTATAAACCAAGCTATTAGAGGTAAGGTTTTATTCAAAGTGCTCAGTAGCAGACAAAAGCAATAATAAAAGTGTCTTGTATCCTTACCAGTTATTCTACCTGGAAATAGGTGTCCAGCCGCACAGAGTTTAACCTGTATTGAATTAAGAGTATTAGATCAATTCAAAAAGTATTAATATCTTGGAGATCCAATAGTCCAGTGCTGTCTAACTACATGCCATATCATTGCAGATAAAATCAAACCCGGAACTCACTAGAGTAGGGGGCGGTTACTTGTGATGGCAAAGACCAATAAGACGTCCGAATGTACAGAGCTAGCGGCACATGCGATCTGCTGGCCCTTTGATTGGCTCTTCATCTCGGAACATGGATGTTGTCTTTGCCAACCACCAATGAACGTGTCTCCTACCCCAAAAGATCGTCCCCTCGGAACATGGTCATAGATATAAAACATGTAAAATAGTTGGTGAAGGGTGAACTACGGGACTTTATGTAAAGACATTGTATATGGAAAATGAATGTTTTAACACCAATCATTTCTAGCATATATATTTCACTTTTACGTGGGTGTAGGAGACTTCCGAACATTATGCAGAAATTAGTGAAAGCAACATCTAGCGAGGGTAATTCAAAGTATATGCAGGTCTAATGTGAAGCGGACCCAAGGCAGATTAATGTGACTAAATTAAACGTATTAAGGACGAGACGTTAAGTTGAAATTGCCCGAAAACAAACTCAACGAGACCGCGAACTAAAATACACAGGCAACTCATTCAAAATCAGCAAAATGTCAACTGTTGGCATTAGCTCGGTTAGCTATTTTTTACGCCCAACGGTCGCAATATCTTCGTATCTTTCATGAGAAGAGGAAAAGGTATCCTCCCAAGCCGTGTCAGGGATTTATCCCTGCCGTGACCCGGATTCGAACCGGGGTTGCTGCGGCCACAACGCAGAGTACTAACCACTATACGATCACGGCGAGCTACTGGGAGTTGTGCTAACGGTTGCTACTGCGGGCTTTATGAAGCTGTCAGGACAGGGACTTCATCTTTCACTTGCTAATAGGACTCTATCTCAGTGAAAAGCTGTCTACCGTCAGCTAGCTGGAATAACCAATGATACAGATTCTTCTAGAAACCTCGCTGTTGTTCGAAATAATTGGCTAATGTCAAAGTCAGGCAGGATTTTCATGATATGTTACATGTGATGTGACTGTTACATTAAACCTCACATTAGGTAATGTCAAATTGCACGAAAAGTGTTATTTACCAAAGCTAACTCTTAAGCTAACGTTAAGTTTTAGCTTCGTTAGTGGTTAGCAAGAAATATAGCTAACTAAACTAATACCTTAATATTAGCTATCTTAGCTATTTACTCTGTTGCGGCACATACCTTGTCGTTTCACCAATTGTACATCATGTGTTGTATCGGGTCAGTTTAAGACAAACTCATACTGAAGTGAAATAGAAGTTTCTGTAGATGTGAAGTAAACGATGAAAAAAAAATCATGTCACATGCGTGTGTAATAGTCCCATATGGTCTAGCGGTTAGGATTCCTGGTTTTCACCCAGGCGGCCCGGGTTCGACTCCCGGTATGGGAACATTTCTTTTGTAAATTTTATTTTAAGTACCTACCTCATATAAAGGCAAGTATTTTCTGAGCATATCGATACAAGTCAGAGCAAGGAATAGCCAATATTAAGAAATAACTTCAAATCTTCTAAACTATAACTATTACCTTCAAAACTGGATACATGCTGATTGTTTCATTGCAGTGAGTATAATTCAGTGGACATGTGACGCTCATCACGTGACGTCAAGTGTCACATGATGCTACACGGAAGCAGAAAATGTCTGTTGGACCCGTAATGGGTCAATGCAGTCTGTTCTAACGTTGAACGGCTGATTTCTAGTTGAAAACGACGGCGGTAAAGACTCTATGACCAATTATATGAGCTAGTTTAAAAAGTCGACATGGGTGTATCACAATTGGAGGAATCTTCTCTGTTACTGGACGAAAAGCTGCTCCGTTTCATGGACCAGCTGGAGTTACTGGAGGAGAAACGAGCCACGCTCAACTCTCTCATAGAGCAGGTAGCACAGAAATCCATGTAGAGTTTACCTGTAACTTCCTTTTAGCACGCTTATCACCTTCAGACATGTATCTCCGGTTGTAAATGTTTGTGTTTATGAATTTATACAATCTGCGCAAAAATGTGTTAATTGTTATAATGTTTGCGAAAAAATACTAGTTTTAGCCTCTCAGTTGTAAGGATTTGCAGTTTTTTTTTGTAGTATTCTATGGCAATAAACTAAATATCTTTTAGGTTTTTAACTATTGATCAGACAAGATGATGAAAGTAACTGATTGTTAGTCACAGCCCTAATGCCAACTATACATTAACCCATGCATAAGTTGTTTTTCAATTTTATGTCCTCAAATGTATGTGCATGTACACATCACACTGATTTTTTTTTTTATGTCTGAAGGCTTGTATTTTATCATGTATTCTCTTCACCGACTTCAGCATGTGTAATGTAAAGTTACCATTTCCTGTTCCCCACAGGGATGGTTTTCTATGTCCAAGGCTCGATATTCCATGGGAAACAAACAAGTCTCTGCACTTCAGTATGCGAGTGAGATAGAGCCACTGGTCTGCGTTCGTGCTAGGTGAGGAATAAGACATGTTTCGTGGAAATTAAATGTAAATTTATGTCCGCTGGAATTGAATGATTTTAATATTTTTTCATGACTACAGAACACTGGACAGTGGTGAGGTGGATTTCTGCACAGAAAAGGTTAAACAAAAATGTAATGAGGCTGAAAAAGATGCAAAGTCAATAGAGGATATTGGACCTCAAGAAGAAGGTATGTCTGCATGTGTTAGAAAAGGAATCTTGATTACATTTACCATAAACTAATACATTTTTTTATTTATTACATTATGTGGTTTTATAGGTGTCAGGAGAAGAATCAAACCAAAAAAAGCTATCGTGAAGGCAAGTGAAGAAGCAAGTAGTGAGAAAGCACCTGAAGTAACTCCAGTAAGAAAAAGTGACCAGAATCCTCAACAAGATCCACTGAAATGGTTTGGGATTCTGGTGCCTCAAACTCTTAAACAAGCACAGTCGTCATTCAAGCAAGGTATGAGTCGATACTTGGTATTGCTTTAAAGCAATCAAACATTCCCTCTGATAATATGTGATTACTTTTGAATATAACCAAGATTAGGTCACCCTTTTGATTTGGTATGTACATATGAGATACTGCTAAGGATAGATATAGGTTTCTTTCTTTCCACAATGTACAAAACAAGCATGTTTCTACAGTTCCACACATTGCATCCCATATTACATCAATGCATTTTGCCAAGATTCTTAAGGTGGCTCTGAGAGCTCAACTCATTGCAACTTAAGAAAACACATGTACATATGCTTCACCAATTCAACACACGTTATGGAGCATTTAAAAACATGCTGCAAAGAAATAAAAAACAAAAACAAATACTGGTTTATTTCCTAACACAGATTGGTACATGATTCAGATATTATTGTAGATGTTACCCTCACTAGCTTGCCAATTCAAATAAACTGACGAAATTTAACCTAACCTAGTCTCTATCACATCTTTCAAGTCATGGAGTAATTAACTCCATGAGCCACAAAGCTTGGAAACCATTTGCATGTCTTCATGTGTTCATTGGTTTTGAGTGTCCCCTGGAACAACTTTATTTTGCCTGTGCAACTTACTGTCCATGTTTGCAAGATGAAACCTCTGACACAGTTCTTAGTGTACTACTGGTAAATCCCCGTTCTCATCCTTCATCTTCTCTTCCTTTTTCTGTCATATTACAGTAATAGAGCTGTCAGCTGAGATTGCAACCCTCCAGGCTGCAGTTTTGAACACCAGACTGGAGCTGAAGCACAGCATGAAAGACAAACACATTCTCCAGGAGAAAGCCTCAGCAGCCCAGTTGGACAAGGTGGCAGACTAAGTAACTCTATGGAGTAGAGGCTGGAGATGATCTGAGAAGAGCCTGTGGCCTCAGAGAGTGATAGATTGGACTAGATTATGAGTCTGAGCCAAGTGAACTCAATACTGATCCTCTGGGTGGATTTTGAGGTGGAGATGATGGATGTAGCAGTTCCTACTTGATGATTAATTGGTAATAGATTATGTTTGATTTTGTGCTGTTTTGACTGTCTCACTGTTGATGAGAATTGTTGTTGTGAATGCTGTCTTCGAGGATTTACTCAGGCCCAATAAAATCTGTGTTGTAGTGTTAAGATTAATATATAAATATAAACAGAACCTGTTTGAATATTTTCAATAAATGGTCAGTACCACTTTCCTATAAGGCACCCTTTATAAAGTTGTAATGAATGGCTGTATTAATTATAAATAATTCACAAATGTTTCACACATCAATTATAAGCTATTAATAACAACTAGTTATAGGTTGACAGGTTGTGAAAAAAAATCCTGGTGTTAATTCTTTTTATTTGGTAATCCATTTATAAATGCTAAATAAGTAGTTCATAAATATATTGTGGTCCAGATCCTCTGCAGCCCTTTACAGAAAATAAATGGGCAAACATATTGACATTCATATTGATCATTAATAGACCTTTTTTTTTTTTAATTTAGGTTTTTTCTTCATATTGATTTTATTCCTCTATTTGTTTTTATTGTTTTGTGTAAAACAGTTTGTCATATTGGTGCTGTGCAAACAAACTATAATTATTACACAGTTCAATCAGTAAGGGTATTGTTCAAAACCTGGAAACCCAGACGTTCTTCTTAATGGTTTAACTGCTTTGTAAAGCATTGGACGTTTTAACCATAAATAAATCCATTACTTACAACTTCTTAACTCTTTGTAAAGGAGGCCTGTTTAGAGACTGGCACCAAATTGTCTTTCATGTAATATTTGTATTTTGTTTTCCCCCCTAAAGAATTTAATCATAGTGAAATAAAATTATATAAATAAATTAAATGTTACATTTTGAATAGCTGCTACTCAAACAGGCGGTGTTTAAAATTCTCAATCTCATAACAAGTGTTATATCAAAGGAAAACTGCCTCCTCTTATTAGAACGACGTCTAATAAGCCACCACCCTCAGATCTGACTGAGGACAGCCGAACATTACCGGGAACTGTCGAAACGGGAAACGAAACTCCCGTTTATTGTGTGTACTTCCTGGTCCAATTATAATACTGTCTGTGTGCCTCCATGAAACACTCCGCTCCGCCTCCTCCTCACTTGATTCCGAACGACGGATGGGAGCGCGGAAACAACGGATGCAGCCTCACTATAATATTATTGATGTTTCCAGATATCCGCAGCAGCCCGTTAAGCCTGATTGTGGCCGATTTTCAGAACGTGCAAGCGACGCAACTCCCGCTTGGAATTAAATTCTCTTTTGTCTGCGCAACTGGCAACAACATTTTTTTGATGTGTGATCAGGGATTGGGAAGTAAACACGCCGGCCTGCGCTCATGATCAGAGGCGAGGCGAGATTGATACCTCAGACTCAGATTGTCCTTGATCGCAAGTTGATTTTTACTTCGGAGCGGAGGGACTGTGGGCTCCAATGGCGTCAGCTTCGAAGGTGTCTATTCTGGATTACTTTAATATTGTGTTTGAAGGTGAAAATGGCAAAATCGAGTCCAACTGCAAGGCTTGTGGTACCAGAATCCAGGCGAAGCGGAGCGTCACGTCCAACTTCGTAACGCATCTCAAGGTAATGATTTCAAAATAAAATATTGTGTATCCTGGATAACACGGAGGGACGAGGCATCTACACTTATTCTCTGTCTCATCATATTTCTGTCAGCATCAGCTGGCCCTACAGCATCTTTTTATGCTCACTACATTGTGTCAGCTATGTAGGTTACACCTGACTGTAAAGACTGTTGCTTACCTACACATACTGTATCTTCATCCACCGATATTAAAACAAGGCACTGTGGTGTAGAGATGTATACACCTAAACAGTGAATTAACTGTTCTATCTGTCAAACACTGTATAACACTGTCTCTCTCCCATTCAGCGGAAGCACCAGGCTATGTATGATGACTTTGTGAAAAGGAAGGATATGAAGAGAGAGGGTTACTCCTCTGCTTCCCTGCATAGTTTCACCACCAATGGAGGGAGTACCCGCTTCACTCTCCCCATCAGTACTGGAGTGGGAGGAGGAGGAGGAGGAGGTGGTGGTGGTGTTGGAGGAATGGGAACTCTCGAGGGAGGAGTAGGAGGAGGCTCTGGAGGAGGGGTGACCAAGTTTGACAGACATGACCCACGTCAGGTGTGCATTATAGTCCATCATCGCTTGAGATGCAAATAACTGAGCTGCTATTCATGATCTATTATCCCACGCGTGCTACATTATTTATTGTGGCACTGCAGTGAAATCATTTGCTATAATAAGGGTTTACGTTGTTTTTTTGTCACCACAGGTTCTGATCTCTGAGGCGATAGCTAAGATGATTGTGCGTGATCTGCAGCCAGTGTCCATAATGGAAAATCAAGGCTTCAGAGAGCTGCTTCAGCTCCTGGAGCCGCGTTACACTCCTGAGCGCCAGCACTACATCCAGAGCCAGCTCCTCCCAGCCTACGCCTACCAGGCCCAGCTAGCGACCCGACAGGCCCTGGGCTCAGCGCTCGCCCTCAGTCTCAGCCTGGATCTCTGGAGGGGCTTAACTGGAGCCACTTCAGGGTAAGGAGGTAAAATCAACCAAAAACAACATGATTCCCACTTGGTTTGATTCCCTCACTGATGAGTCTCTCTCTCTCTGTAGGTACCTTGGTGTCACCTGCCATTTTCTTACATCTGACTGGCAGATGCGTTCTGCTCTCCTGGCATGTCTCCCCCTGACTGGGGGTTGCTCTGGGAATCGTGTGCTTTCAGAGTTTGATGAAGTGTGTCACTCTCATGGCGTGTCAGGGAGAGCATTTCGTGTTGTTGCGGACCCTCTCCTGGCAACAACAACAACAACAACAACAACAACAACAGTAAAGCCATGTTGTCTTCCTGGTTTCCTGGTTTCTCCTCCGCTTGCTAACGGGCAAAATGAAGATGATGAAGAAGAGGTGGACAATGGTAACAACGTGGAGGAAGGGATCAGGAATGGCCATGGTGACAGTGGAGAGGAAGGAGAATGGGAGGACTCGTGGGAGCAGGGTCTGGGTGTTTGTCGGGTGGACTGTTTCTCACGCTCTCTTGAACAGTGTGTCGGTGAGGGGTTACGCTCCTGTCCGCAGCTCTCTTCCACACTGGCCAAGGCTGCCTGTTTCTACAACTACATTACCTCTGCTGTCCCACCTGAGAAACTTAGCCAAGTGTTTGATGGTCCTGGGTTGATCATGGGGGGGCCAGGAAATACCCCTCCTGCAGCCAGAGACTGGGCTGCTCAGCTTAAGGTATGTAATGTTACTGAGTCCTATATAGTACAGGTAGCACCTTTCTTTAACTCCTCATAGACACTTTAAAATTATTTATAATACACTATAATATAGTTGTAAGTAGATATGAGGACATTTTTAAGTGTGTGTGATTAAAGCTATGTTGTATCATATTGACAAACACCAGTTTCACCAGGTTTTATAGAAACAAATACATTGATAATCACTTTAAAAAGTGTTCATATCTGCTTGCAGCTACATTATAGTGTGTTATGAGCCATTTAGTAGTTGTTTATATACTGCTATTAAGTGTTGCCAGTCTGCAGTATGTGTCCATAATAACATTAATTTAATTGCCTGATTATGTCGCTGTAGCTTTATATGATGAGAGTGAGACATGCAAGCTTTTCTACAAGGACAAAATCAAGAGTGTGTTTCCATAGTTTTCAAAATGTTTATTTTTTTGTTTCATTTTTGTTGCAGGTGCTTCGGCGGCTACTGGACTCAGTGGAGTTCCTGGAGGAGATGAGTGGTCCGGGGGAGTTGGCGCTGGGTGGTTCAGAGAGAGCCCAGCTGAGGGAGCTCACTGACACTTTGGAGCCCTTCACTGAGGCCTGGGACATGGTGCACGGGGACAGACAGGCCGACATACAGGCAGACAGACATGTGTCCATCAGTCTGGCTCTTCCGTGTGTTCTGGGCCTTCGGAAGCATCTCTCTGAGACGTCAACCCCCCACTGTCCCTCTCTCCTGGTGGGCCTCAGCCAGGCTTTAGAGAGTCGGCTGGCCCCTCTCCTGGAGGACCCCCTCTACATCACTGCCACCACCCTGGACCCCCAGTTCAAGCTCACTTGGAGCAGCAACCCTGACTGGCACAGACAAGTTCTCATAGAGGAGTTGTCCAAACATTCCGCAGCCTCCAGCCCCGTAGACCCCAACACAGACCTACATGCTCAATCCCAGACCCCTCCTGCCCCAGCTCCATCGCCGGTCTCCTCACTTTCTCGACCCTGCAAGCTGTTCTCTTTCATCAAGCACAGACCCACAACACAGGCCAAGAGCCTAGAGCAGGAGTTGGCTGTCTACCTACGAGAGGAACCCACAGATGAGGAGGCTTTGCATTACTGGCGGCGTAAAGCTATTGACTTTCCTCTGCTTGCCCAGGTGGCCAAGAGGGCGTTTACCGTACCTGCTTGTGGCACTGTAGTGGAGAGCATTTTCACCACTGCTGGGCGCTGTCTGCGGCCAGAGAGAGGCCGCGTCTTACCAAAGAACCTGGAGACGCTCATCTACCTCAAAGCCAACTATAGATTATTATGGACTTAAAGCTAAGACTCAAGCATTTCTTTTACCTAAATAGCAACTGAAGGCTTTATACCTGCAGTAAAGTTACTTCTTGGATACTAACCTCTGTTCCTCTCAAAGGAAACTGAGCAGCATAACATAGTCCTCATACTACACATCATTTGACATGAGATGGAATTAATTACCCAGAATTTCAAAGCCGAGGCTTCGTGTCCATTCTTAAGATGGGTTTTTCCAGACTGCAGTAGGTGTGGATTGCTGTCTGTTTACCATGTAGCCTGCATACAGACTATGATACCACATGCTGTGGACCGAGGGGACTAGAAGCAGATCAATACTAAAGCATTTACTTTTACATTGTTCTGCCTAATCAGGGTCTCCAGACAACCACAAGACCATAATGCCCCCACTGTCTATCCTCCCACCCCCAAAGACAGCTTGTGTCTGTACCAACATGGACATACCAACAGTAACCAAATGGTCATTTATTGCAAAGTGTAGCATATGATTTATTTTCACCGATATACAATAGCCCTAGAGGTTGTGACTAATTCATTGGATGTTGTTATTTGAAGGAAGGCTTCAGCTGCTAAACAATGCCAGTGCATCATCCACTTATTCTTTTTTCTCTGTATGTATGCCTCATCACTGGGACATTATAATAAATGAGTTTCACTTCTGAACGCAGAGGTGTGTGCAGTTTGCAGATCTGAGTGCACTCATGCATGTGTGCTCGTTACACACCTTTTCCTTTTTGCCAATGGAGAAAAGCTGAAATCTGCTTCATAATGTATCAAAAAAAATGTATTACCCTAATTCATTTATATTTTCTTCTGCCAGACTTTCAGAGTGGAGGTCAATTCCATTTCATTTTCTTTATCAGCACTTTTTTTTTCCCTTTTTCAATTTCACGTCCAATTCTACTTCTAAACTTTTCTGAATTGAAATAGGTTTGACCCCTGCTTCTGCCCCAGAAAACTAGCATAGGATGTGTGCATGCAGCACAACAGAGGCTTTTGCTTTGTCTGACCTCACTGCATCACTTTGAAGGGGAAACTGTGAATGTTGCAGTGTGTGTTTGCCTTTATTCAAGGACTCTATTACTCTGGGCTGGGCCAGTGGGGAGGCAGGGTAATTGCATGTAATTCCATTAGAGTTAACTTTGTGTCAGCAGGAAGACAGCAGCCACATCCTGCACGGTACAAAAAGTACATAGAAATAAATGGCAGAAAGCAATATGTAGCTTCTGTACTCTCGTTCTCTAATGCTACATCAGAAGGCACAAACTGCTTCAATCAACCAATGCAGTGATTCATGTTTAGTGATTAATGAGGAACAGTAAGACAACAGCATCAATCAATTTGAAGATGACTGACTGTGAAGGAATTGCAATTGATCTGATTATAACAACTGTCAGACAGATTATTTTTCACCAACTGCAGAACAGCTTCATCCCAGTGTTACTGTTTTTTGTTGTTCTTGAAATCCACTTCAGAGGAAGTGTGTTAATGTGTGTGAGATTCAATGAGAGTTCCCTCATAGATCATAATTATCAAAGATGGCTGTGATCTTAATGATTTTCACCCCGGGATGTCTCTGTGGATTTAGATGTGTTGCTAGATGTCTGTGCGGATGTGTTAGTGTGTTGATCTTTTGGAAAGTGTGTTTTTTGCTCATCCCCACAGGGTGTGTTGTTGTTTGTGAGTGTATGTGGAGCAGCTTGAAGCGTCCCTCCCTCCCCCCCGGCTGTGACAGCTCATCCAAATGAGTTAGACGAGCAGGCGGGCTGCAGTCCTATTGGTAATTGCCTCTGAAATGAATTACTTGGCAGAGAGTGAGACTGAGGGAGGGGAGGAAATTGTAATTGAACTGCCCCCTCCCTCCCGCCCTCTCCCTTATGCCTCAAGTTATTACATCTGCAGTGCAGAAATCCATTTTCTGTCCGCGCATAGACACACATACACAGAAAAATACACACACACTCTCGCAAAACCAATTTTCCCCTCCCCCATGCAATGGCCTCAGCAGAGGACCATATTGATGCAGGGTGATTTCATAGATTGATTGTTCACGGGCACATGCACACAGGGCCACACTTCACTCCTGCACTCTTATTCATAGCACAGAGACAAACACTCTCCTACACATTGTGTTTGTGGACTCTGTTCCCAATCTTTTCCCTATTTGGGGTGACCTTTAGCTGGCCTTGCTGTATTCCTGAGGCCTAACGGGCTGCAGGACATTGGACTTGGCACAAACAAAAGTGGTATTAGTATCAAGAGAGCCCTGGTTACCCCCATACACACAGACACACACACACCGCCAAGCATCGTTATTAATAACCTGCCTGTTGCTGGCCTGTTGACAGTTAAAGCCTGTTGGATTAAAGTGCTACCTCTCGTTTGTGTGTGAATTTTACATTTACACAAAGAATATGGTAGTTTCCTTTCTTAATTTGGCAACTTTATAAAGTGTGTAAGAGATATAAGTCCAGTATTGCCCTGCTTTCATCATGCAACACATGGGCACTCAGTCGTGTGTTGTCCTTTGGCCTTTTAACAGCCAGGGCATGGAAAGAGGAGGGGGGTTGAGTTAAACGAGCTACCTATGCCTGCCCTGGTCAGACATGCACATGTTGTGACTCCAACCTTAGCGCACAATAGGATCTATTTCTGTAAATGCACTAGGGTTATCACTCCACTTAAACTTAGCAATCTCTCTCTCTCTCTCTCTCTCTCTCTGTTGCTATCTCCCTCCCTCTCTTTATCACAACACTCTCACCCACTTACACATAATCATGGCGGACAGAAACAGCCGGGTCAGTGTTAAGAAGAAAGAGAAGAAGGTGGAAAACAAAACAAATGATGAGAAGGACAAAGAGAAGGAAAAGGGGAAGGAGAAAATCGTGAAAAAGGCTGACAAACTTGGGAAAAAGCCAGAGAAGACCCCCGAGCAGCCCAAGACGAGTGAAGGGAAGACGAACGGGGAAAGTGGAGGGGCAACAGGAGCAGAGGCGAACAACAATGAAGAAAATGGAGAATTTCAGCCCATAGAGCTGCCACCGTTTGAGATTGTCACAGGGTGAGTAAGACTTAATATGTATGCCACAGGAGTTAGAGTCAGTATGTCATACTTACACACTGTTTTACTCTAACTCATCTACCTTTTGGTTATTTTATCGTTGAAGTAGTTTTTCATGTCTTTCTCTAAGTCATATTGTTCTCAATGCATGTTCTATAGTTGATTTCAGCGAGGAAGGATACTAATGACTTGCACCTGCCATCCTTACTAACCCAGTGTAAGAATAGGGATGAGTCACACAGCCGACACAGATGCCAACCCCTGCTATATCACTCCGCCTAGCATCTGTTCCCCAGCCTTTGTCCTCTGAGTATTGGCTGTTTGATAGCAAAGCTATAAGGGATCTATTTGTGTAATCCATCTGGCTATTCATGTGCCATATAACAATGGATTAATATAGAAAGGCAGCAGGGGTATGAGTTTTGTACAGTGGCTGACTCATGAAGGGCCTGGCACATCCACAGACCGTGGGATGATGTGAAAGCCAAAAATATTTATAGAAACATCAGTTTACTCAGCAGTAGCCTCATTAATATTCTATTCACTGTGTCACCACAGTCTTAATGGAAGCATTGCTCTTTTACTGTGTCATGAACAGGTGACAAATTCATCACAAAATGAGTGACTCATGCTCTTAGTGTTAATGTCACCTGGATTGGCATTTCCAGGTCCACTGTCACACACCACGATTAAAGGTGACAGATAACTTTGAAAGCACTGTTGATAGATTACATCATGTTGTTTCATGCACTAAAAGCAGCGATGATGATGATGATGACAGTGCCGTTTGGTATTCACCGGCAAGAAAACAGGAAACTTTATGTTAGATTTATGGAAACTCTCACATTCTATCTCAACCAGGGAACAGATGAGCCCGTTCTACTTCAAGTTTCAGTTCAGGAACGTGGAGTACTCATCAGGGAGGAACAAGACTCTACTGTGCTTCAGAGTAGACACACCAGGAGGCAGCACAGAGCCTCTGAAAGGTTATATGGAGGATGAGCATGCCACAGCTCATGCTGAAGAGGCCTTCTTTCAAGAGGTAATGAACGCTCACACTCGGCTTTTCTCACTGTAGTATAATGTTACACATGTGAACACCTGCGGGAGGTCTGATTTCCATAAGCATTTTCTCTCATGATAATGTTATATGTAATATGATAATGTTTGTTTTTTTTCTCCTTCATGCCTCATGAAATCCACACCTTTTCCTTTCCAGGTGCTCCCTAACGCTTCCCAAGAATGTGAAGTCACATGGTATGTATCATCCAGTCCCTGTGTGGCTTGTGCAGCCAAGTTGGCCCACATCCTCCAGCAGCGCGAAAAGGTCTGTCTCAGCATATTCTGCTCCCGTCTCTTTGAGTGGGAGCAGCCGGAGATAGTGGAGGGGCTCCGGGCCCTGGTGAGTGCCGGCTGCAAGCTGCGTATGATGAAGCCGTCTGACTTCCTGCATGTTTGGGAAACGTATGTGGAGAAGGAGGATGAGAGCTTCACACCCTGGGAGGATTGTCAGGAGAACTATGACTACTACATGGATAAACTGGCTAATATCCTCAAGTAGATGTGAGTCACTAAGTATTGTGTATGTTTTGGGCCTACATGCTTCTTCTGGGTCAATAAAAACCTTCGGATTTTAACTGTTTGCCTCAATAATGATGGTCTTTCCCCTGTCTTGTTACAGATGCACCTGACGGACAAGATCTCCCCACTGACTGAACCACAAGCTGGACTAATTGTCAAATTCCCACTGGGAACGTGTGTTTCTTGCAGTGATGGTGCAGATCAGTATTAGTTTGAATGAACACTCATGGCATCATTTTGTATTTTTTATTTTGATAATTTCATAGGGAGACAAAATGCTTGAATGGCATATCTGTAGCATCACATATTGTATATAAATAAATCATACAGTATCCAACTGGCTGCCTATAACATTCATTGCTGAACCATTTACAACATGAAATAAGCCAACTTATATCTACTGACATCTGGTGTTTGTTCCAAGAATTGAAGAAGTCTCCTACAGACCATCACATATGTACAGTGCATACAATAACTGAGAACTAACAATGTACATGATTGATGTTTATCATATAAACCCTCAAGGACAAGCAGATGTACCTAATGGGTGGAATGGCTAACATAGTGAACCTCAACGTTAGCGTTCAGGTCAAAGCACAGCTGAGGCTGAAAGTCTGACCATGTTGAGCCAGACAAGATGAGTTGTAGATGTCTCATGATGTACACAGCTTGGCCTTCCCTCTGACGTCACTCTTGGGCCAAACATTTTTTGCCCCAGCGGTAAGCATCGCACAACAGCAAAATTGTCTCTCCAGTTTTCATACAGCCAAAAGTTTTTCTGGTACTAATGAGCATTAAAGCCTCACAGGGTTGTAGCATGTCTATAAACTTGTTAATAATTATCTGCTAAACCGATGCAAATAGCGCTTCAGTGACTCATTGTTTAAAGGAAACCAGCCCACCGTTGTTTTCTGTTGTATCATGGCTCTCAGTCGTCACAGCTAGAAACACATGAAGGATGAGAGATGTGGAAAGTTGGATTAGAAATACATCATGTTTCAGATATAAGAAATTGGCACAGCACCTGTCATCACAGAGAAAATGTTTAATTGGAAAAGTGCATCTGTAATATAACTTTATTACCTTGGTCCTCCTGTGAGGTTATTGGTAAAGGTGTTGTTTCACTGCAAATCGTACCATTCTCATCCCCTTCTGCAGGCCAGATTGTTTTTAAAAAAAGAAACCAAGAAAAGATGTCAGTGTGGGATTAACAAAGGGAACTTTCAAATCACTTTCACACTAATGTAGTTTTTGTATCATGTGTGGGTTCTTTACCTTTAGATGGTGCATTCAGTGCTTCATCTGTGATGTAGTCAACCAGTGGACAGGGTGCATCTGCAGGCAGAAGTGTCAGTCGGTAGTTTCATAGACAGTGAATTCAAGAATAGCTCAGAAATGAATCACCGGTGGGGATGTATCTGCAGCATGTGCGGAAACGGCAACCAAAACCACAAGCCATGAGAGGTGGTGTCAACATACCAGCGCAGTCCTTCAGCTGGGCCATGGTGAGAAACAGGTTTGCCTCTTCTGGTTTATCATCATCATCAGCTGCGTGATAAGGAAAAAGAATAAGTGACGTCATTGTGGCATTGTTAATTTGAGATGAAATATATTCTCGGGGCAGCTGAAACGAGGTGTGAACACAACATCGACATATCATCACCTTTTGAGTTGACCCACACCCAGCAGTTACAGAGCAACATTATTCATCTAGAGTCGTGTTTCTCGTCACTTGGCAAGTATAAGTCCAATATTCTCTCTCTGTTTTTAGTTTCCACTAACTCTTTCCACTAACGACAGACATATTTGGCTCTTTAGCTACTAAATGCTCCACTGTGTTGACCAGTTAGTCACTAATTGTGTCAGCTGCCTGCTGTGGCGGAAAATGGCGCTATGAGAGCGGTGAGAGTGAACCAAAACAGTAAAGTTTTGGGCCGGACAGACAAACACTGAGCTGAAATCACAATGAAGCAACGTAAAGCCAAGAGGAGCAGCAGATTAAGGAGATCACTCTCTGTAGGCAAGCAACCACAATGTCACTGATTAATTGTTACTACAATATTGATTATAGCTACTTTAATAATGAAGATTTTTTTTAGAATCCATGAAGTCAAAAAGTCCCAAAAGCCAAACCTGGTTTGCAGATGACTCTGAGGAAAATGAATCCTGGTAAGACTGCGATGATGCCAAAGAAGAGACAGCCAGAGATGGAAAGAAGCAACCTCCTCTTCAAAACTACAGATTAAAAATAAAAACAGAGAATGAAAGTGAGAAAGAATATTTGCAGGGTAAAAACTCATCTCATCCTTCTAGACCTCTGTAATACTCACGCAGGTTCTTGGTCTTGAAAGAATCACTTCTTTTTGAATAAGATGGTCTACCGGTGCGAATGCCATGGCAGGTGTAATGGCTCTGCTCAGGGTCATTCTGGGGTGTGACTGTATGTCTCTCAGAGGTCGAATTGATTGGTTGGTCCTCTTTGAACCTGTTACATTTTTGTATGTATGTTTGAATTTTCAGAAAGGTGAGAATCCACACAGTACACAAGTGAATGCATTTAGAAAACTATAGTATTAACTGGTGTCTATGATGTGTATTACCAGGTGAAGTTCCACATGTCCGGGCTGTCCTGCACCCCACATCTGAGCACCAGGCTGTCAGTGGAGAAGACCTCTGACCAGCCAGTTAACAGGATTATATCAGCCTTTGGGCGCTCTGTAGAAATACAATCACAACTGTGATAAACACGTTCAACACATGCACATACAGAAGAATCTTAGAGGGTAGTCAAGAAAAACGTACCTTTAATGTAGAGACTTACAGCCTGACTCTTGTCTGAGTGGAAGACTGCTGTCCTTCCTCTTTTAGCTTGGCAGTTATATGATCCAGTGTCTGAACTCGCAACAGAAGTGATGCTGTGATTCTTTCCAAATATGGGACGTGGACTATCATCTTTGTACCACAGGTACTCCCATCCAGAGGACACATTAATGTGGCAGCTAAAGGAGACTGAATCTCCGGTGTACATCACATCGTACTCTGGATTCTGCATCAGTATGACTCTTGGTTTTGTATCTGGGGGGTGATAATAATGCCATTGCTATTAGTATGACAGCTTTTTAATGTATATCACACTGCACAACCCAGAGTTGGCGTTTAACTTGATGCTTTAAGTGGCATATGCTGAAACTCTACTTCCTTTACAGAATGCAACATGTCTCCCAAAAACGAAAACTGTCCTATTTCAGTTTACTTAAAGAAATAGTTCAACATTTTGGGAAAAACACTTCTTCGCTTTCTTGCTGACAGTTAGATGAGAAGATCGATACCACACTAGACATATCTGTCCCTTAAATATGAAGCGACAGCAAAGAGATGGTTAGCTTAGCTTAGCATAAAGACTGGAAGCAAAGGGAAAAAGCTAACCTGGCTCTGTCCAAAGGTTAAAAAAAACCCTCAATAATTAAGACATTATATCTTATTTGTTTTATCTATTTGTGGTTTTACAGGAGGTTGCATGCTGTCCTGGAGTACTGTAGTCACTGTGAGGTCATCAGGCAACCAGCTGCTAGCTGTTTCCCCCTGCCTCTAGTATTTATGCTAAGCTACGCAAAGTGTCTCCTAGCTGTAGCGTCATACTGAACAGGACAGATATGAGAGTGATATCACT
This sequence comes from Enoplosus armatus, assembly GCF_043641665.1. Lineage (NCBI taxonomy): Eukaryota > Metazoa > Chordata > Actinopteri > Centrarchiformes > Enoplosidae > Enoplosus > Enoplosus armatus. The sequence continues at coordinate 13,865,352 of NC_092187.1, forward strand.
CTTCCTATCTAACTCTCGGCAAGAAAGTGAATAAGCTTATTTCCCAAAATGTCGAACAATTCAAACAAATTCCTTTAAAATTACAGTTTTTGCTTAGTATAGAAATCCCACCTGACACTGCCTCTTCCAGTGTGACAAGAGTCAAAATAAAACAATTGATTTAAAAATATTCCCCAAAAAGAACTGTGTCAAAAAAAGAAGAAAGAAATCTCACCATAAACATGAAGCGTTAGTCCAGAACTAAAGCTGCTGGTGACAGACCTGCTCTTGAGTTTGCCTGAGCATTTGTATAGACCAAAATGTGCAGCTGAAGCAGAAGTGATGGAAAGAGTTGTTCCATCAGAGTCAAAAGATGCTGTATTGCCAGCCTGGACCTTCTGTCCATCTTTCTGCCATGCATACATCCAGTCAGAGCTGCCGTTCATCCCACAGCTCAACTTCACACTCTCAGCAGGGAACAGATCCAACCACGGTGTTACTCGCCTCAAAGATGGAACAGGAATTTCTACAGAGAAACATATACATTAGACCCTTGTTAATATCCTTACAGATATCCTCTTTGTACATTTTATAGCATTAAATCCATAAACACAGATGAAGGCACATCCCAACACAAAGCAACTTTCTTTGGCTCACCAGATATGAGCAAGATCCGTCCATCACTGTACTCCGTGTTGTACTTTGTTTTGCCTCTAATGGCCATGCACTTATAAGTCCCACTGTGCACTAAGTCGGCATCATGGATGTTAAAACTACTGCTGTTGATATGGAGTGGTGCTCCATCTTTGTACCAGATGTACCCCCAACCAGATGAGAGTTGAACTTTACATTGAAAGGACACTGACTCTCCAGTGTACACCTTGTCAACATCTGGCTGTTGAGCCATCGAGGGCTTAGGCTTGTTCTCTGAATACACACAAGAAGAAAAGCGTCTGTGGGTATTTTGTGATATTGACAATTGTTTGAGTTAAACTGTTCATTAAAACATTGACATTGACCAGCCAGATAATAGCATCGTAAGTGATCAGAAGTGCACTGCAGAAACACACCTGGAAAACTCATTCAACAACTGCACACAACAAACAAATGTTTGGAGGAAGTCAACAGACTTACCTTTGACATCAAGGTGTATAGCCTGACTCTTTTCTGAGAGGAAGACTGTATTCCTTCCTCTTTTAGCTTGACATTTATATGAGCCAGTGTCTGATGTCACAACAGAAGTGATGGTGTGATTGTTTCCAGATACGGGAAATGAACTGTCACCTTTGTACCACAGGTACTCCCATCCAGAGGAGACATTAATGTGACAGCTAAAGGAGACTGGCTCCCCGGGGAACATCACCTGGTAGTCTGGATCCTGCGTCAGTGTGACAGTGGGTTCCTTATCTGAGGGTAAGTAAACATGCCATTGCCATCAGTGTGTTAAATTACACTGTATTCAGTGTAAAAAGAAGCTAGCGTTTAACTAGATGTTCCTGAAACAGATATTTATCCCCCAGCACTAATCCCCCAAAATGTTTCATTGTACCTAAAAGTAAGGACACATTTCTTATTATAGATTTAATAGATTTAGAAATAGTATTTGTATTTTTATGCAAATGAAAAAATAAAGAAAAATTCACCATATACTGTGAGAGTAAGTCCAGGACTAGGGTTGCTGCTGACAGACCTGCCGTTCAGGTGTCCCTTGCAGTTGTATTGACCTGCGTGTGCAGCTGAAGCAGATTTGATGGAAAGAGTAACTCCATTCGAGTCAAAAGAAATAACATTATCAGCCCGGACCTTCTGTCCATCTTTCTGCCATGTATATGTCCAGCCAGAGCTGCCGTTCATCCCACAGCTCAACTTCACACTCTCAGCAGGGAACACATCCAACCACGGTGTTACTAGCCTCAAAGATGGAACAGGAATTTCTACAGAGAAACAGACACATCAGCCCCTTTTTAATATCCTTGGAGATACCCTGATTGTATTTGATTTTACTACACAGTATAAAGCATAAGACAGGCATAAGCAAAAGCATAATTATTGCATCTGCTTATATCATACACAACAAAAGTGATCTAGACACAATCAAGTTTACACAAAAGAGGACAAAGTGACATATTTGGTGTTCAGCTCATTTAAATCAGGACCTTTATGGTGTCAAACCGACTTAAACACTGAATAATATTCTTTAAAAATAGATCCTCATTGAATTTGCTTATAAAATACATAAACATGTTTTTTCCTAGCTAATTCCTAACCTTAATGACTACAACAAGTAAATATTACCAGGTTCTTCTAAGGATATAAGAACACACATAGAAGCAGAAGCACAGAAACAGTCAAAGTACAGATTAATAAATCTACAACGTGTGAAGACAGGTCAGTCAACCTAAAGCAAAGCACAATATTGCGCAAAAAACATCCCTTCTCTAGTGGTGTGCCACTGGCTCAAAATAAATATCTACCTACGTACACATGCACACTTCTGAATCGTCCCTCCCTGCATTATGCTACACCACAACATCCTGTTTCAACAGAAAATGCATAAAATAACGGAAGCAAGATGCTCTCTAAAGGCTGTTTCACTGAATTCAAGAGCAACCTTAGTGACAACACCAGGACAACCCAAAATGACGACTTCATTTACATAGATGATTACCATTTTACATATTTACAACAAACACATTCTCTTACTGTAAACACAATGCTTAATTACTTTGCTGTTTTTACCTACCAAGAATATCTTGTTGTATTTTCTCACTGACGTCTGTTGATGTTGCTTCAGCTCTGGTGGCCTTGCACCAGTATTTCCCCCCATCAGAAGGACCAAGATGGATTTCATGATGGGTGTCAGTGTTTTCAGGAAGATACTTTCCATCTTTGTACCACTGATACTCCCAGCCAGAGGACACATCAACGTCGCAAGTGAAGTTCACAGTTTCTCCAACATACATGGGGTTAAAACCAGGAAACTTGCTCAGTGTTGGTTTTGGTGTGTTTGCTAGAACAAAAAAAGGCAGTTTAAATCATATTATTGCTATAATGTGCCCCAAAACGTGAGAAGCAGTCATATATATCACCTTTTGACAACCCAAATTAAATCTTTTGTTAATGAAGTTGAATATTAACGTTTAGAAGTTTTGAGAAATATGCTTGTTCACTTCCTCTGTGAGAGTTGAAATATGAAGCTACAGCAAATTAGCTTAGCTTAGCACACATACTGAAAGCAGGGGGACACCATGGCTGTATTATAAGAACTCTTCAATGCATCAACGGGGGAAACTGCTAGCCTGGCTCTGTCCAAAGGTCCAAAAAGCCTGGCAACCTCAAAGTAAAGAGAGGAAATCACCTGCTGTGAAATATTCCGGCACATCCGGCCATTTTTAGTTTGCTTTTTTGTATGATTAAACTAATGAGATTTAACATGTTAATTAGTGAGCTTTAGAGGTGCTGGTAGGCAGGTTTTGTTACCTTTGGGATAGAGCAAGGCTAGCTGCTTCCAGTTTTTGTGCCAAACTATGCTAACTGGGTGCTTGGAGTAGCTTCATATTTAGCGTACCGATATGAGAGTGGTAAGCAAATTAGCTCATTTCCCAAAATGTTCAAATCTTTCTTTAAGAAAGCTGAATTAATGTAAAATGTATGTAATGCTACACAGAGGCATGAAAGCTCACCATAAACTGTAACATTAACTGTGTTGCTGAACCCAGAGGTGACGCCCCTGGATTCAAGGTGAGCTTTGCAGGCATAGCCTCCTCGATGGGTTGGATTAACTGAGGTGATGTTGAGCAATGGTTCATCTGCATCCAGGGTCAGGGTTGTGTCCTCCTCGAGCTTCTTTTGATTTCTGTACCAGGTGACCGTCCAGTCGGGGCTGGCGACTTCACATCTAAACATCACAATCTCATCTTCGAACACGTCCGGCCAGGGAGACATAATCTTCAGAGATGGTTTAGGGGGGTCTGAAAATATGCAAAGAAATCTTAAAAATCTTGTCTTAGCTTGTATTGTCATTTGCATTCAACATAGTGACTTTATAGCTGTGATTTTTATGGGTCTATCATATTATTGTTACACTTACTTACTCACCAGTCACCATAAATATAGTGTTTTGTTTTGTTACTTTTATTCACAGCTGCATTGCTTACTGTATGTCTGCATCTCCTCGGTTCAAATAATAATAAAAATTTGATCACAAAAACAAAATCTTGAAAGAAATTTATGATAAAGCCCAATAAAAACGACTTACTGCATCAGAAAAGACAAGGAGGTAGGAACACAGAAATGTTGAGTGCATCTGAACCTCCAGTTTTCACAGATGAAAGTGTTGCAGACTTGTGCATAAAGGCTCATATATGTAGATACAAATTAAGTGGTCATACTGTTCGAAGTGATGACACAGTTCATAGGTGAGCTTACCAGAGACCTGCAGAGTTATTTTTTCACTCTCCTCCGTGTAGAATGGGCCTCTCTTGGCTTTGCAGTGGTACTGTCCACTGTGAGGATGATCTATAGAAGCTATGGTATAAGCATTATGATTAGATGCTTGAATTTCATTTCCATTATGATACCACAGATATTCCCATCCAGAGGACAGATTGACCGTGCATTTGAAGGTGACGGACTCTCCAGGAAACATCAGGTCAAATCTTGTTGGGACCAAAGTGGGCTTGGGCTTGTTTGCTAATCAGAAAAAAAGAAAGAAAAAGGTGCCATTTCAATAATTATATTTCTAACTGCTGTCTAGAAATTCAGCAAGAATATGGGTGATGGATCATAATGAGACTTACCATAAACTGTGAGTTGGATCTGGTTACTCTCTGCAGTGGTGACGCTCTTTGTTTTGTGTTGACCTTTACAGGAATAACTTCCAGAATGTATTTGTGCTGCTGCAGTGATTTTGAGCTTTGATCCCTCTGCAGGCAAATTCACATTTGCATCTGAATCTTGTATCTGCTGCCCCCCTCTGTACCAGGTGAAGGTCCAGTCAGAGCTGCCGGTGACGTTACAGCTGAACTCTACTTTCTCAGAGGGGAACACATCCAACCTGTCTGACTGTAGCTGCAGAGATGGTACTGGAGGCACTGGAAATGTATTAAAAATATTACTTCTTGCGTTCATATTATCTCAAACAAAAACATTATGCTGACACAGCCACGCACATTTAGGTCCATTCAGGCATTAGGAGCCTTACTGTGAGTTCTTCTTTTAACTCTTCTTGCTATGATTTTTGGTCTTAAGTGCAGTTAAAAACCACACAAAAAATACAAAATTGAAATAAATACAACTGATGCCATCTAGTCATCGATTTAAAAATTCATAAAATTACAGACTGCAGTTAAAATGATTTCGGAACACTTTTTTTCAGAGGGCAAATCCACTTTGAAATAGATGTAATATTTGAATAATATAATATATTATTTCAACAACAGCTCAGTTTAATTTTGCAAAACTTTAACAGGTTTCATCTAAAAGGCGGAGGGACAAATTGCGGTGATGATTTAATCTGCACAACCCAGTATAGTCGTTCTGCTAGTACGTTTTGACAACGCCCAGGGTGAGTTCACAGGTGACATTTGCTGATTCACAGCTTGGAAGCCTTACTGTCAAAGACACATCATTTGCATGTCATATTTTCTTAAAGATCTTTTCTGTCTCATGTGTTTGTGTTTGTAGATTTAAATGTACAAAATCAATGCAAAAGTACATATTGATTATAGGTGAATTTTCTCATTAAAAATGGCTCAATACTGACTTGATTTCAGGAAGTAACGTCTTTCCACTATTAAATCAACAGGATTGTAAAATCAAACCCTTTAAGATCATGATTATTCTTTTAGATTTATGGGTTTTTTTTGCGACACAACTGAGGTCAAAATCTCACCATAGGCTGTTGGGATCACTGTGGACATTGGCAGAGGACTGGTTGGAGAAACGTCTCTGAACACGGTGGTGACTGTTGGATGAGAGGAGAGGTGTGGAGGACACAATTCATTTCAGAATACCACCTCTCCACCTACATCTCAGGTGGAGATTTAAACAGCCACAGCAGTAATAATGCACTTTATTACTTGATTGGTCGGTCGACAGAAAATGAATCGGCAACTACTTTGATAATCGAGTAATTATCAAACATTCACTGGTCTCAGCTCTCAAATTTGAAGATTTGTTGCCTTTCTTTGTCATATGTGACAGCAAACTGAATGTCTTTGGTCAAATAAAACAAGCAATTTGAATATATACAAATTTTTAACGGGAATGTATCACTATTTTCTCACATTTCATAGTCAAAAGAATCAATTGATAAATTGGGAAAATAATCTGCAAATGAATCGGTGAATACTCTCGAATTTAAACCGAGTTAAATTAAACATCATGTAGTTTTGTTAGGGCTGACCCACAGATTGAAATAGCCAATGTTATACTACACAAGGGGTAGACAAAATTACAGGAACGCCTGACAGTAAAATGCAGTTCAATACAACATAACCACAAACTGCGGCCTCAAACATTTCCAGAGCTGAAACACCTTTGAAATATTCTCCAAAAAAATCTACATTATAAATTACCACACATCACTACACAGTACATTATCACACAAGAACAAGGGCATTACAGTTGAGAAAAGCTCACCACGTAAAAACATGAAGTTGGAACTACAGAATAGTGAAATATGAACTTGCACTGGTAGGTGTCTAATTGTAGGAACTGCCAGACTCATGACAACAGAGTACTTCATGTTCCTCATGTTAACTTTGCACGTTTTACTTCCTAGACATTATTTTTGTCTGCTTCTGATTTAGCACAGACAATCACAAATTGAATTCCAGGTAATTTAGTTTACAATCACAAGAGTTAACTTTAATATATAATAATATTATTATTAAATAATATTTAATTATTTATTGTGTATTTTGGGTCAACAAGAAAATGTGATTGATTAAAAAATTCAAAACTAGCTTTAAACTGTTATTTTAAAAATCAATGTGCATAAAATACATTGTAATGTCTTGTCAGTGTGTCAGATGTTTCTTACCATCCTGAGGATCCGAAGCCACACAAATAGCAGTGAAATCTGTCAAATAGAAAGGGAATCACATTTGAATGTACATGAAAATATTCTTTGTAGATTAGATAAATCACAAAATGTGAATGCAATTGCCTATAAAACTTACAAATGACACTGAAGATCTTGATAAGCCACATTTTCCATTAAGCTGCACATGAAGAGGCTGCGCTGCTGAGTTGAGTCATATATCTGCTGTGTAGTGAAGTTCGGTAAAGGAAACAGACTTCACGCTACATGGGCGTGTGTGACAAGTACATGTCTAAACTCACCTCAGGGCAGCAGCTTTCCTGTCTCAGCGGCATCTGCTTTTTTTTTTTTTTTGTCGAAGCAACAGGAAACGCGTTGGTCAACCACACTCAGATGTTTGCATTCTCGACATGAATTTGAAGTGCTGATTTGTGCTGAAAAGAGAGTTTAGGGAATTGAAACAACATCCAAGAACATTAATGTTCTGACAAGACTTGAAATAGTGCTCTATACCAAACACAAATTGTGTTTTTTATTATATTATTATATTGTGTGTGTAAGAAAAAGAAGTTGAGTGTGTTTAAAAGAGGGGTTTCACTTCCAGTTTAAAACATGTAGAATGTCTTTTGACTGAAAAACCTATTCCTGTATTAAAATTGAAAGTAAGCAGAACTAAAACCAAGTGTAGTTTCAGAGTAAATCTTTCATTATCCTGTAGGTGTGAAGTGATTTTGGGGACATAAGCAGAAGCTGCAGCTTTTTTTTTTAAAGCCCATGTAAACCAACCCTATCAACCACAAACATCACAACAACATCCCCTTGTCCTCAGCTGGACGTCGCTCTCCAGACATGCAAATGGAAAGAACCCAATTCCCACTGAAACGCACACACACATTTTAAAGTGATCCAAGTGTTTATATACCGTGAAGTTGTCACACAAGACGTGAGCGATTACCTCATGACAAAGTAAGTGCTGAAGTTATCATACCCTCTGTGGAATAGTATGACTTCGTGTATGGTGTTCATGTTTCTGTTCTTCCGTCAGTGGTTTAGCCTCACCATACTCACCATAAGGTGTCAGTATAACACAGAGAAACCAGTCACGCCTCTGACCTGGCGAATGAAAATTTAAAAAAACCTACTCATCCTGTTGACAGACTACTCCATCTAGTGTTACTCAATAAACCAACTTCTTCTTGCACAACAAAATGTTTGTAAAACTCAGCAGAAGGATGTAACCAAAACTATTGATCCTTTATTTATCGATAGTTTTTATGGATTATTTTTGTGTTGTCTCACTTTCGTCAACACTTAGACTTGTCTAGACTAGACACAGCCAGGTGAGGACACATCTCATTGGACGAGCACCAACTGCAACAAGGATGTTAAGTGGTTGATAACAGTTTTGTGAGTCTCCACAGGCTGGAGGTTAGGAGTTCAAGGAATTGTGTTGCCGCTTTTTGTTATCATTGTCACATATTGTACTTTGATGGCTGTTACCCAAAACGGTGCCTTCATGCTATTAAGCATGTGTCACAAATGTTGATAGTTGTTACCAAAAAGTGTTGCTGTATACTATTTAGATATGGTCACAAATTTTAGTCTTGGTGGCCGGTAGTGTCTGCAGCCACCAACACCTGACCTGTGACCCAGTCTGAATATTTTATGGAGCTATAACACTGGGCACATTTTGCAGTCATGTAATGATCCTCAAGTAAATTAAGTAGCCAAAAACCCTTTTTTATGCTGGTGACCGATTGCAAGGTGACAGGTTTTTAATGAAATTTTACTTGAGCCACACATTTGTTTTTGAGTATTTCATTTTTTTGTGATTTCAATTTAGTTTTAAAGATGAATGCTACCTGTGATACGCCTGTCTTGGTTTTCCCTTGAACTCTGTGGATTGTTTTGTAAATAAATCAAATAAAAAAAAGTCAATACCTGCAAAAATATTTGGCCAACCATAACCACACGCCAGAGCCCCCGGATCTGAAGGATTGAGACCAGGGTGGATGTTTGCCAGCAAAGATGTTTGTCTCAGTCTACACCTAAAATGCTGTTTTCTAAAAGAATATTCCACATATCAATAATGAATTCCAATGATGGGCCAGAGTGAAGAAAGGAGAAAGAATAACATGCAAACCCTCTTCCTAAATACACTTCTTCCATGTCCCTGACTTGGTGGGCAGTGGTGGCCAATACTGATTATAAAAGAGCAGCATTAAGAAAGGCCTCCAGCTGCTTCTTTTGTTTCTCATTTTATTGTAATAATACAGTATCTCAAAATTTGTGTAGAAATCCACATAATATATAATAAAATACAATTTTTATTACACGTGCATACAGTCATTGCAATAGCATGTCCAAGGTTTCACTGTTTTATTAGGTAGTACATATACATACTGTAACAAACAGCACATGAACATAGGCAGAAAAAAAGAAACATGGTAAATTTAGCCTTACATACAAGTCACCAACTAAAATAACATACAACATTTGGCAAACTGGGATGGGTTGGGTGGCGAGGGTCTTCCCTGCATACTGGGAGGTGTGGGAGAGTCGGGGGTGTGTGGGGGAGGTGGGGGTGGAAATGGATACGGAGATGTTGGTATGTTGTTCTGTCCCCTTCTTCATTATGTACACACTGCTGCACAGCCAGCCACGACTTCTTCTCTCACCTCCTCAAATATTCTAAACAAGACAAGAGAGACATACAGAAAGGGTTACAGGGATTTATTATATGTGGGCGCGCACACCCACACACACACCCACACACACACACACAGACACCAACAGACACACACACATAAACTCACTTTAAGACCTGGTCCTCTAAAGGCACTGGTGGAAAGATAATTAAAAGTAAGAAGGGGGTTAAATGGGGTCATGAGGTGTTAATAATCACTTCAGCCACGAATGTTCAGGGAGAAAGTGTGTGTGGATTTGAGGTTTTGTATGTGTGTGTGTGTGTGTGTGTGTGTGTGTGTGTGTGAGAGAAAGAAATCCACAGCGTATTTTCCATCAAGGATTATCTGGCTCGGTTTCTGCCCCCTTGGCCCATCTTCCCTTCCTCTCACAGCGCTCCACTCGGCCTGTTGACTCATGGTAATGTGAAGAGTTTGGCTGTGTGTCACATCATCTGGAGTAATTTTTAGAAGCTGTGGAGTGCCGCGCTGACATCACCACCCTCCCCCCAGACACACACCCAAAGGCGTACCCTGCCTAATCCCTCGTTTTTCCCTCGAGGGGCCCTCCCATGTATGGCTGTGCCTGTTGGTAGGCTGTGTCCCGACACTCTGTACAGACTCACAAGCGCGATCACGTCATCTATAGGGGGCAGTTTACACTTGGCATGAAAACGCGCGTTTGGTAATGTGATCACAAGCGGACAGCTGTAAATACAGGTGTGAATGCATCCAAACACATCGAGGATGCATTAAGATCTGATCACTCGAGCCACATCGGGGGGTCAGGCAGGCATGCAACCCCATTTGCAGTATATCCCTGACTGCACTGAAGGTCAACTTTGTAGTGTGTGTAGGAACTGAGGCCCTATATTCAAGGTTAAGTATCAAAATGACACCGCAATCTTCCTCCAAGTGTCCAAGCGCAAAATGTAAAAGTAAAAAGAAAGAAAGTACTTTCTGTGAATGCGAGAGAAAAATATGATCACAAGTGGTCACTTTGAGATGCAATCTGATACCAGCTGTGAAATATAATTGATACACTGTCCTGCTGCTGCAAATACTCATTAGCACTCAAATCTGTCCCTGATAAATACTTCATTTACTTGTTTGAATACTGTTTGCTAAAAACTACAGTGCCCTGCTTATTTTAATGTGAAAGTATGTATTTCTGACCCATTTTTAAAGATTTACATCTTTAGTAGGAACAAAAGTCCTTGGGGCTGAGAGAGACAAACACACTGTTGGTTTTGGCCTTTTCATGGGATTTGCTTATAGGAGAAAATAGATTATCACCAGCCTTATCCTTTAAAAATTGGATTATTCCCCACTAATTTCTGAAATGTTCATGTAAACAGCAACGGCGCCTTCCTTTTATCATGACTTCATGATTTAAGAATAATCCAGTTACAACAGCAAGATTCTTGCTGGAGAAACATGGTCATGTATGTCCGAAACCAAAGTTTTTAAAAGGTTTTTAACATGTGCATAGAAGTGACAGAAGGAAATGAAAGACCGTTTTCCTACTTGTGGCTCTGCGTCACTGTATCCAGAATAATACGGAGAGTGATAATGTTTCACAGCCGTAAAAAGAACCAGTGGTATGTCCTTTACAGTAAGATAAAACCATTATCCTTCACTCTTTAACTCTTTTACAACCTTCAGCTAACCTGTGCATCCCTTGAACATGTTCAGTCATCTGTCTCCTCATTCTTCCCTGCTCACATTTTCTTTCTTTGTCTCTCCCTTTTGTGTCTTTTTCATCTCGCCACTTCCTAAACACTTCAATGGGGCTTCTCCTGTGAGCAAATGAAATGTTGCTGTGAGCCTCACAGCACTCCTTGAAAGGCAACACCCCTCAAGCATTTAAAAAGCTTAAATGAAATTGCCTATACCGAAACATGTGGCTGCCTAATAGTCAGGGTATAAATAGAAATGTTAAAGCTGTAAAAACATCAAATCTGGTATTTCTATTTGACTGACATTAATCTTTGCCACATTATCACATCCAAAAGCAGGGCGTGCGACGTACAAGATGTACGGAGGAGGAGGGTGGAGAGGAGGGAGCAGAAGTGGGGTGACACATGTGAGAGGAGGAGGACGACGACAAATGAGTTGTTTTATTTTGATGCTATGAGTTTAAGAAGACTACAATTGTTTTTTTTATTTTCCAAAGTGTTAGTGATGGAAGTGACGTGAGATTAAAGGATACTGTATTGATGAGGAAATGTACAGCTGTTCTGTTCCTTACCTCTGGAGCTTTGGGTGTTGGTTTATTTGCCCTTTTCCTTGTCTGCCTCTGAAAGAATAATCTCTGTTGGGAGAGGAAGGTACAATTTATTTATGTTTTTTAAAATGGATTTAAGTTCTGGCATATTATTACAGTTACATGTATGGTAAAACTTTGGAGAAGTGGAAACTGGAATTATCAACTGGGACCAATGACAGGTTCAAACAAATTTCCAACATTTAAAAGAATAATTTGACATTTTGGGAAATACTCTTATTTGCTTTCTTGCTGAGAGTTAGATGAGAAGGTCGATACCACTCTCACGTCTGTGTGCTAAATATCAAGCTACAGTCAGCAGCCGGTTTGCATAAAAACTGGATCCAGGGGAAACAGCCAGTCTGGCTCTGTCCAAAGGTAACAAAATGAGACTACGAGCACCTCAAGAGCTCATTAATTAACCGGTTATATCTCAATAAAGCCAAACTAAAACAGAGGTATAAAAAACAGTACATAACTCCCCATATAACTAAAATGTGTTTACATTTTGGTCTTTGTACTGATTAAACAAACAAGATATAACTTGTCAACAAATTCCTCTGCTTCCAGTCTTTATGTGCACATGAATTTGGTATTGATCTCATCTAATTCTCTGGCAGAAAGCGAATGAGCGTATTTCCTAAAATGTTGAACAATTCCATTAAAGAGATTTTGTAACCTCAATAGATTTGGACTGTGTTGTTCACTGAAAACTTTATCCTTCATTTGTCTGTAGATACGTACGTTTGACCTCCAGCTTGCAGGAGACAGTGGCCTCTCCCTGGGCGTTCTTGGCTCTGCAGGTGTACACGCCGCCATCGAAGCTGCAGGGCTTACGAATCTCCAGGGAGCAAATGCCCTGGTTAGAGAGCTGACGAAACTTGGGATCGTCACCGATGACCATCTGATTCTTCAACCACTCGATCTTAGGCTGAGAGGAGGAGGGGAGACAGTTATAAACTCATGAACCTATCTACAGTACACCTCAAAGATAGCTTCCCTGTTTCGTTATAGTGCACAGTGCCACCCTTCATGTTTTGTGCTGATTTTTAAAACATCAGCAGTGACCAAGGGTATCAAACTAAATAAAATATTGATAGATGGTACATTTAATGAGAATTTTATCAAGTATATAATTTAAGTATGACTTTTAGCACTTTACAAAACTCAGCAATGGGTGGATCGAGGGGAAAAAGGTCTGACTATTGATGTTATTGTACAGTTTTAGCTTCTGGCATTTCAACAAAAAGAAATTCTCTGACTTAGCTGAGCCTACCATTACCACATTGACTTTCAGTCTTTCCTGTATTGCATTAGACATCCAAATGAATCAATGTGCTTACTTCCTTTCCTGAGTTGAAAACATTATTGGAAATTCCATTTCTACACATGTATTACAACAACCCTGTTAATCAGACTTGCTTGTTTTTTGGTCGACAGTTTTATATGTGTTTTCAGACAAACTGAGCATTTGAGTAAACTGCGTTTTTATTCTGTTGACAGCTTGTCTTCCAGTGAGCTCAGACAGTCTGTGCTGAGTGTGACAGTTGGGTAGAATGGGCGTAACTTAAGTCTTTTTCCTGGCATCAGGTATGTGCTGCTCTGAGTTTCAGCGACACTCTGCCTGTGTCGTTTTCCTCATGGCCCAGCTTCATGCAAGGTGACTCTGGTTATTAGATTTCACCTCAGTTGATGCATTTCAGAAGGGTTTGTTTCAACCATTCCTCCCTGATGTGTGAAACATATTTAGTTCTGCAATGCTGCTTACAACAAGATTTCAAAATAGACGTTTGTTCTATTTTTGAGAGTTTGAGAACTGACGTGTGAGTTTAGAAAGTAAAGAACATGTCGTGAGTATGTAGGTTATTCTCTGACGAGGTAACAACTGTAAACTGATTTTTAAGATCCACAGATTAATATTAATTGAACTGACTTATGCAAAAAAGATTAAGTGAATTCATCAGGTTTCAATGAAATGGCTTTGATTATAAAATTATTTATTATTTAAATAATAATTATTTAAAATGATTAAGTACCAGGATGTGGAGGGGCAGGTGTAATTACATTTTTTGTCCAGCTTAGTGTAAATTAGTCAAACTATGCTGGGCAAACAATGTAAAGTGAAAACTAGTCTTCTCCATCTGCCTCACTGATGGAGTAGGTGGAGGAGAGATGACTGGGACAATTGGGTGTATTACTCCAAAATCTATGATCAAATGAGATCATAGTTTGGATAAGTGCATCAGGAATCAGCCCGCAATTATATTTTGATATGATGCATTTTTAGCCCTGCTAGCGCCTCTTCTCTATGGGTGGAAATGTTGGTCTGTTGGCTGGTCGGTCCACCATTTTTGTCCAAACTCAACAACTACAGGATGGTACTACAGAGCTGGTAAGAATCACTCATGAATCTTTATTCTGTCAGACAAAATAAATACCGTGTCAGCTGGTTGGAAAACGTAGAATAAAAGCAGAAAGAAAGGTGTTGTGTGATTTTAGAGAGGTTTATATGGGTGTGACTTGGCTAAATAAAGTGACCAAAACATTATGGAGCCAAGCCATCGACCTGCTCTGAGCAGGCAGGCGGCAGACCGCACAAGGCGCACTTATTCTTGGCACCAAGACTACAGTATGCCGCTGGATTGGCATCACCACACCCTGTAGCACGCCTCCCATCCCACTGGGGCCCATGGTGAGTCATTACCACAGTAGGCTCCAGGCCGATGCAACACAAACATGACAGTCCTTAGTCTTGTTTAATTGACAGAGATAACAGAGATAAAGATAATGTAAATCCATCCACTGATCTCTCCTGAGAAAACTCTTTCCTGTCTCACCATACTTCTGTCTTTGGGCATCCATATGTGTGGGTGTCAGTCACACTGATAACAGGGCTGTAGTCCGGACAGGTGGCAAAAATAGTACCTTCTGTGATACGGCAGCATCTCCACTTAGCCATGACAGCACAACAGGCTATCATTGTCTCTTCTTTGTCTTCTATCTATCCTCTCTCAGCTTCTCGTGTAGTCTCTATATGTGGCAGCTCTTTATCAGAGACAGCAGGACAACTTATCACACTGCATGCCTTTCTGCTGGACCTCCTCAGCAGCTCTTAATGGGCTCTGGACTCTGAGCCAGAGAAGAGAAAGTGGCTCAATAAACCCACGCTGTAACACGCTTACAGTCCGAGTGTGAAATAATTTATTTTATATAAGTTGGATAAAGAAAGATAAAAAGGCTAGAGATGTGGGTGTGATTGACTGCAGTCGAGTGTCTGGTGACATTAAGGGATTAACCTGTGACAGCAGTTTCATACACACAGGGTCAAGTACACAGTCTGCTGGTCCACAGGGACAGGCACTAAAGACTCATTTAGACACCGTAATTCATGCCCAGGGCGTGAATCAGCAACTGGGTCCTTATTCTCAAACACAGGCATCCACTCAGATGCCTGTGATGAGCCAGGGTTTCACTGTATAACCGATAAACATACTATATTCGCAGCTGTGGGAATTGCCCACAAATGCCACAAAAAATGTCACACCAAGGTTTCTGGACCGCCCCGGCTGTCCCTGAAACATGAATATCTTTTGGTAGCAGTCCCTCTTCTCTTGTGTCATCAAATTCAGGCTCTTCAGGGACAATCAGGCACGCTGAGTTCCTGTTTGATTTCCTCTACACTGGCATGTGCAGACTGTCCAGACGCTGCTGTCCTTGTTGAGAGAAGCCAAGGACAGCTAGGACGCATTATCAACTGCATTTCCACCATGGCCCGCCACCTAAGCAATCTGCGTCAGCCGGGCAACTGTAAAGATATGTTTAACCAGAGTAGCCGCCGCCAAGAACAGTGAGAGACATACTGAAACTTCACATAGGCATACCAGCGTAAGCCCTGCCCCGGTTCCACTCTGGATCTTAATAGCAGTGACATTAATACCTCATTTGAAGCAGTGTACCACACAACTCAAATGATTTATCAAGGGTCCCCAGTAAGAACAAAACTCTTCAAATATGGAATAATGTTGTATCAGGAAAATAGAATTCAAATTCCTACAACATGAAAAATATATAATAATAACATCTCTTCCAGATGTGTCCGCAGCACCTCCTTGCTATGTTAAGTGAGCATGTGCTCCAAACAAACAATCACAGGTTAAAACACAAGACACACTGATGCGGTATACTATACGAGTGTCTGTCTGACCTTGGGGGATCCACGAACGGAACACAGCAGCTTGGTGGTATATCCCACAGTGGCAGCGCGGT
The DNA here is from genome assembly GCF_043641665.1 of Enoplosus armatus. Taxonomy (NCBI): domain Eukaryota; kingdom Metazoa; phylum Chordata; class Actinopteri; order Centrarchiformes; family Enoplosidae; genus Enoplosus; species Enoplosus armatus. Next base: position 13,881,592 of record NC_092187.1, read on the forward strand.
CACTGAGGGCTGTGGTGAACTTGGGTGCCTCGCTGAAGTCGTGCTCCGGGTACTCAGGAGGCTTGTAGACAATACCTGTGAACACGTGGGACAAGGTTCTGAAGCTATTCAACCATCCGACATGCAGCTTAATGAGCTGCACATCCTACATACAAGTTATGTTTCCATTCGTGGAAAAGAATATCTATAAGAATACACAGTGGCCACTGATAGGGCTGGGCGATATGATTGAGATCAATATCACAATATTAATATAAATACTAATAAATATCAAGACGTGGCAAATATGTGCAAAATCACAGAAATATAACATCGTTTTGTTGCTACATGGCATCTTTTCGTATGATCAACACTTTAAAAGCACAGACACCAAGCAGTACTGGCCAGAAGAAGGCGGCAGCACCCTTCAGATCATTACAGAGAAAGAGGAAAAAAACAAAAGAAATGGCAAGAAGGGACACACACACACACACACACACACACACACACACACACACACACACACACACACTTCCAAGTGCAAACACAAATCAGATTTAGCGCACTGACCTACATGTGACAAGTCCAAATGACATTCATTGCAGGGACACGTGCACAGGTAAATACTGTATGAACACAGACAGGAACATGCACACACACACGTACACACACACAGACACACGCATACACACACAGGAAGAGCAACATTTGCTCTGCCAGCTGTCTTAATGTTGCTGGAGCCTCTTAAAATGTATTTCAGTAGTAGCTGAGCACTAGCCAAGAGAGCTACCCACTTATGATTAAAGCAGTGCCAAGGCCATTACCACTCCTCAAGTCTTCACTTTAAACACACACACACACACACACAAACACACTCAAGACTCTCACAGACTTACTGCAGCTCATTAAAGCATAAGTACCCACATGTACTGCAGCCCTGCCACTAAACTCTTCATCATATCAACAAACTGAACCCGCCAGTATATCAAGAACGTCACCTGTCTTCTGGATGGTGGCCACCTCCCTGGTGATGGCGCTCTTCTCGCTGATGCCCACTTGGTTCTCAGAGAAGACTCTGAAGCCGTACGAGTTGCCCATGATGAGGTCTGAGATGGTGGCAGTTAGCCTGTGGTAGTGCTCCAGCACCGTGAACCACTCCTGCAGGTGGACACACGACAGACGGCCAGTTTAGGACAGCACGGATTCAAAACTATAGCGTGAGCCAATGAGATATCAAACAACACATCATCAGCCTGATTTTGACAGCCACTGTGATCAGCCCCATTCTTCTGGTCCTCTCCCGTGTGAGTTTATAGTGAATAAGATGCCTGTTTTAGGCAAATTCTCACTACTCACTGCACCAGTGTGTATAAAAGAAAGACAGAGAGATGGAGTGCGATAGAATATGCATGTCCTCGCCCACGAATGTCCCGGGCCGTATTATAGCTTCTGGTAGTTGTTAAATATTTTCAGTGCCCCCTGGCAGCAGTACCCTCTTACATCTGTGCCAGATCCCTTTCAGACCCATGAGTCACAACTTTAAAAATACCTATTAGCTGTAGTAAGTAAACCCCAGAGAAAAGACACATAGCAATCTAATGGGGGTGGGGAGGAGCTGATGTTTAACTAAATATGTAAAACCACTGACAAACAAACACAATATCCAAAATTATCCTCCTTGGTTGCTGATTTATAAGAAATATTATTTTTAATTCTACATTCCACGACTGTAAAGCTTCTACTTATATGTGTATAGGCTCTGAAGCTACACCATAGCTGACTTGCTCCTCACATAATGTAACTACACATTGTGCCTATGGGGATACCACGTGGAAGGTGCAAGCATGTAGTGCTTGTGTTCTCACTGATACGTTCGTGATTGTTCAGAGTGAGGACAACATGAAGAAAGTTGAACAGAAGGCTCAAGTTATCTTCTCTTTCTCAGTAACTTTATCAAAACACCATCTGGCAAACACGTTTTGTGCAAATCTTCTGCTCAACCGAGACTCCCGCTCTTTATCACAGTGAATGAAAACACAGTTACAATATAATTAAAGCATGGCAGGCCTGATCATGTACGATCTGTCTAGTGTTGCTATCAGCATCAGTGGGAGAAATCAGACACTACGCCATTAGGTATCTACGGAGGGACTCCTGTTAAATCCTGGAAATCCACCTTATGTCTGCAACTTCAGACAGTCTGACAACGTGATTGGCCTGGTGTGTTTGTATGTGAGCATCTGCCATACCTCGGTCTTCCTGTCGGCCTTCTGGACGGTGTATCCAGTGATGTCTGAGTTGCCATTATCCTTGGGAGGGGTCCATTCCAAAGCAGCGTTGAAGCCCCAGGCATCCACCAGCTTCACACTGGCAGGAGGGCCGGGCAGCTCTGAGGAGACACATCACTGTAAGTATTTAGAAAAGGATTTAAATCATAACTGGAGTGTTTCTCAAAGCATTAAGAGGTGTATGCTCCCCACCAAGTTAGATCAAAAGTGAACCTATATATTTGTACGGTAATGCCTCGAATGTCAGGCCACACTTTAACAGCAGCAGCTGAGAGCAGGGTCAAACACTCCGGGGTCAAAGGACATCATTGTTAGAGGTGTGATGTATGTTGGCTACTGCTTTGAATTTCTATCGGAGCAAGTCACGAGTCTCAGAACCAACAAGTCGACAAGTCAGCTGCACAAACAGCTGAGCACATTCAACAGGGAAGTCCGAAATAAGTCAACATTTACATGTCGCACGCACATGTGTGTGTAATCACGTGCATGTGCGACTCACCCACGATCTGAAGGGTAACGGTGGCTTTGTCTTCAAAGCTGTCCACTTTAACAGTAATCTCGTAAACACCAGAGTCCTCCCTCTGAGCGGTGCGGATAAACATGATGCTGTCCTTGTCACTGTTCCTGATGTTGACCCTCTTTGTATCCAAAGGCTGACCATCCTTAAGCCAGGACACCACAGGTTTGGGCTTTCCCTGGCGAGTTGGAAAAAGAGGGATAAAGGACGAGAAGATTCAAGGTAAAGTATGTAAAGTTTTCTGTTCCAGCTGTACATGTTATTCATGGACTACACAGATGGTGTGTGTATGTGCTGGCTTACAAGGAAGGGGACGACCAGGTTGATCTGCTCTCCAACCTGCTTGACAAAGCGGGATCTGAGGGTGCGAGGCATGCGGATCTTGGGACGGTCTGAAAAACAAGACGTCAAGTCACGCATGTTTGTCTACCGCCCCATCCATCATCTGTTTTCTGTTTTACTGATGTATGGAATATGCTGGTAAATTAGTTTGTGACGATTAAATAAATCACCCACTTGACAACATTTGCTAACATTACCAGCTACCAGTGTACAAACTGTGTGGTGTACATTTCCTGTTTGTGTCATTGGGGTCGTATGTTCAAAATGACGGGTCAACAAGACCTAAATAGACGAGCCACTGCTAGGCAAAGGAGAACATGACTGAAGGAGCTAAAATTAACCCCCTAGTTAGTTCATACTATCCAACGAAACATATCACAACAAAATAAAGTTGTTTTGATGGTAAAACTTGTTGCTGCTAACGTTTTCTTTTACTTCTTTTAGAAAAAGTTTCAGCTTTTAAAATGTGACAATGCAGGAAGTTCCTGCACTAATGGTAAAATGAAAGCACTTTGAGTGAAAAGTTTAATGTATTAACACCCCCGTGGTCAAGTGTCAGACCATCTTTCGGTGGGATTTGCTACACAATATTTGAAATTCAGTCACAAAACAACATTATACTCAGGAGTCCACCATCTATGTGGATATCAAAGTAAAAAACAAATCTATGTCCCAGTCGTAGTGACATACATAGAAGAGGAAATCAAGCTGAAGATCCAGTCTTCTGAAGTCCAGTATCTGGGTAGAGAGAGGCAAAAGAGGAAGACCCTACTTCTAGCAGCTCTTAAAATAGCTTTGGTGATGAGAAAGTTGGATGAATCCCAACTCGTGTTCCCTCATGTCATGCACAAAGAATCAGCGGGAAGATGTCATTGCTGTCAACAGATCAGGGTGGTCAAACATCATATGTAGAAACCAGGCTGGATACTGTAGACACCCAAATCATCTGTGATAACTGCTGGTGTGCTCTCGCTGTGAATAAAATAATGTGGATTAAATTGCACTGTGGTTGGGACTTCGTGAGACATTTACTTCGGTGCTATGCTGGGTGGCTTTCATTCAGGCCGGGTGCTAAGTATCAGGAACAGCATCCCTTGCATGTTTCTGCATAAGCAGCAAATGTCTGAAAAGCTCTCTGGGCTTACAGGATACATGAAACAACCAGGCTGCTGCCCTCCATCATCGCTCACCCTTCTCTCCTCAACCACTCGAATTGTCTCTGTCCCAAGCAACAACCTCTGGGTCTGAAAAGTGTCTTTGTCTTTGTACATTTTGTACATACAAATTTCTTATATTTAAAAATGTTCAGCGTTTGGTTGTACTAAAAGACACTCTAGGGAGTCTGCAGTTCATTTTTACCGGTAAGTACATTTACAAGCTAACTTTGCTAGCAGCGAGCACAGCCGAGCCAGTTGCAGTCAGGTTGACAGTATGGGTAGGCGTGCATATTGTCCTCGGGTTCTCAGATCCCCAGCTCCACCCTCTCGTCCAAATAGGGTCACTTCTGGCTCCAAAAACTAAAAGATGGTGACGGCCAAAAAGCCAAAGGGTGGTCCACAAACCAAAGGGTGACGTCATAGTGGCTATGTCCACTTCTTTTATACAGTCTACGCTCACTCCCCATAAGCCTCCCGTCCATCTTTCTGCAGCTGTCACACTTCCTCCCTCTACTCTTTCGCTGCTCCCCATCTCACCTGGTTTCTTGCCCAGTGTGTCTCATCCTCCTTGTCCTAACATGTGTCACCATAACACTGCTGCGCAGGCTGGGATCCGGCTCCTGGATCCATCATTCCCCATGGGGATCAGGTCTGCCTCCAGATTTGGCTCAAACACTAATCCCTGCTAATCAGCACACTTCCCAGCAATGCCCAGAAGCACTGCCGGCATTACAGCATCCAGCAGCCAGCAAGTCCTCCTGCAAACAATCTATAATCTGTCTTTGTCTCTGGATAAAGTGTCTTTGTGGGGGGCTTTCAGCATATGTAGGACAGTGTCTTTATCAGAGGCTTGTACGTGTAGATGGGTGTCTGTCTGGTCAGGACAGCGTGTGACTGACACAGAGCTGAATTTACCCCCCAACAAGCCACCCGGAATCCATCAATTAGGGTCATGTTTCGCCGCCCTCTGTTAACCAGCACTTCTGGTTGCATAACTGCATTTCTCCACTAAAGTTTCCTGTTTGTCCACAGCAGTTTCAACCACGACCAGGAGATACGCTCGGAGAGAGTAAGCTGTTCTTCTGAAAGTGGATAACTGGGGCATGTCAGCTCAGGTCTACACTACGTCAATGGGACTCAGTGTGAGTGCTGATGGAAATACATGGCTCCAGTAACGAAACCAATGTCAGTTTAAACAAACAAAGAGGAGGTTGAAAGTGTCACTTTAGTACATTTTCTCACATGTATTTTTTTTGTATTTTTGGGGCATTTTAACCCTTTATTATATAGAGAGAGGTGAGAGAGGTGGCCGTTTGCTGCACTTCTTTATACAAACCAGTACAAGAGGACTAATGGACAATATTTCTAATCATATAAAAGTGGCTTTGAAGTGAATTTTAAAAAGGGCATAATGATCAGGATACCTCAAACCATGGCCAGTTCTGATAGTTAACGTATACCAACAAGACGTCGGCTTCATGGGAAAGAAGAGATGTATTATAGATGGTATCCTGCAAGTATGGAAAACTGTCACTGAATGCCTGTGTTGCTGTCTGATCAGATAGTAATTTTGCCATAATTTTAGACTTCATTTAAGCAGAGTTTATGTAGGACTGTTTGAATTTAGAGACCATGAGACCATTTATCTTGAGAAGAAGAAGTCTTGTTTTTTTCTGAAATGAACTTTTTTTTTTTTAAGAAAACATGTTTATATTTATCAATAAAATATTCAGGTATCAGTACCGAAACTCAGATATTATACCTTGTTGTACTCAGGCACAGCGGTGATTTGAGTTAAATGATAACATAAGAATGCTCACAATGACAGTGCTAATATGCTGATGTATAGCAGATATAATGTCTACCCTCTTAGTTAGCATGGTAGCATGATAAATTTGCTAAATAGCACTCAACACAAAATACAGCTGAGGCTGATGGGAATGTCATTAGTTTACTGGTATCCAGTGATCGAAATTTTGACCTATGATAGCACTAGATTACTATTTTACTATTACAATTAATCCTGAGGGGGACGTGAATATGTGGACCAAACCTCGGGCCAATCCATTCAATAGTTGCTGAGATATTTCAGTCTGGACCAAAGACAATGCCGTCCCTTGAGCCACGTCGCTAGCATGGCTAAAAATGTAACTGCTATGAAAATGTCAAAGCTAAGAACTTGTCATATTACGGAAAATTAAATTTATTGTAATGATACCTGCGCCAGACAACAGGACAGCTAGAGAGCCACCGCTGTAAATTTAAGGGAGCACGTGACAGTGAGGTCACACTGACAGGGTTGAAGTCAGTAAAAAATTATGGCTGCCAGATGGCTCATTAGCCAAACGTTTTGCTTTGCCTGACTCGGTCTTCCATTAAATCATCTGGAAGACTGATGAGGGAGCAGCCACACAGTCAACCACATGTCTGAGACTATATGGTGCAGCGGTGCAATCAATTCTGCAGGTAAACATTTCTATATTCTACATCTCTCTATTTATATGTATATTTATGTATGAATATATTGGTATTCTATTAGACCTTTTCCCTCGTTTTGCTCTTGCTATTGGAGTCAATGTTTTCGATGTTCACTTTATTTTTCTTTTATACTGTTTTATGATGTTTGTAAAGCACTTTTTAATCATTGATTGATTTAAGCTCTAAATAAATACACTGTGTTATTATTTATTATTCTTTACATCTCTTTTAGTCCTTGAGCATGCTACCAGCAAAAAACAAAAAGGTCCACAGACTGCTGCTATTAATTTAATTCAAAAAATGCGAGCAGAACATTTGTGAGCGCTTCTTATTTTCTTATTTGTCAAACCTGCAGTAATGACTGAAGATGTGTGTGCAAGTGAAAGCATGATTTACACCTAATGAAAGGTCTTGTCAGCACCTGCGGGATTTATGTGCATACATCTGTGCAGTCCATCTGAGACCCCCCCCCGGGCAGCTAATACCACCTCTGCAACACGAGTATTTTAAGGATAGGTCATAAGTTACAACGATCAGAGAGAGAGCTCCTGATAAAGAGGCTGGAGACAGACATTTCAAAAGCTGTCGTTACACTGGTGGACAAAAAATAAATATCAACCGTATCTTTTGTAGGGAAATTTTGTTTGGACTTGTGTGGACATTTTGGACACAGATAGAACTGAAATGGAAGAATATTTTCATCAGTTTCTACAAAGACAAGCTTACAATTGCAGTTTGGGCCGTTCCTCTTTTAGTAGACACGTGTAAGTGGTCTGATGTGCAGTTTGAGAAATGACATTGGCTGCTACTCACCAACAATCTCGCGGATCGGCACAGGCTCAGCGAGTGTACCAGGTTCACTGCGGCCACCAGCGTTTACGGCCACCACGCGGACATGCAGCAGGTCACCGGCTGTCAGATTCTTGATGCAGTAGCGGTTAGCTGGGGTCAGCTCCTCCTGAGCTACAACCCAGTTTGTTGCTGCAGGGAAAACCCAGGGTTTGTGTTAGTATGTAAGCTTTTAGTGCATTTTTCAGTTTGAAGTTTACGTGTCATGACAGCTTGATAAGGCTGCACCTTCTTTGAGATACTCATTCCTCCTAAAACATTCTTTCCATTTTGAAAGTGTAAAACACCCCTTTATGGGACATGTTAAGTGGTTTATCGCCTGTCGACACAAGTTTACAAACAACCTGCCCCATAAGGAGTACACTTTGGCCGTCATGATGAAATCTCAGAAGGCATGCTGTCATCTGAGCAAACGAGCGCTTCTAAAAGTGGTGTCAGGAGATACAGTGACAGCCGGTGAAATGCTGCCTGCCGTATACGGCCTGGACCCTGTGATGAGTCCATCTGCCCTCTGACACTCTGGGGACAGGTGCTGCCTCACACATACACACACACACACACACTGACTTACTTCCATCCTTGCAGTACTCGACTGTGTATCCGTCCAGGCCAGAGTCTCCGATGGTCTCTGGCGTCTTCCATTTAATGGTGAGGCTGGAGTCGTTCACGTCCTCCACAGATACGTCCAGGGGAGCGCTGGTGGGGACTGAGGGAGGTTCAGACAGATTCATTAAAGGGTTGAAGTGGACAACAGTAAACTGAAATGACACTGAACATACACACAAAAGGGAATAATTACCCAGCTACTCTCTCTTCTAATACATGATTCCTAAAGCCAAAGGTGGCATCTTGAAATGTCAAAAAATATATAGTTTATGAAGACAAAGAATTATGTGGGATTTGCTCTCAAACCTATATACAATTCTGCATATCTATTTCCATAATGATTCATCACCTGAAGTAGTCAATTATTTGACTGACAGAAAATTAATTCACAATAATTGTGATAATGGAATTGCGGTTTTAGTCATTTTTAAAGCAAAAATATCAAATATTTGGAGCTTCCAGCTTTTCTTTGTCACACATGATAGTAAACTGAGAGAAATGTTAACATCATAACATCTGTCAATGACCTTGAGTGGGTGTTCAAAGCGGGGGCAAGCTGACAGCAGAGTGTTGGTGTTACCTGCAGGAGGTGGGGGCGTGGGGGCCTTTGGCGGCTCCTCAACTATGGCAGCTTCTGCTGGAGCAGCTGGCGTCAAACAAGCAGGAGGTTAATGTCGTTTTTTAGAAACACACACCAGCAATGACGCCCTGATAAATATCCAGAGCATCTTTTCCATTTAAGTGACATTTCGACCTGTTTCAACCAGCATATCAGTTTCACTGGAAAAGATGTCAGGATGTTCAAAGTTTCGTTAATAACCCACTAGTCCTCCCAGCTGGGGGAAAAGCATGATGGATAGCACGTGTTTGACGAGCTTTTCAATAAAGAAGTCATGATTGTTTGCAGTATATTTTGTGGTTGAGTAGTAATGTTGTTGTCAGTGTGGTGGTTTATGTTTACCATCTGCGGGAGCGTCTGCAGCGGCACCGTCCTCAGCAGCGGGAGCAGCAGCTAGCGTTAAAATGCCATTAGGAAAGCCGATTAGTGACTTACATTATGACATTACTCATGCAGGGAATCAATCAGTTTCAAGCTTATTTGATCAAGATACTCTCCACTGAAGCAAACAGCTGCACGGACGACGAAGCTTTCGGTATTCGCAGTGACAAGAACAGACGGTTTTATGACCCAAAAACAGACTCCTGAACACACTGTAAGACATTTGCACATAGCAGAAGACCAAAGACAAAAACTTTCACAGACAGTAATACCAGTAAAGACAACAGAGTGCACAGTGAGACACAAACACACACATCATGCATTGCAGCTCGTGTGTGTGGACCGCCCGTGGTGTGTGTTTACACCTCTGTGGCTGTGGCATCAGCTGAAGTTAGGAGAGTTACATGTCGAGGTTAGCAGGCAGAAACAATACCAGTCACTCGACTCCATCCACCATTGATTTACTTTACTGACCAAGGTCTGGTGACCAGAATCTCTAAATGAAAGAAAAGAGGAGCGTCTTCTACTGCATGTAGAGACAGTAAGAGAAGACTGGTTCATCTCTGGGTTTACCAGTACCTTGGTGGTGGTGTAGATATCACTGGCGGTTGCTGCAATGACACCATCATATAAGTCCCGTGCATTTTGTGCTGCTACTTGTTCCGTTAATTTAATATGAATGTACTGAAATTAATGGCCAGAAAATAATTAATAATTAAATTAATAATCATGTAATTTACCATCAGCAGCATGTGTATTAGATGTTTGATACATCAGAATCAGAATCAGAAAGACTTTATTGATCCCCGGGGGGAAATTATACATGATGGCAGGTGAAGAGATCAACAGAAGATCCAGGGAAAAGGTTAATAAAAGGCAATTCACTACTGTAGTTATTGGTGCGCGTAGTTTTAGCTTCACTGTGAATAAGGGCTACATTTTGAGAATGAATTTAAACAAGCAACAGTTTGGTTTTAGGAGTGGGGGGGGGGCATCAGCAGACCAATTCACAAATGCAAATTATCTGCCAGAGCAAATAAAACATGAGCTTGCAGACTGGTCTGGTTCCCGGGCTGGGTTACAGCCCCTGTTTCAAGAGTTGTGTCTGGTGTCTCCTTTGCAGCATGTGCAGTGACTTGGGGTTAGTATTGTAGCATCTCTGAATCATATACATAGCATAAAACACAATGCAAAAAGTGCATATTTTCATGCTTGTAACTATATTCTGATCCTATGACGGATATTAAAAGCTTTAAAATTAGACGTGCAAGATAATTAATAATATTACTAAGTGAAAAAAGGAAGATGAGATCATGTTAAACGGGCCACTATAAACAAATGTTTATCTCTCAAAAAGTACATGTACACTCTGTTGCCACTTTATTACCAAGCCAAAACTACTGCAGTCTAACACAACACCTTCCTTCGTTTTGTAGGCTGCAGTTTGTGGTGCTGTTGAATTGTTTTTGCATTATTACTGACAGGTGTTTCTGTTATTTATCCTACCTTCATTGACATAAGTGCGGTGGACAAAATAATAGAAACACCTGTCAGTATAATGCAAATGCAGCCTCCAAAATGATCATGTTGAATCAACACCTTTATAAAGTTGTTTCATCTTAAACTGAAACGTCATGAGGGTAAGTTTGGATTTATTGCAGGACTGTTGACTTAGACTGCAGCTAAGATTAGTAAAGTTAGCTTAGCACTCCGTCCCGTTTTCAGGAGGGGTTTTCGTGGTTGTGAAGATGCCTTCAGGCCCCAGGTACCTGGAGCGCCTCCTTCAGCAGCGGGGGCGTCCTCTGCCGGGGCGGCGGAGGCTGCTTCTCCCTCGGCTGCTGGTGCTGCCTCAGCCGGCGCCTCGGTGGGAGCAGCCTCCGCAGGTGGAGCCTCCTCCGCAGGTGGAGCCTCTACGGGAACGGGTTCAGGCTCCGGGGCGGGCTCAGGCGCCTTCTCGGCAGCCTTCTTGGCTGGGGACTTCTTGATGGGCGCAGGTTTGCCTGGCATCTTGCTGACAGGCGGCCAGTCCTCTGGATGAAGGAGCCAGGGGGATCTTAGGTAATATATATAGCGTGAGGGTTGGTGGGCTTGTAGACAACTCCACCCATTCCCTGACTTTAATACCCCCCTCCCACCTTCAGTCACATCCTCATCTCTGGTAGGACCTGTAACCTCCAGCAGGCAGGAAAACTCCTGGCTTGTTTTAATAATAAACAGTGTACAAGCAACCAAACCTACATTTAAATAATGACAAAAAGCACCACAAATAAAGATAAAATGGTCATATTGGCTCATAAATGATCATATACAGTAGGACTAGCGCCCTCCAGTGGATAATATAATGTAAACAAACAGCCAAGACAGGCCGTGATGTGAAGAATGGCATGACTTTATTGTGTCCATTGCTCAATGTTAGACATATGGGATTTGATGTGGTTATAGAGACATGCCATACAACCATTATTAGACCCCCTTTTAAGCTCAAGTGCTCCTTCCTACTGGAGGAAGACAATAAAACCACAGAGGACGCCCTCTTTCTGCATACAGGGGTCATGCCTTCTCTTCTGTAGATCTCTACACGCGTTTTTTTTTGTGTGATTGTTGTCGCAGATGCACTATTTACAGTGTTTACAATAGTGATGTCATGTACAAAAGAGAAAAGAAAACTTTACAAATATTTGCATAAGAAAAAACAAATGTCTTGCTCTTGAAAACAACGTGAAAAGAGGAAGATATCCAGTTATTAAAAATCCCTCCTGTGGTAAGGTTAAGGTGTGGTAGGTCCAATGAAACAACACTTTGGGAAAACACAGCAGGGATACATGCATCAACATTACATCTCCAGGCTAATATCTGGTCTTACACTGCTTCCAACTCTCCACAAAGATGTCTTTCACACTTTAAACGGTGTCAAATCGCACACAAGTCAGTCATGATACACATTCTCATCTATTGCAGAGTTAACTGACACACACATCATATTAACTTACTAACAGCTTATCACCATGACTACCAGCCGAAGCTCAAAATTGATAAACCCCACTCTACACCCGAATCTGGGCGTCAAGGTGATGATATTAAAGTGACATCAGAGTAGGTGAGAGGAAGTGATGATGTTTCCTCTAAATCGAGGCCTCCGTGTGGTAGATTATAAAGCAGCTCAAAGGCGGCTTCAGGCCAAGTTGTGTTTCAGGCACAGATAGACTTAGGCATCATGTCTCTACTTTACACCAGCACCCCGTTTGGAAAGTAGAGGAACGTCTAGACAGAATATGGCAGTCTGAGGTACTCAAGGGTCAAGGGGCTACAGGGCTGAGAGGTTTAAGAATAACTCTACTACTTACAGTTTCCTCCTCTTACACGTCTTCTGTTTTCTTCCCTCCTCACAAGAACAGTCAAGATGTGAGCAATAAATACTCTCTGTAATCTAGTACTCTAGTACTAACATATATTATGTGCAAACAAATGAAGGAAAGGAAAAGGAGGAAGCCACTTAAAAATAAGGTTCGACCTTTCTCACCCCCAGCCCTTACTCTGACGGTAACTCTTAAAACAGCGTGTGAGAAGGGAACAGATTTCTACAGTTCGAAAAAAAGGGATGTTATCAAAGATATAAAGAGCAAATGCAATGAGGAAGGAAAATGCTTTTTTTTCTCTGATGTTCTTCCTTTCTGGGATCACAAATGAGAAATCGAAACAGTGACTGTCTGCCGCTGTCAATTATGGTATGTTAGGTATAACTAGGTGGTAGTCGTGGTATACAGATGGTCTTTGAAGATGACTCAGTATAAAATCCTACAAAATCAAGATTTTCAAAGCTGTATCCTCATCTATCACAAGAGAATTGTTTGTGTTTACCGATATATCTAAATACAGAATATACGCAAGCATAGCCAGAAATGATTGGCTGTTTCAGACTAGACAAACAAGCAGGTTTTGTTTTTTTTCTGTGTGTTTACGAGACCAGTTTCTGTGGTTATGATGTCAGTATATTACTGGAGGAAACCAGTGGCTACCGAGTCCACTGATGATGACATTTTCGTTACAGACTGACCCTAAAACCAATTCATTATGCCGTTCATTATTCACCCATGCATGTTACTCTTACAGCTTCACGCTTCTGGTATTTGATCCACGAATGACTCAGTGGCTAAACTGAAAAGAAAAAAAACATTCAAGGCCATTTTCATAGTTGTATTACAGAGTGTGTGTGTGATATATTCTACACCGAGCACCTTTGATAAGTCAGAAAGCACATCAGGAGAGCACTGAGGCAGGAATAAGTAGACGCTGCCTCCTAGAGGAGTTTCTAATGAACTGCATGATTTGGACAAACTGATAGCTTTGATACACAGTCACTGACACAGCCTCCTAAAATCCAATTACCACAAGTAGAAAATAAAGTGCATTTTTGGCTGTTGTCGAGTGATGATCCTACTCTTGAGGAAGTTGAGGAGTTACGTCTGAGGTGAATTTATTGGTGAAACGAAGCATGCGCCTTCAAAGAAAACCAGTACAGTAAGCACCAATAGTTGAAAGTGTGAAAGTTGTGGCGTTCAAAAAGAAAAAGAACAGAAAATAATTGGGTCCTGATCGATAGGATTATAGGTAATATTTTGCATCATACTATTCTGGTTACCATGCACTTGCAGATTCAACAAAATTGAGGGCAGAGAAGAGACAAGTCGATGTCTTTCCCTGACATGATCATCGCAGCTTCCTATGAAAGCAGTTTCATTGTCTTTCCAAAGTTCTGATAGCAGGGCAGAGCAAACCCTTCGTCCATAATCACTCTCTCTATAAATCCTTTACATTTAGCTTTGTAGCTGCTCACTGAGCACACTGTTAAGTTAATTATTGAGTCTTTAGAGTCTCATTGGGACTGCACTCGCCGTGTCAGCCGTGACAGAGAGTCTACAGTTCTATAGCGACACTCGCATGTTGTCCTCAGAGTGTGGCCTGCAGAGTGGGATCCAGACAGCCCTCCCGCTCTGGAGACTCTATGTAGTTGGCCGACTCCTGGAGCTTCAACAGCATGGCCATCTGGGGAGCAGGAGGAGACGGAGAGGCAGAGTGAGTTAAACTGTTTTGTTTTACAGGGCATAGATGAAATACTTCTTGAAATTGATCTCACAAGCAGACACTTGAGCATTATGGTAACTAAGGATTACATTTCTTATCCGTTAACGTGTCAAACATTTCTATACTTATTGAGACAATAGCTTGGCTTAAGAACAAACCCAAAACAAACAACGATCCACAACAAAACCAATCTAAATTTAAACTGATATAAAACAGAGAAAAAGTGGTAAATCCTCACATTTGATAAAGTTGTTGATAAATGACTTTAACACTTGGTGGGATATTCACTATGCATAACAGAAAGATCAGAGATTGAATGAGATAGAGACAGATTTTACACCCGACTTTCCTAAATGTTTAAAGGAAACTTCAGACACATTTCCTCCGCCACAGTGGTTGGTCTGCAGTAACATATCAGGTGCAGCAGCTATTTGTATAGATTTCCATTCTCTCATCCTGTATTTTGGGCCTCTGAACAGGCAGGCTATGAAATACATGTTGCACAAGCCCAAACACCCACATTTCTTTTCTTTAATTTAAACTGTACAAAACCTTAGTGCAGTCTTTTAATCAACAAGAACGCAATTTAACTGTTAGGGGGTTTGCGGCCCTTTTATAGGACTTAAACAGTTAAACTCCTATAAAAGGGCCGCAAACCCCCTCCATCTATTATCAAAACAATTTCTCTGTTGATAGAATGAAACCTTCACTCTCACCAGTGGGTCTGACTCCAGTGTGCTGGGTGGAGGTGTATCTTTGGGGGGCTTCTTCTCCTCACTGGATGGACCTATGCTGGGGGGAGGTAGGTGAAAGAGCCTGGACTGGTCCTGCTGTGCATTGGGCCAAGGGAGAGTCCCTCTCACCCACTCGACTGGATCCTCCCATACCGACTTCTGCCCGTGTACCTGAAAGAGGACAGAGATATGCCGTCAAACAACATTTGAAGAGGTAAAGGAATTAACTTCTTGTTGTTAACACTAATGTTACAGTTTGGAAGATGTGTGTGCGTTCACCTTGATGCCATCTTTGGCTCCCTCCTGCAGGTACGGTATGATGGAGTGGTTCCACAGGTCAATGAACCACTGCCTGAACTCTGCCACTGATACTGGGCACGACAGGAAGAAGCAGGGACCTGAGGGAGGAACATGTCATGTTAACTGATTTCCTGTTCCAGATCCAATTATGGCCCCTGTTCCCTGCTGCGTGTCCACTGTCACTCACCTATGAGGAAGTCTGAAGTGCTGTGTTTCTCCAGGAAAGCGTGGAGGTGGTACCAGAGCTGAGGGATCCAGTCCAGTACTTGAAGAAGAGCCTGGTGGCGTGCTGAGTCCTGCTCCTTCTCCTGGTAGGCCTCCACAGCTTTACGGTGCAGGTACCTCAGCAGGAACCCGTTAGCCGGTTCCACATTGTTGGAGAACATTACCATCCTGTGGTCATGTGCAAGGAATGGTACTTTTACTCTATATGATAGCTTAATTTTGTATTTAATAGTGTATCAAAGTAAGAGGAGGTTTTGAGCTCACCTGAAGCTAAGATGCAGCCCGTGGTTAGATGACATCTTCACAGGCTGATTGGTTGTTCCAATGATGTAAGGACTGAAACATCAACAGAGGAAATGATGCACTTTCATGGACCAAATCTTATTCTAATTCTTCAGTGAAATATTATAACAGTTTGAAGTGACTCACCATTTGTGATACTTGCAGGTGAGTGCTCCGTTAACAAGCTCGGTGATGGACGCTGCGTCACTAATGTCGTCTATAATAACAACCAGTGGCATTTCTCCTCCACTCTCTCGGTCGATCTGATTTGCTAGATTGGACAGATACAACTGCAACTCCTGTGAATTCAAAGAAAATATGAATTAAAATGTATATTCGTGAAAAAAAAAAAAAGAGATCAAGATAACCGACTGGCAAACTTCCTGAGTCATTTGTTACCTTCTGTGTCTGACGATGCATGTTGAAGGTGATGGCAGCGCTGCGACCCAGCAGACAGGGCTCATGGTCGTCCTCGGATGAGTCTGTCCGGCTGCGCAGCAGGAGGTAGTGGGCCAGACGCTGAGCCAGGTAAGTCTTTCCCGTCCCGCTGGGCCCAGACAGAACCAGACGCCTGTGCTTCACCAACAAGCTGATGTAGTGCAGCATCATTGGCTTAGGAATCAGAGTCTCAAACACCAGTGAGTCAGCACATTTTTCACGAAGTCCTAGAGAGACGTAGACACAAGGAAGAGAGAGGTGAAGTTGGATTCATATAGTATTTATTATTAAATACTTGTAAACGCAGTATGTGAAAAACAGGAAAATGCTGGGGGTTTTTCAGAACGACTTTCTCAAACAAGTCTGAAGGTTTTACAGAGTTTTACAGTGTACTGAGTCCAAATAATATCAATCCAAATGAAAATGGTTGGCAATAATTGTGAATCATACACAATTCTACTGCTAGTATGGTTTCTATTATCAGTCGAGGACCCTCACTAACCTTTCAGGGTGACAAATATTCGAGCTGGACCACTGCTGAGACAACGATAAGGTGAGGCTTGAGGTTTGTCTCCTCCTATCACCCTCTGCCCTCCCTGGGTCAGCTGGTACATGTGCAGCGAATCACAAGACAGACCCAGGCTGGTTGTCGGGTCCACTTGAGTTAGGTAGTCCTGGAGAAAACGAATAAGGAAATAAGTGAGGACTGATCTGTCAAATCACAGCTATACTATTTGTCAGAACTGCAAATGTCTACGCAGTGAAAGAGGACAAGCAATGACTTACCTTGAAGGTCTTAGCTATAAGAGAGTCGAGACAGGCCCAGTCAGTCCTCGCACTGACCGGCACTGAACCCAGGTAGTACTCCTGCTGCTGCTTACTATCCTACGGAGACAGAGGGAAGGAGAGAGTGCACAATCTCCCAGCTGCTCAATTTAAAGCTGTTGACATTATTGGATATTGTGACTATTAAAGGCGTTCTGTGTTTACCTCTGCTTGGTCTCCAATGCGGACCAGTACTTGTGCACACACCTCATCCAGCTGGGAAGACACACTTATCGTGTCAACTGGAGACACGTCTGAAAGAGTGAAGAAAGACAGACATGAAAGGAAAATAAAAATGCAACTTTTATGCACATGGTCCATGTGAGCTCAAAAATAGGTAAAATTCTGTGTTTGTTTCTAACCTGGATCTTTACAATCATTCAGACTGAGGCTGAAGGACTTGGTGAGGGACATGCTCATCGGCTGCCTCAGTGAGGGTCCCAGGAGAGAGGCCAGGCCCGAAGGCTGGGAAGTGGAAGAGGTGGGACCGGAGCCAGGGAGATGGACCTGACTTCCTATTTTCAAATGGTCATTCTCGGTCTTCAGGTTCTCCACCGTTGACTAGGACACAGGCAGGTAAGAAACTTTAAATTCAAGTTATATTAACACACAAATGCAAAATCATTTACACTTATACATCAAGCATATACTTTACTGAACATGCACATACAGGGAAAACAAACCTGCATGTTATTCATGGCTTCGCGGAGCTGCTCCAGCTGATGTGCGGAGCTCAAGGCCTCCAGTCGGATGTCGGTCAGTTCTCTCTCTTTCACCCACAGTTCTGAGCGTAGTTCCGATACCGCCGTCTCCTCATTGTCTCCCTCTTCTATGATCCTGGAGGAGACAAGATGCACTCATCAGGGCCAGACACCCATGAAGGCTAAACTGGATTTCTCACTATTGGGCCAAGACCTGGAGGAAGGTGTTTGTGTGCTTACACAGAGGAGGTGGCAGAGGTCGAGGTTTTGAGGGATGAGGGCTGGTTTTCGCCTCCTTCTCCCCCTTCATGAAGCATCTTTGGGGAGTTGGGAGCTGAGGAGTCGGGGGTGGCGATTTCCTCAATGTCCGAGTAAGTTTTGGAGCCTTTCTTAATGCTGAATGCCTTGTTGAAGGAGCTCCTCAGCTGCACAGAGAGAGAGATAGATGGACAGACTATTGAACCAAAATTCCGCAGATTACTGCATTTATTACTGAAATAGATAAAAAAAAAGGAGATGTTAGAGTTGTTAATTTGACACATGCTAAACATTAAATGGTTCGTCATCTTGGGAAACGATTCACTTTCTTGCAGTGAGTGAGATGATATCTGTCAGTTAAATATGAAGCTGGAGCCAACAGGCAATTAGCTTAGCTTAGCATAATAACTGAAGCAGGGGGGACCTCTGAAAACTCATTAACACACTTCCTGGTGTCTTGTCATCACCGTGAGGCTGCCAGGCAACCAGCAGAGACTCCAGGCAGTAAGTGTACACGGCAAAGATAGAGTTACAACACGAAAACCTCAACCGGTTGTTTTTACAACTCAGTTTTTAAACAAATGAGATATATAGTATTTAGCGGTGCTGGGTGGTGAATTCTGAATTCTGTTTGGACTTAGCTAGGCTAGCTGTTCCCTCTGTTTCTAGTCTTTATACTACGCTAAGCTAACAGGCTGTTGATGGTAGCTTCATATTTAATGTACAGACATGAGAGTGGTGTCAACTTTCAGCAAGAAAGCGAATAAGCATATTTGTTTGTTTTTGCAGATTGAGCACCCAGCTGCTGGGTCAGTAAGGGTTATTTGGTAAAGCTGAACTAAATTTAACTGAAGGACAAAATACACAGTAAAGCGTGATATAAATGAGGAGAAAGATAATAGAAAATGGCGTTTAATAAACTTTGATGATTAAACTGAGAACTCTTTTATGGAACAACATGTCTGCTGATTGCCACTCTAACTGAATTACAGCCACCCATTCAAGTTTGATATAATAAAAACAGAACAGGCAGCCAATCAATAGTCTCTGAGGTCAATGAGCAGAGATGGAGGGTACTTGAGGATTGCAGCTTTAGATGGTCCATCACGCTGTATGACAGAAAAGTATAATGGCTTAATGGGGACACAATGACTGCACTCACCTCAAAGACCTAAAAGTGAAAAATAACACAACACAGAGGAGGGACAGGCTGGTCATACTCACTATGGAGAGTGAACTGAGCACAGGCAAACACCAGGTTGTGAGAGTAACACACATGTAGGGTGCGTTCTTACCCAGCTCTTTTTCTTCTTCTTCTTGGCATCTTGGTCCTTCAAGCTGCCCACACTCGACATGCTGGTCAGGCTGTTGAGACTGGAGATGCTCTCACATGAGTTCTGGCGTCGAATTTGCAGGTCTGGTGGTAAACAAGAAAACTCAACATCAGAAGACGCAAATGTGCAGAGACAGAAAGAAAACAGAAAGGTCCAAGTGGTCAATCTCCAAACCTTTCATATCTGGGTTGTTTAAGGCTCCATGTATGACAGCCTGGGCTTCTTCATTCCTGGTCCTCAGAGCTTCAATGGTCTCCCTCAGGTCCATCAGCTCCGTGTCCTACACAAACATTTAATAAATGTCAGTGAGTTGGGTTGGGATAGATCAATTTGTATCTGTTTTTTTAATCTTTTCATCATCAAAAAGTTGTTGAGTTTTCTATTCACTACATTATACTGTTAATGAGGTGCTCTTGGACAGGACAGATAAGGAAATGCTGCAGGTCGTAGACAGTGAAGAAAAAAAAGGTGAGAAAATGCAAATGACCTGCTGATTATTCATTTATTTATTATCATCATCACTCATGCTCATCTCAATTCAGTGTTACTATGTCTCTTTCTTCTTCTATATTTCAATTGTAACTTAACTCACATACTTATATTTATCCATATATGAAAATATTAATATTTTTCTAAATTGCTCGTTTTTCTCGCACCATGGCAATGTAGCACACACATTGTTCCTGTACAATTATGTGTGTGACAAATAAAGATTGATTTAATTGAAAATAATAAATGGTTTGGCTACATGCTACATACAGGGGAGTAGTATATATGTTTTAGTCAAGCACCACAACTCAAACCCACAGTATGAGCTAATACACCTGGTGGGCTTGATCCTCCACACGATGTTAACAGTTCAAAAGGACAAAGAGTCCAGAGCAACAGAGCCTCTCTGTGCTGCTCATTGTGCGCTAAAGTCGATCCCACTCCGCTCTAAATGGAGCCGCCCGGCCCATCTCCTCAAGGTTAAAGAGCCTGTGCTCCGGGCTGAGCTGCACAGGTCAGTGCGCTGGCACAAACAACAAAGACTTCTTCTGGAGCGGTCTAGACGGGCCTTTCAGTGGGAGCAGCAAGGCATGAAGCACCAAGAGAGACTCCTCACATTTATACAAACACACACACACACACACACACACACACACACACACACACACACACACACACACACACACACACACACACACACACACACACAAACACACACACACACACAAACACACAAACACACAAACACACACTAATACAGAACAATGCCTCGGGCACTGATCAATTCATTCACACCAAAACAGATACAAAGGCTGAAGAACGCAGGAATGTGATGTTTGCTGTGAGTGCAAGCTGTTTGCACCTTGGGTTCATCATTTAGCCTAAAGTGAAGTTTTCTTTTTTCATTGATCCTCTGTCCTCTCCTCACACTAAGTCACCCTGAGGGGCTGTAGCCTGGGCCTATAACCTACATTCAGCTCCTCACCTCAGGCTGTGATCAAAGTCGCCTCACCCCTATGTTAACAATAACGCTGCCTGCTCTCAGCCGACTGCTTGTAAGATGGACACAATGGTGGAATGCAGCTGGATCAGGTTTGTGTGTGTGTGTTTGCGTTTGAAAGTGTGGATGAGAAGTTACCTTCTGTTCGTGGCTTACTGATAGACTCTGCAGCCGAGTTGTCATCAGTAATAAACTTTGCTCAAAGGCGGCTACCAGGTTTGCCTGCATGGAAAAAGTGAAAGACAAAAGCAACAATCAGTTCTTTCCCCAAATTTTTATTGCAGTAGTTGTCTATAACAGGAAATAATCAAGATTTAAACATAGTAATATATACTTATATTACTGGTCTTTGACAGAGCATCACTTCAACATGGATCAAGTATAGGAGACTAATGAAACTCGAAATTGATACCCATACAGGAGCAGGTTCAATAAATTTCCTCTGCCCTTTTATTGCTCATATACGAGGTGCTAAAAGGCTGAATAACACACAAAGGCTGAACAGGATGTCTCCTGTGGAAAATTCACCTCCTCCCTAATCTCTCTCTCACACACACCCACTTTAGCCCAGAGCAGGAAGGGAAAATTACTTTCCCTTCTCCTTTATAGAATGTATTAATACAGTAAAATAATGGATACAGCCCAGTCATTAATCCAACACATAATCATGTTGTGACCCGTGCATCTGTTTTGCCTATTCACTGCCTTCACATAATAAGGTCAAAGAGTATAAAAAAATAATCAGGGGAAGAAACACACTCTCACACACACACACACACACACACACACACACACACACACACACACACACACACACACACACACACACACACAGAAACACTTGACTGATGTGTGCTGCATGAAGCCATGCATAATGCCTGTGCGGTATTGCTGCACTTGAACAAATGGAAATGCTGACGGGGTGGCCGTACAGAAACAACCTTGTACAGAGAAAGGGCAAGTCACCTGTGTGTGTGTGTGTGTGTATGTGTGTGTGTGTGTGTGCCAAAGCTAAGTGGCTTGGAGAGAAGTTCAGGAGGAGGTTATCATTATGGACCCCACATGGATAAGAAATGTGCTGAGGCTGCACAGAAATGATCCATGACTGACGTCCCACAGCTTGGATTTTAAATCTCTCTCTGTGCATCTCTTTCCTATTTTGTGTGAAAGGTAAATTCCTCGCCTTGTGTGAGAAATAGAGAGTTTGTGAAGGAGCGTAGAGAGAGGATTGGATTGGCTGGCGATATTCTATATTTTTGTTATTGCCAACTACTCCAATCAAAAGACCAACACCAACAATGCATTAGTCCCTCTCTCAACACTCTCTGACTTTACTGCCCTGTATGTGGCACTCAGACCCAAGCCCATTGGTTCATACTGAAGACATGAATATATAATATAATTTTTAAAAAGGTTGGTTACTGTAGCTTTTAGCAAACATTTGTCAAAAATAAATAGCAAATTTGATTGGGACTATTTTCAGCTGCGGATTTGGTGCAATAGAGAGAATTGTTGGCAGCAGGTTTGACTTAAAATAAACTACAGTGCCCATGTTCGTCATAATGAAGGTACATGTCACCCAGTGCGACGTTGCGGCTCATTGATGTGTTTTTAATACTTTGTGGACAACAATGGAGCTTTGGATACACAGAGAGTACTTGTTACCAGGATCGAATGATTGTTGTTTTGGTCTTTTAACGGTAAGAGCATAACTCAAGCAGCGATAAACTGGTACGCGAAGTGTAATTGGTTTTGTTTTTACATTAAGCAGTAGGAAACAAAAGAACAACACGGTTGCAGACTCCCTGACATTGCTCTTTGTCTGCCTGCTATCGCTTGTTCAACACTCGTGGTGTCTTTATTAGTATCAGTTACCTCTGCCTCAGGGTAGATGTCATCGAGGTGGACAGTTCATCAACATGAGTGACATATATTATGGTGTAAAATTGGAGGCAGGGCCTACTACAAATTCTTGAGGTTTGCCTCGAGGTGAAAGGTTGCATATTGAAGCTTTAATTACGGAGTGAAAATGTCATTCAAATAGATTAGGGTCTGGCTGCACAGTTTTTCTCTTTATGGTTCTTATCGGATATTATTTTCTTAAGAGTTGAAATGCACTTTAAAAAAATTGCTATTTATTTCAGAATATTTAAGAAGTTAAAGAGTCATGTTTATTTCAGTTAGCAGTCAAACAGTACATACGTTTACTGTCAGCTGTGTCGTCAGGTTAGACACCTTCTCCTGGGACGATTCCAGCTCCCTCCTCAGCTTACGGATTTGCTGTGAGGAAAAACAGGCATGTTACATTATAAGAAAAACAAGTTTACTAAAGCAGACAATGGCTGACATTACACAAGTGACTTGCGTGGATGTTGTTCATGAAATGAGTGACAGACTTGTTCTCCCACAGACAACGGCGATGTGAGTGACGGATGAAAAGGCAGAAATGAGACAGATCAGGAAAGAACACACTTACCTCTCCCTGAATCCTTTCCTCAGCCTTTGGAAGCAGAGGGAGTAAAAGTCAAGATATGTTAAATAAGACAAAAGGAGAGGAGAGGAGACTAATAAGGTGTTGGAAAAACCAAGGGAGAAAGGCTCATCTCTAGAGTGTACTGTGTGAAACGAGAGGAAAGCATCGCTGTACACACAAGCATCCACACAAGCATCCACACACACATAAATACACCCCAACAACACACATACTGAGGTGTAGCTACCTGAGTCTGCATGCTGCCCACACTCACCGAGGAGTAGCTTGACGAGGCGTTGGATGCCAGGGAGAGCACAGACCCATGAACTGAAAAGAGAAAATTAAGAATTAATCAATGGGAAGCTCAATTAGAAACAGAGGTGCACAGCAACAACGACCAGAATTTTATATAACAGATATCAAAATAATTCAGCGGGCTCACCCTCGTCGGGCTCCTTGTCCCTGAAGGATCCGGAGCGAACCATTCCCATGCTGCGGGGGCGTTCAGCCAGCGACAGCGTGCTGCCCAGCGGGGACGCTCCGTACAGCTCCAGAGAGGCATCGTGCGTTGGGATGCTGTTGGATCGAGTCATCCTCGGAGGTCCACCGACAGGGCTGGGTACTAGCAAGAAACCAGAGGGGTTACCGATGTTATACATAAAATTAAACAAATGCATAAATATATATATATATTGTAGCACAAATTATTCTTGTCAGTATTCTTTCCTTTTGTGTGTGTGAATGCATATACACTCACCCATACTGGTCTTAGAGGTGCGGGGCAGGGAGGTGGGTGAGGACAGCAGCGGAAGAGCGAGTGAGTCGGTCATACTCAGAACAGTATGAGAGTGTCTCCTCTCTCCTTTCTCCTTCCCTTCCTCCTCAACCTGGGTGGCACTGCTGAAACTACACAGACAGGACAAAGTCAGTGATAATAGTAAAAGTTAGTGGACTAAAATAAAGAAACTGTCAGTCATAATAAAGTTGTTGTTACGTATTAGAATTCATGTACAGTGTTGTGTAAAAGTCTGCAGACATTTTGGAATATTATGTTCAAGCTATCGGACAGAGAACACACAGAAACGTAGCCAAAGTCAGACGAAAGAAGAGTTATAAAATAATCCCCCAAACACATACAATTTCTATTTCAGTTACATGCAGCAGATCCTCTACACAAGAAGTCTGGATATAATACATTTCTATGCTACATTACAAAGTAGTTATAAGCAGAAATAAGATACATTTGTGTATATTAATGCCCAGTATTGTCAACAATTATGACTTCTCCTATGAAGACATATTTTATTTTCTTAATTTATGAAATATTTATATACTGCTGTGCTAAATAGGGGTAGGGTGTTAAAGTTAAATAAAGTGTTACCCAGTACCAATATCATTCAGTGAGTGGAAAGAAACACAATGTTGCCACTAGGACACAATGAGATAAAATTTTGAGGGGATTAAAGGGTTTTTGGATTACAAGTGACAGGAATGATGAGGATTAACACAATCTGTCATTCACTGAGGATCTTATCAATGGGATCTCTGTGTGTGTGCAATTACAGGACTAGGGCCAAATTGTGTCAAACTATCAAGTGCCTGGCAGTCTGGTGTATAAGAGTGTGTATGTATGTGTGTAGCTGTATGTGTGTGTCCACTTACCTTAAACCTTTCTTTGGCAGCGTGTTTCTATCTCTCTGAGAACTGTGGAGATTAAACAATGTCATTATTTAACCACTGGTGCAGGGAGTTATTAAACTCTCAAGAATAGGCAGAAAGCACAAAGGAGCACAGTGAGACTGGCAGACAACTGGTGTCAGCCAGTAATTATGACTTCAGTCACTGGGGCCGCTACAATACTGATAATAGGCCTGCAGTAATAATAGCCTAGAAACCCCTCAGTCTCTGTGTGTGTGTGTGTGTGTGTGTGTGTGTGTGTGTGTGTGTGTGTGTGTGTGTGTGTGCGTGTGCGTGCATGCATGTGGTTGCCTCCACCTGCTTGACTTTATAATGTAAAAAATATTTTTAGCCTTCTCATTAAACCACATTCTATAATTTGGGCAATATTTAGCATCTCATACAGCATTTCAAATGCAGAAACATTAAATATACAATATCTTTTGGTGTGTGACTATCATGGGATGGTGATGGAGATAAGGCATCCTATTGCAATTCACAGGATTTTTGTTTTGTCTCGGTTTTTCTGATTAAATAACACATTACATTTTAGTAATAGCTATTACAATCACATCCACACATGGTTAATTTAGTCTACCTACAAATATAAAAAAAATATATTCTGATAAATGACTCTTTGAGCTATTTTCATCCTGACAAGACCACAGACATCTTTACCAATCTGAGTTTTCACTTTGGTGGATTGTTATTATCTCGTCTCTGTAGGTGTGAACAGATGTTTTTCCTCGCTCTTCCTAAATGCCACTGATGTCAAAAAATGGCTGCATACCTTTTCCAGTATAAGCAGCATTTTGCCATCAAATGCCAAACCGAATCACCTTTCCACCTGCCCTCCCAATAAGGGGAGGGAATAGCATGATCGTAGCGTAGAACAAAGCGAATAAGGTATCAAAGACCTTCCCTGATCACTCCTGCCTTCCCTGAACAATGAATAATGTTGGCGCAGTTCCTCCGTTGACCAGTAGGTGGTGCTAGATGGCAGTATTACGAAACATTAATGACAAAACGTCTGCTTTGCATGAACACTGGTGTGATGTGATTGGGTTTAAAATATATGCACAGTTAAAGATTATCTTTCAGCAGAATTTAATCTCACCTGTCTGTGAGAGGGAATGACACTTTACTTCCAGAGCTCCAGCTGGCAGGAGGGCCCCTGTCTTCCCGCCTGTCTTTGTCTCGGGACTCTATGGTGGTGTAGCCTCTTACCAAAGTCTCCCTCTCCCGGTGTTTCTCCCTCTCCTGGGGCTCTGGGGCCACACTCATCTGGAGCGGCAGCGACTCCATGCTGCGATGCAGCCCAGACAAGCGAGGGTAGAGCAGGGGAGAGGTGCTCCCTCCGCTCCCTTCAACCCCGAGGGAGGAGACCTGCCTAGGACCCAAACCAGTCCCAGAGCTCGAGAAGCAGGCCGATGAGTTCACATTGAGTAATGGGGCAGGGCTAGGGGTCAGGCAGGGGCCAGTGGAGCTGCCTACTGAGCTGGCCAGGTCCTGGAGCTTAGAGTAAGGAGGAATCTTCGGTGGCAGGGAGTCATGAACTCCTACCTCTAGGCTGTTGGAGTTCAGCTTGTCAAGCTGGACCATGGATGGAGGCTTTGCCAGGCTGCGCACCCCTGATAACCTGAAGCCAAAGAAAGACAATGCTGAAGCAAAAGCATATTCATACTTTGTATGTCAAAGTATGTGTGGGGAAAAAATACTGGGAAATTGCATCATATGTGTTTTGTGGTAGCATATGAACTCCGGTACCTGTGTGTGTTGGGGGAGGGCAGATCCATGCCCTTGCCACTGCTGGGAGGTCTCAGCCCCTGTAGCTTCCCTCCATTCTCTGAAGGGGTCTGAGCAGGGCTGCCCTTCAGAGACCCACCTCCACACTCAGAGTCAGACACTACCGCTTTAGCTTTGGCCCTCTCTTTCTCTTTCTCTCGGTCTGTCTGATTGACAGGACTGGGACTTGTGATCCCACGACCCCCTGTCTTACTCAACCCATTTCCAGAACCAAGACCTGAGGCGGGCTCTTTGAGCCTGGAGCCCTGAAGCACTGTGGTGGAGGGTTTGATCAGCCCAGAGCCTGTGTCCATGGTAGTGCTCACTGGGCGAGCTGAGCTCGGCCGGGTTAGAGTTAGGGTGCTTGTCTTTGCTGGCCGAGGCAGAGAGCGGTACTGGAGAGACGTCCTGGCATTTGGAGACAGAAAACCACTCTGGTCGCTGTTTGAAACATCTAGACTTGTCTTACGGCCTCCACCACCACCAGCCCCTGGTTTGACAGGAATACCCGATGTTTTGGGAATCTTCCCCACAGTTGCAGAGCCGCAAGGTATGGCGCTGCCACCTGTACTCATCATAGTTGGTGTACTGGCATTGTTTGTGCCATTACTGGTAGCTGTGGCGGGCTTCTTAAAGCCAAAGTTTCCACCAGTTGAGGGCCTGACCAGGCCGGACGGAGGTTTACGTTGCTCACCAGCACCGGAGCCATTTCTGTGGTCTTTACCGGCATCAGAGGAAGAGCGCTGAAGCCCAGAGGTCTTCACTGCTAACCGAGACTTATCCATTGGCTTTCCATCTGATTTTACTGTACCTAGAGAGGAAGAGGAGGAAAAAAAGAAAATAATCACTGATGAGTAGCTTGAACAGTTTAAAGCCTGAACAGTCTCTGGTGGTGAGTGAGACTAACTAAGCCATATTAGGACATAAGATATCTTATCTGAACACCTACATGGTCTGACTGTCTGCTGATAAAAACAAATCCCTGTCTGAGCAGACAGACAGTGTGTAGACCCGACTCTCAGCCAGCTTCACCCTCACACACACTGTTATCATGCGGTTACTCCTCTTTTCCATCTTGATGAACTAAAACGGTTTTCTCTGGCTTTCCAGTAAGTGCACGTCTGCGTGTCACAGCTGCAGAGTGCTGAGATTAACATGTGCAGCGTGTCTGTGGAAAACTGGTGTTCACATTCACGAAGCGTGTCTGCGGGCACAAAACTGCATGAAACACCCAGTAATACTGAATTTCTCCACTCTTGAAGCCTCTTTGGGGAAAGAGGGCGGAGCGAGAGATAACTCAGTGGAACGGAGGTTTAAGGAAAATTATGTGATTTTCTCCCCATCTGTACATTTCCCAGTTGGCAAATTAATTGGACTTGTTTGGAAGTTATTACGAGAAAAAAAGTCTATTAGACACATGTGCACTATATGCACCACCCATACAAGTGCGAGCCCACACTCTTAATTTGTATCTAATGGGAGTTGTTATGGGAGGTTTATATACAAGGCATTAACAGAGTCAAAGAACTGCTGTTGAATGAGACCCACCGGCGTGCTGCCTTGGGACATCTGGAGTCACTTAAGGGTATTTATAACCCCGCAAAAGACACATACACACACACACATAGGGCCAGACATATATACCACACACACTCACAGTTCTCAGTGATTGGATCTTATAGGAATGTGACACTGACAACACATTACGCTTGGAGTTCTTCTGTAAATGTGAAAATTGGGTTTACATGTCAAGTCATAAACTCAATCCATCGTGTAACCGCAACTCTGCACGTTCCAAGAACATTTTAGCTGCAGAAACACACACTGTTGGCAGTGAGAGGCAACAAACACACACACTGACAGAATCCAGGCGTGCGTATTAATTTTGACCTTAATGAAGCCCGATTTATTGACACCGGCTGTGGGAGACAGTGGAGCTCACAGCTTGACACAGCGGCGTGTGTAGAAGAGACCACGAATCACTTCATGTCTCGACTCAAGTGGCCCACATGTCTGAAGAGATGGAGATCTGAACACACAGACAGACAGAGAAATCCTTTGCAGACTGTAACATTTCTAACACTGTCATCTCTGGATGTTGAAGGAAAATGACTCATTTATATTCTAAGTCTTCTTCTATTTAAGGCCACTGTGGTAGAAGCAGTGGAAAGAGAACTGTATGGAATAATGTATCTACACACCCACTCTCATATTCCTGTCTGTCAGAGAGACAAGCTGCCTCATTCCTAGACTCCATCATTCTGCTGACAATGTCTCCTATCAACCATCACACATCAACACGCATGTGCTTGTATTTGTGGTTGTTAAGATACAGTATCAGTGCATATTTCTGTGTTTGTGAGGAGTGTAAACATTTGTTGCAGGAAGG
Organism: Enoplosus armatus; assembly: GCF_043641665.1. Lineage (NCBI taxonomy): Eukaryota > Metazoa > Chordata > Actinopteri > Centrarchiformes > Enoplosidae > Enoplosus > Enoplosus armatus. The sequence goes on from NC_092187.1 coordinate 13,910,800, forward strand.
TGGCCGAATGTACCTGCAGGTGTGTGTCTGTGTGAGAGCATGTGACCGAGGGGAAACAGGGAGGGAGATACGAGAATAGTCCGCAGCCAGAGTGATGAACACCTGCACTGTGTCCCACCTCCAAACTACATAGTAATTCTAGCAGATTTGTTGTGCGTTCGCACCAAAAAAAAAGAATGTGTTTGTTTCATTATGCTTACTAACTCAGTTTGATGTTTGACTTTACTGTTAATGGACACTATTGTCCCATAATGTGGAAATTGGTTCTAAGGCTCCACCAACATCTACAATTTCAAGCCATTTATCAAGGAAAAAGACCAAATATTTGTTAGCTGCAGCTTTTCAAATATGAGTTTTTTTTTGTTTTGCTGCTCTTCTCTCTTTTACATTATTTTAAAAATGAATTTGTTTTTTGGACTGTTAGTCTAACAAAACGATAAATTTGTTAGAGGAACAACTAACTAACTAACTAACTTCTAGTTACCTTGTACTACTGGAACTTGAGATGGGTGTTTTTTTTTACTATTTTCTTACATTTCATATTGTAAACAATCAAAAGATAAGTCATGAAAATAATTGATTAAATGATACTGAAAATAATTGTTAGTTGCATCTCTTAATATGATAAACCAATCTTAAGCACTAACTACTAAAAAGTACACAACAACCTTTTCCCGTCTGCTCTCACTTGACTTCATCATCTGATGAAGTCTCCAAGTCGGTGGCAGATTGAGTAGCCACGATAGCAGAATCATACTGTTCACATCAATAACAATAACAGCCTGGCACACAGATCACAGGCTGGTTCAGCACACTTGTTTGGCATATCTGTCATTTCAACAGCTGGCAATGCAAACACAGGACAGTCCCACAGAAAGAGGACTGTTTACTCAGACTATCTAGATCGGCACACAACACATCAACTAATATCCTGTTGTTTTGGTTGTCTATATGTGTGTGAGCGGGTGCGCGTGCTTACGTAAACAGCGCACAGATGGTGTGCTTAAAAAGCAGCTGCACAATCCCCACTATTGTGCTCTTTGTGTGTGAGTGAGAGTGTGTACGCGTGTTAAGTGTGATGGGTGACACTCTGTAAGGCTGGCACAATCTCAGAAGTGTCTGCAACTCACACACACATACCATTACAAACACACACACTGTCTCTGGTCCAGTTGTTTTGGGTACAAGGCCTTTATTTAAGTGCTATAAATTGTCTCTGTCCGGCACAGAAATAAAGCTTGGATAGGAAAGGCTAGACTAATAGGAAGAAAAAAAAACACTGTTGGCCAGTGTGTGTCTGTGTGTTCGTGTGGTTGGCTGGCAGGAAGGGAGTGGGTGGGTGGTGATGGGCGTTTGATACATGGCACCACTTTCTAAAGGCCCGGAGGGTGGGCTGCAGCTGTGGATGAATGTGTGGGACAAAGACAGAGAGTGTGTCTGTGACTGTGTGTGGGTGTGAGACTGCCAGAAAGAAGGGAATATTAAAAGAAATGTGTCAGTCTGCTCAAGTTATGAAACCATTTCAAGTGTAGCTATATATATTACACCTCACTGTGTGTGTTTCTCCACTCACCCGCCACTTTCAGCCCACTCTGAGAGGTGTGTGTGATTGGGGAGGTGACTCCCACAGGTGGGTTTCTTCCTTTCTTCAACACATTTCCATGACCCAGGGTCTGAGGTTTCTTCAGCTCGCCCTTCCCTCCATCCAGCCCCTCCCCCTGCGTCCGCGTCTTTTTCCATTTATTGGCTGATTCGGACTTGAGACTTCCTGTATCGTAGACGCCGCTGCCCTGGCTCTTGCGGCCAGGTTTGGTATCGTCGGTGTCCCAGGACAGACCACTCTCCACCAGAGATCTCTTCTCTGCGTCAGTACGCATCTAGAAAGAGAAATCCAGATGCATGATTAGAGACACTGTGTCAAGACGAGGTTTAAGAAGTAGGATCTGACTTACAGAACATGGAGCCAATACTTATTTGTATGTATGTATGTCTCTGGTAGGTTGTTTGCTTCATAGGCATGGTTTTCCCTTGCATACCTAAATCTAAGGTGGTCCACCTGAGTATGTTTTGACCACCTAAAAAGCAGAGTTAAAAAAACAAAACTGAGCAAATGCATCATGGCATCAAAGTGCTGCTAAAGAGACAGAAATCAAGCCTTTCTGATCTCACATAAAAGCAGCATATGGCTTTTATTATGAAGTTAGTACAATAAAAAGACTCTCACACACTAGAATCAGAGCTCTCTGATAAGATGGGCGTTGTGACATTTTGATCAAGTCTGAGGAGGACTCAAGGTTTACATGGATCTTTATATCCAGCACCTGTCCCACTGAGGTTTTGCAGGATGTACATAGGACTACCTTTGCCATTTTGTTTTAAGAAGCCACAGGAAAACTTGAGTGACATAGGTTAGTTAAATTAGCCTTAATCTAGAAAATGGTATGGTGAAGAGCTGCAGACACTTCTTGCAGTTTTGGTGGACATTAAAACTCTGGCACATACAGTATAATATGAGTAAGGAATGCCTTTTTGTGTGCCACTTCTAAGATTATTTTGAAATACAATTAAATACAACTTGAGTCCAACTGTACTCACTCTATGTAATCCTCCAGACTCTACCCAATACTATAACGTTTTATTACTTGTTTCATTTGGGATTATTCTGATCTATTTTCTGACATCTCTTAATGCAACACATGCTACAGAGTTTGCTTGGGACACTGGGATGAACAAGCCAGTGGAACAACTCATTGGATCATTAATGCAGAAACATTGTGTTTCCCTTGAAATCAGTACTTTGTGTTCATCATTGGTCCCAGTCTGAAAAAAGGCATTTGATGAGGTGTGTGGACTCAGACAGAGCCTCAGACTCTGCCTCATCTTGTTGCCTTGAGCAGAAAAACATGTCTAACCAAGTCAACCCAAAAAAAACACACTCACTGATGTCTCATCGGCCAAGTCTAAATCCTATCGTATCCATTTGAACATTTCAAAAGAGACAGCAGGGGAAGAAACTGCCCAACACACACATGTATATACATATGTACGGTACATTTGCATGTATGTACACACACACACACACACACACACACACACACACACACACACACACACACACACACACACACACAGCACACCAATACAAAAATATTAGCTCAGACACAAGACTCACACACACTGACCTAAACAGAGAAAACAGACAACACAGACTAAACACAATCAAATAAGGAAGAATGTCAAATGTTAAACTAAAGGAAATGTGACGTTATTATTGAGTCAAGTCTTCTGTGTGTGTATGAAGTGAAAACACACAATACATAATCCCTGTGTAACTATGAGTGTTTATGGGAGTCTACATGAGGACATACAGGACTAGTTTTCACAGAGGCAGATTATTCTCCTCCCTCTGTAGGAGGCCGACAGTTACACAATGCATCAGGAGGTGTGTGTTCATGTGTGTGTGTGTGTGGCAGCTCAGGACGTTGCACCCATCGGTTCTCATGAGGACTCATATGCTGAATTCCTTTTTTATTAAAACCAATAGACCCCATGGGCAGGTTCACATCACATGAGGAGGAGGAAGCATGCGTGTGTGTGTGTGTGTGTGTGTGTGTGTGTGTGTGTGTGTGTGTGTGTGTGTGTGAGTGTCCTGTTTGACCAGACCTTGTTGATAAAACATTGTCATTTCCTCACACACATTCCCTGATTATTGAAACAGAGGAGGGGGGGTTGCACATCTGTCCAGATAGCTGTAGCAAAACATGGATAACGACACATACAGACAGATAGGTGCACACACACACACACACACACACACACACACACACACACACACACACACACACACACACACACACAAGATATTGGGAAAACAAGGTGTATTAACTTATACTACTTGGTCCACCTCCATGTGGAAATGAGGAAATCTTTTTGTACCACCTACATACACCACTTTGATTCTCTCTCTCTCTCTCTCTCTCTCTCTCTCCCAACCATGCCTTCTTTGTGCCACCCTTTCTTCATTACCCTTCTCTCCTACACCCTCATATCCTTGTTGAGTATATTATACAATGTGTGGGAGAGATGAGGAATGTGATGTAAAGTCAGCGTTGCCTTTGAGGAATAGACAAAGACAAACGGCTTCAGGACACAAAGAGAAGCCGATAAAAGAAAAAACATCAGCTGAGAACAGGGAGCCATGTGTGTTAGACAATGTGGGGTGCATGATGATGTGATGGTTGGTTGCCATGGTAATGATGCCATAGGGGGGTAATGGTTGCTATGACTCCTGCAACTAGGCGTGGAGGGAGGCGCCCCGGTTCTTGCTCGCTGGCCCGGATGCAGGACTGCAGATGGCCCTGTGTGTGTGTGTGTGTGTGTGTGTGTGTGTGTGTGTGTGTGTGTGTGTGTGTGTGCGCGTGTGTGCGCAGATGGCCACGTTCTAGACCTGTCCTTCAGTCTACGGGAGAAGACAAAGCCTCGTACGCTCAGCATCCCTGCCCTTCGGTTGCTATGGCTACACTGATTCCCTCTCTCTCTCTCTCTCTGTCTCTCTTTCTTTAAAATCCCACTACATCTGACACATAAACCACATTGCGGAGGTGTGACCTACATCAGACGCTCTGGGTAAACACACATACACACACTGTCTGGAACCCATACAGCTACAGATGGATCTTAAAGAACCTCAAGCGAAGCTGTAGACGGGATTTTAGAGGCACAGAGGTCACGAATCCCAAAAATCCTCCCATCTCCACAGCAAATGTTCAAAACCACCACACATAGTCATATCAGTGCACTCCAATGTATTGAACAAACATAATCATTCAGGATAGTCGTTTCTAACTCCAGCCAGTCAGGCTAATTATACTGCTGAACTGGGCCAAAACTACAGGCTCTGGATCAGCTGAATCAGATGGACAAAATCCTGGCAAGGAGAAACCTATTGACTCACTCAGAGCCAGAACTGGTATAATAAAAGTCTCAAACCTCCAAAAGCAGCAACGACAACTATCAGATTTTTGGAATAATGACAATTGTTGCCTGGTTTTTATGGATTAGTGTAGATCAATAACCAACAACTACGTTTGCAGTTACACTAGTTCATCATTTTCAGACTTTTCTCTCTAAAACCTCCAAAATAAGCTTGATTACAACAAAAAATTCAGCCCATAACACAACAATGCAGCTGTCTAACATGCAGTGTGTGTGTGTGTGTTGCGGCAAACATTGATCGCTGCAGATGTGATAAATATTATGGGTGTGCATAGAATACTTAATCAGGCTTTGTCTCTGATGCCAGTGGCCTGCTGCCTGTTATGTGTATTTGGGGTGTGTGTATGACACATTATTCAGCACCTCATCAAACCCTCACTATATGAACAACTTAGTCGATACTACTATAACCAACACACACTGCCAATCCATCTGCGTCAGACAGCTGTGTGTGAGTATGTTGTGTGAATGCTGATGTGTGCGTTACTTACCACTATGGCTGAGTTTCTGCGGGAGCCGATGGGGGTGGTAGGGAGGGAGTTGAGAGTGGGACTCGTGTTGAACTCTTCAGAGCTGAGGTTGTCTGAGCCGTCACTCAAGCCGCTGCTGATGGAACTGCTCTCATCCCAACTAGAAGAAACAATAACAGAAAAGAAAAATAGTCGTATATTAAAGCAGTGATTCCCAACTAGGGGTACATGTTTCTGCAGTTACCACTGAATTAAAGGACCACATCTTGTAGTTAGAAGAAAGATATCATGTCCTACACAATTGCCATCATCTGGGATCAAGAGTGTCAGTTCATCAGCTTTACAGCAGCTTATCCACATTTAATGCATGACTGATGCATGTGTACTGCAGTAATTACTAATTAGTTCAGACAGACTGGCAAAGTCTTTGAGTAGAGTCTCCTTCAACTGATAAACCTGAGTTTAAGCCCCAATGCAATCAAGCATCCTTGATCAAGACACCAAATCCTTTCTAACTCCAAGGGCGTACAGAAGCTAATTCTGTTTCCCTGCAAAGATCGATCAAGTATCTCATATCACCACATGCTTTCATACTGACAAAAACAAAGCAACCTGTGACAGTTAACTGGAAAACTCCTCGAGTTTATACCCTGCATGAGCTATCAAAGCTCCACCAGCTCAGTTACATCAGTGGTTGGCTCACTTGGCTCCATGTCTTCCCGTTTGTCTTTTGATTAAATATTCATAGACCTCTTTTAACGCTCCCTGCTCTATATATCTAAGTTTCACACTGCAACACTTTGGAAAACAGAAATTTGGAGCGCTCTCTACATAATCTCAACCCACACGCTCAAAAAATAGCACCGAAGAACATATATACTGATGCTTGCGCCCACGAGTGCATTCAGGAGGGGAGTCTGTGCCAGGACTCTGAAGTCTGTCCGCTTGGCACACATCTGCTTAGCTGTCGTCCCATTTGTTCTGAAAATCCTGACACAAACAGGTTGGGGGTGTTTCTACAGTGGTTACCTCTGTATTATATAAACAATAACATCAATAGACATCTAACTTAAAGCAAAATTACACTCTTGTTGACACGGTTGAATATCAGCAATCTGTGTTCAGTGCATTCCAGGAACTATTTCATGATACAGCGTTGTACTTGTTGTTTTTATGCACCCACTTTTCCTCAAGTTATCTTGTCTAGTTCTGCAACCATTATTCATATCTGATATTTGACAGCCAGAAACTCATACATGCTATTATGTAAACTAAATGGAGCTCCATTTAGTACAAAACATTGCCAAACCAGGAGAGATCACATTACTCCAGTTTTTATTTACTGGTGCCTTTAGAATATATTTTAAGATTAGTCTTTTAGTCTTTAAATGTCTCCATTTACTACTCATCCCTACAATTCAGTCTAAAAGTGGGGACCAATCTCAGGGCTACTGACACACTTTGCCTTTTGCCTCTTTAACAAAAGATTTCTCCATTGCCTGTGTGATTGTTGAAAGGCAAAAATTGAGGCAGTTTGGATTTTTGCCCTTAGTAATCAAGGGTGGTTGACGTTTGACCATTTCCTGTCTGATGATAAAAGATATGCAATACTATGACCAATCAAGGCAGATAAACCTCAAGAAATAATTGGAACAAATCTGTCATCTGGGTCGACACAATGACTTGTAGGAATGAGGCAGGGGGAGAGTGGGGGAGAAAAAGGCCCATCTGAGAGGTGTGTTTGGGGTATGTGGGTGTACATCCACATGTGCCTATGTACATTAAGTAGGTCACGCATAGCAAGTTAGGGGGTTGGGGTTTTTCCTCTTATTAGGGTCAATAGGTTACACTGATATCGTACTATATTGTAAAAAAAGTTAAGAGGGTGGGGCTTGCCTAATGAGGTCATGTATACTGTGGCACAACGGGAGGCTGGAGGGAGAGAAAGTGGTGTGGGCCTTCCGGTTGGGTGCCTGTATGGGTCACACTGTACCCTGGGGGACTTGACGGCGGGGATCAAGGGGGAGAGGGGCGAAAGGAAAGCCCCCCCCCCCCAGTATAGCCTGTGGATACATGGACACAAAAATAAGAGCAGACGAGATTTTACGTCTGAAGTGGCTGTCATGCTGACTTGTCTATATGCCAGAGTAGGATTAAGGGCAAATTTAAGATCGGGCCAGACACATTCGCAGAGCCGACCTACACTTTCTGTCTCCATGTTAGTCTCCAACATTAAAGCAACTAAATTTTTTCTAAAATTTTACACTTTTGACACATTTCAATTTCAAATGAATGTTAACAAATTGAAAAAAATACATCTGTGAGCTCATGAAATTGTTTAAAAACTGACTGGATGAACCCACTCACCTGGCAGGTGATTTCACAAAATATGCAGTTTTCTCAGAGTTTTAACAACTTTCTAAGAAGGATGTTGTTTTTCCATAAAAGCTGATCTTTGATTCCTGCTTTATACCAGATTTTTATTTACTCCCTAGCACAAAAATGCACAAAGGAACTAATAAACTTTGAACTCCTCCAGAGCAGATCTATTTGGACCCAATACTTGTGCATGTGTCATTCATTCCTCATTGAACAAACTCATTTCTGGGAGGTAAACCTCCTCTTGGGAGACGCAGCTGTGTTTTACCATCAACACCTCTCTGAAGCAACACCTTTCTCTTCATATCCTGTTATTCACTTCAGAGCTATCTGGATGTCCACCCGCGCTTCTGTGAATGATAATGCTCTCCCTGATGAATAATTCAGATCTGATAGGAAACAGAACAAACACAGTCTCTGCCGGATTGGGTGTCACTCAGCCGACAGATGTGAAAACAGGAGCCCACAGATGAGGAAGACGAGGTCAGGGGCCAAACATCACGGACAGCAGCAGCTAAATGAATAAAATATGAAACAGAGGAATTTATCTGATTTATCAGTGAGATTATGTCTAAAATTTTGTATTTTAATAAGAAAGTAGAAATTTTGTATTGTGTTTTTTGATTCCTCTGAAAATGAAATGAGCTTTATACAATAAAAATCCCAAATCTAACAGGGACAGACGTTCCATTAAAGGCTGCTTAGATGAGACCAAAAGACGCCTTACAGACTCAGAAAGTAATTGAGATGTTGAGACATAGTGGCCGCCAAGAGGAACATAAGGCATCATAAGTCAGTGTTACACTTTGTCTGTGTGATTTTCAGTGTGGCTGCCTTGGCAATAAGTTAGACTGCCTTCAGCCTTGATCCGCAGAAATTATGTTCAATCAGACATCAGTGACCCACGCTTCTCAGTTCTCTAAGGAGGAAATCTTTATTCAAGTTCCAAAAGATCTTAGAAATTATCTGCTGAAGACTTTAAGCTTCATGCAAGTGAATGTTTTTTGTAAAACACTGTCTGTCCAAGTCAGTCCAAAGGTTTTTGGCTAAAAACGAACTTTCTTATTTCCAAGCCAAAACCTGATATCCTCAATCAGTGTCTGCCAACATACAGCTACACCAGATCCACTGCCGTGTCATGCAGCTCTCCTTTGCCTTCTATAGTCCTCCATTGACTCCACTGGGTGAGATAAAAGGAAGTCTGAGCTTGAAAAGAGGGCGATGAAAAACGAGGATACTCGAGAGAAGAGGGTGAAGTGGCGTGTGGGGAGAGGGGAAAGAATTGAAACGACAAGCATTAACAACAGGGAGCTAAAGTGGGGAGAGAAGTGCAGTTGATGACACATAGAAATCCTCCTCAACATCTGAGGAAATAGTTAGATAGTCTCTCAACTCTCTCTAAACTTTCACCGACTTGCCTCCCCTACCTCAATCCACTCCATCCTTCCTTCCTTTAAGAGCAGCTTCTGAAATCTCCTGGTATAATCTCTCCTTGCTCCACCTCATCTTTTTCATTCTTTAGCAGCAGCTGCAGAGACTGAGGGATAATATTAGCACTCAATTCATCTACATCACCCCTCTCACAGATTAGCTTACGTCTCACGGCAAGCACCATTTTAGTCAAGCCACTTCCCTGTTGCATTTATATTCATTTTAATTAGCCAAACCTACAGTATATCTTCCTCTAAAAAGCAAAAGACCACCAGCCAGATACAAACATCCTGGAGAATCTGAATTGCTTGTCAACAACATGCAAGAGGTAATGAATGACACTAAAACTTAATTAAATTATATTATTATATGCTTTTATTAAAGTTTGAGCGCCATAAACCACATCTGCATCTCTTGCTTATGGACAGGTAAAGAAGACAGCTGGAGGGGAAGGATCAAGACATTGAAAAATGGTACCCTATGACTGTAATTTCATGAGCAAAATGAATATCAGTGTTGATTCGATTTAGGCTGCAATAAATGTCAATTAATCTGAGATGCGCTCCATTAAACTCATTCTTCACCTCCACCTGACCGATGATTTTTATTTCTGCGTGGCATGTGGAAAAGGCAGCATCCCTCTGGGCTGGGAATATGCCACATGGACACGCTGTATTCTGTCATCCCGAGCCAGCTGCACACAAGTGGTTTCCTACTCTGCCTTCACTCATGAAATTATAACTGCATCTCTGAAAAGACAAGCCACACTGAGTCCAGAGCAAACGTAGTCATTCGTCATCTCTCAGAGAGTCAGAGTGTTTCACGCAGGCTGCAGAATATTTCAAATGGTTTGAATATTTGATTTTCATTTTCCAGACTAATAAATGTCATGGTGGTCAACATAACCAACATCCTCCTTTCACAGAGACATGATTTCTTTGTTCCTCGTAGTCTGCAGAGAGGACCGGCACACCCACACAAACACTGAGCCTCTCAAACTATCAGGAGAATAGTTGAATAGCTGCTGCTGAGTTTAATAGTCTGCTTTTATTAACAGGCTTTTGTGTTCCCCCACTATTCAGACTATGGAGCTAATTGCTCTGATCTCAACGTGAATGGTCTTTTTTGCTGCTCATTATAAGAGCTCTGCAGTCCCTTCTCCCCCGTCTCCTCCTCTCCTCTCCTCGTTCTGACCTCTCTGAGGTTGAGGGATGGGAGAAAGAAAGTGAGAGAAATACACGAGATCCAGAAGGAAGAAAAAGCCACTGCAGAGAGAAAGCTGCTTTGCTTGTGGTTTGTGGGAGCAGTGCTTGCTGGGAGTTGGAGTCTTGCCAGCCTCGGGGAGCAGACTTAACAGCATTGGTTGATAAGCTGTTCCATCTAAACAAACATTTGTTAAAACTGCATTGAGGCCATTTGGAGGAATGTGATGCCGAAGCTGTCCTGCGTTGTAGGGAGTAGAATTACACTTTTAGAAACAATGAAGTCATTTTTGACTTTGCTGCATGGTCAGAAGATGGGCAGTGATTGTGGAAGGAGACTGTCCTACACACAAGGGATTCATAAAAAAACAACTGAAGTAATTACCTGATCAATAATCAATGCACATTATAGAGGATGTTAGTGCACTTAAGCCTGCCACTAAACAACAAGTCAATAGCAAGGAAGAGCAAAATGTCATTCTCAATCTTATCTAATTATACGTTACTTTGCAACAAAGTCTGAATATTCCACCAGAGCAGTAAGGTGAAATGATTATGAATGTTTAATAACGTCACCTCAAAGGTTCTTTGTGGAGTTGTAGACCTCTAGCAGTGCTACAGAGCTTGTTTCCTATGAGGGTGTCCTTGCTTGGTTTATCTCGTGCAGGAGGACACATACCCAATACACAATCCTAACGATGGTGTCACGCTATTCCACTAATCAACAGGTGGCGATAATGGGCCAATATATGCTGCAATGCAGCAGCAAAGGCAGTGAAGAAGACTGCAAGCTAGTAAACATGGATGTATACAATGCTGGATTTAAAATACTTTAAAAAAGAGGGTTTGCAAATGTTTCATGAGGAAGGGAATGCACTCTGAATGTTTGTTAGATACAAACAATGTGGGTTTTTTGTGTGTTTTGAACACTGAATGTAAACACAACATTTGTTTGTGTACAAGAAAACTCAGGGCACATTTAAGCTTGCGACAGGGCTAATGCAATCTGGCCAACCAGGAGCTGGCAGGGCATTACTATTAGACCTGCTGGACCTTATTGGCGCAGATGAGAATATAGAATATAAAGTTGATAGCTAGTAGAGGAGACAGAGCTTAAAAGGGATGCAATGCTACAGGAACAGAAATGTAAAAAGGCTCTAAATCTTGTGAATGATGTAGTACAAAGGGTGATATGAATAAAGGGGTTAAACACGTTTCATTCAGGGTGATATTTGGACACAGTCTCTCCCACTTGTGTAAAAGCATGGAAAGTGCTTCTGCAGTCCAACAGTGGACACGAACTTTCCATTCCTATTAAAATCCACAGTGTCACATGGTAGAACCCAAAATGGCTAAATCAGACGGGTTCCTGGTTGTAGTGATGCCTTTTCAGGCAAATGGAAAGTAGGGCACTGCCAGACTGGCACTGGGCAGTCAGCTCAGAAACCGGAGGGGGCACGCATGAAAGGGCTGCTGAAGTCGTTAGATTCTCTAAAGACTAAATTATGTGAGTCTGTGACTGATGCTAGAGATGACAATAAGATGAGATGTATTGTCTGTGCTTCTGTTTCTGTCTGTACAATTCAGTATTTGCAGATAGATTTCAGATCAGCTTGAAGACGAAGAAAACAGCAGGTGACGTGGCCTCTAAGTCATGGGTGAAGGACACGGAGAGGACACATCTGCCTGATACACAAAAAAACCCCCAACCAGCTGAAAGAGACCTCATCAACCATCCCACCACAAAAATGCCACATTCCACCTTACAGCAGGTGCAACATAAAAAAGATGAACTAAGAGGTCAACCATAAAAAGAAAACGAGAAATTCAACAGCGACATTATGACTCGCTGTCTGCTTCAACATCCTCTACAGGTTTCAGTCTGGACACACAAAACAGGATGTAAACCTAACAGAGATGACTGTTTTCTCACAAATCGCAGCAATGACACTGGCGTAAACACACATTCTCACAAAAATAAAATGACTAATTTGCAGGAGAGAGCAGCATGACCAGCCACACCCATCAGTCAGTGTTTCTTCTCTCCATCACAGTCACGGCTGCACAGACCATCTGGGAGACAGAGTCTTTTAAAAAAATCTGTATAGTTGATTTAAGCCTCAGAAATGTTATAATAAAAATCCTGCTGAGTTTTGTGCAAGAGCTCACATCGAAATATGTGTGGAGGGGCATTTACCTGATGAGATCGAAAGAGAGTGTGAATGTGGTTTGTGTGCACAGATGGCTAACAATATGGGTCCTTGGACCACTTCAGCAGCTTATCACCAGGAAACAAACACACACACACACACACACACACACACACTGATACACAAAGATCTGTGAATCACCTTGGTGGCTTATAAGCATATAGCAGATTGTCAGAGCAAAATCACAGTTTTCCAATCAAATGGAGAGTAGAAATAGCACAGGTTGGGATGTTATTGAAATATTCTTCCTGACTGGATGAGCATTTAAGACATTCTGCAGGTCACATTGATTTTTTAAGATGCTGTGCTCGTCTGCATGGGATTATCTCTCACTGCAGCACCATATACGGCCATGAAAGAATTCCCTCAGCAGGCCAAGCCCTTATTATACCTTGAAAGCCTCAAACTCTGACACACGAGGTACAGTAAAGACATAACACTGCGTGCACATCTAGCCACCGCAGACTGTAATACTGTAGCTATGGTGATCATGTCATATGTGACCTATCTATGATTTTACAAATTCATTTCAGCTATCAGTGGCCCTCTGGAGTCACGGTATGTTCTTATCAATGAAACACGGCTATACATGTCGTGCTGACCTTTAATCTCACTGGTAAATTACTTCTTCTACCACTTTTTAACGATGTCATGTTGTTGTCTGGGCGCTAGGGGCACTAGAGTAATTAGCAACAAATCTGTCATTAAAAATGGCTTTTAATTAGCTACCCAATACAGGTTCTCTGCTGAGTTGTATTGTTAAACACTCGACCCAATTAAAAACTAGATTGTGCAAGCAGTCCGCCTTTGGGTACACACTAAACAGAGAAATTAATTTCAGCGTTATTTATTATTTCCTCTCAGTGCCATTTCCATGATGTGGAATGGAACAATGTGTGATAGCTGATTGGACAGTCTATTGCACACACACATGCACATACATACACACACCACACGCAGCAGTATTTGGGCATTACAGGGGATTACAGAGCAGGCTGGAGTTAATGAGCTCGTAATTACTGCTAATTCCATCTGCCACCAGGATCAGAGCAGGCCAGTGGCGTCAGCTAGAGGTGATGTGTGTGTGTGTGTATATATATATATATATATATATATATATATGTGTGTGTGTATTTGTGTGTGAGTGTGAGTCCATGGAGGGAAATAGGAGGTCACATCCCTAAATGGCCATCACAGAGGAGAAACCCTGTTGTGCCTTTGACAGGCATATCCCTGACAGCAATGACCTGGGGGTTTAGGACACAAACACACACACATACAGTATACACACACAAACACATACACATCAGATGCACTAAATTGCCATTGTACCCTGGAGTGAAGCTTGAATTGGCTGTCAGAAGTGTGTGATGTTAGTAGCTGGTGGGAATGGCAGCTTTGCTCAAGTCACTGCTCCGCTGAGGGTTACACTAAGCCAGCCTGGCTGAGTATTACTGACTCTAAGGTGTGTGTGTGTCTGTGTGTAGAAGAATATTGAGGTACATAATTCTTCCAAGTCCTCCTCGCTAGGATGGGGACACATTCTGCAAATGCTCCGGGCTTTCTGGATGGAAAGTTAAAGCACTGAAAAGGCACTCAGACGCATCAGGAATCCTGGTCAGTGAAAGAGTGTGGGGGAGGTGGAGATAGATGGACAGGGAGAAAACTGTGCAGCTTAAGAATAAAAAGAGAAATTGCTTCAGCGAAATTCTCCCCAGACTGCAAATTTATCTCTGAATCTCTTCTCTCCTCCTGACCTCCCCAGGGTGGACGGACGAGGTTTGCTCAGAGTTCAACACATTGCAGCTGAGAGTCGACTTGGCTCTGAACTACTTCATCCCTGTGAAATGAAACAGGACAGTTGTAACGGTGCAAGGCTCCAAGCTTCATATAAGGAACTTTGAGTGGTGAAATACTCTTGGAACTGAAAATTGTGTGACTGTTGATCATGCTGACGCCGACTGGGTCATCTTGATCTTCTCATACTGTAAGCCCCAAAAAGGACAACAGTGGGAGCTGGGAGAGGTGTGCAGATGATTCCCCGGGGAGGCACCAGACACATACTCTTCTTCTTTGTATTTGTCTTCTTAGTCAGCTCAGATAGGGTTAAAGTTCAAAGGTTGCTGACCCCCAGTCTAAACAAGGCTGATTCAGGGCTTTGAATGCAGTCACAATACAGACAATGCCTTTTGAACTTATTTGGCATAAATTAAAGCATTAACTACTAAACAAGAATGGGAGAAAACTGTTTAACAATCTCTCCACAAAGTGATTTTATGCTCTTAATGTAAAGAGCATGACAAATTGTGTCAGAGTTTCTGTTTCATTACAGAAGATATTAAAATGTCTCAGTGTGTTAGGCGGTGACCAGCAGAGCTCTTGTATGACCCACTAACCCTTGACCCCCAAAAGCACTCAGAGTTTCTTCCAAAGTCCCTTTCTGAAGAGAGCAGGAAGCAGAAGAGGGACAGCACTCCTGGGAGAAGGTGGAATGGCCGTTTAAATCACCTCCATAAGTAGTTCAGTCTGGGGTGCAGTGTGGAGCGCTTCCCAGCCCCGACTCAAGGGCTAAGAACTGGAGAGGAGCTCACAAGGGGAACCCCGTCACGCAGAGGCCCAGGACAGGGTCTTGGATCCTGGGGTAGAATTACCTCTGGCCTCCTTCCAGACACGTCAACGACAACAAAACAGAGTGAAATACGACACAAGTAACCTGTTGAGTTTTAGGAAGGGAAAATGTTGCACAGACCCAAGTTTAATTACTGAAATTAACTAAGAAGTCTAATAGTGATTAGGATGGTATTCACATTAATGTTACAGTAATGAGGATAGCATCAGAGCTTGCAGCGCTATCAAATGCATCACAATAGGGAACAAACTCTCTCCAACACACACACATGCACATATAGCAGATGGAGGAACTATGATGTCAACGTGATGTGAGCCATGGGGAAAAAGGGTAGCGGCTCAATGTGGCTACCAAATGCCTCAGTCAGAACAACTGGCACAGACCCGTAAATAAAATTTCAGCGGGCATTCCGTCCCTACACAAAGAAACTGCCACGCTAAAAACAAATACGCCTTCAATGTTATAGTCAGTTATGTATTTTCTGATGACGACAGCTAATCAACTAATGCCACCACTTGATTATGTGTTAATCTCTCAGATTAGTGCAGACAACAGCAGTCAGTTTCCACAATGCTGTGAGATATTAAACGAGCTGACTTGAGTGGTTCAGTGGATTGTGGGCTGATGGTACTTAAGAGGCCAAGCGGCATCTCTTGAGTCAGTTTTGGGTGTGAAAAAAAAGAGTAGATATGTTTAGCCGGAAAGAAAAAGAAGATAGAGAAAGCACAAAGTGAGAACATGTGAATCAAACGTGATTGCGTAGCTTTTGTTTAAATCAAATCAAGCTACACAAAGAGACTACAGATCTGAGTAGAACACCACTAAGCACCTGCCAAAGGTTGTCCAAACACCACCTGAACAAAAAAGGAATGAAAAGGCCCTTTGACTGGAGCAGAGATACTCTTTCATTTCTTCTGGCTGAGATAAAGCAGACACCTATTAAAACACACACATTACTCCCATGCTGAGGAGGGGACAGACAGGACAGGTCGCTGTATGTGTGTGTGTTTTTGTTGTATTCATGAACACGTGTGGTGGTGACCAACAGGCCTCGGGGCGCACCCTGCATGAGCCCGCACCCATCACCTGCTGTCACTCATAACACACGCACTCGGGTCATGCCACTTAAAGTTGTTACAGTGAGTTTGGGAGACATTCCTTGCCCTCGGGCCGCTCAAAACACACACTTCACATTCCAGCGAGTGTATTCTGGGGTCCCACTCCCTAATCCTCCAACATATGCAGACGGATATATGCATGCCATCGCACGAGTGCAGAGGGACACACAAAAATAAAACGACGGATCCAGAGGTTCCATTAAAATCGAAATCCGCAGCCTCAAGTTGCCTCCAATACAAACTGGAAGAATAATCTCACTTTCCATTTAACTCGAAAAAACGCTCTTGAAGTTTCAATGCAGGACATTGTCAGAGCTTTTTGCTCACTCTACATTTCCTAGAAACCTTCTTCACTATCAGGCGAAAATGACATCCTGAGGTTATTATTCTCCATGGCCGTTGAGGTTAGGCTTAGGCCAGTTAAGGTGCACTGTTGTCTGGCTGTGGGTCCTTCTCTGGCTTTGATGTAACAGAGAACGAAGCCACTAAACCACGGGGGGTACCACCTCATGAAAATATGAGCTCTGTTTGTGAACATAGGCTCCTGTGTGTACAATAAAAAAAGCGCATGTGTCTTACAAGCACAGGTTACAAGCATCTGCTGTTTCGCTCTCGGGTCTCCCTAATGACCTTGTAGGCAGGCCAAGTAAACTTGTTCACTTAAATGCAAAACATCAAGAGTAAGTGGCTGCACGACATGACTCTGGCCTTGTGTTTTTCCATCCACACTGACCTGGGGTTTTTGGCCACTGAAAATTAAGCAATTGGGGAATAAACTTGAAAATGCTGGCAGTGTGGGTAAATTATGGTATGGTTGGTCAGCTGCTGCATCAAGTGGCCTGCACATGTGCAGTAGGAGAGATTTTGATGATGTTTATTACTCTGATGTTTCTATGTGAACAGGATGTTTAAAAAAAACAAACAAAAAAAACTTATGTGCACTTATGTGGACAGGTTTGTGTGCTTAAGATTATTAAGTCTTGTTCATGAACCATGATTCATGTGGGTGTGATAACATTGTCAACAGGCCGTTGACCCTTCTAACTCACTCAGTGTCTGAGTCAGCAAAGTGTGTTTCCAAAACAACTTAATCTATCTTTGACCCTGTGCCCATAACCCTAGCACAACAGACAACATGTATGTGTGTGTGTGTTTGTGTGTGTGATGAAAACAGTGTTGTTTGTAAGCTGAAACTTTCTACATCTTCAAACTGCAGCAAAGATGACAGAGCATCTTGATGTGTCATTTGTGAAAGTGTTTTTGCCTCATTGATGTTGGTGTGCAGTGAAAATGTCCTCAACCAACCAGGTAACATGAATAACAAACACTTCATTTAGTAATATGTCATTGGCACTGTCAGCTGACAAACCTGATCAACATTTCTCAATAGCGTGGTGACTGTGCCGTTTCACTCCACTCTGCCATACAGATGGATATAATTATGATATATTAATTAAAAACATTACAGATCTCAGCTTTCATTACTGTGCTGCGTCTCCCAATGAAGCAGCTGATGCCAGGAAGCTGTCAAAGCATTCAACCAATCAGAGCTGCCATCATGCCACTGACCAGCACTTCCCATGCACACAGTTAAATTACATCAGCCATGACATGAGCCTGGCCTGCATCAGAGTGACCGGTGCTCCACTTTTATCTAATTAAAAGAAACTGAGAGGATTTGGGTGTGACATGCATTAATGAGTGATGTCACCATCTTACAAATAAGCTATTTGGATCAGGTTGCGTTGTTAACCAGGGGTGGATCTAGATAGGGGTAGGTCATGCTGAGCAGGCTTTTTGTATACTGTTCAGATGACACACACAAACACACACACACACACACACACACACACACACACACACACACACACACAGGGACAGACGCTAAGTTGATGTTGGATTGCTTTCAATATGACTAATAGAGTTGATCAAATCTTTGTGTTGGCTGGAACTGGTTAGCTAATGATGCATGTTTAATGTTTCATTGCGCACAGACATACTTACACCCACACAGAGGCTTACATGCGCAGAGACTCACACACTTACTAACACCACCCCTGGCTACAATCATGTAGTTTATCAGTCTTTTGACAGCCAGTCTGTTTAAGTACACATGTCCAACACCCTAGTTGGTGCTCTGGGACTAAAAACTGAAAATGTGTGTGTGTGTGTGTGTGTGTGTCTAATGCCCTGATATCAGGCCACTCTGCTCTAATGGGTTTACATAAAGGGTCGATGGATGCTACAGGGGTCAGTCGACCAAAAAGAGCACACACACACACACATACACACTGAATCAATAAGAGCATCTCTGTCTATCCATGTTGTCTTAAAGCATCTATAAAGCAAGTCAACTTCATGATTAGTCCTACAAATAATTGTCTATGTTATATCACAAATACAAGTCTTTTTTATGCAGCTACATTTCCTCCACCAGCCTACTCATGTAAATTGGCCTATATCAGCCCACACATTAAGACATACAATTAGATAATTCTCACATGGCGTGGGTTTAAAGATGATAAGGGGAGGCTTGCTGCTGTTCACCCAATCACAGCAGATATACCGGGCAAAGGCGTCTTTCAAAATGTAGGTCAGCCGTTCAGTAGAATGCGGTCCGGTCCCGCAGCGGATCAATGCGAACACACCCACTCACACACACACACACACACACACACACACACACACACACACATACCTGCCTCTGCTGACTGACCACCGACACACCAGCAGACCAGTTGTCATCGCACGCAGTTTAAAACATTGGGCATGTCAGCCGACCGTAAAATACAGAAACACTTAAGGAGCGCACGCACATCACGCACGTACACATGCAGCATTCACATGCATTAGCACTCTGTTCTCATTATATGACTTGCAGTGATGTGTTTCCTTTGATATAGATTCCTTTTAGGCTACAGCAGAGACAGCATCCTGCCTTTTAGATGCTGCTTCTAATTCTATACAGTCACCGACAATAAAAGACAGTGCTGATTCAACATATAGCTTTCCGCATTGAGGTCTGAGCCTATAGACAGTGTAGACTACAGCTCCATCTGTACGCTCACCCAAAGGCCAGTCTCTACTCGGCGTCTAGACTTGACATACAATATCATATAACAGCCTAATCTGAGCGCACGCCAGTCACAATAATGAAACGTGCCACCATGCAGCTGTTGGAGTTTTATCAATGAGACATGCTGCTGGCTTTTTTACGCACTGGAGCTTCTACAACCCATGCACCACTATCACAAACCTCGCATTTGCGTAATGTGAAGCAGTGTCACCAGTGTGTCAATCGGCTTCTCGTCCGGTATTCTCAGTCTCAGTCACATGCCGGCTCTGGTCTCATCTATTACCTTGACAGAAAGTGCATTGTCCTCCCCGCGCGCTGCGGAGCCGGGAGCTGCAGCATTTTCCCGTTCAGCACGCGCCCGCTCATTCTTCAACCGTCCAGCTTTCACGCGGCTTTGTTCCCGTTTAGCATATCCCGCCGCTACGGCTTTGAAGCAAGAGAGAGGGTGTGAGAGAGAGGGAGAATCCAGCCGATGCTTTCCGCCGCTGATTACCGGAGAACCGCCTGTAAGAGTCAGCAGCGTTAACTGACTGACCCACTCCCGCAGTGCCTCCACTCTGACACACACACACACACACTCTCTCTCTCTCTCTCTCTCTCTCTCTCTCTCACACACACACACGCTCAGGAAGGGAGGGAGGGAGGGAGGGAGGCGATGAGCAAGAGAGGGAGGCATGGATAGAAAGGCAACACCCCAAATTCCTCCTCCTCCGGCCCCCGTTTCACTGATCGCGACCAGCTGTGCCTTTTCCAAAAGCGCATAGAGGCTTTAACGCGCATTCAGCCGCAGGATGAAAAAAAACAACGCAGTCATCACATTCTCTAAAGCGACATGTCAAAGACATTTTCACACTCTTACATCTCAAATCAACACACAACACAGCCCACTGACTCCCACTCACTCCTCTGATACCAAGTCAGTGCCAGTGAAGGCTGGCATTCATTTTAAATGCTGGTTTACAACATATGACAGTGGTTGAAGAGGTAATTAGATCCTTTACTTAAGCAAAAGTATCAATGACACGATAAGTAAGTAAAAGCCAAAGCTCTGCATTCAAAATGGCACAAAGCAAACATATCAGCAAGTTCATGTGCTCATTATTCAGGATTGCCCACTTCAGAGTGAATGACTGGGTTGTTAATTGATGCACTGATGTATAATGTGGTACCACTTTTCAATCAGACAGCGTTTATAAGTACCTAATGGCTTTACTAATGGTTAATAATTCATTCATGCTTTATATCAGGAATAAGCCATTTGTAAGAACATAATTTGGGTTGCACAGGTAGTAAAAAATGCCTTTGGCTGGGATATATCCTGCTTCAGCATATCTTGTTGTGCCCTTTTAGCTCTTTGATCCATAACTTGCAGAGTATAGAACAGACCATTACAATGGCAGACCAGATGGCTAATTGTAAAAGGTTTTTAATGCTATAGCTAATGGAGGAGGAGCTAATTTGAACAATTTTATATGGCTGCATAGTTTAATCTGTAAAGATGCATCATATGTTATTGTCTGGTCAACTGCAGTGTAATCAGTGATGTCAGCTGTAAGATAAAGTGTAAATGTGAAATGTAGAGGTGCATAAGTCTACAGTACAAACTCCAGTACAGTACCTGAGTAAATGTACTGAAGTACTTTCGGCCTTTCGAGTAAAACTTTAAATAATATGGGCTTTATTATGGGGAGACCATAACAACATAGATACCTCTCTGAAATGAAAAAAAAGATACACTTTTGATTTATTACACATAAATATCTTTCAACAGTCGGCCATTGTCTAGAAGAAATGCTGGCTAGTAGCCAAACCAGCGGTGGCATAAATAAGTCTCAATCAGGATGTAATGAAGCGGGGAGGGTAAATGACTCTAGTGTTTCTATTGTAACGCAGTGTGTATTGGCTATTGGAGACTTGCAGAGGAATAGAGTGGGTATCATGTATCCACCCTGAGCTCTGCCCCCCCACCCCCACAACATCCAGTGGTGTTTAAACACTTTAAGCACTGAGTGGACCCCAGTGAATAGATCTGCCTGTCTGCTGGTTCAATAAATGAATGAAGGGTGAGAAAGAGTGAGACAGACACACAGACAGAGGAGGGGGTCACACGATGAAGATAATTAACACTGTCTTTTCAGCGAAGACAGGAGAAAGAAAATGGTGTGAGTGGTAGAGAAAGAAAGACAAGAGAGATAGAAATAGAGAGATTGGAAAACACACCCACAGAGAGAGAAAAAAAGAGATCATTAACACACTCTTTTTAAGTGCAGAGGGAACAAAGACAGGATTCTTCAGGCTACTGCTCACCCGTACCATGCAGGGTGAGGTGGGCACACAGTCAGTGTGTGTTGGAGGGTCTGATTGGCACATTGGCATGCTGAACTGCAGGTGTGTGGAGCCGCTGCCATCGTTGTTGCCTAGCGTTACTAATAAAGAGAAAGGAAAACAGTTTCTATGTGCACACATACGCACAAACACTCCCACATTCACACACACTTACACACTTGCAATCCTCCTTAAATCAGTGTGAGGCTTTGCTTTTATTTATGTCAACTCTCATCCGAGTTTCTGGAAAGGGCTGTTGGACAGCGCTCTGAGTCTGTCTGGCCTGCTTTTACTTTGACCACTGACTCATGTCCAGACATGCCCTCTGTCTCCCTCTCTATTTATTTGCTTCGCCTCATCAAAGAGTGTCTCTTCTTTTTTCACTTCTACCCTCCTTTTCACTCAGTATCTAAGACCACAGTGCTTGTTTTCAACGTCTGTGTTGGTGCAGTAGCCCAGAATAATTAGGTAGTGATGTAACTGTGTAATGACAGTATACAGACAGGGTCATCCATATGACCCTGGGAACCTGTCACCCCTCTGCTGATGAAAGAAGCAAGCGACCTGGGAAAGCTCATCCCCCTTATCATCAGGCCAGGAACACACACAGACACACAGATGCCCATGCAACACTTGCTAAGCCACAAACTGCATATAAACAAACATAAAACACCTCCCTCACACACATTTATCAGGCTGAAATACTCCTCTTCATGATCTCACACAGAAATTACTTTAAACTTTCTCTATTGTCTTTAACTGTCAGTGTGGAATGTCTTTCTTTTGCCCTATCACTCAGAAACCTTCACACTACAACACATGCTTTTCTCACTCACTTCCTGTCCACACTCACAAACTTTAACTGTTACACAAGATTATATGTGTACGATGAGTTACAAACCTGTATTTCAATCTCAAAATGTGGACACAGATATGTAAATATGTAAAAAGACTGTGTCAACACACACATTCTTTTGTCAGATTTTCCTCCCCCAGAGGAAGAGTCAAACCATAGTTTGGATACCAGGATGCATGCTCAGTCTAGTACCTCACTAACAACAGGCCAAGATTTTAAAAACCTGAATGCTGAAAACATGACCTCACAGTGACACACTCACATACATACAAAGTGTACGTCCCAGACTGAAAAGGTGCACTTGCGGTTAATTGAGGGACCCTCCATGTCTGGGCCACCAAAAGCATCTAATTAGGAATTTGCTTGGAGAGGACGCTAATCTCGAGGTCTAGTCTGCTGTGGACAATATGAAGTGGAACTGCCCGGAAACTTGACTTCAAAGATGCGTCGTCTTTTAAGAGACAGAGAGGAATAAGAGCAACAAAAAAACAGCCAGCATTCTGGAGAGTTCAAATGCGGCTCAACAGGTTTCTGCAGCCAGTTCAGCTTATGTCTCCTGGGAAAATAATGAGGATATGTTCACTGTTGGGAGCACTGGTGCATACAGGGAAGGATGAGATTAAGAGATGGTGTAATGAGGAGGAACAGGAAGGGAGAATGATGGCGGGAGGGCAGAAAGAAAAGTGTGTGACTAATGTCGAAACAACTCCAGAGAATAACACGGTGGGAGTCAATGGGAGGGAGGCAGGGTTAATTCTTATGCGCATTACAAACCCCCGTCACACCCCACTGTTAACCTTCCAAGGCTCAGCTCTAGTGTGCATATTGTATGTGTGTGAGCGTAGTGTAGATTTGAGGCTGCTTCTATCCAAAGCTACAGAAAAGCTTGTCCTTAACCATGCAGTTTCATTTACCCCCTATAGAGGAACTAAGCATGTACTTTAAAGGCTGTATGGATCTAGAGGGAGGGTATGAATGAGTGAGCAAGCTTAGTGGGTGTGTGTGTGTGTGTGTGTGTGTGTGTGTGTGTGTGTGTGTATGGGCGGGCATGTCTTTTACTGTGGGAACCAACCTTCAGGAATGCACCTGATCACTTCCTCAAACTCCTCCTTTGATAACAAGAAAAGCACTCTTAACACTGAAAACAACGTTTTACATAAAATGTAATAATGAGAACAAGATTGCACTACAAATGCACTTTAACCCAAAGGAGTGCACTTCACCCAAATTACAAAAAAACCCAAACAAAAACATATGTCCTCACTTGCCACTGCTGGTATCTAGCCATGCAGAGAGTCTATATTTTATTCTTTTTTATCCATCCAGGATTTGAGGTACCCACCTCTGAGATTTCTGCTGCCTCCTCAATCCAACAAAGGTAAATGGAATTTCACTTTAAAAAAAAAATCCCATTCAAAAAATTAACCAGCAACATCATCCCTTTATAGATACAGTGTCCCCATCACTCTTAATCCACAGGCTAAGCGTCAACAGCTAGCGGCTCTGTGAGACTGTACTTGGGCACAGTGGTGGCTTGAGCTAAATGCTAATGTCAGCATGCTAACATGCTCACAATGACAATGTTAACATAAATGTTTAGAAGGCATAATGTTTACAATGTTATCCACCTTGGTTTAGTGGGCTAGCATGCTAACATTTGCCAATTGACACTTAACATAAAGTAAACAGAGGCTGATGAGAATACATATATAAATAAAATATATATGTTTTATATATCCACATTTCTTTGTTGTAGTCTTCATAGTCCAGCAACAAATTAAATCTGAAGCCTTCCTCCAAAGTCTTAAAAGCAAAGGTTTGTTGACTGAATGATGTCAGTCTACATGGTGTATATCTATGCTTGTTGGTTTAGCATCATGTTCACCATCAGTTGTTGTTTTCAGGTCATTTCCTCCTTTTTATCCCTTCTATAGGTCAGGTGGGATTGTATCACAAGAAAATAAAATAAAGTGAATTCAGTAAACATCTCCAGGAAGCGCGGGATTGGTCTCTTTCCTTAAAGGAAATGGGGTGAAATTGGTCATCTGGCAGAGGTTGTGACATTTCAACCTCTGTAAGTTAAGAAACTGAGTCCACTCACACACTCCGTTTATTTCCTTTGCACGCTCATATTGTTGACATGGTAACACATCCCACTGAACTACGTGGGGGTCCTCAACATGCAAGCACACACACACACACACACACACACACACACACACACACATCATGGCCACCATAACCCCTCTATCCACGCCCCCTTGTCCTGGCAGTCTGCAGACCAAGTCCCTGAATTCGCTTATTATTTTCCAACCCTGCCATAAGAGGAAGCCAGGGATTAACGGGGATTATGCCGTAGCGTCTCCATACAGATTTATCAGGCCTCAGCAGGGGGGGACGTCTAGGCAACAGTAGCCGAGGCAGTGGTTTTGGCGTTTGGTTGGGTGAAGTTGAACGACATGGCCTTCAAGAGACAGACTATAGTCATATTGAGGATATGAGATATACCTGTAGAAGTTCAAGGAAAAGACAGCAAGGAAGCAGAGAAAATAAACTTTTTTGATTTTCCCAAACTTTTCTTTCTTTCCAAAGCAGGATGTGGGAAAATTTGTCAGAGGGATGAAAGTCTAGTTCCCAAGCTCCGATCCAGAACATGTGTTTGTTGCTCAACATCAGCACGTTTCACAATAATGAAATGGCCCATAGTCAAACTAAATATATCTTTGACATAAGTCAAGCATTCCTGTAACAACTGACTGCAGTCAGCTTGTACGTGTGTGTGTGTGTGTGTGTTTGTGAGGGGGAGCCGTGGACAGAAAAAGAGTGATGTATAGAAAAGAAGTACAGCAAATATTTTCTCTAGCAACAGTGAAAGTCACAAGGAAGAACCGACAATTACAAGAAAGTCTCATTCACTTTTCCTTGTTTGTTTGGACTAAAAGTAAACGATGTACTGTGAATAATGTATAGTGAATTAAGAAGGTTAATGAAACCGTGTGACTCAAACAACCTCAGCAAACACAGGAGAATAAAAAAGGTACATACGGACATTGTTCTCACTGAAACGGGAGGCGTCAGGGGGTTTCTTAGACTGCAAATCCCCCTGCAGCCCCATATGTTACTATCTGTTAAATCTTTTAATGTGTATGAGTGTGTGTGTGTGTGTGTGTGTGTGTGTGTGTGTGTATTTGTGCCACTTTAGCAGACAAACAGATTAATGTCATTATTGTTTGTCAGCGGCGTCCTGCTGTTACATTTGGAGCCGGTTACATCATCCCTGAGAAAAAATATTTAAATACAAATTCAGCTCCTTGATATGAACTAAATGTAATTATCCTATAGCGTATGTATGGCTTTCATGCTTTGTTAACACAAAATGAAACTGAAAAGCCTCTCCAGCTGCATGTAGACTACAATACAGAATGACAAAGTAATCTCCATAAGACTCTGTTCATATATGCTCATGTGATCATGGTGAACGGCTGTGTGTGTGTGTGTGTGTGTGTGTGTGTGTGTGTCTGTTCTCCATGGGTGTTCTCCAGTGTTTTGCCCACACGTGCTGGAACAAAGAAAGAGCGCACTCCTCCACTCAGTCAAGTTCCCTTCATAATGACAGGAAAAGTAATTGATTACACGCCGCACTGAGCAGATAGAGCCAAAGCAGCGCCGCACAGAGCCGGAGAGACCCCAGAGAAGAGCAGGTAGTGGATGACAAGAACAACACACGCCCCATCACCCCCCTGAACCCCACCTCAATCTGCCACTCATCAACTTTTCATGGGAATCGTCTTTGACACACACTGTCAAACAGACAGAAAGAAAGGGAGAAGTCTTGAAAATTTACATCTACATTTTTGTGATGCCATGCAGTGGAGAAATCAACTATAAAGGACCATACCAGTATTTATTTTGCTGCTTTTAGTTCCTTAACTACAAATCATGCTGCCCATTTTCCAAAGTATGCAGTAGATTTCCAAATTTGTGTTGTTATTTACTGTGATACACAGCTTTTAAAGATATATCAATTGATTTTCATAACATATGGAAATGGTATGGAACCAAAGGCTGCTTGAAAAAATAGATTAAGAAAATGTGAAACACTCCAGCATGGTTTGCAAGATAGTTAGCAGTAAATGGGAAAAACATGCAAAATTACAGTACAATCTTCTAATGCCAATCATAAGAATAAACTGAGAAGGACGTAGTTCAGAGTTCAACATCAATATGAAGGTAAAAGTGACTTAGAAGAGAGGTAAGTCACTCATACAGCTTTTAATACAAATTCTAGAGATACTTAAGCAAAACATAAGCACTCAAAGTATTCAAATGCAATGAGATATTTAGACCAGATATCCTCATAGCTTGAGGTGTATTGAGACATGAAATTAAAATAATCTAAAATGTCTCTATTCCACCACTATTTTATGTCCCAAACTCCTGAAATCAGTCTTAAAAGTCACTCAGCAAAAAGGTAAAAAGCTGCAGTTCTCTCTTCTCTCCCCCCCACCATATTTCACAATAGCCAATTTTGATCTCAGCTCATGTTGTGACTGCATCTAGGTCGGGGGCTGTGCTGTTCTTTGGGAGGGGGTCTGTAACTGAACCGCAGTATGAGTCATAGTGTAAAGATCTGGCTCTTAGCAAGAGGGAAGCCCTGGGTGTGTCCACTGAGGATCACATCAGGAGGGGTGTGTGTGTGTGTGTGTGTGTGTGAGGGAGAGAGAGAGAGAAAGAGAGAGTGAGTGGATCCATCACCTGTAATGTAAATCAGATCCAGATGTGGGAAGAGGAATTCATTAATCAGATGTGTCAAGCTGCATTAGGGTCTGTGTGTGTGTGTGTGTGTGTGTGTGTGTGTGTGTGTGTGTGTGTGTGTGTGTGTGTGTGTGTGTGTGCGTGGTGTTCTAGTTTTTGGCCAGTAGATGGGGTAAGAGTACAGCAGGACTGAGCTTGACCTGAGAGAAATAACACTGCTCTCTACCCCCAACCGCGCGCGCGCGCGCACACACACACACACACACACACACACACACACACACACACACACACACACACACACACACACACACACACACACACACACACACACACGAGTGTGGTCGTCAGTAACCCTGTCCTACTGGAGATAAGGTTTAGGGGCAATGACAAGGTCTCGGAGTTACACCTAATTAGAAGTGCTTAACCATCGATACGGTCAGATAAGCATCAGTTAAGGGCCAAACATCTAGTGGCAGGCATGAGGCTGAAGTAACTACTGATGACATCAAAGCTTATTCCAGGCATCTTTTGTGTTCAAAACAGATTGCTTCCCTTATAAAACGTTCCTCTTTGTGTTTCAGTTCCCTGTACTGTGCAGGACTGACACTGAGAGCAACCAGCTCACTTCTGCTTTTCTAGAAAGCAGACGGCACAAAACAAAACAAAAAAACTCAAAACACTTAAACCAGCAGACTCTGAAAAGCTTCAGGGAGCGCTGTGTGTGTGTGTGTGTGTGTGTGTGTGTGTGTGTGTGTGTGTGTGCGTGTGTTTGTCCTGCTCCAAACTAATGTTTTCATAATTCAGACATTTAGTGCAGTGAACCAGCTTGTCTCGCTGCGTAACCACGGAGACTGTGCGTTTACTAATGGGAGGTCGCTGAGGATGGGAGCTCGTCCATCCAGAAACAAAAACGTCTGCGCCCAGCAGGGCAGAAAACAATCCACGCGCTCGTCCAATCGTTGCCACGTGTGTGCGCGCATGCTGAGCCCATTATCGCCACTCGAACGACAACAATGGCAATCAATACCAACTATCAACCCCAGATGAGGCTCAGACACACAACTGTATGTAGACTTTGTGCAGATTTGCCATAAAATCACACACAGAGCCATTTTATATTTCAAGATGCTCCCAATTTCCCCCCTATGCACTTTCACACACTCAACAAGACTGATGAGTGTTGATCTCAGGAGAAACAGCATTTACCCTGTTGTGCTTTGTGGTGTTAGCTCCTCTCGACACAGCGGACTGCTCACTAGTCTCTATTATGTCCTGTGAACTCTTTTGGCCACTAAGAGGCTGTCCAAGTACTTAAGTGAATGTTCATGGTACTTGTATGGATTGGGGGTGTAAGATACGTGTCCACTTGGAAGCAGTGTCACATTTATCAAACCACATTGTAAAGAAAACCATACAAGAAATCATGAAACGGAAACCACTTTCACCCCAGTGACACTGTAATCAAACCACTACATCCATGAAACAAATGTGAAAGAATTTGGATCTATCAATGTAAATGGATGGGACAATGAATGACAAGATGGCTAACGAACTAGAAGAGGAATTCATTTTCTTATCCTCTACTAGAAAATCATTGGTGGCAGTATGTTGAAATGTACGCCCAAACCTTAAAAGAAAAAAATAGAGAAAACTTCTCAACAGGATCAACCTATCAGCTTCTCTTAGGTGCAGGTCTGACTTTGCACGAGACGTTTACGTGAATCTCAGCAGAAGCAGACTTTCAGCTTTGGACATCTAGCAGACATGAAGCAACATTATCATCCCACTGTGTATCTGGCCAAGTCTGTCTGTTTTGTCTCTACCAATTTCTGAGAAAAACATCTGGGTCTTTAGCTTGCTAGATATTCGATTTTCTTCACCTGCTCTGAGGTTGGCAGGTAGCATTATCAGAGCTTGTTTGCTGAAAACGGCTGACACTGATTTGTAATATGGGCCATAAACTCAAAACAACAAAACTTAAGAGAGACTTAAAAATGTCTGTAGAGCCGCAGATTTGATCATTGTTGGTTTATTATTCCCTGAAACCTCTATCACATTAAACATTACAGGCAATAAATGAATTGTTCATATAAAATAAATGAATGTAGATTTAAGTCCTAAACTCTAAAAACACAACCTATATTAGACCACATGCCATTACTGTGTACGTTCACACGCACACTCAAGGGAATGACCTCCTCATCGCCCCCTTCCCGCTGTTTCCCGGTGAGAATGACGTGTGTGAGGGAGAGTGTGGGGGGATACTGGGAGGGGTCTGGTTCCAGATGTATGTGGTACTCATCAGACAGGAAACGGATAACTGACATAAGGGGTCCCGACTCAGTGTGTGTGTGTGAGTGTATAGGGTTTGTGTGTCAGGCAGGTCACCATACAGTCATGGTAAACTTACCTTTGCATGTGAATGTGAGTCATGCCTTTACAGTGTAACGCAAGTGAGTCACAGAAGACCCACGATGAGTCAAATCCTGCTCATCCATATATTTAATTAATGGCCAAACCAATATTTTAAGACACTGTTTCCTCACAATTTAAGAGAACAAAGAGATGAGGACTACATAACCCAAACAAAGAACATGTGTGTGCGTTTGTGATGCATAATGTATGTGGGGAAATCCTATGTATTATATATGCTGGGATGAGATATGGTTGTGTAGTGTGACCTCTGTGTGACAGGGGTAGTGCCTCTATGTATAATGGATGAGTATAGGTAATAAATTATGAGCTAAAGGAGAGTAATCCAGCATGGGGCTACTTCAAGTTGACGAGGGTGGAGAGCAGCAAGGAAAGAGGGAGCAGCAGCACTTGCCTGCCCTCTAGTGATAAAGAGATATCAGTTTGAAGACATCACTTTGGGCTCTGGGAATTTGTGAGGAGCAGTATTTTTGGAGGTTTTAAAGAATAAACATTTTGTTTTGTTGGATAAATATTCAACAGATGATGAGTCGATGATGAAAATGATCGTTAGCTGCAGCCACAGAATCAACATCTCTCTGACACAAGCTTTTGTTGTGGATTACATTCAATTGTATGCATGTTCACAATATTCCATCTCTTGCCTGAACCCTCACCTAGTGCATCTTTAAAGATTACAAAGACATAATAACAGCTGCATTTCCCTTTTTTCTTTGTCTGTCTGTCAGTCTGTCTGTCTTTTTCCTTTAACCTGCCAACAAATGCTGCCTTTTGTTTTGCCTCCTCACACAAAGCACAATATAAACCTGCACAACCACTAATTGGAGGCCATGACCAGATACACAATAACGCTACAGGGACCTGAACTGTGTCGCAATTGATTTCCTGGTGACTGGGGGTGCATTTTTGTGGTTACCATGGAGATGTCAAGCTGTGGCCAGCAGAGGAATTTTCTTAGTTTGGTTGGAACGAGCTCCGCAGCTTTACACACACACACACACTGAAAGAATCATAGTTTACAATGAGATTATGTGTTTTTCCTCGCTGTGCTTAGAGTTGGTGGGTGAAACATGATGCTGGGTGTGCAACTGAGCTGAAATTGTTGTGTCATACCTCCCTCATATTGGGACAAGGGCTGCAAGTTCTCCAAAACTAACCAAACAAGTCCAGGGAACACAACTTAGGGAATTCTTCAATAGACCCTCTAAACTTAATTTATTATATATATATAATATATAATATATTTGTGTCTTGACGTGCAACTAAATTAATTCAATTCTTCTCAATTGGTCATCAAGTCACAAGGGAATGTGTTGTCTTACTGAGACAGACTGACGGAGACTGACGGAGACTCCTGCAGCCAAATAACAATTTGAACACTAACAGGAGCTACCAGCATGCTCTCTCTCATGACCTGTCCTTATGATTCAGCTGCCAAACAAAAACAATGTGGGCACAATATACAAACTCGTCATGTTATTGTCCTCAATAGCACAGACAGACACCCAAACACATGAACATGATTGGGATTATTCCTCTCTAGTCCATTTTATAGCAGATAACAAATGAGTCTTTTCCTGTAAACTGCTCAGTCTCACAGCCACGTGGAGACGGCCAGCTGTGCTGTGTGAGCTGCACAGAAAGGTGTGTATATGTGTGACGTGAGAAACAATACCTTAGAAGATGTTCCAATTATAGGAGAGAACAAAGCTTCAAAGACATGCACCAGCTGGGTAACAACCACAACACAACACAGCAAACACGCCGATGAACATTTCTGATATATCAAGTTGAAATACTTCACAGTTTGTTTCCGATGTGATCTCAACATTAAATCTTTTGATCCAAGGAATCCATGGCTGGTTTCAAACAAAACTCATTCTGACCTTGACAGCTCTGACTGATCTCACATTGGCTAGGCAGAATGAGTTACCAGTTTCCAAAGACATCTGCATTCTAGCTCTGCCAGGGGGCTCTGGTGAGCCAACGCTGCGAGGGGTCCTCCACATGGAGGCCTGCCGGCAAAGCTGGCGGGCTCGCAGCTGAATTTGATAGGATGATCTCTGCAAGGGGGCTCGATGATTGTGACATCATTCCTGGACTCTGCCAGAGGGCTGTTCTCCGACTATGGCAGAGCCAGCTGCACCAGGGGGGCTACAGCTGCCAGTGTCAAGGCAGACACTATAAGGAGGGCTTGTGATTATAGAACGGGCCGATCAAGGCTTTGTTGTGCTGGTAAACCACTAACTACAGGCCTGACTGCAGCTGTGGGGTTGTAACAGTTGGCAGGTGGCAGGATTCACCTCACAAGCAATGTGAAGACCATTAATGAAAGACAAGTGCCCTGGTTCCTGCAGACTGCAGAGTCATGAGGTCATAAAATATTCGTCATGCTGCTCGGGCTAATGAAGCAGGGGTAAAAACACAACTTACCCATTCCCCAGATCATCAATATCATCATCATCTTCATCATCCTCGTTTGGGCTCTTCCCGCCGAGGTTGCTGTTGCTGAGGTAATCCCCCTTCAGGAGGGACGGATCCGAGTCGTCCAGCGCTTCGATGAGTTGGATGCGGGAGGTGTGGCTGATCCGGAGGGGGACGTCTGACTGGGTGTTTCCTGTGGACGGGGCGTCACCAGCCTGCAGACGGGGGCTGGCTTGACCCTGGCGCCATGACAATGGAGAGGAGCGATTTGATAGGCTGGAGATTGAGAACGCAGCAGCTTCATCGCTGTCGTAGCACATGGTCCCCTCCACACAGCTAAGGAAAGAAAAAGAGGACAGTAAGGTGGCGAAAATAAGAAATATTCACAGCAATGTGATTCCCGAAAAGGGTTGAAAAGGTCAGGCACAGTTTTAACAGACAGGAAGTGAATGTCTATCTGTCATTTCCTCTTTTTTTCTCAGAAGAGCTTAGGATCAGCTTCCTCCATCCAATCATCTTTCCTCCTCTCCCCAACCTGCACCCTCTTCTCTCAGTGGGACCTCAGTGTATAAAGCCCTTTACTGATTTTAAAAGGGCTTAGGGATTAGTTGGTTTCCAGGTGTCCAGTGTGCAAGTAATATTTGTGCATGTGTGTGTTTCCATGTTATTTTCCTGTCAGCAAACACGCCTTTATGCTCCTCCGTGCTCTGTGTGAAACTGCATAGCGCTGTCACTTTCTGCGGGCGCACATTTGTGTGAGTCTACAAATATCAGCATCACTAACATCACAATATCATGCACTCCCTGTGCTAAAGCAGCACAGCACATCACTGCTTAGTGTCTGGGGGTGAGAATGATGAGCATTAGCATATTAAAAGTTACTGGCTCTCAAACTGTGTGACAGTACGTGCCTTCGCCTGCTACATTAAAATTAATCTTGTCTGAAGGATACAGAATCAGCTCCACAAAAACCATCAATGGAGAAATTTTCACATGA
The DNA here is from genome assembly GCF_043641665.1 of Enoplosus armatus. Lineage (NCBI taxonomy): Eukaryota > Metazoa > Chordata > Actinopteri > Centrarchiformes > Enoplosidae > Enoplosus > Enoplosus armatus. The sequence goes on from NC_092187.1 coordinate 13,944,103, forward strand.
AATGCTAAAGCGCTAACATAAAAACAGGCAGGAAAGAAGTGGAGAGAGGATGCTACACGTCTTGTTAGAATGGATTTTCACAGGCTTTCTGCTAGTTATGCATACAGTATATATCAGGGAAAAATGTGTGTAGACAAAACAATTTGCTTGCTTGCCAATCCGTTTGTTTAATTCATGCAAATCTCACACTCTAAACACTCGTTTCACAGGAAATATGACATCTTGTTTGCACAGGAAACTTCCGCGGACAGCCTGTAGGCCTCAAAGCAGAACATGTCTTCAGGGACAGCGGGGAGTGATTCAAGGTTATTACAGTAGGATAAAAAGTATGAATGGCAAAGGAAACGTAATCCAGCAGGGAACCATCTGCTGATTTGCTCTTCATGTAGGGAGCTCCCACTGAGGGACTGAGAGAGGATGCATGGCAGGAGACGCGCGGACGGACAGACAGAGGGGAAGCTCTGAAGGACAAAACCTGAAGACACGCTGAATGCAATCAGAATGAGTGAAATACAGGAAGCAGAGGAAGGAGCGGGACACACAAATGCTCGCATGCACTTAATCATAGCATTATTGCATGTCTTGTTGTGTGTGTGAAGTGTGAGTCGTGAGTGTGCATTGGCAGGGTCGGCTTTGAAGTCAGCTTTGAGCTAATCCTGGTTCAGTTCCGTATTAACCAATGCAGAGGGAGAGCAGAGCAGGCGGAAAATGACAGACTAATAGCTACTGGTCTATCAGGAATACTGATATTGATCTGAGAGCCCACAGGCAGTTAACCACCACACCCCAACATGCTGTTAGCAATGTCAATAAGAATGTGCCCATCTCAACTGCTTTTTTAATATTCCTGGCTTGTTTGTTGTGTTTGTCTTTTCTTTTTGTTTCTTTTGTACAATGCTATCCAGTCTTGTTTGTATGTGTGTGTGGCTGACCTGTGGCTGAGCTGCACCCCTCTCAGGCTGGTCATGGTTTCCTCCAGGTTCTGTCGAAGGTCCAGAACATTTTGCACGGTCCTCTTCCTCTGGGACTCCGGGTCTGCAGGGGGTGCACAAACACACATGCGAGCACACAAAAAGGGATATTTTTAGAGACGAAATGCCATATTACATAATTAGTGAAAGACAAAAACACTGCCTAACTGTTCAAACATTTACAAATATATATGCGTACACATGGAGTTAATAACAATAAAAATAACTATAGGATAAAATATGACCAAATATGAGTTCATAAATGATTGTCTATGCTCAAAACTAACCAAGCAGACTGACTATCATGTACTGTAATGGTAAACATATTATGTTCAGTGACCAAAATCTAGGATTACACCCAATCATCTAAACAAAGCCTGAAACATAAATCTAGAACCAGGGAACAGGCTACTATGATGAAACTAGAGAATCTCACAAGGAAAAGATATGACAGAGGTAATAGTGGATGTGTACGCACAGTTGTTTTTCCAGATGGCAGTGGAGCAAACTAAATTAAATATGATGGCAGTCAGACAGACAAAACAACAGAGGAGACCTTTAAGACTATATAAGTCTCACACTCCTTTGTCTGTCTGTATTTCTGTCTGTCTGTCTGCCTGGATGGATGGATCCCTCTTCCCCACCAAAAGCCTTTTTCATTTAAACCCACCAGGGGACACATTGGCATTTGTCTCACCCCTTCCTAATATGCTGTAATCTGCTCAGATTGGGCTATGTACAATCATGCTGGGTCATCCAGCCAGACTGCTGTTTTATACGTGTGTGTGTGTGTGTGTGTGTGTGTGTGTGTTTGTGTGTGTGTGTGTGTGTTCAAACAACTTCCTCCAGGGGGTTGGACGACTGGATGCAATCAACACCAAAGTGGCTCAACCACTTAGTGATACAGACACCCTGTACTCATGCTGAGGAACATGCCGTTCTAATTTCAAAACATGTCAATCTGAGAGCTTGATATGAGTTCCTGATTTTGTTGCTACTATCGTAACATTTTCTGGGCTGCAAGCTCAAACCTAGCCAGGGGTCAGACCTACATATATATAATCTATCATATATAGTCTCACAGAGAAAGTAAGGTAATCAGGACACCTAAGCTGCATCACATGACCTTGACCCTTGCTCTCTCTCCTGCTCTCTGATGTGTATTTATGTGTGGTGGGGGGATGGTGATAAAAGAGTTATAGTGGTAAAATATGGGACAGTCAGTTCACCCCTGAGGTTCAGTTCAATAGACCATTAGATCTGACCAGCTGACTCCCAAATGAGCACAGCAAGAAATTTACTACAACCAATATAAGTGTACTTTTACAAACACGACTGTGTTAGTGTTGAACAAATGCACTTTCAGGTTCATCATTATCAAGTTTATATATTCTCAACAGACTTTTTTAAAAGGCGTAGCTCAGTTGCTGATTTTCACTTTCATGTTTCCACGTCAAAAACATTGCTTTAAGAAAATTGCAAGATGGAACTTTTCACAAAAACTGACAGTAAACAGGGTTCAGCTGTTATGGTCCATCACTTTAGTCTCAACTGAAATATCTCAAAAACTACTGGATGGATTGTCATGGAATTTTCTACAGAGAAATGACCCCCTGACATTTCCACAAGCACCACCATCAGATTGACATTTTTGTCTTTTAGTGAAATATCTCGACAACTATTAGCCTACAATGACATTACACACATTCATGGTTGCCAGAAGATGAATCCTAATGACTTTGGAGGTCCCCTTATTTTTCCTCCAGTGCCACCATGAGCTTCACATTTTTGGTTTTGAGTGAAATGTCTCAAACGTTTGGGTGGATTTCTACGTATGAAAATTGGTTCACACATTCATGTCCCCCTCAGGATGAATTGTTTGGTGTTCATTAGCTCAAAACCTAAATTCCAATACTTTATGACCAAATACTTGCTAAACTAAAGACATTCCCACCAGCCTCAGCTGTACATTGTGTTTTACTTAAGATGAACATGTTAAACTTTATACATGGAAAACATCAGCATGCTGGTGTTAGCATTCAGCTCAAAGCCCAGCTGTGCATAAATACAGCCTTACAGATATGCTAGCACAGCTGTAGACTCTTCATCTTGTTAAATATTCAAAATAAATGTTTTAAACTTTGGAAAAACTGATAGATACCCTCTATATATGACCCTGAAACACACAACCCACCCCCTCACACATAAACTCAGCCCATTCCCAACCACCCCTCCTATGAATCAGTCCAGCTGGCTAGTGAGGAGGTGAAGGGGGAGAGGCCAGTCTAATGAGTGAGGAGGACAAATCATGAGCTGCCAGAGGTGTCAATCTCAACAACAGCTGCAGACTAAACGCTGTGGTCCTGTACCCACATATATATGGTGGGTCGGCTCACATGCACATACCCAGTTACACACTGAGAAACACTTAGTCCAGGCCCGATTTATAAAGCTGGATTGATTTCTCCTAAAAAGAATGGCCACACAGACAATTGATTAGGCAGCCCTGGGGACAGGCAGTTCAGTGGAGGGATGATGAAGTCATTGTGATCCAACCGTCTGCCGCTCACACACACATACATAAAGACACACATTCACACAGTGCAAATGTTTCATAACAAAAAATCTATACAAAAATAGAAGTACTTTGTTCTGCCGGAGGTTCTCACATGAAAGGTAATGATGCACAGTACGGAAATTCAAGCCATAAAGAGCCACTTTTCAGCATTAAAATGTTTAGCGGGAACAAAGAACACCTAAAATATTCAAAGACAGACAAAGTCTGACACACACTCAGGCACACGCACACACATGCAGGCTTTAATTGGGGTTTTTAATTACCCTAAACGTGAGCTTTGTTTAACATCGGCGTCAAATTGATTAGATACGGTCTGCATGATTGTGCCTGCGCCTGTGTGTATGTGTGTGTGTGTGAGTGCAAGTCTGTAAAAGACTTCCTGCCCGGCCTCTGCTCTGGCCCTGGTGGTCCCAGCTGGCATGGGGGGGGGGGGGGGGGGGGGGGTTTGGGAATTAGGGATGCAAATATCCCTGTCAGCCCCCCAGGGGTGCAGATGAATTACACTGATCTGGTTCAAAGTGAGTGTGTGTGTGTGTGTGTGTGTAGAAGTGCTCGTGTGCATGTGCATGTATGTGTTGGGACAGTGAGCTCCACCTGCCTCTTCTCGACACACACTCCAGCTCTGAAGAGGCTGTGAAACTAGCTGAGGAGCCTCTCATAATGGCCCACTCAGACTCTTGAAATGAGAGTCAGCAAGTTAGAGTGAGAGTGTTATTGTAAGTGCATGCATGTGCTGCATGTGCAGGACAACCTCTGCATCCTAAAATCCTAAAACAGGTCTACTCTCAGACAAAACAAAGAGACAGAACGACTTCAAAGAGGCAAAACAAAGTTAAAGGTGCAAAGGATGAAAGAAAGACGGCATTTTATTTGCGCATATTCTGCCAGCTACATCGCAACAAGACCACAGACGGCAAGACAACATAAATGTAAAAATAAAGAGAGGCACTGCCTTTTTCTCTCTTATTGTGTGTGTGGTCAGGTCACAAGCCCATTAAACAGAATAGCTGGTCTTTGAATTAGCAGCATTAGTATGGCTCTCAATGCATCCCCACCCTGTCTGTGGCTCTCAGCCCCAAGGCCATTTGGTCCTAGTGAAGATATAAATCTTTAAAAATGCATCAAATATATCATTTCATTAAAAAAAATCTCTTAATCTCCTAAAATATCTTGGCACTGTACCTTTTAGCAAACATTACTCAAACCAGAGTAAATGGGTCTGTGGGGGACTATTTTCAGCTGAGGATTAATACACATTTAGTGCGTGAGTGAGTATTTTCAGCAGCAGGCTGGTGTTTGTAGGTTCGACAAAAAACAAAAGAAAAAAACAACAGTGCTCATGTCTATCCATAATGAAGGAACATGCCACCCAGTGCAACAGTGTGACTCATTTATGTGTTTTTAATAGTCTTTGGACAACAATGGACGCCTGTGGCACAGAGAAATAAGCTATATCAGGCATTGGCTACACAGACAGCACTTGTTGGTGGGATAAACTAATTTTTTTGGTTTTGGTCTTTTAATGAGATTTGTTGAAAATAAGAAACATATAAAATATTGCCCGCCTCATCCCTCAAAAGTAGAAGAACGAGTATACTTCATGATGTGGATGTCTGATGGCCACTTGGCAAGCAGACAGAGTGAGCACAAAAATAAAAATAAGGGAGCCAAACTGCTGTCCACTTGGTTTCCTCTCTTGGGTCACTTGGCTCTCCCCTCCATTAGAAAGAAAAAAAAAACTCCCCAAAGACACACTAATGGCCTTGAGATTGGCAGGACCATACAGGAGTCTGCCACTGTGCGTGTATGGGTGTGTATGTGTTTGAGCATCCTTCTTTGACAGGTGTGTTTCTGTGTAGTGTAAATGCGAGTTCATGCAACTGCCTGCACATTAGTGTGTGTCTTTGGCAGCAAGAGATTCCAGTTTTGCAGAATATGAATGAAGGTTTGAGAAATGGCTCATGTTTCTATTCTTTCCTTCCTTCCCTCCGGATGTCATTTGTCCCTGTCCTGTCCGTGTGTGCACACATATGTTAGTGTCACCGTAACACTCCTCGGGGCTACAGTACCCTTATCACATGATAGATGTGTGTGGCTGAGCATCACTGCTCCTACACCATAAAATGGCTGTACCTCCAGCAATGTGTGCATGTCTTTAAAATAGTCATACACTTCCAAAGTGGCTGGTTTGTCCGCAACAAAGACAATCATTACAGCATTCCTGACAAGTGACATACACTCACACAAACAGGATGCTAGTAAAACCTTTGTGGTTTTTGTTATTGTTTAAGTTTTACGTCTTTTTGAGAATGTCTCTTTTGGGCATGGTGGCAAAAAAATGAAAAGGTGAGACAAAGGTAGAGCATGTGACAACGCAGATACACACCTGTCACAATGTGTATATGAACCTGCTAAGCTACTAAAATGGTTCTTTATTTTGTATTTAGTTATTAATAAGTAATATTCCTTGTCTTCTCTCTTTCTCTTTTCCTGTCCTCTGTCTCGGCTCAGCCTAGCATCACAGCCCTCTGCTGACCTCAGACAGTTTTCATAACAGGAAGCATTACAACACACAGCCATTCCTGCACATCTGGACGGGGCCGACAAACACACGCTAATGCACCCAAATGTGCATCCACGCATTTGCACATACACACACACAAACACACATGCACTTAAGTTCATCCGCTTCACTGGGATGTCGCAACAGGATATTAGAGCCCTTGAAGATCATATCTGATAAGGGACACGAATGGTTAACGAGCATATTGGAGCACAATATTGCTGTGAGCACTAAATTTGAACAGTTGTTGGTTCAAATGCAACAAATGCTGCAGCAATCTTTCCATGACAGAATGATTAGTGTGTCAATGCTCATGTGTGAGAAAGAGAAGATACTGAGAGACAGTCAGTGGTGGTTTGGTGCAGCTGACTGTGTTGAAATCCGTTTTTAAATTGGGAACCCTTATATAAGAGTAGATTCCATAACAGAAACAGAGAGCGTGAGCAACACACTGTCTGCCTTAGAAACACAGTTACAGACATTTGCACGTTACAAATAGATCCTGGATCCTCTGTGCAGCATTTAGCCGTTAAAACCTTGGAACTTCTCTCCCTTATACCCTCAGCCCAGATCTCCACACCTCCAAAACCTGGCTCTGAACGTTGACCTAAACACAAACACACACGCATAAACACACTGGCCATATCTCCTTAACCACAGCCCTATCAGCTTAGAAGTCAGAGCGCTATCTGCTTAGAGGGGAAGATGAGGAAGCTTTAAATGACTTGAGAGAAGTTTACTTTCTTAGAAAAGAAGATCAAGACCTCACCAAGGTAACACCAAAAAAATATCTCACCTCCAGCCCTCCTGATTAGGCTTCAAAACACATAGAGGATTGAGTGTGTATTTCTCTGTGCTGAGCTGCACTGGAGGAGATTAAACGTTTGAGGTGCTTTAAGAGTAAAGGGAGGCACAATCTAAAACACACCCACCACACATACTGTAAACACACATGGCATGCAGATGAGGCTGCCAAAAAATGATCACCTGGAGGGAAAAAAACAGTTTAATGGATGTGCATGTGTTTGTTTGTGTGTGTGTGGCATCGTGAAATCTCAAATATCTACAGCTTTCAGCCGTATGTCTTGTGCTTCCTGTGTATGCTTGAAAACTTTCAGCTCGAATCCAAATCAGAAACAATCTAAATACTGACTGACACACACATTCATGCACACAACCACACACACACAATTACACGCGGACTAAATAAACCCAGCAACGAGCCAAGGCAGACCATAACGTGTGGCAATGTTTGGGTGTATTTTTGCTCAAGAGAGTTGTTTCCTGTGGAACTGTATTTTACGATGTGCTTAAACCCAGCTGCAGCTCCGCTCTCACATGTCTGACAGACAGTCTGTACTCTGTGTGCAGTGCCTGCACTGTTAATAAGGTGATGGATGAGACAGTAAAACTGATGACAGCAAGTTAGCAAGTATCTCCACTAACATTTTACAAAATCTATTATTTTGTCAATTAATCAAGTCTTTAAAAATGTTTAAAAAAAGGCAAAAAAGCCCAAGATGACGGCTTCAAATGTCTTGTTTTGTCTGACCAACAGTCAAAAATCCAAAGATAATCAGTTTAGAAGACAAAGACAAAAGAAACTAGTTAAAAAATAGTTATTTTATTAATAGTTATTTATGTATGAAGATATTATATATAATATACAATTTCTGGAAACTCAGTTGAGAAGCTTTTAATAAAATAGCCTGTTATCTGGTAAATCAAATACCTGACAAATCAAAGTACTTCATCACATTGATAGAAAAATCCTGTGAATATTGCCATAAAGGTGGCCTAATAACACCAGAGGCTGACAAGTCATTTCCCAATGTTGGCATTTTGGCTTTAAAATGGCTGGTATGTGTATGCTAGTGTGTTTGTTTACAGAACATCTGGGACTGTAGGTTTTCTCTCTTCACTCTCCCACTCAATTTTGTGTTGTAGCATTGCAGCTGGATTGTGCCCAGACAAAATTCAGATTCCAATTCCTGCCAGAAAACGTCCATATGCGGTTTTTGGGATCAACTAAGCGTGTAAGCAAAATCAAATCTTTATACATCCAGATATATTCAGTAAAAGACTTAATGTGAGTTATAATTGGGTCATAAAAACCTCAGTGCAATAACAGATGTAACCATTAAATAGGTGATGACTTGTGATCAAACCTACAGTATATTTATAGTTCAACAAATAGGATCAGAGGAGGTGCTGAAAAGCTGTTCATCAGGTAACGTCTCTGTTCGCTAATTGTTGCTGATTTAGCTTCACTGCATTAGCATTGTCACTGGTGTATGCTGACCATAATACTGTCATCTGACTCAGATTTATGTCTGTGTGCGACTAATACTACAGCTACAACATGCAGATAGCTACATCACCAACAATGGGCACTTTTATCTGAGACCTTTCATGAAAACACAAATAGAACAGAAATAGATGAATACTTAGCATTCCTCATCACAAGGCGGCCTACATAACTCTCCCTCTGTTTATCTCCTCTTTCTTTCTATCTCTCTCACACACACACACACGTATTAAGTATATCATATGTCTCAGTATCAGTTTAGAGACTATATTGTGTTTTAAGAGCCAGGTTTCTGAAAATCTTACAGACCCATAAATGTAATGTTGGGCCTGGCTAGAATGTCTGTATCATATCATTACTTAATCCATCTTGTCTATTTCATCATGATATTTAAGTTAAGCACCAGGAGCAATTTAAGGGTAATCTTCCCATGACACTCATCGTAGGTAAGTTGATTGTGAGTGTGAGTGCTCCGGTGACATCAATAAGCACTTAAATCTTTCAAACATCAGTACAAACAAAAAAAAAAAGCAGAATAATAACTTGTTTGTGTTTTAGTGGCAAGCTGCATGTCTGTGTGTGTATGTGTGTTGTGTAAGAGCTGATGAGACAAAAACACAGAGAGTACTAATATGATTTAGGAGGCGGATGGCAGGAAGCAGACAGCACTAATGCAATGGCCCCTGCATTAAGACCTTAGAGACTGACCACAAAGCATTATAAACACACACACAACAAGGGAGAAACAACTGCATAATCATACATGCATCCATATGTACGAACAGTCTTCCTATCTATGAATACTCCTGGTGACAAAATCCCTGTCACAGTAAAAAGATGTCCTCTGTCCTCCTCCTGAAACACTTGTACCAGAAATATCCTCTCTGCTGTCTGACTGGTGACAGAACACTGCTACCCGTCAACTCGCATCAGAGTTGAAAGAGAGGAAGAGGAAGAGAGGGAGAGAGAGTTGGAGGGATGCTTTATTCCTCACTTTCCTTGGGCGTTTGTGTTTATTCGGCTTGTCACCACCTCCTCGAAGGGAGGACGACTGCCCTGAATCCCTCAGTCAGCGGAGCCCGAGGTGGAACCAGCCGCTCTGACCGCACCCGCATCGCATTAGAGACTCAGCACTGCGATCACAATGGAGGGACTGAGTATGAAAAATACCCTGTCACAGCCAAAAGGATGAGTACAGGGGAATATAGACAGGAGAGGATATCAGTGACACACATTGAATATACGTGTGTGTGAGCTCTGAACATTTAAAGCTGCAGCACTTTGTTGTTATTTCCTGCAGCGTTGTCAAGTTCTCTTGAACAGGATTGTGTGTGTGCCTGTGTTTGCCTGTGTGTGTGTGTGTCTTCCTTTTTAGGCTTTGTCAATTTCTCTGTAGGCTTTATTGTTCCACAGACAGCTGACAAGGATGCAAGGGTAACCATTCAACCACACAAACATCCCCACACACACACACACACACACACACTAAAATAACAAGCGCTTATGTGTCACTGGGTTGCATTGAGTTCTCTTCTGCTGAGCATGGTCACGTGTAAATGACACAGTCACCCAATTTCTACGGTGAGCTCAGCCAACACCAAAATCACGCACCATCTCCAATCTTCTAACCTAAATCAATTTTCTCTATCTGATCCTTCATAAAGTAAAATTCCCCCCAAATACTCAAATCTCCATCCAAACAGATGTCCTTTGGGCTTTAATCTGTAATTCATTTTAGTCTCGATGGCTGGCCTTTTCCACGGTGATAGATCTGTGATTAGTGGAATGGAGGCTGAATCTTCTCATTATCTTTATGCAAGGCCTAATCCGGATGCTTGCTGGTGTCTTTAGACCAGATCCTCTCTAAACTGAGCTGCCCCATGCTGGGAAGGGCCACTGCTTTAGGGAGCTTACCCACTCACGTACACTTCATTATGGGTGCTGGATGGGACCGAGAGGTGTCATTAGTGGCACACATCTGAGGTCCAGTGCTTTAGATTACCCTGGCAGCCTATGCAGTATATTGCTTTACAAGGTGTCATTCAGGTTGACTCATTTTATTGGCAGAATTTACAGAGTTTATCATTCTCCGCTTCCATGTCTAACCTTGATGCTAGAAGATATCTGATAAAACATGCTGCATTTGGGAGAATTACTGCTTTAAGTCCAGAGCTGCTGCCCGTGGATACACAAGTCAAGTAATTCTCTAAATCCAATTAACACAAAGCTCTTCATCACTCACTGGTAAAACATGTATGTGCGATTAAAGAAAAACAGATTATACTGACACTAATCCCAAATCACCTCGCAAGAGAGAGAACATATAGGCCTAACCTTGAAATATTCTGGATTTTTTTTCCTTTTTCTTCATTGAGAGTGTGTGTGTGTGTGTGTGTGTGTGTGTGGGAGGGCGGTTATCCCTTTTAAGAGCATAGCTGATGGTCTTGGGTTATACATCCCGATTAGACCTCAGTGGCATTCTCTATTATCTTTGCTTACAACTGTAGGCTAATCTCAAAAGGACAGTGTCACAGTGCATGCTGCTAGCTGCCACGCAACATGACATGTTCAAGACACAGGCACATATTTTACTCCCTGTAGCTAACTGAGCTAACAGATATAGCTTCCACAACAACAGGCTATGACCGAGTTATGGTCATCATGAAATAATACCATACAGTACAATGTATGTATGTATGTAGGAAGCAGATGAGGAGAAGGTGGGCCTGTACAGTATATGGGAAGGGGAGGAGTGGATCACTGGGAGTGATCCATTGAACAGCCATAATCTATCTTCCTATGACAGAGCACACAGAGCAGAAACCAATTAGCTGCGCGTCCCATCGGAAATGGAGAAGCAGATACGATAAAAGATGAGCCCACAGCCGCAAGCTACAGGGCAAGCTACAATTAACCTTTTCCTAACACACACACACACACACACACGAGTGTACTCACACAACAATCTTACACACCTACTGTGGTTTCTATGATAAACCTCTGGCAGGTTGTGGTAGATTGTAATGACCCGAAGCAACACTTGGTCACTTGGGATGCCAGGTAGGAATTTAGGTCATTGGCTATTACCATTATTTTACTCCAGTGTCTCTCTCTTTCTCTGTCTCTCTCTCATTTATCTCCCTCTGTGAATGAAGTCCTGCCCTTTTTACTTCTTGTCCATAAATCTCAATTCTTACCCTGTTCCTTTATTTCTTACTCTTTCAGTCTGTTTTTTTTTCCTCCCTCCCTACCTGGCTGCCTGGCATAGGTGTGGCAAGCAACAACACGACAAGAACTGAAACAAGGAACAAGGTCACACACAGATACACACTCACACACACACCATGTACAGTGCGCGCGCACACACACACACACACACACACACACACACACACACACACACACACACAGAGGGCGGCAGGGGCAAGGTCACACAAGCTGTGATTTGGGGGCTGTGCTGCAGGAGGCAAGCTGGTGAAGAGAGAAAGAGAGGAAATGAGGAGAGAGGAGGAAGACAGAGAGGTTTGATGATGGACAGAAAATGATTTCCTCGCATCAAGCCAGATATAACGACCCGCTACAGTATTCTCTCCCCATCTCCCTCACTCACTGATGCTATCTGCTCCTGCCGAGAGGGAGGGATGGAAAGAGAATGAGCAATAGATAGAGAGAGAGTGTGTGTGTATGAATGAATAATGGATGATAGGTGCAGATTTAGACCCTGGTTTGACCTATTAGTCACAAACTCAGTCATCATTCTCACAATACACCCCCACTAGCTAAAACTTTGGATACTATGTGTCCCGGCACATTCGCCCCCGATGTGGGACAGGGACAGTGTGTATGTGTATGTGTGTGCATGTCTGTGTGAATGGTAGCACGCTAACTACCTGCCCATGCCACCACCCCCTCAGATTCCCCTCTCTCCTCCCACACGTTGCCCTCGGTAACAGGGGGAGAGGTGGGGGGGGGGGGGAGGTACGTGTGTGGGGGGATGGATAGTGACCATCTGTCAGTGGCCCGGAGATCAATGGAGCTGGAGGGGAGGTGGGAGGGAGGGGGTAAGGGAGTGGTGCAAGGCTAAATATGTGGCCCACTGTGACCGGAGAGCAGCCGTTTTATTTACCGACTGAAAACACACACCCCACCAGTCCCACTCACACGGCCTTTATTAACGAATGGCTGATTTCGGTGTGAGCCAGGAGATGCTGAGGCTGCGGTATTGACATGAAACATACAGTTTAGACTCTAACTACCGCACACATCGATGCATACATGCATGGACTACTTTCACTGATTTTTTAAATATGCTCCTGTCTATATATCTAGCTCACTGTGGCAGTGGGTCAGGTGAGGCTAGGACAAGAAACTCCAGCGCTAGCTAATGAATCAACAACAAAACAATGTCAGCCCTCCGGAACTGCTACTGTACTACAGTGCTAGTACACATCCACACAGATACATACAACATAAATCAATTTTACACATATAAATAAAGCACATTTGACTGCTACAGTGATGTAAATGGGGGAATTTCACAACCTACAGAGCGAGGGCTCTCACCATCATTATGCTCTGCTGCAATAGAGACTGAACTCATTCAAAATTCACTGTTGATGCTAGAGCTACAGCTAGAGCTGGAGGGAACAGTTTGGGTGTGGAGAGTAGGGGATGTTTATGTTATTCAACGTCCACTGAATCAATAAGTAAATGTTAACTTGTTGACATAACTGAAGCCTGTCCTAAGTGATGTAGGTGTAATGCCTGAACCTGTGTGTTTTCATGCAAAATAGGGATAAAATAGCAGGCTCACCAAGCATTTGGCTGAAGAGCAGCTGCTCCAGGTCTCCCAGAACCGTCACCACTAACTCTGGGTCCACCTTCAGAAAGCCCTTATCATCTTCTCCCTCCATCCCCTTCCTCTCTTTCTTCTCCTCTGTTGACAGAGCTGCAGATCTCCCCTTCTCCCCTAGTTTCTTGCCATTAGTCCCAGTATTCCCAGCTCCATTGGAGTTAACCTTAGTCGGGTGGTCTGCAGGGTCTGTATCTGCATTCTGGCCTGCCTCAGGGCCCTTGCTGATGGGCTTGACCTCAGCATAAGGTCCCCGTGGTTTACCAGGGGCAGGGATTCGACTCGGCTTGCCCACGTTAGAAGTCACAGACGGGGAGCACAAAGGTTTAGGCTTCCCTTGGAAAAGAGACTGTTCTGACTTTGAAAGGGTCCGGGAAAGTGGTGGTCTCCCACCTCCAGCCTGACCTGTCTTAGTCTGGCCCGGCTTGTTGGTGCCAGTGCCAGGCCGGCTCGTATCATCATTCCAGCGAGGAGATTGGTACAGGTGAAGCTTCTTCTCAGCATCAGTAAGCACACACAAGTTGCTAAGTGATCGCTGCTTGCGGAGCCTGGACGGATTGGGGATAGGGATGGGGATAGATCCAGAGGTGGGCCGATAGACTTTGAGCTCTGGCCCGGAGGGACGTGAAGGTCCCTGGGGCAGAGTGGAGGGCTTGACCGAGGGCTTCCTAGAGGCCATGGCCTGGGCTGAAGTTTCCTGGCAGGAGACAGCAGCAGACCTCAGGTCCAGCTCTCTGGGCTTAGCCGTCATGCTAATGTTAGCCACATTAGCCTCCAGCATCCCTCCTGCAGAGAGCCAAGCAACAGCATCAGTGACACACACACACACACACACACACACACACACACACACACACACACACACACACACACACACACACACACAGTGAAATACACAGAAGCAGACAGAAAGAAATGGAGGGAGAAAACGGGAGAGAGAAAGGTTTAAAAAAAAACAAAAAACGCCAAGACTGTCTGGTTTGCTCTCCCTCTCAGTCTCCAGCGGGTCCAGACTGAGCCAGACTCCCCACTGTGTGAGACTGTGGGTTCACCCCTCTGTTGAAAATGACGAGTGGGTTAGTAGAGTGGCAGTTACCGTTACTCACTGCTGGTAATCCATGGATCCGCAGATCCGTGTCCAGTGCCTAAATCCACTTCCTCACAGCGTGTCTGCGGCTCCCTGAGCAACAATAGCGCTGCTAGAATAAAATACAGCACTGACCAGCCTCTTTCTCTGTCTCCCTCTCTGCCTCTCGCTCGCTCTGTATTCCCTCCCGCTTGCCAGGCAAGCAGCAGCCGACTGACAGCAGAAACAGTTGCAGCAGCAGCAACATCCCCCCTCCTCTTTCTCTCCTCCCTCTACCTCTCCCTCACTCGCTGGTTTGCTCGCTCTTCCCCCCGCTGGCTCATTCACCCTCCCTGTCCTTCCTCCTCTATCACTCCTTTCTTGTTGTCTCTCTCTCTCCCTCTCTCTCCTCCCACTGGCTGATTCACCCGCTTATTCCTGCCTCTCTCTCTCTCCCTGTCAAACACACACCGCAGATGATATCTTGTGCTGCACACCAGTGAAGACAGAAAGACAGAAGAGAGAATAAAGAAAAAGAAAGACAGAAAGAGAGAAAGAAAGAACTGTATATTGAGCTCAGTTGCATGTGACTCAAATGATCCTAGATGCCAAATATTGCGGTCAGAATAAAGACCCCCTGCACACACACACATGCATATCCAATCGCTCATAATCACATTAGCTGCTCTATTCATCCATTCACATTCAGATTTTCTTATGTGCCCTAATCACGAGAGGCCCACCCATGATTAAGCTGATTCAAATTATCTGAAAAACAGCCGTGACTGCTGGATCAGCTTAGGAGGGGAGAGCAGGACACACATTTATCAGTCCCTACCCCGCAACGAGATAGGCCATTCACTAATTATGCTTCAATTTGCAACCAAAAGGCCTCAAATGATCATCACACCCCACCTGCATTACATTACCTCGCCACTCATTGCTATCACTCTTTTCCCCTTTCCTCCTTTCCTTTCCTTCCTTCCTCCAGACCTACAGTATGTCACCCATCCCCCCTTCCAGTTAATGTAGATCTATGCACAGGCCATTAAGTTTGTAGATTCATCACAGTCTCATCCATCCCTCAGTACAACTATTACGATACCTCACACACGTGTGCATGTGTGGGTGTGTGAATGAGAGTTGGTGTCTATATTTTTGTCTATCCTCGCCTGCATGTATTTGAGTGTGTGTGTGTGTGTGTGTGTGTGTGTGTGGGTCTGTCTCTACGAGTGTGTCACATTGATGAGACAGGCGCAGAGAAGCCAAAGCTCCCATTCAGGCACTTGGTTAGCTCTGGCACGTTCAACTACGTCATCTCATCGCTCTGGACATCCCATCTCAATCAACACAGGACACAGGAGTAACTTCTTCACCCTCTTTATCGTTCCCTCGTTCCACTCATGTCATCGTCTCCCGGTTTGACCCGGATCCTTTGCTTCAAATACCTACAGCGTCTATTCCTTTAATTCCTCATAACACACAGAGCTGGGTGGAGATCCGATAAGAGAGGGACATTAACAGAGACAGAGAAATAGTATGATGTTGTCATTTCTCCTTTGTCTTTATTTCCATTAGAGGTAATCATGATGACAGCGCATAAAATGAACTTTAAGTCCACCATTACTCATTAACGATCAATATAACTGTTAGCAATATCATTTGTTTTTCAGTATTAATGCATCCTGTCTCCATACAGGTCTTTTGCCATGTTTATCCTCTGGCTGTATTACCGTTAGTGCACTCCACTTTTGTATACAAGCAGCAATGCCTGCAGCTGTGATGTTATCAGGTCTCAAACTGTTAGGAGTAGTATTCAAACAAGCAGGCTGTTGGGCTGATGCCCGTTTTCCGTTATATTTGCATAAATTGGTTGACACTAAACCAGGGCGAAAACAAGCTGTGTCCTGTCTGCTCACATTCCACGCTCAATATTAGAGAGGTGCTTTAAAAAATGGCTAATTTTTCAACAGTACCCAAACTGGCGCCGATTGAACCCAAAAAATGACAACGACACGCATTAAGGAACTTGCACAGCACATTTGCCAACAACCTAACATCCATATGGCCTTGACTGAGTGTGTGTAGTACAGGAGCTCAGTAGCAGACAAAAACAAAGACATACAGAGGCTGTTTTATTGTGTAAAGGCCAAAGCCATTAATTAGAAGCAGCTAGCTTTAATAAAGACCCAATGTTGAGGTGGTTATGCCACACTGAGGCCAGAGCTGTGTGGTGACAGTTATGGGGGCTCTGGGGGCTGGTAGCAGGCCAGTAGGGGGGTAAGGGATGTAATTTAAGGCTAATAGGTGCTGTACGTCAGCTCTTATACCTCCCTGATGACGGATTAAGGTTAGTCAAACGAGAGCGTACAAGGCAGGTCTGTGTGGCGCACAGATGAACTTGGGGCAAAGACACGCGTCAGTGCTCTTGAAAGCACGTATACACACACAGGTAAAGTGTGTGTTGGCAGCACACAGCTACGTGTTTGTTCCAGTACTCGTCTCTCTGGCTCCACAGTCTAATCACTTTAATATATGGCTGATGTAAACATATATTCTCTCGCTCTCTTTCTGCTTAGTCTCTCTCTCCACACACGCGCACACACTCTCCACACACGCGCGCACACACACACACACACACACACACACACACACACACAGCATGCTGTCTGACTGACCTGAGCAATCTGGCCTGACATCAGAGAAGCTGGCAGTTTCAGGGTGTGATGAGTGCCAGTGCTCAGCATTAGCCTATACATTCATCGCATAGCAGACTCACACATTCAGTATGTCACAGAAGTGTGTGTGTGTGTGTGTGTGTGAACGCGTTTGTGGGCTGACCACAGTGGCCGGAGCCATGGGAAATTTGCTGCGATGACGGGGAAACAGTTCCATAGACACATAAAGACACTTTTAAGTAAAGGTAAGAGAGACAGGTAGACAGAGAGACAGGGATGAATGGCTAGATTGAAAACAGTGAGTGAGAGTGAGAGTGAAATAGAAAGACAGACAGACAGACAGACAGACAGACAGGCAGAGAGAGGCTCTCTGTACTTTGCATGAGTATATTTGCCCTAGCATCTCTAAACAGTTAGGAACAGATTCGCCACTATATTTCTACCAAGCAGTCATGTGAAGTAGCCAGTCGGACACACACACAGAGACACTGTGTGGTGCATTATATGCATGTTTACAAGGTTACACAAGGTCTCCAGCTTTGAAAGGAAAAGTACTGCGAGAGAAGAGGAAAGCACTGCTGTTTTGGATGTAACCAATTGTATTCGAGTGCCTTAAACTTTAAGAGGAACGGCTCCCATTCGACTAAGCAGATGGCATGCGTTCTCACTTTCACCCACTCCCTGTTGTCACCCACTCCCTCTTGGTTCCTCTTGTTTTGCCTTTTTGTGTCTTGGTACAAGAGGAAAAAAAAGTTGTTCTAAAGATGAGACAAGCGTGAATGGGGCGGGAAGTGAGAAGAAAATGACGAGAGTGAGTGTGACTGAGAATAGAAGATGAAGAAAAAAGGAGCAAAGTCAGAACAGGATAGAGCAGACGCCATGAAAGAAGCCTACTGGATGCTACTGGAAAAAAGGAGAAAGAATGTAAGAATGTGAAATTATAACGCAGAAAACAAAGCAATGAGGAAAGTGAGAGAAGGAGGTGGAGGAGGAGGAAGAGGATGGGGTGAGGAAGGATCTCTGTATGTGTGCCAGAGGAGCAGAGGAAGCCTGTAAGACAGAGAGGGGATATCCTGCCTCACCGCCTCGCCACTCCTGCTACGTTTGCTTATGTCCGCTAACACGCTAACGCATAGGGTCCACAGGACACGGGGATGAATACCAGACCATGACACACATATACACAAGGGAAGGCTCACAGTCACACAAACACTGGTATTGCACCAACACAATAACATGGCTATTAATGTCCTGTTTACACACAAAATACTGAGATGACAAGCTGATACGTACAGCGTGTGGCTTCCTAGTCTGAGTCACAAATGTATGTGTGAATGAAGGAGGAGTTTTTCAACACTGACACCTCTTTGGTGGTCTCACTCAGTTGCTGATGATGCACAACATGAGTCACTGGCTTAAGCATTTGGACAATGCAGCCACTTAAAGGCTATCACTCATACCAACTCCTGATTCCGGAGGCACAAATGTTAATCCAACAAAAACACCATTCTCTCGCAGGACAAATGTGACACACTCACCATGAATCACACACACAGCTGAGAGTCTGAAAAAACACCAACTGCCATCCAGGGGAATATTAAAGTGTGTGAAAAGAAGGAATTTGTGTGTGTTTTAAAAAAGCTATCTCTTTGGAGATGCTCCCTCACAGACAGACTCAGTGTTGACATTCTCAGCACACTTCCCAGGGGTATCCCACAATGCTGTGCTGCCAGAGGCTGGTTGCCTAGTTACAGCGTGGTGTGCATACAGCAGCGGTGGAGATCATCAGCCTGTGTGAGTGTGTTCACTTGTGTCATTGTGCTTCTGTCAGCGGAAAAAACAAAACTACGGTTGCTACAGTAAGATATACACATACATGAATACAAATTTAAAATATGAAGATATATAATGAGGACAATATGAGTGCATGAATCAATTAACATCAGGAATCTTCACCCTCAAAGTATGCGCACTTGTTCGAGTGTACGCTTGATTCTCCATGGGTTATTAATTTGACAGATAGATGTCTTTGCAACTCCATTCCTGTGTGCGTTGGTGTGTGTGGTCCCACTGAGACACAGGGAGGTTACACACATGACCAACTCCATAACTCGACTCCCCGGGTTGGGAGTCACCCCAGAGGTCAAGAAGGATCTTGTGTGTGTGCACTCATTCACCCACTCCTCAATTCACCCTTCTCCCTCCTTTCTCGCTCTATCTAATGCAAACATTACTGTGTGCCTCCTACATTGTAAGGAAATGTCCCTGGGCTGAGAAAGAAGGAGGAGAAGGAGGAGAAGGAGGAGGTGGCAGTTCTGTCTTAGTGCATTGCCACACAATGGGTGGATGGCTCAGTGTGTGAGACGAATGGGAGAATGAGGAGCTTCTATGTGTGTCGGTGTGAATTTTAACTCATTTATTAACACATATATATGCATGTGTGCCTTTCTGCTCTTGTATGGAGTAAGTGCATTCCTGTGTACTTTAAGAAACGTACTTTCCCACACATCCCAAACATAAAAAAAAAAAACCTGGCCATCACTTCAGCTGTCCTGGCGCTGAGCTACAGAACTCGTGACAGGTCAAAGTTATGGTCAAACATAGAGACATTAAACCCGAAATAGTGATTACTGCCTCACTCCTGGCGATCAGCGAGGACATAATCTAGTGCACGCTTATGTCTGATCATCTTCCCAAAGCTACTAAACCACTCATCACTGTCCAACGCCAACTCGGCATATGTCTCTCTGATTAGATTGGCCAAAGAGGATTATGCACTGTCTAAGAGTAGATGCAGCCGGGGTTAGTAAAATGCTATTCACGAGACTGTCCAGGGGCATTAAAGGAATGGCGAGCGTGACATTTATAAACTGCAAGCGGATTTCATACCTTCATTACTAAAGATTTGCTGACTTCTGCTATTCTAAAAGTGAATGGCACAGCGGGGGTTTCAAAATGTACTTCTCTAAGTGAGGGCTCCCCAAAGTGGGGTCATTTTCTTTTTTAATTGAACAGACTCTTCTTTTAGGTATATTCACTGTTAATCACATACAGTATGTACTTAAATTAGGCAAAGACTTGCCTAAAACAGGCAAAAAACAAATTATTTCAACAAATAAGACATGTTTAGGGCTCTCTTTACAACACAGGACACAAAGAGAAAAATACATTCAGCTGCCAGTTTATTAGGTACACCTAGCTACAACTAATGCAGTCTAACACAACGGCCCTGCATTAAATCTTACCTTCATGAGGGTTGTAATGTTACTGAAACTGTTGTAGAGAGGTGTTGATTCAACTTTATGATCAATTTGAAAGCTGTAGTTTGTGGTGCTGTTTTAACTGTATTGCATTATACAGAGAGGTATATCTGTTATCTAGCCTGCTCTCACTGATATAAATGGGGTGGACAAAATATTAGACATATCTGTCTGTATAACACAATGCAGTTCCACCAGAAAGTTGAATCAACACCTCTCTAAAACAGCCAACAAACACTGAACATTATAACCTTCAAGAAAGGAGGATTTATTGCAGGTCGGCAGTCTGGTTTTAGCTAGGTTTACCTAATAAACTGGCAACTCAGTGTATATCATATCAAAAATAAATTAAGGGAGGCCATTATGCAATTTGGTTGGCTCATGGCCACAGAATTACATTTTTGGCTTGCCTTGAGAAACACATCATGAAATCTCTGCTCCAGATTGTGTGACTGTTACAAAAGGAACACGTGCCCACACCTTCTTTTAGTTTTTTATCTGTAAACGTCAATGTCAGATGATGTCGCTGAATTTGTGAGAGTATAGGATGTGCAGTGTTTCATATCCTTGTGAACAGCGTTCTCAGACTAGATGTAAATCATGACCTCCTCTATGTTTGTAGGTGTCTGTACAGTGTGTGTGCGCGCGTGTGTGCGTGAGAGAGAGAGGGAGAGAGAGACAGCTGATGGACTTTGGGAGTGTCCACAGGGAATATCATGCCATACCCTCACTGGGAGATGAAAAATGATACACAGTCCACATCACATTTATCTTTCAAACACCATCTGTGTACTGTCACACATGCACAAATCAGCTCACATACACACACATGCTCGGACAGGAACGCATGCTCAAATACACCTCTCCAGAGAGCAACAAGGTCAGGAGGTCTGTGGTCTAATAGAAAGACCACATGGTGCTGCAGTCACATTAAATGTTCAGGTCTTCATTAGGGTCTCCCGTACAAGATGTAAGAGCTGATTATGTTACAGCTGAGTCAATCTATGTGAATGTAAGCATATGGAAAACATTCAATTTGTGGGAAACTACTCTTTTACCATAGTCACCGAAGACAACCATCAGAAAATCACATCATGATTTGGCCTTGTGCTGTGTGTTCAACCAGAGCCCTCATTTTGAAATATTTAACCAACATTTGACCTGCCTATTTATTACTGTGCACACATTTTCTGTTTGCTCTCTTTCCTCCTTACACAAAACAAAATCCTCTTATCAGGTCTCCTTTTTTCATGTCTCGTCCCTCTCACTCCCTCTCTCCAAACTTTGCCTTCCTTCCAGTTTCCCTCCTTTCCTCCGCTCCCTAAATTACAGTTATTACGGCGTCAGCCCACCCTCCATGTAAATGCAGCTTCAGAAGAGCCTAAGACACTTTAGTTCTGTTTCTAACGCCTGCTAGGGACCAATTACAAGGCCACAACCATAGTCCCAAGACAGCCAGAGGACTTTAAAGACCGGGGCTGGTCCACCATGAGCTCCCTTCCCCCCTTTCCACAACCAGCTGGTTGAAACCTCCAAAAAGCTTTTAAAAGGTTTTATTTGCAAACAGCTTTTTTTCTGGTGGCTACAGAGAGAAAGAGAGGCCAGATCAATAAAATAGAGAACTTTAAAGTCAAGGCAACTGATTGTGATGTAATATCACATAGTAGATGTCTGAATATGATATGTTTTCTATGTACAGTAAAGGTTGTGGAGAGACATTTTCTCCAGTTTCTCCATTGGGTTTGTACATCCACAACAGATTAACTGTGTAGCAATTGAAGCCCATTATATACTTTTTTTTTAATACATTTTATTAAGTTTTCAAATCCTTCAACCTTGGCTGTACGTTTAAGATCACTATCCCGCTACATTGTCCCTAAAATTGGGGAGCTGGGAGAAATTTTGGCCCTTAAACTTTCATACACACTAACTCTTGAGTGCACATTTCAAAGCTAGGCAGTTGATTCCCTCCTATCCAACTGACACCCCATCAAAAAGAATGATTCACTAAGCCACTGATAAAGTCATATCTCTGAAGCACGTCCACATCTCTCAAGTCAGACTGACCACGACAATGCATGACTATAGCTGTGGGTGCAGAGCCAACCATTAGTCAAAAGGACGGGGAGGGGGGTCATGCTGGGACTGTGGCTTTTTAGGTCAAAGAAACTGGAAAGGAGGAACTGCAAGAGAGAGGGATGGAGAGAAAGCATGAGCGGCGGAAGGGTTCAAACTCCTCGACAGCTCTTGGATGAAGCTGAAATCAATGTGCATATAAAACTCCCTGGCAGCGAGTTCAGAAGTCCCCCATTTCATCCCATTACTGACCCACATCACCCCTGTCATCTCCCTTCATCTTAACATCCTGAGCCCATCTCTCTTTTCCATCTCTTCATCTAGGAACCACTATAGTCAGCAGAGCCCGGGGCTGAGACACACACACACACACAAACTTACACCACCTAACTTCAGAAATGCCTCCTAAGGCCTGATGAGTAGGCGCGTGACAGGCATACATTTAAAGAGAGAATGGTTGTCCCTTAGTCTTCACTGAGTCTATTCAGGTTCCACAATGAAACCCAAAGGTCGGCCGCTGGCATGTTCTGTCTGACGCCATTTATGACTCTGCAGCAACAAAATGCGTCTGGATGCCAGAAAGTAGGCATCCATACCTGCCAGAAGGGTTCTCTGTGTTCTTGGCCTCTCGGCGCCCTGACACTAACTGGGCAGACAGAACTACATTACAAGTTTTGTTCAGCAAAGGAGACAGAGAGAAAGGAAAAGTGATGTTTGCTGCTTCTGAAAAAATGTGCAACTACTCTATGTTTGACTGCATAACCTGTGTGTGTGTGTGTCTAACCTGGTGTTAGGTCATCACAGCAGACTTCTATGGATCCAGATGAGCAGTCACTCAGTTCGTCCACCGAAAAAAAATCTCTCTCCTGCACCTGCACCCGCACCCTGTAAGCACATCATGAACACAGCCAACACGCGTCTGTTACTGTACATGCAAATCACTTCGATGTCGCTGATTACAATCAAACACACAAACTACTACAGTATGTCTGATAGGATGAGCCAATGACTTTCCCCTGTGTATCACACTGATTTTCATAAACACAAATCAAACAGAAAATTACTGATAATGCACAAAACACTGTGAATAATTACAGAATTATAAAAGTAAAAAGAAGCTTAAGAATTTAACTTCTTGTCTTGAATTGGTCTTATTCTTTATCTTGTAAAGAATTATACACTGTGCATTCAATGAAAATAATCTCCTGCTTTGACTGATTCATTCTTCATGAATTGATTAATTTAACTAAAACACACACAGAGTAACATTGCACTTTTTAACTTACAAAATTAGATTCACTCTTTTCTTGTTTCTATCCCACATCCTGAGAGACTATGAGTGTGTGTGAGAGAGAACAATATACTGAGTCAGCCCAGAGGCTGTCAAGAGGACTCTTTAACAATCAGCTCTGCTCCAGAAAACATCAAGTGTGTGTGTGTGTGTGTGTGTGTGTGTGTGTGTGTGTGTGTGTGTGTGTGTATCCTTGCATGTATTGCTGGAAAAGATACAGAGGAATTAGACTGAAATGACCACACAGTCCTCTAGGCTGGTTCCTAGTACCCAGAGTGGGAGTCAAAGTGTGTGCGTGTGTGTGTGTGTGTGTGTGTGTGTGTGAGAGTAGAGATCATAAAGTGCTATGAGGAGAGAGGGATCATATGATAATGACAAGTGAATGGTTTCACAATGGGTGTCAATAATTGACCACTTACCTGCAGCTGAAGGGAGCCACAGTAGCCATGTTGACTCTGGGTGTGTGTACCTCTGTGGACGCAGCCTCCCTGTCTAGGCTTTGATTCTGCCTCTCGACAGCCACCTTGGACATGACTGGCACAGTGAATATGATGGGAGGCAGAGGCAGGGGACCAGGAGAGGAGGCCGGACTGCTGTCCTCAGGAGTCCCCATCTCCTCGTCTGATTGGCTGGTGGAGTCACTGCGACCTCTGATGGCGAGCTCGTAGCTCATCTGAGCGAGAGAGGGGCGGAGGTTACCGTTGTTCAACATGGTGGCCTGGGCTGGATGGTTTTCTGGAGGCTCTTCCTCTCTCTGTGGTGTCACATCATTCGTTGCCTGGGATACAGTGTTGGAGTTGTCTCCTCTTCTGAAGTGGAGCGGTGGACGCAGGTTGCTGGTTCCCCATGTTTGGTTCTTATTGGAGAAGGCGTTTCTGTTGCGATTGCCGTCATGTGGAAACTGTGAGGGGATGTGAGACGGAGTGGGTTTTCCCAGATCCAGTGTGTCTTTTGAGTGTGGCGGCGGTACCCTGCGCTGGGTTAACGGGCTGCTGTAGGCGGAGCGCGACACCTGGGGGGCAGGTAGAGCTCCCATTCGCTTAAAGAGCTGACTTTTCAGGCCAGGGTCTCTTGTCGAGTCCCTGGAAGAAGGCCCGGGGATGCTGGAGCTCCGTGGGGAAAGCGAAGGAGAGTGCGCAGGTGTGTGTGTGGGAGTGTGTTTAGGGGTCTGTGTTGAGGGCCTGGGCCGGTCAGTAGCCCGGCGGCAGGTATCTGCTTTGGGGGAGGAGGGCAACAGGCTGTGTGGGAGGGGGATTCCTGATGAGGCAGGAGCCCGGGGGGCCGACTTCACATTGACTCCCCCACTCATACTGACCTTAATGGAGAAACACAGGGAGAGAGACACATATAAGAACACTGACGTTAACGCTCCACTTTCAAACTATCAATCACAAAAGTCCTCCCAAAAAAAGTTTGCTTATCAATTTTGAGGTTAATTTCACGGTGTTAAATTCTAATCTGAAGTTTAATCTAATCAGGTGAACTAGGATGTGCTGTTCCCGACTCAGAGAAAGTTAAACATCTATGGTATGTGAGCATGTGAGTCAAGCACATATGACAAAGTGAGTCATGGTAAACCACGAGTTGAGCTTATTTTCAGCAAGGCATGGAGCGTCTGCGCAATCAAATTTGCCTGCTGGCAGTTGAAAACACAAAAACAGCTTCTTACACACACACACTCGCATGCACAGACACATGCTCACAGCAACGTCTACCAGCTGCTTTTAGAGCGCTATGTTCTCAAATAACTGATTTTCTCTGCATAATGAATTCAAACACACACTTGCACAGACTCCCACAGACACACATCATTGCCCAAACACTGCTCTCTAACATACAGCAGCTTCAGAGGAGGTATGGGATCGTCCTCACCTGATTTGCTTTGATTGCAGATATTCACAGCTTCTGTTACTCTCTCAGAAAACACACATCCCTGCCAAGAACACTAAAAGTCAGCTTGATATTCTTTGTGCCCTCCTGTTCTACGCAAACCACAGTGACTGTTGGTCGACTGAAACATTTCACGTAATGTCATATAATTTAACTACCTCGTGCTGCTCTGATGGAGGGAGAGAGGAGGGGAGGCTGTGAGGTTGGAAGACAGGCAGGGAGGGAGGGACGGAGGGGAAAAGGGAGGAAACGGCGTGAAACTGCAAACTTGATTTACTATCCCTCACAAAATGACAGAACCTCACATTACAGTTTTTGGTCAAATCTGTAACTTATTAATTTCAATTTGTAATTGTAACATAAGATGTATAAATGGGCTGTCCTCATTTTTAGCATTTTGAGTGCAGATTAAAACAGGGAAATAATTAAATAGGAGGAGGAGGAGCGAGGTCAAGGAGATTTCCCCCTAGAACATTCCTGATTTTTACGCTTATGAATTGACATTTTAATGTGATTAGTTATTACTAATGGTTTTATTAAGTGTAGTTTTTATTTCTGTTTTGAATAAGACATAAATGAATGTAAAATAAATACAATTGTATGTATACGCAATGAACAATATTAAATGATTGCCAAGTCTGTGAAAATGCCTGAATATTTGCTCTTCAGTCTGTCTATAAAAAGAAAAGAGTCTGACTAAGTGTGAAAAATGCTTCAGCTAGACTTTTATGACCATCTTACTTAACATAGTGAACAAATCGAGTTGCTGTTGCTGTCCAGATGCACAAGAGAACAGCTGCTCTGCTCTCACATTCAACACGAATATAAACATATATACATATACTTGTACATATTGTACATTTTCTCTTTTCCTTTCTACTTCCTGTACAACAAATGCAAATAGATTTTATTATTATAATTACACACACACACACACACACACACATACAAATACACAGACTTAACGCTTAACTCTACTTGACCTTTCTTAAATAGCAGACATTTTGCTGCCAGAAGACTTCTTCGGAAGCTGTCTTTAGTAAATCAGAGATGTATCAAATTAAGCCGTCAAAGTCACAAGGATGAAATGTTGGATTATTTGACAGCGCATCTAATCGCAGTATTGCACACAGTGTTAATGTGGATCATGCAAACACACACACACACACACACACACACACACACACACACACACACACACACACACACACACACACACACACACACACACACACACACACACATTTCCCCAGCAGTCTGAGCAAAAGGTCTGTCGTTTTCAGACTCCTTGCAGCGGAATGAAGTTGACTGCTTTAGCTCAAAAACTCAAAACATTCCCAAAAATAAACCTTTTAGTGTCTAATAAAGGAAATGTTAGCTTCTCTGTAGGAGACCTTCCTTTCACTTACTTATAATCTCAGACATACTGACACAGAAAATGGAGATTTGGGTATTTTGCCAAGGACTGGTGCTCTATCATAGTTGACTCAGTGCTAATGAAGACCTCCACAGCAGCAGTGGTGCAGCAGAAGGTAAACAGAGACAGATGTGATCATCCATCCTGCTTTCCTCTTATGCTTTCTCTCCCTAAATTCCTCCTCCTTCTCTTTCCCATATCCCCCCCATCTCTGTTTCTCTCTGTCTCTTCTTCTCTTGGGAGACCAAGTCACTAATAAGCATCAGAATTTCTGTCTGATACAATTCCTGCTAGGATTTCCAGGAGCACAGGTGCAGTCTGGCTCTGAGTCTATCTGTATGGAAATTGGCTATTCCCTGGGGACACACCAGGGTCATACCAGCACCACTGCAGCCCACGTAAGGACATACCGAGGCTCAGCTGATGGTGGGGATGTCTCAGTGTGCATATACACAAAAAGAAAGAAAACAATGAGACATTTCTGCTGACTGAAACCAGCAGCTGTAAGCGGGGGAAAAACTGGCAAATCAATTCCCTCACACATTTTACAGCACAAGCTCGTTCGTAGGGTCTGTCCTCTGTGTCATGTGTTCAGACTCTATACAGGCTTCAAAGACAAGATCATCGTGTGCATTCGGTTACATATATTGCATTTACAATAGCTAGATTGTTGGTTTGTTGACGCTTTCACCGTAGGTCTAACTGCTTGTGACTTGTCTGACGATAGACATTTGTCTAAATATAGACAGTATGTTTAAAATAAAGTCAAAAATGTGATGAAAAATAGGGAAATAGTTATGGCTGCAACTTACATTTATATTGATTAATCCATAAAACATCATGTAGTGAAAAATCTGTTTCCCAGAGCCAGTGATGATGTCTTCAAATTGATTGTTTTGACTAAACAACAGTCCAAAACCCAAAGATATTACATTTAATGAGATATATCACAGAGAAAAGCAGCATTTTTAGAAGGTGAAACTTGTCTGGCATTTTTGCTTAATAAATTAGTTGAACTATTAATTAATAATTATTATTGTTAAATTAAACGGCTAATCCATTTGCAGTAGCTTTTTCTATTATTCTATATTCTATTCGATTTTCTGTGACATTCACAGATACAGACAATACTTCAAAAGCAGTAAAAAGTGAGTGCAGTTTGGGAGAAAATCAAGACACAATCAGGTAACAAAAACATATAGATCATTTCGTTATTTTTGCCGCAAGTGAATTTAGTGATCATTGGTTGAGCAAATGTGTGGAAGAATGCTGATAAAGAGCTCTCTGCTATTCTACAAGGATGGTACTGACATCTGCTGGATATTGTGTGCAACAGCAGCAGCAGCAGCAGGGACTCTTATTCCTTCATTAATCTTGTTTTCTGTCTAATTTTCTATCTATTTCCACATAGTCAGGAGGTGAACTACCCCCTCAGTCATAAAAGGTACTGGTACAGTATGTGCTTTCTGTAAGGAGAGAAAAAGAAGGATAGCGTGGCAGCCGGCATTTCATGTTAGCTTCTAACTTCATAATCACATTACACCATCTTAGCTCCTCTGTCCCGTGACACACTCTGAACTGAGTTACTGTACATCTGATCAAAGACACATACATACCCTCTCTCTCACACACACGCACATACACACACTCACCCTCTGACTCATCACAAAATCAATAAATGAGGTGGTAACACAGGCCTCTCTGTCTGTGAACTGAAGGACATTAGCAATGTCTGTGTGTTTGTGTGTGTCACCCAATCTGGAAAGTCTACAATAAATTAATGTAATTACCTCCATAATGATCCCAACCAAAATAACAGCGATAGTATGGTGTCATAAATCATCTTACAATATGCTAGTGACACACAGTGGTGCAAAAACACTACAATATGTGCTGTTAGGATTCCTGGAAAGGCACAGTTTTCGTAGAAGAAAGTCACAACAGAATAAAAATAACATCTGAAGCTCATAAACTGCCTAGTATGAAATGTCACGTGCCAGATCTGCTGTCTAACGAGTGCCTTACCTGTCAGTGGGGTGTTGGGTCCTTCAGCGTGCCGTTAAGCCGAGCAGCCAGAGCCGGCAAGAGGGAGGTCACACTTCTCCGACGTCCCAGGAACAATGGGCTGTTTTTTCCTGGATCACTGTTGCATCCTCACCACTGTGCTCCCATTGGTCCGCAGCGCCTCGCCATTCACCGAGACAGGAAGCTGTGACAAACAGGAACGACATTTTCAGCCAATCAGAGGGCGCCCATACCTAGGTGACTCATTTCAAAGTCACTTTCTTTGATGAAATCAGTGTTCTCATCTTTTGGCAAAAGAAAAACTTTCACACACACACACAAAAATGTCTGTCTGAACAATGAACTGAAGACTATTTATGTTATCGTGAGTCAGTCATCCAAATGGAAATGTACTTAGCCTACAGTGCCTCACAATGTCACATCTGTCATCCTCAAAAATGCCACAACATAACATTCAAGTTGTCTAAAAACCTTGTATCTCCAGATTGTCAGCTGCACAGGAACAAGGCAAAATTATTTTAGTGTTAACTTCATCACAATGTGTTTCTGACATCATACAAGGGGTTGTGCGAGTATTTCATTCACTGAGGATAACCATTTAACTGAAGTGGTGTTACGAGGTTTTCAAAGCAGCAAAGTACAGCCACATGGAGAAGCCATCGGTTGAGTCGTCTCACATGATTTCGACAGAGAGTGTTATTCACTCAAAACCTTGGGAAAAAAAGATGCGTGTCCACCACACACGTCCACTCCCGGCACACTCATTACAGAAGCAAATACAGACAAATACAAACACCCACACAAACTAAACAGGACAATCAGACTGCCAACCACATAAACATCACCATGTGTGCACAAAACAGTTTGCCTCCATTCTGATCCACTGCTACAACTCTTCCCCACATCATCCAACACTCTCCTGATCCTTCTCACATGGACACTACAGTATGTATGCTATGCATGCTGCACTGAGTCATACAGCCCCTATAATGCTGACTCAGGCTGATCACATCATGTCACCCCTGGTTACGGTATACCCCCCACCTCTATCACCCCCTCTCCCCCTCTTTTCATCCCACTTAAGCTCTGCCTTTCTTTCTGTTAACCTCTCTCTTCCACTCTACCGCCATCCCTCCGTTACACTGCTGATTGCGATATCACTGTGAATATGGTCATCCTTTAGTGTTTGTATTTATCTGTTCACAGAAACTGGCATTCATAGTGACATTTACACAAATGAGAGAGCACAGATTCACACAAACAAACAAGGAGACACACAACAACAGTCACATTAACAAATGCTTAAACAGAAATATACAATATTGACCAATTAAAAATGAACACAAGGCTACACTTACCCTCTGCAAGCATCAGGATACAAAGCAGCAAGTGAGTTTGTCTCCAATCTGTATGCTGCTGAGTGCGTCAGGCTCAGTCCCTGCCTTTGCTTCTGTCTACTTTTGCCTGGCGGGCCTCTGAGCAGCGAGCATGTGTATTTGTGTGTGTGTCTGTCATTCCACTCCTCTATCACGTCATGCCGCTCTGCTGCTGCCGCAGTACGCCTGCAGCCGTATCCCCGCCCCTCTCTTCATTTTCTTCCTCCCCTCATCACAATCTCTCTCTCTCTCTTTCTCTCTCTCTCTCAGTAATGGACCTGTTGGCTGTGCTCCCTCCCTCCCTCTCTGAGGTGAAATATAAGCCCAGCAGAGGCAGAGACATGCTGGTCCATTAGCTGGATGAGTGTGGTTTGTGTCTCTGTGAGTGTGGGGTATACTCACATATGGTCGTCTGTATAGTGTGAGTAATACATGGTAATTAAGCAGATGCAGCCACAAATGTGAAAAGCCTAAACCCGTCATCCAGCTTTCGAAGTCTAATTGGTGGTCAAGGAAAGCAGGATGGAAAAAGACCGGAAAAAAGCACGGTATGCTAAAGATAGATCTACTGACGACAAATGAAAATGTGCATACGCACATACAATTACACACACGTGTGATGTCTATATCTGTCAGTGCTAAGTGCGCATGCCTGCATGGACAAGCATCCTGAAGGAGGAACAGCCCATCCATCACTCCTCTAATTTGTCCCACACCTCTAATGAAAGCAGGGGAGACAGAGTGAGAAAGAGAAATAAGTGAGATAAAAAGAGGGCAGAGGCTAGAAACAGGAGGGAGTGACGGAGAAATCAGCATGTACAGAGTAAACCCTCTATTGACGTCTTTTCCCATCTGACAAAGCAATGATATACATCCATGATCTGACCTTGAACTCAGTCTGTCTGTCCATCCATCCTCATAAACCACAGACTTCAAAAAAATCTCATCACATGTAGCCAGTTCACTCGAAACATCTGATCCAATTTACAAACAGAGAAAAATGTTGTGTAAATGTAACCGCAGTGAGACACTGCTGGGACCTTCAGTGTGTCTCACAGATGGAGGTGTGAAACTGCGATTTCTTCAATCAGCATCAAAGCTCCAAAAGAGTTTTTTATTTGGTATTTTGACTACTGGGCAACAGATTTCCTTGTGTTTATTTACACTGTGTTTGTTTTGAGTTTAATAGAAAAGAACCTGGTGACTCTGATTTGTTTTTGCTTTTCAATCCCTGTTCTCTCCCCAGCCACTTTGTGTCGGTCTCTGTGTCTCAGTCTTGTACTCTCTCTCCCTCTTTCTCTGTCTATTCTCTCTTCTCATATTTCTGCTGTGCTGGCTTACAGTTTGACACACTGACATAAGGGACAGTGCTGAATATTTAATGAAGATTGTGATACACAACAGCCATAAAATATGTCTATGATGCTCCTTTTTTACTGTGTACGTTCGGCAGCTTCAGTTATTGATAAAGGGCTATTTCTGTCAACTTGTTTTTCTCTTATGGTGTGCGTGTTCAATCAATCATTAGACTGAACCGTCCATGAGGCTCTTTACAGTCTTGATCTTGCAGTAAAGTACAGCCTGAGAGCTCTCTGGCTGATCACATATTGATCAGGCATTGACTGATCTTGGCTTGGTCTGCAAGTCTCCGCTGAGGAGATACATAAATAATAGAAAATGTGTCCCGTCAAACTGCCGTATGCAAATAAATACATCAACTGATCAACCAACCATGATAAATTGATTAATGCTATTAGAACGCAGCACATGGCCTAACTAGCACAGCACCTCCCCCACATATTCAGGACATATGCACATGATTGTACACATACACGCCTCTCCATCTTTTTCCCACACACAGTACAGTATGCCCTTCATGCTGTAGACCACAGTCACTTAATTGCTCACCTCCAAATACTCACATTAATTTGAAGGCCGTTCTTCTGGTTTTTCAGCTCCCAACGGGATCAAAATGTGTGAAACTCATCCACAGCAAACATACCAAAGTCAGCCACAGGCACAAAACACACTCACATGATCTGTTGCTTTGTCTCAGTGGCAACGGGAAGTGACTTGTAACTTGTAGGGATTATGGGTAAGAGCGTGCATGCGTCTGTGAAGAGTGAGTGTGTGTGTGTGTGTGTGTGTGTGTGTGTGTGTGTGTGTGTGTGTGTGTGTGTGTTGTGGGGCAGGGGGTTAATGTCACAGCTAATCTTCTGATGTTCCCCAAGGCATGTCCTCCCTCCCCCCTATGAGACAGACCCTCATAGACGCTTTTGTGACAATGGGACACTTGTGTCACTGTAACCCTGAAGGGCATCTGGAGGGGTGGGGTGGGGGTGGGGGGGTACTAGAACATGTTGGCTGTCTAAAACATGGGGCCTCAGATGTGCAGTTTCACTGAGATGAGTGAAATAAAGGAAGAACAAACACTAAAACATAACAGGTTATGGTGTTTCAGAGGAAGTTACCAGTTCCCTGTGAAAGTTTCTATCTAATTACCACATTGTCCAATCAAAGTGCACTTGCATCCTGAGTTTGTCTCCATGTATGACTGTACCTAGTGTCCCAGTATGAGATGAGGCCAGTCAAATATCACAACGCCATAAAGGGTGTTAAATGTATTGGGAGGAACCAGACCTGCTAATGTTGATCTCTAGTATCCATCATTTCAGAAGGTTTAGTAGCAGAGCTGATTATCATATATACTAGTCTACAATTGAACAAATTATCATACAAGTTACCTCAACATGTACACTTTCATTACTTAAAAAGCTTTTGACAAATCAACAATCTTGGCAGATCACTTGGGATACAAAGAGCACTGAAGGCAGGCACACACATTTCACCAGGCAGGCACTAAACAGTGACACATCTCCTGTTTTAGCCATACTAGTGGCATGGGACGGAGATGTCAGTCTATCAGTCCGTCTGTTGGTCGATCAGCCCACCACTTTGGTCCACACTAAAATACAACTACGACTATTGGATCGATTCCCACGACATTTTGTACAGACATTCATGATCCCCAGATAATTGATCCTACTGACTTTGGTGATCTTCTGACTTTTACTCTTGCACTTAGTTTGACATTTCTGGCTTTTTAGTGACATATCTGAACAACTATTTGATGGATTGCCGTAAAGATTCGCACAGGTGTCCATGGTACCCAGACAAACACTGTGGCGATCCCCTGAAATGTCTCAAATGTTTTTCGTCAAATGTCTCAACAACTGCAGGATGAATTGTAATAACTTGGTGATCCCCTGGCTTTCTCTCTAGCACCATAATCATCAAAATGTCAATTCCTCCAATACTTTGGTTTATGACAAGTACCTGCGAAACTAAAGACACACACCAAGTACAGCCTCACAGAGCTGCAAGCATGGCTGTAGTCTTAGTCTTGTTTGATTACTACAGTATGTCATTACTATATTCATCTCTATTGTGGATTGTGGTGAAACACTAAACATGGCACATTTACTGTGGCTGATATTTGTGTAAACTTGTGTAAGGATTCCATCCATCCATCCATCCATCCACGAATTTTCCAGTTATGTAAATCTGGTCACATCAGCAGCATGACGTTCAACATGTCACCAGAAAAAGTCGAGTCTTCACCACACAAAGCCATCTGGTCGTTATTTTTGGCTCAGCATGATCTTTAATTGGGTATTCAGTGTAATCAGTTGTAAATAGTGTCTTCAATGCATGAATGAGTGTTGTGTAAACAAATTGTGAGATGATTAAATAATGGAGGCAATATTGGAGGTATATTCTGATTCAGTTTGCAATATTGATTTCAACAGTATGACCCTGTCCTGTTGGCAGTTTGCAAGCAGAATCTGTTGAATGTCACCTTTAAAATATGCCCTTTAAAGGCGCAGCTGCCTTAGGCTAAGGTAGACTCTTTTTGCTTTTACAATACCTGTACTGACAAGTTAAACCAGCTTAGACTACTGGGAGTTGAAAATCCCACCCTGACTCAATAACAGCACTGACAGCGAGCGTTCACTGGAAACAGAGAGGAGACTGTCACAGATCTTCACAGGTAAGCACAGCTGCACCCTCCTTCTGACCATTACTTCTTCTATCTTTTTCCATGTTATTCTCCAGATCTTTCTTACTGATCAATCTCTCTCTAACATAGGAACAAAAGAGTAAATGTAAAGCTAAAGGCACTGTACAAATTGTCTTTTTTTTTTAAGATGAACTTTACTGTATTCTAATTATTGTGTCACGTAATCAAAATGACTGCATAACAGGAAGTTTAATGAAGACTACTATGCATTACTGAATATGCATAGCAATAGTTAGCAACCTAAAAATAACATCTTCCTGTTGACATTATTACACTGTGTATCTGGTCTAAATACATTTTCCTATAATAAACTGGAAATTAGACTAGTCTATATCCCTTTTTTCTTTGTTACTATTTGAGATTATTTTTCAGTTTACCCTGTTAAGAAGCTATATCACACTCGGTCCTAATCCTTGCAGGCTTCATCTCAATGGACATTAATCAATCGCCTACATTACATAACACTAGATTTTATTGAAAACCTTAACAAATTGAAAAAAATGTTTAAAAGTTTAGACTTGTAAGGAAACAGTATTTCAATATAATCAACCCAAGATTTAGTTAGAAGCAAATTCATCCATTATCCAAAAAGTCAAAAGCAACATACTGTAGATTGGAAAGCAAATTTGCTAGCTAATGGTCAGATCCAGATATGCTAAAAGTGAAGAAGCAGTAAAAATGACTGTCTTTTCCTTCCTGCCTGAGGGTCACTCGCAAGAAAAGCATACCTCTAAACAGCAGCCCTGCAATTTGACATGTTTCAAGTAAAGACATGTATAAAGACAGGGCTGTTATTTACAAACAGTGTCCTTTTCTCTCAGATTGTTGGAACGGACTGTGACCATGATGATCGGGTCAGTGCCTACAGAAATGGAAGTAACAGAAGAAACTTCAACAAGTACCACAGGCGGTACATGTTTCTTTAATCTAATCTTTTCATTTGTGGACACCATACATTTCACATAGTTCATATTTTATTTCCTTGTCTTGCTCTTTTTGGTGCTGTGTCAGAATGGACAACAGTGTCCGATCCAAAACAAGCTGGTTGGCTATTTTCACAAGACCTTCTCCACGGCAACAGAGATTCAAACGCTTTATTTCTGAGTGTGGACATCAGACGAGACAAGGAGGAGCAAGACCGAGATTTAGTCGCATTCTACAAGAGAGACAACGTTCAGTGGGCGTCGCCACTTCAAAGCAAACTTCAAGGTAGTCACTGGTCAATTAAGTAGTACTACTTTGGCTAGTAACAAAACCACCACATTGTGCAGCTAAGCGATGTATGTGAAAAAATGTGTTTCTTCACAGGTGATGTTGCAACAGGAAGTGGGGTCGACCGTCACATGATGTCAACAGCCATTTTCAAGCTTATGAGTGGATTCCATATAAACTTAGGTTAGACACAACAGCATACACACAAAGCAACAATGTTCAGAAGTAATTAGACTACAGACCACTGAATGAAAGTGATACCAACTTCAGATTACAAAACAATTCTTCGAAATTCATCAATTAGACGATGGACATCATTAATAGGAAACTAATGTGATAATCAATTAACTTTTTAAGTCCTTTATCAAGCACAAACAAGCCAACAAGTTGATGGTGATTTCCATTGTTTCATGTTATAGTAAACTGAGCATCTTTGGGTTTCTCTAATGTTCTTTTAATCCTCCACTTATCACTATTGCAGGAAGTGCAGCCATCACCAAAATCTTCGAGGGTGAGCCTGATCACCTCATCCCCTCAGTTTCAGATGAACTGCTTGACAATAACATGTTCACTGTCGCTGGCCGGATGATTGGCCATTCCTTCTTGCATCGCGGCCCGAGTTTCCCGGGACTTAGCCCAGCTATTATTCACATTCTCTTTGGAGGTTCATTGGAGACTACTCCTGTGACAATACAAGACTGCCCTGACCTCGACATCCGTGACACTGTGAAGATGGTGCGCATTGAGAACATGAAATATATTCAGGAGTATATTTTCTACTAAGAGGCTCCATCTGTCACTTAATGCAATGAACTCCGCATCATAAATGCAATTTATTCTATGCATGCCACATGAATAAAACATGTTTTCCATTATGTTTCATTCCAGCTTGATGGAGATGCAGAATTAAAAGAATTTGACTCCATTCATCAGCTCTGCCTGTCATGGGACCTGCCACCACCAAATGCCACCAACAGGAAATGGCTGTCTGAAAAGCTTCTCTTGCATGCTGTAATGTCAAAGTATTTCTATTTACTCTACTTAAGCTTCTGAACTCATGCTAATTTCTCCACACAAGTGCTGAACACACTGAAGCCCCTGTCATTAGGTAACATACAGTACAATGTCCTTAAAGAGTACTCCAAAGAGCATTTTCCACATCCTTATTTTGTTATACTTACAAATTCAACAATTGATTGCAAAAGCCATGTTGTCACCCTGATTTGACATCTACTTGTGAAAAAAGGGACATCAAAGTCTGTTTCCTTGTCAACTCAAGCAACACTGGAGAAAAGTCTGATCAATAAGCAGAACCGCTACAACAAAAAGGGCACCGGTTGCTGACACAACCATTAGAAGTCCCTCTGCACTGGCATCCGAACAGAATCCAACAATAAATCTTTGTCATTCAACTTCCAATCATCTGAAGCCTGAGTGACAGCTAGGTTTTAAACTTACCCAGTTATGTCGCACATACGAAGACATTTAATAATTGTTTATGAAGAGGTCAGACAGTAAACTCAAAACACCTGCTAATAAACGCTACATTCACTTCCATTTTAAAGCAACAGAGAGAAGACTACTGATGAACTATTTTGTGTACCTTGTGCCATGTCTCCTGCATTGCAGGTGATCGAGCGAACAAGGCGTCAAATCAATCAGTTCCGAAAAGGCTTAAAAGACACAGAGCTTTGGGCACTTCTCATTCACAGAAGAGATGTAATCCCAATCCTGTTTCCCAGGGAATCAGAAGCACAAGTCACACCACAGGTACAGCAGCAAAGGCACATCTCACAGTAGTCCAATGCTGCCAACAACTGGCCATATTCACAAAAGGCTTGTTTGAATTTTATTATTGACATTATTTATTATTGTTCTCATGAAACACAAAAAAGTGTGAAAAAGGACAAAAGGAGCACCAAAATGTTCACTGAATTGCTGATAACTACACACTGAAGGTGCGCTTCCTGATTTGTTACAGCTCTCTAAATTCCAAAACGTACAAAACATTGTTAACTATTAGATTAACATAAAGTATGATTGCCTTATTTACTTTTCCTTCACAAAAAACTTTAAATCAAAGTTCATTGTTTTAAGTACAAAGTAGTCCACAAACAATAATTGTCAAGGAGTTCAGATGAATTCCCATGGCACTGTAAATTGCACCAATATCAAATACTAAGAGGATCATAGATTATTTTGAATGCAGCTGCAGTTATATGTGATTCCAGATGATCTTGGATTGCATCATATGGCCATCATCTATAACTGTCATCTTTGAGAGCGACAAAGTCGAAGACAAAGACGGGTCTGATGTCATAGATGTATGTCGAGTGTCAGGCTTCTTGAAAACATTTATTGAAAATGGTAGGTTTGAGTTTTTATATATTTAAAGCTGCTGTAGCATGAAGCCTTTTCAGCAGATTCTGTGCTGTCTGATCCACTGCTTTTTTTTTTTAAACACAGAACCTCCAGGTGAGCTAAAGAGCCTCACAAAGTTCTGGACAGGATGGGAGGTGCCAGCCAGAGAGATGAAGGTGGAAATAGTGGAGGCCACTCTTCCTACAGCTTCAACGTGTTTTGAGAAGCTGAGGCTGCCGAGGCATTACACAGCATACAAAACATTTCATCAAGATCTGTGTGCTTGTATATCAACCAGTTACAGCGGGTTTGGCTGTGCCTGAAGTGGAATAATATTCACTTTAAATGTATATAGATTGAATGTGTGGGACTTGCCAATGTGTGTGTGACTGTATATAATATGTATAATAAACCCATCTTTGAAAAACCATATCATCTTTCGTGTCCATGGTTTTATTTCATGTTAAGGGATGGCTGTCTTCTGTTCTTTGTAAACATTAAATGTCTAATTCTAATAGACCTGAAATTAGTATTTAATTGATTTATCATTAATAAACTGTTTAAAAGAGTACCTCATCGACCTATTCTATCTATTTCTGTTTTGGACTGTTAGCCAGAAAAAGCAAAACATTTGAAGATGTCATGTTGTTAATTTCTTCTTCATTCCCCAGATGTAGGCGATAATTCGATGATGGAAGGAAACTCCGCTGATACTGACTTTTCACATAATATTCTTTATTTGCATCAAAGATCAGGATCAACAGGCATGCGCATCTTAACCTGGACAGCACCCGTAGCCAAATCAGTACTGCTGCCCCGAACACTGTTCAAGCTCGTCTTTTATACCTTTAGACATGCATGGGGTCCTACTATAACACACAAGTCTGTAAACTTCCGTTCCCTATCTAGGGGTCAGGAAAAGAGACCTCTCAGAATGATGTTTCACGTACCTTAACCTCTCAGAAATAACCTTTCACATACCAAGGAAGACCTCGTCTAAACAACAATACATCTTATCTTTATGGGGCCCCAACGTCTGCTAGTTGTTTACCTGGATCATTGCATACATGGCAACTTTGTATTGGATATCATTTTCAGATAAAGACTACTTTTATGATTAGTATCAAATAACACACATCAGTCACTTTGTAAATTGAGACGCAGTTGCAACCCTACATTCCAACAAACGGTGATAAATGCGTTGGTACTGTTAATGCACATGCAAGTCAGTATTAAGAGTTAGCCTTCTAGCCTTTGTACTGGTGCTCAGTACCCACAATGACCACATGATGGTAGCAGAGGTCAATCATTGTAGAGCTGAATGCTCATCATCCGCTCTGCTTTCTCTGTCGGCATTAACAAGCAGCTCCTCACTCCATTTCTATGAATGCTTTCTCATCCATGTCTGAGTGACCTTTACCAGCGAGTCCCTAAAGGTCGTGGTGATTAAGTACAAAGGCTGAAATGACTTTGATATTGCATCCTATTTACTGTGCAAGAGGGAAAACAGCTGGTTTACCATTTGACTCTTCAAACTGATCATCTGTTAAAGGTTAACCTCTACACAGAAAAAAACAGATAGTGTGATGAATTTACTGGCTCATAAGATAAAACACTGAATAGTCAACACACTGAAAATCTGAAAATATCAAGAGGAACATCAAGAGTCATTCAAGATAATTCTTGATGCAGTCAACTGGAAGGTTATCATATACACTCACTTTCACCCACTCTCACTGCTGCCCTCTGAAATCTAGGAGGATACCAAGGTCTTTATAATAATCATAAGAAATATCCTCCCAATATTTATGTCAACGATCCTATTCTCAGGTTTGAATATGACACAATGCAGTGTTATCCCTAAGCAGGCAATTTCAGGACTGGCATGATTTAAGACAGACAACTTTAACAATAGAAGACTGCCTCAACAATGTGGAGTTCACCCAGTTTAGCAGGGCAGCCGGGCTGACTGGTTGTTGGTTGTCCTGTAAACCTCTCTTATAGTCCAAGGAGCAGGTCTTTTGCATGGTTTTATGTAAAGTTCAGCCTGCAACCAAAGGAAAACAGTCCAAATAGACAGGGGAGGATGTATAAAAGACCACATTTTTATACATGAACCTACTTTTATCATCCTACCATTTAACACATAAACATAAAATTCCTAAATGAGACGTGCAGTAATATGAAACACAAGGAGAGGGAGTGGAGAAAATGTCTACTGTGCAAAGCAATACGCAGCAGTTCCCTCCCCATTCATCTCTCTCGCTCTCTCTCTCTCTAAGTCAGGAACTCCCTTGTTCCTCACCACGCAGTAAACTGCAGCAGCAACAACAGAGGCTTCTCCCTTTCAGCACATCTGGAACAGTGGAAGAGTGGAGAGGCACATACCAACAACTCAGTCCGACTCTTTTCGTATCACTGAACTAACCAGGATAACGTCATACACTTGGGTCAGTAAGAGAAGCTACCTTTCTCTTGCAGTGCAACCCCTTCACCTAACTTTGGAACAGTAGTTTCCTGAACACACCCCGGCGCTGCATTAACGCTACTCCGATCAGGGAGTCAAACTTCAACCTGTCCATCGTCACTGACTGACAGCACCTACAAACTGCAGGTAAGTACTGTTAATATACCGCAGGCTGCTTAAGCTTCCTGCTTTCTGTTTTCTTCTTACTATATCTCATTTCCTACTCTTTCTGCCAATGCATGATGGGGAAAAAACACTGCGTTGCTAGTCAGGTCAGAGGAAACTCCTTTGTTTAATGCTATCATGCTTTAGAGTTTGCAAAGAGGTAACAAAGTGTTCAGTAAACAGTAACACAATGTGGAACACTAATGCACAAGACAACCTAAAACAGTATGCAAAGATCTTCATGCTCTCTAGTGTGGGCAACAAAGTCGATATAGAATAGCACTACTGATAATAATCTAAAGCCTAAATCACACAGATGTCACATGCAGCCACATCTATTTCAAGAACGGACCTGATTTGTACAAAGTTTGCACTCCTTACGTCTCATTCACTGTGTTTTATTTGAGCATTCCTGTACAGCTGTCTGTGTCCCCACGTCTAAACTTGCAGAACCACTTTTTAAAAACATGTATCAGAATTCATCTTGAAGACGTTTGACGTTTAATTCTGGATTCACTGGGACGCCCAGGGAGGAATCGTAAACCTCGTCTTTCTCAACAACAAAAAAGTTCCCTAATTTTATAAGTGAGTTATGGCTCTAAGAACCTTTTAGTCTGTCAAGTGAGAATTACTCACCCTCTGTGGTCAGATTGACAGCTCAACCCTGTCAGTCCCCTGAGATGAATTGCCATGACAAGTCAGCGCAGCTGTCATCTGCACAAATCTAAATAAATACTGGCTAACTTGACTTAAATGTTTCATCATATTCCTCGTCTGTTTTTTCTCACCTTCTGCTTTACCTACTTTGTCCTGGAGCTGGGAGCTGGAGTCATCTTCACATCATGACACTCAGCTCATGTCCAAGCTTCTACCTTCCGTTTCTGATCCTCATTGATTGTCTGGCTTCCAAAATTGCTGTAAAACGGCATGAAAGAGTTAGAAAGTTATTTGAGACTTCTGACCTACCACTTCCAAGTCATACTTTCCAAGTTGGTCTGCTGGAAAACATGATATTTTTCTACCAATGCCTGGTACAAAAATATTTGTGACATTTCTGCTTTTCCTGGCACTCTTGTTTCTTGTTTCCAGGACTGTAGGATATACAAACTGCGAGCCTTTGCAGAAAATAATGCAGAAAATGCAAGTTGGTGTCTGTGTGGCTGTTGATATGAATTCTTTCCAGCATAACTTAAAATAATCAAGGCCTTTCACTTTCCTCTAGGTTTCACATCCTATACTTCTTCTGCTTCAGCGCTGTTTCCCTGAACCTTACTCAGTTCAGACTTCTGTGGTTATGGTTCACAGTTTGTGACTTACCTACATTGTTTCAATTCAATCTTTTGTCACATATGACCCTGAAAGCATATCTGAAACACATAGCTGACATCTGTTGGAGCGCTTAAAAGTAAAGCCAGAGACTCAATGACCGAGCAAAAACAACCAACTGATTTGACTTTTTTAAGTAGCTTTAAAATAATTAGCTTGCCTGGATAGTAGAACTTCTATATGGTATGTGATAGACAATGTGCAAAATAATTGAGAATCCTGATACATGTATAAGCCCTTATTGTATTGTATAAATGATTTATATGTAACATTAACATTTATGTAAACCGAATATACATCACCAGGGATGATATTCGCCATCCATTACAGTTACATCCCAGAAAACATCCTGCAGCACACATTCTGCAAACATATACATACTAGAATTGCCTTAAAGCTCCATTAATATTTTTTTCTTACATTCATTTTGAATCAAATGGCATGGCATTGTAAAGGAGATTGTCTTTAGTGATAAATGCACAGGTAGCTTTATATAGCTTTTCAGCCTCTTTTCGCTCATTTTCGCTCGTTTTATGGCTGCAAATCTACTGTATGGTTCAGTCTCACCAGCAGCAGCAGTTTTCAGTGAA
The DNA here is from genome assembly GCF_043641665.1 of Enoplosus armatus. Classification (NCBI taxonomy): domain Eukaryota; kingdom Metazoa; phylum Chordata; class Actinopteri; order Centrarchiformes; family Enoplosidae; genus Enoplosus; species Enoplosus armatus. The sequence continues at coordinate 13,986,656 of NC_092187.1, forward strand.
AAGGCTGCCATAGACCCACTGTACACTACCTGCCTAGAACCACATGGCAGACAAAGTTAGCGGCTAGCTGGTGAACAAAAAAAACATCTAGCAACTGAAGAGCCAGATATTTTACTCAGGAATTAACTCCATCTTTTCTTTGCAGTCAATTATTCCCACATCTTAAGAATTCACTGTCTGGCCTTTGAATAACCCCCAGAAATAGACTGAAACAGCCAGTGCTTACAATGACGAAAATCCACAGAGCAGCAGCAGCCAGACACAAAGCGCTCCACCCATTACTTCCCTCTGAGCTATGATTTAATATCATACAATGAGCTCATATTCACATTAAGTACCATGCTGGTGTCAGGCATAAAGAAATTATGTTTAATTTTGGGGTGTAGCATTTACTTTTAAAGACAGAGGGATAGTTTGGTATGGCCAGGCTTCTGTGGGTGAGCCACAGGATCATATACTGTATATTCTGACTTGATTAAAAAACAGAAAGTGTGTCCGAGGCCAACACTTTTAAACTCTGCTCTGAAAGCTCAGCTCCATCGGACCGCTAGAAAAAGGAGCTGACCCAGGTAGAGCTGCAGCTGCTTCTTCAACATATTTCCTGCCTAACAAACGTGCAACTCAGATTAAGAGGTACAGTCTGCAGAAGTGATGCAGAATGAGACAGACAGGCAGGGAGTAGAAAGTGTGAGTCAGGGGCAGGGAGGTGGGAGGGTATACACGGTCAGGAATGTGGATGTGGATACGCGAGACTGGACTGGGAGGGTCATGCTGGGAAACACACTGGTTAGAAACAGGCAGGTTGCCAGGGTCTTTCAAATTCCACCAACTTTAAGACTCCTCGGAAAATCGCGTTTTAACATTGCTTCCACACTGGCTGTCTCTTGAGTTTTCAAGAGAGAGCAACTTTCATTTCTAGCAGATTAACGACAAAAGGAGTTCTTCTTTAATTTCCCACTGCTGGCTTGCTGGTCTTTTACAGAAGCCACAGAGAACTGGCAGGAGTGAAATTACAGTCTCTGGGCCTGGCCTGACAAAGCCAAAATTACAGGTGACCAAATATGGATATTTAAATGGGTTTTTTACAGCAAGAACTCTTGTAAATGTGTTTTGCTTGATGGTTGTGTAAAGGACTTTATTAGTTCCTTAATGGATTTGTTTTTCTATTTAAGGCCTAGTTCCACATGTAAATTACAGGCCTTTAAACCAGGTCAAGAGAGCAATTTTTAAATTGTATGCTCTGGAAGGAAATACGTATAAATTCTTCTTGCCACAGTCTCTGTCTCTCTGACTCCTTTCTACCATCTGAGATGTAGATAATCACTGTCTCTGGGTCTTCTGGACAATTAAGATATGGGGGAAAAAGGTTAAAGTATTATATATACATCACAGTTATCACAGTGCGTGTGTGTGTGTGTGTGTGTGTGTGTGTGTGTGTGTGTGTGTGTGTGTGTGTGTGTCATGCATTACTAAAGGATGCCATTAGGAGGAGGAAACAAGTGTGGCCGCTGTCAGAAGACGGTTTACTTCGCAGAAGAGGTACTCTGTGATGGGCGGAGCTTCCACAAGTCCTGCTTCCTGTGCAGTGAGTAAACTCTTTGCTGCTTCCTGTCATGGTCAGTGAGGAAACAGACACTTATCACTTGTCATTACAGTCGTACTAGTCCGAATGTGAACGGCTGCTCATTTATTCTCACAGAAATAGGTGGAATAGCATACTAAAATAAAATGCTGCTATGGTATCATGGTTGGTGAAAAACAAAAATTAAAGATGTTGTTGTATTTCACAAACTATAATACATGAAAATGTCTATCTTTTCCTCTTCTATGACAAATATCCTCTTGTATGAAATTTGAACATGTGTAAATTAGTAAGTCTTCTAAGAGACTCAGAGGCTTAAACTTGACATTTACTGTGTTAAGTTAGATTTAAAAGATTCTAGCAAGCGCCATTATAGTTGAGCTGCTATTCTTATATAGTGTCACATTATACCTTCTTTGTTTGGCAAAGAAAAGTGCACAAGCAAAACAAGATAATCTACCTACACTTACAACAGTGTAATGGTTTTCTATATTTTATAACATGAACATGCATCATAACTGTAAAGAAAACTAATACCATTCAAAGAAATAATAGTCTTTCTCTGCCTCAACTTGACAGGAGGCAGGAGTTCTGCGAGGAGTTATTTGTGTTCCTGCGTTGTAATCGAACATTCCTGTGATGGAATTTAGATGAGAACATGCTTCTTCAATAGAACTGTTCCATAAAAGGAAACAGTTAGGAGCTTATCCAAATACATGAATGTGCTCAAAACCACTTGCACAGATATGCAAAACAATAATAAACGTATGTCTGTGCATGTGAATGTGTCTGTCTGTGCAGTGGTGTGTGGGAAGAACTTGGACAGCACAACTGTTGCTGTTCATATGGATGAAATTTACTGCAAGGCGTGCTACGGCAAAAAGTATGGGCCAAAAGGCTACGGTTACGGCCAGGGAGCGGGGACCCTCAGCATGGACAAAGGAGAGTCTCTGGGTATTACACATGAAGAGTGAGTAACACACTAACACACACACACTTATTGATCTCTTTTTAAGGCACTTTAACCATTTTTCTCTCTCACTGTCTGTCAGACCTGCTCCTCATCGTCCTACCACCAACCCAAACCCATCCAAGCTGGCTCAGAAGTTTGGAGGGTCAGACAAGTGCCCTCGCTGTGGCAAGGCTGTCTACGCTGCTGAGAAAGTGATTGGAGCTGGGAGTGTAAGAAAAAACACATGCATGCATTCACACACACACAAACATGCACATGCTTGCAAAAACACACAGCCTTTTAAAATGGATCTTGTATCTATTTACAGTCATGGCATAAGACTGGATGTTTCACCTGTGCCACGTGTAGGAAGAGCCTTGAGTCAACTACACTAGCTGACAAGGATGGAGAAATTTACTGCAAAGGTAAAACTACACCTTCTTCACTTCCCGTACAAGTATGAGGTCAAATAAAATCATAGTATATTGCTATACAAGAAAGCCTGTATGTGGTACTGCACAAGCATTCTTTCAAACATTTAACCTGTTCATACAAGACTGCTGTAATGCGTTAAGGTCTGGTTGTGGTTCCATACACATCCGCTAAACTGTAGACCATACAAATACACCTTGTGTCTGACCTGTTTTCAATGCTGGTCCAGAGTGGTGAAGCCAGGCAGGATGAGCCGTGTTGATACATTCAGGCTGCATTTGTCTGAGAAGAGACATAAGTGATGCATCATGCAGAACTAACACAACATACACAGTGTGACTGTTAAAAGAGCAAGATTGGACATCCTAAACTAGGGAGGGAAATGATTGGATGCAATACTCACATTTCCAGTCTTTAATGAGAGTTAATTAACTGCTATGTTTTTAGTGGCATGTGAGTGTGACTGAGGTGTAATAAACACAAGAATACAGCAGAGGGCCCCCTAACACAGAATGATATCAAGTACTGCAAACATTTCCACTTGTCAAAACAGAAAAAGCACAGGTGGGATTAAAACATTAATGATGGCTGCATTCATTTAGGAGAGCCAGTTCCCGGGTCCAGGTATTGTGCATGCTCACTCACTGACATGTCATACTGGGACACTTCATGGTGCCATGTTATTGTTATTATTTACACCTGCGCTTTCCATTAAGTACTTGATGGAGCAGATCCGCTTGTCCTGCTAGAGTAAGTCTGTCTACTGTGAGGAATGTCTATTTCAAGAATCCTCAAAGACTCTTCTGTCCATGTGGATAAATAAATGTACTGTTCGCTGGACATTAACATAATTCTAACTTGTTTCCAAAGTGTTATCTTTCAGAGAAATGACGATGCTTAGCTAGCTAGCTAGCGTTAGCCCAATTTGTCACTTCAGCATTGATTCGGTCGCCCCGCGTTCCCAACTTTATTATTTTTTTTACCTATCATTCAGCTGCAGAGATATAGCTTCAATGACATCCTCGTGATCCTAAAGGTGTCTTCTGACTAACCAGGGAGATAAAACGTGTGCAAGAGACCCAGTATTTCCACAGACAGCACCGGGCACGGTCGCACGTAGCGTGACGTTCATGTCACGTTCAAGCGTAGCAGAGCAGAGCGGCACAACTTGTGGAAATAATGGCTTTCAACATTTTCTTTACCCCGGGCAAACATTATAGCATTCCGAACAGAAAGTAGACATCTTTAAGCTCAATGAAAATGTAACCTGCTCCTAGACAACAGGTAAGAAATAAGTTTTGATCTCCCCCCTGCTGAGGTCCCAAGTGGGGCTAATGCTTTCAGCTAGCTTGGACCGGAATTCTATGCGAGACAGCAACTGTAGTTATCTGAAGGATATGGTGTTACCATGGCGCGGAGTTTCTTGACATTACCTTTCTTTCCTACAGCCTGTTACGGCAAAAACTTTGGACCCAAGGGATTTGGATACGGACAGGGAGCCGGGGCGCTGTCGCATACTCAGTAGAGACCACGGAGATCTTCGCTGACGGGTTTCCTGAATGCTGCACTACTGTCTTCTTCCTGCAGAGGGCGGTCTGCTGTCAGTAAACATTCACAGACACATGCTTGATTTGAAAAAAAAAAGAAAAGAAAGCTGCATTATAAATTGAAAGCCTAAATAAAATGATATATTAAATTGAACAGTGGGAAAGATAACACCATTTTAGTCTCAATCTCATAAATCTTGATACATAATCCACACTAAATACTGAAACATCTGTTTAACGATACATTGTTGACTTGCACTATAACTGATTTGTATCATCCTCTTCTTATTGTGAGGCTGTTTCTCTTTCTGCAAATTAAATCTCAGTATCAGATTACCTATAGTCTATGTAATGCTGCTTGTTTATGTTGTTTATGTTTGCTTTCCTACAGCATGATAATAAATAAAATGGAAAGATAATGATTTTGGTGTCAGTTTTTCTTAACTGGTGCCAAACAAAAGCACATAAGAACTGTGTGTGTGTATAAGGAATAGGGAAGTAAAGTAGTTTGGAGGATGACGTCCTGTGTTTAAGGTTCAAGAAATGCCAAATGTTCATTGTATCCATTCCTCTCATAACATTGCAGTGACACATCACACTGCTGAGAAGTCCAGTATCTTGAAAAGTTGGGGGAATTACAGCTTCACTCCGCCCACAAAGCTCATCTGTCACATTAGAGCCATGTCACCGTCAAGGATGTGAAGAATGACAAAAAGGTTTTTTTTAAATGCCATGATTGAGCTTTCATTCATAGGAGGCTAATTACAGTACAGTGATGTGAAACCTCAGAGGAATCAGCAGGGCTTTGAAGTATGTTACGGATATCTAACCGGTTGCTCCACTTAATTTTACTTTAATCATTTCATTCAGTTGCCTTCCATTGATTTTAAACATGCCTACTATTATTTCAGGGTGTGTAAATGTTCTTTATAACCAGTATAATGTATAAAATATATAAAGTTGAATTGCTCCAGCACAAACTAAGGTCATCCGTTTCTATCTGCTCAACGAAAAGATTTCATTCTTGCACTTTGTTTCTCTCTGACACACTCAAACATAACATTTTACTTCTTTATCCACCCTTTGCCTCCCACTCACATTCCAGCTCTCAAAGAGAGACAAGAGAAAGCAGCTTGTCATAAACACTTTCAGGAACTTGAAGCTGAATGTGATATAACTAACATATGTTTTACTGTGTTTATGTACTGACAGGTGTGTGGCAGGTTTTTCTAAACAGGTGCACTGTGACCTAAGCGGGAGGTGGCTCAACCCACTTACCTATAGTTCTGTTAACACATAAAGTGCTGTAAAAACTGTCTTCGTGCACTCACTGACTCTCACACACACGCACACACACAAGCAGGGAATCTCATAAACAGCCCGGATCTTCCACTGCCGTCACCAGGAGGAGGCGGGGTGCTAGTTGAAGGGGGAGAAGGTCCACAGAGGAGCCGGGCATGTTCAAACATATCCAGGCAGACCAGCCTACCAACCTCCACGGCGTGCTGTCATTGCCTGTGATTGGGTTTATGCGCACAGTATATATGAGAGTTGTCATTACTAATGCTATAGCTCAAACCGATGTGTCTTCCTGAGGGACAATTGACACCGATACAGTAACATACGAGATGCGTATTTAATGGATTAATCTTGAGACGCGCCACTGCTGAAGACTTTCTAAGTTTCGGCTCTGTCGGAAGACTTGGGCTCGGCGTGGCCATGTCTCTCCCGGCCAAAGTGATGAGAGACGGGCTGCTGGAGAAGCGCAGCAGCGGGCTCCTCCAGCTGTGGAAGAAGAAGCGCTGCGTGCTCACCGAGGAAGGGCTGCGCCTGCACAACTGCAAAGGCGGCGGCGGTGATGCTCCGAGCTCGGCGTGGAGCTCCAAAGCCAAGGAGCTCCGCTTTGAGCGCATGGCCACGGTGGACTGTGTGGAGTACAAGCGGGGGCTGGTGTACTTCACCGTGGTTATGGCCACAGGGAAGGAGATTGACTTTCGGTGTCCGCAGGAAGGCACTGCCTGGAACGCGGAGATCGCTTTGGCACTGGTTCGCCATAAGAACCTGCAGGCCGTGCAAACAGGACGGAACAGGCACCTGTCCACAGCACACCTGGGCAGCACCGGGGAGGATGAGGAGCTCTGACCTGACAAAGGTAAGCCTGAAACAGACTGGGGCCATCAAAATGTAATAGGGCTGAGAAGGCTCTGCTATTTATTTACTAATTCAGGCTTAAGTGTGAATTTATTTTAGGTTTGGGGGAGAGTGTGGCACCACACCCTCCCATGGCTGGAATGACTCACTCCCAGTACCAACTCTGTGTCACTGAGGTTGCCAATGAAATCCAAGTCAAAGCATCACTCAGAGTAAAACTTAGAATGTCATAACTTTCTGTCCTTTTTTCCTCCTACCCAGAGGTTCTCAACTTTTTGCCATCAAAGACCCAAATCCAATCACTTCACTGATGATCTCCCCTTCCTGTGGTTGAAGGGGTGCTAATATTTGAAACAAACAGTGATTAGGTGGAATGAAAACATCCAGACTCTTGGGGGATGAGGTGGCACATGGCTAAGCTCGTGCTAAAGGTTATTTACAAGTACCACTTCAGTGTTTAGATGTTCCACTGTAGAGTCAAAGTCACGTCAGCCTTTCCTTACTATGGTCATCAGCCCGGACGGCACCACAGTCTTCCTAGGACACAAACGCACTCTCACTTGAGGACATAATTACGATGCAATTTGAGCCTCCAAAATAACATCTGCCTAGCCTCTCCCTCACTAGGCAGCCAAGTATTTTTAAACACAAACACACACACACACTCACACACACACACACACACACACACACACTCACACACAAACATATAGCCTCCTGTTATGTATTCAACTGACATTAAGACAACTGGACATTTGGGGTGACCAGAGTTAAGCACCCCATACATATTTTCAGCTTCTCCACACAATCAGTGCCATCACATGATGACAACATTATTTACTGAAACTGGTCACTGAAATCTCCAATGTTCATGAACTGAGTGTGTAAGTCTGAACTATGAGCTCACAGCCCAGGAATCCGCAGCGATGGTTCCTTAAGAGAGCTGCAGTAGTCAAGTGCCCAAATTAACTTAGTAGCCGTGGTAACAGTGTAATATAACGCACTACAAATGCACTTTGTAGAACACCATCAGCTGCCTCAGTGTCAAATATATAAAGTAACAATTGAATATCTGCTTTTCTTTCTCCAGTCTCTCTGCTTCTTGGGAGTGAACCAATCAGAGTGGAGAAAGGGTAGAGGACGCCAGATCCATCGGCTTGATTCTGTGGTGGACAGCATGATGGGATGTACAGAAATGGCCATCGGCGAATATGGATTAAAGGACTGAGAACAAGTGTCACTCACACACTCTTCGTCTCCTTCTACATGAGCTTATTCACGCTGTCATTCAAAGCCTAGGAATCTGATGTCCCGTGAGCATGGATGAAAGTGTTTTTTCTGTCATGACCTCATTGCCTGAGGTCATGGTGGCGACTGCTGCACAAGGAAAAGATGGATTTGGACAGAGACTGTCGAGCTGGGACACTGTTTACCCCTTGTGCCTTGATGTTTCAAAGAAATCTTCTATTTTGGACATAATTTCCCCGACGTTTTCTAATGTTGCTGAAACAGGAGTCACTTTGTTTCTTCAGTCTCGCTTTTGATGGAAACACATTGCCGTTTGCTTAGGCTTTGAGAACTTTTGCTATAGACTGAACAGATCTGCATGTTTTTTTTCTAAAGCTCAACATGAAGAATAAACATTTTGCTCATAGTCATTGCACATTGTATTCTATATATTTGCTGCAACCATGTACAGTATTACAGTCGTAAAAAAGATGAAATAAATTTTTGTCAGTAATCCTGAAGTGCTGACATATTTCACTTGAGTTTCTATTTTTGAACAATGCTTCCGTTCTCTGTACTGTCTCTTCCAGCTAAACAGTCAGCTGCAATTTATTTTGGGTTCAGAGCATTAATTGCTATGCTCATCTGTTTCCAGTTGTGGTGTAACCTTGCTGTTATAGCCTCTGGAAAATACACACACACACACACACACACACACACTGTGGCATTGCTTTTGTGTGTATGCTGAAGTCAGGACACCTTTTGTTCTGAGCAGTGTGGAGGACTAATGAGAAGCACAGTGAGCCTGAGGCATGTGCACACAAACATCCACCCACACATACTCACCTACAGAAGCTTACGTGCACACCCAGCATGAAATTCAGCAAGGCCTCAGCATCAGCAGGCTCTCGTTAGCGAGGCCGAGCATATATTGTTCATTCAAGCACATTTTGTGTGTGTGTGTGTGTGTGTGTGTGTGTGTGTGTGTGCAGCAGTCTTGTGTGGGAGCTGTGTGCGGCTGTGGGGCTCAGTGCAGGTCAGGAATAAAGGGTTGATTGTGTAGCGACTTCTCTTGTTACTGTGGAAAACCCCAAAGCTAGCCACACCGCATGAGTCAGCAAGGGACCAGGAGCACTGCAAGGTGCTCCTGGTCCCTTGCTGACTCATGATGCCAGTGATGGATCATTGGTCTAAACAGTGTGTGTGTGTGTGTGTGTGTGTGTGTGTGTGTGTGTGTGTGTGTGTGTGTGTGGGCAGGTGTAAATACACAGATCACTGTATGTGAAGGAGATCTGCGGAGAAGTGCCAGTGTGTGTGCTCGTTGGTGGTTATGTGCAATAAGTCCAGTCCCTTCAGAGTGTGTGCGCTCACACTACTCAGTGGAATGTCCTGTCTAAACATCATAACTTCTGTCCAGGGTATCTGGTTTTCTCAGCAGATAAACACACACTTACAGTGACCTGCAATTTCATAAGCCAAAATCCTGGAGCTCGGGCCGATCTGAATTAATGTTATCCAGAACAGTACTGACAATGTTTGCCCTATGCCGACACTGATGTTATGGCAAATAGTACAATCATCTGATTAGTTTATCAGTGCTTGTAGAAAGAGAAGAAAATAGAAAGCATGTCTGTGCATACTCCTTTGACAAGGATACTGACAAGACTACTGTTCAAAATGTTTTACGACTTGTAAAACATTTTGAAACATTTTACTTCTCAGGCTTCACCAGATGGAGCTGCTGTCTGCTGTGTGAGTGTTAAACCACTAGAGGTCTGTCTCTCTCCTGCTGAGTGAAGATAACTTCCCTGTTCACTGTTGTTTGGCTAGGTGTGTGTGTGTGTGTGTGTGTGAGGCTTCTCTGTGGTTTGCACATCAACGTTTTTGGCAAGTCTTCATGCAGTGCTGGCTCCTATTTGTTTTTTGATATGTTTTTGTGTGTATGTGCGTGTGTGTTAATACTTTTGGTTTATATTCTCCGCAATCCACCATCACATACTTAACCCCATCCCAGCTACTTACTCAAATGTGTTATACTTTCTTTTTTTTTCTTGCTTCTAGATGGTTCTTGGAATCTGTTGGACCCTGATCTGTGAGCCTCTTAATTCTCACAACATATGTTTGGCCTGTTAAAAGCATTGTATTTTAGCTTTACTCTAAATAAATAAACAAATAAAAAATAACAAACTGGCATGGGAATTATAGACAAAAAATAGGCATCTTGAGAAAGATGACCCAGCCGAGGTTAAATAAATTCAGGGGACATAAAGAAGAATTTTCTTGACAACACATGCATTAAATGAAAGATAACGCAACATTGTCGAAATTAAATCAGAGTAATTTGGTCAGTACCTAAAAATACCATTGTAAATTCTACCAGTACCCGGTGATGTATCATGTATCATGGTAGTGACCAAATTACCGCGTCGCAGTACCACAATGGTATTATGTTAGCATTAAAAACTAGCGCTACACTACAATGCAACATGTGTGTGAACAGCTATTATGACATGTGCAGGCCAGCTTAAGCAACACAAAAAAGATATATATTATTAACAGCACAGGTAAATCAACTCCAATTGCTATTTGTTTTTGAAAAGGTATCACATCATAAAACTAACATGTGGTGTAACAGAGAAAAAATTAGAAAACAGAAAACTTGATAACTGTAATTTAGTTGTGCTTACCGGTCAGTCAATTTGGAAGTAGCAACATGCCAATTCTGTGTTCTGAGTTTTGGTGGTGAGGCTACTCTTTCGTTTTAATTTTGGTTACACGATTACAAGGGCCTCCCTGCAAGCATGTGTAGCATTTTGATCTGCTCTTTTAAGGTTTATGTGTGGTAAACAAGACTAAGAGTCTACAGCCATGCCAGCGGCTCCGTGAGGCTGTACTTGGGCACAGCAATGCTTTGAGCTACGTGCTAATTTCAGCATGCTAACATGCTCATGTGACAATGTTAACATACTCATGTTTAGCTGGTATAATGTTTGCTATGTTAACCATCTTAATTTAGCGTGTTGGCGTGCTAACATTTGCTAATTAGCACTAAACTCAAATTTCATGGCAATCTGTTCAATAGTTGTGTTGGACCAACAGACCGAAGTTGCCATCCCTTGAGCCACGCCATTTAATTTAGTAGCTGTGGTAACAGCGTAATATAACTCACTACAAAGGCATTTTGTAGAACATCATCAGCTGCCTCAGTGTCGAATCTAAAGTACCAATTGAATATCTGATTTTCTTTCACCAGTCTTTCAACTTCTTGGGAGTGAACCAATCAGAGTGGAGAAAGGGTAGAGGACGCCAGATCCATCGGCTTGATTCTGTGGTGGACAGCATGATGGGATGTACAGAAACGGCTAAAGTTTAGTGTGGCTAAAAATACTGTAAAACAACATAGATGACTCCTGTCATTACACGGCACAGGCGTTGTCACTCTTTCTTTCTTCCAGAACTTCACTATCAGCCTTATTTCTCCCATTTTTATTTAGTTTCAATTACCTTCCCAGACAATCTTTGATGGGTATAAACAGAAAAAAGTCCTGCCTATAGTTCATCATCCAAGCCAAAGCTCCAGGCTCTAACTGCTGGACCCTGGTTTATAATGAATCTGCGAGAGACAAATGGACAGAGCAAGATTAGGCAGTAAGAGAGATGGGGTTGACTAATAATAGCCTCCACTAACAAAATAGAAAGAGAGAGCCAGACAATGGGAGGTGCAGTTAAATAGAGGGACACCAAAGTCGTTCTGTCCATCCTGCCCCTGTTGTCGCATCTCTCTCTCTCGTGCTTCTGACGCTGGTAAGGTCCCTTCATGGTGTGATCTGTAAAGATTTTCAGGTGTGGTGTTAGGCCTATTTCTTCCTTCTGTGCATTTATGGTACAAAAACTGAATGTTTGAACAGATTGATATGTTTGTCTGGTACCTTGTAGACTTTATCCAAGATTTCAAAGAATTCTGGATCTAATGCGATGGAAATGTAGTTGCATTCCTACAAATCTAACGTGTGAAGTGTTGATTCCATGGTTTTGAGGGGGATCAGTGTACATTATATCATGGGAATGCAGTGAACAGTGATATTACTAGAGATGAAGAGAGCTATTAAGTATTTTGATGTCATTTTGTCAATAATGTGCTGTGGCTACGCCTAAACCATAAGTGCATTAGCCAAAACACTCTACAGGATGATCAATTGAAATAATATGAAATACTCTGCTTTGTAGCCAAAGCAGCTCAGTTCAAATCCGAGGCTGACATGAACTTTCCGAAACACCTTGGGCTGTTTCTTTGAATTGCCAAGTTGGCTGCACCACAGAGGCTCATAAGCATCCATGAGTTACTGGCGGCCAATCCCTGATCCAGACTGGGCACCCCAGAGCACAATCACCCTCCACAGCTGTCTATCAGATTTCCCCTGGTCTATTTGGGGAGACAGGCCACTCTAAATTCCTCTCCCCGAGATAATCCTGAGGAGAAAGATGGGGATGAGAGACGGGAGAGATGGATGAGGGATGGCTATCAGTCTGGAATTTTCCTAATCCGTTGGAGGAGCTTGTAACCCCATCATGTTGGGAGGTCTTAAGTGGCATCATTCTCAACTAGAACCAACTCGTAAAATGGGAGAGGGACATAAAGAGAGAAAGGGTGAGATGAGGTCAGACAGAGAAGGGGTGAGTGTGTAAATCGCTTGTTGATTTGATAAACGGCAGAAGGCCATGAGACTGAGGTAGAGGAGGGGTAAGATAATGTGATGACGAAGGTGTAAACAATAGAGCTGACAATGTGAATTAAGTGACTTAAAACATAGTCTCACCTTAAGCCCTGTTAAATGTGTCACAGCTTTCATAATATTTTACATGTGGTAGACAATACTTCCCAAGAAAAACTGTCTGCAGTGAGGTCTGAGAATTATTAAGAAAAACTGGGACATTTTCCTGAAAATGAATTCATTTTTGATGCACTACATACAAAATTCCATTCACCTCCATTGTCCCAACCATTTATCTCAACTTTTACAGGTTTATCCATTAGTTTAACCTAATGGTTATAAATAACTAATTTGATTTTAGCTTTGTATTTTAACCATTTATCCATTACTAATTATTTCAAGTCTTAATCCACTTTTAGCTAACACGTTCTGGCCATTACTTTTAGCTATCTATTTCACCCATGTATCCATTACTTTCAGCTAACTATTTTAAACATATAGCCAGGACTTTTTTCTGACTATTTGAACTGTTTATCCATTACTTTTAGCTAACTGTTCCAACCATTTATCCATTAGGCTACTTTCAGCTAACTAATTCAACTTTATCCATACTTTTAGCTAACTGTTGTACTCTCAACATGTGGTGGTGTATTTCTTTTCATTTAAATTGTAGTATCTATTTTTTCCAAATTTAGTTGAGCTACTACTTTAGTTGAGTACCCCCAAGCAACTCCAAAAGTACCCTTGTGGTACAAGTACCTCTGGTTGGGGCTTAATGGCTTAGACAACCTCAATAGCTAGAATGTGTGATTTGGGCGAACAGTCCCTATAACTCTACTAAGTCATGCTTTTTGGAAAGTCCTGCAGAGTTAATGCAGGAGAGATGCTGGATTTGTTTTGTGAGCCATGAAATGTACAGCAGGGAGGAAGTAAGTGTGTAGAGTTTTGTATGATTGGCCTGCTGACAGCTTACATACATTGTAAGAGGCTCCACATTTCGAGAGAGCGCTCATAGAGAAGTGTGGCAAGATGATCTGGCCCTCCACAAGCTGATGAACAAACACTGACCAACTGTTCAGTGTGCGTTTCTAATCTCTTTTGTCTCTCCTCCAGTGAGATCTCATCAACAGGATGCCTGAGCATGTGTGAGTAATCAGGCTTTGTGTTCTTATTTTAGACCATTTACTCATTCACAGACATCCAAACAAACACAAAACTAATATTTCTGAACTTTGTTTAGGAATAATCTTTGCTCTTTTCCTTCCTTTCCTTTGAAACTTGTCCACTTTTTCTTTTGCAGGCAAGAGGTAAGACCACTTTTTTCAAATATTCCACAGAAACAATACATGAATATGTGATAATGATATTTTAAGCTGCAAGTGAAGTTCCCACATTTGAATTGTGTTTAATTTGAATTGCAATGTCCTGATTATGTTCTCCATCCAGAGGAAACCAAAGATCTCAGCTTCAAGGAAGCTGATGCTCAAGGTAAAAGAGATCAAGGGCCCAGATGTTCTGCCAATCTGTAATGTAATACATGTGTCTGACCACAGGAGAGCAGCAGGGGTCATGTTCTGAGAGGCTGCACTGTGTCCTGTATCCTACTGATATACAGGTAAAACATTTGATTCCTATTTGTGCAGAGTCTGATGGTGGCAAAGGCCAAGGAGGAATTGGAGCAGGAGGTCCTGGTTAAAGAGGAGGAGAAACAGAAGTATCTGGCAGAGAGAGCTCCTCCTCTAAACACCAGCAGCCTGAGCCTCGCGCAGCTGCAGGTAACTGGTCCTCAAATTCCCCGAATTCTCCCTCGTCATTCCCATTCTTCAACCTGGATCTTTTCAAGAACTGTGCCACATAATTCTCTGCTTCCTCCACCTCTTCATCGAAAACCAATAAACCTCTAAATATTAATTTTGAATCCAGCCAATTGTTTCAAAATGTTTTATGTGTGTATGTGTATAGGACCTCTGCAGAGAGCTCCATGTCAAGATAGATGTGGTGGATGAGGAGCGATATGACATCGAAGCCAAAGTCATGCTCAACACACGTGAGGTATACAATACTTCCTCAGCTCATTACCATGTGCTATGGGCAGAATTTTTTTATTAATATTACATCATATAAGCATATATGCAGCTGAACTGTCACCATGAGAAAATCCTGCAGTACTAATGGAAATTGCCATTTAATTCTCTGTCCCTGATCCAGATTAAAGACCTGAACATCAAGGTTTTGGACCTCAGGGGGAAATTCAAGAGGCCTAATCTTCGACGCGTTCGTGTGTCTGCTGACGCCATCCTTCGCTCGCTGCTGGGCTCCAAGCACAAAGTCTCCATGGACCTCCGGGCCAACCTCAAGTCTGTCAAGAAAGAGGACACTGAGAAGGTGTGTGCAGAAGGGAGAAAAAAAGCGATACATATACACAGAGAACGCAATCAGCAAGATGTGAACCTTCCTTGGGGCAAGCGTGCAAAGCTGCTGTGAAGTTTCAGATACACACATGATGTCAGCGCTTTAAGAGCCATGGAACACCTGAAACATGTGTTTGTATGTGTGTGTGTGTGTGTGAAGGGTGTGTTTGAGATAGCGAGCAGTAGGTCAGTGCAGGGCGGCAACCGTGTGTGTGTGTGTGTGTGTGTGTGTGTGTGTGTGTGAGAGGAGGAACGGCACACAAGACAATGATCCCATTGTACACAGAAGAGAAGCTTTTGTCACCGGTTCTGCTCACCGGTCAGTGTGTGTGTGTGTACATGTGCGGATTACCAAGTGCTGGTGTGTATCTGTGTGTGTGTGTACTTGCATGGATGCGTGTGTCTTTGAGTGTATAACAAGACGTAAACCAGTTATACCAGTACGGTTATACAGTATTCTCATTGGGGATTCCCAGGTGACAACATGGGTCTCAAAGGCTTAAAAACAACGATAATAATGATACTAAGATTTTCTAAACCTGCTCTACTTCACAGTCTCTTGTCTTTTCTCCTTCTTTCATGCCATCTCTTACACTATCTTCTGCATGTGTCTGCAGAAGAGGCCAGTAGAGGACAGTGACTGGAGGAAGAATGTGGAGGCCATGTCAGGGATGGAGGGCAGGAAGAAGATGTTCGATGCTGCCAAGGGTCCTGCCCAGTGAGCCCAGAGTGTGATGGGCTGGTGTCGTGTGGGCGACATCGCTCCTCCTGCATCTGAATCGGTTTTGTTTTCCTATGGTCTATTGCAGCTCCTGCATTTCTGGCTAACACTGTCATTCTTGCGTATGCTCCTGCCATGGAGGTGAGAAGATGCCCCCCACACTCCTGAAAGGTTTTCTCCACTTTCCTTAAGGATCTGTTTGCTGTTCGTTGATATGGTGTTAAAATGACTTTGTCTATATGCTATGTGCATTTGTAATGTTCTCATAACTGATATTGCACCCAAACCTCAGATATTTAAAAAAAAAAAAAAAGAGTCAAAACAACATGCAGATTGTATCTCTATAAGAAAAATGTGGATAATATTTTAACTTAATCAGCAGGTCAAATGTTATTAAAGCCAATAATGATAATGGCCAAATTAAACTGCATCTTTGAAATTCTTGCTTGGTGATAAACTATAAGCATGGCCTGTGGTTTTGTGAACTGTAATAAAATTATTTTTGCCCTTCATCAGCTGGATTTACATGAAATTTGACATTAAAACACATGAAATGAATCTAATTTCTCTGTGCCTTCGCTTTGTGTTTCTTTTTTTCTGTGCAAATGTGTGCTCAATGAACAATGGCTTTATTTAAATGAAAATAAACTGGGGAATCGGCACATATAAGGTGAGTAGGTCTTCTCGTTAGAGATGTCATTAAATCACAAATTTGCCTCAAGGGGCTTTACAATCAGTGCAGCACACAACAGCCTCTGTCCTCAGACACTCGATTTGAATGAGGACAAATTCCCCCCAAAAAAACTTTAATGGGGGAAAAAATATTGAAGAAACCTCAGGAAGAGCGAAGAAGGAGGGATCCCGCTCCCAGGATGCAAAAGTTGTCGTGTGTACAGAACAAATATAGTAAAATTACAGTATGGACAATCAGGATGACAAAACTATAGATAGATTGTAAACATATATTAAGAATGTGGATCCTGGAGGACGTTGAGCAGCTTCAGGTGATGAGACCTGAGCCACACAACCTCCTCTCCTGATTTATGTGGTTTCCTTTGGCAAGAGGACTAGCACGAAAACATTTTCTTTTCCAAATTTGGCTCAAACGTGTCTTTGTTCAGTCATAGTTGTAAAAACACCTCAAATAATTCACAGTTGCGCAGCCCTCAGTTTTTTGCCACACTAGTGGCAAGGCTCTAGGGATGACAATGGCCCACCACTTTTGTACAGACAGAAATATTTCAACAACTGTTGAATGGATTACCTGAGTTTTCATCTAGCACCATCATCAAGTCAAAATTTCAATTTGTCATATCAGAATCAGAATCAGAAATACTTTATTGATCCCGAGGGGGGAAATTGTACTTTGGTTTATGGCCAACGAGCTGCTAGCATGGCTGTAGACTCTTAGTCTTGTTTTATATTAGAGGAATGTGAAAGGAACATATGGACAAACATAAACTCAGATAGAGACACATCTGCACGATAGCACATTTCTGCTGATATGCTCATGTCTGCCAGCTGTCCACACCAGCATCCTGTCCACAGCTGTAAAACAGTCCTCTTTAGCTGCTGTCTGTTTTGCATGCTTATAAAGCACGCTCTGAAATGTGCTTCCGTAATGGTACTTTTATCATCGCCTTATCCAGGTGGATGCAAAGAGTCTGCAGTAGTCATGTGTCACCAAATATAGTTCCCCACTGACACAAGGTGAACACTGCAGCAACACAAAAACACAGACACACAAAATTCAGTCTTCAGTGTTTGAACGACGGAGAAGTGATGCATGCCTTGCTTCGTTGGCCAGGGAGTGACATGTAAACCAGTTCCATATGATAGCATCTTAATAGTTCAAGCTATGAGCCCTTTATCTGTAATCATAATAGTAGCCCACACTGTTTATTGTTGCCTCATGGTCTGCACACAATACAGCAGGTACAGGTGCGGTACAAGGCCAGGTGAGGTGGAGGTTGTGTGTGTGTGTGTGTGTGTGTGTGTGTCTGTGTGTGTGTGTGTATGTGTGTTGGACCGAGCCTGAGTCTGGGTCAGAGTCCGACACACTGGGAAAGGTGTGGCATCACACAGCAGAGCAAACAGTCTGACTCACACTGTAAAGAGACCAGTGCAACAAAGCATCAAAACCCAGTCTGACATGCACAAAAACCAGTGGTGGAAAGTAACTAAGAACATTTACTCAAGGACTGTACTTGAGTTCAATTTTGAGGTACTTTACTTGAGTATTTTCATTTTCTGCTACTTTATACTTCTACTCCACCACATCTCTACATCTCAGAGGCAAATATTGTACTTTTTACTCCACTACATTTATTTGATAACTTTAGTTATTACTAGTTCCTTTGTGGACCAAATAGTGCAAATAATCAACAAATAGATTATGATATGTTATCATAAGTTAGGATATGGTTCAACTTTATTGATCCCCAGGGAGAGAAATCCACAAGCAACCCAGCAGTATCATAAATCATTCAAATTAGCCCCACCTTTACCATCTGCAACATTAAAGTGATGCACACATTAATGCATCAGTAATTATAATCCAATAATATACATTATTCTGAAATGGGACATTCTCCATATAATGAGTACTATTACTTTTGGTGAGTGCATTTTGATGCTAACACTTTTGTACTCTTGCTTGAGTAAACATTTGAATGCAGGACTTTTACACTTTTACTGTTACAGTTTAACTTTTACTATCCGACCATCAGTTGACATTTCTTTAACAGGCTCATTCTCACCGATGTTGTTTGCTGTTTCATTTTATGTATTTTTCTACTTTAGTTCTCGTTTGTTGTTCTTGTGCCTGTTGATGTCCTGTCAGTTTGATGGTTTGTGGTCTTTTCTGCAGTGCTATGATCTTTCTTTCTGCTTTAATTTTATTCAGTAATTCATTGTGTCTGTGATTGTTCAGTAACTGCTGATTTACGCTAACACAATTTCCTATACATCGACTTTACATTATTACTGTTCAATTATATGTAATATATAATTATTATCCTGCGTGCTGTGTCGGCTTTAATAAATAAGATTAGTTCATCTCGCAGCAAGTTATGGCCACACAGCTATCATAACTGCCACATTTCCACCATACATGGAGATGCTCTCTCTCTCTCTCTCTCTCTCTCAGGTGGGTAGCTTACCTGTGTGGTCACGTGACGCCTCAGTGAACGCACCGGGGTAAAGGTGGACTGCTTTGTGCCGCGCTGACTGTAATTTGACTGCCGCGCTCAGGGTGCCCGTCAGTCGACTCTTCTCTGTCTCTGTGAGGGAAGTGCACCTGGGAACTTTAGAGACTGATTTTTCTTTTTTTTCGTCCAATATGTCCATCAGTCGGAAGAACTGGTCGGCTTTGTCCAGGTAAGGTCATATCCTGCAGTGAGCTCGTTTTAAAGAGAATATGACACATGTGGTTGAGAGCACCACCTGCAGCTGCTTTTTGACAGTAGATGTCTTGGACTTCATTCAGCTAGCTCTAGCACAAAAAGCAGCCCTCTATTATAATATTCATTATAATATATGAAGTCAGCAGCTGGGTGAGTATATGGTAGCCTCATGAAACAAAGTGCTATTCTGCGTTCCTTTGGTGTCATTATATTTCTTACTTGCACTTCTACCTTAGCTGTGGTGTTTGAATAATAATCATTTTAGAGACAACTGGAACATTTGTACAGTCTTACCCTTGAATAACAGAGGAAACATGCTGCACTGTAACTGGCTGCACCAACAGACTAATAAATGCTGTGTTTTCTGCACACATCATGCATAATACTAGACTGAAAGGTTTATTTAAAGTTGCTCAGACAAGCAACCAACTGTGACTCTACTCATAAACAGTTGATGAACAAGTAAAGCAGGTTCTGTGTAACCGTTATTATAACCGCAATCTCTCCTTTTCAAGCAGTTAACTGGATTTATTTCTGCAGGCTGAACTGAGGGACTGCATAAAGGACCAGTATAAGATAAATAAGGACTTGTGGGGCATAATAGGTTCCCTTCTTAATTTTTGCCTTATCTCTGTTTCATTTTCTGTTTTTACATCCACGTTCTACTCCGTCCTCAGCCTGGCGCGCCAGTGGACGAGGGAGGACGAGGAGGAGGTGGAAAGGGAGAAGAGGAGGAGGGTGAAGAGCTCAAGCAGCACAGCCGATCCCGATGCTGACTTTAGCCCAACACCCAGAGACACACCCACCAATGACAGCACCTTGGGGACGGACTCCACAAGTGAGATGTCCCAGGGCCTCAGCAGGTTATTCTCACGATTTAGTGAATTATTTATTGATTCGTACTTGCCAAAGCTTGATTTATAGACTGCCTGAACATGACTCTGTTGCTGTAGGTGTTTCCTCTGGTCTTCTTCTCTCTGCTTGTTTACGCACAGCTCCTTTTACTACTATCACTCTCTTCTTCTGTCTCTCTGTATCAATCTCTCCATCTCTCTTTTTCTCTTTGTTTCTTGTATGTAAGATGGCTATAGGGCTGCTAGTTTCTTCTCTGATGGTTCACCTTTTTTGTGGATGGATTTCAGCAGCAGGGAGAGGTGATTCTTACACTTTTGCCCCATGGGAGTGTGTTATCTGTACACTTTTCAAACGCATGAAAAAACCTGATGCCATCCATGCAAAGTATGAAAACAGCACCAGATGATTACCTGGAGCAGAAGCAGTCTTCAAAGAGAGAGAAGAACTATAGAGCCTTTCATTAGAGAAACCTGATCAGACACAGGACTGACAGGTCCTTTCGCCTCTAGACTATCCTTCATACATATCTGTCATTCACATGTGTGTACATACTATTTATTTTCAGTATGGAGCAGATGCAGCTGGACTTCGTGGAGATGCTGCGTGTCCGTGATGAAAAGCGGAGGATGAGGCATGTGGAGACGCTGAGGCGACAGAAGGAGGTAGGGGAGGATGAAGCGGAGGCCTGCAGAGGAGGAGGGGCCCGGGTGGAGCTGCTGGGGGACTTGGATGAGGACCAGGGTGGTGTGTTGCCCTCTGTAAAAGCCACATCCAAACCACAGCCACCCCTAAAAACAGCCTCTTACAGTCCAACCACCAGCAGCAGCAGCACTAACACCACAAACGGACAAGTAAGATGGAGACACTTGTTACCTTTCAGCAGAAAGAAATATTTGGTCGTTTGAGTTTTAAACCGACTGGAGTTGCCATGTGACATCACGACTGAGAGTCTACAGCCATGCTAGCTGCTAAATACAAAATGCCAGCATGCTAACATGCTCACAATGACACTGCTAACATGCTGATGTTAAGCAGGTGTAATGTTTGACATGTTTGCCGTCTTAGTTTAGCATGTTAGCATGCTCGCATTAGCTAATTAGCACAAAACATTAAGTGCAGCTGAGGCTGATGGGAATGTCATTAGTTTTGCAGGTCATGAACCAAAGAATTGAATTATTTGAGCTTTTTGACCTGATGATAGCGCTAGATGAAAAGCCATAGGATCACCAACCATGAACGTCTGCACCAACTTTTGTGCTAATCAATTCAATAGATGTTGATATTTCACAGGATAAGTGAAGACTTTGACATGCTGGTGGCGCTAAAGGATAAGTTAAGGAATCACCAAAGTCGTCTTGGGACCATGAATGTCTGTACAAAACGTTGTTAAGATATTTCAGTCTGGACCAAAGTGGTGGACTGACCATCCAACAGCAGCTAGCATGGCTAAAAATGACAGAAAAAAATGACAAAGTAGGTTATGAACTGTCTTCACTAACAGACAAATCCTTTGACAAGAAAAAAAACACTAGACAGACCTTCACTAACATCCAAACTATTAATGCCTCACTCAGGTCATAACACGGTGCTACCAGTAGTGCCACCCTGCAGTGTGGTTAATCACAGTTAACTGTTACCCCACACGCAGGGTGAGTCATGTTAATCATTTTCTAGGTTCTACAACAACTTTTCTTCCCCTCCAGGGAAGTTATTAAGGTTTCGTGTTCTGTAAGAAGGAAATACTCAGTGTACATTTCTAACAATATTTAGGTGAACAAAGCCAGACACCGAGTGAGAGTGGATGATGCTCACACACATGCTCACACATGTCATACGTATTTGCTAGTTTTAAACAACTTTAGTTACTTGAGTATAGAAGCATCAGAACAGAAGGAAGGAGAAGGAAGGAAAATGAGGAAAATACTGGATCATCTCCTATCGTTTTACTGGACTCGTCCCATGAAGTGACCATGCAAATCATGTATAAAACTTTGATAAGATGTACTTAAGGTCATAATTTGAACCTTATCTTTTATTACACTCGCAGGCAGCTCTAATTCAGTGTATCTGCAAATAAGGCCATAACTGCACAGTGTTATGTAATGCAAGGTGTGTCTCAGGTGGCTCTGTACAAAAGCTTGTGTGCTCACACTGACTGTCTCTCCTTTTTGTTTTTTTGTTAGCACAAAAACGGAGAGTCGTTGGGCAAAGACCCCGATCCCATTTCATCGTCCAACCCGGCTCGCAAGTTTGTCAGGTTAATGAGTGCATTTTTTGTCTATTGTTCTTATGTAAGGGTTTCGTCAGGAAGGATCAAATACAGATCAAACATTTTTCTAAGATAAGATAAAGGTTGTTTGTTCCACACAAGGAAATGAAAGTGCAGCTGAAGAGAAGAACAGTGTAGTAGAGCAGGGAAACAGCAACCAAAAGCAAGATATTCCCCAAGTAAAAGTGATTTTACTGGCTTAGTTTATTGTTTAAATAATCCACCATATGAAGACAACCATATGTGCTCACAAACCAGTCTTCAATAGACACATTTATTTAGATATGTGTACATTTATCGGAATATTATTATAGTATATACAATGCAATCTCACATAGACAGAAATGTGGTTATTTGATGATGTTGCCAGCTCGTTGTTTTAAAAGATCAAAATGTTTTTATATGTTCAAGAGGGTTTTGACATGGTAGACATGCTTCATCTAAGTAACTTTATTATCCCTTTGCGGGTAGACACAGATTGTAGAAATTAATATTTCAAAAGGGAGACTGGTGAAAAGGGTGCAATAAAGACTTTAATACTCTGCAGCTTTACTGTGAGTTTGGTCTTGGATCACTGGTTGCTTTCTCATGCACATCTTCAACTGACCTTTCAGTTCACTTGTGTCTCTGGTGTTGCAGTTCGGTCTCCATCTCACTCGACAAAAGCCCCTCTGGCAGCGTGTGCTCAAATCCCATGAGCCCTCGCTCCCCGACATCCCCCATGTCACCTCGGGAACACTGGCCATCGCCCTGCCAGAGTCCCCGTCCTACGGGAGCCCAAAGCCCCGTTCAGAATGGACACACACAGGAGGTATTTTAACACACACACACACACACACACGCACACACACACACACACACACACACACACACGCACACTGTTAGATTACATCTTTTACGACATAACTATCTGTGCTTTGTGTTTTGCTTGACACAATGAGTATAGCTGCAAAGTGCTTGGTGAGTGCTAACGCCACTGCTCATCAATACAATAATGCAACAGCGCCCTCTGGTGTTAAAAGAGTAAAAGTTACAGCCTTTGTTCCAATAAAAACATCATCGGCTCCAGAGTTGCTCCACCTGCGGCTTGTACAAAGTACCATCTTGAAGGATGGAAGAGATGCTCACTGGAGCTCATTACAACTGACTCTAATCTTATGTAGCAGAACATTTCAAGTGATTTTACTTTACCTCAGACCGGCGTGAATGGCTCTCCCTCCAACAGCAACTTTGAACAGACTTCCAAACCTGCGTTCGTCAGACAGAGCTCCAGGACTATATCTTTCAGGGTAAACACATCCAGCTCACACACACACACACACACACACACACACACACACACACATATACATACATGTATGCACACAATCTCCCCAGTGAATGCCAATGTAAACTTTTGCCTATTTGACTGTAAAAACACGATTTAATCTCGCACCAGCTCTTAGACTATCAGTTCATGGTAATTTGCTTGTGCCACTTACCAGCTTTCACGGCTGACTGGTTGCTTTGTTAACACCCTAACACATCACATTAGCTGCCGATGTTTGGACGACTGTAAGGTCTGCCAACGCACATTCACATATGCCTGGTTTTCCGCAGATGATGAGGAAGAAAGAAGAGGAGAGCGCGCCGCTGCAGAGGAGGTAAGGAAACATCCTGGTCTTTATTTTGAGCCTCTTTGTATCTGTCTACTTCAGTTTGATCACTGACTGCTTTATTCTGTTGCAGTGCAAGTATGAGGATGGCCTCCAAGAAGTTTGAATCCAACCCAGTAAGATAACAATTTACTTTCACCTGATGTAAAATGATAATAATGATAACACTGTCATCAGGTTTGTTCATATAGTGCTATATAGATTGATTCTTGGCTTTATGGTATCTATGGTAATTTCTTAGTGAAACACTCCGCACCTTGCACAGGAAGGTATTTCAATATCCGCTGAGTAAAAACATCACACATATATTGCATCATAATATTATTAAGATTTGCAGTCTGTGTAATGTGAAGTATCCTTGGGTTTGTACCAGGACCAAAATGAAGATGAAGACAGAGCGTCATCTTTCCAGAGAAAGTGAGTTTGTATTTATTTGTACCTCTTCTAAAAGTTTGAATTATTGTTATGAGTCAAAGTTAAGTGTATGCACTTGGACCTGTGCATTCTGTTTTCTGTTTGGTCCAGCTCCAGGACGAGGATTTCATCCAGGTCCATCCAGGAGAAGATGGAGAGACTGGCTCAGGCTGCGCAGGTCAGCAAAACATAATGACTCTTCTCATGCAGCATGTTGATGTCACCACAAAATACAGAGTAACTTGACTTCTCTTGACTCTGCTTCCTATGTATGCTTAGAAGTCTGACGTGATGCGATCTCCGGACGTGACCCAGAGGACCCTGTTCCTGCTGGACGAGGTGTCCAGGAAGAGAGGCCTCTTTGAGAGGGAGCAGCCGGCAGCGATCCCCACCAGCCCGGGAGTTTCCAGACAGGTACGTTCAGTGCTCACAATCCACTTTTTGTTCTGTGTCAGATGCCAATCAGTGTGTGCACTAATCTCATAAGCATGTGCCGTTTCTTATTTCACATCTCTGTCTGTCACAGGAATTTAGGAGCTTCACATCAGGAATGTCCGACCGGATCAACCGCTGGCTCAACAAGCCCAACCACTCTGGGTCTTCACACAGTCCCCCTGTAAGGCCAGTTGCATGTTTCATGCCTGCTACAACTGCGTCATGTGAGAAGTTATACAAGTGCAGCATGTGGCAGCTAGAGGGCAGTAGTACTCTGTCAGTGCTGTTCATACTGTATGTGCCTCAGTGTCCTGAGCAGGATATACTGTATATGTTGTATATGTACAAGTCTGACACATATCCGAATATAAATAGAGCATATAAGTTTCTCTTTTCTGTCTCTGTTGTATTGAGGGTTGATTACCTTGTAGAAATATGTGTGATGATTATGTATTTGTAGGATTTGAGACATGTGGACATCACCAGTAAGAAGAGCCTGTTTGAGTCCAGAGGGGAGGACAGTGTCCCGAAAACCAGCCCTGGAAAAATCTCCAAGTGAAGGACGCCCATTCATAATGCCCAGCAGGTGAGATAACTGTCCCACGCTGCATGTAGTAACATACAGTAATACTTATTTGTCTGGTCATTGCTATGGAAACAGTTGTAACAACATCTAAATTACGAAGATCTGAGGCAGCCAACAACGTCAACGTAACATACTTCAATCATTTCTTGCCTTTCTGTGCATTTATTTGTAGGACTTAGAGGACGGCGAGAGGAGACAAGGAGAACTGCAAGATTAACGGACGCCATGACTGACTGATTCTTTCTTCAAGCTTTTTATGTTGTTTTTTTTCTTCACTGCCCGAGCACACAGGAGAAACAGATATGCGAAACAGAGAAAAAAAAGTGAGTTGGGTTTTAGCTCTAGAGGACTGAAAAGGAGGTTACTGCTTTTAAAGTTAGGAGGCTTCAATCATACACGTTTGCATTGCTTCTTGAAATATGAATCTGTCTTATTTCCAACAATGAAACACTCTTCAGCTATTCACCTGAACTTACTGAACAGGTGAAGGTCTTAAGGCTAATGATAGCAATTTTATTGAATTACACTAGTGGGAGTTCTGGAGTGGTAATTGTTTTTTTTGTTTTTTTTTACTAATCTGCCAGAATATGTGTTTTGTTCTGTGCCACTGTGGGCAAGATGCTGCCTGTCTATAGAATAAAATGTTTTATTACCACAAATATGTGTCATAAATTTATTTTAATTGCTCACTTACACAACACGGAAACAGTGTCTAGTCTTAAATGCATATATACTCCACAACATCACTTATCTCAGCAGAGGGAGGATGTAGATAAGAGTTGCATGCCTGTGTTTTGTCAGTGGCAGGCTGCCATACAAGGGTGAGAAGAAATGGTGTGTATACTACAGCTTGTGCGTGTGTGTGTGTGAATCATTATCTGTGAGCAACTGTGAGCTTTTTCTGGATCTTTGCAACCCACACTCGTGCACACGGCGGCCTTTTTTGGGAATGATGATAATGGAGAGTACATGCTATCTAAGAAGTTATTAATAACACAACAAGGGGTCCTAAAGCCTCTTCCACTCTACGCAGTCTGTCCTGTTACCCTTTGAGTCCTCACCTTCCTTGTTAGAGAAAGTAAGGACCTCTCCTCTGCTGCACATTGTGTCTCTCCATCAGCTCTCTTTCTCCATCACTGCATCTGATCCTCAGGTAAGTTTCACTGATTATAACGTTACGTGTGGGTGCAAACAGAATGCAGTATTTATGCCATACAATGTGAAAAATGTGAAGGGGAACATGATTTCTAGGCGAATCTATGGCCTCTGTTTAACGTTCAGATTCACTGCTGCACACCTGAACGCTCCCTGCCATGTCTGACAACGAGGAAGTGGTGGAGGAGTATGAGGAGTAAGCTTCTTTTCATTTCTATGTGTCATACAAAAGCTCTTGCCAAACGTACATGATTCGTATGTTTCTGCTTGAATAGACTGTACATGTGTCCTGTGTAAATGTAGAAATACACCCCTGTTATATAAGTGGACATAGAGAGACATGTAGTTTCTTGACATGTATTGTAATGACAGCTGTATGTTACTTTAATGTGATGACAGACTGCTTTTGTCTCAGAATAATAACGTACATACGTGTTTGATTTTCGCAGGGAGGTGGAAGGTAAGAACGCTCATCATGACTCACCACATACTGTACAGTACTGAAGGATGTGATATACTGTTAAAACTCAGGCCGTGTTGTTTTGACACGTTTTCTCTAAGTAATCCATTGAGGCTGATGTATAACCTGATACTATATACTACATACAGTATATATGGAATTCAAAGGAATGTAGTTGTGTGTCTTGTGAACGAAGATGTCAAAATGATATATGTTGAGGTCTACATTTTTTTGGTAATATATGAAGCTTATAGGAATGCATCATAAAGTATGTTTGTACCAAAAGACTTCCTTGTTGAGTGGGTAGCCTTTCCTGAAAAACTACAGGATGTAAAAGCTATTTGTTCAGGCCCTTGATGGTGATTTCCTCTTCCTGTGTTCCTTTTTCTTGTAATTAGTTGAAGCATTAGAGCAAAAGTAGTTGTAGTTTGCATTTCTCATCATGTGATTTGTATATTCCCTCTCTTGTGTGTTTTCCCGTCTGCGTGACTCAGAAGAGGAGGCTGCTGAAGGTATGGCCCTTGTGTGGACTTAGCGGCGCAGCTTTAGCACGGACGTTTATAAATTAAGTTCTGGGTGAACAATCTTTGTTCGGGAGGTGGGGTGATGAATGTGGTTAAAATAACTGTGACTAACACTCATGAATGATTACATTAGAATCATTCAAGCTGGAGTTCATCATGCTTTGAAAGAGTTCTTTCTTTTTATTTCTTTATCTCTGTGTGTTGCTGGCTGCTTTGCTGGCTGGCTTTACTAAACAGCTCTGTGCTTTTGCTCAGCAGGGGAGCAGGGGGTAGAGGAGGAGGAGGTGGAGGAGGTGGAGGAGCAGGAGGAGGAGGAGGAGGCAGAGGAAGGTACTGCTTGTGCTTTGAGCTGAAAGCATCTTTTTTAAGATACTCCATAGACGGTTGATGTTGGCTGTTTTTGTGGACATGGTGTCATTTTCTGTAACAACTTGATCTGACATGACATGAAGTGTGATGGCGCTCATTAAGCACATGAACAATATCTTGGCATAAACATTATGATACAAAATTGAATTTGTAAATAAATAAATTCTAGCAGACTGTTTCTAATATCTCAAGATCCATACAAGTACTGTATTACTGAGAAATAATACTTGAGCTGAAACTATCCACTTAACATTTGCTAGAAAGGAGGAAGGGGAAAATGACTTGATAAATATATATAATAAAATATAAATGAATGCTGAAATAACTTTTTTTTACTATTATTACTACTATTTATTATGGATTTCTACATTTCTTCATATATTTATTTATTTCTGTGTCTGCATGTTAATAGAGGTAGATGGCACCAACATCACTCTAAAGCAAGAAATACAGAAAGAAATACGCTCTTATTTAGTCACAATTAATTACCAACATGTATGTATCTGTCAATTGATCTATTTAATGATGCATCTCTGCATTTCTTTCACGACTGATTTATATGTCTGTTTTTTTATTTAGTTTTTGGATATTTATGTATTTGTTTCAGCATTTATTTATGTATGTATTCATTTATTCATGACAAATGGTAGTCATTTTTTGTCCTCCATGAACTGCACCTGATCCGACTTTTCTGGATTGGCAGTGTAAACTATCAAAAGCCCAAAGTCCACAAAGTCGGTCTGTTTTTGCTGTCAGTGACGGCGGTATCTCAGAGAGTGTTACCAGATGAGATCACATATTTGGGTCTTTGCCACTCTGCTCTCTCTCCTCTAAACTTCCCAAATATTGACTTCATGAACTTGAAATGCGTTCCTTATCACCCGACTTGACAAGTCAGAGTTGTGAAGGTATGGCGTGTCAGCACATCTATCTAACCCCAAATATACACACACACACACACACACACACACACACACACACACACACACACACACCAGCTCTTGAGTGCTGTCTACTTTAAATACCAGAGGTGAGTAGCTCATTCTGGACTGATCACTTGTCATCTCTCTGCTAGGCTTTCCATTGTGTTTGAACAAACTATTGTCTATTCTACTCTGGAGCACAATCCAACAACCAAACAAACATAATGTGGATACATCTCCAAATAGTGTGAATAAGAGAAAAAAAACATGTAATTAGGTATATAAGCTGTTCTCTCGTCTCATTCCTTTCTTCATGAACTTGTGAAAAATGACAGATCATTGATGAGGGGGAGCCATAGTTCGAATAAGGCAATGAGTCAACATCACACCCTGTGAGTGTCAAGATTTCCCACTGATATGTTACTATTTGCTTTGCAACTTTCTTCCCTGCAGAGGCCGAGCAGGAAGAGGACAAACCTGCTGCAGAGGAGGGGGAGGAGGCCAACGAAGGACAAGGTGAGGGGTTCAAAAGTGAAGTGTTGCTGTTGTGCAGGCGGTTACCCAGTAGGACAACATCCACGTGTAGTGTCGGGTATGTGTTGACGACAAAATGATGATGATTCATTAATTCTGTCCGTAACCATCCGTCAGAGTCAGACAGGAAAATGATGTGCTATCTCAGTCACTCTTCACTTTGGTATGTGACAGTCTGCAGCGACTTGATAACTTCAAACCTTCTCTCTGTTTCTCTCTTAGTCACACCAGACAGCCACTGAGTGAGAGTTATCCTCCTGCCTCCCACCCCTCCCAGCCCTATGGCTCTTGCTTATTAGTCAGAATTAGATATCTGCTGTTATACTTAATCAGCTATGCTTAGGCGTTTCTCTATCTCGTTGCCAATCATGTGAAACGGGAGGGATGTTAGTCAGATTCAGTCTCATCTTTCCATCTCGTCTATGCCTTCAAATCAGTGAACGCCCTATGAGGCTCCTGTAAACTGTCACCTGATGTGTCACACACTGGACGGGTGGCTAGTTGACTTGCTAATATGGTCTCCTGTCAGATCATCTGACTAGCTGTAGGGATGGCGTTCACTGGTCCACCACTTTAGTCCAGACTGAATTGTCTCAACAATGATCACATGGATTGCCATGACATTTTGTGCAGACATTCATGATGCCCAGAGGATGAATCCTAAAGACTTTGGTAATCCTTTGACTTTTCCTCTAGCCACACCAGCAGGTCAAATTATTTACATGAAATATCTCAACATCTTCTTGTAGGACTGGCATAACATTTTGAACAGACATTCATGGTTCCCATAACAATGTATCCTGATTACCTGCCTTTTTATTTTATTTGGCACCACCATTTGCAAAACGAATGACAATCCCATTAGATCTGATGGTGCTAATTAGCAAATGTTAGCATGCTAACACACTAAACTAAGATGGTGAACGTGATAAACCTTATACTTGCTACATCAGCATGTTAACATTGTCATTGTGAGCACGTTAGCATTGCTGACGTTAGTATAAGTCTCAAAGCACCACTGTTCATAAGTATAGCCTCAGACAGCCGCTAGCATGGCTGTAATGACAGTCTAGTCTTGTCTCTAGTTGTGTTGGACTCCTCCCCATAGTGTACTTTTTGTTTTTATGGCCTTTGTTTAAAATTTTTGGTTGAGTGTCATTCAGAGGTCACTGATACCATACCTTCTTTGGTCTGGTGAGAGACTTCTTATCATCAAGACAAGCTCTCGAGAGCGCTATTTATGATATGCGACACACACACACACACACACACACACACACACACACACACACACACAGATCAGCAAACAGTACCTGACTTTCTCAGTGCTCTGTTTTGGTCTTTCTCTTCTTTTCATGTACTCTAAGCTATCATTTTGTCTGTCAGCACTCCTAAAACACTACTATTTACTCTCCCCTAACGCACACTTATTTGACACACAAGGTCACAAACCTCTCAAGTATATTGTTTTGGTTTCAGATGGAGAAGGGGAAGCGGAGGAGGGAGAAGGTAACACTGTTTATTTAAAGTCCATCAAAATGAATGTTAGCACGCCTTTCACATTGTGAATCTGTTTGTCTTGGACGTACTCAACCTTAACCTGAATCATATCAGAATTAGGCTCGGATGAACTTTCTGAACAAAATATCCAGTTGTTATGAGCATGTACACAGGCTCCATTGTCATAACTTGCTGGCGTTTCCTAGTAGGATTATGAAATGTTTTGTTTTTGGTCTTGGTGAGAGTGTGTGTGAGGTCTGGACGAGCTCATTGGTGTCTTCTGTCTCCATTTTTATTTTCTTTCTCAACAGAGGAGGAGGCCAAACCAAAATTCAAGTGCGTAACACTCACTGACGTGCACAAACACACATACCTTTAAATTAAAAGAATAGTTTGACATATTGGGAAATACACTTATTGGCTTTCTTGCAGTGAAATGCAGTTAAATGAGAAGACTTCCTCAGACTAGCCGCAGAGGGAAACAGCTAGCCTGGCTCCGTCCAAAGGAAACAAAATCCTTCTACAAGCACCTCTAAAGCTCACTAAAGCTCACTTTATATCTTGTTTGTTTAATCTGTGCAAAGTTACAGTGCCAGGCCAAGAAATAGTCTGGTACATACATTGATGTTTTTACACTTTCGCTTTTGTGTGGATTAAACGAATGACATAACATGTTGACTGAGCTTTAGAGGTGCTGGTAGGCTGGTTTTGTCAAAAATCATAATCCTTCTCATAACTCAGTCAAATGTGAACACACAAACATGATTCACATATTTTTAGATTCAGTGTGATCAATGTCCGTCCATCCATAAATCTGCTTAGAAATCATAGGGAGGAAAAAAACACTCCTTATACTTGTTCTTATTAGCAAATAGCTAATTCGGCATACTTTTAATGGTTTCCAAAATGTAAACAAAAACAGGCTAAAAGACATCATAACTTACAGAATCTGTAGCATACTTCCCATTTATATCCCCCAAAGCATTATGGGAAGCATTATGGTTATGGTTTTTTCACATTGCTCTATAGATATTTTTTGACATAGCTGAGGTTCAGGATGTCCCATTGATTTCATCTCTTAACTGAACCCAAAACCTAAAAAATAACCTAAATCTAAACCTAACCTCACACTTGCTCTAAAGTCTTATGCCTAAACCTAAACCCCATGTAACTGTAACCCTAGCCCTAAGTCTAACCCCTACATGTTAGTGTATAATCAATGTATTGGTCATCAGTGTTTAGATAATGCCATTACATGAAGTGAATGCAGAATAGGAACTGGTTAAGACTTGAAATCTAAAGTCTAAGACTTTGGACTTGGATGTCAAAATGAAAGACTTCTGATTTGCAAAACAATGACTTGTTCCTGTCTGTGTCTATATTACTATGGTTAGTTACAGTTCATTCTGTGACATTGTGGAGTAAAATTGAATAAAAGCTATTCCAAAGCAAAGAGTACAACAAAATATAGATATAAAGAAGCTGCTTCTAAGCATTCACGACATGTTTGCTGATAGAGTTTTATCCTCATTTGACATCCACAGTGACAGCGACAATGTTTTTCTTTTTTGTTCACTCACTGTGTTTTTTTTTAATCTCCAGGCCCTTCATCATGCCCAACCTCATCCCTCCTAAGATACCAGATGGAGAGAAGGTGGATTTCGATGTGAGTGACAGACTGAGGGACGCCTGTTTACTTACAGTACATACTGTGCATAGGTTTCTGCCGAATGCCATACTGTGTCATTTTAAACAATCTTTGACAACAAATCTTTTCAGTGAACTTACACTGAAGCCCCCATTGTTTTTACCCTGTATAGTCATTTTTAACCTTTAATTTGAGACCAACAACAAATGTGTATCGTGTCTTTCTGTAACATGGAAACCAATGAAACATAGACCCATATTGAACCATTCAGTACAAGAAGCACTGAACCCCTGTTTCTGTAGGATATACATCGTAAAAGGATGGAGAAGGACCTGATGGAGCTTCAGACTTTGATCGAGGTTCACTTTGAGAGCAGAAAGAAGGAAGAAGATGAGCTCGTTAATCTCAAGGAGAGGATTGTGAGAGCCCTACACTATAGCCAATCAAATGTAAACGTATTGACGCACACGTAACATTAAAGATGTGCTTTAAGATCTGTTAAGACCTGATGATCTGTTGTGCAGGAGAAGCGCCGTTCGGAGCGAGCGGAGCAGCAACGGATCCGCAGTGACAGAGAGAAAGAGCGACAGAAGCGTCTTGAGGTATAGTCGGAGTTCAAGCTGCTGTAATGTAATTTATACTTCCTGCATCTACTGACGGAGCCTCCACCTCCCAATTTCGCTCCTCTTTCTCTCTGAATCCATGTTTCTTTAGGAGGAGAGATCTCGTAAGGAGGAGGAGGAGGCCAAGAGGAGAGCAGAGGATGACGCTAAGAAGAAGAAAACCCTCACCAGCCTCCACTTTGGAGGCTACATGCAGAAGTTGGTGAGCAGATGGAGGGTTCATAGTGGGGTTTTCTTCCAAGAGGTTAAAGTAGTTAAAATGTGAAGGATGTAGACCAGAGCCATGTTTTATTTCACTTTCCCACAGACAGAAAAACGGAGTGGTAAGAGGCAGACTGAGAGAGAGAAGAAGAAGAAGATCCTGAATGAAAGACACAAATCTCTGGACATCGAGAGCTTGAGCCAGGAAGGACTCAAGTAGGTCATTTTACTACAAGAAAGATAAAAAGAAATGTTAGGGATATTCTTTAAGAAACGTGAGGCGATGAAAATAATCCCTCAACATAACAAAAACAGCAACCATAGTGTCCCATTTTTCCTTATCTGTGTCTCACAGAGAGAAAGCTAAAGAGCTGTGGGAGTGGATGTACCAGCTGGAGGCTGAGAAGTTTGAATTGCAGTACCAGTTCACCCGACAGAAATATGAGGTGTGTGTGCTTCAGTATACTACACCTATCGTTGAAGTAAGGCACAGGATCTAACAGTGCAAGTAACATTTACATGTTTTCTGTTACAGATTAACGTGCTGAGGAACCGTGTCAGCGACCATCAGAAAACGTGAGGAACGAACTCTGAAACTCATTTCTTTCTCTCTCTGATGCGAAACACACATTTAGATAAAAAGAAAAGACAGGAAGAGATAAAAGAGATGAAGATGAAGAATTGTCTCAATAGATGGAGCAGAGGTTCAGATTCAACCCCTGAAACACTGATCCTACACTTACCATGATGTCATTTGATGTTCTGTTAGACCCGTCCTGCCTGGCAAATGCCCATGTTTTACAAATTTGTAGTCTCCAAGCCAAAGCCGAGGGGTTCTTTTTTTCCGACCTTGGAAAGCTCCCTCTAGTGCCACAGATGACATGATACAACTGTTCCCTTTCGGTCAGTACACTCGTTACAACACGAGAATGTGAATTGTGCCCTCGGCTGACCACCCTGAAGGCCTGTCAGGGCCAATGAGACAATGAGATGAGACCCCGCGCAGCCTTTTCTTCTCAATTACTTACTTCACCTTGCTTATCTCGACTCTTGAGGGACCCTTGCTAGCAATTTAACGGTCCGGCCCAGGGTGTTGATCTCAAGGCTTGCTCCAGTGCAATGCTAGTTTAGCTTGCTTGCTAGCAGCATTCCCTTTGCCATTTAGCCTAGCTAATGGATACCTATATTGCTAACAAAACCACTATTTTCACCTGTTTAGCTTGCTAACAGCTTGCATGTTTTTAGCGTGCTAGTCTCGCTTAGCCAGACCTATCTCCACACTTTGTTTTAGTGCTGTGCCAGCTCTGGAGAAACCCATTATAATTTTGGTATGGGGAAAAAACTGCTCTGGCTTGTTTGTATTTTTTTTTTAAACAAATCACAATCACCTTGGGCGGCACGAAGCCCAGGATGCAGCTACGGTGCAAAACGGTAACACGCAGATAGTGGAAGGGGAGGCAGACTTATCCCAACAGCCTACATCCTGTGAGCCAGACTATTAGCATGCTAACTCCCCCCTCTCTGGGAACATTGGTTTTATGCATTTCATGGGTTAACTCAGCCCCGAGGCTCTGTTACTCTAACTGGGTGAGCTGGCTGTGTGGCTGGGTGTGGCAAGCAGGTTAGCTGTCACAACTGTCACAGACACACTGAAAGACTTGCTTGAGTGTCTCTGAGTATGAGTATGTCTCTCACCGTGTGCTGATCGGATGGTAGAGAATTCTGCAACCCCATAATGTCGGCTACATGTGCATTCTCTGAGCTTTTTGTGGACAAACAACTTGTATCTGAGTCTTTTGCCTGTTGTGACTCACCCTTGTTTTCAACAGATCCAAGAGGACCAAGAGAGGCCTGAGGAAATAGACGCTGACCTGCTGAGTGAGCAGTGTGTAACCATAAGCCCCATCCTGCAGCTACCGCCTCAAACAAAGCCATGGGGCTTCCTGCCACACCCCAGACCCACCTGTTTTCCTAAATCACCTACAGTACCAATTATATCCAGATCTCCAGCTAAAGCTCACTGTTTTGTTTTCCTTTGAATTAGATCCTCTGTGTTTAAGGGTGTAAATAAAACCATCTCAGATCAATCGCTGGCTTCTTTTCAGATCTTTGTGCATGGGTGCATGTGTTCGTTTACTGGCACTCAAAAGTCTACAGAGAGTAAAATGACTCTGCTGTACACTCAAGATATGAATGCAGAAAGCCTGAAGCAAAGACAGGAGACATCATTCTACTCACAGACATGCTCTGACATGACTAAGACTGTCATGATGCTCCTTGGGCTAACGCCCAGACCTCCACCCAACACACACACCTGCACATACACACACATACACAAAGAAAGGGGATGAATCATTAATCATTTACCTGTAATGTAGGTGGGAAAATCCTTCTCATGAAAGAAGTTCCTCCTTCAACTGCTTTCTGTCTTCTCTTTGAGGAGTTTCAAAAACTCATCTCAAAGTGAATTTACATGACAACACATGGTTTTGATCAGACTTGCAGATGCAGAACTAAATACCAATTAAGTCATTGGTGCGGATCTGATGTGACCCCAGATATGTTGGAAAGGTTACAACTTGTAATGAAACTAGCATTCCATTCAGTGGCGGCGTGATTTAGAAATGGGTGGCTAGATTTTACAAAACTTAACTCAATTTATTAAAAACACACACACACACACACACACACACACACACACACACACACACACAAACCTACTTGCTGTGGTCTAAGGGTGGAGTTGCTGTGTCTCTGTGATGTCTGCACCATTTTTCAGCACTCCACCACTCAAGTTTAAAATCTACTACATCCTAAAATAATCTAAATCAAACTAAACACATAATATTTCTGGTTCAAAACCATTTATTTCCACGAAAGAACACAAACATGTTAGCCACCTCTTTGAAAACAGAAAGGGGCTCTGAGGATCTCTTTGTCCTTGCAATGTGGTTTATAATTGGTCAACATATCATGGAGTGATAACCGAGCCAGTTTTCTTTTCTTCACTACTTTCCGTTACCTGTCAAGACAGCACCGGGGGCAAACGTTAAACAGAACAGATACAGCAGTTGACAGTGACTTGATGGAGTTGCGTTCACAGACAGGATCGACAGAAAGATATGAGTGTCTTTCCTCATAGTTTTTCACTGACAAAGGATCAAAGGATGAAAAAATAAATAACCAGTCAACTTTAGCGAAAAGGAACGACAAAGGATATCCAAATCTAAATAATGCAGAACACAGTAAATCAAACCTGCTTCTGTCAGACCCTCACACTCTTAGTCAGAGAACAGCGCGCATACGAACACACACACACGCACACGCACACGCACACACACACACACCACAAAAACTTGCTTGGAGCTTAATTAGTTCAAGAGATTTTCAAAAATGATGAACAGAGAATCCAGTATCTTGCAACATGGCTCGTATTGTGTAAGCATTAAATATGCACATAGTATGTACCTTTTGTTGGCACGTCGAATTACTTTAAAGCTGGTTCTTTAAGAAAAGACCACCACTTACAATGTTGTCTTCATATCTGTTCTTTATTCTATGTACAGACAAGGGAAAGCTCCTAATTATAAGCAACCAAAAATACATTCTCAGCAATACTGACATCAATCTTCCCCCGAGGCGAATGAACCTCAGCATGACCAAATGTCTCAAGCATAAAAAACAGTCCACTGCAGTGTATTGTCAGAGCCATGGAGAATCCCCACAGTTGCCAACAGTCTCATCTCTTCGCAAGAATGCTTTAGCGACTTTTCATGCTGGGTCCTCAAAAAGCATTTTGAGTTTTAAGGAGATTTAAAACCAGTAAGTAGTCAGTAAACAAGACTGTAGTTTGGCTATGAGAGCAGATACCCTGTAATGAGCCCTTAAAACTTTATATGTAAGGTAGCAAAAATGATGTATAAATGTTTTAGATGAAGAACAGCATGTGTCTTAAAATAAAAACAACATTTAAACATTATATATTTGAATGTGCAGCTCCTCTCGCCTGAGGTGGTGAACACAGATCATAATTCATTAGACTTATGATCGATGGCACAACCCCTTCATTATCAAATTTCTATACATAATTAATGAATGGGCACCAGCTTTGCAATAGTGTTAAATGTTGTGTACTATATTCCAATCCTTCTCTGACTTCAATTCCTCAGTTTATGCAAGAAAACAAACAATAATGAAAACAAGCAAAGAAATAAAAACAAAAACAAAATATAACATACAATTTGTAAGTTTCAACAAGAAAGTTTATGACAAAGCAACAGAAAATATCAAGTGCTGCACTTGCTATATTTCGATATTTTGGGAAATAACCCTAACTCTTATCCTAACCGTCATGTGGCCAAAGGCAACATTTATTATTTCCAATACTTAACATGTTTGTATAAACCGCACAAAAACCAAGGCATAAAAATGACACGTTATGGTTTTACAACTCCAATAAACCCTGAAAAACCACAAAGTGTCGTTTTAACACTTCTGTTTTTGTAGCGATTAAACAAACGAGATTAAGTATTAATCAGTGAGCTTTAGAGGTGCTGATAGGTGGACTTTGTTAACTTTAGACAGAGCCAGGCTAGCTGCTTCTGCCTGTTCCCAGTCTTTGTGCTAAGCTAAGCTAACAGACTGCTGGTTGTAGCCTGATACTCACTTTACGGACATGAGAGTGGTATCGATCTTCTCATCAACTCTCGGCAAGAAAGCAAACGAGCGTATTTCCCAAAATACCCAAAAAATACTCTTTAACTATTTAGGCACTCTTGTTGAAAGCTGTTTCTGTTCATTTTTTATAAAAACAAAATTAGCAACAGTATCACAAACACACACAGTCTTTTTTTTCTTTTTTTCAGCTTTTCATATATTTGGCTGCTCAGCCCTCAAAGCTACAATAGATAGTTTATCTTTCAGCCAACGTAGTGTGTTCAGACACACTTGACAACAATGCCATTGGTGAATCTAAATAATCACTGCATGCCTTGAGTGACTTTCACTGCATATGACATTGTCCATCCACATTGTCTGGTGACTCTCAGGCTGTAAGAACTGGGTTTGAGCACATGCACACATAACCTACCAGAAACACACTCACCCGCTTATATACACACAGACAGAAACATCTCATAAAATAAAAACACCGCAGGATTATTCATGAAATTAAAAGCTCTCATTTGTCTAAAGTATGTACAACATATGATTGACTCTTAATTGATTGGCTCTTTCAACAAGGATATTATGTGAAGAATGTAATCCTACTCTCCTCGTTGCAAGGGTGTGGCCACAGCAGTGTCTAAACATGCTGGTTTCCATCTGCAAGTGCACACACGAGCACATGCAGGAAAAGAGACAGACAGAGAAAAAAAGGTTTGAATCCTTGTGATACAAATTCTGCTCACTTTGCCCCCACTGAGCCTTTAAATCTGAATACATGCAGATACAAGCATTTAGAAGCAAATTGTACCTCTCAGGCTATGCAGCGCTGCTCCACCTGCTCATCGCACTCACTCGATAACCTGCACCGACTTGTACGCCGCCGTGGTGTTGTCATTGACAAAATACAATTTGTCCATCCCCAGCTGTGGATCAAAATGTTTAGAAGAAATCAGTTAAGGGTGTTGCACAGATGGACACACGCGCGCTCACACACACACACACACACACACACACACACACACACACACACACACACACACACACACACACACAACACGCCCTTGCTCTAATTGCGAGAGGAAATGCACTGTGTCAGCAACTTAGAGGAGCCTCAGGCGAAACATGGCAGTGTGAGTGTTTTCCCTCTCTCGCCAGCTCTACTTCTCTGTCACTTCTTTTATGGCATGTACAGAACAAGCATTGATATTGTTCATATCATCAGCACACTTGCTCGTACTCATACACACATTTCGAGAAAATCTTTCATATATTCTGACCATCTTCCACCTTGTCCACCTCTGACTCCTACTCTCTTGACCTTATCTTCATTTTGCTTCCATTTTACATGTATTACTCCTTCCATAATAGACAGTGAGCACTGAAAACCAGTCCGCCAGGATTCCAATATGACTGTTTCTGTATTCACTGAACTCTTGGGTGGGGCAGGAGGGAAGGGAAAGTGACTGTGTGAGCCAGAGGAGTAATAATAAACACCCACCCATTTCAGCAGTGCGAGCATGTGCTAAGTTTTAACCCGATACAATAGGTTTGTGTTGTGTCTGCCAACACACAGTCAGTCAGTCTTTTTTTGCCTTTCAGTTCTTTCTGATTTACCTTTTTCACTGCACCTTGCAAATTCTTGTCGTTCCATATACTGTAGAGGAGCAGGGAAGCTGCTTTCTTGCCTTTGGGGAAAGACCTGGGACAGACGGGGGAGAGGTCATTAAAGAAGAGCATGGGCGAGCATAAACAAGAGCAGGCAGAAAAAAAAAAATAAGGCAAACCACCCACAAACAAGAAAGGATTGTAAGGAAATGAAGCAACTTAGGCACTGAAGATATCATCATATAACAAGCTGCCATAGCAACTGCAGTGGTGATGATAGATTAAATTTTCCTTGACATATACTCACTGTTAGAGAGGGACATTTTTTTGCACATAATTGTATGTTGTTTAAAACGCCTTTGGAAGGGCCACCCAAATTATAAAATAAAAACACATTTTCCTCAGTGGTAGAGATAGTTTTGCTTTTATTCACCTAAGTTTTGAGACCTCGATGTCTGGGATTTCTGTTCTCACATCAATACAGTTAGCCTGACATCGCCAGACCAATTCACGAATGCAAATTAGTCTGGAACCTCTCAGTTCATTTTCGATTTCAACGGGCGCAGACCAAAATGCCTCTGGATTGGATAGACCTACAACCGATCAGAGCAATGAAAGTGTGATGTAGCGCTGAGCGACGGAGAAATGTAAACAGACTACAGTGGGCAGGGCAGAGCTGTGATGGTGCAGCGTCTGTTAGCGATTGCTGTTTTTTGCCATCAGAATTTGAAAATACAAGATGTTATTAAAAAACAGGGAAGGCCAAAACCGTTTTTGATTGATTTGTTGATCTGGGATTGACTTTGACAAAAAGTCCCGAAAGTCTCAAAAGTGTACCAACCTACTTTCAAGAATCGAACGGGATTTACCCGTTTTTAGGAGATGGGGAAAAAAACAAGCCCATTAGAATAAGACGCATCGGCATCAAAGCAGAATCGGGAGCTGACTCCTTCAAAGATGTTGAGGGCTCTGAAAAAGTTAAGCGCCAATCCGTCAACTCCAAGTCAGACCAGAATGACCGCACGGTGAAGTGTTACAGAGATAAGCTTGTTCTAAAGTGGTGTTAAACGGTTAAACTCCTGCTTCTTAAATGTGACATATTTAGACTTTGAGAATAACGTGGGCCCGAATGTCAACTGTCTTATTGGCATCCATTCTGTGGGCTACCAGCGGCGCTCCTCTGTACAGTCATCATATCAAACCTGCCACATGTTAGATAAAGTGTTGTGATTGGCCTGAACGGGAGGGCGACCTGACGCATCTGCGAGAGCAAATAAAACATAAGATTTGTTTGGTTTCCAGGCTATCAATAAAAAATCATCTCTTTCCAGATACAGTTTCCTTATTACTCTGGATAATCCACAGAACAGGTTTTCATCAGGATTTTGGTATCTTAAATGTTTTTTTTGTCAGTGTTGTGTGTACCACAAACAGAATTTCATTCATAGTCATAGTCAGATCTCAAAACATGGCAGATCTAAATGATCTGCATGGCTAAATGCCACTAGAGGTAGGTGATTTTATGATATTAGTCAGTTCAAAGTTCTTTACACACAGTAAGTCAGACAAATGCATTTAAGTTTGAGGAATAAATACAAACTCACCCATTCTCGCTGAGGTCAGCCAGTGATGACACCAGTACATTATCAATGACCTTCTTGCTGACCTCAGTGTCCGCCATCATCAGACTCCGGGCGGTGCTGCAAGCTGTTGATATAGTTTCGTCAGAGTTTCCCATCTCCCGGGGGGTAGAGGAGAGGAGGCTGGTGAGCTCAGGCAGAACCTGCTTTGCTACAGAGAAGACATAAGAAACATACAGTCAAACAGTTTTATGTGGACTAACTCAACATGTATCTGTGTTGCCTGCAAAAACAAACATCTCTTGTCAACATTTCATGCATTTCCTTACCCATGGTGTTCTGCAAACTGCTGGTCCGAGACATGTTACCCAGCAGGGATATGGCAGTCTTCTGCAGGCTGCGGTTAGGAGACTTTATAAGAGAGGGCAAGTGCAGCAGAGCCCCCAACTTTTGAACCAGAATCTGGCTCATGGCACTGGACCCCTGGAAGAGAAGCAAACACAACACAGAAAACAAATTAGCTGTATCTCCCACTTCACTGTAGCAGTCCGTATTTATACCATAGTTGCATTGTGATACCGAATCCAGCTGACTTTGAAATGATCTGACATTTTCATGACTCACTTTCCCTTCTTCTAACTTCTTCTTTCTTTCTCTAATAACCTCTGTATCCTGGGAGACAAAAACTCCACCCTTTCTCACAAAGCCAGCCAATTCTTCTTGTGAATTGTGCTTTTGTCTTTTCTTAAATAAATCAGAGATAATCCTGAATGTCCATTAATACCACACACAAATGCTAAGCCTAATAATTATCGTCTTTGTACTCACCAGTCCCTTGCTGGCAGTGAGGTTCTGCAGGGCGCCACAGCAGGCTTCCAGGGTGGCATCTTTCTGGGACGAGCCCAGCAGGGACAGGTAGGTTTGCATGGCTTTGGGGTGGCTCAGCCACTTCACACCCGATGGGGTGCTGTCCACTGGCATTCGATCAATGTCAAATGAAAACTGAGGAGCAAGGACGGGAGAGAGAGTTAAAGGGGGGGCATAGATTAAAGACTCATCATGATTTAACCAACAAATAAGGGTGGATGTGTGGTGGTTGATGCCCACCTCCTTTTGAGCCTTGTTGTTCTTGGGGCTGAAGCATCCAATCGTTTGGTTTTTCTTACTCCCAAGTTGCCCCGCTGTCTGAGGCTGGAACTTGCTGAAGCACTCAGGGGACTCGGCCTCCAGCTGGTAGGTCAAGTTATGGAGGATGCATGCACAGTTCTCCACAGACTACACAAGAGGAGAGGAGCGGTTATTAACTGTTAATCTTCTCATCACCATTTCCACTAATAGTACATTAAAGGACTTATTCTCATATTTTTGTCCAGTATGACTATTGGTCATAACTCCATAACACAGCAGATCTACTTTCTGAGTTGCCTGACATACTGTATCTATGCATATTAGCCAGAGTAATACAATATGATGATATGATTCATGTTTGCAAGTTTCCCAATTGCAGAACTAAAATACAAGGACGACCCCACTTGTGATTAATTGTCCTACATCTGGATTTTAAGGGAACTACTCTTTGGGTTTTAAATCTCTACAATGGAGGCAGTGAGTAAAATGTGATCTAGACCAGTGGACAAAAATACATGAATAATTCCCAGGTTGACAAACACTGGAATTTCAGTTCACAAAGGTAACTTATTTAATTTTCTTTCATTTTCATAATTCCCATTGTTTAAGCAAACATCCATCTAGGTCTTAAGTGAGTGTCAGCTCGTATGTTCATTCAAAAGGAAATGGAGGAATT
Source organism: Enoplosus armatus (assembly GCF_043641665.1). Lineage (NCBI taxonomy): Eukaryota > Metazoa > Chordata > Actinopteri > Centrarchiformes > Enoplosidae > Enoplosus > Enoplosus armatus. The sequence continues at coordinate 14,029,600 of NC_092187.1, forward strand.
GAAGCAACAGTAACATTCACAGGCTGACCCAAACAAACAAGTTAAAGTAAATTCATTCATGTTTCGTTGATGAGGCTTGATTAACAGTAAAACGATCCTTATTAAAAAAGCTGCCCTCTTTCATAACCACACGGATTCCAGTCAGTTTACAACAAGAAGAAAACTTCACAGAGCTGACTCAAAATATATTTCTCCCTCTGTCGCTCACTCAGACAACACACAACACCTCTTATCGTACTACACTAGTTCATTAAAAGAAGCCTGTGTAAACACAGTGCGAGAACAGACGTGGAATTAAGCACACATCCACACCCAAAACTTCCACAAATGAGCGGGTAGACGCAACTTAAAACATACACATGCTGACTCCGCCTGCAGTATCTATTATACGTGTGTGTTTATGGATGCGTGTGCGAGCCTGTCAGTGCGCATGCATTCAAAGGTGTGTGTTTGTGTGTGTGTGTGTGTGTGTGTACTTGTATTGTACGTGCCCTAAAAGATGTATTCAGTATCCACACTGAACACACTCTGTGCGAGACTCATGAGACGCATGTTCTACAGGAACTATGAGTGAACTAGAACACGTCACCAGACATGAATGCAGCCATAGCTGTTCTCGTCTGTTCACACAGCCACAATTCGTTTGCGTGTGTTAAAGGAACAACAATGCCGTGAGCCAAAAAAAAACAATGCATGGCCTGATAATAAAGTATTAACTTTCAATGTTAAACTTAGAGTCTATTTAAGCACTGTAGTGAGAGAAATCAATACTGCAATTAATGCCAATTCGTCTTCATAGCCCTTGACAGTAGGGTTGCAACCATTGATTATTTCTTCGATTAATTGATTATTCGTGCTACAAAATATCTCACAATTTCCTTAAACTGAAAAGTCCAAAACCCAAGGATAGTCAGTTTACAATGATATAAAACAGAAAATCAGTAAATCCTCACAATTACGAAGGTGGAACCAGGAAATGAATGTCATTTTTGCTAAAAAGAAATTACTTAAACAATTAATCGATTATCAGAATAGTTGATAATTAATTATCTGTTGATTGACTAATCGATAAATTGTTTCATCTCTACTTGGCAGCATCAATTTTACTCATAGTCAAGATGGTGGTGGTGTAGAGGGGAGTGGAGGAGTTCAAAGAGACAAGAACATAAAATCATAGAGATGAGAAGGTTCACCTTGTCATCAGGGTTTTCCTCTGCCACGCAGGACTGGATGTAACTCATGAGTGAGTCGATGAGGCCACGGCACTCTCTCATTGCCTGTCTCTCCTTCTGTTGTGCGCAGCTCAGGTTCCTACACACATGTCAATCATTCATTTAAATCCACATGGAAACACTTGCATGTCTAGAGGATTGTGAGAGCCTCAACATGTAACTCGCACTATCACACCCTGTTAGCAAACCTGATCGTGGTGATTAGGCACCGACGTTTCCAAAGCACGATTTGGCAGTGCCAGTATTAAATATCCATTTACATTCAATATCTGCCAACTAAGACACACAGTCCTCTTGTCTGATTGATCTCAATAAGGATGTAATCCTTGTGTACAGGTGCTGGATCAAAACAAAGGACAGAAATAAGACAAAAGAGCTGCTCAATAAATATTTTCATTATCAATTAATGTAATCATTTTTTTGATTAATTGTTTAATCTATAAAATGTCAGATGTCGAATGTCTTGTTGTGTCTGACCACAGTCCAAAGATACCCAAAGATATTCAATTTACAATGACATAAAACAGAGAAAGAGCAGAAAATCCTCACACTGGAGAAGCTGAAACCTGAGAATGTTTGGCATTTTTGCTTAAAAAATGACTTAATTAATAATCAATAATCTTCTGGCAATCAACTAATTGATTATTCGACTAATCATTGACATCAGAAAGCCTCAACAAAGAAGTCTGTGACATCAAAATGTTGCTCTATTTAACTTACAGAGAACTATCAGGACTAACTGCCTTTTGTCTGACCTCTGCCTTCAAAACATGAGAATCAACCGTGTAAAATCACAGATGCACTGACCTAAATAAAATGTTCTCACCTCAGGCACCCCGTGGCGCTGTAGAAGACATCGGGGTGTATGTTGTTGTTGGCGCTGTTGTCTGACCAGCAGGTGAATGGCACCACCACATTCTCAGTCAGGGCCGGCAGTGCTGTAGCTATAAGTTCTCCCTTCAGCTCATCGGAGGAGGACAGGTTCCACAGCAGGCCTACATATTGAGGAAAGTTACAAAATCATTTTTCACTGTTCTCACAAGCCTTGTGTGATATTCTCAGTATTAAACCTGTATTATTATTATTATTATTATTATTATTTGAGTAAATGCAGGAATTGTATGCATAATGGACAGGTGAAGACTGTGTATTTCTACATTAGTATATGGCGTAATATACTATAATATACTAATATATATATTCAATTCATTGATGAACTACTAAATCTGGGAAATCTGTGTATCTAATAAGGATAAGTATCTTATTCAATCTATTTATTCTGTTTATTATCTATTCTACTTAAAACAATAAAAATAAGCGCTCATGTAAAGCATGTTTTTGCCCATAGTGGTAAGGATATGCTTTTTTACTACACCACCCTTCTACCCAAAATTTTGTGGTCCTGTCCCAATAAAAATGTCCTACCAGTGATTTGTTTCTGGGTCTCAGTAGAATCTGTCTCCTTTAGTAGCTGCAGGGCCTTAGCTATACCACCACAGTGCTGGACCTCCAGCTTGTTGTCCTGGTCCTTGAACACCAGGTTCCTCAGAGCCCCAGCAGCAGCCTGGCTCACCCCAGGGTTGGGGCTCCGCAGCAGGGACACCAGAGAGGCGATGCCTCCGAGTTGAAAAACCTGTGAAATACGGAGAGAACGGGTGTTGAAAATGTGAGACTTGGATTGACAACACTGTAAGTTACAAGCTGAACTAGCATCCGATGAAGTGCGATGATAAATGGCCTGCCCTCCCTTTCCCTCAAGGCTTACACAAAGGTCTTCAGAGAGCGCTCCACCAATTGTATCACCTCTACGACACAATCCTCACACAAATGTGGTTTGAAAATGAACAACATGTGTGCAGGTTTGTAGGGTGGTCTGTACATGTTAAGAAGAAACATTTACAGTATATTAGTGTGCGTGTGCTCGGACCTCCTGCTTGGCGCGCTCCTCTTTGAAGGTGGTGTGGTGGATGAAGCTGGCTCCACACAGCTGGTAATTCTCTTCAGGGTGAGACAGGAACTCTACAGCCTCCTTTAGGGTCAGGTCTGATGTGCTCATTGTACTGTTCACCCTGCAGCGACAGGGACAGGAACAGAAGATACGTTTGGAAACAAGATACTAAATCAGTCTGATGCCATTGGTTCAGTAAACAGCATGGATTTATTTCAATGTAGGGAATAGTTTTCAACGCATTTAAAAGATTACAGGCTTATTGCTCTTTTGTAACATTATACTTGGCCAAAATCCCAGATAAATCAATGGCTCAGGGTGAATATCTCTAAACTAAAATACTCTTGGCTGCCAGCAAGAAAGCATCACATGGTGATGGCTACAGCCAAAACCTCCAACTATGGAGAGAAATTTACCTTTACCTTAAGACTGCGATATGATCAATACGTAAAATACTAGAAAAACTACATAAATGTGCCTATATGATGTTACCCATTATATATGTCACCCTTGTCCTGTACAAGTATAATGTTGCCCATGTCAACCCCGTCTTATAGCCTGAAAATGAAAGCCAGGTGAACTCACGCTGACTGCTGCTCTGACTTGGACATTTTGATGGTACCCATCTTGCCCTCAGTGTGAGACTGGACAGAGGACGGCCGGACGATGCGTGTCTGGCTGTTGGTCATCTGAGTGCCGTCGGTCACAGAATAGTTGCTCTGTCTATTTACTCGAGTCTGGAGGGATTGCTGGCTCTGGACGGCCTGCCCTTTGGCTCTCTGAAAAAAAGCAATTTAGAATGCTTATACAGTTTGGTACAGTGGAGGACTTGCAGTTTTTATGTTTTTTGTTTGAAGAATTGGTTCCCTAAAAAACCACATGGAAAGATAAATGATCACCATGACAGTTGCAGGAGCAGCAGAAAATGCAGGAGCCAAGGCAGGGTCACTGCGACTGGGTTTCAGCCCATTGGGACTGTGGGGCCAGGTGGAAGTGTTGATTTGCCGTTCCCACATGCTTGAGGTGCTGACATGTCTTCCTCCGGCGGCTTTAGCGGAGAGAGTGCGACTCCTATTCATCTAAAAAGAAAAAAAATGTATGGCTCACATAAAACATTCAATTCTAAATTTTGGGCCAATAAAGCACTTTATTCATATAATTAGATACACACATGACACATTATAAGAAGTCCGCACTACCCAGTCATGAAAAACTGTAGCTTAGCTGGCAGTGACAAAATGACCCGCTAAATCACTGCAAGCTTCTCTGTAGCAACAATCCAAGGTCACAAACAAAAAAAAGAGAAAGAGAAAGTGGGTAACCAACTTTCCACAAGAACAGCTCTCAAAGAAATCCCCTGTAAACCAAGACAGAGGAATGTGACTTGACACAAAGTCTGCATACCTCCTCTTTCCTCCTTTTCATCAGTTTATGTTGAAGGCAACAAGGTGCACCAAAAACAAAAAATCACACAAACCACAGTAACATGATATCCGTCATTGGAGTCGTTATACTACAGTTGAGCAGTTTCTCACAGAGGATCCTTGTGTGTGCAGGTTGGACACAGCCCCTGTTAGAGCTGTCTTCACAATCCTGATGTCACCAAACAGTTTGAGTCTCATGTAATATGTAACCATTTATTTTCACTTTGGTTTTGTTGGCTTTGTCTGTGTGTGTGTGTACACAACACACTATTCAAGCTTTGCCAAGTTCTCAGGACAGAAACGTGTCATAGCCTGAGCAAAATGACAGAACATGTCTTGCCAATGCTTTAACGATTAGTAATTCTCAAAATTAAATCTTTGTCTCCTATTGGCTTATTTGAAAAAGTACAATCTGGCAGAGAGGAACATTCCAATCTGTCTTTAAACACACTGAACGTTAGTAAGGAGGGAAGTACGGTTATAAATCATCATCAACAAATCGCAGTTTAAGAATTCACAGCAATTTTCTCACAATTAATCAGTGCAGTTGTTGAGCTTTTGATTTGGTGAATTTATCAGGAGGGGATGTTGGCTAATGAGGAAGCAGGTGACACACACACCTACATACACACTATAGGTTCTGTGTACATACTCTCCTTCCTGTTTCAAACAAGACTGGTTGCTCAGTTACCCACCGTACGTCAGCCCTGCTACATAGCAGCAAAAGCATGATGGAGGACAGATCTGTCAACAACACGTTTGATAAGAACTGACAGTGTGTTTACTCTTAAAGCGCTGCATGTTCCCTTCATTTGAGTAAACAGCCTGACTGAGCCACCGGGGCTCCTTGCATCGGAGAGACAGATGCAAATTCAGCAGAGAGAAATGCAAGCAGCACAGACAAACGGCGGCATGCTTCCCTGTATTATTAGGGAACAGAACTTATGTAAAAAATACTAAAATATTACTTTATTTATTGTTATTGCTGTTATTTAGATAGGAAACATAAATGAGAGCAGGATATACCTGTGTACTGCAAAAAGCAAAAGCACCACCACTAATGTCGCAATCATATTTGAGATGGATGATTATTGAAGTGATGGATGCAATAGGAAGAAGGCACACTGACATCATCAAGGCATCAACCAATGGGACTTTGTTGTCTAAATAAAGAAACGCAAAGTAAAGTGTGATCAAGTATTAAGCAATGTCAGCAAAGCAAAACTGCAGCACTGCAAAATATGACTGGATCGCATGCCGTTTGGTTTGTATTTCATGTGGCTCTGCTGCTCTATTGGTCAGATAAACTGTCAAATTCTGCCTAGAACACTGAACTTCAATGGTGTGATTGAAGCTGCTTTCACAGTCTATGAAGTGCTCCCAAACAGAAACTCTCATAGTTAACTTGATGAAGTGGCTTCTGATGGAGTTAAGCATTATGATAATATATACCACCAGACCACGGTCGACAGAAATGTGTCAACCATCAAAAATGTCTATTTTTCATTCCAAGTTAGAAATATTTCTGGCTTATTTACAGGATTTTGGCATCAATGTGATGAAGTACATTAATTGTTCATGTATTGAATTGACAGCCATTATTTCATCTAGTTTCTCAGTTGGATTTCCACTAAATTTACTGCGATACGGTAAAATGTACTGAAACACATGATATCAATATTGAAATATTAAGTGTAAGTTACCCTCAAAAGAATCCGAACATTACAAACATACAGTCAATAAATATGAGACATGCTTACTGTGATTCTGGATGCAAATCCTATCTATTTTACTTTACCATAATAGTTCTAAGTCACATTTTAACATGTTAATAGTTTTGGGTTGCTGATTGTTGTTGCTGTTGTTTGTTATCACACATGTTCCTTTACTTAGAAAGAAAATGTCTACAGTTAATGCTTTCATTCAATACAGCAGTGCAAATACATGCTTTACTGTATGACAGAAGTAATTCAAAGCGCTATACACAAGACAAGAAAGTAGATCTAAGACAGCATTTGTGGTTACTCGCTCTGCAAGGCATCTTCTACGAGGCAAAGCAAGTATTAATTTTGCATTTGGACAAGGTGACAGTTAACTCAACCACAGAATATGACGAAAACAGAACACAATGTGACAATGATGTATTTCATGATGTGATGATTATGGGCCTTCATCAGCGATGACACATGGCCACGCTCCCTAGACATGCCTCAACCCACTGTCAGTAGGTCCGGTCAGGCCAACCCGGAGCAAATACATATTCACACACACATGCACATACACACACACTCAAAACCACAGCAATGAAGTCAACATTACTCCTCGGTGGAATTTGGATTAGTAGAGCATTGCAAATTAGTTGAACTCACTTGGACTCTGAGTGACAACACTGAAATTGAGAATGACATTCAAAAACAATGTTTCCAAAATCAGGAAATCACACACGCCCGGCTGTTACAACAGTATTCATGTTACACACACACACACACACACACACACACACACACACACACACACACACACACACACACACAGCACTTCCTTAAATGTGTTTAATTAAATTGAAAGGTGATGACAGACAAATATAACCATCTAACTGGTCAATCAATCAGTGTGGACACAGAAATAAAAAGCTGACTTTCTAACCAGCAAAGCCGTGTAGCTGCACCATGTGTGATCAGGGCATTCCTGAAAAAGAGAGCACTGCTCTCAGTGAGATTCCCCCTGAATAAATAAAGTACAGGTGTGATATAATATTTCATAAAACAATGTCACGAATCACCTGTGACTGGGACAGCTCTCCCATTTGACATCAACACCGACTTAAAGACCTACTGATACTCTCCGGGATCATCATAAACACAAACTTCTTTGCTAGTTTCGAAACATTAACAGTCAGTTGGGGTGTAATTTTGGCATGCGTGGGAGCTTATATTTTCTTAAAGGAACACTTTGACATTTTAGGATTGTTTTTTTTTTGCCAAGAGTTGGATTAGAAGATTGACACCTCTCTAATGTCCGTCCATTCAATATGAAGCTGGAGCCAGCACACAGTTAGCTTAGCCTAGTGTAGTTTAGCATAAAAACTTGAGACAGGGTGGGTATCTCTCTGGCCCTGTCCAACGGTAACAAAATCTGCAACAAAATCAGCACCTCTGGGTTATGTGCTAGACTATTTCTTGGCTTCCTGGAGTCTCTGCGTGAAGACACTGCGCCCGGCCAAGAAATAGTCCTGCACATAACTCCTTGTAAAACCACAACATTAAACTTTTACAATTTTGTTTTTGTATGGATTAAATAAACAAGATATAACATGTTCATTTGTGAGCTTTAGAGGTGCTGATAGGCAGATTTTGTTACCTCTGCACAGAGCCCAGCTAGCTGTTATCTCAGCAAATTGTTCCTTGAAATTGTTCTTTACTTCTATGCAATTAATAGTATTCATTACTTTTTTGATGTCAAAGTTATGTTATCTGCATGCGGTTCTTAGATTCATTTAAGAAGCCTAATCTGTATAACCACACAACAGTCACTTTTTTTAATGGACAAAAATGAATGCAGGTGTATGCATATTTACAACCTATTCACTGTGATAGATTACTGCATTACTGTGAAATGGAAAAGGGTTTGTGCTCTGCGATCTGTGCAACAACAATTGGGGCTGTGACATGAGAGAAACAGTTACCGCTTTGTTGTAGCCTGTTGAAACAGATGAGTTGTTGCGGCTAAAGGTGCCATTTGCTTTGAATGGAGAAAACTTGAACGCTCCAAACTCGGCATACGATGTCAAAGTCTGGGGACTCAGGCCTGTCAAAGAGAGAAGACGTGTGAGAACTGAAATACAACAAGAGACACACAGAGGAAGAATGCAAGATCAGACAGAACAAATCAAGATGCTTCTAGGGGCAGTATGACAAAAAACAAAGACATCAAAAACACACCCATACAGATTAATGTTGTCATGACGATAATCAAAGGAATGTAAGACCTTGAACGAGCATCTAACATGCTGTAAAGACAGCATGTGGGTGTTGTTGAAACCTCTGTGTCACTATGTGGGCTTCAGGTTTCCTACATACTGATAATCAGTTCCACAATGTGCATTTTACTTTCTATTCATTATTATAAGAGGTACTTTATTGTTTATGTAAAATATATGTCTACAGATTTATAGTGGACAAAGATAGCCTTCCATATTTGATTAACTGATTTTCAATTGGACAACTAAAAGAGGGATTTGAAGACTTTACAAATGAATAAAGTAATGCACCAAGACATAAATAACATTTAAAAAGGATCTAAAAATGTATTAAGCAATATTAGATTAATTTCAAATATTTAACACCTAAATTAAAAGATTTAAAAAATAAATAAATAAATAAAAATAAATAAATAAATAGCCAAATCACAGATACATTTAATAGGTATTTAAAAGGCAAATTAAAAGGTGGACTTTTTTCAATTTGCAAAGTGATTAACCATTTGGTTCTCTATTTTCCATTTGCCTACTCTATTTATATTCTAATCATTTATACTTTACATTTGGCGGCCTTGTTTTGGCAAAATGTTGGTAAATCTGCTGAGCCCCCACACATTTCTTCACTTATTTATCAATATACTGTTTAATTTACTGACGGATTGATTTAATACTTTGTAAAGTATTTTATTTTTATTAATTATTTGTTATTTTATTAAGTTTATGTATAATCTCTGATTAAATAGAAATGACTGAAATGGTTAATAATTTGAGTTTTGTTGTAAATAACATCATTCACTTAAACTTATTTTATCAATCCCTCTTTAGTTGTACAATTCATTATCAAGTAATTAATAGCTGTTAATCTTTTTGCTTTTTAACTATTTTATTTTCAAAAATAGCTTAGAAGACCTTCACACACACACACACACACACTTTACATGTATAAAGATCAATATGAATGACTGCCGATCCTTTAGTCAGACACAAAGACAGACATGACATAACGTCACAGTTTGCAGACTTCACTGCAGACAGGGAAATCCAGCCTCTATACATAGCCAGCTTGTTTTAGCACCTTTACCTGTCTGTCTTCTTGGATGATTCATGGGAATGTGAGGCTCACAGCCATATTGTGCCAAATGCAGGGCTCTAACTTGGCCATTATAGGATTATGGTTGTCAAAACAACACCAGATTCATCAGTGCTAACATACATTTTTTCTCTTAGAATACTCTCAGTACTATCTAGCCAAGCAGATTGTTTCGATTTTAAGTGCTGATGTTTTCTGACATTTGCCTCTGAAACTTCTGCTGCCACTGAAACACAATGTACCAGTTTACTCAAGATAATTCACAGATCTCGCTGTGGAGTCGATGTCCGGACAGCTGAATCATTTTATTAATTTGTGCTGAACATAGAAACAGAAAGAACAGATCATGAGCGCAGTCTGATTAATTTGGATGAACGAATTATTCTGATGAGCAATCTCTTCTTGCTGAGCGCAATATGTTTTTCCTCTACCTGTAATTCTTTGAGCACTACGAACAATAATCAACTCCACTGTGTTGGGGCAGCAGCAGATGTGTCGGGGGCCAATATCTCAAAACCTCATAAAACCAAAGCTATCTGCAAGGCTTGATGGCAATCAGGATAAGTGAGAATACATGCTTCTTTGTAATTTGGTTGACCAGCTTCTTTCAACATGACAGAGCAGAAGTGGTCTGAGGGTCCAACTAATATCAGATATTATCATCTTTGTCCCTCCAACACTGTAAAGTAAAACAGCCTCTACTGGACTCATGAACACTGATAAACTTTTGGCCCCAATATTAAAGTTAATAGCGGCCTGATAGCCTCTGGGTTGTATGCAACGCTAACCTTGTGGTTGTATTTCTTATTATTCAGTGTTTGTCTGCTGTTGTGTGTTTTGTAGACATTTGCCCTGAGCAAAAGGTATTTCAGAAGCTTAGTTTTCTTTTTAGACCACTGAGTAATGACTATACAACAAAAGACAGAATGAAAACCAATTTAAATTTTCATTGTAAAGAGTTCATTTTGAAGCTCTTCATTGCGTGGAACAGAGATGATAAAGCATTAATTCTTGAGGCACAGCCGTTAAAGTTTTAAGTTAAGTTTATCTTACCTGGTTTGGCTGTAGCCTCTCATACGGGCTACATCTTTTACTACAAATTACAATTATTTGTTGAAGGCCAGTTTTAAACAGGCCAGAGGTGTCCTTATCATGTGCGCCACACATTTCACAATCACTTGAAGTGTCAAACAGTAAAATAGCATACAGATAGCGTAGCCTACTTTTATTACTAACAAATTGAAGTGATATATTCCTCTGTGTCCATGCAACAACCACTCACTGCATCTCAGCTCAACTGGAAGACCTGCACACATTTCTCAAGATAAAAATATTTTGTTTCTCAACTTTGGCGGATCTTTATAATGCCTCTTGCAGTAGTGCCAAAACACCAGAGTTGTTTTGAAAGACTAAATTGTCATTTTCTAAATGTGTGTGGGCTTTTGGGCTTACAACTGGCATTCCTTCACTCCACAAAGAGAAACCATCTGTGGCACGCTCATGATACGCAGGATGGGTCTCTCACGGTGGAGTTTCTCAGGGCTCACACAAAAATCACTTTCATGTTCAACAGCAGCCAAGGAAGGATCCCATTTCACAGCTCTGACAAACGTCTATTTGGCATTACCTATCATCGATTAACACACCTCTGATACCTGATACTGTCACCTTAAAGGAGGTACAAAAAAAACAAAAAACACATTACATAACTCCCCACCAGTTACTCTGTTTCCCCCCCAAAGTCGCCATTCTGTAACATTAAACTAGCTCAGACTGGAAACGGCAGAAATGTTTAACCCAACTTTTAGCCGACAAAGACACCCTATTGGAGAAGCCAGGCTAACCCACATTAGTTGGCCAAAAACGCACAACAGTGTCACAACATGTTCAGCATGTTAGGAGGATGCAAGTGCTGCTTCTTGGGCATGTGAGCGACGCATTATTCCCAGCACAAAAGCAAAAGCTCGAATAACAACTATCAAGAGTAAAAGTAATAAGTTAGGATGCGGAAAGACTACAAAAAGAGTTTACAACCTATTTGGTTTGTGAGGTACTGTTCTTAACATTATGGGGTTGTATAAAGAGACTTTTCATACTTGTTGGTGAGGACTGCGAGCCGTTCTTCCCGTGTTTGGACTTGCTCCTCTTGATGCTGTGCACCTGATCCAGCACGCGCTGCGGTCCCGAGCGCGGCTTCTTGTCGGAGGGCAGCGCGAGCGACGTGTCGTCCGCTGCCCCGACTGTCATCGCGGATCGCAGCGGTTCCGGTGCCATCATCTTTCGGTGTCCTTCCCGTGAACGGCTCGATTAAACCAGTTTCCCAAAAAAAAGATTAGAAACAAAGAAAGTGCTGGCGCGGGGGGAGAAGTGCGGCTCGACTCAGCGCAACCAACGCAGCGGACGTGCCAAGTATGTAGGTCGGCTAGATGTTCCCAGAGCAGGGGCGGTGAGCTCCACCTTCCGGACCGCGCCTAGTCGAGGTGGGACCGAGGAGGGTTTACTTCAGGTGTGGAGGGAAGGGAGGGGCCGCGGCAGACATAGGCTACATTAAAGTGTACAACTGTGGTGCAAGAGAGGATTAGAGTTGAAGGAAGAGAATATACCGAGTAAAAACATTATTGTCTTCCCCGCAGTCCTCAGCAGGAGTCTTGTCTTTTTCTCTCTGTCCCCTCCTACCTGCTGCTGTAGACGACACAATAAAGACAGACAATGTAGACACATGGCAATAGCTGGAGCTGCAAGAAATTATAGCCTACATTTACAAAGTTCATTTCTAGTGGTGGTGAACGTAACTCACCTTTAGGCTACTCAAGTACTCTAGCCTATATATATATATATTTGTACTTTACTGTTTCTACTTTGTGCTACTTTATACTGAGACTCCACTACATTCCAATGGGAAATAGTGTACTTTTTATTCCACTGCAGTAAAATGTTACTCACAATAATGCATCGGTAATAATAACCCATTAATATGATATATAATAGTATACCACTCACAGGGGACATTTTCCTGCAGGATCTTTACATGAAACATAGTATTTCTAGATTGCAGTATTGCTACTTTTACGCATGTAAAAGATGTGAATACGTCTTCCACCATTGTCACTTGAGTGTGTTCATTTTCTGTTACTTTATGGCCCACTTCTAATCCATTTACAGAGGGAAATATTGTATGTTTTACTCCTCTACTTTTATCTGACAGCTGCACTACCCTCCAGATTAATGCTTTACGTAGAAAACAGCAGATATTTTGGAAACCAGGATGGAATCCGCTTCCCACTTCATATGTTCTGAGTCATTACAGTATGATCTAACCAGATATGGACTCACTAGCACACTAGCTGTGCTTGTCATTTTCCTTAATGAACAGCCAGGCTTCCTTAAGTCCCTCTCAGCCATCTGGAAGAGGGACCGTCCCCACTGAGACCCAGCCAGATCTTCCAGAACTGCCCCTGCTGTCTGTTGTGATTCATTCCATAAGTCAGCTGGGTACAATGAAAGAATTAACTTAAAACGGACCCCAATAGGAGTCCAAACAACAGCAACGTAAGTAACATATTACCTGAAATGTGCAGAATATCAACAGTTTTGGAAAAAGCTAATATTTTGATCAACATATGTGTAAAATAGCCCTCTGAGGTGGATAAGGCTGGACTGCTTTTCACTTTACTGGTTTGCATCCAGGCAAATTGTTGAGGATAGAGGTGAGACAGGTCAGGGCATGAGCAAGCATAAGTCAGTTTGAGGAGAGAGTAAAGAAACCGGGAAGAATCAGGAAGGACAGGGATGGATGAGGTGAAGGAAAGACAGGGACATCAGAGAGGGGAAAAAAGAGATAATACGAGCACATGCTCTCTGCATAATTGGATTGTTTTTGGCTAAGTTTCTGCAGGTGACATTTTCCCACCACACCCTTCGCTTCAACACTGCCAAGGTAACAAACGAATGTGGTGTGTGTAATGGACCTGTGATGTGTGTATGTGTTTCTGACAATGTAAGTCAATGTGGCCGCAGATAAACTCAGGCCCATTGGAATATCCCTACCAGGATTTTTATCTGAGAGAGGGAGGAACAAAATTCAAATCATTTGTTTAGTCCCCCGATAGTGTAAATGCATACAAGGAAGGGAGATTGTAGGCTCAAGACAAGGCGGTATTGTTCGATAAGAGTTGATGGCTGAAGATCAGAATGAAAACAAATCACATGTATTTGTAAGACACATTTATCAGTTTTTAAAGTGACTACCACACGAAACTAAACCTCTATCAGTGTTAGTTCATGACTAATTTACTGATTTAACATGAGATACAGCCATTAGCATCCTGTTAACTTTGGTAGCTATATTCTTGTACTGCTGCGATGTTGGCAGTGTTATATGGTAGGTACCACACCCAGCCTGAGGGCGGTGTGTGTGTCACTGTTCACCATTTGCCGTTTTGGCAGAATGGCATTGGTAAATCAAGCCTTCACAGACAGATTACGTTTGACAGATAACATCCGTCTGTGAAGGCTTGATTTACCAATCTGGCTAATGTCTGCCAACAGAAGAGCCAAAAGACTGAGAGTGAACAGTTGAACAGGTTGTTTCCTAACCTTGACAAAGTTACAGTAAGGTGTGCTGAAAACGCCTCAAATCCCAAGCAAAAGGTCACAGAGAGGGTATTGTCACAACCAGCTTAGAGCTTGGATATAGACCATATGGACAGTTGCACAGATTGTGTGAAGTCACACCTCAATAAATGTACCTTTATCACTCACACTTTGCTATGTATGCCTTGGAAAGTTGCCAGCACATATACAATGTGCAATATATTACATATGAATTTGAAAGTTTGCGTTTTTAGAATGATTTACAGGCGTACACACCCAGGTGTTTAAGGAGTTGGGTGACTGGATATTAAGTTGAAGTCAGAACATATATTTGATGATCGGGACTGACAAGATAAAGAAAAGCTGTTGATAAATGTCAACCTTTACCCTACAGAAGCAGCGCCGTATTGTGTTGTGTATGTAAAGTATGTAGCAGTAGGGATTAGCAGTAGGGACTGACACAGAAGTATCTGTGGTTAAGCGTATCCCTATTATTTGTACGTGAACAGTCATTTAACTTTTCATATCAGTGACTTTTTCCCACAAGGAGATTAAATACCTTGAATTGTGTACATATCGTATAAATAAAGCATTCTGTAGCAAAACACCAAGCAGACAATATGAATAACCTATAGTAGTAATAATAATAGTAACACAAATCTGTGTACTTTTGTTTGACCCTTGTGTATCTGATCCATCTGGTATATTGGAGGAATCATGACATTAATAGCAGTTTGACTTGAGTACACACAAAAGATCTGTGCAAATACATGGGTGTTACATAAACATAAACCAATGAGGTTATGCAACTGTCAAGGGAGACCCGTATGTGAGTGACGAGTAGAGGACGCACTGATTGGGTGAGAGCATTATATATGGAGAGAAGGTAAATCCTTGGCATGACTGTGGATATGTCACACCTGGCTCTGAACTCATCTATCCACTTTAACAATAAATTGTTAGACTGTAAAATTGAGGTGACAGCACCATCTAGCAGGTCAAATAAGAACTGCAACCTATGTGGCATGAAACTTTGTATGACAGAGTGAAAGCAATTAATCTGGGATAACAAACAGGGGAAAGCTGACCACTGGAGTCCCAATTCTGAAAACTGAAGTGGGCAAATGCCTTAGATACAGAAATAGTTCTTTTTAACAGCAGACATTTTCATAGTACAGAAACTACAGGTGAAGAGTCTGAAATGAATGACTGCAATTCAGCCATTTATTTTCTCGTTTACACCTGTGCCTTTCCTACTGGGAAATGTCAAAATGTCTACTCTGGGAAAGGCTTATTAGGACTTGATACCGTCTTGATAGTGGTTCCTAACCGATGGAAAACAACACTTTTTCCCCAAATAACATATTTTGAGGAATATATATTTTATAAAAGCCCTTTAGCAAATAAATAAATTGCATCAGTGTTACTTCTTGTACCAACACTGAACCAGATACAAAAGCATTGCTTCAATAAAAGCTATGATTTAGATCATAAAGTTATTTTCTTACCCTTTAATCTGATACTAAGAATATGACCAAGCATTCAATGCCAACATTCATTACTCAACAGTTTCATGCTTGAGTCTACGACGCATTTTGGTTGGTACTCGAAAGGTACTGAGGTTTGATACCCAGCCCTAATTGGGACTACGTATGGAATTTCGCTGAAGTAGAGTATTACGTTAGAAATGTGGAGGATTTTTAGATCAGCTGTGTAAATGTTACTATGAAGACTGTGAAGGCTACACGATTCTGCAAACACCATGTGATTTTATTGGTACAGCATAAAGGCACAGATTTTAATTCACTGAGCATACTTGACCAAAGGAGTGATGAGGCACAGCCAACCAGAATACACAGAAAGGAAAAAAAATAATAAAAAATGTGGCTGACCACACAGTGAATATGGTTATTTAAAACTGAACCGGTCGTCTCTTACTTTCCAAATCATTGTCACCTTCCACATGGTTAAAGATAATCCTGCCAGGAGAGGGCGTGACGGAGTCAATAAGTTTTACTATATAAAAGTAAAATGCTGGTAGCCACGTGTACCAGAAACCAAAAACATTACATACAACAAAAGGAGGAAAAAAGCAAGTGTAAGCTGGATACTTTGCTAGTGTTATCAGAAAATCTACCCCAGTGCACTGTGGGTGACCTCAGTGTGGTCTGTACCATACATCATTTTGCATACATCGAAAAAGAGACAACCGAAACACCCATCATATATGTTGTTTAGAGTAACACTTCTAGCTGTGCTGGTAAAATACAAAAAAAAGATAGTTCATCTTTACAAAAACGAGTCTATTTACCTTGTTTTGGCTGTACAGTACCATTACAAGTGTAGTGTACACATCCTATACATCAGTGCTCCTCAGGTTAAGGCTTTATGAACCAAAGCACATTCTTATCCCAACTCACGTGGAGGTAGAAATACTGCAGCAAGCCCACACAGGCGAAGTAATAACAGTATTGTGTCAATGAACCGTAAAGATTCATTCAAAATGCTGCTGACACCCGAGTGTGAACTGAATCTGAAACAAAGATGAGGTGAGCCAAACTTTAAACACCTCCTTGAGATTTGATCAAAAGATCATTCCCCTCCACACCCTGTACCACTGGAAACCTTTTAACGGCAAACACACCTAAAATGATGGCTCTCTTTACACTTGTTTCAAACATAAATACAACTTTTACGTCTTTACATGTAGTGCATTACATTCTGGGAAGAGGCACGCTCATACTTTGTCATATGATCCTTATTAAACCAACTGGAGACCATGATTCCACAATAAGCAGTGATAGAGGATACACCATTATAGGCTCTTTCAAGTCCTACCTTACAGAGATGCTACAAACTGTAGAAGAAATAGTCATTGTGGCAGAGTTACATTAACACTGATTAAATGATTTGTTTGCAAACCTATATTCAAACTCGTCTCACGTCAGTCACACCTATGACGTAAATGCATATGCTTGGAAGATTCCCTGGAAATGATAATATTCATTTGCAGTGTATCACAGACACATTCCCATTGTATATGATGTATAATATGGAACAATATCACATATTAAACTTGATTAAATATAGTTTAGCCCTTTTGCTGGTTTCTTTTTTGAGGTTTTTATCATGTTTGTCAGTGAATCAAATTTCTAAAAAAAACAAAAAACAAGCCTAATACCGGTAACGAACCATGAACAAAACACTTACTGATGATTATGCCAAGAATGATACAACTACTATAAAAATTCATTTCACTTTAGTGTTTAAGTCATGGGATATTGATGAGAAACGTGTGCAGAGTTTGCAGCGCTGGAAATGCATTAAACAAACAACAGGTGTGACTACAGTGTGACTGTTGGTCTGTTAAAAACAAGTGTGTGTTTAGAGTAGAGGAGTGGGGATTCTGTGTGTTTGAGCTGGAAATAGTGTTTATGCTGTATGTATCAAAAAGTCTGTGGAGAGTCTCTGCATGCTAGCAACGTGCTGCTAGTCGTTAACTAGTCGATAAACATGGTACTGTGCTCCGTGTTCACTTGTGGACACTTCAAACACAAAGGCGATGCACAGCAGAGTCTCCTGAGTTTCTCTGTTGGACACCACCTGGCAAGAGACAGGACAAGACGAAAATATCGTGGAGGTCAGGATTTAATAATAAAACAGATGAACAAACACCAGTCCAGAGATACAGATGTAGGAAATGACAGGAGGTGTACAGACACACATGCACACATACCTGTAGGATGGTGAAGTTCTCCAGTACGCTGTTCATCATGTATTTCTCTGGCAGGTGTTTGAGTTTATGGATGAAGTTGATCATATATTCACACATGGGCGAACGGTGGATGCGGAACACATACTTCCCTCCTTCCATCTGTGCATATTCAGTCTAAATGGGAGGAATCCACACATACACGTGACAATTAAACCACACGTTGATATGGTTTGATATGAAACCTTTTATGTGCATTAAAAAAAGGGGGTTCATCTCCTTACCTCAACCTTCTCTACCACCTGTTTGCCAAAGGAGCAGACCTTTGTTGAGACGCTGATGGTGATGTTTTCTGTTCCACTGTACTGGCTGCTCACACCATAGAACACACCAGAACCCTCCTCAATGTCACTGCTCAGGTCCGCCTGAAACGAGCACAAACAGAGGGGCCGTGAGTGTGAAAAGAGAGAGGAAAGTTGAGGAAAATCAGAGGAAGCCAATACCAAAGGCAGATACACTCACTACAAACACCCATCTGTAAGATTTGTATTCCTGCACATGTCTGGATCAGGGTTTATTCCTGTGACTTTACATCAGTAAGTCCCATTACATGCTCTAAGCAACACTAAAAGGAACTTACGGTGCATTTCTTGCTTTCTTGTTTACCAAAATATGCAGGAGAGTTTAAGGAGTTTTTGACCTCTAGTAGCACTATAGAACCGTTTTTCCATGAGTGGGTCCCCACTATTCCACTGATCAACAGGTGGAGATAACATGTCAAGATATGCTACATGTGCCAACAAAAGCAAAGAAGACCACAAGCTAGTAAACATGGATGCAAACAATGCTGGATTTATATGAAATATAAATGATAAATTAAATACTTAAAAAAGATTTGCTAATGTTATATGAAGAATTCACTCAACATGTTTGTTAGACCTCAAGATGTATTTTAATCAATCTAAGGTTTGTATCGTTAACAAGCAAATACCAATGAAGAAGTCACGTGTAAACCTGCCCCAGCCTCACATTGGCTTTGCTTCCCCCGTGTGGTACAACAGGTTATAACCTAAGACTGTGAACGGACCTACGTAATGTATAACACACAACTTAAAAGAAACTATCTAATACAATGAATGGTTATTCAGATCAGTGAGAACACTGGTTTTGTGTACTGACCCAGAACTTGACGAGGAAGAATGCGTTGTGCGGCCCTTTTTCATACAGCTCCTTCAGGCCTCCTTTCTTCTCAGAGAATTTGTCGTAAATCTGCCTCACATCTATGGACTCCAACACGGGGTCATTGTAGCCCGGGTTTGATGGTCCAATGTGTACGAAAAGGTGTTTATACTGTAGGGAAGGAAGGAGAAGTGATAAGGAAGAGAGGAGGTTTTGTCAAACTTTTATATTGTTATATTGTAATAGTCTGGATGTCTGTACCGCCTCCCGGTCTCTCTGGGTCTCCAGAAAAGCAGAGTACTCCAGTAGCCGTAGTTTTGCTGAGGCGATGGTTCTGTCTTGCCATACAGGAGCTGCTATAGCTGCGGGGCGGTGGGGAGGCAGGGGCTCATAACCTGCCAAACATTTAAACCAGGAAAACACAATTAATATAACAATAATCATTGCTAATTACTCAAATCAGCGGGTTTGCATTCACACTTACTGATGGGTGCAGGGACAGGGGCTGGTAGTGTAGTGTATGGTGGCTGTGCAAAGGGCTTGATGCTGTAAAAAAGGAAGAGTAGGAACCCAAAGATGAGCAACTGTACGAGCTTAAGCACAAGACACTAAATTTTAAAACAAACAATAGCAACTAATCTGCCAGTGATACTTACTCCTGAGAATGTCCAGGCTGTCCTGGCATAGGGCCGGGCCAAAACTAAACAAAGAGCGAGGAAAACAGGGCAGATAGTATTACTCAGACTTTTACCCAGAAGGTAGAAGTGTGTGTGTGTGTGTGTGTGTGTGTGTGTGTGTGTGTGTGTGTGTGTGTGTGTGTGTCTCACTCTGACTGGTGGAGGGAACGGAGTCTGGGCTTTCATTACACTAGCAGACACAATCTGAGCTGATGAAAGGTTGGCTACTGTCTGCAGTGCCTTGTCTTTGGATACCTGGTCCTGAAGGAGAAAGACAAAGTGTTACACAATAATAATTCTCCATCTCGAAAAATCCAGTAAAATGTAGGTTAACGCTCCAGAGTCAGCCAACCCTCAAGGCCAGTTTAGACAGCAAGCCAGCCAACATATTATACAGTACTTCAGCATGATGCAGTAACTATGAGGGAAGACAGGACAGAATGCAAAGCAGATATGGGAGGGGGATGCCAAAGCAGGAGGCGCACCAAGCTAGCAGGCTAGGAGAGCTAACTGGAGCCATCACCAGTATTTAACTAAAGCCACTAAAAACAAAAGAGTAATGAGCAGGATTTTTGAGTCTGGCAGTAGAACTGCATTGCAGCAATGTGATGCCAACCACAAAGCACAAAGCCTGAAGCACAAAACTTTAGTTGTATAACCAAAACTTACCAAGTTCATGGCCTATGGCAAAGAAGACACATTATTAATTAACTTCAGTACATTCAAAACAACAGCAGGTCACAGATTCACTGTTCGGCAATGTGGAAAAACACCTCGCTCACCACATACAACTCTTTAAAGAGACTACACCCCGAACCTTGTCAAACACACACACACACACACACACACACACACACACACACACTAAGATAGAAAAAAATTTATCTTACATTGACATGACAAGCTACGTCCTATTAAGCTAAGTGCTGACATTTATACCAGGAAATATACTGGCCTGGAAATCTGAACAAGTTACACTCTCCAAATGTGTATTAGAGAGCAGCAAGTTAAATGCCTTTGGTGCAAAATGATGTCACAAAGAACCTTTATTACAGGACATGGTAAAACCACAAGAAAACTGCTTAAACAGAAAAGACATAAAGGACTGAGGGAAATGTCTTAGAGCGAGAACGTGGAGGTCAGAAGTGATTTAAAAAGAGAAAACTGAAATTCGTCATATGTGCACAAGGATGAGGGGCACATTAAAAAGCTCCCTGCATGTCTGTGTGTATGCAAACATTCGTGTTAATTACTACAGCCATGCACATGCTTAGGTCAACCAAATTGGCTACTGAATCTCATGCAATTATCTGTCCAAAGCCACAAGCCTCTTGAACTAAGTAAACGGATAAACATTACTGCCATGCATTATAACAATAGCCTCTTCCCCAAATTGAAAACTTCTGACTTTCACACTGTAAAACTTAAATAGTAAACAAAATATAACGAGTTTGCAAAACCTGCGCCTGCCATGCCACGTTCCCACAGCCATTAACAACTACTATCTCAGTGCCCTAATGATGGTATTATAATCACGTCCCTAACTATTTGTAAGCTGGGTTTTCATAAAGGTGTTCCAGTGGACCTACTTTAGATGACTATGTAGGAATCCTGGCATCACCACAACACTAAAAGTCATGCTTTATTATTTAAGTTTGTCTACTATTAATGAAAACAAAATGTCCTTCTCTGACTTGTTCCATGCCGCCTTGGCAGTGAAAACGTTCAACTAGCCAAAGTTGACCAGTTACAGTTCTTGACATGTAGTTGCATTTTTGAGGAGGTGCACGTCAACTATAGCAGAACTCCCAATGTACGTATGGAGCCTCCTCTAGTATGTACAGTGAGACTCCAACAGAGAAGCATAAATCTGTCATAAGCTCTGACAAAGACATCTATGGTGATTTGATGGGTTAAGTTGGATTTGGGCCACATGCACAGCGAAGCAGCTAGCATGGTCAGTGAGCGTGTGTACCTTGAGCTTAGACTGAATCTCACGTGACTTTCTCTTGGCCAAGACTTGCAGGTGACTAGAGACCTGACAAAAGACAGGATGAAGGAAAGAGGATGGGAGGAAAAAGGAAAGGAAAAGAAGAGGGGATGTGACTACAGAGGGAAGGGAGAGTCGATTCAGTGGGCACCCACCTTGATGCTGGTCTGGTATTCTCGTACCCTCTTACGTGCCAGAACCTGAATGTGACTAGACACCTATTGGGCCAGGGTTACCCCCATGAAAAAAACACACATTTACAGGTTGATTTTGCCATTTTAAATAGCCATGGTGTATTAATAATCACTTTAACAAGGTGAATGGGTAAATTACAACAAATTAGAAAACATGTCAGGAAGTAATCCTATTACATTAAACATTGATGTAAATACTGTTGTCTTCAATTACATCTGTGCATACCTGTTTGCGTGTGCGCGTCTTCCCTGTTCGTAGCTTGATATAGCGAGCGATCAGCTCATTTCGACCTAGAATTGAGAAAGTAATAGATACCATTATTAAAATTTTCCATACACAATAACTGGAAAAGGAGCAGTTGTAAAACGGCAAATATATTTTTTGAGTGTCAGAAATGAAAAATGAAATGATGTTGATGTATGGCGTTGGCATGCATCCAGAGCCACTCAAATAAATGTCAAAAGGTTTTATTAAACACTGGTGCAACTAATCTCAAAACAATTATGAACCTAAAAGGCAATGATGACGGGAGTGGGTGCTCCAATACATTAACATTAAGCCAAACTTAATCAGTATTTGATCTCAAGTCTCTATTTTGGTTTGTATCTTACAACATTAATCTTCTTAAGTACAATCATAACACAGCATGAGTCCTTCATGTTTTTCAGCCTAGGGGTCACAGTGACATTGAGGATTTCAACTGGTCAAAAGTATGCTTAGGTTGTACCGATGTGGATCCTTTTTCCATTACCAGACTGCATTTGAAATAATGCCAGCATAATATGAAAGTTTAATGCGACTGCACTTTTAGTGTGCGATGTGAGAAGATGGTGAGGCTCTTGTAAGTCTACTGCACCGCCCCCCCACACACATAATTACATGGACTGTCAAGCTTTCAATTTCTGTGGCTGTATGATATTCTCATTAAGGACATTGTGTGTTCATTTAGAGTCAGATTTGGATTTGCTTGATGGCTGAGCTCCACAGGAGATGGACAAGAGGTGGGAATATAGTTAAGCTTCCAAAATGCGGTCACTACAGACTGCATGGTCAGCTCTTTCTTTCTCTGCCTCCCCTACTTTCCAACCCACACCTGATGATCTGCTTGCCTCCAATCGTCACTGGTGAGCAACTCCCTATTCACTCTGCTGTGTTATCAAAATTAGAGAGACACTAAAGAGAGGTCAAAGACAAATTGAGCCTCACAGACTAATTCCATGGCTGGAATCATTTAAAATCACATTTACACATGCACTAACATCATCAACATCACCATCCCTCTTTCTGGGAAGTGGAGTGATGCTATAGGGACTCAGGCTGACTCACATCAGCTCTGTGAAGTTACCAGAATTCCCCAAAATCAACAGAAGGGGCTGACTCAGACCCAGCAGTCTGCTCCAATTCCCAAAACAGGACACATGCACTTTGCTGCAGCCTACTGCTGCTCCACAAAAGGCCAAACGCTTTTTCATCAGGAGTCAACTCATGTTCATGTTTGTAGTGTGTGTGTGATTTACATATTGGCGCAAGAACATATAGCACATTGGAAGATGAGATAGGAAACATGGCAATACATTACAAGTTGAAGTTCCTTTGCAAGTAACTCTGTTTGTCTAAAAATCATGTCATTTCATGTAAATTTATCTTTCCCTTTCTCCCCTCTTCTGCCACATAATTCAAGCGTTTACTCATTTGCTTCCAAGTGAAAATTAGAGATGAGATTTTCATCAAAAAAGAGACAGAGATAAAGAGAGGCAGACTTCACAAACAGAGAGAGAGCCAGCGAGATAGCAAAACTAAACAAACTCGAATTCAACTTGGTCATTATTTCAATGGAGTTACATAATTAAAAATAGTCAGTGTGACACAGCAGCAAGACGTCTTGCATATATCAAGCATATTTCACTTAGGACCAGTGGAGCATGACCCTCTCACGGTAGGGTGTGAAGAGGCCCTGTCAAATATGTATTTGACTGAATGAGTCTTTCACCCGACTTGAGTTAGTCCCAGCTTTAAATGGGCACCCGTCCCAAAGGAATTCAACCACATTCCCAAAAATATTTTATTTAGTAAGCCTTAAACTTTCAATCACAAACTTAAGAACCAAAAGCTATTGATCAAATTTCTTTGGACTTAAAAATGCTCTTAAATTAAAGATAGCTCCAGTGGAGTAGAGTAGATCGTAGATGGCTGCAGCACAGAAACAGAGGTGAACACACACTTCTGAGACATGTTTTGAAGGAATTGTACACAAGATCATTGATCATGATGAATAAAATGTTAGCTGAAGCAATATGAATAATTCAGAATGACTTTTTGTTTGTTTCCATTACAACCAATTTTCAGTTATCTAATCACTATTTGTATATTTACTAATATATTAGATTGTTGTTCATTTCACCTTAGCTAACTGCTACTGAAGATGTAAAGATTTCACAAAAACATTTGTTTTGGCAGAAAAACATATCCCTCCAAAATGCAATGATTAAAAAAAAAAAAGAAAAAAAGAAAAGAATAAACAACATGTGGGAAAAATCCTTGTCTCCGATTGGGTCTTCCGCTGTGAGTATATAATGTGACATCACATGAGAACTACTCTTGAATGTTACTCTTATACTTTAATGCAAGTAGCAGTAAGTTGCTTGATAAATGTGTCTTATTCTTCACACTCAGAGTATAACTTTTTACTCTTAAGTTGGCTCTCTAGAGCATTCTTAAGTGTCATTTTTAGAAGTTTATTAAATACAGTTAATTGAAAAAAAGGTGGATACAACATCAAGAACAGCTATACAATCTACTGCAATCCACCAAAATAGGCCAGCACCAAATATGACCTTTCTGAACCTTGCAGTGTTTAGTATTTCTTGAGACTAGGTCGTAATTGAGGATGTTTTGAACTGCATTACATTTTAAAATGTTTATTGCATCCCACCTATGCAAAAAGGGGACAAAAACTCACGGATTCCTTACAATATGAAGCAATCAAATACATAACCACCACAAAGTATTAGGTGGAAAATTACCCAAGTGTTAGAACAACACGCTCTCAACAAACTATTACCAACATGATACTAAAATATCATCATGAAAACAAGTAGCCTCTGTTTTATCTGCGTCACCCTGTGAGTGCAAGAGCAAGTGATCTGTCTGCTGATCATCCTTATTTGGGAATACATGCTTGACACCATAATCCAGGTTGACACCATGGTAGTAACATATGACTGAGAGCAGAGACAGCACAGACACTGGAGCTCAATTACGACTGGCCTAGTTTAGCGGGAGGAGGTAAATACTCTGATGCACTGAGGTAAAACTGATATTTTCTAAGTAGAGTCTGGGATTTTGCATATTATAAAATTCTTATATTTAGTTCAAATGTAATATTTTTCTGGTTTTCATAGCTGTTTCGAATTTGAATGAAACAAGCACTAAATGATTCTAACTGCTTGATTGTGATATCTGTATTTATCCACATGAGCAACTTTCAGACTTTCTGCCAATTTTACCAGTTGACTTCATGTCTGAAAAGGACTTCAATTTGTTAATCTGTAAAAGACGCACTGGCAATCTGCCAATGTAATGTATCATTTCTGTAACATGTTTTACGCAGCTTAAGTGTGATTAAAGCAGTCACACTACTAATGTGCACACACAAGATTAAAAAGTACATTTATAGGATGCAGTAATTCAAAACGTTATACTCCCCTTGATGACTAAATGTAGGGTTGGATTCATTTAAGAAAATGTGATCATAGTGTATGCTATGGGTGGCAAATATGATGTTAGATGTTAATAATAACAATAATAATAAGTAGTAGTGTTCTTTCGTCACCTGTTTTTATTTTGTTAATTCTATAACCTGTAAAATAAACTGATACTTTTTGTATTTATTTATAATATAAATTAGAATCGAAATAATACATAATTTAAGTATGATTTCACAAATCAAAACCAATAAAAAGTTTCTTACAGTTTTGTATTAAAAGGCAGTAACTCAAAAGTCTTTCCTGTTCTTTCGCATGGGATCATATATCCCGTTTTCCTCCCAACGCACACTCATACATACACAAATGCATGACACAGGCTGCTGCAGGAGGGAATGTGAAACCCCCCCCCCCTAAACCACCACCACCAAAAAAAAGAAAAGAAAGAAAAAAATGCTAGGAATGTTGGGTGCCAGCCAAAGCCTTCAATAAGGTAGAAAGAAACTCAAAAATAAATCAAAGCTCTACTCGCAGGCAACATCCCGAAAAATGAACACTACAACACTGTTTTTTCAGTCCCATAGATCAATATGAACTAGTCTTTAAGTAATTAGTGCCTGGGGAAAATGAGCAATCACGCAAATTCTTCATATGCTAACCCTAACCTGACCTGAAATGTCTATCCTTTGACCCCGTCAGTGCTGGCTGCCCTTTGACCTCAAAGCTAAATAGTCCACTCTCAAAATACCTGCAAGCAGATCACCTGGGCACAAACCATGAGGTCTTTACAAGGCCGATCAGTAACCCACTGGGTTCATGTACATGCAGCGGATCACTACTGGCCTTTGTGGAGGTTCCTTGGAATAAAGTTTCATCATTCCGTAAAAGGTCTTTTTACTAATTAGTTATTTTTACTAATCAGTGTCACTGTACAGCTTGCAGACAGGGACGCCACTAACCACAAAAGCCTCACACAAG
Organism: Enoplosus armatus; assembly: GCF_043641665.1. Classification (NCBI taxonomy): domain Eukaryota; kingdom Metazoa; phylum Chordata; class Actinopteri; order Centrarchiformes; family Enoplosidae; genus Enoplosus; species Enoplosus armatus. The sequence goes on from NC_092187.1 coordinate 14,056,301, forward strand.
TACAATTTAAAACTGTTATCGAAACCCATTATTGAAGAGAAACATGACAAATGAAAAACAATAACAAAATCGAAATGTAAATCATCCATGGCTTTACAGTGCTACTTCACAATTAAAAATTCGTTGTAATTAAGTGTAAACAATGTTTTGCGTACAATGCTTTACATGCCATAGATTACCTTGAAAATCTCTTTCCCTTAAGACACAGCGGCAAAGGTTTATATATTGTAATTTCACTGTGAGCCAGACATCACTATAAACAAAACTACAAGCAGTAAAATAGGTAATTCCCGCAAGCTGAATGCAGTGCAATGGCAAATTATATTGGGTATTTTCACTTCCAAGTATGTGCTTTAGATAGATTAAATTGGACTGATGCTCCAGTACTATATGTGCATTTGCAGAGCGGTGTCCTGCAGAGACACTGTGCCCAACAATCTGTACAGTAAACCTTGTGAAAATCTTGCTTTTATTACTAGAAAAAAAGCTTTAAATATAATGTTCTTAAAATTGATCTATGACAGAAAATGTTTGGTCAAAACCCTTCCCAAGCAGGGTAGAGTGATATTGGCCTCTGAATTTGATATGAAAGAAAAAAAACTGGCCGAGGGAAGAGATGGATAGGATAGCTGGACGACAATCATTTTGTTAGGACAGAAATTTGTTGTTCCTCACCATACATCTTCCCCTCGTCTGAGAGTATGATCTTCCTCCTGCCGCAGGGAGGGTAGATGGCCAGAGCTTCCTGAAAGCTCTGCTCAATGTCTGGACTCCATACTCCCTCAGGGTCGCCGTCCAGTCCACGGTCCGGCCCGTCTCCCAGTCCTTCTCCATCGCCACCCTCCTCCTGCGCCCCGTCAGGGCTGCCACGGCAACTCCACTCCGACGCAATGATGACGGCTCCGGCCACAACACACCTAGAAAACACAGGACAAGACATGTTTAAGAATTAAATTGCTAAGCCCCGCCCTCTTAGTTACTGTTGTTACACCTGTCAAACTTTCATTCTCGCATAGCATGCAGTTTACAATAACTGGCTCCTTGATTTCATACAGAGCTAGACAAAAGCAGACTTCTCATTACGCAAGCAGCTTTAATCAGCTGTAGCTAGGTGCCTAATAAAGCTAACGTTAGTTCCATGCGTTGGTTGAAAACTCTCTGGCTGACTGTTTTAATGTCTCCAACTGACTCGTTTCAAAACAAGAACCAAGCATCAAAAAGAAATAGAAACACTGCAAATGGCAATGATTGTCCTGAACCCAGTTTTCAGGACGGCTTCTCTTCCACATTAAAAAAGCATTACACCAAAATATCTGCCACTATGTGAGAGCAGAGAGCAGTATTTGTTTTGACAGCTGATAAATTTAGCAAAAAAAAGGCATCGCAATCAGCGAGGTTTAAAGAAATTAATGCAGCCGTCTCCTGGATGTTTTGACAACACACTGCAGCTTTAAATAATCTATTCAAGCAACATATACAAACCATAAAGTGTATAGTCTGTGTACACGTAATAATAAACAGTAGACATTTATGTGGTTAGAGACAATTTCTGTATTTTCAACTCAGAAACAGCTGGAACTCACCAGCACACACCACTGCCCACAAAAATAGCCTGGAAATCTATTTTGTTTCTTAAATTTGCTTAAATATGAACACCTTACATCTGATTCTGAACCCCCACCCCCTCACTCTTTCGTTGCTATCCAGATGAAAATCTCTTGATCTTAAACCAGATAGGCATTGCAAGCATTTTGTAAGTAGCATATATAAAAATACAGTTAGTCCGTTCTCAATCTAAAACTCCTATCTGACTGGACATATTTTAAAATGTTATTTTAGTGGAGGAACAGGCAGAGCATAGGAGGGTGTCAAAGCAGCCTTGACTGATTTATTAGCACTGAACTGCATGTGATAAAGTTAAAAAAGGCAGTTTAATATAAAAATACAACCAAAAAAAAAAAAATCAAGGCAATGGAGGCTTGAGTATTAGAGCCTAACACTCCGGTGTCTGAGTCTAATGTGCCACTGGACAGAGGGAAGTCAACCAACAACTCCGTTCCATAGAGCTTCAACAGTCTGTCAGTTAATCCAGTAGTCGATTTATAAACAAGTCAAATGGCAGAAAATTCATCTGTAACTATTCTGATGATCAATAAGTCTTTTCACTCAAGATTTGCCGTTTTTCTTTCTCATATATAACAATGAATTGAATATCTTTGGGTTTTGGATTGATGGTCGGATGAAACAAGGAATTTGAAGATGCCACCTTAAGTTCTGGGATATTAGCATGGCCAGTTTTCACTATTTTAAGGCATTTTATAGACAACACAGTTAATTTAGAAATGAATGAGCAGATTAATCGATAATGAAAATAATCATTAGTTGCAGCCCTAGTACATAACCATGCAAATTACATATAATTACGGAAAATGTATATACACTTAATTTCATGGGCATTATGTTGAATCTTTACAAGAGGGCCTTACTATTATCACTTTTAGTGGTGCTGACAACTCAGAAATGCAAATATATGTAAAGTTAAATCTGTGAGTTTTATGAATGAGGCCCAACAACAGGCAGGTCAAGAAGATCAAGAGTGGCCCTGCACTTTGTCTTGCTTATCTACATCACACACATTGTGACGGATGGACAGGATCAGGATTAACTCTGCGCCTGCCGAGAATGGTGACAGGTTTCTTGGCCTCCAAATGTCTCCACACTAAGAGCGAGATCAGATTCATCTGAAGCTGTTAACAGCTTCCTTGGGAACAGGGTGTATTAATAGTCCTGGCATTCAGGGTTAAAGACTTGATGAGAAAAATGGCAAAACATTAAGAGCTTGCAAATGTATAAAAACACAGGCCAAGGTCAATGAAGACTTGACCAGTCGGGCTAGTGATTAAGGTTATACAAGTGGATGGAAGAAGATATTTGACAAATTGACCATAGTTAGTGATGGTGAGACCAGTTATTAATTTTCCTTAGCTAATCATCCTATGGAAACTAGTTTTAAAGGCAGAACTTGCACCATATGAACTCCCCAGAAGCCTCCAACTTTGCCTGCATAGGACACATGAGGAAATTACACATTCTTTTGTTATTGTTGAGGATGCTCCAAGTCCCCTCAAACACAGACACACATATGCAACATGAATGCTGCCCGGTGTGTAATGTTTTCCAGAGTGTGGCGGACATGGTCCCTGCCACAGAAGAACCACAGAGGATCAGTGTGGTCGCAGAGCTTCCCCTGCTGTGGTGGGGCTTATTGGACACACTCTTGCACAGGGCCTTCCCAGATTCAATCACTGCTAACGGGACTGTGCTGTTGCCATAGAGATCAGACGGGCCCCAGAGAGCAAAGCCTAAAAGAACATTGTGATATTCGAGGGGAGGAGATGTGACGGTCTTCAAAGTTTTACTGTGCGAGAAGTCGGCAACTGGGAAGATTTTTGATCGTCTTGACTGGATCTGATTAACCTTAATGTTCTGTTTGAGGTCCTGGAGACCGACAGACCTTTGTAACAGCTTCTGTATCACATTATCATCTTCAGAAATGTAGAATTTGTGGCCAGAAAGTGTATATCAAGACTAAGTGCAAGGTTACTGCTGAGCCATTTGGCTAAGAATTGGGAAGTCATGAACCTGATGCATCACAGCCACAGCAGTGAATGCATGCAAAGTTGGGGCATTATGCACTGATGGCATACACCCCGGCCCTGCCAGTTTCAATATAGCTCCCAGTGGCCAAAAGGTCAGGTGTTTAGTGCAGTGAGGAGCATTGAGCTAAATAAAGCTATGAGCTCAGCAAACACTGACAAGACACATGCACATTAGGGGCTGCCTTCTGCTCCAATGGGAACAGCAGTGACATTATGATTAACCAAGCTAGATTTCATCACAGTACTTTCAGATTTACATGGCCACCTCAGCTGACTACTACTACTACCACCATCACCACCACTACTACTACTACTACTACTACCTTTGTAGATTGTAGACAGTAAATCGATCAGGCTTTAAGCACGTCAATGATAAGTAAAAGGTCACATCTTACAACAATAATTCAGTCAGGACAGTTGTGCTGGAGACTAAAAAAAGGTGTGACCCCCCCCCCCCCCCCCATTCCTCTGACTTCTGTTGAACCCGTAAGACCAGTCTCACACGTTGGTGACACTTTCAAAATAACAAGAAATGAATCCCATCTGCGAGCATGTAGAGGGAAAAAAAGTGAAATCACGTTCAACGGTTGGAAGCCGTTTAGCCAACTGTGAGTTGGCATAAAATCTGCCTTTGATCCAAAGTGGGGGGGAAAACGTACACGTAACCGGGCCAAGCAGTTGTTAAAACATCGTACAAACACTTTAAAGTGTAAGGAGAAATGTTATTTTCTATATTTCAGTGGATGAGCTACGGTCAAGTCACTGGTAACACACTCGAGCTGGCATGCTAGTTGGTTAGCTTGCGGGCTAATAATACCTCAACAAACTCCAAACTAAGTCCGAGAGACGCCGAAAAAGTGACTGCAATTACAGCACGGGGGGGCGAGTAAATAAAAGAGCAACTCCTTGCTAAACACACACGGTTCTGAATCAGCAAAGCGGCAGCGGGAAAATGCGAGATATGTCAAATATCCCAAAACTTCAAGCACACACGAAGCGAAGCAGCTGCTGCAGCATGAAAGTTGCAGCACACAACAAAGAACTATCTGAGAGCGCACTCACCTCACAATGGCTTTCCTGCCCCGCTGCTACAGGCACACACTCCTCTCCTGACACTTTTTTTATCGGTCTCTACAGCAGATTTGCTTTCCGAATCGCGAGTATTTCCTCGTCAAAAAAAAATAGTCGTGTTTGACAGAAAAAAAAGGCGGAATGCCAAGTATGAGTTTGGTATGAAATCAACGCGCGGAGGACAACGCACAGAGGCGTGGCGTCGAAACACGCGCACACGCAAAAGTTTTGTGGGTCCCAGTGCAAACTCCTCCCACGACAGCAGACTCCTGGTGGGAGAAGAAAAAGGCATAGGGAGAAGTGGCGGTGTAGATGTTATTGTTCCCTTTCACAAAATACAGCCTAGATACTGTGGCTTTAGAGCTTAGGGTGATTTCTGCTCCTGTAACATGTCATGTTTGAGTGATTTTAATGATTCCCCCTGATATTCAGCTTTTACTGTATACATATATGCACTGACAGTGTCTCTCTGACTGTGGTGGAAGAAGTATTCAGATCCTTAGTCTAAAAAAATACTTCATTAGGCTACAAGTTTTGCATTTAAATGCCACTTACAATAATATTATCAGCATCATCACAAAATGTAGGTAGCCTCTCAAAAGTAAAAGTATAATTTCATATTTTCACTTATTAATGTTGTGTTTTGTTAATGTGTGGCCAATTTTAGGTACTTTATGCACCACTGGGGAGTTTAATAATAATGCACTTGCTTTGCTTTCACAAGCTGAAAAGGTTGGGAACCGGGAACCACTGCGACAGGTGAATCCAGCACCTATAACCAACTGTGAACTGGGGGGGTTAAAAGGGGCCCAGCAACTCATTTGTTGGCCAAGGCAAAGGTAAAGTCCTTTTGCATGTCTTCTGTATTTTGGTGACATCAAGGTGCGCGCACATTCACACACATTCACAACTGCATTTAAAGCCCAACAAATATCCCATTCAGGTTTAATATAAATATCAAATGAAAATAATTCAAAAAGGAATTTTTATTACAGTCAACAATGACTTACATAGTACGCACAGTAGGCCTGGATGGGTTACTTAAGATATTCATGCTGTCTTTTTTCATATGACTAATATCAGTCCATGAATCTTACACAGCTGTCATTTTTCTTACGTTTTCTAAATTGTATTTTATTCAATATACCAATAAAAATATACGTAAAAGCTTTCTTTGTTGTGGGAAACGTCAGGAACCGTCATGGGAGACATGATCTGGTGACTGAACATCTCCAGTGAACTTTATTGCTGGTAACTCGTGTACATGACTGACACACTTCACTCTGTAGGACGACACCACAGCATTACAACATACATACTGCTAGGTGACATCGTACATTAGTATTAGACTGCAGCACTGTATACTATTGTCTATGTTGTGGCTATACATCCACAGCAGGAAGCACTTAACGATAAATTGCAGTCACAATAATTCATGGTCATTAACCCAAGTGTTTATTCAAGTATTCTGTACTAATTATATATTCACATCCTTCATGTAAGAAGAAACATCTATTGTTTATGTTGATTTGCTTGATTTGTTTCCTCCTATGCTGTCACGTATTACACAACATTGTGAAATCGTAGTGATGTGCTGGGACACGGGGGAAAGAGGGCTGTTAAAGCTGCTCAGGGATCCAAATAGGCTTGGGTGAGGCCTGGTTAATGATTTACACCACCTACAGTATTACTCACCCACACTGACAAGGTGAGAGTAATTAGAGGAGAAGCCCCCCCTGCTTGTGCAGTCGACACCTAACAGTGATTCTATTGTAAAAGGAGATGTCAATGGTCTCTGAACGAAATGTCACGAGACTGACAAAGAGACTTAAACCCTCTTATTCTCAACATGCCCCTCAGCTGCTGACAATAAGCTCCAGTTTACTGGTACAGATTAAAGGCTGATATCTGATCTGGAATCCTGCAAGACTCTGAATTACACCAATTTTCCACAGTTGGAGTCAGATCACCACTGGTCAGTCAGGTTTGACGCAACTCTCAACATTGTCACCGCCATATTTTTAAGACTTGCTTGCCCCACCTGCACTTACTTGGGTTCTTTAACGCTGTGAATTAATTGATTGAAATGTGATTTGGTATAAAAGTGACAGGACAAGACTGAAAAAGGACAAGACTGAGTGACAAAAGTCATAGGATTGGTTGGGAACTGAAGAAGAACAGGACCAGGCATTACATGGGGAAAGATGTCACCCCTTGACATCCTATTGGGCTGGTGTTGTCCCTGCATATGGCCACTGGAGGGCAGTATTACCATAGCCATGGGCATTTCAGAGGCCATAGTTGACATGGCACAGGATTGAAGACATGAGTGGGTGACATTTACAGCCAACAAACAAGCTTTTTTGTCAGTGATTTGTTTTGGTTTTACTGGTCCTGTGAGTTTATGAAAGCTGCTCATAAACACAAAGGACCATTTCATCTTTTAGATGGTTTAAGATGAATGACGTAGCCAAAACTTTAATGTTAAAAAAACTACATTTATATTTGGAACAACTCAATCTGATCAAGATCATTTACGCTGATAATATTGACTCACTCATGTGTATGGACTGGTGGTGATGGACAAGAGTGCCTCAGAGTGAAATATACAGCAGATTGCCAAACGTCAGCTGGATTTCCCTGGTTTCTTTTTTGACATGTACAAACATGTCTATATCTCTACCTGCCTTTACAAAGTTCTTTCCCTTCCCCAGTGAGGTCTGCGGCATCAGTGGAGATCAGGTAGCTCATTTTCTTTCTCAGCTTCAACGACTGAAAGGAGAAAAAAAAGGAATTTTTAAATTCAAGACTTGTCAGAAATAATGGCTACAATACATCTTGGCATTGGCATGAATTTTAAAGAGGTCAACTCCCTTCTTTTTTTTCATCATTGTCCTGTTCAAATATAGAAAGCACATGGGAAGTAAGATTCAAATCTATCTCTCTTATCCTTCAATACTTTCCACCTCTGTCTCACTCACTCAGGAAATGGCTGGAGGGCAAACTCTTCAGGATTATTAATTTCAGTCTCCAAAGGGGTTAGGCTGCTCTTCATACTGGAAAAAAGAAAAGGAAATTGAATGGCCATTCCAGTCCCTCCCTCCTATCTTCATTCCTTTTTTTCCTTTCCCACTTCTGTGTTGTCGTCATCCCCTGTGCCTGACTTTATATTGATATTTGACACTTAAATCATTTAGTAACATTGATATAATACAACAGAATCAGGGTTATGTATTGTACAAACACACACACTAACGCATACAACTGCACTCACTTGCAGTGGAAAGAGAATATCTAACTATTTAATCTTAACCCAGTACCTCCTGATAGTTTACTACAACATATGTCTTTATCTGTCTTTCTTTATTTACCTTAATCTTTACTTGGCTTGTCTCCTATGTCATATTTACCTCCTGCATGGACAACAGTTTTCTTCTCTTTTTAATGGATCATGTTTAGAATAAGATAAAATAAATACAATAGAACTCATAATCATTCATGTTGAGAGAATGGCAAAATAATGCTTCATACCTTTCGGTGAAATATCCTTGTTAATGGGAAATAGATCCATATATCAGAGCTGACGCATACAGTTTGCATCTTATATTAGAGCAATTCACACACTTAAATCAGGAAATAAAGAGGAATTATGGGATTCTTCTTCAAGTCTCCCCTTTTCAGCTCACAAAATGCATTTACACAAGTTTGCCACTAGATGGGGCGGCCCCATCTTTCTAGAGATGGTATTTCAGTCCATCATGAACTTTATGTAGGGCTATTTGTGAGCAGATGTTAAACTGATACTTATATGACTATCACTGACCTCTGTTGGCGATCAAGTTGTTGCATTTATGTACCAAAACATATAAGCCTACAAGCCAAGCCAATAAAAATAAATCACAATAGACAAATGTTTTGGGCTCGGTTTAATGCCTGCCAAGCTTCAAATGCTACAGTTATACACTTTGTTACTACTGGCCACTGTTTTCTGTTAATGAGCCCACCTGTTGAACAGCTACTGCATAAACATATTATCTAAAACGTAACAGGGTAATATGCCTATTCAATTACCACATATACATGCTGTTATGTAGAGTACATAACCTTATATACTAAACTGCGCAGATAGCAGAGCCCCTCTTCCGCCCTCCAGCACCTAGCAAAGCCGAAGTCTCAGCCAGGTAAGCAGTGGGCTCTTTAGCTCAAATGAGGGAATTCTCAAATGCTTATTTTGCTTGTTGTTTTTTTACTTTAAAGTTTTGCATTTTCAGTCCAAACTTTCAAGTTGGTAAACAATTGGTTTTCCTCACATCGGACAAGCAAGTAGGTTTTAGCTAACATCACTGCGAGTAGCTTTTAGCTAGCTTTAAGCTAGTAGACTCCACATCATTTAGAGAATATATTTCGTCAGGTCTGATTATTTTATGTGTCAGCACTCTAAAATCATTCAATGAACAAGCCGTGTCTCTTCAATTAAACCACGTTTGCTTGCAAAAATGATCAGTAGGTTATTAATTACAAATAATACTGGGTCCTCACGTGGCTTCACACGTCACAATCGACTTTATTAACATCCTTTGAACCAACATAAAAATAAATAAGCATTGCAGGCAAGACAACAGCATTTGCATCAAAATACCTAACAATATTTCCCCAGCAACAATGACTTCAGAAAATTGTTGGTCTTTTTTTATTCGTGAATCAATAACTTTTACTAATAAATATATTAAATGTATTATAAATCAGTGAGTTATTGAACCTGAATATGCGTTTCTGAAAGCATTTCAACACAATAAGAGATGAAATGATGTTACAGTATGGGAATATCAGCTGATTTCCTGTAACAATTATGGCAGAATATTTTCAGGAAACGTGACAAGAAAGAATAAATTGTACATTTTGGAAGAGCATTGGCAACAGGGTGCTTCAAAAAATTCTGATACTCATCGTTTTAAGGTTTCTTCACGGAAAAGTAAGAAATCACAGTGAAATATGACCTCATTATTTATTCACTTAAAAGTTAATGCCTTAATTAGTCCTTTAATTAGACTACTTAAAAGAGAATAATAAGTAGATTAACACTACCGTTTAGAGGCAATGATTATTTAATGATTAAGCTACTTTTCCTGATAAACTACCTCAACGTTACAGCATTAAAACACCTGTGCACCAAGCTGAGGTGAGTAAATCAGTAACACTATATCCTCAATCTGGTGTACCTATGCAATGAAAAAGAAGGCCCTCTGAGCTTTGTGTTTTAAAATAATGCAAATATTTGAATGCTCCCGTGTTCACGTGTAAATCTTTTATGTACATACAAGCAACCGAGCTGCTCGTGTTATCGATACCTGGAGAAATAACAAAGCGAGAGCGTCCCTGTGTGAACTGGGTGTGAGCACCGAAACACACTGTTATCAGATTCAACTGTCACTCTCAGTTAAAGGCAGACTGACATCCCAACTGTGGCACGGCCTTTTGAAACTCTGCATGATGTCTGGAGCAACGATTAGCTTGCGTTTGACATGAGATCTGCTGTACAATGCGTCACTGTTGCTCATTATAAATGCTGCAGGAATGTCACAAACGTCTCTCTTCCTATGTCTGTTAGTGTGAAATTTAAATGGTCACAGTGCATTCAGAGTACATCTGCCTCTACAACTGTACAGTACAGTCGAGCTGTAACTATATTTGTCCTCCCCTCCTTCTCTCTCTTGCAAGGGGACAGGAGAGTCAAGAGTTGGACGGCTGCCAAAAGAGGCCGGCCCGCCATGCAGCTGAAACTTTTACAAGCCAAGCAGGAAGAGACACAGGGAGCGATCGAAGAAGAAAAGGAGGAAAAGAAAAAGTGAGAGAGACATCTAAGCTCCTTTCTCTCCGTCTCCCTGTCTCTCTCTTCTCTGTGTCTGTCTGTGTCTCTTTCTTTTCTTATTCCTTGTTAAAGCCATACTGTATTTGCCCGCCTTCGTTGGCAGGGGGCAAGTGTAGGGCTGGAGGACAGGACAGGGGTGGGGGGGGGCTTTGGGTTCAGAGAGTTCAGCTGAGGAGAGAAATAAATGCATAAACAACAAAGGAGACGTGACGTCAGGTTGAGGGGCTGTCCAACCTGCTGGCTGAATCTGAGCCTCCATGGAAGAACCGGATTGTTCGCACCACGTGTGTGTGTGTGTGTGTGTGTGTGTGCCTGTGTACAGTATGAATGTGTGTGTGTGTGTCCATTGTCCTATCTTCGCGAAAAGACTCGTGGAGTTTAAGCAGAGAAGCTGGACTATTGTGGTCTGTTTTGTCTCCGCGGTGAGTGTTTGAGGACTGGGAGAACCCTCCAAAAATGTGTGTGTTTGGTCAGTTTGAGGACTCAATAACTATAGTATTACAGCTGCTGCAAACAGGGAATTAACTGTTTCAATTGCCAAAGACGGAACAAGCTTTGTTTTATGTCTTCAAGTGGTTGAGAGGGAGTTTTAGAATAAGAGAAAAAGTATTTGTTTGCTATTTAATGGCAAAAAGTGTTCCTGTTTTTTAGAATTCATATTTTCAAACTAACGTCAGCTCAGAAGTGAGCTCTGATTGGTTGGCTCGGCTTGGGATACCCGCTCAAACGCACCTGATTGGTCTGAGAGCAGGCTATAGAGAAGGTTGGCCATTTATGAACAGATGGATTTATGTTTTCTCTCCTAATGATTGAGGTCATCTAGAGGCGACAGCTCGCTTCTCCAAGATCTGCATTGCTGTTCAACTGTCTTGCTGGTGTGAGAAAGCAAAGGGAGACCTGGGAAAGATGCCAACGGCTGGGGGGGAAAAAAAGTGACATTCTCTGAAATGTCCACCCTCCTCGCTCATTGATTCATTTAGCTGAACTCCCTGAAACCCCTCCCACTGAGGAGGGCAGATATTATCCCCGATGGAGGGAGAGGACAAATTGACGGAGGGATAAAGGGAGACGCAGAGAAAAGCAGGCAGAATAAAGATGTTGAAAAAAAGACAGTAACTCTCCAGGGACTCCTCTTTGAGGCAGGAGAACTTGACGACAAATGTCCGTCAGTTTAGAGTTCGAATCTTTAAGCCAGTTTGGGCTTTTTTTGATCCATTGATTGTACAGATATGGTGAGGTGGAACAATATGGCAGAAGTGTCGGGATCTGCTTGTCTCTCTCGCCATCTGTCTGTCGCTGCAGGATAATATAAGTACAGTACAAGGTGAGAGATGTGTTTTTGGATGCTGGATGATTTAACGTACAAATGCTCAGAGCTGCTGTGCCACTGTTTTGTGTCACAGCGTCTGCTCACGACAGTTTACGCCTCTTCTCTTTTCTTGTCTTTCTGTGTCTCACTCTCTTCCTTAACTCTTTTTCTCTGACTCCTCCTCTTTCTGTTCACCCTTCTCTCGCTACAGCATGTCCCTCCCTTCCTCTTTCTGTGTCTCTACACCCCCCCCCCACCACTCCACCTCCTCCCCTCCTTTTTCTCCCCTTCCCTCTTGGCAGCAGTGCCAAAGTGGGCAGGCGGACCGAGGCAAACACAGCACAGGGCAGAGCAGAGGGCGATCCAAAGGCTGGCGAATTGATTATGTGTGTGTTTGTGTTTTGAAGTGTCCTCTGTCTGCGTGTCTGTGTGTCTGTCTCCGTTTTGGTCGTACGCAACTGCAAGTAAATGTGAGTCTATTGTGAGTCTGTTTTGGAGCTTTTCTCTTTCTGAGTTTGATACCGTGGCTTGTGTGCGTTTTGTGTGTGTGCGAGCAGACGTCCCTCTGTCACCCTGTGTACGGACAGACGCACTCACGCCAGTAGGAGGGGATTGTGGGAAGGGGGTGTAGCTCTCAGAGGGTGTGCTCTACTCCTCTCTTTTCCCTTCTTCCCGCCATCACGGCCCTCTTCTCCTCCAGTCCTCCGGCCCAGCCCGCCGCTCACGTACAGGCTCCAGGTATTTTTCTTTTTTATCCCACGAACCTCTTCCCGTCTTTTTCACTGCCCTGCAATCTGTCTCCTCCAGTCCCTCTCGCCCTCTTCTCTGTCCTCCATCATGGTCTTCCTCCTGTAAATGTGTCTATCGTCGTTGGTTGCCACGCTGCACTCCGCTCGCCGCCATTTTGGCTCAATGGACATAACAGGAGAAACTTTTCTAGAGCTCAGAGGGACTCCCTGACTCCCTGCTGAAAATCTTCTTTCTCCTGCTTCCATTATCTGTTTTTTCTGTGTCCCTGTCCCCCTCTTCCTCTCCCCTCTCTGCTCTAGGACAGCAGGCTCTGACAGGGCGGTGAACCGTCTTTCTGTGGCTTTCCGTTCTGAACAGGTGTCTCTTTGTAGACTGGCAGGATGAAGGACAGGCCTTCTCGGTTACTTTCTGACCTCAGAGGGTCGACCGGGCCAGAGAGCTGTTGTTGTGTTCAGGTCAGTACAAGTTTAGCTGCTGACCAGTGTTGAGGAGCTGCACCCGCAGGACAAGCGAGACACTTGGCAGGTCTCTTATCATCCAGAGCCGTTGTTATATCTAATAGGAGGGCAATATTTACTTTGTTTCTCGTGCCCTTCACACGCTGTTTGCACTCTCTGCCACTGTGAAAACTCAGATATGTGGCAGTTGTTTCACAGGAACATGCGCGTGAGTTTTATCTTTCTGTGATCTAAAGGTGTGACTGTTTAAAGGTGGCATCTGCAACGTATGCCTTGACACACTGCGTCATAGGCTACTGTGTATGATACTTTGCACTTCTGAGGAAACCGAGGCAGAAATGAAACCGAGTTAGGTCAGATGAACGCGCTGTGAAAGGGCACATTGTGAAGCAAAAAATTGTAGTTTAGTGTTGGTGTTCTTCAGTGGTTCTTTCTCATTTTATCAGTAAAGCTGTTGATTTGTTATTACCAGTGCGACCCGCCTGTCGGAAAAGAAAAAAAATGTAAACGTAAACAGTAGCATTTGTCTGATTGCTGTGTATCTCACTCAGCTGCAAGAAAACAAGCACATTATTAATATTACACTGCATGTTTTGATTACAGTCTCATGTCACAGGCCGGAATGCCATGAAGCAAAAGCAAAATATCAATGTAGCACAGTCCGAATGAGATAAAATAGGATATGTAAATTAATCAACAACTAATTTGATCTTACAACCGACTTTTAGAGGGGAAATGTAATACGGATTAAATTATATGAAATATCTGCATACTGTATGTACAATTAGAAATCATATTGTCAGTACTGTATCTTGATCTAAATACGGGTTGGTGTTAAGATGGCGCCTTCGTGCCACGTGTTTAAGAAACAGTGAATATGGGCAGACTCTTACAACATGCCCCTCACAATTTGTGGGTATACTACTCCTAATTCCCCTACGTCAACCTCTGTCATTTCAAATTGCTCTGCTGTGGCATTAAGCAGCAAATTAATTCATAAAATTTCTTTTTTAAAAAAGGACCCAAAGAACCTCTCTTTATGTATATCGACATGTGACAGTGATGAGAGGAAAATGTTAAGAAAGAAGAAGCTGGAGCAAAAGAAAGAGAACAAGGGCGACAGAGACAGAAAGAGAGGTAGGAGTGGGAGAGCTCTTTCCCCGCCCCTCTCTTATCCTCAGATGAACTTATCGTGTTGCCTCATAATGTTTCTGAGTTTTCCTCCTAGAGGCAGTCAGGCTAACTTCCTGCATTCAGCCTCAACATAGCTGATTGGCTGATATCTTGGCTGACCGGCCGCGGTTTGCAGCGAGGCAACAGGAAGTCTCTCTTCTCATGCAGGAAGCTGCAGCTGTTTCGTACTGACACACACCACGTTGCACTCTTGCACGCATACTATTTGTGTACATGCACACAAATATGCATGCACACCCTCTTTGAAAGGGCATACCTTTCAAAGTGTGTTTGTGTGTATGGCCTGGTCTGTGTGGCATTTGTGAATGCTGTAACATGTGGGCGTGTAGCAACATGCCAGGCCAGGCATCTGAGCTATCAGAAACATTTGAAACCATGGTAACCACACATCTCATCAGCACATTAGCAAAAGCATGGACAAGTGGAAAAGAAGAGAGTGGATAGAGAGAGTAAATGAAGAGGAGGACAGAAACCATTGATGTATATCTTCTTCATTTAGAGGTTTTAGAAACACATCTGGCCATCTGGGTAGTCAGAGGGTATATTGTAGCTAATACACAAGTGATTCAAAAATGATGTATCTTTTATAGGCTAATAACTCTCTCTCTCTTTAAGTGACGAATTCATATACATGTTTTGCTTGAAATCTAACCTGAGATGTTTAAGCATACATCTAAAAATTGGAGACAAAAAAGTATAACAAGTGCGTGCTGCCGCCTTTTTTAATACTGATTATTCAACTCAGCTTCTGTGTGTGTATCTATGGTTGAAATGTTTGTTGGACACTGTGATAGTCAACACAATGGCTCCCTTATACTCCTGCCTTATCTGGGTCATGCTATCTTTTCATCAAACATGTTTACCTAGCTCTTATGCCTGTGAGTCCAACATTTGTGCGTGTGTGCAGCCCTCTAGCTCACAAAACAGAGGAGTTGATGGCAAAGCTGGACTGGAAACATTTTCATTGAATTAACATTTAGTAAATCGGGATCAGATAGGATCAGCTTCTTTTTCGTGTACACGGGTCAAGCAACTGTGTTTTGTCTACCATTTGGCAGCGTATTTCTGTATACACGCATGCATGTGAGCATGAGCCTTGTGTGTTTGCGCTTGGTTAATGAGGATATACAGAACATCAGAGCGGGCACCATGCCAAGTGGGCACGGAGGAGGCTCAGTGCTCCCGTCCTTCGTCCTTTAATGTAGGAATCAGGCATTCCTCAGGGAGTGAGGAAGATGAAAAAGCAGGTATGATAAAATAACCATAGCGCTCTATTGAGGATCAGCCCTCTTCCTCGTATCTGCCAGATGCCTGGACGCAATTTTCCTCCAGATTAAGACTGGACACGAGTAAGACAAGACATCCGTTCTGCGTCTTTTTAACTGTGGGAATTCTTCATCCTGCCATTTATTGTGTGGCATACTTCCTCTGCCAACTCCAGCTCCCCCACACCGCTCCTCCGCCTCTTTGCCCACCACCATCACCACCTCCTTCCTCCCTCATTGAAATTCTGCCTGGCACACAGACACTGCCCATTCTTGGCACAAAGCTCAGAGAGAGAGAGAGATAGAGAGAGAGAGAGAGAAACACACAAGAACCTGTACCAATCGTCTGGTGCCCCGTCCGTTGTGTCTGCCAAGCATTCTTCCTGTCTCGCGGACCAAGGGACCAGGCAATCCAATAGGTATTTCCCTGCCTCTGCTTCCTGCGAAAATCTGCTCCAATTCGGAGTTTTGTTGGCAACTGAGTGTGCTGTTCGTGTTTGGGGATTTGCTGAGTAATTGTGTGTGTTTACGTCGTTTGTATCGGGTGAGGGATAAATCTGACGAATCCCGCATCCTTTCACAGTGCAGGGGAGGAAGCTAAGGCCTATTGTTGCCACAATATTTTTCCTCTTCATTTTCGCATTGGGTTTTGATTTGTTAAAGATGGCGTGTGTTCTGATAGCACTGAAGGTTGATGTTAGAAGTTTGTTAAACCTGTATTAGAAACACTGGTAATTCAATTTAGCAGCCATTTTGATTTTGATAATAAGATAAAAGATTATTTGATTATAACATCTATTTTATAGTTGAGGCAGTATTATAAAATGTATTTAAAACAAACATTGGATGTTGCATGTGTGGGTTTCATAGCTGCTGTTGCTGTAGATCTGTTTGAAACTTTAAAAGCTAAAAAGTCCAACTGACATGAGGTTTTTGGAAATCCCCAAAAGAAATCCATGTAACTGTCACCCAAAGAACGATGAACATACTAAAGCAGGAAATTGTCCCCAGAAAAATATATCCTGGTTGTTCACAGCAGAGCGGCATAATCGGAGGACAAGAGAGAACAAGGTCTGTGTTTCTTGGCTTTCACAGAATACTCCTAATATGAATTTACTACCATTTAGCCATAATTCTGCTGTGACAGATGCACAGACAGACTGTCTGATAGACAGATGAGATTAACGCAATAGGCCACATTTCTTGCCTCTCTCATCTTGTCTTCAAGATCCTCTCGGCTGCCCCACTGGCTGGAGGCACATTTATTTTGAAGCTGTTGACAGAGAAAATGATTTCCCCCCGCCGAGCCATGTGTGCCCCTTTTATGTGCCATAGACAAAGTCCACGACCACAGACAGCAGCGCCCAATAGAGCTCACATGACTGACCGAGTTTGGCCTCAGTGTTTCCAAAACAGTCGGGAGTTGTGCAGGGAACGGGACGCCAGTTTTTGCAATTAACCCAGAAGCACAGAATTCCCCACAAGCATTTAATGTTTAAATCTTTTTTTCCCCCTTTGAGGCCGTGCTCAGATGTCCTGTTAAATCTTCATTGATTTGACCCCCCCCCCCCAGTACACTGTGTCATATCACTATTAGTCTGCTACCCTTGTCCTCCGAATACAGCTCCAGTGAGGGGACTTTTCTCGGCAACCAAACAGAGCTCATAGATCTGTCACTGGCACGGTGGCAGAGTTGGGCATCATGCCAACACACCCCCACCCCCCTTCTGTCTGTCTGGTCGTCTGTAATCAGTCTAGCAGGGTCTACTGCATGCTAACTATGGGCTGGTCTGGATCAAGTCTCAGGGGTTGTGACTGTATGCTAATTTATGCAAGCAGTGTACCTCCTAACCCCTTCTCTGTCTATCTGAGGCCCAGGTCTGGCATTTAGTCTGGCACTCATTAACCCTTCAGTCACTGCCATGTTAACCCACTGGCCCATCCCAACCTTTATCCCATAAGAGTTAAGCAGTTGGCTGTGTGAGGATGAGCAAGGCCTTTCTTTGTGAAATTAATAAAAGTGTAAGAAATCAAAAATACAATCTCCATGTTCAGTGTGAGTGCCAACGTTTAGATTGAACCAAAGCTGAACGGTGCGAGTAAATTCACAGGAACATGGAGGTGCTGTATGCGATGATGCCTTTTCTCTGTAAACTTTCCAGCTGTCTGATAAGTATGGTCAGACTTGCTTACTTTGTACCCGTGATAGTGAACCTGCGTCTGTTGGCTCGGTCTCAGTGCTTGGCACAAGATTGATTCTCCATCACTCTCGATTGAACAGCCGCTCTCTCTTAATCATGGGGCAGCAGGCTCGGAAAAAAGAACCCAAAAGGTAGACCGTATAGTGTTTTTAAGCAGACCTAAAATGGCCGATGTGCGAGACGCCATTTTGTGTTTCCTTGTTGTGTTTTGGGGGGCAGAATCCCAGCCTTGTATTCAATCAGAGGCAGCTGGTGGAAGCCATATTTGCAGGCATCTGTGTGTGTACCTCCGTCTGAGAAGCAGCAGCCAGCCTACACAGGGATAGCCCACTGGAATGAGCTCAGTTTTTGGCAAAAACGGAAACGAATTCCTGGCACGAGTCGAGCAGCTCTTTTTTTTTTCTTTCGATCACATGCCAGTCTCAGGAAGCCAGTGAGTTGTTTGTTGGGCTTTCACACATTAGTGCTCTCACTTTCCGATGTCTGCTTACCGTTAAATTATTTGTCTTTGACTTATTTTAATGGAACTGATTCCTGAAAGACATTCAGCTCCGCATACAAAAACAAGAAGCTCGTTGATCGGTGAGGATGTGCCAATATGCAAAATCTCAGGTTTTCTTTTGTTAAGAAGTGATAAATGTTTCTCCAAATCTTGGCAGTTGGAGACTTGTTGTCACAAAGCACTAGCCGCAAGTTGTGATTTTGAACCATTTCCAGGAACCAAAACAAAGAGTCAGACACAGAGATAAAACAGAAAACACGATGACACTCCTGAAATTTAACACATCGGTCGAAAATGTAACGTAAATATGCACTTCAAAATTGACAGTCCTACCCAGTTTTATCTTGTATGTATTTTACACAGAAGAATAGTTAGTTAAGATAACCCTCTCTGTCTCTTTTTCTTTGTACCATTGCAGGACAGTTACCTTTGTGGATCTTTGATGCTGAAGCAACGTGGATGCTGTCCTTGGGGCTGAGGTAGTAGATTGAATAGTTGTGGGGTTGTGTAACCTCTTTTTGAGATAACTATACAATCTACTGTCTTTCCCAAGGAGACAGCAGAGTCAGCCACTCGCCGACTATCATCTCCGGATGGGCAATCATGCTGTCCAATCAAAACATACGCTCGCTGCAATCACCATAATGTGACAAGCATTGTTTTTTTTTTGCTAGAGCAGCTGAATCAGATTTCATGTCCCCTAACAGGACGTGAACGTGTGGCGTGTTTGATTTGGGCTCTGTCAGGGTGAGGTAGTAGGTTGTATAGTTTGGTGGGTGGGATTGCACCCTGCTCAGGTGATAACTATACAGTCTATTGCCTTCCCTGAGGAGCTCACTGAACACTCATGAACGTCCCGCACACTCTCATGACGAAAGTGTCACCTTTATTCTTAAAAAAGGAGCAAGTAGATATGTGCTGCAAAAAGGGTTAGCGATGCATTGACTCAAAAATATGTACATCTCAATAAAGTTATACTTGCCTCAAATCAGTAAAAAATCAGTGAATGAGATTTAATGAAATTGTTTGTTTGTCACCTACTGCAATTCTGATGGTTTCATGGTTTGTGTACAGCAGCAGCTAGTGAGTGTGTTAGTCTAGAGCACCCTCTAGTGGAGACATATGAGATAGCTTTGACTTAAATAAAGTTTGCAGACGAGGGGTAAGTGGCCGAATGCCATGCAGACTAAGAGTATGTAGGGTTTCATTCAAATTCAGACACTCACTGGCTGCCTGTATTTCCTCAGTTGTTTATCTGTAATAAAGCCTTAAATGATTGTTGGACATTTTCTTGTGTGAATGAGAAAAAAACCTTCTGACAAACTCAAACCTCAAACATACTGGACTTATATTGACCCTGTGGTCCTTTTGTTAGGGCGTCGTCTTCCCTCCTGATCCACAAATCTCTGTGTGATTGGCTCGGCTGCCTGTTCTTGATTGGCCAGCTTGCTCGTCCCCATGGCAACAGTTTATGTTCACGAGGAAGCGCCTCCATATTTGACTGTAGGCCTGTTGGATCTTTGGGATGCGATAAGCATAGACCACAGGGTTGACCGCTGAGTTGGCATGAGACAGGAGAATACCTGGGAAAAAATGGATTTGTTACTGTCAGAAAAAGCATTTAAAGCCTATTAAAGGGGAACTTTGCAAACAAATCCCTCAACGTGACAATAAAAAAACGACCAAGTGCAGACTGTGTAAGCACTAGAAAAGCTACTGTCACCTACCTGTGTAAAGTGTCCACTGCGTGACAGCCTGAGGACCATGGAACAGCAGCAGACAGTTCATCAGGTGCAGAGGAATCCAACAGACGGCAAACAAAATGAGAACCAGAGCCAGGGAGCAGGCCAGCCTCTTCTCCCTGAGCAGAGAGGCCTGGGCTTGAGGACAGCTCTCCTTCAGACGGCCCTGCAGGCTCCAGAAGATTCGCGTGTAGAGGAGGGTCATGACCAGCAGGGGTGCCATGACACATCCCAGGAAGTTGAAGTACACCATGAAGGGGAGGGAGATAACTGAGAGGAAGGTGCAGGGTGGAGGGATGACGGAAGGGGAAGATGTATTTGTGGAATCAGATGCTAGAGAGGAGTAGTTGTTCCAGCCAAACAGAGGGGTGAACCCGAGTAGGCAGGAAAGTGTCCAGCACACAGTCACAGCCATCCATGTACGCCTCTGTGTGGCCAGGGCTTTGTATCTGAGAAAGAAGGAATGAAAGAGAGAGGATTTTTTTCCAACCATGTAGCTTTTCTACCTGTGAACCAGTGTTTCAGAATGGAAACCTCACCTGAGCGGTGTGTGTAACCGGAGGTATCGGTCCACGGCGATAGCTAGCAGTGACAGCACAGAGGCCTGAGTCAGCACCAGCACTACACAGCTGAGAAATAGGCACAGGTCAGGGGTCAGACTCGCCCAGCCATCCAATAGCACAGACAGGGGCACAGCGGCCACACCCACTAGGAAGTCAGCCACTGCCAAGGAAACGAGGAAGCAGAAGGTTGGCTCTCGAAGGGAATCCCGGATACCGACGCACACCGCACATACCACCAACACATTGCCGAGGCAACAGGCCACGGCAATCAGCACCTCTAGGACTGTGTAGGCCACCCAACTCCATTCAGCCATCACTGAAGATGGAGACCCGGGCAGACAGACAAGCTATGAAGTTTGATAGAGCAGGTTTCCTTGAAGGCCGTACACAGGTGGGTTGAATTCCACAGCGAGAGTTTGGTCCAACATAATCCTGTGTTTGCTGTTCAGATAGCGAGTTCCTGCTTTTAGCTCTTGGCTTCAAATGACCAGAAAAGCATTGAACAGATGCTTTTTATATGCAAACATGCATGCGCTTCTGTGTGGACCCACAACAACAGGCGTGCACTCCACGGAGACGCCATCTGTATTTCATCAGTGAGTGAAAATCCTTCCCTCACTCTAATGAATGTGCCTCAGTAGAGGAGAGGGCTTCTGAATGAACCATGGCACATTTTTCACACAACAGGTGTGTTTGATATCGCCAGCAGTACTCAAATTTTGACTTGAGTAAATTAGTAATACAACATTTAGAAATACTGAATAACAAGTAAAGGTAAATCTTCTTAAAATCAATTATACTCAAAATCATGTCAAAAGTATCATATTTTGATATGTATTATATTACGAATGTATTCATTTGTAAGCAGTATTTTAATGTTGTAACTGTTTGAACTACTTTATATGTTGTTGGGTAGTTTGATCTGTCATAATGCATCACATTTTATGAGTTGATCACATGTTTTATGTGTAAAATCTAAATCTGGAAAGTACCTAGTAACTAAAGCTAAGCTAGGTACAATATTTCCCTCAGAAATGTAGTAAAGTAGCATAAAATGGAAATACTCCTGTAAAGTCCTAGTAACGCAAAATCCTACCTCAGTACAGTACTTGAGTAAATGTACTGTTTGCAGTTACTTTCCACAATTCATTACTGTAAATCTGTCTCTCCAGAACAAGTTTGTGACGATTACCAGAACAAAAAACAGTATAAACTATCCTGCAGTCAGGAAGGACAGTCCATGTGTGTTGAATATTATGTAATTTGCCCCCGTGTCACGTGGTGTTCAGCATATATGTGTGTGGCCCCATCATTTGACTATGGAAATTAAATTGCTTTATTTTGGCAGCTTCATACAAGAGAGTACTACTCAACATCTTAAATGTGTTCAGTGTGTGTGTGTGTGTGTGTCCTGCTACTCATGTGAGGAAAATTGTGGATGTTACTGATTAACAGGTCTGTTTTTGTTTTTTTTTAATGGAGGTTTTTCAATACATACTTACTTTGCATACAATTTTGGCTACGGGTGTGTGTTGGTATGTATATGTCTGTGTATGTTTGCTTCAGGTGATAAGCACATCTGTGTTTGCTTGGCTGATATGCACCACACAGTACATCTTTGTTCATATAGACAGACAGACAGACAGACAGACAGACAGATAGATAGATTGACAAATCACCACATCAGGTGTTCTGAAAATATTTTCAGATTTATTCATTCATCTTAAAAAAATATATTTTAACACCAACAGATCATGTTTACACAACCTAATTGTGTTAAGAAGTCTATAAAATGATCTTATATCTGCTGAACATCTGCAATACAGAATCACAAAAAAGACCACAACTTTTATTTTAAGAAGGATTTAAGTTCTACTTATAAAGTAGATATTATGATATAACCTTTTAGATTTACGTAATTTTTAATGCCAGCTGACTTTTCACACATTGCCTATCCAGTGCTTTCGCGCATCACTATCAAAATTTCCCCTTCGACCAACTCCAATATGGTTCTGTATTTACAGAAAGCTCTGAACCACACTGTGTCATCTCCTGGCATTTCAAATACTTAGTATTCATTTGTTTCTACATGCCATAGAATCAGAATCAGCAGAAAGGACATTAAAGGGACGACCGCTGCGGTTTTCTCTAAATACCCATTGTGCTTATTCTATTTCTATGCTTATACACACTCTCCATCATGCTTCCTACACTGTATTAGAGTCTCCTTGTAGGCCTCTCAGCGTCTTCTCATCGAACCGGTATGTGAGCTTCCTCTTCACCTTCTGGATCTCGCCGGTACGGGCGTAGTTCCTCAGGGCCCGTGCCATCTTCTGGTAGGTCATGGTCTTGCGGTTACCCTTTCGCCGGCCCCACAGCTGCGCCAGGCGCTCCTTGTTTTGAGAGGAGAACTGGAACGTGCCGGCGGAGGATTGGACCCACCAGATGCAGCTCCGCATCGATGGCGTCTGGAGCATCTCGAACAGGAATTGGAACAACCGCTCCTTCCTCTTTCCTGCCAAGGAGGAAGGGGATGTCAATACAAATATGAGGTGACAGTGACTCATACATGTGTGTATGTGTGAACATGTTTTTGCCCCAACAGAGGGCTTTTCACTAAATACGCAGAAGTTTTGGTGTGTAGACATGTTGAAGTTTTGTATTGTTGAGGGTTTTGGTACACATGTGGAGACATGTGTGTTTGTGGTTGTATACCTGAAAGAGGGGCGAGAGGCAGGGAGTCTCTTCTCTTCTCCTTCCTGCCTCCACTGTCAGATGATGGTGATGGGGAATCTTGGTATTGGGAGCTACTGGACTGGGAGTCTGAGTCGATGTATGCGAGTGTCTCATTGGAGTGTGAAATGTGGTCCTGAAGCAAACACATATAAAAACATATTCATAATTCACAAATCTAACCATTCTCATGAATCATGAATAGAGTCAATCAAAAAGTCCAAATTCAGCCTCACAATGTGAACTGTGTCACACAGTGGTATGTAATTGTATTCAGCTATGAAATTAAGAAATTAATTAAGATTTAATTTATGACGAGATTTAGGTCCTTGAACTCACCCATTGGTTGTCATGGGGACTAGGCCAGGCTGTGGGCAGGGCTTGCTCTTCATATTCCTCGTTTGGAGTGTGAGAGTCACAGTGCCACACATACGGATGCTGACCTGACCAGCTATTCTCTATGGAGAAACAGGCCAAACATACAGTCAGATAAAATATGTAGAAATACACAAGCATCGTTTTCATTATCATCACTTACCTATGATCCTGGTGCCCTGGTGTAAGTGTGTGTACGTCTGTTGCCCTACGGTGGTTGGAGGTGACGCGGGCGTGTGTGCCGGCTGGACCTCCAGCGAGTGCTCCTGCAGGTACTCCTCGATGACCTCCAGGTCCACCTCGGGGCAGGAGGAGGGAACCACTCCGCTCCAGGCACCCCGGTCTCCACTCAGCCGGATCTCAGTCACGTAAGCCATCTGACAGACACACAGCAGGACAGCGGCTTTCAGAAATCATACATGCTCTGGGAGTTTTGTTGTGTGATGCTGACGGAGAGAAAACACTTTGCATGATGGGTGGCATTTATCTCGTGTCAGTCACAGCCTGAGGTTATTATCAGACCGCACACCTGATGTTTTTTTGTTTTTTTTTCATGAAAACCCTTTGTTGTTGTTTTGTTGTGGTGCACTATAGTGCTGTGGTGCATCATACAGTGTATCATTTTCATCACTTTAAATTTAATTGCCAATTAATCATCCATTTTATGCACAATATTACAGCAGTGATGATTCTTGTAATATGATTAATTTCTTCCATCTATTGTATAGCACATTTGTCAAACTCCAAAATTACACTAATGGCATTCACATGCGGCGGTGATGTGTATGATATTTAACTTGATCCTGAGCTGTGTGTTGCTCTGTTTGTGTCTTGAAAATGAGCCAGGTGTGACCATGTGTTTTAGTTTGACTTGCAAATTTATGCAAGTGTTTGTGCGTTCACAATGCAACATTTCATGTAACAGTGATGTGTGGCTTAGCTGCCACTCTTACAAATAACCCTTTAACCTCAGCCTACACACGTCAGTTACAGTTAACAAGATAATATTTTCAAGCACTATTACTCAAACATCCAGGTGTATAAATTTGTCATTCACGGGCTGACTTTAAAAAACAAAACAAGACAAACACACACTGAAAATAAAATAATATCTGACTCACCGTCTCCATTTCGGCCAACATACTTAAAGGACAATCTGAAAAGAGAAAACACGTGAGCCAGCAGAATCAAAGCTCAACACTCACAACATGAACAGAGAAGTGAAAGAAGCTGTCACTCATACTTCTCTAACTCATCAGACGCTGATAGACAGTCACATGACAGCAAAAGACAAGTAGACCAAGTCAGAACCTGAATTAATGAGGATTACAAAGATATCTGTACCTTGTCAAGTCAGAGGTGTATTCCTGTGTCTAGTACAGTGAAGTAGTATCCTCAGGCAGTAGAGGGCAGAGACATGAAAATGTCTCACCTGAATGATGCTCCACCTGGACGTCAGCTCTCTTATATCTTTGCACTCTTTTGGCCAAGCCCCCTTTGGCCAAGAGTGTTGCTAATGTGGGAGTGGTTTACAAAATAAATTGGGGTTTTTTTCTCGGCAGATTGCTTGTCTATTTCATGTAACAGCCAGAGTTTCAGTGAGTGTTTTTTAGCTTGTGAAGGTTTATTTCATGGAATCAAAACTTGTGGTGTAGCTATGGTTTCTTATAATTTTATTCGCAGCAGCAGTGGTGCCATGGATGACAATGACGTGGCTCTATATTTCCGGCTTTGCATCCTGGTGGAGTCAAACATGACACACTTTTTGCAGAAAGACCAAACAATGCAGTGATAATTGTATCTAGGGAGGGGGAAGATAGAGCAGAGAGGGAAGGTGATGAGATTATGGGAGAAACGTGTATTACTACCTGTATGTTTTAGAAGAAAGATGGATGTAATATCTGGAATGTATATTGGAAAAGTCCTACACACACTTGCTCACATATTTGTATGCATCCCACGGTCTATTTTAATGTAACTATTTTAATAACGTATTTACCCGTACCCACTTTTTGTTTTGGTCTCTGTGGTAAATGGGACACATGGGACATGTTGCCAGTTGACAATAGTCTCAATACTCTTTATTTTTATGGTAAAATATTGGTGTGTAACACCTGAACAAAAATATATGACTTAGTGAGAAATGAGTTTATGTTTATATGGGCTGAACACTATTCAATAAGGATAAATCGTTTATGAAATAGTTAGATACTGCTTATAATTTCTAAATAGGGGGGTTGAATAAAGTGTCAGCCTCCAGCATTGGTTAGTGGTAACATTTTTATTTTGTTTTTCTGGCTATAATGACAGTATTACAGCAGGATTATTCATCATCAACTCCGCTTGGCACGCCTTGGCCATATACTCACCTGACTCACAGATAATTCACAACATTTCTAGAATATCGTTTTGGACAATTGGCAGAACTAACTTACTGACTAGTTACTTAATAAAAGTCATATTCGGTAACTCTCCCTCCACTTAAAAGCCTTCCCAGGCTCAATTCTGTGAACATAATTGTAACTCTAATAAACAGTAATGTTTTAATTAGCTTCCCCAGGCTGCTATGTACAAGTTCTTCATAAACCATTGTGGGGCAGCAAGTGCACAGGTATTACATCACACCCCACATTGGGAACACATGATGTCATTCATAGTTTACTTTCGATATATGCTATACTGTGCGTTGCGAGTGAGCATGTTCCTTTTTGTTGTTACGTGTGTTATTACTTCAGACGTAGATTCCAGTACAATACTGGCAGTGTAACATGTCTTTTTTGTATGGTGTGTGTAGCTGAGGGATTTCCCCAGACCTTTCTAGGTCTGAGAAACACAAACTCTGATAGTAAAGCAGCAGAGACACTGGACTGTTGTAAAGCAAACTTGTCCACCTGATAGACTTAACCCTTACTGAAAGTAGTGATTCAATCAAGAAATTACGACTGAATTTAAATCAAAGCTCGGAGGTGAAGCTTTGTTTGTGGCAGAATTTACTTTCCATTCAACTGCAAGTCCTATTTCAACTATTTTCAGATAGAGTTAGAGATTGTTGTCAGTAAAACTGTGACAACTGATGGTTACAACTGTCAATTTCCTGTAGTAAAGTCAAGTCAATTTCATTTATATCACCCAATATCACAAATCAGTGATATTCGGATGAGGCTTTCAACAGGGGGAAAAAATGGAAGAAACCTCATGAAGAGTCAACAGAGAAGGGAAACCTCTCCCAGCACAGACAGACATGCAATATATGATTGTAAAACATGTAACCACTGTGCACCAGTCCTACTCTGTTTAAACCTGTGTTCATGTCCAAGTCCAAAGACATGTAAATCAGGGTCAACTGCAAACTCTAATTGTCCTAATTGTTGTTGTGTAAATGTGTTAACTCTCTGATGGACTCATCCCTGCAATGCATGCTGGGATGAAGCATGTACATGTTGACAGATTTACATTTAACCTCAAACAAACAACAATGAATACTGTTACAAAATGCCTTTGACACAGGTATTTATGGCCTGATAAGCAGTGTCATAATAAATCCAAATGCAGTGGCAGTAGCCTGTGACCTCGTTGGACTGATGATGTATGATGTGTATGTTATGGGACAGGCAGCGAGCATTTACACCCTGTGTTTTATTCCTGAGCTATCATCTCAACATGATAAAAACTCAAACTGTGCTTACAGGAGTGGCATCAGTAACTGTATAACTTGTCAAGGTTTAATGTAGAAATTCATCACACTGAAATATTACCGCAGGCCCCCACACTGGAAACCTATCAGAGTACACAAAGAAACCATTTAGGGTCATGGAAGGTCAATATGTCAAAGTGTATCAGCAATTACATGGTTGGTTTCCAGACTTTATATGGTTTCGTACCCCTTAAATTGTGTGTATTTCTTTATTTCTGGTTCTGGACTGTAGATTTAAAAATGTGTACACACGGAA
The DNA here is from genome assembly GCF_043641665.1 of Enoplosus armatus. Classification (NCBI taxonomy): domain Eukaryota; kingdom Metazoa; phylum Chordata; class Actinopteri; order Centrarchiformes; family Enoplosidae; genus Enoplosus; species Enoplosus armatus. The sequence continues at coordinate 14,083,942 of NC_092187.1, forward strand.
GATTCACTGAAACAGCACAGCAGCTGAGCAAATAGTGCCAGTGATTTCCCCCAGTGTGACAGGATGACCATCTGGAATATCGCAGTCTTTATGAACCCCTTTCTCTCTCTCTCTCTCTCTCTCACACACACACACACACATACACACAAACACACTCATGCTATATATACTATTCTTGTATGCACATAGCAGTTTTGTTGCTCATGTGCTGGTACCAACAATTAGAACCTGCTGTAAACAAATATTTTGATTCCAGTTTGGTTGATGAATGTGATCGTGGATTGATTGCTTTTCACACCAGTTGTTTGTTTGTTTTACAGTGTGCTGTGGTTTTAAAAGTGAAGTCAGACGCAGTCTGGAAACCTGTTCAGCAAGGCGGAGAAATAGCTTCCCTGAAATATCAGGAGATTTCCCGTACTTGATGCACATGATGTCATACACCCATTTTAACCCTCAGGATGCTAACTGTATGCAGAGTAGGTCATAATCTTTACGATGTGGTAAGACATCAGTTAGTGAATCTAGTATTTGTGTACACAGTAAAAGTTATGAATACAATTCCCATCAAGGTATATATAACCATCCTCCATTGGCCCACAATATGCATCATAATTCTCTTTAATGAGCCTTCGCTGTCAGGACTCAGTGACGCAAACACCACAGCCACCGTAGATTTTTTTTTTACATCGTGCCAAATGTTGTGGTAGTGGTAACACACTTATGTACTTATGTACCATAAACTAGAAGCCTATGCTTGTGATTGAATAATTTGTCTGCAAAGCTAGGGAGAAATCTTTTGCATCACTTGTCAAAACATCTTTTATTTTGAAATAAACATACTGAAGTAAGTTAAGTCTACAGTTCTGGGTTCGAGACTTGTCATGGCTGAATTTACGTATAAAGCAAAAACAGTGTTTACATCAACATTACAGATAGGTGAGATTAGGTGAAGGTTTATGAAAGTTTATGAAGGTTTAGGAAAATATTAATATTTATATATATATATATATATGAGAATTAGATCAGAAGATAACACTCTCAGATCTGTCTGTTAAATATAAGGCTACAGCCAGCAGCCGGTTAGCTTAGCTCAATCAATATGTTATATTGTGTTTGTTTAATCTGTACAAAAAAACGAAGTGTAAAGAACGACGCGTTTTAGTCTTACGGGGAGTTTAAAAACTTTTTGCTAAGCTAGACTAACCGTCTGCTCGCGGTAGCTTCACATTTATCTCACAGAGATGCGAGTGGTATTGACTTCCTATCTGACTTTCTGCAAGAAAGCAAATAAGCTAATTCAGCAAAAGTGTCAAACTATTTGGTTATGGTCAGGAAAGAATCTGTGAGGGAATCCCATCTCTATCTATAACGACGTATAGAGGTAATAAAACCAGTGGCAGCTGTGGATGTAGTGGAAGTCAGAGGCACACTTTCCTATTAGGCAAAGATAAGCAACTCACTGAGCCCTCACTAGTAGTGGCAGGGGTAGTTGCAGTAGTAGTAATAGTAGTTACAGTAGCTCTAGTAGTATTTGTAGGAGTAGTGGAAGTAGATGTTGCAGTACAGTAACAGTAATAGTTGAAGGGGCAGCAGTAGAAGATATTAGTTGTCAAAACATAAAGACACTCAAGAGCTTTATAAAAAGACTTGAGAAACATGTTCGGAAAAACCCTGGTGGAATGAGTGGCGGTTAGGATTCCTATAACTCCGCTTGCACCTGGAGGATTCAGACAAGGTGATAAGGCCAGAGAGACATTGGACCCTTGCAGTCAGACACACAGTGTGAGGCAGGTGAAACCTGAGAACGGTTGCTTTTACCAGGGCACGTAGATATTAACTGATTTGTGTTTTGGAGCTGCCTTAAAATGTTGTCAGTCCTCTTTTTTTTTTAAGAACGAGTCGGGAAGTCTGAGCTAAAAATAAGAGTTTGTTTCTAAAAATAAACTAATGTAATGAAGGGATTTGCAGAAGGTGAGATTTTTGAATCTGAGGCTGATGTCAAGAAATGTGCAGCTATATGGGCCAAACAAAGACATAACACTCTCTTTCATACATGATGCACTACTACTACCACTGGAGTGACATAACAGCTACTGGATACCATATATTACATTATTTCAACATATATCATGACAGAAATCAATTTACAGCACCTGACAGGCCATGCAGGACTGACCACTGTTGTTTTGTTGAAATGACTGGGATTTTTAATTACATTTGCATATTTCTTATGTTGCTGAGCATGTATAACGGTGTGTGTGTGTGTGTGTGTGTGTGTGTGTGTGTAACAGAGAGATTTGATCATCTGTCTGTCTGTATTGCGTCTGAGTCACTTGTGATGTTTAACGGTCATAGAATGGCAGGTGAATTGGATAACTGACTTGTGAATTCACATGTATACACACACACACACACACACACACACACACACACACACACACACACACACACAATGTTGACCATTAGTGTGTGAGGTCGTGAAGCGCTTTAGAAAAGTTTGTGCTGGGCTTATCAGCACGGTCATCAGTTGCTGATGAGTAAGGGGCTGTGTGTGTGTGTGTGTGTGTGTGTGTGTGTGTCCAGGTGTAGTGGGTTTACAGTTATAGCCAAACCCCCTAGATTAGTGAACATATGCAAATCACCTGTTCACATGCAGGTTACTGGGGAATTCCCCTCACGCCGAGACAAAAACGTGTGTGTGTTGGGGTGTGTGTGCATGCTTGTGTGTGAGTCAAGTGATAAGTGATTAAACCACAATTCTCCAATGAACGAATACTGTAAATGGTGGAATAACTGATCTGATAAATATGTTATATATTCAGCAGCAAACATGCACACATATGTGATTTAATCAAATGAATTAAAACATGTAATTTCTTTATTACAAGTGTATTACTCCAGTTAATGACTGTATTTGTATGGGACCTGATGATGATTTTAAAGATTTATGAGGAGCAACAGCTTTTTAAATTCTGTTTGATGTTCACACCCATGGGCAGGGCCAGGTGAGTGAACAATCTGGCAGGTGAGGAGGCAGTTGGACACGCCGTGGCGTTGGCATAGGCGCTGTGTATCAGCGACAATGGCAAGTATGCAAAACCTGAGGTTGACCCCCGACATCACCACCTCCACCGCCTCTGTATCGCTCTCACACACTTCTGTCTCTTACCCCGTCGTCCTTAACCTATTTGTTTATTTAACATTTTTGGTTCCAAGTTCAAATTTTCTCATTTTTTATACCATTACTTTAGATTTATATTTGTTATGCATTTGAAAGTTTTTTTATGTGCATTACGACAGCTTTTATATTTATAATCATCCTAATGTACCGAATCTTAACAACCTCGCAGTGTGCACATAGATACATGTCATTTTCATATGGTTACTAGCAGTGCAGCGGTCAATTTGTCCCAGTTCAGGAGGAGAATATACATCCCTCATATGGGAATGCCGGAGATAAGGAATGGGATTGGGAACTGGTGGGACTTTGCATTCCCACGGAAGATTGTCTGTGTCCTCCAGTAGGCAGTCCTACAATCTGTGGTCTCAATAAACACTCATAAACCACGCAGACACAGACATGCACACAAACCCATCGGCCTTATCGGAATAACACATAAACTCGAGTGCGAAGACTGTACATAAATCATCTGTTTTCACAGTGAGATAAGCGCGGACAAAGAGAGCCAGAGTGAGAGAGTGAAATTTTATCTCAGCTCTGAGGACGAAATAAAACATCTCCGTGAGATTTTCCATCTCCCTTCCAAAGAATACAATAAAAGTGCCTGAGGGTCTTTTGATGAGCTATTTTCAAACCAGTCCCTGTTGCACACAGGAAAGCCCACACACGCCACACTCAGCAAAGCCATGCATATTTGCCTGTAAGCACAGCTTGACCAGATCATGGTGTATTCTCCTGCTGGAGGCCCACACCTCCACTCCACAGCTGTTGTCATGAAGGGAGGGTAGATGAAAACAATAGCTGTCTTTTCTATCAGCCTCCCACATCTGAACTTGTCGCCTCATTGGCAACAAACTCACATGTAACATCTGTCTGTTGTCCTGCTTTACATGGTGTATGCCTGATCTTCTTACGATGTTAATATTACAGAACAAAATGTTTTGCTGTCCTTTGCCCATTTACTAGCCCTACTACTACGAAGTGACACTGATACTGTAACATGAAAAATATAACACCATGGTTTCCTACTGTGTGAGGTAGGACAAAGTCATTGTTTAAATCATCTTAATCCGTATCCATGAGTACATCTTGATCCACTTAAGTCCAAAGTCAGTTCCCAATTATAGTATTCTTTTCTTCTGTAATACATGGACAGTCTTCTTGATAGAGCAACAAATATATAGAACAAAAAACAAAAACTGTTGCGCGGCTACACATGACATGGAATTTGATTGATTGTGAATTTAACAATATACAAGACTAGACAAGACAAGAGTCTGCAGCCATGCTAGCCCCTCTGTGAGGCACAGCAGTGATTTGAGTTGAATTCCAATGTCAGCATGCTAACACGCTCACAGTGACAATGCTAACATGCTGATGTTCAGCAGGTATAATGTTTACCATGTTCATCATCTTAGTACAGAGTGTTAGCATGCATTGTGTGCAGCTGAGGGATGAGATGATGAGAATGTCATGTATTTAGCCATAAACCAAAGTATTTGAGGATGATCTGATGATGGCGCTAGATTAAAACTCAACAGTTCCAACAGTTGTCGAAACATTTCACTCAAAACCACAAATGTGAACCACATGGAGGTGCTAGAGAAAAAGTCAGGGGATCACCAAAGTCAGTAGGATCCATCCTCTGGGAACCATGAATATATATACAAAATGTTATGGCAATCCATCCGACAGTTGTTGAGATATTTCAGTCTGAACCAAAGTAGTGGACCAATTGACCGACATTGACATCCCCAGAGCCATACTCCAAGCTGTGGCTAAAAGTCAATTAAGTCACAACATGAAAGCAGGTGCTGTACTGACCATTAGGCCTGCATTTTGAACACTGCCTGTGAATGTCTGCTTTATCTGGAACTATACAGTACTTCCACTTAAGGTTCAAGTCACTCAAGTCAAGTGTTTGCAATTGAGTCCACATCTCTGCTGTACGATTCTCTCAAGAGAAAAAAACATACAACACAAATTAAATCTTGAGAAATAGTCATCAGACAGGGAAGGAAAAATTCCAAAAGGGACATATCACAACAATGCACTTCATAGTTTTATTTGATTAATGGAATCAATGGAAACTACATCCAGTTGGGTTTTTTCCTGCTGTGATTTCTGCACCTTTAGGACTGTTCTGCACATTATGGTTAGCGTGTCTACCCCAGAAAGAGCTTGCAATATCATGGCAGGGGAAAGGCTTCCTCTTTCCACAGAAGACCACATCATTGTCTGAGTGACTATTGGATATTTATCACTTCTGCTTTGCCGAAAGCAGAATGAATGACAGGGCGACTGTAAATTCCTGTGGATTGAGTCTTTGTGTTGAAAGTGCAGTAACAGAATTATTGTGTCAAATCTAGAAGACTAACTACAGTGCTCATAAATTTAACCCCACGCATGTCTTATTGTTTTACAACACTGAATCACAGTGGATATAATTGGGATTTAGAATGATTTATGACATGATTATTAATTAGGATTACTTTTTAAATGAACATGTATTTATTGCAAAGTATGCTTGAACAATTTCACAACACCTGCTGCAATCTGATAGACTGGAACTTGGAAGGGGCTCTCCGACGGCACAATAGACCATATCAACTTCTGTCTAAGATGCTTCCGAAGGAAAGACCCTGATCACATGGCACATTAAAGTGCCTCCTCAGCAGAAAGAGATTCAGGCCTAAGACCGAAGAGGATTCTGACCAGAGGAAACTCACAGATGCAATGAACGCTGACTAAAGAAAAAAGACAGAGAAAGCTCATTCTTTGTGAAGAAGGTGTGGACTCGGATGTGTTGCAAAAGGCTGAGAGACCACCTCTACAAAAAGTACAGTATCTCTTTTCCTCTATTGACTATGACTACATGTCATAGTGGCAAACATCAGCTAGTTTTGTTTTGTCTAAATAGTATAAGCTGACTGAATCTGAATTTTTGAGGCAGATACCGCTATCAAAATGTAAGTAAACAATATATATCTGTCAACAATATTATTATTAATCTTTCTTAAAAACAAACATTTTTGATGAGGACACCTTAAATTAGTTTTTTTAAGAATTGTGACCAAGAGTGGCTAATAAATAGTACTGATTTAGGGTAAATTAGGCTGAATTACTATGAATTTAACACTAGATCTTGTATATTTTAGAGGAAGGAAGACTACGTTTACAGTTTTCATGTCATTGTTTAGAGCTCACCATTAATAGTGAAAGACTATAGTGGAATAAGTTGAAGCTTGTTTAAGGCCACACAGATTATTATTTTGGTTGATTAGACCTCTTTTCAGGACTTGTCAGGGCGTGTACAGACTGCACTTGATTGACATCTCTCTGACTTACCTGTTAGCTTTCTTGGGGTAGGACAAATTAAACTGCTATCATTATCATTAAATGTGTATGGAGTTTGGTGACCTCACATGATTCCCATCATAGCTCCACCCACCTTATACCTGAGAAATGAAAACACCTGTGTGGCCGTGCAGAGTCTTCAATATCAATTTTGATCAGCATTTTAAGTTGCTCTGGATAAAACTGTCTATCATGTGTTAATTATGTAAATGTAATTATAGTTAATAAGGGAATTTGAAATAAAAATAAAATATTTCCAGTTAACACATTGCAATTAAAAAGCGTATTTTATACATTGTTGAATATATATGTTTTCAGTAAAAATACTGCTAAAATCACACCAACTAGGCACATATGAAACATTTGAGATGGCAGAAAACTTCCAATTTGACTGTGTTTCCTATGAATACAACAGTATGTTTACTTGCAAACATTCATAAAGAACACTAATCTATGCTTGTGCCATTGTATAACTGAAATCATAAAAACTGACAAATGCAGGTGCTTCAGTTTATTAAGGAATTTCCAGACTGAGATTAGAGAGTTGTCGCCATCAGCTGGTTGTTCGGCTCTTGAACATGCTGCAGTGATGCTGTTCCGTCTTTTGACTGAAGATGGCGCCATTTCATCAGCTAATCAAAAAAGCCAACTGTGGAGCCCCAAAAGAGCAGTTCACACAATGTATTGGTATGATTTAATATCGTAATCATGCTTTGAGTGATGATACGACTCATACTTCCCAGGTGCCTACTTTTTGTTTTTATAGCTGTAATCTGTCAACTGCTGCTATGTACTTTTAAGATGACTGGAATTCTCTGAGGCCAGTGTGCAACCTACAATAATAAGGCTCCTCTCTTCATCTCTCACTGTACTCTGTTGAGTCTCCTGCTAGTCCTATCTAGGTTCTGCATGGATGGGACTCTATGGAGACAGTCCAATTCTTTCAGTCACTGTTAACATTCCACATCAGTCTCCCTCCACACTGACACGACTGATACCATCATGCAGAACTGGGTACGACGGCACAAACATTCATCACTCACACATATGCACGCACACACACACACACACACACACACTGCTGCAGACATGAACTTGCACACAAATACAGAGGCATGATTAGACAGTCTTTACCACAGTGATCACTACTTTATTTCTAGGTCAATCAACTTTTTATAGATAGCATTTGCAGGTGCAACAGTCACACACGCACCTACAAACTCACTCACAAACACACACACACACACACACACACACACACCCCCTCTGATTGCAGCGCCACCGGCGTCACTCAGAATAGCATCAAACAGAGTGGAGTGTTTCTCTCTTTGGCAGCATGCAGGTGCAGACCTGTCGGCTTTAGTCAGCCTATTTCACCATATTAACCCTCGTATATCACACTGTCACTGCAGAGAAAACAAGCTGAGTGGAGATCAAAACACAAGAAAGCTTTGTCTTGGTAAGACAGAGACATCTTAATGTATGGGAAAGTGTTTGGGTCTAGTGCATTTAAAGTTATCTGCCCCTTTTTTTCCTATTGTTTAGCTTGATACACATGTATATTGTTTCACGTGTTTCAATGAAAATGTGAAAGTATAATAATCATAATCTCAGTGCACAATATTATCTTAATAATTGATTAAATAAGATGAAACTACTTCAACAATATTAAAACATACTAAAGCAGTTTGTGGTTACAGAGATGTGTGTTGCCACTTTTAAAACATTTTCAGGGGTGTCTCTGCACTTCAAACTGATTAAATCCTCACTGATAATGAGAAATAAGTTATGTTGTCTCTTTTTCTGTCACTGCTGATAAGACTTTACTTTCTCCACCTGAATGTCTGATGCTGTATACAGTCCATAGTGTGCCGTGTGGGAGGGGCTCCCTCTTATGTTTATTGTTAGTTATTGCACCAATGAGAGTAAAACAACATTAAAACTACACTAATATTTGTGTTTTTCATTTAGATGTTTAGCGAGTTAGTTAGATGTTAGCTATATTGTTGCATATTTTTACTTTCAGTATTTCAGTTTTTTATACTTTCAGTATTTTTTTCTGTGTCAGCTAGTGATGCTACTAGTACCGCTACTATTTTACACACTTGATATAATAAATAAAATAATAATACTGAAATAATGTGGAAAGCAATTATATTTTCATATTATACTAATAAAAATCTAAAGCTATGTCTGAATAAACATAATCTTCTAAGCTTTGAGAATTACATATTATATATTCAAAGTTGTGTCTTGTGTATAAAATTGTGTGTAAACTTGGTTTGAAGAACACTTTAAAATCCTTAAGAATATCTCCTGTAAGAGATCGTACTGTACCCTCAGCATTCTCTGTGAAGGCTACAGCCCAGTGAAACGCCCTACCAGACGACGTAAAGAGTGGCAGTTTTATATAACTTTAAGCCAACTTGAAGAGTCTCCTTAAAGCTACTCAACTCCGTAACCGTTAACCTGTAACCATTTCTTTTTTTGTCATGTTCGCGGTGTGGCTCTATGGATGGCAATGTCGGTTGTTCCAGACTGAAATATCTCAACAACTATTGAATGGATTGCCATGAAATTTTGTACAAACATTCATGGATCTAAGAGGACAGATCCTGCTCACTTTGGTGGTCCCCTGCCATTTAATCTAGCGCCACCATGAGGTTCAAATTTGTGTTTTTGACAACTATTGGATGGATTACCATGTCTTCTAGCACCACCATCAGGTCAACATTTTAATTTGCCCAACACTTTGGTTGATGACCAAATACCTGCAAAACTAATGACATGTCAGGCTCACCTTGTGTTTAATGCTAATTAGCAAATGTTAGCATGCTAACACGCTAAACTAAGATGGTGAATATGTCTAACATTATGCCTGCTAAACATGAGCATGTTAGCATTGTCATTGTGAGTATGCTGTGAGCATGCTGATGTTAGCATTTAGCTCAAGTGCCACTGTGCCTAAGTACAGTTTCACATATACTAGCAAGGCTGTAGACTTTTAGTCTCTGTGTACAAATACCCTTGCTTTTAACTATTCTAACATACACTTCTTGCTGACACGGTGTGTGTGATGTACTGTATAATTTTGTATTATGTGTCTTGAACTGTTTGTTAAGTTCCGTTGACTGCAGATGGAAATTAGCCTCAAGCTAACTCCGGTAAAATAAATCCAGTGGTTCCATTAAGTTTAATATTGCAAAAAGCCCCCTTAAAATAAAATAGTTTTTTCTAGATTATTATAAAGGACACAATGCTGCTGACGTGCAAACTTTATGAAATGCAACAGAGTCCAGTTTTACTGTGTGATTAAACTACTATTAGTTTTTACTGCTAACTTTTGTAATTTGACATAAAGCAAAAACTACAATACAATACAAATGATTTATCAATAACAGTGCTGGAGGACACAATCCTCTGACCCTCCAGCTGAGGTGGAGAGCTCTTACCAGCCTGTAATGGAGTGCTTTGCTGAACATGACTAACCACGTCCCCGGGCCTACTATTGTCTCACACAAACAGGAAAATACCTCCACTCGTTTTGCCCACTCGCCAGCAACCCCCTCCTGTCCACCCACTCTGCCCCACCCTTGCATCCTCAGCCCCTTACCTCATCCCCCTTCCTCTGCTGCTCTTTCTTTCATTCATTTCTTTCCTTTGTACTGTGAGATGCAGAGAGGAAGAGAGGGACGGGGGGAGGGATGGAGGGAAGGAGAGGGACCTTTTGTTGGCTTTCAGGTGGTTTCACATGAAAAGCAAGAGTACACACCTAGGTTGCCGCCACCAGCGGCCCACGGCGTCTCACTTGCTTCCGCTGGGTATACCTGAGTTAGCCTTCAATTGCCTATGTGCAGCCAAGGCATGCACAAACACAGACACAGGCGCATTTGCGAGCACATGCATCTGTAGACATCTGCATACAAGTGTGCACAAATAGAAACTTCGACTTTAGGTGTGTGGCTTAGATTGGAGGGATGTTGGTAGGTGTTAGATGTGCAGGGGTAGGGTGGGAAGAGGTTTTTGTGGGGGGGGGGGGGGGGGGGGGGGGGGCGGTTGGAGGTGAGGTGGGATGAAGTGTGTGTGTTGGGGGGGTTGATTGCACGGCTACTTTGTCTGTTCTCTCCCTGAATGGACTCTTCTTGCCGCTGCAAGGAGCTCAGGTAGCCTTGTGGGTGTGTGTGTGTGTGTTTTATTCCCAGGTAGACCACGGTGAGTGCTCTCAAGTTAGGTGTCAGGTAGCTACTTGTCTTTGTGTCTTCAAGGCAGCCGTTTCTTGGATAGTGTTTACAGCCCAGAGAGCACAGCGGAGAGGGGGAGACGGGGGAGGAGAGGGAGAGGGAGCACTGGCTTTGATCTGATGCAGACTGTTTGATAGCGTGTGTGAGTGAGAGAGCGAGTGTGAGAAAGAAGGAGAGAGAGAGAGGGAGAATACGAGCGCATGCATTCTTTTTCAGTGGCATGCACAAATGTCTGCCCACTTGCTAACAACTGTGTATGTATGTTTGGGCCATTCATTCGACCCAGGGCTGGAACAAGCATTTCTGGGGCCCTGAGAAGAATTAGATCTGACCCCCGTGTCTAGGAAATGTGTGATTTGAACATTTTTGTCTCACAGAGCTCATTAATCTAAGTGAGGCTGAAGCAGTAGTCAAGTAGCTGAGCTGTGCCAATCTGGGAGAGAATGTGATAAAACGTTGCAGTTGTCAACAGTGTTAAATAGTAAATAAGATCCTGAAGGTGTATGGACTATAGGAGGTTTATTGGGGTTAAAACTTTTTCCACCTTGCACAGTATCAGGCAAACTTGTGGATGCCATTTTTTTGTCTCTGTTTGAAGCAAGAAGGCATGCTGAATGTTGAATTTCACAAGTACATATGTATTTCTAACAAACTATCTGATTTTAAAGAAGCATTTCTCCTCTGTGAACTGAAATCAGCTGCTGCAGTGTTAGATAGATACGGGAATTCGCCTTCTCCCCCAAAGGAGAAGGAACTGGATTACGCTGACTCACATTTAACCTTGCACACTGTCAGAACAGGTGCACTTTGAACAAATACATAGCTTACTTTTCCAACAGTGAGGAGCGCTGTGCGTGGTTGTCTCCATCTTTGAGATTGAAAGATTGAAGGATAACAAATGAGACGAAGAGACCAATAAGAGAGAGAGAGAGACAGAGAGAGAGAGAGAGAGAGAGAGAGAGAGAGAGAGACAGGCTGGAGACCAGACACGCAAGTTTTTACAGTATGTGTGTTTTAGGGCTCCCTGGGGCCAGACAATTAAAGAGCATTTAAACAGATGACAGAGCTCTGCGCGCAAGAAAGGAGAGAGGTGGAGTTTGCAGGTGTATGAAGAGCATGTGCATGGTTTTTTGTATATGTGCATGTGTGCCCATGGGTATGCGTGTGTGAGCCGTACGTGGGTGTACTGTGAGATCACGCAAGGTGTTACCGTGACGGGACTGTATATCTGCACAAAGGAAAAAAACATCAACTGAGAACAATTCACGCAACATTTTAAAACTGAAAATAGACAGAGAGAGCAATAACGGACATTCCACCACAAAGAGGAAGAAAAGAGAACAGAGAGCATGAGAGAGAGAGAGAGAGAGAGAGAGAGAGCAACTATGTGCAGAACAGTTCTGAAAGAGTTTTTGTAGGGCCATAACAAAGGCCCCTCAGAAAACACAGTGGCATAGGAATGTTAATTAATTAATGAGAAACTATTCAGCCTACAGAGAATGGTGGAGAAAGAAAGACAGAGAAGGAGACAGACGGAGAAACAGAGGGGTAGACAAACTCAAACTGGGTGCGAAGACATTTATAACTATTTTTATATTTCAAACAGCATGGTGTGCACTTATTCTAGCTCCAGTTTCTATGCAGCTATGCATTTTTCAGGGCTTGTTTAGGGAGTTTGTGTGTCACTAATCTACATGTGGCATCTTTGTTCTTGGCTTTGCATGTGTGCGTTTGCGTGCATGTACTGCAATACTGCCACTGTCAATTGAAAGCCTCAGCTTTCCAGGAACTAAGAAAGCCTTGTTTTCCACATTGACAACCATGCATTTTTTGTAGTTAATCCAGTGGGGTTTGAAAAGATTTTTATGAGCCAAAGTGGTTGTCAGATTTTATCAAGTCATGGAAGAGGATGTAATCCCTCTACTAAAACATGAAAATCACCAAAACTGGAGTTATGAGGTGTGATTTAATGCAAACCCCACTGAGGATTTCCGCTAAATGTATATATATATATATATATATACACACACACACACAGATACATATATATATATATATATATATGTTCCATAGAGAAAATATTATATATTTTTTCTCTGTGGAAAATTTCTCTCATCTCCCCTCCCTACTGCAGCTTTTTACTGCTTAGTACTTTGCCGCTGGGGCATACGCCTGAAATTTAACAAAAGGACGGAATAAAGTCAGCGCTGCTTTGAATGGCAAGCCAATTTTTTTTTCTTTGATTTGCTATAATTATAGAATGCAACATTAGGTGGTTACGCAACATCCTGCATTTACAGGTGCACAGCATGTAAAGCTTAGTTGTGTAACATATGAAGCAGAGAGTCTAATTATATAGCATTCTTGTCCGGCTGTATATAGGCCTCATTTGTCCTCGGTGTTTCCAGAAAAGCACAGTTTTAATTTCGATATTAAGTCTACACAAGCAAGAATTAATGTGTTGTAATAAAAGAGAGGGAGATCGGAGGAGATTATTTTCAAGATTCTGTGGAAAAACTGCAAGTAAGCACAGATAGACTGTGAGATACAGATAGGCTTTAGCCCGAGGCAGCTGACACTTCTTCACAAATCCGCACTCTTCTCTCTATAGACCAGAGTGTGTGTATGTGAAATGGATATGTGAGCTCCTTTGCGCCGGTCATAATCTGTTATTTTCTATGGGTGTCCGTGTGAGTGTGTGCATGCATGCAAGCGTGTGTGTGTGTGTGTGTTTCTGCGTGTGCGTGCATGGGTGTGTGCGATCGCGACATTCCAGCAGCAGAAACCTGAGAAGGTGTGACTTACGAGACACTGGATTCTGCTCTTTCTGGGGACTGAGGGGTGCTGAAGTGTCAGAATTCCAATTTCCTCCAAACAGTCACTCCCAGTCACACACTCTGACCCTCTGCATCTCTCTCTCACACAGCCAAACACACTCATTCTTATCCTCCACAGCTTGTTTTTTCCTCCTCTCCCTTTCAGCCATAAACACTGTCTCTCATTTTCTCTCAGTTCCATTCATAAGGTCCCACAAGGAGAAATCTTGTCTCACACCACTGTACTGTATTGCCCCCCCCCCCCCCCCCCCCTCCCATTTCCCTTCCTCAAACTAAACACTCACTCTTTCAGCTTCCAGGCAAAGTAAAACAGGGGGAAAGGAAGAGAGGGAGAAAGAGAGGGAAGAGTTTGAGAATCGCGGGCCCCTCCTACTTTCCGGAGATGCTCCAGCCCATCCCTAAATTGTGAGCCAATGAGGGTGGCTCATTCACAACTCATGCGCTCCTTCTACAATAGGTGAGGAGAGAGGGACTGAGAGAGCAAGAGATATATGCAAGGAGAGAGAGAGAGAGAGAGAGAGAGAGAGAGAGTGACTGTGTTTGGGGGAGAAAGACGGTGAGAAAGGAGAGGGCAGAGTGAGAGGGAAGACAGGGAAGAGGGGAAAGAAGTTAGAGCAACGTTAACCCCTGAGGATGAAGTGGGGAGAAGCAGGCAGATAGAGAGGAGAGATGAAGAGATAGAACTTGTGACAGGGACAGATTTACAGTGTGGACAACCTGCACAGGAGAAAAAAGGGCAGCAAGGGGCTTTTGAACAGAGACTGGAGCCGGGAGAGGAGTATTTGGAAAAGCAGAGAAGCATTAGGACCTCCTCACTTGACCAAAGCTGCCTCTTAAAACATCAGAGAGGACAAAAGAGAGTGTGTGACAAGACAGAAATCCCTACAGGTGTAGATGCAGGCAGGTGGACAGTCAGACATGCTGCCCACACTTCTGCTTCTCTGCGTGGCTGGAGGAGTTTGGGGGTCCGCCCCTGCAGTGTGGGGGTACGGACGGATCCAGGACAGGCAGGGACCGGCGGCACCGCTGTGCCCATCTCCGTGTCAGTGCGAAGAAGATGGGATCTTCGTCATGGTGGACTGCTCGGAGTTGGGACTATCGTCTGTGCCAACCAACCTGAGCCCTCTCACCACTTACCTGTGAGTACAGTTGTGGACTTCCTGGGTGTGTTTTCTTGTCCCATTTCACTTGAACCTTTCCACCTCCAGGCCTCTCACTGTGTCCTGACTGTTTCCTTCACCCCAATCATCCTTTCCCTGTGTTTCCTCAGTTATTCTCCTTAATCATCAAACTTCTTCACTTCCCTTCTCATCTTCTCATCCATCATGGTTTAGTGCCAATTTGTTTAATCTGAAACATAAAAATGAGCCTGCCAATCTGCCCTAACTTTTAGTCTTGCTCATTAGTTTGTAATTGAAAAAACTACTCAAAAACCCTAAATTCAGGCTGCTGGATTGTAGCTGGGGTTCCTGTTTTAAAAATAGAGCAGAAGGCAACAGTCGGTTGGATGTGTGACCAGGGAGCCAGCAGAAGAACCCGCATGTAGATAAAAACGGACAGGGCAGAGTGGGAACATGTGTGTGTGTTGACCACTATGGCAAAATTACTGGACCATTTCTTTCAGTCTCAGGTTTCCGAGTGCCAACTGGAGACCCAGCGTGAGAGTGTGTGTGTGTGTGTGTGTGTGTGCATGTGTATGCCTTTGTGTACATGTATGCATGTGTGTTTGCGTGTGTATATGTGTGTGTGCAAGCGGCAAGCACATGACACAAGCATGTGTTTGTGTGCGTGAATGAGGAAGTGTTTGAACACAGATGCCTAAAAGTGTGTGAGGTTTAATGACCAGTTTTATGCCACTAATCTGTATCTCACTGTTCTGTGATACCAAAAATCAGATAGACATTGTTGGCATGTGACCTGGAAAAACAAATTAAATTCTCAAATTTTCTTTTAACAAAATTGCCTCTTTGAAGGAATTCATTTGCAAAGTCTGAAGAAAATCGTCAACAGTTTTTACCATAACGAGTTCACCACCAGGAAAAATAATAATAATAATAGAAGCTTTAGATTTATATTATGTAAAAGACAGGAGATCTGAGCAGTTTCTTACGCCACCCTGCTGTGGCTTACAGCCAGGACTTACAAACTGCCTCACTGCGCAAGCCTCTGAGGACAGATTAGAGACACTTTATGATAACTGATATTGAAGTGATAGAAGTCAAATCCAGGAAACAGGGTGTGATAGAGCGGTTGCTCACTAGGGGCTCTGCAAGTATTACAAGAGTGGAGGGTCATAATTCAGAGGGAGTGAGGAAAGACCAACAGTTTGTGTAGCAAACAACTCTAAAAGAGACACTTGAAAGACAACTGTGCTTGAATGATGCCTGACTCTTCGGCTGTCGTGGGAGCCCGCATTTGAAAGTTAAAACACATGTAGAGTTTATGGAGGTGAAATATGGTCTCTCACTCCATCCAGGAATCACTCTACCTATGAGAACATCAGGCGGTTGGCCCAGCAACGGGGCACGTCGCACAACCGAGGCAGCACACTCACATACAGTATGCACACACACAAGAAGGGTTGAATCTAAGAGAAGGAGTGTTGAGCCCCTCGGCCCTCCTCTAAAATAAAAACAGTGATGACCTGAGACTCCCTCTGTGAAAGTGTACGCTGCTCTTAACTGCTCCACTACAGCCACACACACACACAGACATACACACAAACACACACCATTCCCTACAAACACAAGAGTAATTGTTCATTTCCCCTCGTTACCTAACAGTGGAACTGGACCAATTAGTGAGTTTGAGGGCTGATTTAGAATAAGATAAATAAACTCAACGACCAACCGCACACGCCCACACACACAGTGACAGACACACACACAAACACACATTACTGCAGCAGGGAGTGGAGGGAATGTGGGACAGCCGGAGAGATGCCGCAACAAATTAAGATAGAAGATGGAGAAACACAGATTTCTCTTTTGCCTCGCTGAAAAAAAAATGATCAAACACAAACAAAACAACCTCCCTTTTCTAACCCTGCCCACATGCATACACACACACACACACACACACACACACACGTAACCCAGAGCCCAGCACAGCAGGCTACAGTTTCTCATTTCGTCCTGGAGTATAAAAGGTTACAACAGCGGAGAGCCGTTCCAATCCTCACAAGGATCTGTCGAACTGTCCAGCACGCCCCGCTGTGCTGCGGAGGCTGGATTAGCCTCCCAGCACATACTGTAGGCTGTCGAGGTCACAGGGATTTGCTTGGGAACAGTCCACATTACAAACCACATCCACAAAATGCTGTGAAAGTATATGACATCATTCACCCGTGTCATCCGAGAGCTCTTCAAAGTGAGCGCAACTGTACATGCTATAGTGGCCGAGAAGGGCAATCCAGGCTATGCATGATTCACTCTATTTTCTGGTGTTTATTTGCACATTTGGACGACCCCACTGCATTTAGGTAGATACATAATGGACTACTAATCAACAAAAACAAATGTACGATAACACAGAGGTGAATATAGATTGACTCTGCAGAGGAATTCAACTATTCGGAGGGAGAAGGTGCTCCGAGCAACACAGAGTGGGTAGAGATTTATGACAATAATCGTTTCCGTGGGCAACACATGAAATGAGCTGTCATGTGAGACGCTTTGAAAGACCTTCTCTTTGATATCAGATTAGAGAGGAAAGACAGTGCCCGAGGGTGTGAGTCTGCGTGGGTGTGTGTGTACCTGTGTGTTAATGTGTGTTGAGTTCGAGAACACGGTGTATGGTGCGTGCATCGGGGGCCGGTGCTGTTTTATGTGTAGCTGCAAGCAAGGTAACTTGTCATAGGAGATGACTTCACGGTAACACAAATAAGTAGCTTGCCTGTCACAAATGTTGGCTGGGAGCAAATGAATTAGTCAGCTGTATACTTGTTAGACTTATACATATTCAAAGCAAACATTTGAATCATGTTGAGAATAATTAATATGCTCATGATCTGGCTGGTGTGATATATCGACTGTTTCTACGGTTGTCAGGTGCTTATGTTTGCACATCCCACACTTCCCTCAGCGGCCTTCGGTGTGTGCATGTGTGTGTAAGAGGAAAAGAGTGTGTGTGCATTGTGTGTGGGTCCGGGTCTGTGACTGGAGTTGAGCAGCGATTAGGTGATGCTTTGTGGTAGCGGTGAACTTCTAACGGTGTTTTGGCCGAGGCCAGGAAACCACAGCTAGCGCATTACCAGACAAGAGGAAAACCAAGGAGTGTGTGAGTGCGTGTATGTGTGTGTGTGTGTGTGTGTGTGTGTGTGTGTGTGTGTGTGTGTGTGTGTGTGTGTGTGTGTGCATGTATGTCTGTGTGTGAAGACCACCCAGACTGCTGAGGGAATTTTTTTTTCTAGCCAGTGGAGGTGAAGCAAGAGTTTAAGAAAAATGGAGAGAGGGAAGATGAAGAAAAGGGGTGAAAACTGTCAAGGAGAAAGGAGAGGATAAGAAAGTGGTGACAGAGAAATGTCTGTTGGAAGATTTTAAGCAGGTACACACTCATATAAAAGTGCACATACACACACTATTCATACACATGCAGATACAACATCCTGTCCCTGTATGGTGGCCGTGACTGTAACAGTCGTGTGCGTGTCATTTAGCCATTATGTTGATGGAATGATTCCTATCATGAGCGACCGGGGTCACACTGTAAACACTATGTCTGAGAGAGAGAGGCAGAAAGAGAGAGGGAGAAACTGTAAGGGATGGAGGGGGAGGAGGATTTGGGGGGGGGGGATTAACAAAAATAAAAGAATTGCAGAGGAAAGAACAGTGTGTGTGTGTGTGTGTGTGTGTGTGTGTACTGTCAGTGGACGGTCCTCTACACAGCAGCTATCAGCTCCAGCATCAGTGTCCTGGCTCCAGACGTCTTTGGTAGCCCCCCGCCTCAACCACACTCCCCTCCCTTGCTCGTCTTTCCCCCACTCATTCTCCTTTCCTCACCTGTTTCCTCTGGCCTCCTTCAGATAGAACAAGAATCCATACATTAAGTGCTTGAGCGTGTGTGTGTGTGTGTGTCTTTAGAGCAGGTGTTGAAGCTGGTCATGCAGCACTGAGTGTAAATGTGTAATCAATGATGTGCAATGTGCTTCTTAGAAAATCAAAATGAATGCATATAACTCAGGGCAGCGGAGTGAGAGAAGCGAAGGGTGTGTACCCAAGCCAAACAGTGTAAATGTTTTCAAGGTGTGTGTGTGTGTGTGTGTGTGTGTGTGTCGGTTGGGGGAGGAGGTGCTTTGGCTACAAGCCAACTAACTATCAGCTGTGATCATAGTTGGGGAAGCAACGCACCTCTGAAGAAAACTGATATATGTCATCATAGTTAATATATTCCGCTTAAAAAGTTCCATAAAGAGGAATTGCACAATCTATTTCCTTTCTACATTCGTTCACTTATTTGGTCTACTCTTCCTTTACTCCTTCCTTCCTTCCTTCCTGCAAACTTGAGGTGTTTGCCTCAAAGTGTCAATTCCTCAGCTCTCTCCTAGATTCCCTGGAGGCCCACGGTAAGCACCAGTAGAAAAAGCCACTTGGGCCTGCTACACAAAAGTGATATTTATGCCAGAAGGGTGTTGGAGAGAAGGGATAGGCAGTTAGCATTGGATAGTGCAGTGGTTTGTGGTTTCCTGAGAGCGACCTGGGAGGCTTTTAAATGTCGCTCAGGGACAGACGGCAGGTAGGCAGGTAGAGGACAACAATGGAAACAATGACAATTCCCTCTGGAGGGGCAGGCAGAGAAGACACAGAGGCCATAGTGTGCTCCACCGCTCCATATCCTGTCCTTTAGAAACAAGCAGAAAGCAATCACGACACAAGATCTTGAAGGGAACTAGGGTGGAGGAGGTGGAGATCAGGGAACTAAAGTGAAGAATGTGTTTGGAGTGTGTGTGCACATGCATGTGGACTGAATAGTGGTTGGTTTTTGTTGGGGTCAGACCTGTGCCCACTGACAGAATATGTAAATCTGTATATTTCGTGTGATTGCAGCGTGATGCAAGTATGACACGGGGGCTAGGAATGTGCTCCCTGTGACGTGTGGTTCAGGGGTGAAGGCCTGTTTCTGACTGAGAGGATTCAGAATGCCTGCATGGCCCAGATTCCTACTCAGCCCCTTTCCAACCCTGGGAATCCATGGGAATGTTTGTGTGTGTGTGTGAGTGTGTGTGCATGAATCTGTGCAAGTGCAGTAGCCCTCTCTTTTCCACTACAGAGAAGGCATTGTCTCAGTCTGGGCCAGGCCACGACAAATGTCCCTAACCGTTCTAGTGCGTGTTCATGCATATGTTTAGACCCTATACACATGTGCATCCACGACCTGTGACTTTGCAAGCTGTCATTCGTGTCTGTGCTTAAGGTTAGATAACGCAGACATGAGACTAATCATTTTCATTTGTCTTAAAAGGAGCAGATTGGTTTGAACCAAATTTAGGACCATACTTCACAGCAAACATGGTCCTCTTTTTTTCTTTAGCTTTCTTTTGATCGTATAACTTTAGCGATAAAAGTGAAATGACTCACTTTTCAGAATCAGAATCAGAATCAGAAATACTTTATTGATCCCCGGGGGGAAATTGTACAGTACCGGTGCTCCCATTCAAGAGTAGAAAGTAGCATAATTTAGAACTAAGAGTATGTACAAAATATAAAAATAAGAAATAGAAAATACAAAATATACACATTTACAGTATTTAAGTGAAATGAGGTAAAAATATATACAATAACAATGTATATGTATGTATGTGTTGCACTAAAGTGTGTGACTATATATGTATTGCACTTAAACATATATAGTGGATGAAAAGGGCTCAGAAAACATTTTTGGTGATAGAAAGTGAAGAGATAAATGAGGAGAAAACAGAACTGAGGCACTGGTAAGTACAAATAAATGGTTAAGCTATAGAGTGTTTCTGCAAATGTTATTTTTAAAATCTGATTTTTGGATTATTGACCTGTTGTGTATGATTTCCAGCCATCTTTAATATAAAACCCCCCAATAAATTCCCAGATTCATCTTGAATAAAAAACTAAACTGGTGAGCTGCAGACATAAAGGAGACTGTTGATAGCAGTGTGTGTCGCACATAGCTCTCCAAGTTCCCCCTGTACCTCATGTACATGGGTCTGTCAGGCCTCTGTCTGCCTATCTGTGTGATCGCTGGCCAGGCCTGCCGACTAAAGTGGCTCATGTGGGGCTGGCAGTATGCAGGTGATGACTAGTAAGAGCTAATGATACTTAATGCCCTTTCCAACAACGTACACACACACACACACACACACACACACATGCACGTACCCACAAGACCCCCATGTGCACATTACACACAAGGAAACACGCTGCATGGATGGATGTATGTACACACATGCTTGCTTGCAAACACACACACACATATACACACACACACACACACACACACACACACACACACACACACACACACACCCATGCACACACAGACTTAATGATGGTTAATGCCCTAGCCAATCCCCCAGTGCAGCATCAAAGCATCCCACAGAGCAGTGCTGATACAGCGATGCTAGCAGGGATTAGGTCGGGAGACTGGACCACTGGGACAGGAGTTAGCTAAAGGGAACAAAGAAGCAATCACAGACACACTTAAATGTCACACACATGTGCACACACCTCGGGGCACACACCCACACACACACACACACACACACACACACACACACACACGTGCACATAGCATAGCCAAATGGGGGTGCTGCACAGGAATGTCCAGAAAGTGGAAGAGGGGATGTAGAAAACAGAAAGTGGAGAAATGAATGAAGTAAGGAGAGAAAGGATGGAGGGTAAGGGTAACTGATCTGAATACAGAAACAGCAGTCAGTTCACTATGATGGCATAAGGCAATAGTATAATTCTCGCTAAGACTGTACTTCACAGGTGTATTTTCCATCTGTCGTAAAGGGAATTATGCCACTGCAGAGCCTCTGCAACTGCAGCCAGACTTACTCACGTCTCTATTACATGTCTGAGAAGGAGCAAAAGAGGAAATCTGGACTTTTTACACGCATGGCAAGAGGCCAAACTAAATCTCTTTAAACCAACAGCAGCCACATGTCCTCATTGGTATGGGGTAAGATTTCATCGAGCGCTGATCTATGTTCAGGTCTAGATGTTATCCTTGGGTACTGTTAAATATATGGAGCAGATGAGTTGATCATAGATCTGTGAGTGCAGCAGTAAAGGAGGAGTGAGCCAGGAGTGAGCCAGGAGTGGATTTGAGCAGTCCTCTAACTAGATCCAGTGTCCTCCTGTTTCTGCCATTCAACCAAATGAAGTCATAATAGAGCCTGACACTAATACTCATCGGGTTTCATTTACTGTTGTATCCACTGCTGAGAATCTGCCTTGAATCAGCGTGCAGGAAAGAACACCTCTGTAAGAGATACCTTTTCAGGATGTGTGGAAAAGTGGTGAAATTTGTAACCCTTTTCCGCACATCTTTGCCATTATTTCAACAGATTTCAGGGGCCTGTGTGTGTCCTGTGCTCATGAAACATTTCCTTCATGTGGTATAAACTGTTCGAAGAAAGAAAAAAAACAAAAAAAGTTCTCTGGCACATGTCATGTAAAGAACATATATGAAAGCCAGACAAAGTAAGCATGCCAGAACAACAGATTAGCAGACTATGGGCTGGGCTATGAATGCATCTCTGCCTTCCACAGCTAGGTCCTACCCACAACAGCTGCCTGTCAGTCCTGTCCACATGTTGGAGGCAGTTGTATGTTGTGTAGTGCCGACTGTTCCAACACTTCCTGTTCCATTACTGAAGTGCTTGACCTTTCACCCCCCTCCCCTCTGTCTCATGACAGGGTGTGTGTGGGAGGACAAGGAGCGGACATAGAGTGTGTACGTGCACGTGTATATGTGTATGCGCGGTATACCAGGGTATGAATAAAGTCCCAGAGGGCATGAATGTTTCCCATGACATGGCCTCAGACTAAACAGCCGCTCTCTCCACCCAGACATCCGCCTGTCATTCTCCCCTAAACCGCAGCGAGCGGAAAAGAGCACAAAACATGGGAACACAAATACACAGAAGCATCTCCCTTTTCTGTCTCGTTATCTTCCTCCCTCCCTCTCTGTCTCTCTGCTCTTTTGTGGCCGAGTCCTCCCCGTGGCCCTCCTTGTCCAGGTGAAAGACTTCTCCTCGCCCTCTCCCTCGCTCTTTGTGCCCCGTGAATGAGAGAAAGAGAGAATAAGAGAGGGAAAGATAAAGAGAGAGTGCCTTCGGACACAAAGGGCAGTGTACCCCTCCCAGGAAGTCTGGGAGAGAGGGAGAAAAAAAAACACACATCTTTAGAGGAAGGAGGAGGGGAGGACAGCATTGTACCCTCCTTCCTGACTCTTTGTATGTGTGTGTGTGTGTGTGTGTGTGCATGCCTGTGTGTGTTTGTGTGTGTGTGTGTGCAAGCTCATGTGTGACCGCGAGGGAAACTGAATGCCAAAGCAGTCAGTCTATTCAAATAGAAAAAAAGCGAACACACTTAGACCTCACCCTCACACACAGTAGACACACACATTCTGCTCTCTCTGTCACACACACACACACACACACACACACACACACACACACACACACACACTAATGCAGACAACCATTTAGGCCCTCTTTAAGGCGGCGCCCGAGCATTGACTACCAGTTGCATTGTGCGGAATAAAAGATCCTCTTTCATCGTGGCCTTAACTGTTTCAAAGAGCTAAGCGGAGAGGATCAGACCGGCTGAATCCGACTGAAGACATTACTGTCATAGTTACTGTAAAAGACAGCCAAGGTGTGGCTCAAGCACCGCTAATGCAGAACTCCTGCCCTCTGGGCAAGGCTCTGGTTGTTGATTTCCACTAAAGATCTGTTACTCTAATGTTCCTCACAGATAAGCCGTCTTCAAAGGTGCAGAGCTTACCGCCATTATTGGCTGTTTGTTTCGTAAGAGTCTCCACCTGAGCGAGGGAGAAAGGGATTGGCAGGGAGGCAAGAAGAAAGAGAGAGAGAAAGAGAGCAGAGGAGGAAGTGAGAGGGAAGACCTCGGGGTATGGCTCTTGTGAGGTGATTTTGTGTGTAAGAGAGAGAGAGAGTCATGAAAAACATCCTTCTCAAGGGCAACAATGTAAGCCTGTTTGTTTACATGCTTTTGCCTGCTTTGTTATGTGCTGTACCTGCATGCAATTTTATGCTTGAGCGGCATGCCAGAAACTTTTCCATACAAGTTTTTTTTTCTTTTTTACTTTGAGACAATGGAATTCTCCAAAGTGAAATGTATCAAGTCATCTCTCCTCAGCCTGCTCCTGCACGGCTTTGTCCGACTGACACATTTCACCATTGATGGTTGAAACAGACACCTGACGGCTGATCGCATCTGTCCCGCTCTGAGGGCATATTCACTCGCCAGGGTGGTCCGTCAACCACCCCACAAAAGCCACCCGGAGCCTTGAGTGTGTATGGAGTGCCTGTGGATGTAGCGTGGGTGTGTGTGTACATCTCTGAAAATAAACAGGGGTGTTTCTCATATGATGTGGCCAGTTGTTTTGCTGCGCTAAATCACCAGCTCTTGTCAGAAATGCTTGCAGTTTGAAATTGGCTACAACAGAGCTAGGGGCACATTGACACCCCCACACACACCGCCTTTGATCACAGAGCTGATAACATACTTCAGTAGTTCTGTTGACGGCAGAGAGGAAATATGATAAATCACATTATTGTAACTACCGGACTGTGTAACCCCATGCTCCAGTTGAAATTTGAAACAGAGGTCGGGAGGGAAAGAGTGAGTGTGAGCGATAGAGTGGCATAAGAGAGGGGGAGAGAAAGGGCCAAGGCTGATGAATGGAAATGTACCTCTATTTCTTCATGCTTCCGTTCCCCCCTTAAGACAAGCTCTCTGCCACGGTTACTCTATCAATCACAGCATAAAACAGTCAAATATCCAGTGCTTTACCTTTCTTCCCATGCCAAACCTTCCTCTCTTACATTCTCATGCACACAAGCGTACGCACTCACACACACTTAGGGGAGGACAGACAAAACGATCTATCAGAGCACATTGTGTATCTGCAAATCATGGAACGATGGAGGGAATAGAAATTGCTGCGATATTGGCCGCAATTTCACACACGCTACTGTGCTTAAACACACAAAATTGCATGCAAGCACATGAAAATCTAATTCCTCTCCAGGGAAACAGAAAGAGATCACTGGGGGCTTTGTCAGTCATTCTGCAGGTTCAGAGCGGAGGGGGGGGGGATAAAAAAAGAACAGTTAAGAGGCACATTTGTGTGTGTGTTTGTTGAGGGATGAGCATGGGTCTCCATGTCTGCATCCTTTGCTCGGGAGTCTTTAGTTCGTCAGTCAGCAGCAGATGGAGATCTGAGGGGAGGAGATGGCCTGTGTGCCTCTGTTAGTTGAGAGATGTGTTGTCCTGCGAGCAATATCAGGCTGCTTTCTTGACGCCGCGATGGCCAAGATAGGGGCAGGCCGGTTCCCCACTGAATACTCAAATGAGAAATAAAGAAAAGAAACCACATGAACTCTGATTCTGTCCCTCACTCACAAACAGACCCACACAGCAATCCTCACAGTCTCCGTGGCCCCGGCAGCGTCCGGGTATGATGTGGTGAAAGACCAGGGACTGTGCCCACCACATCTGCAGGCTGCCTGGAAAACAATAGGGGTGTGAAACTGAGCGACAGACATCTTACCACACACACCGCAGTCACCTATAAATGGAAAAAAATATTGTGCCGCGCACACAGATACTGACATACATGCTTGCACTCAGTCTCCCTCTCTCTCTCACACACAGCACACAAATTAGAGATGCCCATAAAATGGGGACACAGAAACCCCAATTCTAATTGTGAAACTCCCATACGCTGCGGAGCCTGCAAAATCTTTAAGCGCTCTCTTTCTCATTTCTTTTGCGGCCATTTATTTGCGCTGAAAATATCTGCACGTCACAGCGCCAGCCGACACAATGCACATGTGGTAGTCATCAATCATAATTATCATGGTTTAAAAAAGCCACAGCTGTTATTTGATTTTAAAAACAAGCCATAGCGCAGCGCCTTCCAACGATACGTCAAGTTGTCAGCGGAGGCCTTGGCCTGCACAGCAGAAATGTCTCTCTCTCTCTCCGGCTTCCCAATGAGCTCGTTGGAGAGCACAGCCGAGCAGAGCTGCATTCAACCTTTCCCCATGACTCACCACTGTGTGTCTTTATTTTTAAACATTTTCTCTCTCCATTGCTGCGTGTTTATTCTGTCTGAGTGAGGCCGCTGTTATGGACTTCACACAACGTTTGTTTATGGCGTCTTTAATCAGGACCAGATAATGGAGAGTCGTCTCCATCAGTGGGAGCGCATCCCAAGAAGCTGGGTGTTGTGTTTGTGTGTGTGTGTGTACCTACGTGTGTGTGTGTTGCTATGATTTAATGATCCCCCCAGAATGTTCCAATAAATATTTTTCTCAGAAGAATATTAGTACACAATGAATAGGATTACGGTGTGTATGTGTATTGTTCATGAGGCCCCATGAGGTGATCGTGTGCTTCCAGCGTTGTACGTGATGTCACCCAGTCTTTATTATGTCAGTTGGTTTGCTGTTAGTGCTGTGTCATCTCCATGGCAACTTTGTTATCACTTATATTTACCTCTGACTTTAATCAAGCAGTAGTGCATTACAATTGTTGTATTCACTCCCAAATTACTGCCTAGAGCCTGAGCAGATTGTGCCAAAAAATGGGACTAACATGATGAATATGATTCACATGACATCACCACCTGTTTGTTGAGGTCCGATGACAGCATCCCATGTCAGCAACAACGTTGGGGAAAACATAACAAATTACACATTATTTGTTCATTTACTTATTAATGATGAGCACTTGATGTGCACATCAAAACATTTGAAATTTTACTTACTGATTTGTTAGTTCACTCATGGGTCACGTGTCATTCATTCATAACCGCAAAAATGAGACTATAATATTTAAAAGGTGGCCTGTGGAGTTTTTATTGCAACAAACATCACTACATTCAGTATTTCACACCAAAATGCATATATGTGTGTCCTTAAAGCCCTATACCTCCTAAGACATTGGCAAAGCCTTCTTTGAATATTTTGACACCTGCATAATTTACTCTGGCTTGTGGTCTCCTTCTTCTCCTCTTTTATTGGTCCATTGCTACCTTTTATGGCGCATTATCACCACCAGCTGTCAATATGCATTACCACTCTCCGTAGCATAAATGTGTGTAATGCCACTGCTGTGCTTGTGGTGGGCTGTCAGAACACAAGATACAAACGGGACCTACTCGTCAGTAATTGTGATGTGATTAATGAAATTGGTAGATCAATGCCCGACTCTGTTCTGTTACAGACAAAAACAGTATTGAATCAACCATTTTTCCCTCAACCCTGATCGAAAGCATCCACCCTGCCTGTGTGTCCCTGAGTAACACCTTGAACCCCTCTCTCAGCAGTCGGACCTCCCAGGAGGGGGCATCCTCGACAGGAAATTCCTGTGTTAGGGAAACTAACATGCCATCATTATGCTTTCATAAGGAAAATATTCAGTGTCAGCAGAGGCTGTAAAAAGGCTACATAATTATCTGACCTACAAAATCAAAACGACACAGCTAACGTTGCAAACTCATCGCATGGTGAGAACACACCTCCTCACCCAAAGTGACACCCAGAGTCCACATCCCAGTGCCTGATGTTAAATGTTATCCATGACAGGGTACCGAACTGTTGGTATGCTAGATTTGTCACAACTGCTAAATATGACTATTGGCTATTCAAATACCCAAATTGGCGTAGAGGAGTATTGCCATGCAGTGTTTTTTCCACATCTCCCCTGAAGCTGAATATAGATCGTGCCTGCGGATAAATTCATCCAGCCCCCGTCAGCTTGGCTGACTTGACAAACAAACAGCCCGTGTGTCAAAACTCCCAACTGCAAAGGGCTTCTGAGAGCACAGTTTACACTTGCTAGCCCGGTGGTCTGGCTTTATGAGCAATGGTTAGTGTCATGCACACACACAGACACACACGCACATACAAGCCTCACTCTTGAAGACTCATGCGAGACCCCAAGGGCTGTGAAAGCAAAGAAGGGGTGACGTAACACCTCTTTGCTTTCATTGTGTTTATCAAAGAGATGACCTTACATGACTGAGGCCACAAGGTTATGTATGTTTTCTACCAGAGGCTGACACATAAGTTTTCCTCATACTATCCCAAGTGTTAAAAAAGTGTGTGTGTTTGTGTGTGTGTGTGTGTGTGTGTGTGCATGCATGCATGTATCCGAGCATCCTGCACCTCTCCCTCTTTGACCGCAACGCAGCTGCGTCAACACTCACCCCCCAACACACCCTCTCATGTCAGAGTGTGTCAGAGACGCAGAGAAATGGAGTGTGTCTGTGTTACAGCACTGAACAAAGGGGGAAGGAGGTGGTCTCCTGAGAAACCTGAGGAAGAAAAAAAAGAAGAGGAGAGATGGAGAGGGGAGCGAGAGAGAGAGAGAGAGAGCGATAGATATGGAGGGCGACTGAGGGGTCAGATCTGAGAGAAGGTAGAGTGAGACATCTGGAAAAGAGAAAGAGTCACTGGGACGAGGAGGAAATTACAGCTGCCCAACAATGATTCATTGGGGAAAATTCTCTTCTACATCTCCCTCTCGTCCTCCAACCTCTCTACCTAACCCTCTAACCTCTCTCTGCGTGCTATTCCCCACTCTTAATGATTGATCGCCATGTGAAAAATGCGTTCTCAACATTGGTAAATTTACATGTACAAAAGAACATCGATAAGGTATACACTGACGGATACTTTGATACTGATGCTCCCCCTTCTCTCTCTCTCTCTAGGGATCTGAGCATGAACAACATCAGTGAGATCCAGCCCAGAGCCTTCCACCGACTGCACCTGTTATCAGAACTGTGAGTACAAAATCATGCAATCAATAAACCTCCATCATCACAACTCACACACATGACAAAAAACAGTCATTCCCGGAACCACTGATACGCGCAGACCTCAGTGATGGGGATTGATGACTCTGGCCTGCCTCTGATCTCTCCTACCAAGAAACTGCCTGCAGCAATGGGCTAGTAGATCCTGGGATGGCTGCACAAAAGAGGGAGGCGAAGGGAACCTGATATTCACTCAGAGAGTGAATATATGGTCCTTAAAGTGTTTAGAGAGCAGGTTCTGTGCTCAGCATCCAAGCCGCTGCTTTCTTGCCCTCCTTGACTTTGTTACAGCTGGACAGCTCAGCAGGAGCAGTACACACGTAGACACGCGCCTCTGCCAAGACAAGCAACACACTATAGGAGAACCTCAGGACAGGATTGGGGGAAAATGAAAACAGCAAAGATTTATGTTTTTCTTGTTTATTACATTAAGTATAGGTAAGGTTGGGTATCACTGGAATATTTTGATAAAGCTGACAATACACTAAATGAGTTATATGCCGAAACAGACATGATTCTTTATACTTTTCTTGAATGGTAGCAAAATAAACAATATGATAAAATAAGAAAACAAGACTAAGATTTTGACCCACCTTCTGTGCCAAATTTCTTGACTTCTATACTCTGAGCTACGGACACACTTTGGTCACTAAGTATTAGGTAATGGTTGATGAAAGCACACACGCAGTAGCAAAAACATGTTTTTGGTCGACCTGGCCGATATCTGATTTGAGCACTCAGCAGAACTCAGCTACCTCTCGGTTTGACAAAGGCTTGTGTGTAGTAACTCGTGGGGGCTTATGTGTGTATGTCAGCCTTCACCTGATTCTTCTACTTCTGAAGCCTGCAGTGTGTGTGTGTGTGTGTGTGTCTGCATGGGGTGTTTGAACAGTCCGCTGTTTTCTTTGCTAATTCTCGCAGCTGCAGCCTGTGAAGCATGAGCTAATGATGATGAAAGTTAAAAGGTTAGCTGGATAACCATTCAGTTGGCTTTGAGCCACCGTCAAACTGGATCTGAAGAGTAGAACGAAGCTGAACAATTAAGTTTTGTGACACCTCAAAGTTCCAGAGTTAAATTCAAGACTTTGATTTAATGTTGTTTATTGAATTGCTCATCTGAACTTCTACAATCGTAGAAAAATGGCATAGGTCAGATACTGTTGATGGCGTAATAATCAGAACCACACAGTGCAGAGTGATGTTGAACATTGATGCTGACATTTGCCTGCTTTGGGGATAAGGGGGTGGGGGTCTTGGATGCAGCTCCACCTGTGTTTGTCCAGAGACAATCCTCCCAGCGTTTTTACAGCCCCGTTGATCTTGCTTCCTCTGTATCACTCTCATGTTCTGACACTTTATGGAGACGTTCTGTTGCTTTGTAACTCTTCCAAGGAGGATGTTCCTGCCCTAAAGCCAATTTTTATAGCCTGTTGACCATTTCTGGAAACATGCTGAGACGATGATGATGTTCCAAGGCAGGGAGAGCCACATTTCTGACATCCACTCCTGTCTAGGAGGTTTAGAGAGTTGAGGAAATGCAGGTTATGGTAGACACATTATAATTACGACAAGTTATAGCGCTAAAAAAACCAAACCGAGGCTCTAAACACAAACACGGTCGGTTTGAGAGCGAGAGCGTTTGATGTGGGTCTACAGCACTTGTTGGTAGCACAGGGAGAGGCAAGGGGCAGGCAGGTTGTGACTGGTAGAGTGATAAATTGTTTGATGTTGGGCTTCTACCTCGCTGCCTGCCCTCCCTCCCTCTATCTCCCTCCTTTCCAATTCATTTCTACAGACCCCCATCTCCATTTTACTGCAGGCTATTGCAAGCTGCAGTCACTGCCTTTGATAGTTTTTCTACTTTTTTCCCATTTTGGCATTCTCCGTGTTCTTACAAACCAAAACAAATCTGCTTATGGCAAGAAGTCCAGCTTTCATCCTGTTTTACACTATGGGGCGGGGAGGGAATAAAATCTTATGAGCCACATACAGAGTGTCCTTCTGAAGCACTGCTCATAAATGTAAACTGTATTATGCTGCCTCTTATCGCTTTGCTCACTTCTATAGTGTCAAAGTGCAAACAGCTAATCTCTTTGAACCTCAAATGAGGTGATTATATTAATTCACAAAGCAGGCAGAAAACCTGCCTTTGATTCATTGCGGCATTAATATTGATAATAAGATGTGTAGTGTAATTGCGCCTCCCTCCAGCCCTTTCGCTACTCTACTTTTTTTCTAAACCTTATTCTATTGATCTCAGATCCCTCTCATTAAGCCTTCATTTAGCGCTTTGATCAGTAAATCGCCTATTAATTCAAACGCACAAACCTGCACGCAACTGTCAGTCAGACGGAGCATGAAGAGAGGCGACTGAGAGGCAGACTGCATGTCTATGGATTAATGAGAGGGCAGCAATGCCCACACTCCGGTACAGACTCCGAGACTGGTTACTCATCTACCTGACATATCAAAGACATCGCCTCTCTTCAAGTGTTCCACTCTAATATCAAAGGTGCGCCATCTATTTATGATCTAATTGCAATTGGGAACTGGCAGAGGGTGGTTTTAGATGAGACTGAGAAGGCAACAGTGCTTTCCGCCTATCATCAAAGTCCGCGCCTTCGGAGATCACATTTCACTCTGACGTTTTTTTCTTTGACTTCTCTCAGAATCAGCCATTTGGGGTGAGTCTCTCTTGCTCATCGTATCATTATCTGTAGCCATCACTCACCTCCTAAATACAGAGCTGAATTTTGCCCATTCAAAGTGGCCTGACAGGCAAAACAATCTCACAGGATTTCTTAAAACCCTCTATCACTGTTGGCTTTGCCTCTTTTGACGCACACTATTGCCTGATTGAGCCAAAGTGCGTAGAATATGGTGCTAGCTCCTGTTATCAGCTCGAGACTGAAATTCTGATGAATCTGATCTTGTCTTCGGCAGTATCCGCCAAACCTGGAATATCCATCCAGGCTGGGCTTCTCCAGCCCTGCGAGCGTGCTCTCAGGTGCTCTCCAACTATCACACAAATTAAATCCAAATGTAAGAGGAGAGAAGTGGAGAGTGGAGGCCAGTGCTGCCCTGCTTGTCTTCCTCTTGGTGATAAGATTGTCTGCTGATAGGCCAGGAGTATGACGTAGGTGAGGGTCAAGGGGTTACAATATTGGCTGTCTTGATCCTCCAGGTGCACCACACAGCTGGGACTATCTAGGTCAATTAAAACTTTTCCTTTTAGTGTTGCCAACATTGGCTTTTGTCTGCTTGTCTCTTTCTCTCCCACAAACACGTACACACCCGCACACACTGTTTCCCATGTCTATATTTTACTCCAATAACTTCAGAGGTTAACGCCAGGTTAAGTGGTTGACCCTAAGGCTGAACCCCTGAACAGAAGGAGGGATAACATTTCTATTGATGGACTAAGGGTGAAAAGGGTCATACATGCATTTGTTCTTACAGACACGCCCATACACAAACCGCACTCTTTCTGATAAGACCTGTTTATCCTCTCCTTCTTCTTTCATCATCGACTCCCATCAACCATCCCGGCCCTGCTGCCACTACGATGTCATATCGCTACATGAGATAGTATCCCAAAATATGATGTTGTCTATGCTGTCTAGGTCTTTAATCCATCTTTTTGTTTATTATTTTGAGGCAATGGGACATGGTGATACATAGGATAATCAGCGGTTGGTATGCTTCACTAAAGGCACTGATCAGCTCTGATAGCAGGGTGGTCTCACATTCGTTACCACCCCTCACGATTTCTCTCCCATACGTTTGAGCTACACTGGCCTCTGTTATTTTATCTATGAATCACTTCAATGGAGCTGAATTATACTGAGGTGGAATTTTTATCTGCGCCGTCCAGGGGCCAAGAAAAATTCTAACCATCCCCAAATCAAATTAAAAGAAAAAACAGTTGGAGCCACGGTTTGACAAGAGCAAGGCGCCTTTCATTAGAATGAGATTGATGTGGAACGACTCGGAGGCTAAGTGCGGAACATTCACTCATACGTACAATCATTTAAACACACACACACCCACACGTACAAACACATAAATACACACACTGATATCATGGAAACAGTTGGTCAATGGCAACTGCCGGTGTTCTGTTGATGTCTATCAAGAACGTCTGAACATTTCTTTCCTTTTTCAATATCCATCTTCACTTTCGACATAATTATCCATTTGACAAATTAAGTCAGCAAAAAAAAAAAAAAAGCATGATTCCACTCTGATGCTGTTTTGGCTCCAATGGTGCAGTTAATAGAGAAAGGCTGGTTGGCAGTAGGACATGTACATCATACCATGGCCTTAACTACAATGTTTCTTTTCTAAAACTCAAATTTACTGGCCCTCCTCATCCCCCCGTGAAAAGACATTTATTTTTCTTTCTTTGGTGCTACCTATATCTCTTTTTTCCCGTCCAATGCGTCTGTAACTAATCATTGTGTTTGAACGGCAACCAAAAGACGGCACTTAGGGGTCTTTGCAGAAAGACGCTTAGATCTATTTTACTGGTGTCAGGACCTCAGCAAGGCCTATTGAAACAGTTACTTCTGGAAAAGAAGTGGTCCCCAGTAGCCAGCTTGTGCAATAGCGGAAACTGAAATGGTATTGAAGTAGCAGACCTATCGTCCACCGAGGGACAACAAATGGGCCGTTTCTTCATGAGTGAAAATCAGATCTAAGAGCAAATTTAACTCCTTTATCTAATTCTTAATGAACATTGGAATTTGCAGGGTCAAAGAGCTGCAGTTGCTGCCGATCAACTCTCCGTCATCTGCGTCTTACATCTCTGTGAAATCTATAGAGACATTCTGTGACGCAGTCAAAGTCTGTTTGAATGAGTTTTGACTGTGGTTTGAGAGGCATGACTAAATGGCACCACAATAGCTTGGATAACAATCACTCTATTTTGCCTTCTAGTATGCTGATGTGGGCGTGCATCTATGTGTATGTGCGGGTGTGTGTTTGATAAATACGAGCTCTATAAGAGTTCTAAACTGGGCTGAGTGTGAGATTTGGCAGGCACGGGTGGGGCTGTGTGGTTTGCCACTGCACAGTAATAAGACTGAGACATGTTGACATGAGTATCAAATGTCAGAGGGAGTTTGCTGGGAGCCCTCGTCCATTACCATCTGGATGATAGTGGCTTGGAAAGGCAGGCAGAACTTTATATCAATGTTTCAGTATCCTGGCATTGATGGAACAACTGCTTAGCATAAGGCTGAAATGTCAGGCAAATGTCACCTGTGGACCAACGGTGTGAGGAGGAGGATGCCAATGAGTCATTTTTAACTTGTGTGTGTGTGTGTGTGTGTGTGTGTGTTTAATAAAAGTGGGTGGTCTCGAGCTGTGAAGACCAAATCTGTGTTTAAACTGTGCTTCCAGCTCGTGACCTTAAGACTTACTCTGTTGGACTGAACGTTATTTATTTTGACATCTTATACACACTCACAAATGACCATTAGGTGCTGTGTTTGATAAACAAACTGATTGGATTGCTTGTGTGAATGTGTGTGGTTTCTCTCCCTCGCTGTCCTCAAGGCCCCTCAGAACAGGGCCAATTTACCTCAAGGACATGGAAAATAGCACACGCATTCACGCTGCACACACACGCGCTCATGTGCACATACTGTATATAGTATACACCTTACTATATACACTCACATGAGCACAAGCAAATATACTTTCACGCTGCACTTGTTGACCCAGTCTCAGTCTCATTCAATTCAGTCTTTACTCACTCATCAGAGCTCCCAGGATTGGTTAAGGTTTCAGGGTGTGCTTCAGGCCAATAGCAACCACACTGAAGGGAATAGAATAGTGTTATTTGCATACTGCCCCAACAGTAACCCCAAAGCAGGAACTCAGAATGAAGTCATATCACAGCTCAATCCAAAAACGTAGAAGCAACAGGCAAAACTTCTCTTATGAGACTTGTACATTTTATTGGTGCATGTGCTTATATTTCATTTTGCACTTTTATGTTTTGATTTTCTCCGTTTTGATCTCTGTGTTTCTCTCCTAGGCGTATCTCAGGGAATCAGCTGAGGTATATCTCAGGCCACGCTCTCCAGGGTCTCCACAACCTCAAAGTTCTGTAAGTAACCTCCTCCTCCTCCTCCTCCCTCCCACCCTATCCCACACTGGTGGTTCAGTCATCATTCCAGGTGGGTTGTTCCACTCCAGCATTCTGGGGGGATAGACTTGTGCTCCCGCCTTGAATAAAACACACAGGCCACGCATCATTAACTGTAGTTAAAGTTTATGGGCTGGGGGAGACCTGCCCTGCTTGCAGTTCCTTCATTCCCAAACGAGCCCTGATTCAAGCATGCACACACACATACACACATACACAGGTCAGGTGTAATGCAGGGACCTCCCAGTCACACCACCCACCGAGATTACAGCAAGTGACAAAAAAAAAAATCACTTAAAAAACGCAATTTAAAGCTGTTCTCTCAACACCCCATTTCTCATAGTGTGTTCATAGCCTTATGTTCCATGGCCACCAACTGTTAGCGCGCTGTGATGTATTAAATCACAAAAAAGTGCAAAGCAACCATAAAAACTATGGTACTCTCTGACTTGTGAGTGCGCCATCATAATGAGTTGCGGCCTTATTTCTAGTGGGCACAAGACAAGGGTATTAAGGAGGTTTTCATGAGCCTTGGAAACCAACTCAAATCCTTTTGGACCCTGGCTGAGAAAAGTTTGAGAAGCCCTGCCGCAGAATATAAACTTAGCTTGAGAATTGTGGTTTGTAATTTGAGGGAATCTTGGGGATTACAAGGCACACAAGTTGATCTTCTTTCACCTTGTGTTGTGAAACTCACAGAGACAGAAGGAGTGAACCAGCCATGAATCCTGGGCTATTATGTCATTACGGCTGAAGGACACGCATATCCTGAATTCATACAAGTCTGCAAGCATTCAAGCTTCACACAATAACACCCGAGCAAATTTTGGATGGTGTCTTTGACCTCAGAGCAGCTGAGCTGTTGGTTTCCTTCCTCAATATATTAGTTAAAGTCAGGCTGTGTCAAACTCAAATGGGCCGCTGACCTTGTGTAGGGTAACCGCAAGGTCCCTGCTGACTCTAATACATACACACAAGGTTATGAAGGTTATGAATGAGTGGAGTACTGCGAAGCTCCCCGTAGGAAATTTCTTTGACACAGGAAAAAGACTCATTTCGATGCATTTATCATGGCATCATCGTCCCAGTGGAAACATTCCCCTGATCCTCTCAAACCTGAGCAGCATTTTTTCTACACTGAAGCAATCACAGTGTCTTACACAGGAGACTATTGTGTAGTACACTACACTACGAAAGCATGTGACACATTGAATTATGTAAATAAATATAGTAAAATATGCATCTTGAGATATCATTGCAACCATCACTTATGGCTAAATAACATTTTAGATAAAAAAAAAGTCTCGCACTTGGCAGTAGAGCATCAAGGTTATTTCATTATCACAAAGAAAAAAAGTTAGAGAATCCTTATATTATAATAACTTTACTGTGAGCTAAGATGTTAAACTGCTGTGACACAAGACCTTACACTCACAGACTCACGGAGACTGAATATTGTGGCACCATGATGCCATGATAAAGGCATAACGGTGCTGCTGGGAGCGACACAATGGAGACTAAACGCCTCGCGTTAACGTCAGACGACTGGTCACGATAAAAACTTTAAAGAAGGAGTGAGAGAAAGACAGAGAAAGCGAGGGAGGGAGAGGAAAGAGAGAGGGCTATTGTTTGCTCCCCACTTCCTCCTCCTCGCTTCTTGCTCCATTCTTCTGAGAATGACATCAGCAGCCCACCCAAGGAGCTTCTCTTTCCTTCTACCCTTCATTCTCTGCTTCTCTTCAAGCTTTCACTGGCCCTTTCCTTCTTGTGTCAGATTTCCCTCACAATGGAATTATTTGTTCTGCTTGATGTGCCCTCACGCACGCCATGTACACGGACCTATTACCTATAACTTAATAATCTGTACGTGTTTTTCAGGATGCTACAAAACAACCAACTGGAGAGACTTCCTGATGATGCTCCATGGGACCTGCCCAACCTACTGTCCCTGTGAGTCTCTCTCTTACACACACACACACATATACACACACACACACACAGTAATCATGCTATTCTACCTCATCCAGCAGGGAATGAAACATCCCCTGGCCACCCACCCACACATCTCAGCTCTAACCGCAATGCAGGTATAGAGTACCACTGACATATTACAGACCATGCCCCAATAGCTCTGCATTCAGTGCTGTACTGCCTGATGGTAGGAGTCACAGCCTGACTGTGTCAGTGCAGTTCATGGTAGCATCTGGAAGCCATGAGGGAAACAGCAGACACTGCAGGCCAGGGAGAGCATCTCCAATGAGCTGTGAAACAACCCCATTTTCCATCAATTCCCCCTCTCTTCCTCCTCCGCTCCTCTCCTCCGTTCTTCTCCCACCACCCACACCGCTATCCCCCTGGCTAATGAGAGTGTTTGGTGGCATAATTGTCTCATCTGTGGGGTCAGTGTGTACGTGTGTGTGTGTGTGTGTGTGTGTGTGTGTGTGTGTGTCGGTGTGAATGTTTGGGCGGGTGCATGTGGACCACCTAATCTGTAATTCCTCACCCCTACCCGTCTCTCCCAGCTTTGTACCGCACACGTACTTCACATCCCTGCTTTCCAAATTCATAATTCTTTGTAAATATCCATAAAGCCATTTCCTTCATCACACACACACACACTCAAATTTCTGGAGTTGTAACGCAGGAGGGGCGTGCACATGTAACTCTTCCACCACCTACAACGTTTCCCTGTCTGGTATAAAGCAGGCCTGCTGTCCCTCAACACTGTCACCAAGCCTGCGCACACACCCACACATCTGTACACACATACTGTACCTACAGACCAGCACTATGGCTCAGGCTGTCCTTGTGTGAGTGTATGTCTAACCTCACAATTTTCTGTCATGATGATGCCTCTGTCTATGTGTGTGTGTATGTGTGTGTGGTCTCTCAATTTCTTCACATAGAGATGGTCTCAAGTAATGAAAACACACACACACACACACACACACACACACACACACACACACACACACACACACACACACACACAGAGCCAGTGTATAGAGACGCACCTTGTCATTACAGTAATGATAAGCCCAGCAGAGAAAGATTACTGGAAAGGCTTTGGAGAGTGAAGCTTGTCGGCGCCTCTCACTGACATAAAACACACCAGGTAAAAAGAAAGACAGACAGCATCTCAGACAGCACATGGGTTTTAAATTGGTATAAATGTATAAAGGAGGCTTTCATCCAAAATAAACCACGTCTTAATCTCGGACCAGAATCCTTTTGTCAGCAGAGAAATTTCTCTCACCATTTGGAACGGGCTAATTACAACACACAGCATGTGAGTGCTGTTGTTGAGTTCGGTGCCATCATAAGACAGATGTGTTTTGGGACCCAACCCGCAGGTTAAGCAGTGTAATCACCACTGATGAGTTCCACAAGCCACATTAATCAACGTAATCCTGTTTTTAGAGATTTGACTCTGATGGTAGTGAAACGTGCACCTCCAAGTTCCCCTGTTGTATAAAATGTTAGCCATCTGGAGAATTGAACCGGTGGAGGCAGGTCCACAGATCTCCTGGATCATTTAAGAGAACTTTCTCTTTCTGTCTCTATTTCTCTCTCCCGTAATCGTACCTCAGACTTTGATGTGATGGGCAGGAAATAGTTGCTGCTTTATTGGCTTCTGTGGAACATTCCTGGTTCTGTCTGGACCTTCTGGAGTCCTGGCAGGTCCACCCAGAGGAGCAATTATTATTTTGCCCTGGAGAACAAACCAGAAAGTTGAAGGGTCTTCCGTAGCTTTCATCCTGCGATTTGGGTCAGGGACAAACAATGTCCACAGTTGGAGTGCACAGGATGCACAAGGACGATGTTTAGCACTGAGAACTAATGTGTGCTCAGGAAGTAGACAAGATGAAAATTTCTTGAAGCAGTTTGTGTGTGCGCGTACACACATTCATGTGTATTTACATGTATGCTGGAGGGTGTTTCCCTGTGTGCCTGTGTGTGAGCATCTGCCAGTGTATACAGTTGCCTCTCCTGATGGAAAATTTCCCTGGGGAGAAAAGCCCAGAGTTCAGAGTTCAAGTTCAGATTTCACTTTGATGATGCTGTTTGTTTGGTGAAGGCTCCGAGGGGTGAGGAGGCTGAGGAGGAGCTGTGGCGCGAGAATCAAAGAACCACAGTGGAAGATTGATAAGGGAGGATGTTTGAAAGACGAACAAGAGTTAAGGAGTGAGACGCAAAGGGGTTCGCGGCGGCTGGGAGTGCATCAATGAAGATGTAAGAAACAAAATGTGAGTGTGAGGGGCCGGAGGGAGGAAAACTAGATTAATGAATGAGTGTGAAGGGCCAAAGAAAGAAGAATAGCAGGAGGAAGTGGTCTCTGCTTGTCAACTCTGCCCTGAGGGGATCATTCATCACTATGGACAGTGTGTATGCATGTGCAAATTTAGGTGGGGTGTGTGTGTGTGTGTGTCACAGTCCACACTCATTGCCTGTGGGTTGAGGACACAGAGGGAGAGAGGGGACAAAGGTTTGTTAGTTTTGGTATGGTCGAAGAGATGAAAGTGCATGTGTGAGAGCACATGTGTATGTGCCATAAATTCATCAGCTGAAAGGAGTTGAGTTTGTGTATGAGACGTGGAAACGTCAGGGACTGATGGCGACAGCGGGGCTCAAATGGAAAGAGTGAAGGAGGGAGGAACAGCTGAAGATGCATCTTTAACCGTTCCTCCCTCCTTCCATCTTTCCCTTTTTCCAGACACTGAGGGAAGTCGGCTTTACGAAACATAAATAAAGCGAGGTAGAATAAAAGGGGCTCGCAGCAACCGCTCCTACACGTTTGAGTCTGTGTTTTTCTCATCTTACATTTCATACATGTCTGTGCTGGTGAAGCTAGACATGGCTTATTTAGCATGGGAATAAATCATAACGTGGAGCTTCTGAGAAGCTGCAGCAAAGATGAAAGAAGGAGAATTAAGGATGTGTAATGCTCATAATAACCTTCCTGTAAGCCAAAGTGTTTCAATGCCACGACACACAACCTCTAATACACGGATACACATGCACAAAAGTAAACACACTGTACTTAGACTTGGTGATTATCTCGCTAAGCTCAGTTCCTCTCACCCTGCAGGCGTCTTGATGCTAACCTGTTGTCTGAGGTTCCGGCTGGGGCCTTCAGAGGGGTTCGCGCTCTAAGACACCTGTGGTTGGACGACAACTCCCTAACAGAGATCCCAGTGACGGCCCTGGACTCTCTGCCCTCCCTGCAGGCCATGACGCTGGCCCTCAACCAGATCACACACATCCCCGACTATGCATTCACCAACCTCTCCGCCCTTGTCGTGCTGTAAGTGACATCTTGATTTGTTTACTTAAAACTCTCCTGAGTCCGGGTTTCTCAACTTACCAGAGAAATGATTTGTTCCGTTGACTTAGAGCAGGGCGGTGATGATTGCAGTGTGGAAACGTTTTTGAGAAAGTCATTTCTGATTTGATGAAAAATATTTGTGGCCTTTGTCCAGGCATCTCCATAACAACCAGATCCAGAGCATGGGCGCACGATGTTTTGAAGGTTTACACAGTCTGGAGACACTGTGAGTATCTCACACACACACATACACACAGACATGATCACAGTACCTCCTCTGTTTCCCAAAACACCAATGCAGGCTTTGTGATGACAAAGTATCAGCAAGTATCAACATTCATCCGGTATGGTAGTGTTTACAACAATCACATTGCCTTAGATTAACTCTAAGATATATGAAGAAATATAACCTCAAAAATGTAATATAACCAAGAGCCATCATTACACTGTCTGACTACAGCCTTGTTCCTTTTTGTGCATGAAAGTGTTTGGTGTTACTTGGAACACCTGAAATTAATGTGTTTCCATAAATCATATGTACCACGTGTGCCAAAGAATAATGAAGTGTAGCGCTAAATAATACAGTCATAATGATTAATATCCTGGTAATTTCAGCAGGTGCTTGAACGTTTCTCAAAACCACAACCAACAAATGAACGACAGGAATGTGAAGATGAAAAGTTCCTCTTTGATTACCTTGAAGTAACATCAACAGATTCCTCTGTGTTTTGTGAAAGTAATTGCTAAGCAGCGGTTGAGGTCAAATATGGCTCAGCATGGCTACAGGAGAGCTGTTTGAGCGCTTCGATAACTAGAGCCTAACCACGCGCCAATATGGAAACCGCAGGAAACTGACGCAGTCTTATGAAAGAGGTGGAGAAAGAAAGCGAGAGAAACGGAGACAACTGTGTCTCCTGCAAAATTCATGGTGGTCTGATGAAAACACCGTTTCTGGCATGCTGCTTAACAACCTGTTGAAGTGTAAAAAATTATGCGTTCCCTTTTATGAGCATGTGTGTGGGCACATGTGAGTGTGTGTGTGTGTGCAGATAAGCATGTATTTCTGCCTGTGCACTCACAAGAGTATGGCCAGCTTAACACTTAAACTTAACAGCCATTATCCATGCTGGGAAATGTGAGGGAACAGGGTGTAAGGCAGGGGAGCCATGGTTAAGGGGATGAAGGGAATCTAGAGAATGGGAAAAAGAGCGATGGAGCTCTCTGGACCAGAATAGTGTGTGTTAAAGTGTTTGGGCCGTCAGCGGCG
Source organism: Enoplosus armatus (assembly GCF_043641665.1). Classification (NCBI taxonomy): domain Eukaryota; kingdom Metazoa; phylum Chordata; class Actinopteri; order Centrarchiformes; family Enoplosidae; genus Enoplosus; species Enoplosus armatus. The sequence goes on from NC_092187.1 coordinate 14,125,359, forward strand.
AGGAGAGACAGATGATTCAGCGGGATAAGATGACAGGTGTCATTGACGTGGGGATTGCGCTGGTATGAGGGGTTAATCTCTCACAGCGGCCTCGCTTATGAGAAATACGAGACCATCTGCATCACCACCACCCTCCCCAACCCCTAGTGTGTATTATAAAATCATTACAACGAGGAGCTGTCCAGGGGACTGCTGGAAAACGTAACAGCATATGCAAACAAGACAGAGCAGACACAGACAGACAAACATTTCCCAACATCCACCGATGGTTGGGGGAAAAACACACATATGAATCAAGAAGTACTATGAAAGGTATTTTTGTTCTCTTATATACTTGAAATGTATAAAAATAAATCCAGCTGACTATAACTGAATACTTTTAGATATCCTTTGACCTGGATGGCTAAGAATCGACAAAGACAGTACACATACATGCATGCAGACACAAAGAACTATGTATGCACTACTACACACTTTTTCCACGTACACAAGCACATCTACAGTACATACTCATACAGTCAAGAAATACAGTAAAACCCCTTTTCCTGCCACCTGCATATGAGCTGTGTCAACCATAGCAACGGCTGTTTTGATACAGCGTTTCCTGGGCAACTAATCAGAGACAGACCTGAATAATCTGGTCAGAGCAGCAAAGGTCAAGGGTCACGTCCAAACTTCACACTCTACAGCTGTCAGCCTCTCAGAGTGGAGAGGAAATGGCTACATATACAGACGCAATCAGACATACTTTCTCACACACAGAAATACAGAATATGATATATGGTTGGATTATGATTTCCATTGCAAGGAAATAAAACCTCCATCATGCCTTGGACTGAATGTTTCAATATATTATTTCATTATGACTGTTTATCTTACTGTCTCTCTATCAGGGATTTAAACTACAATGATCTGCAGGAGTTCCCTGTGGCCATCAGGACACTGAGTAAGCTTCAGGAACTGTGAGTACACACACATACACAAACACACAAAAACACACCTGCCTGACATGACTATCATGGTTGCGTTATCCCAAGTAATCCCGTTAAGTGATTTTAATGTGGCACTCGGATACAATCTCTCTCGCCCTAAGCAGGTGCTGGCTACACACCCACGCACCCGCTCGCCTGCACGTACACACAGACGCACATGCACGCGCACACAAACCATGTTTTCCCCCCAGCTTCAGCAGATGTTCTGCAGTGTGCATATGTGTCACAGATACAGCGTATGCGTGTGTGTTTACATCTCATTTATCCAAAAATGTTTTTCAGCTGTGCAATGGCAGGTGCAACATGAGGACATATGACTTGCCTCTCGCTCACAAACACACTCTGTTGTTTCTCCAAACACACACACACGCACACATACAGAAAATCAGAAACATATTGATAGACTGACTGACTAACAGTATGTTTTTACATTTGCAGGGGCTTCCATAACAACAATATCAAAGCCATCCCTGAGAGGGCCTTCGTGGGAAACCCTCAGCTCCAAACGATGTGAGCTTAATGCTTATTATGTGCACATACTGTATTAGATAAACACATAATTGTGATTTCATGTCAACATTATAACACAACTCACTCCCAAAAACAAATTAATCAGAATATATGTGCAAATCAAAATTCTCTTGCTTTTTTGCAGTCATTTCTACGAGAACCCCATCCAGTTTGTGGGAAAATCCGCTTTCCAGTTCTTACCCAAGTTGCACACACTGTAAGTATGCGGTCAGCACAAACCATTCCAGTGAGTTAGCCCAAACACTGTTTAAATCATCCTCAGTCCCTAGCAGTGAGAGTTGAGTGGACATGTGTAATGGCCTACTGAATGATGTTGTGTTAGCGTATTGCTGTGCTGTGTGCTGATGTGGTAAGAGAGAGTGTGTTGTAAGAACATGTTGAATGGTGTGACTTATGATGTCTAGTGAGACAGCCAAAACAGCCTGTGTTGATGTTGGAAGAAAAATTTGATGGCTGAAATGAGCTGTTAGACAAGCACTGTGTGCACATGCATGTGTGTGTGTGTGTGAGAGAGAGAGAGAGAGAGAGAGAGAGAGAAAGAGAGAGAGCTTTCTGACACTTTCCTCCCTGTTGACTGCAGTTCCCTTAACGGAGCAACTCAGATTCAAGAGTTTCCTGATCTGAAAGGAACCACCAGCCTGGAAATTTTGTGAGTGTCTCCTTTATCCCCAGACACACACACACACACACACACACACACACACACACACACACACCACCACCACACACACGCATAGTATTATTTCATCTAATGGGGCTTCACCATATACAACAACAAACAGTGTGAAAAGAGGTTGAGGTTGAGACACAACCACAGGAGTCCAAGTACATGAGAGAAAAAGAGCGGCGAGATATAAGGATAAGCAGGAGAGAGACACACACACAGAAAGCCAAGAGAAAAAAATAGGTAATATGTGTGTTTTAGGATTCTAGAAGAGAAAGGGACAGAATAGGAGACTGAGAAAAGGATAGGGAGGGGTAAGCTAGTTATGCCATCCAGTGACAGGTTTGGCGAACCTACACAGCTCCCTGTCTGACCAAGTTAGACTCACGGGACTGGGAGATCCTTTCGCTTGCTTGCACTTCAACAATGATCAGAGGATTCTCTTTTTCTCTATAGGACGCTGACTCGGGCCGGTCTCTCAGCTCTCCCTCTGGATCTATGTGAGCAGCTGCCTCGCCTCAGAGTGCTGTGAGTATACACACACACGCACACACACACACACATACACATACACACAAGGGGGGTGAGAGGTACAAAAACTGATACACAAAACCCAACTGTGGACAGTTGTGCCCCCAAGCAATCATTTGTACAATCACTGTGCTATGAAATCCAATCACCCCCCCCAAAATTATTGTCCTGCTATATCGCCTTGCTCACAGAGCCGACTGTTCACCCAAATAATCCTGTCACCCCCATAATTTCCCACGCTATAAATCCACAGCTGGTCACTGTGTTTATGTGTGCTTTGTGTGTTGTTGTAGGGAGCTGTCTTACAACCAGATAGAGGATCTACCCAGCTTTTACCACTGCTCTGCATTGCAAGAGATGTGAGTTCAACCCCCAACACAACTGCACATATCAAAACATTTTTATGTTTCCCTGCATATTCTACATTGTACTTATGTATGCCTACATGTATTTTTTTTTATCAACAGAGGGCTACAGCATAACCAAATCAGGAGGATAGAGTCAAGCACCTTCCAGCAGCTCACCTCTTTAAGAGCACTGTAAGTCAATATTTGTTGTAATGAAATAATCTGAGGAGGGAAAATCACTCATGGTATGATGAGGGGTCACAAGTAGATATTAGTTCATACTTGGTGGTCATGATCAAAAAAGGTTAGGACGCATTGGTCAGAATCAAACTATGTAGACTTATGCGCTATTACTGACATCTAGTGGTGATCGAGATACAACATTCAATGTGTAATTACAATTCCTTTCGGCCCATTTCAGTTCACGCTGATTGTTTTTTCTGTTAGTGATCTGAGCTGGAATATGATCGAGTGGATCCATCCGGATGCCTTTGCCGCGCTTCACTCTTTGATCAAACTGTGAGTAAACACTAGATACATAACTGTCACTAAGACTCTTCTCCCTTTCATCTGGTCCTTCTGCAGTGTCACTCCTCTCCCCTAGAAGGCATACCAAATTTGTGCATCTTTAATTAAAGTTAAGCTGTATGTCAGAGCCTTCACTTTATATAAACACTCCACACTCGACTGCATGTGCCATAGAAAACCTGTTGTCTTTGGCTGAGTCTACAGAGAACACTGATATGCATTTATTGTTTGAAAAACCCTCTGTGTGGCCAGGAGACTCATCTCAGGTCATGCCAATACAAACTGCTTCTTTGTGTGAAGACTGGTTGAAGTATGCCTAACTAAATAAGCAGATGTACTGCATCTGACAGGAAGTGTTATCTGGAGGGAATCTGATCGAGAGTCTTGTCTGAACTGTTTAAAATATCTAAGAGACAAGGCCTTTTTGTTACCAAGGATGACCCTCGGCAATATCTGAAATGAAAACACATTTTGTGAACACTGACTTGCCCTGATCAGACACCCACCCCCTTCTGTTTCTTTCTCAATGCCTTTCTATTTTTATCTCAGGGACCTTACGGAGAACCGTCTCAGCTCAGTACCCGTTGCAGGTTTGGGGGGTCTCACCCATCTCAAGCTGAGGGGCAACACAGAATTATACGATGCCTTCAGTCCTGATCACTTCCCCCGTATGAGGTAACACAAACGCTACCATGTGTCCTTTTATTCTTTCTTACTTAATGTAGTCCCCAACATGAACCTTGTGTTTTGGTTTCTCAGCAAAAATTGATTTAAGATGATAACTTACCCAGGTGTGTATCCCCTGGCTGTAAGGAGCAATGCATCACTTCCCATCCCTTCAATTATCCTTCCTCAAACAATTTTCTATTAATATCTTCAATTTACCAAAAGCAGCCAAGGTTGACAATAAACTAATCACACTGTATCCCTGCAAGCCATTCCTGAACTGAACTTCAACAACGAGGAAGCATTTGTCAGCAGCAAGTTCATTCTTGTTGCAAAGATCACTGAAAGGCCTGGAAAGGTGCAGTGAAGTAAAAATGGAGAGTGAGTTTCAAAGACATAGGAGATGGCAGGTGATCAAGTGGCAATGTCAGCAATACTGTAGAACATCGTCCAAAACAGAACTCTTGGCAGAAAGCCATTTCAAAAGCATTGCACATTGTACAGTAAATGCTTGCGTATAACCATCCACACCAAAGTTAGCTGATCCAGACTTCGTTTCAACTACGTTTTCCCATTAGATGATGGGCAATTGTACTTGATTTTTCATGTATACTCAAGTGCTACAGGAACAGATCCATAAGCACTTAAGCTTGCTTCAGAACATTAATGTGAATATCCAATGTTGTATCTAAAAGCTAAGCTGGAAATGCTCAAGCTCATTAAAAAGAACATCATGCAAGTCATACGGTTTTGTTACCATCCACTTGTTATACCATCTGTTGTGGCATTGTTTTTCTTGGTCTATTGTCAATACTGTTCCATCTGTTTGTTACAGGGTAATAGAGATGCCTTACGCCTACCAGTGCTGTGTGTATGGTTCCTGTGATAGCTACAAGCCGATCAGCCAGTGGGACACAGAGCAGAGCAACACTGACGAGGACCTACACAAGAGGACTGTAGCCATGTACCCTGTCCATGCTGACACACACTGTAAGAAAGCACACAATTTCGATATCTGTGCGAGCATATATACAGAGTGTAACACACATGGTACACACCCAGGATGAGGGGTAAAGTAATACATGGAAATCTGAGCCCCATATGCCTGCACTCATTGCCAAATTATTGACACAAGCCCACTTGAAACATGTCAGGGCCTCACGGAAACCACAGCTACCTGGCAGCTGACACACTTTTACACTTGAGTATTGACCCTTCCATGCATTCCTGTGGTAGGCATACAATATTAACACCAATAAACCAAAATTAAGTTGAAATTAAAACCATTAAACCTACGCCATTAAATCTGAAAATATACAATTGCTCGGTGTAAGAAAAGGTAACAATAACAAAAGATGATTAAAGCATGACATATCACTGATTAAAATTTATTCACCTTTAATTGTTAGAAAAACAGTCATGATGATCAAATTTCCTGCAAGTGCCAATTATCGTCTACAAATGTTGTTTTCTTTTTCTTTCATTGCAAAAGAATCACCTCCCTTGTTGCATCAACCCCCTGTAGCCAGGACCACATACAATCTAACATGCATACAGTATACTGTGTACATTTATGCCCCAATAAGCTGTCATAAAACCAACCAACTGATTCGCCCCAAGGTGTTGGATTTTTAACCCTGACAATGCTTTATTCCAGATGACCCTGACCTGGAGGAGTTCCAACTAGAAATAGAGGAATCCAAACTACAGACCAGTGTCCAATGCACACCGACTCCAGGTAACAGAAGTCACACTGTCAGCCATGATGACCAAGCTGTTATCAACTGGCTTGCAGATTGTTTTGTCACAACTAGTATGAGGAGACTGAGACATGAATTCACCATTTACAGGTTTATCTACAGCTGATTTGTTTGTTTGCAGGCCCTTTCCGTCCCTGTGACTCTCTGTTGGGCAGCTGGCTGGTTCGTGTGGGCTTGTGGTCCATCTCCTTGGTGTCTCTTCTGGGGAACTCCCTCCTGCTCCTGTCCCTCTTCGGGTCACCCGGTTACCTGTCACCGCTCCGCTTCACTGTGGCCTGCATGGGTGCATCCAACCTGCTGACGGGTGTGTGCACATGCACCTTGGCCCTTGTTGATGCTCTAACCCTGGGAGAGTTTGGTCACCATGGTGCCCGCTGGGAGGGGGGTCCTGGTTGTCAGGCAACCGGGTGGGTCTGGGTGTTTGCGTCTGAGGCAAGTGTGTTGCTGCTGACTCTGGCAGCTGTGCAGTGTGGCGTGAGCGTGACATGTGCCCGCGCCTATGGGAAGTCCCCATCCCTTGGGAGTGTACGCACATGTGCACTTTTCTGCCTCACTCTTTCCCTTACCCTTGCTTCTCTCCCACTGGTAGGAGTTGGAGAGTACGGGTCCTCACCTTTCTGCCTTCCCTCACCCCTGCCACCCCCATCCTCTCGACTGCCATCTTCCCTGGGCTTTCCCTTAGCGCTCATTATGATGAACACCCTGTGCTTGCTTATAGTCACAGGTTCATACATCCGCCTTTACTGGGAGTTACTTAGGGGAGAGTGTGAGGGCCTGTGGGACTGCGCTATGATAAAACATGTTGCCTGGCTAATATTCACCAATGGCCTCCTCTATGTACCAGTAGCTTTCCTCTCCCTCTGCTCCCTCCTGGGTCTCCTCTCTCTGGGGGAGGAAGTGCTAAAGTCAGTTCTCCTGCTTCTCCAGCCTCTGCCTGCCTGCCTCAACCCCCTCCTCTTCCTCCTTTTCACACGAGACCACTCCCAGTTTTTCTTCTGGCCTCACCCCAAAGCGCTTCCACAGCTACGCCGGGACCGCACCCTGGACTCGCTGGTTTCTGTGGAGACAGAGAAGAGCTCCTGCTCTGATTCGTCGACACAGGTGTCACTTGCTGATGCTGATGCCCTGTACAGTGGGGGGCCCCCACTCCAACCCCGACTGGATCCAATCCGGTTTTCCCACTGCTCCTCTACTTCCTCTGTTCCTCTCATCCCTTGCCAGATACCCACTGCCAGAGATAGAGACAGGGTGACAGAACGAGGGAGCCTGAACGACGATGAATGTCTGAAGAGTTTGGAGCAAGATGTGATTCATAACACTTGCCCTCTGTATCACTCTACCATGACTCCCTCTCTCACCTCTAATCCATGAGCCTCCAAGCTAGTGGTCTGAATAGCTGGGACACTATGGACACTCAAGGACCATCATTGAACGGCAGCAGCAAGACCAGCTCTGGGTTATCAATCCTCAAGCACCTCAGAATGAGTCCACACAGAGACTGTAGAGTACTCAAGAGAAGTCTATGAGAACACAACAAAGTGCCTCTGAAAATGGAGAGTACAACTAAAAGTTCCCTTCACAATAAAGACTATTAAAGGAAACGCCACGATACAACATGACTGCTATAATAAAGGACCATTTCAGACACTACCCAGTGGACTGCGTCAGTCATGGACTTGCATGACAAAAAAAAGCTACAATAAAAGCTTGTTAATTACATGGAAAATCTAAGCATCAGACAAATCAATGGTTTAGCCAGGGGTAATTTAGGTAGAACCAGTAGAATTTTAAGTGTAAATGTTTATACTGAAATGTGATGATGAGACATGCAGCTTAGAGGTTACAGATTGTTTGGTTATATTTTAAATGGAGTTATCTTATTTTTGTTTTTTAAATATAAGTTCTATCCTATTGCTAAGGTCTATTTCAAAGAAAGGGAGTCATCATCAGACACACCAGGACATTTTACCAGAGTAAGCTAACATTTTTCATTCACAGAAATGTTATTGTCATATATATTTCTTTGCAACTGTGTAATAGCTGTTATAAAAATGTTATTCTTTATGTGGCCGCCAAATGCAACAGGAAACAGATCGCACATACAGTTTACATGATTTTGTCTCAAATATGCAACTCTGCCCAACAGGAGGCAAGCAGTTATACAGACTGAATGGGATGTAGCTATTTTTCCACAGACATTAGTGTAGGCTAGCAATATGTACATACAATGTAACTACCTCTGAACTAGCATGGTATTGACTCACTACAGCCTTAAGATGTTTGTCTCCCTTTTTATATGATAAACAACAAATATATAATTTTATATATTAAGAAATAAATCCTTAGTTTGTAAAAAAAAACCTTGCTATTTAGGATGTACATACTTTGTATACAACTGGTAAGCATATGTTTGAATAAAATTATCTTCATACTGTATATACACACACACCAACCACTCTGCTCATGCAATTGTGAAACACACCTTCACACCACACAATAAATCAATGTATACATTAAATAAGTCGAACCATCACTTTGTGTTCAAAATAAACTTTAATATCACAACACAAACATAAACATTATACATATAAATATGTTGATATTTCTGCATTAAGAACAGGAATGCATACATAGTAAATAGAAGTAGGTAGCCCTAAATTAAAATGTAAAATCATAGTCTTTACAAGTTGACAGGTGTATAAGGCATGGTGGCACTCGAGAATAGAGACTCTTCTTTTCTGGCTCTAGCAAGCGAGATAGAGACTACACACAGGTTCTCTTTGCTGGCTCCTCTGCCTCCTGTTGTGCACCCAAACCCTCTCTTTTGCGAGATGAAGCTTTCTGATCTGAAGTATTTTCTTTGTTGCTCTCCACGACTCCCTGAACGAAGGCAGATACAAATTATTTTACCCAATGATGGCATTGCCCATCTATGCTCCTCCACATCCCAAAACTGATAAGTCTGAAATGTGGAGGTCATACTTGAGTATGTATCAAACAGTCTGCATCAGTTTGTTGCAAGTGAATATTAACTTAGCAGACAAAATTCTAGAGGGTACACAGCGACACCTTGTGGGTAAAATATACCACTACATACAGCTAATACAAAGACAGACAGTACAGTGCTGTGGAGCAAATGACAATCATGTCACCCACTAAGAATAATGTCGCCTGTCCGAGAAGGTCAGTTCATCCATCCATCAATCAATTACAACTGCTTCATCCATAGAGTGACTTACCATGTTCTTTTGAACAGCATGTTCTTGTGTCCACTTCCTGGCCTTCTCTGTGAACGTCTTTTTGTTGTATTTGAACTCTGATGACTGCATTCAAAAAATGTAAGCATCTCTTTACAAGTGTATATGGTGGAGATACACAATTGATCACAGTATCAAAATTCAAATGCTCTCTACTGCAGTTTTAAGACCACAAGAGGCTGCATTTTTGTGGCAAGAGGTTAAAGGTGTTTCAGACTGACATCTAAAGTTATTCTAGCATTTAGCAAAAACTCTGGCTTTTATTATACGTTTTTAATGCTTTTCCAGGGGCAGAGTATAATCATAGTGTTATTTAGTTCTCAGTCATTCTGATATCCAAAAACGTTTTTTTTTCTCTCAGCTCTATTGTCAAATATACATATTTGTATTAATATATTAACAAGGTGTATCAAGGTTATGTTACTTTAACAGTAAATGCAAGATTATGTGTGACTCACTATATCAGCCATGAGTGGGTCGTCTGGATTGGGCTCAGCCATGAGAAGCTGAATGGAGGTGAGCACTGTGGAGATGTTTAGGGATGGCTTCCAGGCTCCCTGAATAAAATGAGAAAATTAAAAAACATTGAATCTAACTGCTGTTAGCTGGTATATCTACTCATTTATTTAATAGCAGACAAACAAAACCAGATGATGGAGCTGAAACAGGAACTATTTTTTCAGTTGTTTGTAATTCTTAACAACCTTGGGCGGGAGTTTGAGAGCATCATGGCAGATCCGGCCTGAGTTGTCAATGTTTGGGTGGTAGATGGGGGTCAAGAATCGTATTTTGGGTGGCTCAAATGGGTACCTGCGAGAGGAAAACAGCAGTCATACTAGGCTGCAGTAGTTGTTTATAACATGGAAACGAGAGAGAGAACACCTCCACCAATGTTAAACCTTTAAGGAAATGTACCTCTCTGGGACCTTGATCTCCAAGGAGAAGAGTCCACCTTCATATGGAGTCTCTGTTCCACCCACTATCTCTGTAAACCAGAAGAAGGGGAAAATGCATGATCAGATAGATAAAGCATACCTTTAGCTTGCCGTATATGTGGCATATTGCCGAGAACAAATGCAGTCTTAGTTATTTTCGTTTGAAAGCCTTCACGCTGAGAATACTTACGTGCCCGGAGGTCGTCTATCCGTTCCTCGGTCTGCCAGCATGTTATCCCGGGAGGCGGCTCGGTGCTCATCATCTGAAGTTCACGCTTTAAACGGGAAGCCCTCTGCATTCTGCTAAACAGAGAACGGAGTGAACGGAAACGAGGCTTCATTAATGCAACACAAACACCAATCAATAAGAAGAGGCGACCCCTCGTGTATTCATATATTAGTTTTGACCAGACAGAAAATATTCACTCGCTTTATAGTTTAGTTAGCTATGGTTGTTCAATCAGTGTTCCATCAGTTAACACCTAACTTGTCACCTATTCTAACGTTAGCTATCTTGTTGAAAGCTCCAAGCTAACATTTTAGCCTGCTAAATGATGTGCCTATGGAAACATGTTAGCATGTCTTGACCGTGGTCAGAATAAGATGTTGTTTACTCGATATTGAATCGCAAACGCTTACTTTTCTCCAGCTTTGACAACTGTCGTCCACTTCGGCTAAACTTTTTAACTTCACAACACCGTCCGACAGCCTGTTTTGGATTTCCCTCTCCCTACGTCATCAACACCGCCCGCGTTCAACTTCTTCTTCTTCTTCTTCTTTTTAATGGCGAATTGCTCCCAACCGGAGCACGATCGCCACCCACCGTTGAATTGCTGGTGTTGTTTTTAATTACGATTTTTTCAAACATGAAACGGCGTCTCCTGGCCTGTTTGAGACAAAAATATATGTTTGTTTTCGAGTCACTTTCTTTCTTTCTACTTATTCGTCTTTCGGACAAACCACGAGCTTCATTGGCATTCTCTCCAAATCCAAGTCTATCTTTAGAAACTTTGTCTTTGTCTATATCATAGGGATAATTCAGTGCTGAACACTGGACGCTGGTAAAGGATTATTATCACACACTTATCTTACAGCTCAAACTCAGTTGAATGTTTCTATTCCATTTTTTTTTACTTACAGTACAATCACCCCTCCACACACACAGTTAATGTATATCAAGAATTTTCTTCAAGATGAATAATCTTAGTTCACGTGTATTTACTTTAGTGACAGTGGCAGTTATTTGATATATGGCCTCAGTCCAGTGGAGCCAGCAGCTTTTCAGACAGAAATTAACAGCAGTGCTTGGAGAGAAAACAAACAACCAAAAGCTATGTTGTGATACCATATCAAACCATATCAAAGAGCCCTACAAAAGAATAAAATATAGTGTATTTCTGAAGCCCAGTTCTACACCTCTGTATCAAGGAAATATTCAGCAAATTAGTTATATGATACAGTGTAGCCCAGCTGAGAGGTAGGCAAGATTTTAAATGAAATGAAAACAAATCATACACAGACACTTTGTTCCTGTGTCTGTGATTTGATTTTAATGTGGCATGGAAAATGCTACAATGAAAAACAATTCAGTTATTCATTTAACATGTGTTTTTCATTTAATTATGACACAGTAAATGCATGAAAAGCAAATACAAGTAACTAAGTGTATTGTCTTTCCCTGTATTTCTGTGTTTGATTTGTTTTCATTCAATCATTTAAAATACACACAATCTCTCATTTGCAGTTAGATTTCAATCTCATGTTCAGGCTTTGGCATAAATAGCCTGAAAAGTAAAGCGTTTGTGCCGTCTGTCTTCCATTCTGACGTCAGTGAAGCCGGAGTCTCTCAGAGCTGCCATGTAGGCCTCCGGGCGCCAGTTTTCCCCTGGCATCACTCGCTTTGCTGCCAAAGTAGCCACATGGAACAGCCTCAGCGTGGTCACCATCATGCCTCCTGGGTGGGTTAAAGAGAGAGAGAAAAACACATTTGTGCAGAGAAGCATCACTAAAAGACAGTGATTGCTCAGAAAGTCAAAAGTAGGAGTAATATACCATCTGTTGTATAATCCCCCCCCCCCCCGGGGATCAATAAAGTATTTCTGATTCTGACAGTTTTTAATTTGGACAACAAATGTGCCTTGATAATATAGCCTGTCTTGCTGTTACAACATCATATCCTACCTGGTTTCATTACCCGATGTATCTCTGTGGCTCCCTTCCTGAGGTCAGGCCAGAAGTAGTAGCAGTTACAATGAAAGACTTTATCTACAGTACGGTCTGCCAGAGGCATTGCTGCTACATCACAGTGGTGTAGAGTCACTTTACCATTGGCCAGAAGTTCCTTCAACCGCTCACTTGCCATCTGTAAGAGAAGAAAAGGAGAAATATTCTACTATATGTGTTTAAGTAGAGATTTCTTAGCTTTTGTCTGCCTGTTCTCCAGTTGGTCATAGTTTGTATGTGGCAAGTTTAGGAAGGCTAGAGATCCTGTGTCCTGTACTTTGTTCTTTTAAGACAGCTTTTTTGTAACAAACTTTGAGGCATGCATGGGATAAACAAACTTGAATTTAAATACTTTATTCATCTCCTTATTAATTCCTTATTATCAGGCTGTCCCAATAAGTCCCTGAGGACTCTCCAGCTGATTCAGAATGCTGCGGCACGTGTACTGACAGGAACCAGGAAAAGAGATCATATTTCTCCTGTATTAGCTTCGCTGCACTGGCTCCCTGTAAAATCTAGAATAGAGCTTAAAATCCTTCTCCTGACCTACAAAGCTCTTACTGGTCAGGCACCATCATATCTTAAAGAGCTCATAGTACCCTATTACCCCACTAGAGCACTCCGCTCCCAGAGTGCAGGGTTGCTTGTGTTCCTAGAGTCTCCAAAAACAGAACAGGAGCCAGAGCCTTCAGCTATCAAGCTCCTCTCCTGTGGAATCGGCTCCCAGTTTGGGTCCGGGAGGCAGACACACTCTCTACTTTTAAGAGTAGGCTTAAAACTTTGCTTTTTGATAACGCTTATAGTTAAGGGCTGGCTCAGGCCTGCCTGGACCAGCCCCCTAGTTATGCTGCTACAGGCCTACACTGCTGGGGAGACTTCCCATGATGCACTGAGCTTTCCTCTTCTCCCTCTCCATCTTTACACATTCATCTCCCTCCAAAGCATGTTACTAACTTTATATCTTCCCCAGAGTTTCTTTGTGCTTTGTCGTCTCGCAGGTTCCTGTGGATCGTGGTCCTGGTACGCCTGGGTGCTGCCACCATGGGCCTGCCTGACTCTCATCACTACAGTTATCATGTTTAGTCGTAGTTCTGTTACTATTAAAGCTGTTATTGCTATTATTAATCTCAGCTATTATTACAGATGTAACTACTATTATCAATCACATTTCCATTATTATTATAATTATAGCTGCTATTTCTACTGCTAGTGCTGCCATACATCTCTACCTGTCTGCTTGTCTGTCCATCTGTCTGTCTGTGTCTCTACATCTATCTCTCTCTCTGTCTCTTTCTGTCTGTCTATCTGTCTCTCCCCCTCTCTCTCTCTCTCTCTCTCTCTCTCTCTCAAACCCAACCGGTCAAAGCAGATGACCGCCCACCTAGAGTCTGGTTCTGCTCGAGGTTTCTGCCTCTTAAAAGGAAGTTTTTCCTTGCCACTGTCGCCAAAGTGCTTGCTCATGGTGGGAACTGTTGGGTCTCTGTAATAACATTATAAAGAGTCGGTCTAGACCTGCTCTATTTGTAAAGTGTCATGAGATGACTTTTGTTGTGATTTGGCGCTATATAAATAAAATTGAATTGAATTGAATTGAACTCTGTCAGTATTCATACTTCACCTGATGCATGTACTCTGAGTAATCAACCCCTATTAGGCGGCCTGTGGGCTCTGTGAGCAGTTTGGCTGCGGACTGCAGACCCAGTCCCGGGCCGTGACCCAGCTCCAGCACTGTGTCCCCGGGTTGGATCCCACACAGCTCCACAGTCCTCTCCTCAAGGAGCCGGTTGCGCACCGTGAGCAGCTTACCAACCAGCCACCCAGCCACTGATCGGGTTGGGTGACCCAACTGTTTCCCCACTTTTTCAGCCCACATCACTGCAGAAAGCTAACCTGAAAAGACATGTGGGCATTTTGATACAGATGGCCACAAAACTATTTCGGAGACTTATTTAAAATACAATGCAAATCATTGTAAATAGCTCAGTGACCTCATGTTTTACAAATGATGACTATTTTAAGCACTTGTCTTCTATTAGTGTGGGGATTATATGGCTTGAAAATGCATTAAAATAGTGCCATCTTGATGTAAAATACATTAATTAAACGTCAGTGGCACTATTTTAATATTTCAGACATAATAAACTTTGTATGACCAGACTCTTTTTTTCCCCCGAAACAAAAAAAAATCTGATCAAATTTCAGATAATCAAGTAAGTATTCAGCAGAGAACAGTTATGATCCGGATACTTCAAGATCAGGGGATCAGGTGAAACACTGGGTTGGTTGGAGTCTTTTACAGTGGTTTTCGTGTCATTTTGAGTTGGACTTCGTCTTCTTACATTAAGTTAATGTTTAATCTGCTGTTTAACCAATGAATAAATAAAATAAAAAGAAACCCCAGAGAGGCACTTTGTAGAATTTGAGAAGGCTGCTGCAAATTGTATGTTATTACTTCTGTTATTATTATAATTTCAACACTTTCACCTGCACTAGATTTAATGTACGTTTGTAAATTACGGCATGAAGCAGTGAACCAAGTCTTCTCTCAGCCAGAGGGATTTTATTCTGACAGGGCACGACGCATGTCATGTTCCTGCAGGTATTCCAGCTGTGATATTCATGATCATTTCATCACTGTATATTAGATATACTTTATAGACGGTATAGCCGATGGTACTGTATATCAAATAGATATAGCCTCGGTGAAAGTTTTCCCAGTGTATAAGCTCTGTGGTTGGGGGCGTCGCATGTCCATGAACTACAGTAAACTTCGTGTCTCACCATTGTGGCTGCACTATTGAACATGTTTCTCTATAGCGATACTTTCCTGTACAAACACCTTACCTAGTTAGTCGTTTAGTAGTGTGATCCTGTAAGCAGCGAGTGTTTGGTCTCCTGTTTGGTCTTCCTGTATGTAAAGAGGGGGAGGAGGAGGAGGAGGAGGAGCTCCGGGCACTATTCCTGCGTTACTGGCGCACGCGCTGCACTGTCCTGTAGTCTCTCATTAACTTTATCCACCCTCTCTCTGTGTCTTAGTCACTCACTTCCTGCATTTTCATTTATTTTCCCACCACAAGAATTCCTCATCTGAAACCCGTGAAAACACACAGGGGCAGTCCCCCCCCCCCCCCCCCCCCCCCCCATTGTTCATTTAATATAAAAGATACTTTATGACACTATGCAACGCTCCCTCAAACATGCTGCTGGTCTTGACAACATCGTACTCTTATCAATTGCAGTCAAATGGGAAAATGTTCTCTGCGGTTGCTTCCTCCAGTGAGCATGTTTTGCGCACACCCCCCTGCAAAGATTCTCTTTCTTTCGTTTTCATTTCCCGGAAGGCTCGGATGTGAAAATAGTAGCGTTTTATATCTTCGAGTTATGTTACATTCAAATTTCATTTCAAATGGAGTCTGAGGAGGTTTGATATGCAGTTTGTGTCGTTTATTGGAAAGTTGTATCTCTGCTAATAAGGAAATCATCCTGTTTCTTCGCACAGTCGTACAGATAAAGGACATTTCCATGGAAAACCTTTCCCCGCAACCTTTGGTCAAGGTAAGTTACAGGAAGCTATAACTATATATATATATTTTTGATTTAGAGCTTTACATTTTAGTCCGTGGCCAACTGCTATTGTTTAAGCTACTGAATTTTTAGATTTTAGGTCTGCTTTGCTTTATCTATACTGCCACTAAGTGGTGTCAATGTGTACTTGTGGGCACGTGTGTGGATGTTTTGCAGCAAGAAAACGGAGCAAGCAGTCCTCCATCCACAATGCATGGAAGGCAAGTCAACATTCCCCTCAGTGTGCGTCACCCCCCCCCTAACCAGCTTCCTTTGGTTAGCCCCCCCTCTCAGGAAGATCTATGGCATCTACCTGGACGGCTGAGTGAGTCAAACTCTCTTCTCTGTTTGACTTTTACCTGAAAGATACCACTCCATCAATAACATGCAGCAAAGGAGACGCAGCAGCCTCTGCTGAAGCACAGACGCCTGTGACAGTGTGTGTTTGAACATGTTTTCTAGGAATAAACCCGTCTCTGTGGGATAAGGAGGACGTTGCCCACTGGCTCCACTGGGCTCAGAAGGAGTACTCACTGCGCCGGCCTGAAAAGGGACGCTTTGAGATGAACGGTCGAGCCCTGTGCCTGCTCACCAAGGAAGACTTCAGACGCCGCTGTCCCAGCTCAGGTAGAAATGAGTGTGTGCGTGTGTGTGTGTGTGTGTGTGTGTGTGCAGAAAGAGAGTGTGTTGACTGGTTTCCACGCCTGTGCTTTCATATGCACCCCCTGTTTTCCCACAGGTGATGTTCTGTATGAGATCCTACAGTGTGTAAAGCAGCAAAGGAGGAGTGTTGTCCGTGACCCCCCAAATATGTCTCCCTCCCTGGCAACTGGACACATCCAGTGCCCAGCCAGCAGCCAGATGCCTCCTCAGTGTGTCCAAGAGTCCCAGCCTTCCTCAGCCAATGACACCCAAGGTCAGTAACGTCTAGGAGTACATCTTTAAACATATACAGAATCAGTCAGAATCTGTTTTATTGACCATGTATGTTGACACGTACAGGGACTCCAGTTCTCATTAGTTCACAATATAAAAGGACAATACAGATACAGACCTTCAGCTAAACAGAGATGTCAAACTTAAACAAAGCGCTATAATATACTGGGAAGATATGGACAACAAACTTTCAATATTGAGGTCAGATTGGTATGCACAGGGTCGTGGTATAAATAGTGCATGGGTGCATTACAGTGCAAAGAACACACACACACACAGAGCGCAGTGTCCACACACAGTTGATTGTTTGGGTGTGTTGCGTATCAAATCAAACTTGTTTATCCTGGTTAGATTGTGACGCGAATACTTCCTGATCACCCACATGTGCATGTGCAAACACATCATGCAGGAATTCAGGCTCTCTCCTACGTTTGTTTTTCTGTACTTACGAGGACCCCCATTGGCTTCTTAGTCCCAGACACTAAAGTTTAACCCTGACCAATTTATGCTCACCCTCAACCCTTATGCTTTGTCAGATTAGTCTTTCACTTTCCTTTTGTGTACATGTGAGGACCACGGGGGTAAAGAAGTAATCACAATGTCAAATGACATGTAAAATAAAATGAATAATGGCCACTTTCCGGGTGTTAAGTAGTTGTTAAGTAGTTTAAAAAACTGCAATGAATCATATGTAATGTACTATGTTATGCATGTAGTATGTTCTTGTTTGCAGCTGCACCCATCAGATAAACTTTCCACTTTAGGTGAGGACATTTAACCCTTCTACCCCAGTTGAAGAATACAATCACGCACACTCCTTGTTTGTCCCTACCATAAAAAAAAGGTGCTTTCCATTATAGAAAGTAGGATGTGTGCCAGTGGGTGTGCCATGGTTACCTGGATACCAATTATCTTACAACTCCAGAGTCCAAAACAATGACTTTGTTTTACTTTCTGCGTGCAACTAGTGAAATGGCCTTGTCGTGTTGTACATTGCATTAGTCATTAATGTACAATATTCAAACTGCTGTAAAATCACTTTTGCTTTCTGTTTAACTGTTTTTCACAGTTCCTCATATTTCTCTCTCACAGTTTCCCCCGCTTTCACAACTGCAGTGTCGGCATGTGTTGTAACCACTGTGACCAGCCAGCCACAGCCCTTGTCACCTCTCAGAGACAGTCCCTTGATCCTTTACTCGTACCCTGCTCCACTCACACATAGTAGTGGGTATAACAAATGACAATATCAGAAATATGCCCTGCAGTTGTAATTATTCACTGCGATGCCTAATTTTCTGACCTTTCTCTGTCTTTGTTGCTCTCTGTATCTTTCCTCGTCTCTCTTTCTTAGATGGATCGGCAGCCGTCTTTACATCGCCCCACAACCAAGTCCAGTGTCATCCCCAAACGGAGAGCATCACCCAGGAGCCGCTCAACCTGTCCAGTCGAGAGAAGCCAAGGAGCCTGCTGCACAAAGCCAACGGCCGCATCCCAGGTAGTGTTACGTCAATTTATTAACATATTTACTACAACATTCACATGGGAAGTATACAAAAACAAATGCATTTTGTCCTGGAGAAGGTGCACAGTTATGTTAAAAACTGCATCAAGCCATTTTTGACCACCAGGGGGTAGAAAAACTCATAGACACAAGCCTTTGATACACTGTCAGCTTCTGACGTTATTGTATATTTAGACATCCACAAGACTCATTATTCACTCATCATTCATTCACCTTTTGGTCCTTTAGTCCTCTATGGTGCTCTGTTTTTGGTGGGGCAGAGCAAAGAGCAGTACAGACTGGAAAACCTCAGCTCTGAGCTGTAAATAGATGCAGACTGGATGAACTTTATTGAAAGGAGTCATTTTATTCTCTATTCTATAATATCGCTTAAAGGAGTTTTAAGAGCGACAGTCTTACAGATGTATACATGCTTGGATGTGAACAGGGCTTTGAGATTGATAAAAAGTAAAAGTTATTTCATTATGGATATTTAATAGAGCTTTAAATAACAATAATTGTTGATGTATATGTTTTGGCAACATGAGTCTTATTGCTGTTTTAATCATTGCCAGAGTGCAGACTACTGTGGGACTATGTGTATCAGCTGCTGTGTGACGACCGTTACCAAGAATACATCCGATGGGAAGACCAGAACAGCCTGGTTTTCAGGGTGGTCGACCCCAATGGACTGGCACGTCTCTGGGGAAACCACAAGGTGAGCACCCAGGTCTGTGTGGTTCAGGGAAAATGAACACACAGGTGGAGCGACAAACCAGCAAAAACAGGGGACATGATGTGATGAAGTGTGATCTCTTTTTGCAGAACCGAGACAATATGACCTATGAGAAAATGTCCCGTGCTTTGCGCCACTACTACAAGCTCAACATCATCAAAAAGGAGCGAGGACAAAAACTCCTCTTCAGGTCTCTGTCCCTTTCTCTTTGTCATTCTTCTGTCTGTTCCCCTCAACAACACACACACTTATTTTCATTGCCCCTTCTCTGCCTCCCCTCAGGTTTCTGAAACTCCCACAGGGCATCAGCAGACCGCAGGCTGACCCTGTTGAGTCCCCAGAACACACCCCACCTGAGAACGGGGACTTTCCAGACAGCAGTCCTACTCATGAGTTCAGTGAGGACCATTTTGAGGTTTCCCCTGATCGTGCTTCTCCACAGCTTCCTCCATAGAAAAAAACAGTGTATTAAATGCCCTAAATACAATACAACAACACAAATGATTACAGAATAATATGGAGATTGTCAGAAAATAACCCATGCTTGTACAGGTTTAACAAAATGCACTATTAGGAATTTTTGCACTGTGAGATAGCTTTTCATTTTGCTGTGAATCAATGTATGTGTCACTGTGATCAGAATGAACACTAATATCAAGGGACAAGGAAAACTGTGAAAGAAATCACATCAATATTCAAACAGTCAAATAATCATCAGAACTTAAAATTCTCAGGCTTGCTCAGCATAATTGCAATCCAAAAGATGCACTCATTTTCATATACTATATAGGTCTTGCAGGTTAGTGGCAGAAATGAGTGTGAAGTTGTTCCAGTTTGTGTTGCAGGTTAAATGCCAGTTTGTACAAGTTGTATTTTAGTTTGCTTTATCAACCTCAAGTCGAGGTATTTAAGTGTGAAATCTGGTGCAGTGTTTAAATTAATTGTCAGTGTTTTTCCTGCTTTGTAAAATAAAAAATTTGTATGGTACCTCCCAGATTTTATTAATACATTTATGTTTATTTAAATACTCAAATGATGTCTTACAACATGTGACAGTTGATCACTCATGCGGTGTAAATCCTTTCATGGAATACACAAACTACTTAAAAACAAAAAATATGACACAGACTGGTCAGAATTACAGACTTACTAACATATGCCTGTTTTTTTGGCTAAATGCGTCACTTACAGCATTTGCAATGTGTGCCTGCAGGGGATGCTGTGGTAGCATGATAACCTGTAGCTCAGCTGCTGATATAATAACTTGACCTACAAGAGAGCAGAAATTGGGACATTACACAATTAGTTTACTTTATTCCACCATGATAATTCACTCAGTATCTATACTGCCTTGTGTCATTATAAATCAGTGACACTAGTAGAACAGACTGTTTTTTGTTGAAACCTGTAAGACATCTTTATTATCTGTGTATTATATGAAACCAGTGACTAATGGAAAGTGTTTTATTAATATAGAAAAAAACACATTTTACTGTTTCACTAAAAAAGACAAAATAGAAGATTCAGATGAAGATATTAACATTTGAATCCTTGATTAGGAAATAGGAAAAGACAAAAATTGAAATATAAAAGAATAGAAAACAGTCACAGAATTTGCTTCCTAAGTTGAACCCAAATGTTAATAACTTTGTTAAGATTCAAGATGTAAAGATTTGTTTGTCACATACTTTTCATTGTAACTAATAATGAACTTAATAACTAAAGCGATTTAGCTGTCCTTGAAAGCTGTTACTGTGAAATCCTAAAAGAGTCTTTTAGCAGAGTCTGCTAAAAGTACTAAAATACAGGTCCTGTTTTTGTTTATTTGTACTTTCATGGATTTGTACTTTTCATTCAGTAGTTCAGCATATTTAGTAGTATCACATGGAAACCAGTCTGACATAAGCAAACTAAAATCATCTTAGCTTTTAGGACACAAAGTCAGTGAGAGCATGGCATGTTACATCACGTGGGCATGACCAATATGGTATGTCTAATTGAGATTGGTTTAAAAGCACTGATTGTGAAAGCGTCAACCATTTTCACTGGATAGCTCATCTCATCCTGCTTTATCTGGGTCTACTTTTGAAAGACAGAAAGGAGTTTTGGTCTCAAATTGATTATCATTGAATTGATAACTCAAAGCCATTAGAAAATGGCCCCAGGAATTTCCAGTTGTCACTATCGTGAAGTTCCTCCTTCCATCTCCTTCTCTGGATCTGGATTCATGGCCACCTACCAGTTAGGGGTTGCCCAGTGCCTCCTAAATTATGCACCCTGGATACTGCGCACAGCACCTTGTGTCCTGGGTGCATCTGCGGGGTCTCTGGTGGCAGCTGCTGTAGTCTGTGAAATGAGCCTAAGTAAGTGACTTTATCTGTTTTTTCTAAATCTACTTCTGTAGCATGTAAGTACTGTTTCTCACTCAATGTCTTCTATTTTACAGTTGCTATACAAGATGAGATGATTAATTTTGCCAAACAAATGAGGGCTTTTACGCTTGGACCATTTAACCCCTCGATCAATGTTTTCCACTGGTTAGAGTCAATTTTACACAAACATCTTCCTTCTAATGCGCACCAACTGGCCAGTGGGCGTCTTGCTGTGGCTATGACCCGCATGAGTGACAGCAAGCTCATTATCATGACTGAGTTCCAGTCCAAAGAGGATGTAGTACAGGTGAGTTGCAGATTCACACCCAGTAAGAGAGTAAGTAAGAAAAACACTTACAAAACACATTTCTAAGCATATAATTTTTGTTCCCAGGCTTTGCTATGTAGCTGCTTCGTGCCTGTGTACTGCGGTATGCTGCCTCCATCCTTCAGAGGAGTCGTGAGTATTTGATGGCACTTTCCACGCACTCACTCCCAGCACATTGTTTGGTCCGTATCATAATGTATGTGATCTTATCTCACAGCGTTATGTGGATGGAGGTTTCAGCAGCATGCAGCCAGTACTGCCTGCACCCTGCAGTCAAGTCCTGACGGTGTCTCCATTCTCTGGAGAGATAGACATCTGTCCTACGGACACACCTTGCATGTGGGACATGGTAGTGAGTGGAACCACCCTGAAGGGCAACATGGCTAACAGCTTCAGGATCATCAATGCTCTCTACCCCATGGCTTTAGAGGTCAGACCCAGATGCATTAAATTCTCCATGTGCAGACTTTTGTTCTCAGTCTATTATGGTATATTGTTAGCTAGGTTAACTAGTTAGGTGGGTAAAACAATGACCTCATATTTAACATTTTTAGAAATGCGGTACAAAAAACTTGTGTTTGATAACAATTGGGACTCAATTAAACACTTCAGAAAATCAGATTTTTTTCTTTTGAAGATGATCTCATAGTGCTCATGCTACTATAACCCATAAACATATCTGTCCACCTATATGTTTTAGTAAATTCTTTTTCTGCAAATAATAATAAGAGTCTAGATGGGATGACCACACCCCTGTTGATGAATCGATGTGAGTTAAGGGCACTTGCCCAACAATAATCAGAATCAGAAACTGTTTATTGCCAAGTAACATACATTACAAGGAATTTGCTGTGGTCTGATGGTGCTACATTTTTTAAACATATAATATATAATCTGACAGACACCGTTCAAAAAAGACCAATTTTGTAACATTTAATTCTATTTGTGTGTTATTCTTTCTCTATTTAGACCCTGGAAGAAGCCTACGACAGCGGATACAAAGATGCCATTAATTTCCTTGTGAACAACGGTGGGTCAACTGTATCTACAGAGAAAGAAATTGCATAAATTGCCTAACTGAAGATACTGTTAGTGTAATTTTTGTTAAGCGCAGACTCTCTCTGACGTACTTCTTTTATATCCTCCCCTCGTGTGCAGACCTTGCCCCATATTTGATATTACACAAAGTATCACAAGGGCCACTTAACTACAACCAAACTAAAACGTGGACACGTCTGGATTCCACCATAGAGGAGGAGGAGGACATGAAGGTGGAAAAGGAGACGGCTACACTGACATCTTCTATAGACAACAGACACAGACAGACGGACAGCTCTACTGAACATGATTGGATCGGAAGTCGACCAATTAAAGAACCTCCTTTCGATTTTGACATGGTAAAGAATGGTATGGCTGGCACACGCACACACACACACACACACACATATATACACCTACACACATTCAACAGACAGTGTTTAACAGCCTGCTCTGATTTAAATTAAAATGTCAATACAGTGTTAGCAATGCACTAAAGCAATCAAAGAGACTGTCACTCGATTTTGTAAGTCACATTATGTCTTGTTCATTGCAGAATTGAGGCTGAAGCAAAGCATTCACGTATTTACACTAAGCCTTTGTAAAAATTGTTTTTGTCAACATTTGTGTTTCAGTTCTGCTGGGCAACGTGGTGACCTACCTGAGCATGTTTGGACTCACTGTGAGAATCTTATCCCACCTGCTCCTACCACTCATGCTGTCGTTTTACGCCGTACACCAGAGTAGGCACAGGTAATAAATACACTCTCAACAAAAAAATTGTAAGAGAGTTAGATGAGAAGATCGAACCCACTCCCAGACAGAGGCAGGCTAGCTGGCTGTAGCTTCATATTATTTAGCATAGAGACATAACAGTAGTATCAATCTTCTCATCTAACTCTTCGGCAAGCAAGCAAATAAGCATATTTCCCAAAATGTTGAACAATTGGTTTAAGACAGATCTAGAGACATTGACATCCAGTCATTTGCACTGACTAATCCAGACCAATTCAACCCACATCATAGGCTACTTAACCTTGGCAAGACTATGGTTTGGTTATGCACGTATACAGAGACACCAACATCAATTTATTTGAAATGTATTCTAATTTGGTGTGCAGTATTTCAGTGAGTCTTTTCTCTCTCTCTCCCAGACTGAAGATGTTGTTCAGGCAGGCACCTGAGTTGGTGTTCTGGACTTGGCATGGCATGAAACACTTTACATTCTTCTTTTTCAACGTAGTTGTCTGTAGCCTCAAGAAGAATATGAGAGACCGGTAAGACCGCATCCTTTATTGAATCGTTATTAGAGGCCGGGCAGGCCAAACTTCGTTGGCTGGCATTGTGGGCTAACAGTCCTGATGATGGTGCTACAGCAACCGTCTAAAGTTTAAAACTTATTTACTTATTTAAATTAGTAACAAATCGATCGTACATGCTACAGCTTTGCAACTTTAGGTTAGGTAATTGTGCCTCAAAAACTGTAATTTTTGACAACATCTATCTTCACATTAACATTGCAGTCAATGGAAATAGAGCATCTTTAAACATCAGTTTGTCACTTATGGAGCAATCAATCTTTGTAAAAATAAATTACAGACATCTCTATGTTGTCTAGATGAAGTACACAAAATCTCAGAATTGTGTCTTGATAACTGAATTTTTGACACTAGTTTGAAATCTGCCCTTACATGCATCGACAGCTGTTACTGCAAAATGCCCGTCATCCTGGTTATAGCCAGAGTCTGAAGTCATAGTATGAAGCCATCCCTATGTCTCACCTGGCAGGTAGCTCAATGAGATCATGACCTGTCCTTGGTTTCTAGAGTTGTGAGTTTAAGACCCAGTTCATGCAAAATGAAGATTATACCTGACCTCAAAATGCCCGGCCCCGACTCAGTGCTGCATCGCAGCAATCATTCTGGAAACTGTGTTTGATGCTTTCAGAATTACTGTTTACTTATTTTACGACACATTTTTGGGATCAGTTGTTGCATACTGTATACTGATATTTCCATCTCTTCTCCTCTCATGGCTGACCTGTCCTGACTTGATCAGATTCAACTCAACTGCACTCATCTCTGTGTTTTAGGGTGATGCCCATCATCCTGCTGTTGTTGTGGCTGAAAATTCAAACACAAAATGAGGCTACACAAGGGCAGGGGCACGCTACACCTTGCCAAAAGTTTTCCTCCTCTGCCCATTCAGAAGATGTCCAGCATGGGAGTCTACACAGACGGATCATCACTCCATCACGGGATTACAACCAACCAGAATTACAGTATATCTAGAGAGAGCTGACATTTTTTAGGTCACCAAGGAGAATTGTAAACACTGTATTCTTTGTGCAACAAAATGTCTTGAAAGTTGAGTCATGTTTTATGTAAAAGGGGTTTTATTTGATCTAAGCTGGTTACATTTTTTTCGTGCTTTCCACTTTACTACTGTATCAGTAGAGTGCAAGGCCTAGTTGTAGTAGTAATTGGTTCTTTTACAGTCAACATTTTACTGGATTTGTGGTAGAATAGTTCAAGTATATGAAGCACAATTTTTTTACCACTACACTTGGCATATACCAGAAAAGTTCCATAACGATTACCAGTGTTCAGCCTGAAGGTGGCATAGGGTGGAAAGTCATGGGACGACAAAAAGAACTTCTTCCTGCTGGAAACATGAATGTGTAAATATTGTATAAGTTGTCAGGAGATGTGTTTGTTTGGAAACTGAAAGCTTTGCCTGATGTGGGTCGAGGCAATGGGGTCTTTCTTCTAGCTCTGAAGACCAATTGTTGCATATTATCCTTGGTGGAGATGTAACTGCATACTTTGTAATGTACTTATATTGTACAACTATATAATTATAATTCTTAAAATCCTTCTATGTTACAGAATTACAGAATTATCTACATTGCTTAATCTCTAAAATACTAAGTTTTTTCATAGCATACAGTGACTTCTGTTACCAAAACACAAAAACTGATTGAGGTGTGGACGTGAGAGGTTCATCAGATGAACACATCCAACCAATTTTTTTCATGGAAATCCCAGACAAAAACACTTTTGGTTTGAGTGAAGTTGAGAGTTTTAGCTCCAGGGTGCTTATCTAGAGTGTTCCTAATTTCATTTCCACACAAGAGGTGACAGCTAGTCCTGTGATACTGCTACTTGAACACTGCTCTCTTTCACTCCCCATCCCCTTGAGTGTAAATGTTTGCTACCAGGCCAGTGTTAGTTGTCACTATAACACTTTTGACGTTGTAGAAATAGAAACCATTGGCTTCCTTTAGCTCCATTGTAACATAATGTAACCAAGATCAAACTGCTTTTGAAATCCTGTTCTTCTGTAGACTAGAAATAAATAAATGGTGCTTCGCTCATTTGTTTTGTACAATGTCTTTTTATTGTTGTAAGCGGTGCGTTGCTGTTAGCTTTTACCTTCTAGCCTATGCTTGGCGTTTCAAATTGAGAAACCACTAGCGATCAGTTCAGGCCATTACTAAACTTATAATCTTTTAACAACAACAGCAATACATTAAGTTACAAACTGCTGCTCCAGAACAGCTTCAACTTCAACTCATTTTGGCCAAGAAAGATAAAGGTTGATATTATATATATATAATATATAATATTGGTTTGACTATGATGGACAGTCCAACACCTCCATATGAGGCTATGGAATCATCAGATCTAACTCATATTTATTGTCACTATTTTGAATGGGGCGAAGATATTGCGATGCTTAAGTTTGT
This sequence comes from Enoplosus armatus, assembly GCF_043641665.1. Classification (NCBI taxonomy): domain Eukaryota; kingdom Metazoa; phylum Chordata; class Actinopteri; order Centrarchiformes; family Enoplosidae; genus Enoplosus; species Enoplosus armatus. The sequence continues at coordinate 14,152,016 of NC_092187.1, forward strand.
CAGCAGCCAAAGAGCTGGTGCCTGTGTCTGGTTTACTCATTTTGTGGCTGTAATAACTTTTAAGTTAGTAACTTTTTATTCAAAAATGGGGAGTGGAAATTGAACAGAAGAAACCGTTTGGACTTAACTTTTCACCTGTACCAGTTTTGTACACTGTGCCTGGTGTCTCCATTCACTGCAGGATCCTTTTCAGATAATAATAAACCATGTTAAATACTGAAATTCAAAAAGCATTTTAAAAAAGGGCCTATTTTGAGATGATGATGAGTTAGAAGACTAGAAATGCCACCTCAGCTTTGAATCCTTTATTAGCTGAGAGTGAACGCATAGATGCATTCTGGATTTGTTTTATCAGCTGTTTGCAAGGAGAATAGTTGAAATAGTTTATTAGAGACAGTTCAGAGATGACAGAAAATTAAGGAAGAGAAAGATGCAACACAGATCTCCAACTTGAACCATGGAAATTGCAGTTCATGGTCAGTGCCTTAACCCCTAAACTATACCACATTCAGTACACACTTGATCAGCTAATCCTCACTCCTCCCTGAATGGTAACATGTGTTGTCACAGAGCTGGAACAGACCATTTGATCTCTGTGCTCCATGTCCTTTTCATACAGATGGCCTGTTACCTGCGGAGAGATCCTCTTATATAATGAGTGTGGATGGATCATACGGATAACACACACATCTGCTGCTGTCCTAACACCAGCCACTGATCCAGCCAGTCAGCCGGAACCAGCTGGCTTTATAGAGACAGAGAGGAGTGTGGTGGTCTGCACAACTGAAACATGTAGGGGCTCATACATTCAGGATTCTGTTAATTAAAAAAACACCAGCAAGTTTAATCTCCTCTCTTCCTGGACTATCAAAGGCCATAAAAATTTGATTTGAGGAAATGAGTGACATGGCACAAGCTTCTCCCTGTCTCTTTGGTGGTGATACCTCTAAAAGTACATGACCTTTTCACTAATCCGCCCGGCAACAGGGCTAACAGGGCATATTTAGGTGAAGTGATGGCACATGAGCAGAATGACATTAGTTTGTGGGTATTTTTGATTGACAATCAGTAAAATTTCATGGAAATTCCTGTGCTATTAGATGATTATGCCTCAATATGTTGAAGAGGGAAAGGACAAGTAGTCAGGTGAGGAGGGGTGTTGTTTATGTCTGATTGGGGACTTGACACAAAAAGGATATAGAAGCAAGACTGTGAGCACTGATCATATCCTTTTGGTATACAGGGAAGGCCAGGCCGTATCTTTTGATAGTTACACCTTGTATGCTCTATTCCCTACTTACAGTATGTTAATAGACTGGATTTTGGTGTTTTCTTTCTAGTGGGCTGTGACTCAGCAGGTCGAGTGGGTTGTCCACTTATCGCAGGGTTGGTGGTTTGATCCCAGGCTCCACACGTTAAAGTGTCCTTCATCAAAACACAAAATGAGGAAATACCTTTTGGAAGAACGGACTACCTGAGACTCTACGAGCCTAAGCCAAGGAGCATTGAAGCTGTTGTGGAGGCTCGTGGTGGACTTACTAACACAATTTATGTGGGCTTTTCCCTTAATTTGTCACACATCTGTGTCTAAAAATACTGTCCTCATTTAGTATAGAGTCAGACTGGTTTGAAGTCACTATAGCCAACTGTAGCCAAAAATGTGAGTGTGTTTGTCTACATACACATGCCTGTTCTAGTATGATACGTGTGCATGTATGCAAGCTTGTGTTTGTGTATGTATGGCCACTGATTTACACTTGAGAGGGTTTAAGGTATTAGAGATATGTTCTGTGCTTCATACGATATAAACCCTTACTTATGGTATTAGCTCAGTTTGTGCGTGTTTGCATATGTGCATTACTATGTGCGTATGTCTAAGTGTGTCAGTGTGTGTGTGTATATGTGTGTGTGTTTGTGTCGTATAGCTATCACTCAGAGTGAGTTACTCATCGTCTGACTGCTGGAGGAGAGTCTTGTAACTCTCAGAATCCTACTTAATCTCAAATCACACATAAACACACACAGACTCTTTTTAGTCTCCCTTCTCTTCAGATCACAAGCAGACAATCTTTATAGTATTGCCACAATAACCTTACAATATGTCTGCAAGGTTTACTAAATTTCTCTTGAAATAACATTGTCATTATATGTCAGTATCACAATTGTCTCTGCTGTTTAAATGACTGTAATTGGAGGGGGATTTCTCTATTCTCAATTGGTCCATCATTTTGGTCCAGACTGAAATATCACAACAACTTTTGGGCGCATTATCATGAAATTTGGTACAGACATTCATAACGCCCTGACTTTGGAGATCCCTTAACTTTTCCCCTAGCGCCACCAGCAGGTCAAAATGTTAATTTGTCATTTATGTTGAAATTCCTGCAAAACTAATGGCATTCCCATCAGCCTTAGCTCCACTTTGTCTTTATTGCTAATTAGTAAATATTAGGTAACATGCTAAACTAAGATTATACCTGCCAAACATCAGCATGTAAGCATTGTCATTGTAAGCACGTTAGCAAGTTAGCCGCTGTACCTAAATACAGCCTCACAGAGCCACTAGCATGGCGTCAGACTCTACTCTTCCTAAAATCTTGATTATTGTAACAATATCAACTTGTAATCTCAACAAAGTGTAAAAAGATATAAGTTCTAGAAAATTCTTCGCCTCAAAAGGCCCAGGCCTTATGTGACCAACTATCACTCTGAGTTTGTTTGTCTGTCTGTCTTGAAGATAGGTAATCTGTGGGATCTGGAGGGGATCATTTAGATTAATTCTGTCCACTCAATCAACAGACCTAAACAGATGTCGCCAGGTTTCACTAGGGAGCACAACTTGCATGTTTTAATGAATGAGTGTGTTTTTTGTGTGTATGTGTGTGCGTGTGTCCCATGTGGATCTCTCAGACCCTCAGCGGGACCCTGTGATCCAACTGAGTAATAAACAGCAACAGATTGACAGTTTTCTGTTTCTAATCCTTTCCTCCTCCTCCTCCTCCTCCTTCGTCTTCCAATTTTAGAGCCCAGTTGATAAGATGAAGAAATACTGTCTTGATGATGATGATGATGATGCCTGGCACTAAGGTATATCTATCCATTGTTAAACAGAATGACAGCACTCCATTTGTCTCATCATCACATCAGGACCTGTCACCCCCTCCACCAATCCTTCCAGTTAACAGATTAAAATGGGAACAGCACTCACCACACTACACTACTACACTTTAGTCCTACTAGTGCAGTGGTCGTTTGAGGTGTGGCTGTTCAGAGCACGTGCCTGTTTGGAACAGGCCGATTGCTTGGCTCCTGCTGGTGTTGCTGCTTGCAGCATTGTCAGGGGACGTGTGCGTTAGATGATACTGCTACAGCGCCACCTATAGGCCAAATGGCACCAAAAAACGGTATGGAATGTGTTTTCCAGCTTGGTCCAGAGATGTTCTGTACCAAATTTGGTGACAATTGTAAGTAGCAAAAAAAACAGATTTGGACATAATTCAAAATTGCATACAATCACTCAGATATAGTGCTACCATCTGGCCAAATTGCACCAAAGTCGACACTGCGCTCCACTGGGTCCTCAGCAGTACACCCGCCAAGTGTGGAGTCAAAGGATGTCGTTGTCGAGATAATCGATAATCGAAGGACAGACATACATACAGACAGAGATTCCCTCCTCTATAATGGGACTAGTGTAGTGCCCTTTCAGGTCATGCCTGTTCAGAATGGCCGATTGCTTTAGGGTGATATAGTATATAGTAGGTTTAGTATAAAGAGCACCAAAGGATGGACGGGTAATATACAGGACTTTTATTCAGGACGTGTGAAACCGAAAGTCAATATTTACTTTTTTCTTTACCCAAACCATGATCTTTTCCTAAACCTAATCAAAGGCTTTCTAACACATGGTTAACTTTGTGAAACAGTTGCCGTTTGGTTTGGTTTATACACCCAAACTACTTGATTAGGCTTTCTGGCAGAAAGGCTTTCCAACACGTGGTTAACATTATGAAACGGTTGCAGTTTGGTTAGGTTCAGGCAGGGCCGGCTCTGGGCATAGGCGAACTAGGTGGTCGCCTAGGGCGCCACCTGCCGGAGGGGGCGCCGCTCCAAGCCTTCAGAAAAAAATAAATGAAAACAACAAATAAAATAAAATAAATAATAGTTATAATTTAGAGCCCCGACAGGCGCCCTTTCCTCGTGCTCTGCCTTGAAAATGAACAAATACTGAAAAAAAAAACAACAACACCCGCCCCCCTCCCCGTTGTTTGTCATTATTGGTTTGACCTGGCCTGAAACTGACCTGCACCGTACAAGGTGGGAGAGGGCAGAGGGGGAGGGGGCGACTTATCAGTGCGCATCTCAGGCAGCAGTTTGATATTGACAGACGTGACGAAGTCAATTTTTTGAGACAATTACCATCATGAAAAGGCCGTCAAAGCCCTCAGGGTCAGCTTTCAGAAAAAGAAGAAAAGAGGAGGCGGAAAAGAGGTCGCAGTATAGAGGTATGTCGTCTTTTCTAACATTAAAAATGACCCTGTTTTATTGATGTTATTTAATTTAATTATTATTTTATTCTTATTTATATTTTATAGTGTGTTCTAGTTGTGTGTTTGATCAACAATTAAACCTTTAAGGTCTGTCATACGGCTGTTGTTATTAATGTTATAATGTTTGCCGTGTATGCGCGCGCGCGCGGGGGGGGGGGGGGCAAAATCATAATCTCGCCTAGGGCACCAAAATGGCTAGGGCCGGCACTGGGTTCAGGCATCATAAATACTTGTCCAGTGTCAACAAAGCGTGGTTATTGACGGCCGTGGGTGTTGTCTATTTTCTGTTGCTGGGGTTTAGTGCGGGCAGATTGTCTATTGATGACAGGGCTACTCCACCCCATTCCACCCCTATTCCACCCCAGGTGCAAATAGCGTTGGTGGCACCTCGGTGCTTGATGCCGCCATGCTGGATGCTAATAGCATCTGCCTAAACGTATTCTCAAGTTGTATATTTTCAACCCTTTTTCATAGTCGTACTTTACTAGTCAGAGAAAACTCCAGGATTATAAATCTACATCCTGTATACACTTGCAAGTGAAATGTAAATGACAAGACTCAGAGGCTACCACTTTTAATGTATCCCATGACTGGCTGCAATGAAAGACAGTTTTGTTCTGAGCTGCTTTCACATGAAGATGGTTTGACCACCACTGGTGTGTTATTCTCTCATGACTAAAACCTTTTTTACCCAGGGTACTTTCATTCTTTAATTCATTGACAGTGACGTTCTCTTTTTCCAGGAAGTCCTGCTTACGCAGTTAAAACACTGATACCCAACAACAGCCTGACTTGTTGGCCTCAGATGCTCCAATGGAGCCTTTATGGGATAAGGACACCTCTGTGGTTGTGAAGTGACAAAATGCCCTCGATTCAATGCTTAACCACGAATATATTTTCTTTTTTGGAATCAACACACAACTAGAGATTATATTTTCTTTAGTAGATATTTATTCCTTTCATTTCATTTAATCAATTGCCAATTTTGGTAACTGAAAAAGAAATATATTTCATTTTCGTACCTGCTGTGCTTGTTCATGCCTGTTCATCCAGGCAGTCATGGTGAGCAAAGTTGTAAAAATAATCACAATTATGACAGTAATGTAAGATTTCAATTTGAATGTTCAAGTCATAAAATGTGTATCCTCGCTACTTTTTGCATTTCACACTAATTAGGAAACATCAGATTCGATCCAAATATCAAAACTGTGAAAATTTAGTGAAAACAAAACCTTATTTTTATTTTTTTTTAAAACAAATACGAATGTTTTGTTCACCGTGCCATTAAAAATATCTGCAATCTGGGTCTTTCCTATACTGTATGTGTGCACGCTATTATCACCAGCCGCAGTTGATTATAGATGAAGACACGCACACGCACTCAGAGGAGGGAGGCCCTATAGCTTGAACAGAAATAAACTGTATGCCAGTTTTTTTCCTGTGTGTCACACAAACTCTCTCTCCATCCTACGCCTATTGTGTCCTCCTCTTTCTATCTTCTCACTCGCTCCCCATATCTCTCATTCTGATGTGGAACTTTCCATCAAAGCATCTCGTTAATGATGGAGCACTCTCATGCATCTTTAAGCGCTTGACAGGGATCTTCCACTGTGCAGTTTCAGCCCTGAGATCACACACATGTACACCTTTTGAAAAAGTTAACAGTGTCGTTTACTTCATTTGCACTTGGATAATAAAAGGGAGAAAGGGCTATGAAGAAAATGTTACTAAACTGCATAGATAGGCACTGTAAAGAACATCATAGAGTCTTCTTTTTTTGCGCAAATCTGTATTTATGTAATGTGTAAATATGTGAGACTGTATATTTTTATTTAGTTGTTTATATGTGTGTGTGGGCCCTTGGAATCCCAGTTTAATTTTATGTCATCCCACCAGATTAACTTCAGACACTGCATGCAAAAGATAACACTCCTTCTGTCACCTACAAAAACAGGATCATGAGTGTTTGGACACAAAATAGAAGAATCGTCCTGAACCGGTCACACATTTTTGCACCTGCACCAGTGTGAGACCCCCACTCTCCTGTTGCGGGCTGTTGCTCTCAATCTCATTATGTGTTTAAATTTCAATGCATTCCTGTTTTATACAAACGTGTGGGAGTGCTATGTGCATATATAGCACAGTGCAGGATATAGTGTAATTACGCATATTGATGTGTAGTCCCCTTGAAGATAACTTTCAATCCCAAAAAGAATAAGTACAGTGCTGTTTAAGTTGCCTGCAACACCTAAAAAACATATGATTATACATTCATATTGTAGATTATAAATTATAGAATGATTACTTTGGGTAACAGTTTTGAGGTGAGAGTGACAAACTCAGAAATCCATAAAAATAGTGGAGACATTTATGTCTTATAAAAAATAAAAATGTAACATTCAGTATACCATTTTTCATTTACCCAAAATGCATGAATTTGTAATTTCACATATAATTACATATACTATAACACATCTATTTATAAAACAAATACGGAAAGTACTCTCGAAGTTTCTATTATTGAGTTTGGGTAAAAGTTGATGAGGTATCTAGTGACTGTAATGGAATACAATTTTAGTGATCTACCCAACCTCACAGGGGAGGCAGACGGATTGACTGGCTGTGGTTAAAACCCCACAGTGCCATGAGAATATGGGACACACACACACACACACACACACACAAACACACACACATTAATTCCTTGGAGATTTACCATAACCATAACCACTACTTGCCTAAACCTAACCCTTACCCTTACCCTTACCTTAACCTTAACCTAAACCTAATCATACATTTACCTTAAACCAAGTCTTCACCCTAAATTGTTATGATTTACATTATGAGGACTTGCATTTTGTCCCCATAAGGTAGGCGAGTCCCCACAATGTGACTGCCTAAACAGATTTATGTCCCCACTACATTTGTAATACCCGGCCACACACACACACACACACACACACACACACACACACACACACACATTCTGGATAAATCACCAGAAAGCGACACTAGGATTAATATCAAAAGCTGTTTTAGTCCTCGATGATATGATGTGATATCTGGATTTAACATTTCAGATATCATCTCATCATATATCATATCACATATCTTTTTCAAATTTGAGTTTGAATCCATGGAAATTATAAGGCTCAACAATGTTTGTAGTCAAAATACAGCTGTCATTGCAAGCTTAGAAACCTGGACCATCATCAGAGACAAAGAGCCTATCTTTGAAAAGGCGCTGTCTAAATCTGTTCAATTGTGTTTGTGAATCGGTTTAACTGTAACAGTAAAAAGTCCTTGAACAATCGTCTGACTTGTCTTTATTCATAGATTGATTGAAGTTTACTTTTCCTTTTGATTGTGTCTAGTCTAAAGTTGTAACTCTTTTCTTTTGTTCTTTTTTTGTCTTGTCTTCAGAGCAGAGAGATGAAGGACTCTGGAAAACCAAGCAGATGAAGGGAATTTGACATTACCTGAAGTGGCCTTTTGGGTGAAATACAAGTAAATTTTAGGTTCCCAAAATTTTACTCTCATGCTCTCTCCCAAACTGCAATAATATTTGGGAAACTAGTAACTAAAGGAGCCATGTAGACTTTAATTGAAGTACAGTGCCATTATCAGCGTGGAATGATTAAAGGATTTTGTTTTAAATATAGCATCACAGCACTCTCGTTTCTTCCTAAATTTATCAGATTCATATATCCTTTTCAGAGCGATGTAATGCAGCAATACTGTAATAAGGTTATTAGTGACAGTGTTTGGGAAAATGTACATTTGGGAAGCACTGGGTTAGAGCATGAGGTTTTCAGTTATTCAGTATCTTCAACATATTCACCCTCTCCATGCTGCTGAACACAATCAACACTATGAATTGGCTTATAATGTTTTAATGAACACACTTTGTTTCTGTACCATATTGTCTGCTGGAAGGAGAGTCTCTGGAGAGTGATGTGACATCCTGGCATCATAACTCTCTACAATCACTGACAAAAAGACAATTAAAATATAATGTTGAGTGTGCCTCAACACAGGCTCTTATAAGTTGAAATATTAAATAAGTTCCTTCAGGGGAAAAAGCTTTGAAAATGTTACATTAAACAGTGCTACTAAATGTATTCTTTGTGTGTTGTTTTCTTCTTTCTTGCACGACATTAGCACATCAGTTTACTTTCCGTTTGTGGTGTTTCTGACTGCGTGTGTGCGAACATACTGTACAGATTTATGTGTGTCCAAGAGATCTATTTCAATTGTAACCTATTTCCGCACCTGCTTGTAACCTATCTACGTGGCTGACAGTCCATTACCACGGACCAGGTAGCGTGTGAACTCCGCTCTCATCTCCTAGCAAGTGTCATTCATCCCTGCTTTCTCTATTTTCATCGGCAGCTCTGTTTTCACTCTTTGTCCTTCGATGTCCCTCATTTCCTATGGCCATGTAGTAATAATCTGGGTCATATGTCCATTCATAGTTCAGGGTTCTTGTTATCAGGCAGTCCTGGAGGAAATGCAGGAGTTGGAAAACTATTTGGGGAGCAAGAGTTGTCAAATAAAACTCATCTGCTCTCTTCAGCAGCATTCTGAAATGATGGACACACTGTGTTATTGTTCCCAACCATGCATAATAACACAACAGTTGCGAAGTGACACAGAATAAAATTCAGCTCTAAAGTTGCCTGTGACTGATCTTAATCTGCATTGCTAATTAGACATTTCTCGAAAATCAAAAGTTATGATTATTATATTGTATATCACCAAACACCCTGTAAATCCAATCTACTACTTCATTTTCACCTTCTTCATGAACGTAGACAGACAAACCATCACCTCCGATATCTCAGGAATGTGGTCACATTTACAGTATTTTCTAGGTTTATTTATGTCTATGTGTGTCTTATGATACATACACAGACTTTCACTGTAAAATGTGTAAGTTAAATGCATCTATGCCTGATCACTTAGCTTTTATCTATGAAGTTTCATTCCTTCCTGAAACATATCTATGGAAATTAAGTCCCTTGCATCATGTTTGTATGCTATTATGAATTAGTTAATCAGTTATGTGACATACAGTAGTTTTGCCCATGATTTGGAAGCATTTCCTATCTGTAAAGTAGCATCTAGACTTTAATATCTAAAAACAGAACTTGGCAAACTATTTGGTTGATTATAGCAACACATAAAAATGAACAATGTGAACATGTATAATATGTATTTGCAAGAAGCAATTATTCTTATCATCTTGTTGTTGTGTCTTTTGCATATCAGCGACAGAAAAAAAGAAAAAAAGACCCCTGCTGTTATCAGACACCATCTCGTTAGTGCTCTGATTACTACTCCCTGAATGTGTGTCAGAAACATATCTTCCACTTTGCCCACCAGCTTCCTATTATGAATATGCATAAAGAAATACTTTTTACACCATAAGGAGTCACACTTGAAGGAAGTAAATGCTTATTTTGGGATCTCACTGATGACTGCGAGATAGTGTTTTATATGATAAATAAAATGAGGAAATAATGTTCCACAATTTATTGCTTAAAATATTTACTGAATTCATACGTTTAGCTGACAGGAGCCTTTCTCGGCCTGAGAGGAGGTGTTGAGGTGAGTCCAGAGAGAAGGGTATCAGGTGAAGCTAGCTAGCATTAATAGCTAACAGACTACTCCATGTCAACCAGAGACCGGCATCCTGTTGTTGTCTGGAAGACTTCCAGTTATACGTCGCTGCACTGCCTCACATGCCTTGTTGATGTGACCTCTATCTTTGTGTATGTGTGTGTGTGTGTGTGTGTGTGTGTGTGTGGGGCACTAACATTACAGTGAAAGCAGAGACAGGTTACTGAAAGTCATGACGAAATCTTCCCTGAAGGGGAACACCGGTGGAGATAAGGACAAAATACAAACGCTAACTCCTTCTCTCTCTCTTCCCGTCTGTCTCTCACAAATGCATACAAACACACACCTCTCTATACACACAGCAGAGCACATAAAAAGTGAGACGACATGATATAAAATCCCAGAATATATTGCATACATAACAGCAAATTGTATACTGAAATGTTATCATACATACAAATACAGTGTAATGGTCTTGTTGGTGTAATAAACTCTGGCCTGCTGTAGCCATGACGATGCAGGTAACTCACTTCAGGCCAGTCTTCCCCTGAACTCGTTATACAACAGTGACTTTACAGACGAGGGACTGACTATATCATAAAAATCATACTGTATAATCATCATCACCATGAAGCTGATTGTCAAACACACAGGAAACACATGCGCTTACATATAATCTTAGTTTGCTCATATGCTCAACCAGAAATTCAGACATTACACAATTCTAAAGCTATATTGAGATATTATCATATTCCTGGATCCAGTTAGCACGTCACTTAGTCTACTTTCCAAGATTTCTTTTATAATACAAAAACATGTTATGAAAGAAGTACTTAGAAAACCTATCACTGCTACATTACACTGATACAGCATAATCTACAATTATTCCTCCAAAATCAGACAGATCATGGGACATTTTGGCCTAAAATGTTCCCTTGTCTTGTAACAGTTCCCTTTATTCAGCAATTATCTTTGGCTTCTTCCTTCTCTCTTTCACTTTCTCAGTGTTATTTCATATTTTTTTTCCATCATGGTGTCACTGAAGGGTTCACGTCCTCAAAAAGATATCCACTAACTGACAAAAACGATGGTGTTTATAACATTAAAATCCACGTTTTGAAGGATAGTACATACCTCTTAAACAGATGGGATCCACTATACTTTGAATATGTTAAATTGTATTTCACGTCAGAATGCATTTCTTTGTTGGAAAATAACTCTCACAAACAAATGCTAGAACGGAGAGAGGTTACAACTTCTACATTTTCGACCAAGCTGAAATACTTGGAAAATAAAAAATACTGAGCATGTATGCATGATAAACATAGATATTACAGTCAGGTTATATATGGCGAATTCAACAGTATCCCAACATTAAATAATTTAAGGCACTCCATTATAATACATAGTGTGGAGTCAGTGAGACTGCTAACAATAGTGGTGGGCTCTTACCCATGCTACTCATCAAAGAGAGTGAATAAATACAACAGAACCATGATACATTTTTAAATAAATAAATACAGCAGGGCTATAATCTAGAAACTATACACAAGTTACTCATCCACGACACTTGCAGGAAAATTGTGTTTGGGATTTTGTTATTTTTTACAACCTTGGTCTTATTTGTGTATGCTTGGCCATCATTCCTACAAGTTATGATTTTGCAGTTATCTGCAGACTGTGGGTATCTTTTGGGTGCCACAGAACATATGCCTCAAGCAAAGATGATAAAAGGCATTACCCAAATTGTCCAATATAAATGTCAGAGTAACATGACCTGTAGCACACATTTCCATAACCTATAAATCATCATAAAAATATAATGATGTATCAGCTATTCCAGCAGCAGAAAGGTCATTCCAATAAGATGAACCAAGAAGTATCCCTGCGATACAGGTAACAGGTTCTGACATTTGAATTTTCTCTTTACCTTCCATTAAATTTCACTGGTTTAAACCTGTCCCATGTTTTATGCCCCCAGAAGTCACTGTCTCAAAGTTCTGTTAAGAGTACTTGTAGCCAAATATCTCAATAGTACGCAAAATGCTATAAGTTATAGGATTAATGGGCAAGACAATGAAAATAACACCACAATTATGAAAAATCCTTTAAGCATACATACTGCTGAATTGTGACAATGAAGGATTTTTTTCTGCTTCTATGCAACTAAAAGAAGAGTCCTAACACAAAGTATATTGAAATATGTTGACATACAATCCTGAACATTCTCATATTAGACACAAAAGAGGTAAATACAGTGCATCCTGTATATCCTTATAAAACATATTTTTCACTAGGTACAAACATTTTATCTCATTGATCCAATTCGACCATTAGTTGAGGGAAATCATAACAGTTAATATCATCAATGCTCTCTTCTTCTTTAATATTTCTGTCCTGCTTTGTGGCAAAGTCTCCTAAATTGTGTCCTTCCACAGTTATTTCCCTTTGTCAGTCTGCCAGATGCCATTGGCTTTATTGAGCGAGGTGTTGCTACTCTGTGTGGTACCTGTCTCAGTCTTCATGGCTTGCTCAACAGCATCTGCCAAGGGCAACTTGTCCTCTGCTTCCGTCTCTCTGTGGTAGAAGTAGTTGAAATTGGAAACAATGACGGGAACAGGCAAAGCAATGGTCAGGACACCTGCAATGGCACACAAGGTGCCCACCATTTTACCCCCCATGGTAATGGGACACATGTCCCCGTAGCCTACAGTGGTCATGGTAACCACAGCCCACCAGAAGCCATCAGGTATGCTGACAAACTGTGTGTTAGGCTCGTCTACCTCAGCAAAGTAGATAGCACTGGAAAAGAGGATGACTCCGATGAAGAGGAAGAAGATGAGCAAGCCAAGCTCACGCATGCTGGCCTTCAGAGTCTGTCCCAGGATCTGCAGCCCCTTGGAGTGACGTGAAAGTTTGAATATACGAAACACCCTGACCAGACGTATAATACGCAGAATGGCCAAAGACATATTCTGTCCTGAGTTCTCTTGTGGGGTCGTGACCAATTCGGTAACCACAGTAACAAAATAAGGGATGATGGATATAATGTCAATGATGTTCATGAGGTTGTGGAAAAATTCCTTTTTGCTAGGACAGACCAAAAACCTCACACATAGCTCAAAGAAGAACCATGCAATGCAGGCAGTCTCAATGATGAAGAAGGGATCAGAGAAAGTTGTAGGCTTTACACCAGATGGAGCCACAGAAGCGTAAACTGTAGATTGGTTGAAAGGCTGTAGCGCTGTGGGCACAATTGGGTCAGTGTCATCTCTGAATTCTGGCAGCGTTTCCATGCAGAAAATAATGATGGATATGACAATAACAAAAACAGACACCAATGCTACACCTCGGGCTGCATTTGAGCTCTCTGGGTACTCAAACAGCAGCCAGAATTGCCTGTATACATCATTATCAGGTAGAGGGATCTCAACATCCTTTATGAATCCTTCATCTTCTCTGAACTGCTCCATGGCCTCACTTCCAAGCTCATAGAACAGAATTTCATCTGCAAACACATCCAGGGGAACGTTAGCTGGGCGGCGGACCTTACCCCCTGACTGGTAGTAATACAAGATTCCGTCAAAGCTGGGTCGGTTCCGATCAAAGAAGTACTCATTCCTCATTGGATCAAAGTAGTCCATCCTCTTCAAATGATCTCCTAGCAGCGTCTCGGGAAACTGGTCCAAAGTTTTGAGCTGTGTCTCAAAACGAAGACCGGCAATGTTGATAATGACTTTCTGGTCTCCATCATCCAGCCCTCGTTTATCTACAAACAGATCCTCGCAGCACTCCTTAGCAAGCCGGCTGAAGATTGTCTCACTCTCCTTAGTGCCCTCACTGCTTAGCAGCAATTTCCAGTTGGAGATCATACTGGCACAGCTGCTGCGCCCCTGTCTGCTTGGAGTTGGCATGGTTGGGGACTGGGGTACTCCTAGTGTCTGTGTCTGTGGAATGGGTGAAGATGAGGTGGATTCCCACATGCAGGAGGGCACAGGACTGTGGTGGGAGGGCGTTGAGGAAAGGTGAGGGGCTCGCAGAAGGTAGTTGCTGCTTGGGCTGTTGTGCTCTGGGGGCATGTCCACCGTGAGAGCTGTGGTCTCATCAGCGTAGGTGTCCAACTCATCGTCAAGGCTGCCGTTAAGGTCATCCAGACTCTCAAAGTCTACCAGGGCCACCTCCATGGCTGCGGTTCAGCCAGTGCAAAGCCTGGGGACCCCAGGATAAGACAATCACACACACACACACACACACACACACACACACACACAGATGGACAGATGGGAGGCTCGGTCACCAGAGTCAGCAGCAGAGTTCCAGGGCAGCCAGTATTCAGCAGCACTTACAGTAACAGGAGAATTTGAAAGCCCCCTCTATTCTTTATTCCCTCCAACACCTGTAGAGTGAGAGACAGAGAGAGAAAGAAAGAGAGTCAGTCTGTTTCTGTCAATGGTTAAGGGTTTGTTTTGTGTTAATTATCATCAGGTGACAAGTATATGACGTCAGGAAGCACATGTTTGATCATAACTCCTTGTTTCTTAGATACCCATCTCTCTGGGAAACCAGCAGTGAGAGGAGGGCAAGTGAGAGAGAAATATTAAGAAATGAGGGAAGAAAGAGGAGGAAAAGGGCAAGGTGACTAGAACATGAAAAGAAGGAAAGAAGAGGTTTGTAATAGTAGCAGGAGAAAATTTTACTCTTTTGTTTTTTCTTATCTCATCGTAGAAAAACCTCTATGCTACTTCTTTCCACAGTCTTACTGTGGATGCACTGTGATGAGTCATGTAACTGTGAAAAAGGAAAACAACAAACACAAAACAAAACACAGTACTTGGATGTAAGTGTAGCTAATTGATGTTATGAATTAAATCTCTAACTGGTCAAATCACTTTGTCAAATTGCATAAACGTATGATAATTTCTGCCCAAATAATGAAACAAGCTCTTTCAACTCCTAATCTACTGTTCATACACAATATCTCTTAACTGTTTCAGACAATCACTGGCACATTATTTTTCTTTCTCACACATAAACATAATCATAAACATAACACCTGCTCAAGGGAAAGGGACTCAAGGCACACGCCCTGTAATGACCCCAATGCAGACTATAGAAGGAGAGGAGAGTGCAGGGTAACTGGGGCTGTGCATACATTAGTGCATAATTAACTGGCTGTACAGTGATAGCATGGGCCTGGCTTCCTCCAGACACCAGGGCTCACATTTAAACTGCACCGTGACACATAGTTTCTTCTGGAAATCCACTCTGCTCCTATTGGACCATCTGTATCCGCATTCAAATGTATCCGAGCTTGTGTGACTTTCATCAGCATAAAGATTGCTCTGCTCTCTAAGGAGTGCATGCATGAGTGTGAATGCATTTGTCTGAACGTGCATCTGTGTGTGTGCGTGCTGTGTGCTTATACTGTACATGTGTGTATGTGTATGGCCGAGTGCTGACGCCTGCAGATGTTTAATTAAAGACACCAGAGATGAGTCACCACCTAAAACCAATGCCAGTGATACCAATTCTGCTGGGACAGAGAGAGAGAGAGAGAGAGAGAGAGAGAGAGAGAGAGAGATAGGCTGGCTGAATGAATAAGGAGGACAACATGAACATGAAAATCGTCGGGAAGACAAGACGGATGTGGGTGGAAGGACTGGGTGGGATGAGGACAGCATGCGAAAGAAGGAAAGTGACAATGAGAGAGAATGGGAGTTGATAGGTGGGTGGATGGATAGACAGGATGATGAGAGAGCAGCCATGACAGGGAGAGAGGGGTGGTTTATCAAGTGCAGAAGAAACAGATGTCGACGAGGGCTAAGAGAAACAAAAACTGTGATAGATTGTGTGCGCAGGAAGAAGGTTAATTCAAAACTGGTAAAGATGTCTAATGAGAAGAAGTTGGAAACAGACTGCAACACTTGCACATATGATGAAATGATATGATTAAAACCACAAATAGTAAAATGACAGATCAAATCAAACCCTCCTCTCCTCTTAAACCACATGACCAGAACTTTCTCGTGATCCTAAAATAGAAGCTGCAAACCAGCGTACTGAAAGGCACTTCAAATCACTTCAGATCAATACCTGGAAATTAGCCAATGATATTGCTCAGTTTGAATGGTTCTCCAATAATTCAATATTCCATGAATATTTCATTTTGCATAAAGTAACAGAAAGAACTGCCAACTCTTAAACGTCTGCCTCTGCAAGTGATGGAAAGACACGACTGTTCTGACTCTCCTAAAAGACATATAGTTCCCAAAACAGATGAACATGGTCACGCTGATTCAGCTATTTACCTTTAATTACAGTAGTAAGATCTGTTGAGAGTGATATGTTTAAGTTTCTGCTGAAATCTGTCTCACGTGAAATAAGGTCTTTGGATTAGTAATTGAATTTCAAAAGCAAAAATCTGCCCTCTGGACTCTCTTTCTGTTAAAGGAAGAAACAAGGCAATGGGGACTTCAGACAAGCTTGTAGACAGAGTAACACACAAGAAACACACACCTTACCTTCCTTTGCAAGAAGTCTACAGACCATGTATGTACAATATGCTGTAAAAAGTAAAAACAGGAGAGGGAGAAAAGGGTCCCCCACACGTTCTGCCACAGCTGCAGCTTTCTGCTACCTCCTCAAGTGGCATCAGACTGACTAATCTATCACAGACTACATTGGGTAACCTTATGCTGGAGTAGAAACTAGAGCTGGGGCAAAGGCCACATGCACACACACGAACACATGCAAACAAGCATGCAAACAAGCGTGCACACAGGCCACCGGAAAACAACAAAAAGCAGTAGGAAGAAAATCTGGCGTTAAATATTGCTTCATTGATATTTTTTGAATTTTGTATGCAAGTGTGTGTCTGTATTTGTGTGTTTGTGTGTGTGTGTGTGTGTGCCTCTCAGTGATCTGACTGATGTGCTCAAGGCCCTCTAGACTGGAACGGTGCGATTAGATCCTCAGATCTCTCCATGCTTGACTTGCTCACTCTACACACACAGGCCGTATCCATATCTGACTTATTTACAGTATTACTATACATAATTGATGTTTAACAACTCCTTTAACATGTTTAACACGATGGGGAAGAAAGAATGATGAAAGAGTGACGTGGGCAGAGGAACCAAAGCTCCCTACCTCACCCCACACAGCTTTGCTCCTTTCACTTTCAACTCATCAGAGCTCCTTCAACTCTTTAACTATAATCTCCTTCTGAGCTGAACACCACGCATTTTTAATGATGTTCAGTCTAAATTAATGTCTAATATCTACCATCACTAGAGCAGGAATAAAAGGAAAAATATAATCTCTTAAGGGGCCCCAAGTATTTTTTGGCAACTGCAAATGTTATAGATGCTCTTATGTCAAATTCCACGGAGCGACACTCAGACACACTCGACCATACCTCCCCGTCCTCACGCCGTAAAACATATTTGTACACACAGGCATGTAAGGAAGCTGCCACTCCACCCTCATAATTCCCAGAGCGAGAGTGTGCGAACAACCATCTGTGGAGAGTCTTGTCAACGCTGTTTAATCAACATGTCTCGTTCTATTACCGTTAATATTTGTGTAATTGTGAGATTAATTAAATCCTGTTTTATGCCCTTCAGTTTGACTTGTGATTTATGAATTAAAAGTACCCACACAAGGATGTAAATGAGGGCCTTAGTCTCAGTCGTGTCATTTTGAGAACCGTGTTATCAAGCCCCTAGTGCATAACTGAAATAAATGAATAACACAGTCAAACTTGTCTTTCTGTGGGAGTTTCTTAGTGTTTCTGTCACACTCCCTTTAAAATCATGGTATTATACTGTGATTCTCTATTAAACATTTTTGTCCATGTTAATGCATGACAGCATGTGTCACATACCTACAAATGCAGCACACAGGAGACAAAAATACACAAAAACAATGTAATCAATGTAGGCTTGATATAAAAGGAATCCAGATGTTCGGCATTGACAGAAAACACATTTTCTATATTCCATGACTCATGTGTACTGTACATTTGTTCATCAATTACAGGATAAATAATGTTTAAAAATACTTTTGTTTTAAATCTGGATTACATATGCAGTAGATAAACCTAAACACAGACTCTTCTTACTGTAATGCCAGCAACACTTATGCTTTGAAACAGACTCTAGCAGCTGTGCTCTGTAGCAGTGAGGACAAAATGCTTCTAAGGAGGTGGTGTGACCTTGACTCATGTTAGGACAGCGTAAAACAGAGGTGTCACATGGGGCCCACGCCAACCCATGGTGCTCTGACTATTCTTGCCATGCTATTAATACACAGGGGGAGTCATAGTGGGAGACTGCACTGCACTCTTGGTGGAAAGAAAAAATAAGTGAGGGAATCGGCATCCGTAATTTGGTATTGCATGCTGTGCTGAGCTACTGTACATTTTAGTAAGCTAACCGCATGTGTGTAAACATGAACAGATGTTCAGGGAGATCTAGCTTAACTACGAGCCAATCCTTTGCTAGCTGGTCGGCAAGAAATGCATGTCTAATGTAAAAACATTGTATAACATTTACTAAAAGAGAACATTTTCTGCTTTGATTAATGCAACAAAGGCTATACGAGGCACTGTAATGCCACTGTGTCAACATGCGTCATGCCCTCCCCATTAAGAGACAATACATTATGTCTGTTTTATTAATTGACTTTAAAGCTCTTTGTTGACTGTAGACTGCAGACCTTTTAAAGCAAAAAAGGTTTAAAAGCTACGGAGGTCAAGCATGCAACAAACACAGTTTATTACAGCCATTATGCCCCCCCAACCTTCAGCTCAGACATTAGCTGGAGGGTTTTTATGGGTTTTATGTGTGTTTTTGTCTTTGTGTCCTGTGTTTTGTGTCCTAAGTAATGCCACTCAGACTTGAGGCTTCAGAGGTTTCATTAAAGTTTCAAGTGAGCGTTTGCTGCTGATCCTGGTGAATATCCCACATTTTAATCTACATGGATCTGCTTCTGTCTCATCTAGTCATATGATCCTCATCAATCACCTGGAAACACGCGTTTAAAATTGCCTCTTATTCCTCCAGGTTTAGTTCTTCAATATCTGTATGTTTTCAAAACTTTAATTCCTGTCTGATTTCTAATATACGTTACTATATGCTAATGTACTGCACTGTACTGCACAGGTATACGGTACCATGCTGTACTGTTACTAATACTTATAACTACATTCTGTAGGATCTGCTTAAAGGTAGCAGCAGCTGTTTTAATTGTAAATTGTCTCCTGCTAAAAAAAAACAATAAACCAACCTAAAAGCATCTCCTTTAAAGGACTGTTTACTTTCCTCATCACAAACTGAAGTCCAACTTCCAACACACTTTACTGAATAATATTCATTATCACAAGAATAAATCTGCAGTATGCCAGATGTTTGCAGCTGAGCACAGTTGGCGTATCTGCTAAGTGCGCTCACAGTGTGTAGGCATGACGATTAACTTTTCATTCTGCGTAAAGGACTACTACGGGCCGCATTCTCCCTACAATATGCAGTGAATACAGCATGATTGACCTTGTGTGTTGGACCTTTTGTTATGCTCCTGTGATGCAGCGGTGTGCGGTTTCTGGCTGTGTGAGGGCATTGGTTGGCAGAGCTGGTATTTTTGGACGAGAGTTTTGACCCTATTAAGCAGATTAATACAGGCTGGGCAGCTCAGTGCTATAAGCCGAGGGATCTCTTCTGTCAGATCAACACAGATACTAGCGAGCCATCACAGATAGGCACACAAACACACAAAAAATAACAGACACCCACACGCATACACACACACACGGGGAAAAGATAATGCTGTTCGAGTCACATTTCTTTTAATGTATCCGACTGAGCGTACAGACTGAACGAGCAAAGTGGTCCTTGTTAACGGCTTCCAACCGCTACGTTAAAATCCTGGCATGGAAACTAAAGTCTTTTTCAGAATCAGAAATACTTTATTGATCCCCAGGGGGAAATTATACAATTTTTAAAGTCTGGTTAAGGTTAAGCAACAAAAATCACTTTATGGTTCAAAGATAAAAATTAGAGCTGCAACGATTAATTGATTAATGGATTTGTTTAAATGAATTAGCAACTATTGTCATTTTTCAAGCAAAACTAGCAAACATTCCCTTGTTCCAGCTTCTCAAATGTGAGGAAGTGATTCTTTGCTTTGTCATATATGATTGTAAACTGTGTAAATCTTTTGAGTTGGTCCAATAAACGAGCTACTTTAATACATCTCCTTGGGCTTTGGGAAATTATAAGGCATTCTTCACTATTTTCTTTTATTTAACAATCTAAATTATGAATCGATTAATCGTGAAAACATTCAGCAGATTCATTGATAATCAAAATAATGGGTAGTTGCAGCCCTATGCTCACACTCCCTTACTTACTGTGCTGGACTATATGAATGTCACACCATTTCCTGCAGTCCTACTACATGTTTCCATCGATTGCTAATGCAGAAATGTTGCATATGAATATAACTAATAGGAGACAAAGGTTTTGTTCTCCACTGACATCATTTATGGGGAAAGAAAATAAATTGAAAAGCACACACATACATTTAAGTGCAAATGTTTACATGGTTGCAGATACACAAAAACACACACTGAAAAACAAACTCCCGCATACACACACAGTCATTTCTATTCTACACAAACAAGCCTTTTAAAAACATTTTCAGACAGTAGTACAGATGGCAATTGAGAGTATATTTTTAATTATCACACATCTATTATCCGAATAACGGGTTTTTAGAATATCATAACCTTATCCCCCTCTCTTGAGCTTTTAAATCACTTACTGAAATATGAATTACAAATGTCCATTTGGTAATGCAGAACACATAACCGGAGCCAAACGCTGCCTCTCATTAATGGAGCTAAAAATAGATGCAAAATGGACCCTCAATGAACTTCAGTTGTGTGGCAGTTAATATGAGGTGACACTACACTGTATGTTTGTACTGTATGACTGTGAGCAAAGATGAAACACTCACACAAACACGCACAGTTACACACCTAACAATCAGTCAATATAATCAATAACAAAAGTTATATTGCAAAGACTTTACAGTGTATGAAAGTGTATGACACTGTTAAAATGTGAATGTATGAATAAGTGCTCATTGAAGTAGCAAGCAATGATTTTTATTTGCACATGGTGACTTTAAGAGTACTTGTAACCTTTAATTACTGTACTTATTACATCTTGTTTTGCCTATTAATCTATAAAATACACTGTGGTATTAGAATAAAGTATAATGGAATAATTTTACATTGTCATTTTTGACTGTCGCAGGGTTACATTGTATCATTATCACTCCAGTAGTTGTTTCTGTATAACTTATAATGCTGTTGACATTATGGTAAATGTGTAACATTTAACTTGCCCTTTCATAGCCCCCTCGCCTCGGAGTAATTTTGTCTCCAAATGCTGTTGCTGGTGGACAGTTGTGAATATAAACCTGAGTGTGATGTGAACACCAAGAGATGGATGTTGGGTGTCTTGGGTTGTGTGTCTTGCTGTGTTGTCATTGCTTAAAGATTGTTATTCCAAGAGAAACTACATCTTAATTATTATCCACATCACACTGAATTAAAGAGAGCTGAAATATTATTTATCATTATTATGTATTACCCATCCCTCCTCCATGTGTCTGTCTGCAGCAGATTTGTGGTCTACATGCAGTCTCCCCGAAGCATTCATAAGATGTAAGCTGCTGATGCTGACATGGGTGTGTCTGCAGGCTCCAGGCCAAGTCCCAGTGCACAGCAGCTGGGACCAAAATCCTCCCTTGGCCTTTTGACAAGACACACACACACACACACACACACACACACACATACATACAAACAGCAACAACAGCACGAGCAAAGTACAGCCAAAACCACTTCCTAATAAATTAAAAACTTCCTGTAGAGCATCTAAACACAGCACACAGTAGGCCTTCTTTAGACGTTGACAAAACTGGAAGCCATTATATGGGCTTACCAACAGATAAAGACTTCTGTCATTCATTCAATCAGAGGAATAAATGGACAGATTAAGTGCCACTCACTTGCATTGCAAAAATACTCCTCACCTGAAGTAAACCTTGAGGCTGTCCCCAGAAAACTGCATTAACTATACTTCAGATCAGCAGTACCTTCCTCTCAATGAGCACTGAGCGGAGGTCAACAAACATCTAATAGTACTGTTTGAATCAGACAGTTAGCCTGTTGCTTAATGTTCTGTAAAATACAACAACACATATTATGCCTGAGGTACAAAACTATTTGCTGTAAATAAGTCAACTGTTACATTGCTTCTGAATATGGACAAACAAAGAACGCTGCAAGCTGGTGTGATTGGGTGAGAAAAACAAGAAAGACAAGTCAGTCAAGTCAACTCTTGTTGCTTTGACAGGACATCCTCAATTACTCAATTACACAGAGGTTGACAAAAAGATTGATGTGCCAGCATGGGCCTGTCTGTACATCTCAGGATGAAACTACCACACACCCACCACACATGTGCAGAAACCATCCAGACACCAACCATTACCAACGTATTGTTCAGTATTGTATAGTACATGTTACAAGTCTCTCTTCATGATAAAAGATGGATCAGATTTACCAGAAGACCAAAACTGTTCTAACTTTGGCAGAGAGTTGTGTTCATGTAGGATCCCATTACTCTCACTAACTCAGGGTCATTCAGAAGGCGTTTTGTCATCTTGAGTGATCTGCCTATCATGATTTTGATTCTCATAATTCCTGATGGATAACTGAACAGGGAACAAGTGTTATTGTCCCTCCCCATTGCGAGAAGGTTATTTGATAACAAGGCACGGCCAAAAGGTTAAATATTATCATTTCATTTGACCTCAAAAGCAATGAAACAGACACGCTCTCATCCCTCCCTCTGTCTACCCAGGCCACCCTCCTCCTCCACCACCACCCATCACCCATCTCACCCACCCTGGCATTCCTCCTCCACAGTGGGGATTAAGCCTGTCTCATTTACAGGAATATTACGTTATTTTTTTAGAAGCCTTTTTTTGTGATCCAGATCCAGACGAGGAAAATATGGCCATCTGGTCTGACTCTCTATTTCATATCACTAATCTCAGGTAGCGTACAAACAAGTAATAAACGTGCACGACATCCACACACACACACACACACACACACACACACACACACACACTCACACACACAGATGCTAAGATACACCATGCATACTGTATTGAGTGAATCTCCCCATCTGCTTATAAAAAAAACACATGACACATGCTGTACCACTTGTGATCCCTAAAGATTTATTTTTTCTCTCACAGTAACAGACTCATAGCAACAAGTCTACTGATGTATGTATACCAGTTTATGAAAATGTAACCGCTGATGGTGTTTAATAAGACAATAGAGCAAATTATTACTTTCAGTTGATGATCATGACAAAAATAGACCATATCATTTTTTATACGCACTTTCCATCAGATCTCATCACCAAGAAAGACTCATTAACCATAAAATATTCTTATTCCTTAAACCTTTTGCTCCACCTGGTGTGTTATACAGGCGTTAATGGATCACAAATGGTGTGTGTGTGTGTGTGTGTGTGTGTGTGCGTGTATGAGGTGGGTGGAGGATGGAGTGGAGTTTTGAGGGGGTTCTGGGGAAGATGAGGGAGTGAACGTGACGCTTCAATCAAACTGTGGTTCAATTACTCCAGTGTGCATGGGATATCTATATTTCAGTGTTTTTGACATGCACAGGAGCAACAGCACATTGATTAAAGAGCAGAACGTCTCTCCGCAGAGGCACACAATCTCATCTGGCCAGAGGCAGGAAGTAATAAGTGGCGCTCTTTACCTTCCATTTCATATATTTCAAGTTAAACATGCTTCTTTTCACTCAATTCCACTTTCGTGACAGCTGTATCAACCACTCTGCAGATAAAGATGTTACGTTAAATCACATATGATACACTCATCAAACACCATGTACAGCTGTTTAAAGTCATAATGGCAGGCTTGTTTCCAGTCTGAGAAAAATCAAGCCGAGGTGCTGTCTTTTTCCACAGTCCTGAACAATTGGGATGGAAAAGGGAAAACTACAACAACATCACAGGACAGGATGCTTTAAAAGAGTCCTGAGGTAATGTAAGTTGAGTACAAGCCACCAAGTTCTAGTACCAAGCTGTGATTTAGGCAATGATGGGCATAACAAATACCCCATTGAGCAACTCCAACTCTTTATACACTTAAATTAGTGAGGAAAAATATAAGGGATTTGTTAAGATTTGTGGACTGGAATTTGACAGTTTTTATATTTCTATATTATATTTATATACATTTTATTTATACAGGAAGGCAGTTAAAGGAGGTAAGTAAAAGAAGTAAGCTCTGACGTCTCATGGAGCTCATGCAGCGCGACTGTGCAACAGCTGGTTGAATTGTAAAATTGTGAAACTGTAACAGGCTGTTCGAGGAGAGGAAAGTGGCCTACCTTCAGTGCCGTCACGATCCGACAAACTTCCGGGCGTTGTTGGTGAAAGTTTGGTGCTCCGGGCCGGGCCGGAGGCATGGTTAGCGCGCACTGGATCGACTGACCGCAGCGCGCGTCCTGTCACCCCCGGGCTGACCGCACAGACAGCAGGCACGGCGGAGGTGCCCCGGCCAATCACCCTGGGGCCAGATGTGAGGGTGATATAACAACAGCATGATTACGTTTAATTTGGCCAATTCCCCGCCTGCAAAATCCCTGTTTTTCTTCGTACTCCAACCAAAGCTGTGTCGATTTTTCTCGAGGGGAGGAGAGAGAGAGAGAGAGAGAGAGAGAGAGAGAGAGAGGAGACTAAGGAGATTAAAAAAGGGTTGTTTCCTAACCTCTGCCAGGCTGCCTTATGCTCTCTTGACCACCATCAGTCACGATAACTTTCTCTTCTCATTTCTAATCACAAAGCTGGAGCAAAGAGCAGTCTATTTTTACACACAATGTTTTTTTTTAATTATAGCTTCACAAGTCTGTCGTTAAACAATATTGACATATGTACAATGAAAGCATTTTGGTCGCTGTAATGGTTCCTTCTGTCGTACTCTCCAGTGTAATGAATGGGGGAATTAATATGATTAATATGAGCAGTCTGACTTCAGACAAATCAAATAGCTATCTTCCAAATTACAGTCTTTGAAATTCCCTCTCTGTGCCTCCATGGACAGTGTTTTTTTGCTGAGCCGTGAAGGAGAGGTGGTAGGCTAATAAATAAATTCTCTAAAGATTTATCATTGCACTCCTGTAACATTGTTGGAAAAAAAGATCAAAATCGATGCTACACAACCAGAGATATTCTCTTTGTTTATTCCACACGTTCTTCCTCCCACGTCAAAACCTGGTGCCTACATTACCCACAATGCAGCTTGACCGCTGACAGTTCCATCGGAGATTCAGGTGTGTTATGCTAGTACCTGCCAATGCGGGGTCAAGCCGCTAGCCTAAAGTGGAGATGAGGAGCGGGCCGAAGAAGTCTGGTAACATCACTTCTTTCTAACTCCACACACCCAGATATTTTTCATTTTCAAACTTGTAGTCTTCAGCCCCGACGGACATCACTTGAGGCAATTTATCAGACTTTGTGCAGCTCCCTCTGGAGCCACAGAAGGCTTTCTACAACTTTTTTTACATGTGCAGTAGTACGCCCTAAGACCTGTAAACAGACTTTGATGTGTAAAATCACTTGAGTTCCCCTTTAAAAGCCTGTAGATACCCACTTGATTTGACTGTAGCAAGTATGAACCTGAGGAACAATCACAGCAACCAATAACTCTTTTGATGTACATATAAGTGTTGTTTTGAGAGGGACTTGAAAAATAAACATGAACCTATCCTTTAATACTTTCTAGTCCTGCATTCCATGTAGGCATTTTATTTTCAACAGTTCCAGCGCCACTTTGTTATTTATTGCATGTCCATAAGTAAGTACCTATATTGCATTTCATATGGGCCATGCAGGTCAAAAGTTGATGTTAATCTCCCATCATCACTGTTTAAATGGATGTGTCTGGCATAGATGCTTCCACTGGCCGCTGGCTGACCCCTTGACCTGCGTGCAGCCTCAGGCTGGGGAGGAGATGCCACTGTCTGGCTCCTGACTGACTGAGCATGGATCGGTAGTGCACAGTGTGGCTAGGCTTCCCTCTGCAGGCTTCTGCTGGCACTGCACTTTTTTTGTCTTCAGGCCTTAGTTCTTGAAGGTGAGTTTTTGGTTGGATTTGATTATGTCCATGTGACTGTTTGCATTTATTTGTACATGCGACCTGTCTTAAGTCAGTTTTGGGCTGTAAGCTAAGGATGCACTAATCCCAAGAAAACCTTAAGTTTGTAACACTGGTTGATTGTATACTTTTGTCTGATGCTCTTTTAAACAATAAAAATATTTCCTCACAGCCATACTGAGTCATTGGCATGTGTGTTTTTCCAGGAAAATGGACATCTTCAGACTGCATTGCATAGCCACAGATACGTTTTTATAACACATTTGTCACAATTGTTGGAATCTGAAATGAAGAGAGCAGGTTCTGTATTTATTTTTCTATTTTTCAGCTCAATAAGCATCAAATATCTTTTTCCTGTTTGTAATAGTTCTCTTGTGTATATTTCAGTTTCAACTAGGCCTACAGTTAACTTCTTAACTCCATAAATATTTGGGCTATACCCTCAAATGTATTCATCCCCATCCTGCAATTTAGATGTGTCATCTTGATTTTTCAAGTCATTGCCTTATTTATAGATCAGTCATACTTCACAACATGTATCTCACATTTCAGGCTACACAGTGAGTCTGTATAATGCTGACTATTTATGTGTGTTTCTACCATATCAATCTATATTCATGAGTAGCGCCGTCTTCCTCCAGGAAGCCTGGACTGCGTGTCTCAACAGGCCTGATCTCCTGCTATTCTCTCACTCACTCACACTTCTGTGTTTTTCCTACAGTACTTCTCCCAAAGCTGTTAGTGCAAACGCTCTGTTTCTGCTCTGTTTTCCTATTAGAGCCACAAAAATAGGCCAACGACAGCAGCAATAGGCAACTGCAAAGACAAAGCAGATCAAGTGGAAGGGAAAGGATTGTGGGAAGATGTTGTACAAGTCTGTTAAATTGGACTTGCAGTTTTTTCTTTGGTGCTTTTTATGTCAGCTGGGTTTTCTTGGGACTAAAATTATTAATTATTGACAGGAGAATCCAAAAGCCTATTTGTTCATCATATTTTTCCTTAATCGAATTCCTACTGATATCTCTATCGAGCTTCATCTTTGACTGGTGGGGTCTCAAGCCTCCTCTTCACTTTGACTCATCACTGACGATAAGTGATGAGTGATGAAGCAGGTGGAAGGTGAAATGTCTTGGTTACTCTCCAACCATATCACAGATTTTCTTACTAGTTTGTGACGCTATAATGAAAAAATAGCTATATTCTTCTTAGGTTGGGTGTGGGTGGAAGGAGAGTACATGAACCCTAGAGTTTGAGGTACAATTACTAAAGCTAAGTAACCATCGACTGCTAATGCTCTCCAATCACCACTACATTATGTAATCCACTTCTGATGCATACTTGATCAATACACTAAGAGGTATGAAGAACAAAAACAAAGAGCTTTTTAGTGTGTGTGTGTGTGTGTGTGTGTGTGTGTCTAGTGGGCCTGTGTGACCACATCTGCAAATCTGCACCCTCGAGAAAGACAGACAATACCAAAAGGGACCAAAGACCGCGGGAGAAGTGGAAAAGCAAAATGGAGACCAGGAGGGATTGTAGTACATGGTTTTTGAGTTTATGAATTATTTATACGGGTGGGATATTTTAAGCCCCCCATATCATGTCTGTGAGCAATGAGTGGGTAGAGGTTTAGAGCGGAGCAGAGGAAGTGGGTATCATTTGCCTGTTTCCTCACTGTGGTGACTATTATTGTACTTACCCCCAACTTTGACTTACGTCTCCACATTGACTCAAACAAAGAACTATAAAATAATCCTTGATGAACATCAGAGGAGAATGTCTCTCTATCCTTTTGTGTTTACTTTACTATTTTTTTGGGAATGGTGTGTCCAGGCTGTTAATGGTTTTTGACAGTCTCACTTTCTGTAACAGAGGTGCTGACTTCTTCTTTTACTGTAATAAAGCAAGAAAAGAAGGACTGAAACTACTGTCTTTTTCTACAAAAATGAAAGCTAAATAAGACATATGTGTCATTCACTTTCTGTTTCATTTGTTTCTTTACTTATTTCTTTCAGTCTTCATTTTATTTATGAACAAAAACTCATGGAATTATGCCATTTATTCCTCTCAGAAAGATAAAGCGTCATTTTCATTGTTTAAGGGATATATTATACCTGCTGCAAACAGTATTCATTGCAGTTTGGCACCTAAATAGTTCAAATGTGGACAATTGGTTGGCTTATATGGAATATTTATCGTAAGAAGAAGAGGACGTGGGTTAAGGATCTGACACTGGGGGCAGATAGGATAACAGGAATGAATGACAAATGAGTATGTTTATATATTTATGAGTGAGTCACTGGGTGAATTCATGTGGTCCATACAGATGAAAAGAAAATGACACAAACTTAGCATGGCAGGCAAATTTAAAGGAAGCCCTTCACCCTCTGTCCACTCAGCCCATAGAAATCCGCACGTTCTGACTGTTCTTAGGTTTAACACAGGTGAAATGTCTCAAACTAGTGTTGAGTTTTACAAAATCCTGATGTATGTGCGTCCTCGCTGTGATGCAAGTTCACTGCTTGCACAAGGCTTAGCTTCACCTCTTCAGGTCATTCATGAAAGCAGGTGTCATGCTGTTTGTCAGTCCACACACACAATGAGTTTTACTGGACAGCTAAACCTTTCATTTAAAACTTTGCTCACTGTTTTAACCCTTTAGCTGAGTGGGACGTCCATATTTTTTTCTTCAAACTCTGATACCCACTTAAAAGATGCAGCTTACACAGAAGTTGTGTACTTGCTGTATTATGCAGCAATGTTTATACTAAAAAGGGAGCATGGGTCACATTGTGTATTTCTTTACTCCTTTTTTCTATCATGCATAATTCTTGGGAGAATTTTTCTCTAAATGTCACTACAGTGCTAGGTAGGCAAGGATCGTAGACACGTTACGCTGTGCTTTGTGTTTGTTCTGCTCCACATGTTTCACTTTGTTGCTGACTGAGAGAAAGCGAGATGGAGTACAGTAAAGAAACAGCATAGCTAAAAATATTAACAGCCGTAGGTTTCCTTTCTGTTTATAGGGAATGGCTCAATATCCATATATTTGGATCTATTCATGAATTGTTGTCTATAAACTGCAAGTGAACTGCAGAAATAAGAAGTAAAGGTTCTAATGCCAAAATGCTATATAGGCTATATTATACATAAAAAACTGTCTTCAAATTATTCACTCTATATATCAAATGTAAGTATTGAGTGAGAGTGTCACTCATTTTAAAAGGGTGGATATCTTGTTTA
The DNA here is from genome assembly GCF_043641665.1 of Enoplosus armatus. NCBI lineage: Eukaryota > Metazoa > Chordata > Actinopteri > Centrarchiformes > Enoplosidae > Enoplosus > Enoplosus armatus. The sequence goes on from NC_092187.1 coordinate 14,181,706, forward strand.
AACACGTCTCTTAAAATCAGTTCAGTGTAAACAGTTCTTATCTGCCAAGACAATACTGACGACCCTTGCAGTGCAGTGTTTGGCTGTAAGTAAAGGTATATAATAGAGAGCAGCCGACAGAATGTGGGCCAAACCCATAAATCAATTCAGCTCATTAAACACATTGACAGGCTGAAGCTCCCCAGTGGCGTTCTTCTTTTCTCAAACGTCCACCTCCTCCTCCTCTCCTCTTAAAGTCTAACCCGCTCCCACTCCACCCCCTCTATTAATCAATCCCCATTTCAATCATGCTTCATCCCTGCTTCTAATATATATATTTTAAGCGTTTTGAAAATATTTTTATACATTGCAGTATTCTTTAAAATATAATCTTAATTTAACTTTTTTCCTCTGTTCAACAAAAAACGAATGATCAACAGAAAATATTTGTCGTCCGCACTTTGACTATGAATCCGAAATATAAACAGTCCTCTGGCTGTTTAACTATTTACATGTAAAGCAAGAAGGAGATATTCCCTATAAACATAAAGGAAACCTGCTGTATGTGCTATTAATAGACAAGGTTAATATAGGGCACTTCCACTGTTGGGACAGGAGTGATGAAAAAAGGGCTTCCCCTCCTCCACACACCCACAAACATATACATAAATGTACAGATGTGCACACAGTATGTACACAGGTTTCCCCTATTGAACTTGTGCGCTATAAAGAAAGTTCATGGTGACAGGCTATTAACTGGGCTGTGTATTAGGTTACAAATCAGCTCATACTGCAATGGGCAAATGCTCACAGCATGTGAAGCATTCACTTCAGTCTATTGGATATTACCTCATGCAACATACAATTACAAGTGTGCTTGTGTCCATCAAAATGACAGGCCTTAGGATAGAAACTGGCCAGGGAAAACCTATTGGTAATATATTAATTTTATTATTTTCTTGTGGCCACTTTAAATCATTTGATAAACGCTGCCTACAAAATAAAAACGTAAGTCAGGACAAGAGCAGGGGAAAAAAACTCATTATAAGACGGGATAAACCACATCTGTGTGTTATAGTTGGAATATTAGCTGTCTGGCTGGCTTAAAGAGAACTAGAGGGAAGCTCCTGTTTAATACATAGCTAATCAAACAGCAATCAGTGGATCAATACCCATCAGTTATTTGAAAGGCTGCCTGGCTACTGTCCTAAGCTGACATACCGGAACCCAGCCAACTGAGACGGCCAGAGGGAGCATTATACTCCCACTAATATATGTCTGAGAGGAGAATCAGATCATCCACTGTGCATTACTTTGGTGCTTAGCGCTGCTGGAGAGGCAGAGATGGAGAGAGATGAACACAAGAGAAAATGTGTGGGAAATGAAATATGAGAGGGGCAAATAATAGAGAGGGAAAGCGAGAACAAACTCGAGTAGCAGTGATGAGAGCAGAATGGAAAGACAATGAGAGGCGAGACAAACATTTCCAGCTGCTAGGTGAAGTATTAGACTCCACGAAATGGCACTGATACAGTGAATGTTTGCACTCGTTCCACTCCATGTTGAACCAGGATTCAAGAGCATTTTGCTCTCCCCTCTCTTCCTCAGTCTCTCTGCCTCACTTTGGCTTTATAAATAGACCACTTCGCTTTCTCAGTAAACCACAGAGAGCACAAGATTCACTTAAGGAGAGAAGCGGGACACAAAACCATTGAGGAGGTGAGGGTCGATAGTTGATTCAAATATACCTTTTGTAATGGGCATGAGAGCAGCCGCTCACCAGTTTACATTGTATATGGAACTTTTAGGTTGCCTTTCTCTTGGCTTTATTCACTTTCATATATTATATAGTTTGCTTGAGTGACTTTGCTAAGTTTGAGGAACCATTTTCTGTTAATTATGTTATGGTGAAAAACATCATAGAATACAAATTACTGGCCCAAACAGCTATTTATTGGTGGTTATCATTATGAAACAAACTGATCTATCTGTTGCTCTTTTTGCCTTCATATTGCATCACATGAGAAAGACACAACAGTAGCTTGGGGTTATCAAGGATTCTATTATTGATATTATAATCAAGACCATATTTTTCATAATACTTTTATTTTTACAATTATTTTGAACAATGAAAGTATCTCTCTGTAGATATTCTCTATTAATCTGTTTATTTTCACTGAGAGTCCTTGTGAAGGGCATGGCAAGCGCTCAGATCAATAATTCCTGTGTGTGTAACAACGGACAGCTTGGTTCAGTCTTTTTCCTTATATTGGTAGAAAAAAACACAGGCTTTATACAGACAGTTGAGTATAGACCACCATGAGTAGAGACCGCACTACAGTGAAGAAGCTGAGGATTACACACACATTTGTGACTAGTTGAAGACGTTAGAGGAAGTGGAGGAAGTGGAGGTGGTTGTCTGGGGGTAAATATGTATTAAGACAGTACAGACAGAATCTATTGGACCAAAGGCCTGCATGTGTATTTCAGTCAAACCTCAGCCTCTACACTGTGAGGCTCAAAGGTGAGCCAGTAATAACATTCAAATAGAAAAAACATAGTTAAAAAAAACAAACAGTTCAATTATACAGTGTCTGATGACACAAATAAGTTAAAGTTCTCATAGAAATTATATTTCCTTTTTGATTTCCTAATATACGTCCAACCTTAGTCCCTGGAGCATATTAAACCTAAGAGATAATTCACCTACTATACAACTTTAGTTTCTTGGATTAATTCAGCAAGCATACACTTTGATTCCCTGCTACACAGGAATCTGTACATGGCAGAAGCTCATTTTAAAGCTGAAGCTTTAGGCATTTTAAGACATCATTGAAAGCAGCTGTAACTCTTAGATACATTGTTTACATGGCTACGTGTGTTCACCACCAGCAGTGGGTTTAAGTCCAATCCATGGCCTTGAAGCTTGATAGAACCACAGGTGTCTGTTCTGACAGCAGATGTGACCACAAAGGTGTATATTCACAGGCAATGTGTGTACACGTGTGTGTACACCGGCTGTACAAATGTCCGGCTGTGTGTGTGTCAAGTGTCCTCTTGTCTGTGTTGAGGAGTAACAGCAAAGACGTGTTTTTCTTGGTTGAGATGATCCTGACGTGGCGTCCTGTTGGTTTCTCCAAGAGGGTGACAGAGTGTCACTTCAGTAGTGTGCTTGGTAACAAGAGTGGAAAAGACGGCAGTACAGTGGAAGCTTTCAAGCCACATAAAGTCACATAGGTGTTCCAGTACACAAGAACAGTTTAGAAAAATACAAGTACACATCAGAGTACAAAGCAAAGGAGGGCATGGGCAGTGTTTGTCTTGGTTTCCTTCCCAACTTTAGTTGTAACTGGCCCTGGCTGATACCGCAGCTTATCTCCTAAGTCAACACATGCTCGTAGATCTCATCTCTAGTTAGTGTACCAGGACATTCCTTTCAGTTTTCTTTATTCAATATACTATATGCATGTGTTGAATATATACGCAGGCTGTAAACAGTGTGCTAGGATGGAGTAGAATATACAGAGCACCTTAGTCATTCTGGCCTGGAGTCAAGAGGTGCAGTGTTTTAGATAACTGCTACCACATTGTCTCTAAAAGCTATACGCTCAGCTTGTGTGTATCTAAAAGCTCTCTATTTCTCTTGCAATTTCTTTGTCTCTCTCATACTCTCTCTCACACACACACACACACACACACACACACACACAGACACACACACACGCAGACACACACCACTGCACACAGAGTGATGGACCTATACATCAGAGATATAGAAGGGCACTCAGACAGTCCCTTGGAGCATTATGATACACTTCGCTGAGCAAAAAGTCTGACTGACTGACTGTTTGGATCTCTGTGCATCCACTGGGCTGGCAGCAGATAGTAGCTGTTGTTGTGCTTTCACTAAGATACACCGTCACTGGGTTGTGACTGTAAATGACTATGAAGACTTTAAAGCTGAAGGGAGTGGGACATTAGTTAACGTCTGAACTGTGGATCATCGGTTTAGCTGTCCCTGTTCTGGACTCAGTGGCTTTGGACTCTCATATCCCCTTGCTGTTTTTCTAAACCTCTCAAACCTTCCCTGTTTGATCTCATGTTTAACCTGTTGTTACTTTCTCAATCCTCCTTTTAGTTAACAAATCGTCTTGTGGGCACACAACTCTCTCTGGGCAAATTCTTCACATGGAATGCGACTCAACAATATTGCAGACAGCAATGGCAAGAAGATGCATGTGCAAAGTATGACACATCTAAAACAAGACACTTATCTTTCAGACAGTATATTGCACATAGCGCCAGTACCTCTAGAGATATAGGAATATATTTGTCAGTTTGCTTCTTAAGTATTATTCATACTAATTCATGCTACAATGAATACTTCAAAGGACATGCAGCACTATAATAGCAGAATAGCGGTCTATCTGTTTGATAAAAACAACTGATACAGGACACATAGCCTAGGTCCTGCATTATGTGGGCAAAATGCACCAATGGAATGACTCTTCAAGCTGCATGAGTACCAAAAATAATAAAAAAATACTGATACAAAATTAATTTCTTTTACAACCCAAGATACAGTGTGCCAGGTGGTGGCACATTTGCCTTCAGCGACCTGATAATTGAGCTCGTAACACTTGTTACAAAATAACTGATTTTTTTTGTTGAGGCCGGCAAAGTTTACTACGTTTAATCTTTTGTTTAAGGGGAGAAATATATATGAAAGCACAACTTATTTTTCAGCTTGATTAGGTAAAAGCAATCACCTTTACCTGTATTGCTAATGAGCTTCTGGATATCACAAGCAAGCTTACAGCAGACTTTAATGCTGTCAATGCTTCTTGTCACTTATCTAGCTGAATAATACAAAGCTGGCCTTGCTGGCATGACAATAGATGGTAAAGTTGTCGTAGATTCATTTGAGTTGATCACTGAGCTCTTTCTTTGGTAATGGGCCTTTAGAAAAACTTTCACATTAAACTTTTTGAGTTAATACCATAAAAAACATATATTAATTATACATAAAACGATTTAACTTTTCTGCCATACCTTGAATCGTGTTTTAAAGTTTGAGGAATGATTTTCAGCTCAATTATGCGCATTTTGGACACACAAAGTATATTGTCATGGTAAAAAAACGCCATAGATAAAAATTAGCTTCTGACAAAAACAACAAGTTAAAAACTCACCCTAGTTCGCTCCTTAATCTCATTTGATCTACTTCTACAAACATGGAATGCAATGAAGTCAAGAACAGCAACATTTTTGCTGGGCAGTGGCGTCAAACTGAACACTTCTCACTGTCTGTTATACTGTGGCGGCTAAAGCGACACTTAAAGGTGCAGTTAAGGGAATGGAGAAATAGGCACTCACTCAGAACGCTACACAGAAAATATTATATAATATATCTTTCTTTCTACGTCAGGTATTGGTTCCATAAAAAAATGTAGGTGAGAAGCACACATTCATTGTATTACTAAAACAAATCAAATAAACAAGACATTCACTCTGTTTAGAGAGACATTTCTTCTGTTCACCTGCAAGCCTGCATTGGCTGGAAACATAAAAAGGCAGAGTCTTGAGAGTGCACATACTGTAAATCCACTTGAGCTTCATCATGGAAAAGTGACGGGAAAAAGAAAAAGGAGTGCTATTGTGGTCTAGAATCACAGCACAACGCTGTCATCTATCTGTTGGTCTCTACAGAGGCCACAATCTAGTACTAGACAATATCTAGTGCAGGCCCAGGGAGAAATGCTAGTGCACTAAGGTTTTTCCTCTGACAGGGAAAGCAACAAATGACCATTTGGCCAAAAGCATATTAGTTTCGCTCTCGCTGTCTGTTGCTCACTTCAGTTTTCCCCTGACAGAGCGGCTGTGATCTTGGAGATTTAGTTTTTTCTCTGAGTCAGGACCTTGGCAGTTAGAGCAGCAGATTCAAGTTGCTCATGAATGCTGATAGTATGGCCTGTTTTAAATCACAAGTTAATATGTTAAGTTACAGTTAAACATAAAGATAACACTGATCAAAATTATTGTTATCGTGCATCTTCTCCCGGCGGCAGTTTGAGCAAAAAGGTAGAAACTAGTGTTCCCTTTATGTTGTTAATAGTGATTATTACTGGTTAGGCTACTATTTGGCTACTTTTGCGAGCAGGACGACTACTGTCACATAGGTAAGACTAACTCCATGCAGACACTGACAATGTCCTAAATAAGACAGATGGCAGTTGTATGATATGCGATCTACTGACCTTTTCTCCAAGTTAATCTCACTCATCTGCTCTGGACTCCCATACTAGGCGCCATAAATTGGTCAATACAGGCAGTCGTACCTTCATCCTCCCGTTACAGTCCCTGTAGACCCCAGCTGAAGTTAACCATATACAGTAGCTCAAATTATACATCTGTACGCATCTTAGTGATGTTTACGTAGTTAGTGTTAGCCAGGGTGCAGTTTCCTGTTTTCATGCCCTCTGGTCTTAAGCCCTCAGTGCTGTGGTTATCAGCCTCCTGGATCTCCACATAGTCAGATTTACTGAGAGTGGATCCACTGCCGCTCCGACCACTCTTCTTCAGATCGTCAGCTGAGCTGGCTTTAGGCACACTTGGGATATTAAGATACTGTGCCTGCTCCTCGCCCTCCGTCTCTCTGTGGTAGAAGTAGTTGAAGTTTGACACGATGACAGGTACAGGCAGGGCAATAGTTAGCACGCCAGCAATTGCACAGAGAGACCCCACAATCTTTCCTCCAATGGTTGTAGGGACCATGTCTCCGTAGCCCACTGTGGTCATGGAAACCACAGCCCACCAAAAGGCCTCAGGGATGCTGCTGAACTGGGAATGTGGCTCGTCTGCTTCTGCGAAGTACACAGCACTGGAGAAGAGGATCACACCGATAAACAGGAAGAAGATGAGGAGGCCCAGCTCACGCATACTGGCCTTCAGAGTCTGTCCCAAGATCTGGAGCCCCTTGGAGTGACGCGACAGTTTAAAGATACGAAACACCCTGACTAGACGAATGACACGGAGAATAGCCAAAGACATAGCCTGCTGGCCTGCCTGGCTGTCTTCTGGTCTCTCTGCTAGCTCTGTGCCCAGGGTGATGAAGTAGGGGATGATTGCCACTATGTCAATGATGTTCATGATGTTGCCAAAAAATCCAGCTTTACTGGGACAGGCAAAGAACCTAACTAGGAACTCAAAAGAGAACCAGATGATGCAGAGGGTCTCCACGATGAAGAAAGGATCTGTGAAATAATCCGAGTTGTCATAGGTAAAGGTGGCATTGGACCTGGACTGGTATGGAGCATTGTAAATCTCCACCTCATCATTTCGGAAAATTGGCAGTGTCTCCAGACAGAAGCTGACAATAGAGATAAGAATCACCATGACAGAGATGATGGCAATGATGCGAGCAGGACCTGAGCTCTCTGGATACTCAAACAGCAGCCACACTTGTCTCTGAAACTCATTCTCTGGCAGAGGTCGTTCCTCTTCCTTTATGAAACCTTCATCTTCCCTGAAAATTTCCATAGCCTCCTCGCCTAATTCATAAAACCGGATCTCCTCAGAAAAGATGTCCAGGGTCACATTAACGGGCCGGCGCAGCCTCCCTCCTGATTGGTAATAATACAGAATAGCATCAAAACTAGGCCGATTCCGGTCAAAAAAGTACTCATTCCGGAGAGGATCAAAATACCTCATCCTCTTCTTGGGATCCCCCAGAAGTGTCTCTGGAAACTGGGAGAGGGTCTTGAGCTGCGTCTCAAAGCGCAGGCCTGAGATGTTGATGACGACCCTCTCGCAGCACTCATGATCCGGCTCTGGGTCGTACTGGTCATGAGGCTGACCTGGATGTGCTGCGGCTTCGTCCGCAGGGTCGCTGGTAGCAACCGTCATGCTGGAAGAAGATGGGACCTGCAGGTTTCAGACAGGGTGGGGCCACGTCGGGCCACGAGGAGATGAAGGCTCCACACGCTTGTGGGTTCGTGTACAGGCGGATCTGCCTGCGAAGAGCTACAGGACAGGGCAGAAAGCAGATACACGCTGCAATAATGAATGCCATGAGCCAGAAAACTCCTACTTGCATATTCATTTTGTTAAACGTAACATCTTCCACCGACTTAAATTGTCAGTAATTCCCAGAAACGCTGTGTTATTTCAAGACCTTCTTGCAAACAGGCAAGAGCAGGGAAAATAACAATTCAGCGAATTGGCTCCATTGTGTCTATGTGTATTAGGTTATGAGTTCTCCCTAATATGAGCGCACTGCTGGATCAATATGCTAGCCAGTAATACTGTATCAGCTCTCACAGGGTGCAATTACAACCAACAAATCTGATTATATGTTGAGTGCTCCATATAATCTCGTTTTTCCCTCTCTGTATGTGTGATGTGACAAACAATTTCTCCCAAAGCGAGAAAAAAAATCATCAAGTCACTGATCAAATTAATAGTTTATCAGCAAATTATATCTAGGCATGTTTGTCATAGCCAGTGGTTGATATAGCCCACTGCATTACTGCAGATCCATTTGAACAGTATACTATAACCTTCAAACTTCATAGGCCACTGCACAAAAGCTATATGCATGAAGATGTAGGCCAATAGTATTGGATATCTATTTCAGGCCACACTATTTTACCCACAGATGTAATTTGTTAGTAAAAACAACAATATCTGTATAAAAATCCAAAAGTCCTACCTGTTTGCACTGGCACTTGTGAGGCTTGGTACTGCCTAGCGGGCCCAGAAGTGTCCGGTCAAAAGTCAGCACCCAACGGTCAAAGCAGCTCACTTCTGCCAACCATACATCACCCGAAGCTCCGGCTCTGCAGCAACGCAGCAGTGGGAGTGGGAGAAGGGGACAAGGCGTGAGGATGCAGGAGTTACCTCCCTCGCCTCAGCGACCAGCAGATACATGTTGTGATGCAGCTAGGCTACAGGTTGAAGCTGGTGGGGGCGGGGGGCGATGATATTGTGGGAATAAAGTGATTCTCGTTAAAGCAAATCTAACAATGCGGGCGTCAGCAACATATGACGCCCCCACTTCAGAACAATACGCCGCCTGCAACGACAGCAAAAGTAAATCCTCTCGCCTGGTGTCTGCTGAGACTTATAGGGAGGCGCTGCTGTCTGTGTATTCCTACTCGGAAGCCCCCATGCTTCGGCAGATTTCATCTAAAGCGAAATCACCTGTTTGATCCAGGAAACAGGTCCGTATTCCTCCTGAAGGTTTTTTTTTTTGCATCTCTGCGTTAAAATGCTCTTTTCCAATTTATCTCCTCGTAAAATTCCACCATCTTTTTTTCTGATGGGGAATATCCACATGTACACACCAGTGATGCACATTAGTAACAAGTAGAGGCTTATGTTAACAACCCATTCCATGGAATAACGCAGTCCTCTGGAGGCGTTTTTAACAGGTGAATAACTATGTTTCTCATATATCTGAGACAAAGCAGCCAGGTTCATGCACTGGGGTATTCAAACATTAAATGGCAGTGTTGTAGTTGATTGGCAAGCGCGGGTGAGTTAGTTTGGAGTGGCAGGTGCCCGACATGCTCAAGCCATTTGAAGCCCTCCCCTGTGTGGATCATGGACAGCCACAATAGACTCCATGCACTAAACAAAGCGGCATAGCATTATCTGTCGGACTACAGCATAAATTCAGATAATGGCATGCAGGAATTCACCCTGATTCTCTTGGTGCTCAGATGCATGTGTGTTTATCCAGTTTGTCTCCTCTTAACAGGTGCCTTGAGATCGTGAGTCCATTCCTTCATAACTGTCCTTCTTCCCTCGTTTGACTAATCTGTCCAGCGGCTGTCATCTCATCACGACCAACCGTTTTTGAGCTGCCAGTTTTTCCCATGTCTCTCATATTTCACCATAATTCACCATAGTTGAGACGCGTGGGCTGCAGTAGGGCATCGCAGCGCATACTAAGAGCTTCTTGCGCGCCTCGCCCCATCCCTCTGCGCTCCCCCTTCCCCGACACTCCTGTCCTCACCGCTCCACATTAAAGGGGAAGCATCGCCCACCACAGGGTGGAAACGGGTTTCAACAAAACATGCAAGTCTCAGGGGATGATAAAGGATAAAACAACAGTTAAAGGTAGAAACTGACAACAATGAGGAATGGATTTTCCTAAAATGTTGTAATTGACTTGCCCCTGTGTTAGGGGAAAATGAGAAAAATAAACACTGTAGGGGAAATCTTCTTCTGAACTGAAATGAGGGCAATTAATTGAGGGAATGAGGGGTAATGAGCCAGCAGCTGCAGAACCTGGGCATGTATGTGACCACTGTGTGAACAGGTCATGTCCCAGGTCAACAGGCCCGAGCTATTCAAATATGCCAAATCAGTCATTGTTTCATTATTTTCCTATATCTCATGGTTTGAGTGCTTGACTGGGTGTGTGCAAGTTTGAATGGCTGCTGGCAGTGGCCCTGTGTCTGTGTTGGGATAATCTGTTTGCGTGTGTGCCTTGTTAGGTTTCTCTGCGCAAATATTACAGTTCAGTATGAGCTCAAACATTACTACATTACCTCACTACTGTGAGGTCCTTGTGTATGCATGATACAGAGGCAGGCTTCAGTACAATTTGTTGAGTCGCTGATTATGATCTGATCATATACAGACCTGCATACTGTATCACAGTCCACTAAAAACTGCCCAGACCTATTAAGCACATGCAGGCGCACACACACTCACATACAGAGGACTTATGCTAACAGCTGTGAATGCAAACTAGAAGTTCAATGATTATACAGTCAAATTAACTGGTGCAGTTTTCTTGCGGTCTTCCCTGCCCTTCTTTCCTCCACTGCTTGAAAGTGGGCCAGGTGAAAACCCAGATACCTCTTCAGGCAGAAAGTGGGAATTGCGCACGAAAGAAAAAGAGACTCCACAACACCCGTGAGAATACATGTGGGATACTACATGTCCTCCCCCATGTGTTCTCCTTGCTATGCCATTCTCTACAGCCCAAGGACAGGTTCAACATGATATGCAATCCTTCTCCAATCAAAATGTCAAAATACTGATTAAGATGATGACATGGGACCGCAGGGACTGCAGCGGCAGCGCACTCTGCACAGAGCTGATAACCAGTTTGCCACTCTGGCTGAAGGTCTCAATGAGGAGCGATCGACACTTTTACATAAGCAGGCTGATTGATGGCCAGGAACTCTTAAATCCTCATCGGCTGTGAATGTAAATGAAGAAGAACCCAATTCTAAATGGAGGGCAGCTAAGAGTCAAGCCACCAATATCCAATGCTGGGTGACAGAAATGTAGTGATTCATCATCCACCGCCACATTCACAGCAGTCATCTATAACACAGTTTTACTAGCGGGACGGGGAAGAGGGTACTTAGAGTATGGGATGTAAGATTGAGTTTGGTGACATTGGGGGAGGGGTGGGTTCCTCTGTTGACTGCAATGTTTTGTTTCATTTTCAACTATTTTGCATTTACAATTTACATACACTGGCTATGTTCACGTCACATTTCATAACCATGACCACGACCTTTTCTGGTTTTAGTTGGTTAACCTAAACTGTACCATACTGTAATCCTACCATAAATGAATGATCCCTTAACCATATTATACCTGATCCATAATTGAACCTTATAATATCTGAATCATATCTTCAGTTGCCATCCCCAGATCTTCTTGAGAAAAAAAACCAATAGAAAAACACTGAAGGTTTTGCAAATAGAGAAAATATGTCTGATACGTTGAAGAGAAATGTTAGTCCAGGGAGCATTGCAATTAGCCAAAAGCATATTCAAATAATGCAAAAATGGCTGCATATGAACATAATTTACAAGAGATGCATGTAAGGTTATTGAGCTAATTTCTCTAACTCACTGCTCCATCTATCTACAGCAGGGGTTTTCAAACTGTGAGCAGAGTTGTGTTATTGTAGTTAGTTATTTTCCCAGTGATTTGGCCCACTTACCAACACTTTCAGCAGTTGGAGCGGCAGCAGTGACCGTGTGACACACAACTCACAACCCTGAGCACCTGACTCCCACGAAGAATTCATACCCCTTCTCAGAGTCATAACTCAGTCAAATCTCAACATGCAGACATTATACACATATTTTTAGATTGACTAGATAGACTGTGTGACTTACACTTCCAGATGATGTCGGTAAATCTGCAGAGATTCATAGAAAAAAAGACGCTCCTTAAAACTGATGCAGTTTGGGGGTGTAGTTGTCTCTTTGTTGTCTGAGGGGGGGTCTACAGTGCCAGACATTGAAAACCCCATATCTAGAGTATTAATACTTTTATATTACTAGTTACCCAGAGTTTTGAGGGCCATTGACCCTCCAACCATCTTAGATCCTCAATTCTGTCTCCTGTTCCCTCTCACCTTCAAGTTGTGCCAAGTCTCCAAATGGGACCATTGATTCTGTTTTGTGTTCAGCCGAGCAGACCAGATGGAACCTCAGAGAGAAACCTAAGAATGCTTTCCAACTAATGGCCCCACATGACTGCCGTAACCACGTCTGAGCACCTTTTCACTGACTAAAACATATTTTTTAAATTAATTAGGCAATTTTCGATTGTGACTCCTTGTGCCAGCTGGTGCTCCGTAGTGGCTGGGCAGAAATGTCTGTGTTGTAGTTTGGTTTGAGCTGTGGATAAGAAAAACGATATGTTTTGTGTAATGATGGTCGGGACAACAGGAAAGTGCAGGGAGTGCCCAGAACTCCATAATGTGCACAGAACCCGTTATGCCCATGATGTTCAATTAATTTGCTCAGAGAATAATTTCACTGCAATCCCACGCTAATAGTTCAGTTGAGATTCAATTGTGAGATGATCAGCATATTTGTGTATCTGTGCGCGAGTCAGCAGACCTGCACACCTAAAATCTCCACCCTTTTCTTTGCAGCAGAACATGTAGAAGTGAGAGAGGGAGGAGGAGGAGAGGGAGTAAGAGACAGAGTGAAGGAGAGAAGAGGGTGTTGATACAACTTATGACAGCAGACTGCAGGGGAGGAGCTTTGTCCTGGATGACCTCTGCGGGTGCTGCAGCAGGTGATCACTCACTCATAAGCTATAACACACACACACACACACACACAGATGTAATAAGCTACTGTATTTGCACGTGCATGCACACACCTGAACCTTTAACGCAGAGATGCAAGAACCTGAAACTGAAATACTTATTTAGACAAAGTCATACTAACTCCATGTTTCTTCATAGCTCCAAGACAACAAACTTCAATAGAGAATGGAGAAACTAAACCAAATACACACATATGGCACACACACACACACACACACACACACACACGCACATAATAGCACTAATGATATTACATGCTCTGCTACACAACTTGGATCCTTTGTCTCTGTTAAACTTGTATTCCTAAATTACTGAGCGACAGCTCCACATGCCACCTCTCATTTCACTGTGAACACATGGAAATCGTCCTTCCATTCCTAATTAATTTTGGCATGTAGGCATCAAATTAGCACTCCATGACAGGCCCTCTCCTCTATGACAACTCACTAAGGAACTTAATTACCACATTAACTTATTTTGACCCTTCATTTCTCTTTTATTCCTCATTTTCTCCCCTCACTCCTCTCTCTCCCTACATGTCTCCCTCTGGGGTTCCTCTATATTTAGAGGTTGACCTTGGAAGTTCTTTACCTGCCTGTTGAGAGCAGCCAGGCTGATGATGATCACTGCTTTCATGATGAGATATGTCCTTACCTTTCAGAGTAGAGTACTCTAGTATTGATTCTGGATGTGGTTTCAGTTTGTGTTGTTTTCTCAGCCTTCGAAAACAAGGAAAAATCAATCACCTAACTCTGAAGGTGTGACTTAGCTTAGAGAGGAAACTTGGGAGTATATTACAGTAATGATATCTATGCTGCATGAGTAGGTATGCACAGCTGAAGATGTAGATCTCCTTTACAAAGAGGCTTGGCAGCGTGACTTTGAAACGTCCATTGAATGTGCAGTGACACTAAGGAAATCTCCCTTAGCAAATGGGAGGAAAGCAAAAGGAGGAAAAGATTGAAATGATGTCCGGAAGACCAGATATGTGTCACAGAGAAGAGGGTGAGTAGTAGTGGAAGTGAGGAGAAACATAGTCAGCAGGAAATGTAGTTAGAGGTGTGCAGAAAATGAAAATGAAGGGGAGGGACGGAACAATAGAGGTGGAGAGGTTAGCAGATAAAGGTCACAGTGACAGAGTGATGAGTCATCCAGCACAGCAGAGCAGCATCTCTCTCTCTCTCTCTGTTTTACGCTATCACCCTCTCCACCATCTGTCTGTTTGCTTTGACAGCAAAAACTGAGATGACTGGCAGCAGATCAGCCCTTCTAACGTCTTGAAAAAATCCAATGTGTCTCAACATCTGGGTCTGAATATGCTGCAGATATTATTTTGAATGTTTTTGTTTGTGTGCCTGCATGTGTTGTATATATATATATATGTGTGTGTGTGTGTGTGTGTGTGTATCATGAATATGTCTGAGATAGTTTTGTTTTTTGTGTTTGCATATAAGGAGGAAAAATAAGGAGGAAAATTGGAACTGATCAGCCAATCAGCATCCAGGAATAATCAGATTTTTGTGGCAGCAGTAGCAGCAGAATCATCAGCCTTAGCAACCATCCTTCCCAGCTGCCAATGGTATGGCTCTGCTAGTGAACATGTAAACAGCACTCAATTGAAAGTCATGAAGAAATAAACGAGCCACATGTACTGTAGGTGGCAGGTGTAAAGGATAAAAAAGGTTTCTCTTATTTTATGTTATGTATGTTAGGAAAAGTTGTAATCATTCATGTGCATATTTTAAAAGGTCATACAAGGTAGATACATTATTTTGGCTTTACAGAGCTTTATAGCTTTATAGCTTGCAACTTTACTGTTTTGGTTCACTGTCACCACGCTCATAGTGCCGATTTTGCTGCAGCAGGCAGCTGTTTTTGGCGAAAAAGCTCTAAAAACCTGCTGTACACTACATGCTTAGCACCAAATGGCAGCCAGACATAGTTAGCAGCTAGATGGTGAACATAGCAGAGCATTAAGCAGTTGAAGAGACTGATATTTCCCTCAGGAGTTGGTAGAGACCAAATACATAGCCAAAACAGAGTGAATGTTGGACTCCAAATGGATGATAATGTTGCTCCACGACTGCTATATGAGTAAATAAGCAACTGTTTACTAACAAGTTCACCAACTTAAAAGGTGAGAATGTGTCAATGTTGTGTTAACAACTTATTTCTGCTGCCCACAAGTGGCCAAAAAAGAAAAATCAGTTATTGGAGGCTTAAAGTAAAGTCATTCTATCCTACCAGGGATGTTGGGATATCCTTCCATCAGTAGCTGCTGTTGGCATGTAGCCCTGTAATCCTCTACGCTGTTTGTGCATACAATCTGATGTTTACTCATGAATGGGTTGTGTTGGCATTGCCTTACCTCCACTTAGACCTGCTGTGGTGGCCCCTGCATGGTGAGACACAATCTGTGGGGTAATACACTGATCCTCTACCAGACACACACACACACACACACACACACACATATCCAATACACGAACACAGTCAGAGACACACAAGATGACACACTGCCAATCCCCGCCCTTGTCAGAAGCCATGCACACACAAACGCTGCACCAGTCGATACTAATACAGACAGCTTAAGTGGTGATCCCTTCAATGCACCTGTAGAGGGCTGGATCTGTTTTATATGGCCATTATCTTTACCTAATCAACAACCCTCCCTTGTTGCTGTGGAGATTTCCTGCTGTAGCGCCATGGCTGGTGGTGAGCTTTGATGACGACATAGGTATTTTTTGTGATCTCAAAGGCAGTTGTGAGAGAAAGAGGGAGAAAAAGACAGGCAAAGAGCCAGAAATAGAAAGAGTTTAAGCATAATCGTTCTGTACTGATAAACATTCACCACATTTCCAATATGCCTTACAGAAAGGCGACTTGATACTCGTGGACACACAATAGCTAACTGGTGGGCTCGCTGGAGCAATAAAGCACACTTGCTCATACACAGGATGACAGTGTGATGGCTGTAAACCTCTGTTAGAATGTTAATATTTACCTCCTAGTTTTCCACTGGGCTTGTGCACCGTCCAGGTCTCTTTAAGGTCCAGCCATGCAGTTTGGGGAGCAGCCAAGTGTGTGGCACCTTGAGATGATGTTAAAATTGGGAATCACCATCTCTTTTCAAACCAAATCCAAAGGCTTCTGATGTTACACTTCTTAAATCAGTCAGACAGAACAGTGTCTTTTAATTTTAATATTATCCTTCCATTTTATTGATGTTTACAAATAGATGCAGCACACTCTTGTTAAGGACTGGCTGGGTTACAGAGAGCTTGCCTTGTTCTGTCCGTTCAGCACACCTACAGTGGAGACTTCTGTTGTTCGAGTGTGTTTTTCTGTAACCAGCCGTCGAAAGGGCTGCGAGCCAAACTCTGTTCACTACCAAAAGGCTGTCAACTATGTGAGGCTCTGCATGGGAAACACTTATTAGTGACATTTCCTGTGTCAGCAGCATCTTTATGAATACAAATGGTCCGTTTAACTCAGCAAATTAGAGCAACATTGAATGACTAAACCATTAAAAATATGTCACCAATTTCTCTATCAGGCGCATAATGAAAGTTTTCTATTTATTTATTTATTTTTTTTAAATAATGAAACACAAATTGAATAGGTTGCTTATACTAAAAAACAACATATTAGAGTGAATGATACATTAATTGTAAACATCCACACAGGGAGGGTTATGTTGTTTCAAATGTCTCTCATCTTATTTGATATAATAAAAATATACTGTACACACACAGAATAGATAATATGGTGTTATAATAGTAATAATAAGGTCAGTAAATGGACCTACATATACTCCCAGATGTACATGAGTACCATGCTCTCTGTAATTGAGTGAAAGCAGGCTGCAGCTCCTCTCAAATAAAGACAGTACAACTCGTAATCTCTTTATATGGGTCATGTTAAAGACAGTACAGAATAACACAGAACAAATACTGGTATAGACAGCCTTCCCCTAACATTATTCTGCCCCATCCCAAAAACACACCAGTGCACTCTGGGATAAAAGAGAACCATTCACAGGCATGTGCATACGTGTGTGCGTGTTTGTGTGTCCGTGTTCGTGTGGGCGTGCATGCCTTTGTATCGTCCTCCACGTGTAGGTCAGGGGAATAGCTGCAACCAGCACACGTACATATGTGTGTGTTTCATATATTAGCAATACAGAGCACACAGAGCTAAGAAAGGCATATGGCTAACAGTCTTTGATTTGTATCACAGTTTCATATCAGCAAATCACGGTTGGCCTCAGTTTTTGCCACTTTTGACTTGAAACTAAAGCTGTTTGTCAGTTATCGTATCTCCGTAATGAATATCATTACCCAGAAACATGAATACAGAGTGTAGAAATCCGTTTAAAAGTCCAGGAATGAAATATGCTTTGCAAAACCGCTGGCTGTTTCCTGAATCTGTCCTTTTGATTTTTATATAGAAAGCAGTATGGAGAAATGTCAGAGTCCATAACACGGTCCCAGCTGAATTCTGTCACTGCCTGAATCTCTTTTGATCCTGTGATGGTTCCACTCACAGCGTGTTAACTCCAGAACAGAAGCAGTCGTAACACTGCAGCTACAAAACTGTACGTGGAATGTTTTATACATCTGTTTTTTGTTGTTGTTGCATTTTGGATTGAGTGGTGACCCACTGGAAGGGGAGAACTGCTAGGCACTGCTTGTTAGAAATCAAGGTTTGAGGACACCAATCATGAGGAGGAGGGCAGGGGAAGAAAAATCGATCCAGTGGGAGTTCTGTCTCAACACTTAACTTTGGCCCATCAGGCCCAACAGGAAGACCAGAGTCATTGCGCTCCTAAAGGGGAAAAAGGGACAGGAGGGTTAATGGGTAATCTATACTGCTCTAAAATGAGAAAGCCTTTTTTAAATAATTATCAGTGAATGTTAGATGCAGTTCACCCATGTCATATTTACTGTCTTTATCGAGTTCAATTTACCTAAATGGGAGGCAGTCTAATTGGGGTCGTCAGGGGTTCCAGGAGGTTTGTGCAGATAAATTGAACAACTTTCACCTGAGAGAGAGAGAGAGAGAGAGAGAGAGAGAGAGAGAGAGAGAGGAGGAGGAGGAGGAGGAGGAGGAGGAGGAGGAGAAAAAAAAGCAAAACTATTAGAACCACACAGCGTAGCCGGACCCATCACACAGCTCGGTGGTCTCATTAACAACGCAAGGCTGCTCCTCCTCTCCCTGCTGTCTCATTAGCACTCATGCAAAAGTCAAACTGTAAACACTGTCAGTTCAGAAGGAGAGGAGAGGAACAGGCAACTTTAGGATAAGAGAGACTGTCCTGTGACATGAACTGTACCTGCTAGCTGCCACATTTCACTTACTGCAATTTACCCCATATAAGAGCATCAACTAAATGTCTACACTGTAGTAAACTTAAAGAAAGATGAGCGGAGGTAAGGAGACGTAATTAGAGTCTGTAACAGAAAGAAATGGAAAGCTGCGGAGATGCACATTAGCAGAGGTGGACAGAAGAAGAATTGAAGAGACTGTGTGCATGGCACAGTGCTGTATTATGTCTTTGTTTTTGTCTCCAGCAATGCCTGTGAGAATAGCTTCCAGACTGACCAATCTAGTTAGATGATAAACAAGTAGCTCCCGTCTCCTGCATAATATGTCTCGCTCGCTGATCAATAGGCCGGTGTTTCTCCTCAGTGCAGCTTTTATGTGACCTGAGACATGAGCGGGCCATTCAACTGATGACTAATATGGATGTTTTCTATGAAAAAATATGAAGTCAAGGTCAGGGGTCAAAATTGAAAGGAATAATCAATGAAGAGGTCATGCTGTGGGACCTCCCACTTGGCCTTTAGGGCAAGCCAGCTAATGAGACTGCCCTAATTATCATTCAACCATGACTGGAGAGGTCTACGTATTATTAGTGTACTACCACACACACATATATGCTCACAAGCACACATTCAAGCGCACACACAGCCTCACTAAATAGATTCGGAACATGGTTGTTTGATAGATTACCCATCCTGCCTTTTTAAAAATGTATTTCCTTCTCGCCCTCATCTGTGTTTCAGTTAGAGTAATCACAGTCAGGGAGGACACTGAACATGAATCTAGACATAAATCTGCAGGGACAGCAGTGCAGCAGTTTCCAAGACAAGAATATGATACAGGGAGAAAAAAAAAAGGCAAAGTAGAGGCTCATGCTGTAGCCAAAATAATTTTCAATGGGCCTTACAATCCAAATTCACACACTGTGTCTACATAAACTAATGCATGCAAGAGATCATTTACTGTTTTAGCAAGTGAAATACAGAACGAACCAAACCTGCATAAGAAAACTATCTCTGTTCATCATACATTTGATGTTGATGTCAAACCAGCAGCTCTCTATTTCCTCTTGCTGTCTGGTACCTCTTGGTAATCTGACCTCTCTGTGACTCTTTGATATGAATGGCAAAGGAAGGCCAAGGTCACAAAGCAGGTAGGGGCCACCTGTTCTGTTAGCAGGAGTTGGTGGCCACCAGGGAGCAGCACTGAGACGAGCTGGGTGGGCATGCTGTTGGTGCCCTTATTCATTTCATAGGCAATGTCAGCTGAAGGTTAAAGACAACCTGGGCACAATGCTCACAAAATAGGAAAGCCCACACACTCTGATGGCTGGTGGAGGTCTAAACAACTGTAACTGGAGACCTCACTCCATTGTTAAGCATTAATAAAAGCTACGGCAAAAAACATGATGTTGTTAGCCATAAAACCTACGTAAGAATTGTAAGGAAATCTTTTGACCTGCACCTGTGAGTGGAGATGTACTTTCAATAAGGTACCATTCTCTCGAGGGTCAGTCCTACTAAATTGAACTGACCCGCCCAAATTTGACCATGAAACACTTAAATCTACAAACAGTAAAAACAGTGGTTTTATGGCTAAAGGTGAAGTGACAGGGAGAGTGAGGCGTGACAGTGCTCACAACTTACCTATTTCATCAGTGGGAGAACAGCAGCCTCTGCTGAGCGCCCGCGGTAGTGCACTCCAGACAGCCAGACACAATGTGCTCCCAGTCCATTCATAATTCCTCACGCGCTCCCTCTCCTTCCGCTTCTCCAGGCTTATCATATATTGCCTGGTTCATTTTTGGGGAAGCAGTTCATGGTAGTAATTTGTAAACAGACCTTCTTACTCCAATTTGTTTTTGTGTGTTAAAGTCACTGAGTGAGCTCGCTGATTAGCGACAGTGGCGCTTGGCATGTTCGCGCTTGTGTTTTACGCACGCGAAGCGCGATGATAAAACAGCCTTATTAGAGACTGAAGACACGCTTTTTAGATGAGAATCTTCATATTGCTTCCACGCCATCTGGGAGGTTACTGTGGAAACAAGGGTGCCATGGCAACGGTGACCGGGGTTACCGAGGAAACGACCGTCACCATGGAGACTGCATCACAGCGGGCTAAATTTGAGGCATCCTAAGAGAAGCATGCTCCATCTTTGATCGCTGTGTGTGCGTGAAAGAGCGCTGTGTTTTGCTCTCTCACGTGTGTCTTGCACCGATAACGAGACACTGACAGTCGGCTGGCCCCGGTATTTATATGGTGTCGTTTACGCATTAAATTGCCTACCAGAACAGTTCATATCAAATAATTATAAGGCTTTATTTTTTTAAGACAGTAGCATTTGGACTAGACTTTAACGCACAATAAAGGCATAGCACAGAACGGTCTAATTGAATAATATATGCAGAACTGTGTTTTTCAGACATTACATGTGTTTAAACACATACACATATTTAAATGATTCTGATTATTATAAATAGGCTATGACTGACGAATCACGACGCATGTTGATACAATGTGAGTGTCCATCGAGTAGCATACATTTGTACTCATCTTTCACAGTTATAAAGCTGCTATTACTACCTGTTGTGATAATATAGTGGCTATTGCACAATGCACAACAGGTCAATTCCCTCACTCAGAGAAGAATAGTAGGCCTAATACTTTTAAGGAGCTCTTTCTCTCCAAGCGCGAATGGATCCGTACAGAATTATGAATTCAAATCATTCAAATCCTGATTCTTTGAATGGAGCACAAAGCAGCGCCTCTGAACAGACAGGGTTTGCTCTTTCTTTGTCTCTTTCTTTATGCCTTCATCTGATCTACTTCGACACGCTGGTGCGCAACGACAGAGCCAGCTGTTTGTTGACACACCAGCCCCCTCCTGTGTTCAGGGCCACGGCTCTATAATTGGCTACACGTCGGTGAAGATCTTTTTGTTTATATTCACACAGTTCTGCGAGTTGTTTTGCGCGGTGGTGGTGGTGGTGGGGAAGTTGGGCTGCTGTTTGAACGCGCTGTTGATCCCGTGCTCCTCTATCACCATATACTCGCTCTTGCTGAGTGAGGAAGAGGAGCGAGTCTTCCTCAGCTCCTCTGTGTCCGCCAGAGGCTGACAGCTGCCCACGTGTAGGTACTGTGCCTGCTCCTCGCCCTCCGTCTCTCGGTGGTAGAAGTAGTTGAAATTGGAGACGATGACAGGCACGGGCAGGGCAATGGTCAGCACACCGGCTATAGCGCACAGAGACCCCACAATCTTCCCCCCGATTGTCACGGGGTGCATGTCCCCATAGCCCACGGTTGTCATGGTGACAACAGCCCACCAGAATGCGTCCGGGATGCTGTTGAAACCCGAATCTGGGTCGTCTGCCTCAGCAAAGTAGACAGCACTGGAGAAGAGGATGACGCCGATGAACAAAAAGAAGATGAGCAAGCCCAGCTCACGCATGCTGGCCTTCAGAGTCTGTCCCAAAATCTGAAGCCCCTTGGAGTGACGCGAGAGTTTGAAGATGCGAAATACACGAACAAGCCTAATTACGCGCAGAATGGCTAATGACATGGCCTGCTGTCCGTTTCCTTGCCTCTCTGCCAGCTCTGTGCCCAGGGTGATGAAATAGGGGATGATGGCCACAATGTCAATGATGTTCATTATGTTTTTGGAGAACGTGGCTTTACTCGGGCATGCAAAGAAGCGCACCAGCAGCTCGAAGGAGAACCAGATGATACACAACGTCTCCACCACAAAGAACGGGTCTGAGAAGGGGCTGATGAAATATGGGAGTGTGCCATTTATCACAGGCTCAATGGTAATCGGATCTCTGTTCTCGTCCCTGAACTCGGGTAATGTCTCCAGGCAGAAGATGACAATGGAGATGAGAATGACCAGGACTGACACTATCGCTATGCCCCGTGCGGGACCCGAACTCTCTGGGTATTCAAAAAGCAGCCACACCTGTCTTTGAAATTCATTCTCTGGCAACGGCCGCTCCTCCTCCTTTATGAAGCCCTCATCCTCCCTGAACTTCTCCATAGCCTCCTCACCCAGCTCATAGAACCGGATCTCCTCAGAAAAAATGTCAATGGGCACATTTACGGGTCTTCTGATGCGCCCGCCAGACTGGTAGTAATACAGAATGGCATCAAAGCTGGGTCGGTTCCGATCGAAAAAGTACTCGTTCCTGAGAGGATCAAAATATCTCATCCTCTTCTTGGGGTCCCCCAGCAGCGTCTCTGGAAACTGGGAGAGGGTCTTGAGCTGCGTCTCGAAGCGTAACCCTGAGATGTTGATGACGACCCTCTCGCAGCATTCGTGATCCGGTTCATATCGGTCCAGAGAGTGGTGGCCCGGGAGAGCCGCCGACTCTTCTAGCATGTTATCACACGCCACAACCGTCATCACTTCGGCCTCTGTCTCGGTGTATCCGTGGTTCACCAGGTTGTCGCCCCGGGTTTTGGTTGCGCTCGGCGGGGGTGATTGCAGGAGGCTGAGGTGGTCGTCCATGCGCGGTTGAAGAGGCATACAGGGGCGGCCGCCTCGCCCCCTCTGCGAACCCCGGTCAACCACAGCCGCCGCCACAGCCTCGTCTCCTCCGCCGTCTCTCTCACTCTCTTCCCTCTGCTTTACTTTCACTCTCTACTGTTGCTGTTCCCGCCCACAGGGAAGATCTGAGTTTATAAACAGGCCCTTCACCCGCCCCCGGCGCGCCAGCGCTGGGTACCTTTCCCTCTCCTCCGCCAATCGCAGGACGCACCGCTATACACAAGAAGCAACAGACGGGCGTCATTCAACACCATCGTTTGGGCGTGCCCGCCTCCCTCTGCCCTTCTCTCCGTCTTGTAGACACGCTCAAGCACACGCACACACACACACACACACACACACACACACGCGCGCGCGCTTATTGGGCGAGTCCAAACAGTCTTCCTCTTAAACAAGGTCATTGCCCACAGATAGGACATTTTCAAATAGGCTACTCATAAATATATAAGAGCCTCATGTTTTTTTCCGGGACAGTCTTAAAAGACGCACCAGCATTACGCGCTACCTTTTGTGACACCAAAGAACCGAGTTTGGGTGTGCCATAAAATTAAATGCAATTGGAAATGGAATATTGTACATAATTCTGCCGTCGTTTGTTTCTTAATTACACACAAAGAAATGATGTTTGGAAAGATTGTAATGCAAATTCCTTGTAATGTATGTTATTTGGCAATAAACAGTTTCTGATTCTGATTCTGATTCTGATTGACATCCCACCTGAAATCTGAGTTGATGCCTGCGACCCAAAGTGGCGATGGTCGAACAGGTCGATATGAGAGAGAGAAATGTGTTGTTAAAGTAATAGCAGTATGAAAACTAATATCAAATACGTAGTATACTACACACATTAAAAAAACAAGTACCATGTTCTAAAGAAATACTAATGATAATGACATCAACGGACACACACAGTCCTACCACACTAGCCCCATATAATATTTAAGAGCTAATATGGTGAATGTCAAAAAGGGCAACTACAGTACACAGCATCGCCGGTCCTGTGTCAGATTTGATCAGATATAATCACACAGGCAGAGAGAGAGAGAGAGAGAGAGAGAGAGAGAGAGACCTGAAACCTGACCAGTTTTTACTCTCACGGATTATCAGCTCCGCTGTGCTCACCAGTAACGTTCAGCCTACTTCACAACTACTGTGTTGGATGTCTTGATATTCAGCCCTAAAACCAACTGTGGAATTGTTTGTATTTCTTGTCTGTATAAGGGACCCCACATTTCATCATCATTACATGAAAAAGCAAGACAATAGGAGATATGTCATTAAAGCAGTATTATAAAGAGCGTGTCAATGATTCCTCACCAGCAAATATTGTAGGTTGACGAACTATCAGTTATAACTGACCACAAATGAGTCATCACTCATCACTTATTTTTCCAGTTGTCTCCTCTAATTGTTCCATACAAATGTCAGCAGGGATTTTCTGAAGTGATGCTGTCCGAGGTGCTGAAATAAAAATAAAAAACAGTGAAAGTTACCAGGGACCAAGAGTTGTTTTTGTTTTCTTTTTACAAAAACATTTCTGAGGCATAACTCACCTGCAGGCAGAAACAATCTCATTGATAAGGTCAACCTGAGTGGAAGGAGCCAAAGCACTACAATGACAACACTAAAGCTCAGTGAAAAAGACCAGAGGTCCAATAAATTTGGCATAGCAACTAACTGCCATCTGTAGCCAAGCTGATCATACATGCTGTGGTCATGGATTTATTTGAGTTATTGTGGTTTCGACTTTAATTTACATTTTGGCCTCAGTGATTTTTTTTTGCCAGGTTTTCCACTATAGCTAAATAGTGCTCAGAAAAGCTGTTTAGTTGGCTGTGATTATTAAGGTTTAACTCAATTACGTACTTATTTTCCGGCGCCCTAACATGCAGACCACAAACAGCCATGTCCCCGGTTCAGCTGGGGACCTTTGTTGCATGATTCTCAACGAGGAAATGATAACTCATAGATTCAGGTGGGGTGGGTGGTGGTGGATATGAGAGCTGAGAATAAAATGAGAGAGAGAAAACATTAAAGTTGTCTGGTTACTAAGATAAATTGGCTCAAAAACGAAATTCCAAACACTGAATGTCATAAAACCTTTTAGCAGCTCTCTTTAAATCTGCTGCTTTGATATCTTCAACAGATGAAGTCGACCCTCCAAATGTTCATACTCTGTATTTTACTTTCATACTCTATACACCATAGTCATGCATGCAAACACACTCTCAGACAACATATCAACAAGTGGAAGGAACACAATACCGAAGGGATGAAAGGAGGAAAGAGACATTGGGCTAATTGTGAGGGATGACTGTGTTTGCTGCTCATGAACATCTGCTTCCTCCAGATTAGATTAAATGGGCAACAGATGACTGGACTAATCTGAGAAGTCTCCCATAAACATGGGCAATGTGTGGCAACACCCAACCTGACACACGCAGCCCCACCCTCACACGCAAACATGTAGTGTACTTGCGCTGTACTTAAGGACATTGAATTTACTTTTATTCCCTGGAGGTTTATCTTTACTTTAATCAGAAGTGCAACATGACTAATCCCAGCCCACGGTGTCTTTTTTTTTATATGACCACTGGAGGGCACCAATAGTGGTTTTACCACAAAAAAAAAAAACAAATAGTTTACCTTGTAGAGACCAGCCTTTTGTTCCAGACGGCAGATGGGAACTGAGAGAGAGGGAGAAGGATACATAATATTTTAACAACTTTGAGATACAGTACAAAAACTTTTACATATTTCCAGTAGCAGGATCTAACTGACCTTAAAAGCAGTTAAACTGACCTTAAAAAACTGTTAAACTTGTTTTCCCTCATTATTTTGACTCATCCATTGGATTCATTAGAATGTCAAACAACCAGTGATGTACAAATATGTTTGTCGGGTTATGTCATAAAGTATAATTATTTGTATTTTTTATTTTCTGCTACTTTACACTTCGAATACACTGTATTTTATAGTGAAATATTGCACTTTTTACTCCACTGCATTTATTTTTCAGATATTGTTACTAGTTACTTTTCAGATTAAGATTTTTCAAACAAAACATCAGTTTCTATCAGTTTATAAAATATGATGCACTTTTACAGATTAAAAGTTAAAATTAGCTCCAACTTGACCAACTACAACATTAAAATGCTTCTGACATGTTTATGCATCGAAAATAATAATTCTTTATTATAATAATATAACTCTTGACAGACAGCACAACAAAGACTTTTGTTTTTGACACTGTAAAGACATTTTGTTGATGTTTGTAATGGAGTATTTTTACATTTCAGTGACATTGGTTCCAAAAATGCATAGAAACTGATTTGAAGTTTGTTCAATCAAGTGCTTGGAGGCAAAATTCAATGGTTGTCATAAAAATGAACAATTTAGAAGCAATGCAGGAGGAAAAAATTAAAGTTAGGTTCATTGGGAAAAAGGCTGAAGTGATGGTTAGATTGACAATTCTATACCTATACACATAATGACAATGATTGGTAAAGACTGTGACTCTGACTCTGACACATTCAGTGCAGAGCCTGTTTTCTTATTGAGGCCACATTGAAGTTGTCTTGTATTAAAAGGGCCAGTTGGTCCACAGGGAAAGAGCTCAGGGACAGCCAAAGGGCCTTTTAATGTGGTTTCCACTCTCCATGTTAAATATAGGACCACCCCGACTCCCTTATTAACCTACGAAAATTAGGCTACCTTGCACATTGCACTTGAATGCCTCAAACTGGAATGTGGCTGACTGAAAGGCATTGAAACAGGCCCAAAGAGCATGTGAGGGGGAAGTGGGTCATTTTGCAGGAAGAACAGCTCAGCTGGCTGAGGTCATGGACATCTGGTTGCACTTGAGAAAATGGGCTGGTTTGGATCTTCTGCAAGGGATGCACAGCAACATCCATTCACACAGTTCCTGGAAAAAGGGTGAACTTAATGTCTTTAAGAGAAAACTAAGGATGGACATCACGTATCTGGCAACCTCTCCCAGGGTCTACTGGTCAGCATATATGTGTGGTTGTAAGCTCTGACCTCACAAGTAGACTATGTGCATTAGTTTCTCTCAATTGATTTCCGGCCATCTCCTCTGGAAATATTAACATTTGCCCAATTACCACATTTATTTTGCTTGTTGTCTTATTTGCTTCTCTTATATCTAATTAGGCTATGCTACTGCCCATCCAGCTGACCAATGTTTCTTCAGTTTCTTTCCTCATATGGTGTTCTTGGGAGTTTTTTTCTCGTCTTCACAATGGCTCTAACATTGGTGCCGTGCCAATTTCCATGCACACCCATTGTACTTGCTGACTAAAGCTGGCTCTAATAGCAAAAAAAAACGAGATAAGAGTCTACAGCTACGCTAGCAGCTCTGTGAGGCTGTACTTAGGTACAGTGGTGCTTTGAGCTAAATGTTAATGTCAGCATGCTAACATACTTAAAAAGACAATGCTTATATTAGGATGTTTAGCAGGTGCAATTTTTACCATGTTCACAATCTTAATTTAGCATGTTAGCATGCTAACATTTGCTAATTAGCTCTAAACACAAAGTACAGCTGAGGCTGATGGGAATGCCATTAATTTGCAGGTTGAACAACTTAAAAGATCACCAAAGTTATTAAGATTCATCCTATTGGCACCATAGATATCTGTATCAAATTTAATGGCAATCCATCAAATAGTAAAGATATGTCACAAAAACAAAAATGTCAACCTGCTGGTGGTGTGAGGTGAAAAGTCTGGGGATAACCAAAGTCATTAGGATTCAGCTATGAATATACAAAATATCATGGCAACAGTTGTTGAGATATTTCAGTTAGGACCAAAGTGACGTCCAACTGACAGACCGGCATTGTCATCTCCAGAGCTATGCTGCTAGCACGGCAAAAAAGGTAATTCTATTATTTCATGTGTTGAGCTTTATCGTATGGTGGGGAAACTCTGAAGGTTGTGATGGGATGTTGCTGAGAGATCCCGACAGCGTGGCCCTGGAAAAAAAAATGTCGCTTGATCAAATCTCTTTTGAGCTGTGGAGAAAGTTTAAGTGCTTCTCTGGTTATATTCCCCCGGGAGAGGCCTTAGGGACTGACAGGTGGACGGTCAGAGAAAGAAAGGCAGACAGACAGATATCTTTTATTCACAAGGGAACAGCAGTAAGAGTCTAATTTATATGGTGACTCAGTCATGCCATGCAGGATTTAAAGAAAAAATCTAATTTTGTAAAGTAACCTTTTACATTTGTCTGCAGTAGGTTTGTTTTCAATGAGAAATAATTTGCATAGAATTATTGTTATTGGCAGTTAATTGGCCTAGCTAATGCAATGATGTGCTATTGTGAGATTCAATGACAACCATAATCATAAGTCTTTGTTCTTAGTCCCCCCAGACAGCTCATTAAATCCACCAGTAATCTACTGTATATGATAAATTAGATCCAGATTCTAATCACTCCACTTTTACAAGCAGTGTCTTCCTGTTACTCAGCCAGTGACATGCCCTCAACCATCCCACATCCTCTTCCTATCCATAAGCACAGAAACAGTAAAAGCACACAAGGGTCCTGTAATCTGAATATTCAAATGAAAAGGAGGCCCATACGGACAAAACACCTGTGAGTGTGTGTGTGTGGACTAATTAATCAACTGCTCATATTAGCATAACTATATCAGGGCCGGAGTGCAGCTGCACATGACAGAGGCACAGGGGAGGCAGACAGGAGGAGAAGCAGAGGGGGAGAGAGGACAGGGCCATCTGTAGAACAAAGCCTGACTGGCCAGGAGCCGCATCAGGTCCTGCTGTAACCCCGGCAACGGAGAGGGGGATGTGGGGGAGAAAGGATGAGGAGAGAGGGAGGAACATGGCTGAGGGTTAGCTGGCTGTGGCACTCTCTTATTGTTTGAGCCTGCACGCTGGGCGGAGACAAAGAGATAAACAAATAGTGGGCATGCAGGTAAAGTATGCATGTGGACCACCACACGTGGTTGCACAAACAGAAAAAAAGCACACATTTACAGAGATGATCGGCCTTTGCTTGGTTGTACTTTTTCAACGTCTTGAAACTGACTTTTCCACTTAAAAGCATCTGTTTTTCAGGTTGTATTGGATGCAGCAGGGGTTCCAGCATGACTGGAGTGTCACAATTATGAAGATGTAGGCGATATGTATGCATAATAGATGCAGTCCGTATCAGCTGCAGCAGCAAGAGTGAGGGGCTTCCCTGCTTCACACACCAACTATCAGTTCCATTTAGATACAGAATGAGGACAGAAACAGAAACTTCACATTTGCAGGAGAAAATACTGCAAGGCTGAAGTTGATTGAACTGAGGACTCTAATGTGTTATCCATATCGAAACTCTGGAGACCACGCAGGACTTTGATGAATTATAAAGCCTTATAATTATCTATTAATTAGAGTGTTTGTCTCTGTGTTCTGCCCTACTTAGGCCTTACTTAGAAACAAAATATTTCTCAGACTGGAGAGTCACAATGAATAAGAGGCACAACCACGAGAAACAGCTGCTGAATAATTGCATTACGCGTCATATGTCAGTCTATAAAATATAAACTGGAGTGTGTATTCTTTCCCATGGCGGCAGATCTGGTAGTGAAGTGGTGGGGAAGCCATGTTCGTGCGAAGCAGAAATGGGAGAGCCCCATCACAGTCCTTCTCTCCACATTGACGTCGTTCACACTTTAATTTCTCACATCATCTTCTCCCCCTCTGTGTCTCTCACCTCCACTCATCCCTTTCCACACCTTGTAATCTTTTTTCTCATCTGCCTAACTTTAACATTTCAGTCTTCCCCTTGGAGGCAAAGTACATCATCTCCCTTTTCACTCCCATACATCTGCTTCCTTAAATTTTCCTTTCTTTACTTTCTTGAGGAATAAGGGTAGGTATGCACAGTATTTCCCCTGTATAGTAATACATTACTTTTTTGCAATTAAAACCATGACAGGAGTCATGGAGCAAAACGGCTGATATGGTGCTTTTAACAAATAAAACATATATAAACATACTGATTTTATATTATTTAATAGATTACATTATTATGTATTGATATTGCCAAATCAGCTCAGTTACCTTTATTTTTTTTCATTTAACTGAATAGGCTGGTTGTTGCAAGTGCTTGCTTCTGTATTTTGACACATTTGTTGACTGAATATCTTTATAAATGGAACATATGTGCGCTCATCTGTGTTCGCAGTTTACCTCTGTTTGACATGTTCTTCTCCGCACTGCTGTCTTTCCGACAGGGCTCTGCTCAGGAAAGCCACTATGTCCCCAGTTGGTCCAGATTGTTGTTGGTACGCGCAGCGCAATACACTCTAGTGCATCCACAGAGGCCTACTGTCCTCCACATAACAGTACATTTCTTCTCTCAGCTACCACGTGAACCCATTTCAGACACAAATTAATAAAACATTGCTTGAAAATGTTTTGGTTGTTAATTGTAGGCTTTCTTTTGGGAAATAGGTGATTATGATTATGTTATGCTTCAATAAAACGTAACAGGAATATACGTTTAGAATTTTCCTCAAATTAACTTAGCTATACAGTAATAATACACCTGCTTTTTTTTCCAGACCAAATAACAGATTGGGGTCAAAACAGAAGAGAGGAGCCTATCACGACTAATGGAGGTACTGTACATTCACCTTTTTTCTCCAAATCCATAAAGTGTGAAGCACACTGGAGAGTGAAACATTAAAACTGTACCCAAAAACATCACTGAGCCTGCTTTGAGAGAAAGCTAGATTTACCGCAGCTCAAAAGATTTAGAGAAGGTCCACAGTTTCATCAAGTTGTAATGATGTAAAAAGATTTAAAATGCTTTAAACAGCCACATGGAGCCACCAACCTATGAAGCTGCATAGTGCAGCTTTAAATACAAATAAAGAATTTAGAACGTGCAAGCATTACAGTACCTGTTGAATATAGTGTTAGGCAAAGATTGCATGTGCTGCATGTAACAGTGAGCTAGTGCTATACTGTGTCACTACTCCTGCAGACACTGATGATGTACAATTTCTATCCTTTCAGCATGTGCAGATACGCTCGAGAAATGCACAAGAGTAAGACTCTACAGTCATGCTGTGAGCTTGTACTTAGGCATGGCAGTGCTCTAGGCTAAATGCTAACGTTAGCAAGCTAACATGCTCACGATGACAATGTTAACATGCTAATGTTTAGCAGGTATACGGTTTACCATGTTCTTAGTTTAGTGTGTTTGCATGCTAACATTTGCTAACTTGCAATGAACTCATGAGAATTTGATTAGTTTTGCATATGTTTGTTCATAAACCAAATTATTGGACACATTAAAAAGTTAACCTGACGATGGCACTAGATGAAAAGGGGATCACCAAAGCTATTGCACTTTCCTGAGGAGGCCAAGTATGGAAGTATGTTGATGAAAAGATTTGAGAGAGCACAAAACAAACTGACCAAATTAAATGGCAATCCATCTGCGATGGCCACAGCAACACATGGTAATAAGATCCCAATTCTCACTCTCACAGCTTATTAGTTTTGTTACCTACACAGGTAATTTCACACTTAATCAATTAACATCACAATTTATTTGATTTGTAATCTGTTCTATTAATCATTTGTTTCTTTGTCTTTGAGTTACCTGGTTGTTGGGGGAGGTTCCTTCCTGGTCCAGCAAAAGGTGTGGCTGTGGGCTGAGGACCCTTAAATCAATGAGCCAAATCATCAGGCCAAACCATGTGCTGCCATGTCACGGGGGGGGGGGGGGGGGGGGTTTAGTTAGTTTTGCTTAGTATTTAGTTGCAGTTGGTATCTATCTTGTTTACCCCTTGTTTTTTATTTGGTTGAGCCACTATATATATGTTTCCTTGTGTGTCATTGTGGCAGGTTAGTTTGTTCAGTTAACACTTTGTTTAGTTGATGTTATGTTGAGTACAGTTATGTTGCATTGACTTCTTTTATAGGCCTATTTATTAACATCTTGGTTTATAATTTTTTCTTTGGTAAATTAAACTCCTTTCAGCTCCTGTTTCCTTGTTGCCTCACTGCTTGGTCCCTAACACCATCCAACAGTTGTTTTGACGTTTCACTCGAAACCACAAATGTAAACCTCACGGGGGCGCTAGAGGAAAAGTTAGAGGATCAACCAAGTCAGTAGGCTTCATCCTCTGGGGACAAGAATGTTTTTTGATGAATGCATTTTTTGCAAATCCTTCAAGTAAATGTTGAGATATTTCACCGGATAAGTGAAAACTTTGACCTGCTGGATTCATCCTCTGAGGACCATGAAGATACAAAAAATTCATGGAAATCCATTCAACAGCACTCTGGACTAAAGTGGTGGACAGAGAAACTGATAACAAACAGACTGATATTGCCATCCTTAGAGCCATGTTGCTAGCATGGCTACAAAAACCCACATCCTGCAACTTACAGTGCAACATCTGTGGATCCTGTCATTACTGCTTTGCCTTTTTTTGCGCAGTAATGGTGTCTGTAGGTGAATATTGTATGGAATGAATGGAGGATAGCTGCAGTATAAATGTGTGATGGAGGACTTAAGGCAAGAATGGCTTCCACTGCAGGCCAACCATCATCCCCATTTCCATATTTCTCTTCTGTGGATTTCTCCCGCTGTGTGTTTTATAGATAGATGAAAAGGGAAAAGGAAGGTGTTTGAGCCCCAGGATGTGTGTGTGTGTGTGTGTGTGCTTGAGTGATGGTACCATGGGAGGTCCAATGCCTGGACTCCACAGAGGCGGAGGCAATAAGTCATTAATAGAACTAAGCTGACACCCACACACACACACACACACACACTTTGTGGCTGGAGCTCCTTGGTGGCCTCTCTGGCCTCCATGTTCGCTCTCTCTCCGGCCGTACATCCTTGTTAAGTGGGTCAGCCTGTCTTTGCCAACAGCAACTGTGCGAACATGCACTTTTCTCCTTTAGTTTATTTTTCTTTTGTTTCTTTCACCTCCGATCACACTCCTCACCTCTTAACATCAGTGCATATTAATCTTGTGTCATCTATTTTTACAGTTGCCATCAGCTCCTGAATTATCGGACCTCGTCAGTGCATCTTGTGCGTTCAACAAATGTGCACACATGTGAGCGTGTGTGTAGAGGACATTTCAAAGTAATCCCTGAAGTAATTGTCAATCCCCTTGAGTACAAGGTCACACAGGCAACACTACTATGATGCAGATTCAGCACTCTTTTTTCACGACAGTTTACTTACATTAACATACTACAACACACATGATGAGTAAGCCCTTTGTCCCCCATGAGTTACTGTCATCTAAATGGCTCGACAAGGTTCTCTATAAAACACACTGTAATGATCATGTTCATGCAAATGAAGTTCATGACATTTGACTTCACGCTCATTCCCTTTATCGACTGATACAGTCAAGGTTAAGTTGAAGCATGATGAGGGTTTAGAAAAGGAAAGCATGTCTGCACAGCTGAATGATGAGTCACGACATTTTCATGTACTTTTCTTTTGTTTACTGTTAAAAAAGTGATTCATTGTAATATTCATAAACCTTCTTCATTATTCTCAGTATCTTAGTATCCCTTCAGTGGTATTCTTATGTGATAAATTGTTCAATTATTTAGAAAGATTTGGGGTCTTTTAAGAAAAGGAAATTTTAGAAACTTTGATTTTTTTATTAAACAGTTATCAGTTATCAACACTTTTGGGTGTGGATTAAAACATACTGAAGTGTACTGTAGACATGCCTAAGACAACCTAAATGTGATTAATACTGTAATGAAGTTCACATGATATTTGCTATGATATACAATTTGTTATAAACTGGTTGGTCTGCTTAGTCTCCACTTTACACCCAGGCCTGCTAGTTGAGCCTATCATGTTTTTTATGCTTTTTCATATTCTTCTTTTCTGCATAATAACCTCATCTGTTGTTTGGTTTTGAACCTCAGCTCTCTGTATTTTGAAACCTGCCTCTACAGTTGTTGCCCTTCAAACCAGTGACAGTTATATCTTTTTGCAACTTTGCAATAACAAGCAGCATGGTTTCCCTCCTGCTGCCACACGCTGGGAGGAACGTTTCCTGTTTTCTACAATAAGAAAATAACTTTACTTTTGAATTCAGGATGTTGATTTTTTCCCAGCTAATCCAGTGGCCCACTGCCTGACTCATTGTCACCACTGCAGGTCAGAGGTCACACACATCTGGCCTTGAGAGTGAAATTTAAGTGAGACATTAGGAAAAATACAGAATAGTATGAGCTTGAACCTGTACCTGCAGAAGCTGCACTCACACAAGGACCACAGTGCTCCACAAAAACTGTACACATTTGTTCTCTTGACTGATGTGTACATACAGTCTAGAAATTACAAGTGGATTGCTACAATTTTATTCCTGTTCATATCAAGTATTTTCAATAAGACAATCTTGTGGAATACAGTAACTAGAATGTTAAATGGGGCTCAGTTCAGGTATCACTTGCTCCAGTTTCCAAAATGACTGTTGCTGATCACTTGTGATAAACCAAATGGTTTGGCCTCAGGCTATACATGACCCCATAACCTCTTATTAGCCTGAGTGCAATTTAAGGTGCCTTGACATGACACAGACAAGGCTTTTATTGCTAGGGATATATGTAATTCCTATGCTGTTATGTAGGTTTGGCATATTTCTTTTGGATGTAACTTGGTGTGTTTGTTTTCATAGCTGTCTATAATTCCATGATATATTTACAGTAAACTATTTCATGCACAATGCATCAAGGTAATTAGTTGTTACTCTTTTTATTTAGTACTGGAATTCTGGTTCACAATTACAATACAATACCATCATATCAGAGCGAACGGTCTTTACAAATAAATGAAAGGTGCAACTGCTGTATGTCTTCGACCAGTGAGAGCCTTTCGACTGCTGCAGATTAACATGCATGTCAGGATTGATTCAGGAGCCACTCCAGATACCAGCTCTTCTCCTCAGCTGTCAATACACAATGAATGTGCAGTCACACATTCACACACTGAACACATGCAGTCACATAACTGCAGTTCCTGTTTGTGTGTGTGTGTGTGTGTGTGTGCATGTTGTCCACCATTGTTTTCTCCTCCATCATTCTTCTCTGCTCTCGTCCACCACTCACTCATTCATCAGACTCATCTTCTCTCCACCTGTCTTCATCCCCCATCACTGGCCTCTCTGAAAGGTGTTGCTTTGATAAATTATTCAGTAATGGCATTTAGAAATCTCCACCCTTGTGAACAGAGAACACACATTTAAATGTGAGTGTGTCACATAAACCCTGCCCTCAGCATGTGTTACATCCTCGCCCCACTGCTGCTTGTCATATTATGTTTTTTTCTAAATAAAATGTTCAATCAAGCATAGCTTTGTGTGGGTTTTTTTTCCCTAAATGAGAGGCATGTTACAGCTTTGAAAACAGAATTGAAAAAGTGATTTACAAACTGAGAGAATAAAAATGTATGTAGATCAAATCAATACAAGCTGAATGATAACAAACAGAGGATTTCATTTTAGATTTTAGTGGCACTCAGCATGTGAGGCTGATTCATTCAGTGTACATTTGAATCCAAAACATCAGCGGTCACCGACACAAATATGTTCATCAGCGAAACAGTGTAAGTTATGACCAACGGTAAACTAGGAACAGAAAAATGGGCTGAAACACACAATGGTGCAACTTAATATTTTGCATGTCATCAATATAAATGTTAACATCACCAGAAGTATTTATTTTATAACTGTAATGTACAAGAGACAAACATCAGGACGTTTTGACAAAATATTACTATCAGGCTCAGGGGAAAAAAACAGCACAAAAACCAATGACTGGGCAATGGACCTTGAATGAAAACACATTAAAACTAGGAAAATCAATTACAGTTCACAACTGCTAAAACACCAAACCCCATTCTCTGAGCCAAATGCTCACTGCCCTAAAAGCCATTTATCGAATCAATCACTCTCACTAAAACACATCTATAATATCTGGGTGTTCTTGCCAAACATCAACCAACAAGAGAGGCACATCTACCAGAGGCATTTTCCAAAGAGATGTCTTCTGTTCGCAATGGAAATAAAAGGACAGGAAAGCCTGGCAATAATTAGACTTAAACAGGAATATGGGGGGAAATTGTATTTCCAATTGGATTGTTTAAAGGGGGAAATTTTGACAGTTAGTTCCCACCTCACATAGTTGTCATGCAACTTGAGTTTTATGGAGAATAAACTGATCTCTTATTCCACAGATGTCTCTCCAACTGCAGGAGACTGTCTTTGCCACTATAACTTCATCACCATGAGGCCTAATGACGGCTATTTTCACACTGCTTTGTTAGTCTTTGCAACAAATATATTTGTTTGCCAACCTGTTTTTTTTTTAATAATAAAAAACTTTTTTAAAACACTTTTTAAATTCTCTTGTCACTGCTCTTTTTTAAAACTCTCTCTGTCATTTGGTGCATTGTGTGCCTGTGATTCTGTGCTGGTTAATTAGACACACAAGCTTTCTGTTCCCTGTTGTGAGAGAGGACAATGCGATGAAGGAACTAACCCAATTTCTCACAGCTTCCCATAAAAGGCTGCTGATATGATTATCTCAAGAACACACACACACTCACACACATACATGAACACACATATGATTACTGTCAGCTCTTCCAGCTCAATGATTTAAGTATGGAAAGATGTACAAAATCTCTCCTGATGGACTCATGCTGTACTAATGACAAGACTCGGTTTTTATGAGCCCAGTAACTTCATTCGAGATTTGGGCACTTCTACAAAAGTAGAAAAATCAGTCTAAGAACTTACAGTACTGTAAGATAATGAGTCCAGCATACTATTTTAGTGAGTGGCATCATTTTGAGATTATAAAGTCAGTACATCAGTGCTTTTCACTCACCTCTGACGGACTAAAGGCCGCTGTCCTGGGACCCATGCTATTTCTACTCAGAGAAAGAGGAGGACAGGTGGAGAGGAGAAAAGAGGAGAGGAGATAAGAGGAGAGAAGAGAGGAGACGAGAAGAGGAGACAAGAGAATAAAATTAGTAAAAAGTTATAGTAAGTACATAGGGTATTTTTGTTCCGTCTTCCCCTTCAGAACAGGGCAAAGGGCTAATAGCACTGAGACTGCGGAAGGCCTGAGCAACTGGAGGAATGAGAGCAAACAAAAACTGACGCACAAAGACCCACAGAGGCACACAGAGACATACATGCTGTAGAGACACATGCTCACTCACCGCAGACCTCCCCAGCTACCCACTTTGACAGATGACTTCCTCGGGCACCAAGAGGATGTGAGACAGTGTGAATTGAATTTCAGAAAAAAAAGAAGGAAACATACTCGCACACTAATGCACAGAGGTAGGCGCTCCCCCACACAGCCCATAAACCGAATGACATTGGCACAGTTAAGTCTCAATTACATTGCAGGTATGGTGTCCTCAATCTCTATGAGACATAGCGTCATTTTGTCCTCCATTATGCCTCTCCATCCTTCCTCCATTTCTCGCCCTTCGTCTCCTCCATCTTTCAATTTATCATCCACTCTCCTCCCATTCCCACTCTTTTGGATACATGTGATTTTGTGCATCTATACATGCTGATATGGGTGTTTATCCTAAGGAAAGACCTGTGTTTGAAATATAAAAAAAACCCATCTGAAATATATATATATATATATATATATATATATATATATATATATATATATATATAAAGCAATCTGCAGCACAGGGGAACTGAAGCTGCAGGAACCATGATTGTTCTCAGGGAAGTAATTTCAAACGCATGTAGTGGAACGCAGACCTCAGAGTTTTAATTCTCACTGTTATATCTCTGCCTGGCCTCATTTAGAGAAAGAAGCCCAACAGGTTTTAAGATGTACAGGCGATTGGAGATTTGCTTTTTCATATAAGTGCACCTTTGAGGTGAATCCTCATCCTTTGCAACAAGTTCTTGTTGAATCTGGTTGGCAAGGGATGTTGTATCCTTCAAATAGAGCTGCAAGTCAAAGCCTTTTTATTTTTACACCCAGTGATATTTATTTATTTACTTTTTAATGAATTCATTTTTTGGTTGACTTTGTATGGGCTACAACTTTTCAAACCTGCAGCGGAAACAAGCACTGACATATTATCACCTTTTACTGTAAGTTGATGTGGCAAATTTGTTAGCAAACTGTTGCCTATTTACATCCGGCAAACTCTGTTTTTGGTCTCCACTAACTCCTGAGGGAAATATGTGGCTCTTTAGCAGTTCAATACTGCGCTATGTTCACCAGCTAGTCACTAAATGTGTCTGTCTGTCTGTTTGGTGCTGGTCTGGTAGCGTACAGTGTTTTTTTTTTAAGAGCTTTTTCACCCAAAACAGTTGCCTGCTGCAGCCAAAAATGTAATGAGACTGAAACAAAACAGTAAAGTTGCAGGCTGTAAAACCAAAACAATGAGCTGAATGACACTATAAAGTTCCTTAGAGCTGAGGGGAACTGCGGAGTCAGGTGATAAATCTCTGTGGGTTTCTTATCACGAACGACTCCTTTGAGCCATTGTTAATATGACAATTTTAATTATGGCTTGATTATAGCATTTATATTTTTTCCCATCATTTTCCAGTATTATACACACTGTAAGTGTCTAGACTGGCCAACAAACTACAACTACAAATGTATTTCACTTCTATATCTGCTGGTGTAGCCATCAGACTAACTAAAGCCACATCGAGAGGCCACCTGAAACTCATTTGTTCAGCCGCTACCAAGCAGTGACCTTCAGGAGGACAAACCAAACCAAAGAGGGATAGAAAGGGAATGTGGAAATGAAGGATGGAGAGAAAGAAGGAAAACAAGATTAAGGGTGTGTGTTTGGGGGGGAGCAGTCATTCCATTAAACTGCTGACTCTCCTCTGGCCTGTGACGGCCTTTACATAGCAACAATGCCCAAAAGAGGTATGTTAATAATGTAACAGACAGGAGAATAAAGCTGCCAATCAAAGAGCTTCAGTCCCCACTGCACTGACTGAATTATTCACCACAGGCACTGATTAGAACAGGGAGAGAGAGCAAGAAAAAGAGACTGACAAAGGTGTGGAGAGTGTGACAAAGGAGAGTGATGTGACTCGAAGGGGAGGAGGAGAGACAGACAGAACAGACAGGAGGAAGAAAAGAAAAGTATTCTCTGGTTATGTAACTCAGGCGTTGAAAGGAGAGAGCAGTGGACTGTAGCTCATTTCAAACAGCTCAAGACAAAATAACAAATAACTTCTCCCCATTCCGTTTGCATGCTCCGAAAGCGGTCAGCAAATGCCGATAATTCAAAGGTGGAAATGTACACTCATGCGAACAAATGAAGCATATGTAAACCTGTCATCTTCTAGTCACTGACAGGAATGCAGATCTCAGACGAGCAGCTGCTAACGCTGTAAAGGACAATGACACATAACAGAGTCATTCATTTGAAATGCATGGGGCAGTAACCTGTGTGTGTGTGTGTGTGTGTGTGTGTGTGTGAGAGAGAGAATGTTTTCTTAAAGAATCTCAGAAAAGGATATAAAAGTGCAAAAAAAACATGGTTGATCTCTTTTCATTTGATGCAGTCACAAATTCCGTGAGATTTTCTTTCCTGTTTGTCTTTCCCTGTCTGTCTCCCTCCTTCACACACAGCACCACTTCCTGCCCTTTCAAACAGCAACGCTCGAAACACAAGGCTTCCTGGCAAAACCTTTAGTCATTAGGATGCAATTAGGGGCTTAAATACATTGAGCTCACGTATAAATTTAGCCTTTATATGATCACTTCATACTAGCGAAGGCAACGCAGGGATGGAAAGAAGCGGGGTAATTAGAAGCCTGTAGCACAAAAGGAAATGTGCCACATAATCATTTACACGTGCATGCACACAAGACAGACAGACAGACACACACACACACACACACACACACACATGCACATACAAGGTTTTTCCATAGGCAGAGGTGAATTTATGCTCAAAGTTCATCAAGTTCTTTTAATTGTCAGCACTTCAGGTTTCCACTATGAGCAGAGTTTGAAACAATGGAGTAGTATCTATCTATCCTGATAGTATTTCTATCAGGAAAATGTATTTAAATAGTTATTATAGTTGTAGTTATTATAGGTATAGTGATAGTATTATTGTAAATATTTTCTAAATTGTCCCAACAAGTATACTTTTAGGGTTACACTTTGGTAGGTTGTGCCTTCATTTTGATTTACTTAAAAGTATTTTGACTTGCACTTTAGCTCTATAAAACGTATAAAATCTTGTTGTTGTTGGTTATGAAAAAATCTCACAAAGCAGTCATAGGTTCATTTTGTTTTTCTGGTTCTAACACAGCATGTGTGTAAAAACACATCAGTCCACATATGCTGCAGTGGTCTTTCTTTACTGTTTTTCCAGGATTGTGGGCGACCCTCTGTGATGGAGCACCGTTGGATGAAACATCCTCTCTCCACATGTTTAAGTGAGTGTGTATGTGTGTGTGTGTGTGTGTGTGTGTGTTGAGGGTGGTAAGACGTTGCTGAGCTTTGTATTTGTCATGATTACACATGGTGGAATAACGCTTCAGGCAACCAGATGGAGTCTCTCTGTATGAGAGCTACACAATCAAATTCCTCTTCCTCAGTCCAGCATTTAATCACTGTGTGAGTATAGACACACAGCAGTGAAACTGACTATCAAGCAGCCCTTCTTTGAGTAAATAAGTAAATAAATCACTAAAATAATTGGATGAAGAGGAAACATAATGAACTGCTTGATGGGGATGTGAGTCCCCAACAACCCTAGAAAATTATTGTTTAGAAGTAATTTAAAATTGCTCAGCGTCTATTCTCTAAACAGGAAGATGACAAACCTCAGCATCTGTGGGAGGTCAGTATTTGTAATTGTATCTCTATTTGGTGAGACGCATTGCAAGAGGCTGTCAAATTCCCATAATCCTTCTCACAGTGTTCATGTTTACTTATTATCCTTCCATTCACGTTGGATATGGGAAGTTGAAATTGGAAACTCGTCTTCCGTGCAATTGAGCCACCAATGTGGGAAAACAAATTGGTGCCTGCGGTGAAGTGTTTGTTTGGCATTTCAAAAGCACATTTTAATTGCGCTAGGCGTCTGTTTTTCAAAGCGTTGCTGAGGTAGCTGACAGAAAACCTGAAAAGGATTTTACAGGTTTCAGAAGGTTTACTCAGCAATGTGATCTGGGTCCCAAACCTCAGGTCCAAATTACAGCAGCTGGGAACCTGAATCCAGATACATCAGTGTCAACTCTATACCATTCATAACCACAAAAAGATATCACTCTGACAATACAGTAGAAACCGTGAATCTTTATCCGACACACAGAAGACACACATTAATCCCAACACTGGGCAGTATTACAGTAGGATGCACATTTATACAAGAACGGCTATTATTTCAGTTTACATGGAGTAACAGAGAATGGGTGTGTCCTTGTTCTAATGAAGCATTTGTTCAATGTATATCTACTACTCAAGTATCTATACAACGCTCTGATAAACAGAACAAGCTAAAGAACCAGAGGATATTGGTGGAAGACATTCCCTGATCCTTTTGATTTCTACTGTAGGTTTCAAGAAATGTGATATCAGAGTACACAGCAGCATCATGAAAATGATTGACCATGATTAAATCAATAGTCCACCGGTCAGAACAGGACATGAACAGGAGAAAACAGACACAAAATAAGACTCACAGCACCATTTATTGCTTCTGGCCAGTCCACCTAACCCGTCTCTAAATGAGGTGCAATTTGCATTTGTGTGTTTTTGAGCAACAACATGGTCTAGGATGCTCAAAGTTTAAATAATCTTCTGTGAGGGGCCCACAGGGACATTATTCAGAATTACCATGTGTATACATGTACTTTTCCTCTCGCATACACATATGAAACCAAACTCATTCACATACTATACTGAAAGCCACACACACATATAAGTGAAATGCTTTTACATACACAACTGAAACACTCTCACACAAACAACTGAAAAATTATATGCTTGCATATACAACTGAAAAGCTCTCACACATGCTAGTAAAATGTGCTCATATAAACAGGCGAAATGCTCTCATATAGTATTGTGAAAACCTTTTATATAAGCCATTGAGTTTGATGTGTCAGAGGACTTCAGTTCATTTTCAGTTTCAGTTGTGTGTGTAAAAGCTATTCACTTGTATGTGTGTGTGTGTGGTTTTCAGTATAGTATGTGAATGAGTTTGGTTTCATATGTATATGTGAGAGGAAAAGTACATGTATATACATGGTAATTCTACATAATGTCCCTAAAGGTCCCTCATAATCACCAGCTAATAATCCCCAGTGTTTTTTCCACTTCCCTCCTTGGCCTTTTTCTTAAGGCATATGAGAAGTCACTGAAGGTTATGCTGGGTGTGCTGTCAATTTAGCTTAGCGTCCCATGGTTGGCAT
This sequence comes from Enoplosus armatus, assembly GCF_043641665.1. Taxonomy (NCBI): domain Eukaryota; kingdom Metazoa; phylum Chordata; class Actinopteri; order Centrarchiformes; family Enoplosidae; genus Enoplosus; species Enoplosus armatus. The sequence goes on from NC_092187.1 coordinate 14,224,126, forward strand.
GGTAACAGCCGTGCTCAACACAGTGGCATGCCCAGCCTTCCCTTGCAATGTCACAGTTTTGATCTGAGTGAAGACCTGGATGCCCTGCTTGCACTTTGCCTTTGTGACTGCAGTCTGGAAACCAGCATGATCCATCATCTTCTGAGCCATGGCCTATAATGCACCTTAAGTCATGTACCTGTAAGCAAAGGAGCCAGTGTTTAAGCTAAAAAGACCCTTAATCAAATGAGTCGGTCTATATAGCCACAGCAGCTTGCTCATTGCTTAGATAACTGTACCTGCACTCCTGTAACATAGAGAGCACATTTGCAGGAAAGCCTGTCCTCAGCCCTGATGTTTATGTGTTTGTTCTGCTTCATAAGTGTCACCTTGAAACAGACTCTACAGGTTTGACTACTTTCCTGTTAGATTGTGGCCATCAGCAAAGTGATGAGTTAGTGAAGGCCGTGTTATGACAACAGGACAAAACAGCTGAACACATAGATGGTCGTCCCTTATCCTGATGTGCAAATTAATGTGGACGAGCTCCAGCTTCAAATGTGGGACATGAGTGTCCCCCGTGAACAAATAAACACAACAACAAACACACACATAGAAACACTCACACATCCATATGGCCATTCTGAGGAACCACATGAATGTGGATGTGTGGTGTCTGTATGTAGGTTAACTGTAACCCTCTCAGATCACTGAACTATGAGCATACAGCATCTTAAAGAGATCAGCATCTGTAGTCACTGCAGCCCTAAACAACACACAACTGGCAACTCGCACTCCACATCCTAAACAGATCATTTAAAACCTGTAGGCCAAATACAGCACGACAATAAAACAGACAAGCTCAGACTACAGAGCTTAATTACGATCCTTGTGGTTTAAGAAGCTTCATAAACCACAGGGCTCAGACTGACACTCAGATGAATTGTTGCCCAAATTTTCCACTGAAATTGGCATAACGACTACTGCTGCCCCCCAGTGTTCTATAAAGGGAACTGAGACAGGGTACACTTTGCCAAACTTAAAGATATAAAGTGGAAAGTGCTGCACATACTCCTCATTATAAAAAGACAAGAGAAAATAAGGAGCGATATGCCAACTTTATAGACATTAAAAAGTGAAGGAGTAGAGGTAAGGAGAGTGAAGGGAGTAGTTTAAAAAAACAACAAAGGGACAGAGATGTAGAGGGAGACAGCCTGCCTTTGTACTCCTGTACAAAAGAGCAGACAAAGAACCATGGACACCTGATCACCAAGGCCTTGGACCAGAGAGAGAGCGAGAGCCCGCAGGAATAAAGAGAGAGACGGACGAGGGCATGAGGTGCATTTGAGTATATGTGTGTGTCTGTGCGAGTGTGTGTGTGCTTTATCTGGGGAAGGGGTGAAAGCCAGGAAACAGGTCCCCATTGTGCAGCATGGAGTAATGAGGGCGGTAATGAGGGTTTGGGTTTCCAGAGCTGCCCATTACAACTGCACCATGGCTGGGCCCGAGAGAGCCAGGGGACTGAGGGAGCAGAGGAGGGGTGGTGGGTATCAATGAAGATAGGGGAGCTTGATCTAGATAGCAGTGAACAGCCGTCAGTCTCAAACTACCACACAGGGAGTAGAAGTGACACTGTGGATTTTCATAATACGAGATAATGGATGCTTATGACTTAATATATTGAATGTATTTACATGGTAAATATTACTATTTGTACATTCTGTAAAATCAGAAAATGTATATTTTCTGCAAATGATGTTGCCACTTTGGGTTTGATTGGCATTTTTCTTTTTTTCATTTTGCTTGTCTTAGTCTTGTAGTATTATTATTGACCACCTGGGGGAAGCAAACAACACTGATGCAACAATGTTTCCTCCCAAACTCTGAAAATAGGATGAAACACCTTCATCAGCAACATCATCATTACCATAATGATGGACTATTTGTTGATTTACCTCCAAGCATTTTCATGTGTACACACAGAGACATACATATGTATACATATGACTTGTGTTTTCCCTACCCCCTAACTCCAACCTTAACCACAACTTACGCTTTACCCCAACCTGTAACAAAACTCAGTGGTGGAAGAAGTACTCAGATCCTTCACTTAAGTAAAAGTAGGAATACCACAATAAAAACATTAGTAAGTAAAAGTCAAAAATATACGAAAAGAATCAAAAGTAAAAGTTCTTAATATGGAGCAGAATTAGATTTTTATTAATGATACATTAATGTGTGAGCAGCCTTTTACTGTTGTTGCTGGCTGAGGTGGAGCTTTGAACTACTTTATATACTGTTGGATATTATAACCTATAGCAATATGTCATACTTCACAAGCTAATCGTATATGTTGTATGTCAAATTGTAATCTATCCAAGTGATTGGTAACATCAGTCATATTCATGTAGTGGAGTGAACAGTACAATAATACATAGCACGAAGTAGCACAGAATGGAAACACTCAAGTAAAGTACAAAAAAATGTACTTAAGTAAAGTGTTTGAGTAAATGTACTTAGTTACTCTCTACCACTGCCAAAACGTACACACTTACTAACCCTAAAACCTTGTCTAAACCTCAAACAATCTTTCAAAGAAGTGAGAAATGGCCAAAATGTCCCAAATCTTAAGGACTAACATTTCAGTTGGTCCTCGTCTCAGTACCTGAACTCTGTGCAATGACAATAACGTTGAATCTAATGAAGACAGGCAGATAGAGATCAAACATCTTTATTCTCATTGCGCAGGGGACGACATAGAAAAAACAAATGCAAATATGCCAGCATGAAAGGGACCAAATGAAGAGTTGAGACTGATGAACACACACACACACATGCAAACATTTTATTGTGTGCATTTTTACTGTAGGACAGAGACGTTACTTCCTCTTCCACTTTAATAGCTAAACAACCCATATAATGCAAACAGTATATTTTGCCTAATCTGACAGCCTGAAAGGCCACAGCGGAAAAGAAATAACACGTTAATAGCTAGGTGAGGAGGGATTTACTGTATAATACATGTGTACTCTCTGTATGTATACACAGTGAATTAGAGAGCTGTCGTCTTTATGAAACAAGTCTGTGGGCAGTCGGCCCTGCTGGCTGGGAAATAATAGAAGATTCAACAGCAACACTGGTTGCTTACAGAGGTTAATCTGACCTTTGGTGAAATTAGTCCAGCCACGTGAATTCTGTGGTGACTCTTTGATGGCTTTAAAGTCTCCGTCCTCTCTGTTCCCTCAAGGACGCAAATACCACCTGAATCTTCTCTGTGTGTGTGTATCCATCAGAGCTGTAAAGCCTTGGATGTCACCTTGTCATCCCCGGGCTTGGTTGTCTGACTGTGTAAACTCAGGAGACTGACACTGAGACTGGGGCAGAACGAGCTAGCAAGTGGAATGTAAGCATTTGGGAAATGTGAGAACTTGTCTGCGACTTGCACTCTGTGTGCAGTCCAAAGCACCATTATGGTCTGTGCTTATGCTTGTGCTTGTGTGTGTGTGTATGTGTCTGAAACCTCAAAGTTTACCTGACTTGTTTTTATAAAGGATTTAGTTGCTCCTGGTGACCACATGAACATAAAACAACAGTGATCACCGGGAGAGTGTGCTCACTTAGTGTAAGAGTCTAAACACGGCAGTTATTTTTACTGTTATCATTTTACAGTAACCCCCAGCCCCCTCTTTTGCAACACTTTTTCAACATTAGAAGTCATATGTTCAAGATGAAAAAGGAGGAAACACTGTATGAATGTCATCTGGGTTAGAAAGAGGAGGTAAACACCTTTAGGTTATCTGGAATCTTGCCATGACACTTTCCATCACACTTCGAAGAAGACTGTGTGTGAGTGTGTGCAGTTAATTTTATTTGGGGATAAAGTCTGTCCACATCATTACATGTGGAGACTCGTCTACCACATGGTTACAAGAATCCCATCCCCACTAAGTATTTCTTTTAGGGTAAGACTTGGTTTTAGGTCTGCTCATGTACATCTTTGCGTGGACTAATTCAGAATCAGAATCAGAAATACTTTATTGATCCCTGGGGGAAATTACACATTTAAGTTTTAGATGTAGAGTGAGGACATTTGTATCATCAATAGGGCTCTAGAGATGGCAATGCAGGTTGGTTGGTCCACCACTTTGGTCCAGACTGGAATATCAACAATGTGTTACATCACAACGCCATGAAATTTAGTGAAAACACTCTTAGTCACTCCTAGTGACTTTGCCAATACCTTGACATTTCATCTAGTGATTAACATTTGTGGTTTTGATTTAAATGTCTCAAAAGCGATTGGATGATCACCGTGACATTTGATGTAGACATTCATGGCCTCCACACAATGAATTGTAATAACTTTGTCGATCCCCTGACTTATCTAGTTTCAGCTTGTCCAATTCTTTGGTTTATGACCAAATACCTGCAAGACTAATAACATTCCCATCAGCCTCAGCTCTGTACTTCCTGTTTAGTGCTAATTAGCAAATATTAGCATGCTAATACACTAACATAAGATGGTGACCAGCATGGCTGTAGACTCTTTGTCTTGTTGGAAAGTGAGGACATTTTTGACTGTCTTGGCTTCTTCAAAGGGCTGTTGGGGTTAGCCATGCAACAAAACAAAAATCTGATCACATTGTCATGTGTGGGGACTTACCTCCTATATTTTTTATCAATATGTATATATGTATATATGTGCTGAAAAGAACAATAAATAACACATCAACCATTAAGGCAATGTCTCATATCATTTTAGATAAGAGCAAATGGCTGCTCTGGAGAACATCACAATGACGTTAACAACTTGTCATTTTATTTCTGAATATTTACAAAAAGGTTGGTAATATTATGCTAATGTTTTACCCCTTGTTTGTCTGGGTTTAAAGGCATTATTGCATGTGCTCACATGCTGGGATATCATGTAATGTATGTCATTTTATGTTCTTTGTCCCTGACTTGGACTGCATATATGTTGAACTGTTGTTAATAAAAAAAAAAACATCACCAACCTATTAGAGACATAAATTGTGATCTTTGGCAGCCTACCACAGCATGAGAATGTGCAGACACGTATAGATTTTTCCACAGGGTTTTGTCTCCTACCGCACAACAACAATATTCCTCCACATAAAACACAAACAAAATATGATCTGTCTGTATCTCTTCATATTTCCACAGCTATAATTTAAAATATGTAACATGCCACTGTAATTGACCACAGAACAATAACTTAATTACAACTTAGACTAGCAGAATCAGTTCAGCAGAAATAGTTGAAAAGGCCCAGAACACCAATCTGAAAACAATTACTTTGGGCAGCAGAGAAACTCAAACTAAAAACAACATGCATTTCAATATATGGTTATTTAGCTTTTTGGCCATTGTCCATACCACCCATATTCCCCTGATGGCTTGGATTTATGTAACTCCAAGCAAAGCCCGACTGATTTGGTTTGAGCTATGAGGCTGACTGGCAGGACAAAGGCTTTTGGGGTTTGTGTTGGAGACTACAGTTTGATCAAAGGGAATTCATTTATTGTCAATTTCCTGTGCAAAATAACTCAAAGTATTTTATTATGTGGGGATCTGTAACTTTTCCCAAGTTGCATATTGCCTTTTTGTATTTTGCTTTTTGAATGCATTCCTAGAATGACTCCAAACTGTGAAATTCATGATTAACCAATACGCTCCAGATGTGTGTGCAAGTTGGGCTTTGCCACAAGATGTTAGCTAAAGAAAAGACAGCAGCCTCCCTGTCGTGCCTCCCCCTCAGCCTATTAGCTCTCAACTATACCCCCAACACTCAAAGCACACACCAGCAGCCCCACTGCACAGCTCCTAGTTGTAAATTTCCTTCTCTCTCTCTCTCTTATTCTTCTCTTCACACACACCGTTTGGCTCAGTCTCAGCCATGCTACTCTCCCATTAAGGGTCCTTGTGGCAGTGGGGCTGCCCTATCGAATGCCTGCGTTCCTGTTTGATCCCATCCTAGATTTCAAAGGGAGACACCTGATCCCCGCCCTGGGTGAGGTGGGTGAGGAAGGCATGGGGAAGGACAGTGGGCAGGGAGTATAATGTTTATAATAGATGGGTATAGGCAGAATCCTTGTCCCCTCTCTCTGCCTCTCTCTCCCAAGGATCTTGTTTCAACCAACAGGTAAAGATGGACAGGCAGTCAGGTGGGTTGGGCTTGAGCTGGTGGTCTTCTCAAATGTCAAATCCTCTACATCAGGGGCCTCATTTATCAACTGAGCGTACGCAGAGCTTTGTGTGTAAACAGTATGTGCACCCAGTTGCACGCTTAATATTTATCAATTACTTCCTGTGTACATTTAGGACCGCTCCTGCTCATGCATATAAACAATAACTTTGTGGTAGACAAGTGTAAATATGTGTAAATTGATTTCTAAATCACAGACACAAATCCTCAACCATATGAATAGATTCAACTAAGGTTCAAGACATGGTTATGGCTAAGATTCTACCCTCAACTCAATGCTGCTGCAGTACAACTTCAACTTGGACAATCCAACATTTCTTGGTTAGTTTCTGGTAAAAAAAACTTTCTTTTAATTCTTTCTAATTAATTCTTAATTAATTAATAGACTTTCACAAGGTCAAACAAACCAAGTTATGGTGAAATGTTGTTCTTTGTGGTACTGTGTGAACTGCAATTTGCCTTTTTTAAAGACCCTCAAAACATATTTTCTCAATCAGCTTCTTACTATGAGTGATGTGATCCCACATGAACACACAATTTTATGCCAAAGTCAGAGCAGATTTGGTTATTTTAACACTAGAGATTTCTGTCTGTGCTCTTTTATCTGTGCTCGTCGGAAGTGGGTGGGACTCATGTCATGCCTCTCTGTGCACTGTGCACCAATCAGGATTCAGCAACAATTGAATCACAATCTGATGACAGTTGTGAGGTTGTTTGCTTATATTACCAGCACTGTCAATCAAATCAGAGCAAACCACACCCACACACCCACACAGTCCTGATGAAGTAGATGAGCTTAGAAGCGTGTTTAATTAATAAAAACCAAAGAATGTTTTTTTTTTCAGAACTTTTTATGGGCTTTAAGGTTAAACATTTTTTTCATCACCTTTGCTGCAGTTTTTTATTTTTGGAAAAGCCACTTAAAAGTACACATACCAAATATGCTAATACCAAATAGTGCATTTTTCTTCAGATGAATGCCATTAAGCAGTATCTCAATCTCATTGTCTGTGACATAAGTCTTCTTTATCTTTCTCAGTTGCTGCATTTCTTCTACAACAAGTATTCCTACATTGAGGCAACTAAGCTTTTAAATAGGATGTTCTTGACCATATATGGCTTGGCTCATTTACATTAAGACATGCACATGCAGTTGGATGTAGAAAAGGTGTGAGTTATCATTGCTCATCGCATACAGGTGTGTGTATGCATGCTAAATACCAACTTTCTTGTGCACAGGTAGCTCTTACGCATTTAGAACTCATCATAAACGATGCCCCAGGTTTAGGTCGAGAGACATAAACCTGTCACGAATAAACACAATTTTATTTATTTCTCTCAATCATTATGACATTCTCTCTGTTTCTGCGTCTTTACTTTTATTTCTTGCATTTTTCTTTCTCAGCAATTTCTCTGAGTTGCGTGTGTAGAGTGTTTTTAATGAAATTCTTGAGTCAGTGCAAGGTCAGGTTGGACGTGTTATAAATGTGGCCCCCAGGGGCCTGATGTGTTCTGGAGCAATGGTAGGAATTTTTACAGTTTAAAAACAGGCCCACAAACAGGTGGAATTTCTGCCAGTGGATGCGGCTGTTTTGCACTTGGGCTTTACGAATGTGAAAGGACTACCTTGGTCATGAATGTTGACGCAAAGCAGTAATCGGAAGTGCTGGCTTCATCTGTCGGACATGTAAACAGATCATTATCACATGTTTGTTCAGACACAAACACAAATGGTGTGCAATCATACAGCATATACAGTACAGCGTATCCTTTACTGTACCCATCAGAGGGAGAAGTGGTTGTTTCTTACATTGTTTTGACATCCATCCATTTGTTGTTTTGTAGATGTGGTTTATATATAAATTGGACTGAATTGGAAATTTGAATAAAAATGTTTCTGTTGGACACATTGTTTACCTCAGACACTGACGCTTAATTCCTCACTATTTCCACCCAACTCCTAAATCATAAACAAGGCATAAACTAGTCTTTCCCTGCCTTATAAAGCAATGGAGAAACTTGGTCACTTAGTGCAATGTTGAAGGCCAGTCCACTGGTGCATAGCTTACTGTTACTAATAAACTATGACCTAAATGGTCTTTTAAGGACTGAAGCAAGTCCTAAAAGGATCACGAAGAGTCCTAAAGAAATCCATAAAAGACCTTGATTTGTTTCAAGTTTCCTGCAATCTGCAGTATTCATGAAATAAACTCCTCCAATAATTATTTCTTTGAGAAATCAGAGGACATAGTACACTCCTATATACACAGCCATATTTTAGCCATTGTTAGAGTTGTGAGTTTGTATTTTGGTCTGTAAAGGGATTCTGAGAATATGCGGTACTATGATTCCTGCGGACTCTTAAATCACCCATGCATCCATAAAAACGGCAATCAAATAGAAACCTCTCATGTACTGTAAGATCCTATGTGCACATGTGTATGTGTGTGTACATGTGTGTGTAAAAGGTAAATCATGCAGGGTCAGACCCAGAGGTGTCTCTGGGGCAGGTTGCACCGCTGTGTCACAGAGTCAGAGACGCCAAACAAGCACCTGTGTCTGGAGCTGTGCCTGTAATCTGCACACAGCTGTCAAGTCAGAAAATTGCTAAACCTGCTAAAGAGGATTTTCCCCTCCAGTTTTAATTTTATCAATATTTATGTGCAGCACTAAAGTCAGCTTCCCACATTTGATTTTGCAACAAGCAACTGAAAAGCCACATGTTTACTTAATGGTAAGTGTAAGTATGTAGCTTACTCACACAGAGCAGCATGTTGGGATCCACGGTGGTCTGTTTCCTTTTCTTTACGAGGTGAATTAATGAAACACACAGCAGCTCGTTATGTGAGACCTTTACTACATAAGTTTAGTCAGCAGCAGCTAGCACCTTCTTTCTTTTGTACAGTATGTATGTTCTTTTACATGCATGCAGACAACCGTGTACACACACTCACATACATTTGTAGCATGTTTCCTGAAAGCTTAAGTAATTATCTGTTATTAAGCGATGAGAAAGTTCACACAGTGGAAATATAATCTTACATCAATTAACCTGAACTCTCATAAAGCAATTACAACACTTTCATTTCAAGTATATACATGAGCATCTCAGTCATTTACATTGTGCTCAGACGTTCTGGTTTTAGCAGCGAGTCTCCACATGTAATAACCAAAAAGCAGTAGGGTTTTACACAGTTCTGCGTGTTTAGCTAAAAATGGCAGGACTGGCATTACTGCGGCTAAGCAGGCAAACGTCTTAGCTTTACAAGATCCCCTCTGACTCATTAGCATTGTAGTATACCATATCACCACAAGTCATGCCTGAAAGCCTTATGGCAAGAGCATGGCAGCCTGCACGTTCATTACAGCAGTGTTAAAACCATTTGGACTGAGCAAGGGTTAATAAAGGTATGATCAGCAATAAGGGCTAACAGATCTGTCTGTCTTTGGGGTTTTATGGTGCTGCGTAATCGCGCCTTGTAAACAGTTTATTTATCCAATTAAAGGTACTGAGCCACACTGAACAAAAAGCAAGGTGGGGCTGCTTTTCCAGAGCTAATCTCATAATTTGTCATAATGGAACATGTTTATATTCCCTTTTGCCTTGCGAGCCCTCGTCTCCAGCCACATTCCTCCAGATGGGACCGGGTGTGCTTGAGTCTGCACTCCAAGTTCTTGTGCAACTTCAGCACATCACCTGGCATATCAAAAGACACGATTTTCTTCACGTTATTGTGCTCTGGAGTCAAACGGGCTCTCTGGATAAACTATAATATGCATAATGTCACTGGCAGAAAAATCAGCGATGACAAAAATCCATGTGATTTAGATTAGCTGGGAAAGCGGCAACTTCCCCTCTCAACTCCGACCTGTGTTATGGTTTCCAAATTGAAACTCAAGCCCGCAGAATGTCATACAGCAGCACAATGCAGCGTGCTGCCCATGCTGTGCTCAGCATATGTGGCCTGGATTGGTTTACTAGAGTCCAATGTTTTATTTAGCATGTGTCAATGTGGTTGTGTTTGTGTGTGTGTGTGTGTGTATGTGTGTGTGCGTGCGCGCGGGCGTGTGTGTCTGTCATGAGGGCATGTACCTGTGTGTTTAAGGGAGCATCAAGGAACACTAATCAACAGTCTATTACAAATGTGATTGATGAACTTTGGCAGACTCCTGCGGCCAAAAACTTGCAGAGGCCACATTGCTTTTGTGTTTGTATCACCGTGTGCAAGCACATGTCCGTGTATCCATATGTGGATGATATTTTATTCAGCAGATGTCACTGCCCCTGGTCACACTCATCTGAACAAGAAGACACACCGATGCAACCTAAAACCACGGGCTTGGATGGCTCTCTTGTAATAACCCTGACATCATTAAAAATAAAGGGTGGAACATGACAATTACCACCTATTAGAGTCTGTCTTGCTCAGCAGCACACAGTCTGCTTTGAGTATTTAGCTATGGCAGCTGGTTAGAAAACCTTCTGTATGGACTGAGTTTATTTAAAATATAGTTAATTATTCTAATTAGAATTAATTTTATGAAACAAATTTTGGAAACCGTTCTTATAGGCTTTTAAGTCATGATGTCTGAATTATAGTGTCTCTTGAAAGGACAACTGAGATAAGATCACATGAAAGCTTTTAAATTTGATTCTCTCTCCTCGCAAAAAGACATAAATAAAACTAATTCAACATGTAACGCGGCCATAAATGTGTTTTACAAGCACATTCTTCACCAACATGTTGACCAGCATAATCGGAGCGGGAATCCTGCAGTGAGCCGACTTGAGAGGAGGGAGGAAGTCATTTGGTCTGAAAGCTGTGCTCTCTGGCCAAAACGCTACTCAAGAGATGAATCTCTGGGTTACATTAGCTCTGATCTTTGTTTAACTCACAGTCCACTTCAAAATTGACTCTGATGGATGTTTGTTTCTGCATATATAACTCTCTGGGTGTGTTAGATGTCTGAGATTTTCAATTCTTTTCTTTTCTATCACCATTTTGCCTGTCACCCGTGCAGTTACTCTTTTGCTCTTCTGTCTTACTCCAGTTCCACTTCCTTCGCTTTACTTGCCGTAACTTGTATGTTTTCACTGTTCATCTTCTGGCAAGCTCGAGGTTTCTACAGCCAGACTATGCAACTGACACTGGAAAGCCATTAATGAGGGCTCTCTAGGAGTTCTGTATACACCTTTCCTACCTTTCAAACGTAAACTTCAAATGGTTCCAAGTTTATTTCCCACCCAGTGTTTGGGACTGTTTGACAGGAAGTAAGCTGAAGCCAAGCCATATTTCTAGCAAAACAGTTCCACTGAAGAGGTTCGTAAAAATTTGTAATCAAAAGTAGCCACACCTCATGTGTCGTTTCAGTCCACTCAGCACAGCATGAATTCTCCATTTATGAAAAGGCCAGAGTGCTTTCACCAGAGTCGGGAATACTTTACATGCTGAATTACTTCTCAAGACTCCAGCTGGTGCACAAAGTCCCAGCCCACCGGTGCTCCTGATGGCCAGTCCGAGTCTGGCTAAACCCAACAGCTAGACTGGCACTCAATGAACGTCTTTCAACTGTGAGCATTTGACTCAATTTTACAATTAAATTTCCTGTTATCATTCTTCTCATAGATTAACATTCATTTATCCTGAGGTCAATTTGCCTTTACCTTTGCATCTACAAGCTGTGGCTGCTGGACAGAGGGTCTCAAACCCGTACTTATTTTAACCTTTTTAGTTTTACCAGCACATTATATTATATTATCATAATTCATAGCAAGTTGAAAACAAGACAAAAGAATATGCCATCTACATTCTTGCTATACCCAAGTCATGAAAATGATTTGAAATATGCGAAGCTAAAAGCCTGAGTTTCTGTTTGCTGAAAGCAGTTTTAGGATAGTCCGGCAAGAATGGTTGTGCAGGGCCGCTATCCTCAGTCCCCAACCTGTGCTGTAGGCTCAACCTCTGTGGGCTGGCCCTCATTTGAAGCAGTTAGATTCAGAGATTCAGTCTCGACTTTGTGTTCTCCATCACTTTGTCATGAAAAAAAATGTCCATTTTCCTAACTTTCTTCATTGACTATAAGGCGCAGTGAAGAGGCTTTTACAGCTAGCCTCAGCTTTTGCGCGCTATGTAAAGGAAATGACGCAATTAGTATTGGTATTAGCGGTGAGTTTTAAAGTTTGCCCCAAAATATTATATATACGGCCCCAAAACATTTTGTTTAAGGTTAAAATGCTTTCATCACTGAAAAGTGATCATTTTCTTACTATCGCCGCCATGATTGATGCCAAATCTGTGTAAGCGTTGACATATCACACAATTGTGTCTCGTTATATGGTAACAGTGAGTTACCCACTCAAGATGTATGACAGGCTTTGTTTAATTGATTGCCTTAGAGAACATTGTGCCAGTGATTTTCCATAGCTGTATACCCAACCGCAGACGTCAGGAATAAGCTTCCATACTCGTGTGAGTGTGAGACAGAGCTATAAACACATGTTAATGGCCACGGACACCTGTGAATACTTCACTGTAGGGCCTCTTCCTCTCTCTCTCTCTTTCTCACACACACACATTCATATATCTCTCCTCTAAGCTGCCCAAATCACATCTGCGTCTGTCGGAGTGGGTGTATGTAGTGAAAGTTGGTGGTTTTCCATGTGATTATTCTGTGTGGATTATTCTTTGTGAGTCATCTCTCCATATGTGTGCAAGCTCTCACACACACACAATCCCTCCTGCAGACTGGCGATGGAGACCACCTGGTCACAATCAGTCAGGGCCAGGGGTTAAAATCATTGTGTCTTTAGTGTGGTGGAAAAGGCTCATGGAGGGATTGGAAAGGCAGGAAGGAGGATTGAGTTGGACTTGACAAAGCGTGATGCCACCACACTTACCGAGCCTGAACACCATCAAAAGTCATTCATCTATTTGTCAAATCTACCCCTGAAACTTGCCAGGCCATGATGGATGTGCTCACTGTGTCATGGCAAATAAATGTGGAGAATTTCTGTGGAGATACTGTAAAACAACAGATTCACGTTAAAGTCACAGCTCTTCTACCGTTGTTCTGATGTATTACAAAAAAACAGTTGTGATCAGTAGGGCATTGTATATTCAAATAGATTTCAAAGAACTAAATGCTTCCTGTGAGAGAAATCCGGCCACGGGCAAAGGTTAACTGGGCACCAAGCTGTCTGACATGTTACATCAGACCTTTAACTCAGGAAGTAACGCTAATGTCACAGACTATTGTATCTGCTGCCATGATACACCACTGAGCCCAGGTAATCATCCACAGCTGTCCACAAACACACACAGAGACAAGAACATTTGGGATTCTTTAGGATTTCTTTTTTTTTTTTGGTCAAACCAACTGTCTTAAGAGCGAGCCAGCGGATTGTCAATGACAGTGGAACAAAAGATGGCAACAGTTGGGGATGAGCCAAACAACGCCGGTAATTTCCCGCCACCTCTGGCCTGTTATTGAGGCTCAGCTCCCCCCATCTTTACTGCAACGTGTCAATCTCCACGTAGAAGCTGGAGCTAGTCAAAGACAAAGAAAAACAAAAGAATGTCTTGAGCAACATGTTTTTCTTTTTGCGGCTCTGTGATACTGTAAGTGCTTGTAAGGTAGGACAAGTGCCAATGGAGTCCATACGGTTTTCTGCAGACCATGGAATGCTTTTGACAGCACCTGCCTCTCGCCATTCATCTCCGTCTACACACTGAAGCAATGCTGATTAGTTGTGTAACTTGGACCCTGATTGTCTTTGAGTGTCCGTAGGTGTGTGTATCTGTAGACACTTGTCTGTAATTGTGCTTTTTAAACAGTTTGATAGCAGACCCATCACTCTGTTTCTGTTTGCCCACTTCCCTTCAGCACTAGGTAGAGTTTCAGAAGTAGCTGGAAGTCGTTGGCTTAAAATAGCTGTCAGTCCCTGTGTTTTGTCCTGCACTTACAGTACATGCTCCGCTCTGCCAGACGGAGACTCAGTGCCATCTCTGATGTGGGGAAAACCAATCAGTGGGCTTGTCAGCTGGTTTTAATGGCCGCCTTGTCTCTGTGCCATGTCATTCTTTCCTAAAGTGTTTCTCTCTCTTTTTGTCTCACTTCTGTCTCTCACTCTCCCTCTTTTTCTGTATTTCTTCCTCTCTCTTCGAGCCCCCCCCCCCCCCCTCGTTTTTTTTTTCAGTCAAGATGTAAACCAGATCTGGCCCCAACGGCCACACACAAGAGGAGGTTGTTGCTACAATGAGCATTACTTAACAAACAAAGAAATAAATGTGTGAAAGCCAAAAGCCCCCCCCCCCCCCCCCCGACATATGGCCGACACTCTGCAGACCCTCAACGTGGCAGCAGGAACACGTGACATCACCAATGAGATGCAGGACATAATGCAAACAGGACATTTGTCATTCAGACACTGTTATGCAGTGGGCTGAAATTCATTCATTATTTTCTGTCTTTTGGGACTACTAAATCGTTTCCTTAAAATATAGCCTCCAGTCTTTCATTGAATTAAGAAGTTTATATCTGTACAGCTGAGCATACACAACTGTGTAAGACTGTTCACCCCCATTAATTGAGAAGCCAGATGTGATTATGTGACTGGACCTGACTGACAGACGTTTCTTGTGCTTTTGTTTTTCAGCTCTTGTTACCTCTTTTTTTCATGAATGTGTGAATTTTTGTTTCATTAATTTATCGATATGTTTTCTTTGTGTTGTTTTTATGGTCTAAGTTTCTACTTTCTTTTTTACTGCCTGCAAACAGAATTTAGTTTTGAGACAGCAGTTAAGGACCGTGAAGCTCATCTCATCTCATCTCATTCCTCCGAAGAAGATTCTGGATTTGACTCCCAGTTTTGGCAAACAAAAGTGTGCTTGAGCATGATAGAGTGATTCATTAGAGCTTGTTGTGCTCTGAACCCCCCAACAACGAAATAAAACAACAACAGAATAAACATCCACATAGGGATTACCTCCATGTGATATTATACTCACTTTTAAACCCACAGGCCACAAGCTTTCTGAAGATAGTTTTCTCATCCGACAAATGTGATGAGTTTGTGGGTTCATCTGATAAAGTAGGTCAAGAAGGACTTCTGGTTTGTCCACGTCTCTATTGTACATCAGGCTACTGGTGCTGATGATGTCATATAAATACATGACTCACACCCGTACATCATTATTGATCATTGCACTTCCTATTTCCATCCCTCTCTTTTACACGCAGATATACACACACGCACACACACACACACACACACACACACACACACACACACACACACACACACACAGAGGCATGTCTATGTGGTGTGGTTTATGGTGATGTCATTTTACAAACATCCAGTGCTGCATAGTCGTCAAGATTGTGGAGATACAAGCACAGGAAGTTGGTAAGAAACTTTAAATCTTGTCCACAGGCAGAAAGGCTTGACTACATGCACGACGATACATTCTTACCCAGATTGCTCTTCATATTCTCTGCTCTTCAGCACAGACCTCAAACAGTAGCTGTCTACAGCCATGAAACTCTAACTCATGGTGAACTCTAGCTGACTGGAGAATCGAGTTACAGACCGGTCTACTGACATCTGAAGCATTGCAAAAATGTCCATTTACAAATACAAATTATGAAGGTAAGATTGATGGCTGAGCATTACAGAATGCATCGTACTATTTTGGTCTCACTTTTTCTTTGCTGATGTGATCTGATTGTATTGGTGAGAGTTAAGGTTGTAAAGCTTTGCAGTTGGTGGAGACTGCTATGACACTTTGGCATAGTGTGGTCACAGGGTGACTGAGAAGTGGTCTTGTGTGGTCCCACTGGGTTAGGATGAACTTAGTCAAAGGTTTATGAATGGAGTGGAAGAGACATCTTTATGGCTCTGAGGCCCTCTCTTGCCGCTAGACAACACTAAACACCGGGAGAGCTCGGTTCAGCAGACCGCCGGGAGCCCCAGAACATGACTTGTATGGATTTAAATGTGTGTGTGTGTGTGTGTGTGTGCACGCATGTTTGCATGTTGCTTCCTCCGTTAAGACTAGATTCCATCTGCAGCTCACCATACTTGGAGAAGAAAACATTTTGAAAGTGCAGCCATTGCTGAAAAGTGAGCTGAGTTTCCAGTCCCTTTCTATGAACTCTAAGGGATAAAGGGATAAAGTAAATCTAATACCTTGTGTCACAGAGAATCAAACTTGGGACTTGGTCTTTGTCTAATAAGAATGTTTTCTATGGCAAAGAGTGAGTGGAAAAACACAGCAGCAATTACTGTGAAAGTTAAGCTTGGCCGTAAACGCAGGCTGGAAATGCTTACTGCAACATTCAGTGTAACACAGTAAGCAGCTCCACCTTCATTGCGTAGACACAGGATATTGAAATCTCTTTGGGGTCCATAATGAAATGATTATGAAACAGTCCCCATCTTTGAGTGAAGTGATGGAGCTCTGGGCCGAACGGAGGGTGAAGCCGTGACATCTTTTCCCAGTTAAAGAGGCTTAGAGAGCAGCCATCTAGCTCCAGTGACCTGCGTTGATTAGAGAAGTGTCTGGCACGGAGGCAGGGTGTGTGCGCCAAGCTCTAACCACCCAAGTGTTATACACACACACACACACACACACACACACAGAAAGACACATACAATGAAATCAAATGAAAACTTTTTTTAAAAAGCTGACTTACTGTAAATACAACTTACTCCTCTAGTTTTTGGAAAAATGGCAACCACAGATCTGAGTGAGTCGGGGTTACACATCATTTCCAGTCATTCAGGATCAATTAGATGCTTCATTCCATTCTGCTGATGTTTCCTTCACTCTACATGGGATTCGATGGGGTGAGTAGCAGTTTGTAATGACAAAGACATGAGAGTTGATCAGTATTTTCTGCAGCATAAAGCAGACTGTTGTATTTAACCGCCGTGGGACATATTCCACAAATTGCTCCAACTGAGCATCTGCTGAGATGACAATTGTTTCTAAAATATATTTAAATCAGCCCTTATCCCAAGCCACTAAGCCGGGATAATTGCAGATGGACATTTCACCCATCTTTTCCATGACTCTTTTTATTCTTTGTTTCACCATTGCAGTGTTTTCTGCCTCCCCACCCTTCGTAGTCTTCAGTGTATAGAATCCTCATGAGTGTTTGACCCTGCCTCTCCCACCCAAAGAGAAGTGCATCAAATAGCTCTGAACAAAACCAGACAGATGTGTTTGAAGGGAGCATCTGTCCAGAGCTATCCCCATGTCATATGAGGTGCCAAGTTCAATGGAACTCAAATAAAGCTTTTCTCAGAGGATTGAAAAGAGAAAAAACAATCTTTTTATCTTATCACTTGGCTTTATGTACATGAAGAGCTCTCCCAGTAGACAATTAGACACCAATTTCCTTTCAAAAGGCTGACTTTCCTGCACTTTGGTCCCAGATAACTGCAGCAAGACTAGCTTTGGATGCTGTGTGAGTATTTTTTGGCCAAGTGCGCAAACATGATCTCCAGCCGTCTCGAGGCCACGAGAGAGAGAGAGAGATTTTTGGAATACAAAGAAATGAGGTATTCAGTATTGCTTTGAACAGCACTTTGGACTTAGAGGTGAATGACGGCTCGAGGGACAACATTTCAACATTTGAAATTTTTATGTTCAGACAGAAAACATCTCATCACTCCTTTCCACTTGAATGCAGCTGGCTGTTAAAGGGCGATTCTGGGTTATTACATCCTGCCTCTCATTTTCATGGTTTTTCCCATAATTTCTATTGGTTATGGTAACATTGTACTCACCAAAATACATGATGAGATCTGGGAATATGGTGATATCACTACAATGAAGTCCAACAGGGGAAAAAAACACGAATGGTCAAGTCATCAGACATTTTGTAGACAAGCCAAACAGAAAATGAGCACACCAAAAATCTTGGTAATAGTCCCTCATGAATACTGTGTGTGCACGCCTCTGAGAAAGTATGGTAGGTCAAAGTTGAATTAGGAAGTCAGTCTTTAAACCGTCATGTATTTTAACATCTGACATTTTATATAATGATTTTAATCTCTGCCTTTTTTATGCCTGTTTTATCTTCTAAATAAGTTTGGCTACGCTGGTTTATTTAAAACCTGTACGATTGTCAGAATTTTAGTTCTTGTTGACAAACTTTATATAATATTTTTTACATTCCCAAATTTTAACAATTAATGTGCTATGTACAATGTTATTAATACCAATAGAAATGAAACCACGAATTTAGGACCCAAGTTGTAACACACCGCAATTAGTCATTAATACTGATTTAATAATGAGGTCAGTATGGGCGAGTAGTTCCAAAACTTCCAAAAGCAGTGCAATTTAAAATGAGTTAGTCAGGATATGACTAACTAAATAGCAAACAAATCACTACTGACGTAATGTCTGTGTTCAGAGATCCTGCCCTCCTGAGAAAAGTTTGGTCAGTAAAGTGAAAGTAATAAAATGGGGAGAAAAAAGAGCCAGCAAACGCTCTGGGAGGCATCATGGTGCTTGGAGCTAAATCCTAACTTACTCACAATGACAATGCTAGCATGCTGATGTTTAGCAGGTATAATGTTTACCATCTTAGTGTAGTGTGTTGTTAACAGCTGCTAATTAGCACTAAACACAGTACAGCTGAAGCTGATAGAAACGTTAATAGATTTGCAGGTGTTTGGCCATAAAGCCAAGTGTTGGAAAAACTGATGATGATGCAAGATAAAAAGTCAGGGGATCACCAGAAGTATTACTATTCATCCGAAGGTGAATGTTTGGACCACATTTCACGGCAGTCTATCCAGTAGTAGTTGCAATATCTCAGGACTTCCAACTCTCACGCGTTGACCGTGAGACTCACACAATTGACATTTTTCACATGCTCTGACGCCACGCATCCATTTTCTCACGTGCTGAAAAAACACATTTCTAACTGCTAATCACGGTGCAAATCAACTTCGCCCAGCTAATGCAACGCCAGCGTACGTCAGGATAGTAATTAAGCGGTCCGTCTCTCACACTGTGAGTCGCAGACAGTTTGTGACTATAACGTACGGGTGGAGTTTTACGATAAAAAAAATTAGAACAAAGATAGAGCAAAAATGAAGCGTCGCCAACAACAGCAAGTTTGATGAATTGATATGTCATTCATGTCTTTTACCATCTTACAATGAAAAAGTTAAGTATGGATACATGAACGTAAGAAGGATTATGTTCCTACACAAGCCATTAAATTTAATAATTTTTATATTTTTAAAAAAGGGAGTAAAAAAGACATTTAATTAAAGTTACAGTGAGAAGGTATAATCATAATGTACTCGTCACAATAAAGAGTACTAGACTTGAACATAAACAAAAGCAAACACATTCATTTACAGTGATCTTGATAAAACTATTGACAGTGTGTGACTTTTTATTTAATATTTTGATATATTATATATATATATGTCATGATTGAAGTTATATCTGATGATAATTCCATAAATATTGTGCCATAGATTTACCATTCCTATTCTGCAAAGTATAGCTTATATCCCTAATTGAATACCACAGCATGTGATGCTCAGAAGCTTTCTGGGTTAAGCATGCAGAGAGTAAGGCAGATTTTTCTGATGTATATTCACCACATTTCTGGCAGAATGAGTAAACTAAGCAAGATGGCCATCTTAATCAGAATGTGTTGCTTTTAAATAGCTGAGAATATGATAAAAGAATGTAGAAATACAGAAAATGGTAAATTCACAGAAGGCCTACTTGACAAACATAAACATGCATAAAAATATTCTGTGAAAATATTTAAGACTTTCATTTCTAGACTATTTCTAGATTTAAATTAATCTATTGATCCCATCAATTTAGCAGGATTAGCCTCCGTTTTGTGGTTCATGATTTGTGCTTAATGCCATTACGCTGCAAGATGTTCTTCATGCCCTACCTTCTGTCACAGCCAGTCTATAGTCTTCTATAACTTGTTTTACCAGACATTGTAAAGAGTCCCTGAACTCATTGAAGCTCTTTCTATGATGCTCCACAGAACCAAACAAACGACATCTGCCTTAAGTTCATTTGTGTTTTATGGTTTGGACATTCCTTTATCCCTTTGTGAAATATCTTGTCACCGAAGGTCTTCTTGCTCATTGCTCTCTCACTCCATACTTTCTGTTCCCTTTTCACCTCCTCTCATCCCGTCCATCCTTCACATGTGGAGCTGTGATGGCTTTAACAGATGCTGTTTTGAAGTAGCAGATAGTAGCTACTGTGTGGCTGTAGATGTGTCCTGTGTTCTGGGTTTTTTGTTTATTGCTGTAACTAAGCCCTGTACCAGCCCTGCTGTCTGTCAGATATCTGCTGCAAGCCGCCACACACGGAGGAATCGAGGAGCTTAAAGGACCATACCAGTGGTTTTGCACAAGTAAGCAGCCCAGAAAATCCTTTGTGTTTACAACTTACATTTCTGACACCCATTTCCCAATTCATGCAAGTGGTGCTGTAATTTTTCAATGCGTTTTTCCCACCTTGTCTCACAGAGACTTCAAACTTCAAACAGCATTAAACACAGATCAGCATTGTTTTTGGTTGAAGTTACTTAATTTTAGAGTTTTAATACTGTTTAAATTGCAGACTGATCTGTGAATCTTTCCTGGTGGTGCACTCAAGTCAAGGAATGAAGGTCTGACAGGGAATTAAAATAATTATACAACAAATTATCCAATCTGTTGTAAAAACTTTGCTGACTTCAGAGTTGAAGAAAGTTTTAGCTATACGACAGCACATGAACGCACCATTCCTCTATGTCAAACTCAAATGTGCACTATCATTGGATGATAGCAGAGAAGACATTGTGGAAGCGCTGTTTGAGGAGTCAGAGCAAACGATATGTGACACGCCGTCCTGATTTCAGCGCTCTCTTGCAAGTACACAGTAAAGTTGTATGCTCTCCTAACAAGAATGTTTTGGTCATGCTTGGTTCATGTAGCAGAGTCTGTCCAATCAGAGCTACCCGTCGGCGGTACATCTGTCCTGCTAACCGATCCCACATTTAAGTACACCGAAGGAATGTATATGTCCGCCATGGAGATTAGTCAGAGAATAAAACATTGTTTTACGAGCAAAATCATAATTAGGTTTTAAGGTGGGCGTATCACCTGAACCTTTCATTTTGAAAAGTCTGCAAAACATAGCTGTATGCTTTGGGAAATTACTGGAACTAACTGAGAGTGTAAGCAGACAGTAGTTATTTAGCTTAAACATGCAAAACCACTGGTGTCCTGCAGAAACACTTCTTATGCAAGCCGATCCAGATTCCATTTGATACTGAGAGAGCACAAGAGGATAATGACAACAGTGATATTGTAAGAGAAGGAAACAAACGTTCATTTCTCTGACAAAAGACAGACATCCTAAATTATAATCTTTGCATGAATCTGCGATAACACTGGTAGAGGAAGACAACATTTTTTTTCTGATTTCAGGAGAAGTCTTGCGCAAAATGAGAAGAGTTTCTTCTGTTTGTTTGGAAACATTCAAGAGATATCTGAAGTACATGTTTCTAAAGTAGCAACAAGTGCATCTAACCAAAGAGTTCTGAGGAATTCTTAATATCACTTTTGCCACTGTTTATATCAGTAATTCACTACGTCCCGGGCCTTTCCAGTAAACTCTGTGCTTTGGTTGGATCTAAACAAATGACAAAAATGGTCTTGAAGCTTGGGTATGGTAGATCTGGTGTGTGTCCCTCTTAATTGTGTATAAATGCGTGCTGGTGTGTATGTGAAATATTTGTCCCTACTCACAATTCATCCCAGTCCCTTGGTGGCTCCGGAGCAAACTGGTGAGCTCATTTCCATTACATGTTGTGTGTTATGCTGGTATTTCCTATCTAATCCCCCTTGCAGACTCAGTCTGACACTGATCTCTTTTTGTCTAAGCATACTAAAGGATAGCTCAGGACAAAGGAACGAGCCTAAAAGCTCATAAAACCTTCAGATCAAACACACACTGTTCATTTTCGATGTTTGTGTGAGTGACGAAAGCCATTCTGGATCCTCATGTCGAACTCTTGTGCAATGCCATTCCTTCCCAGGCTCATCACTTGATTTATCAAACAGATTTTGGTGGTTTCCTCACTTCTTACATACAACAAGGAGGTGTTGTTGAGTTCAACCCCAGCATTGTTGTATTAAAACATTTGACTGCTGACATTTCACATTTTTGTTATTGTCCACAAATTTTATGAAAAGCCCAAAAGTGTCTCTCAGTACTTCCTAACTGCCGTGCCCAGTCTGTGGCTCTCTCCATTTTATTGCTACTGAAGATGTAATTCTTCAAAAACAGGTCACAAATATATAGTTTCATTTCTTTTAAAAGGCCAAACAGGAGTAGAAAAACATATTGGGCCATAACCACAACCTTTCCCTAACCTTAACCATATTGTAGTTGCTATGTGTAGAAATTATAGAAAAAGAATGTTTGCATTGGACATAAAAAACATCACTGAACGTAATCTGGGGTTTTGCAGAATGGGTCCAAAGTCAATGCTACATTAATACTGTAAATCAGAGTTTGGTCTGCCTTGTCTTTCTTATTCACTAATAGCTCAAAAAGACCATAATATATCTGTGTTGAGTTTACAAGGTTCCTGGTAAATACCAGTGGCTTTCTAAACTGTGCTGAAACAAAAACATCCGCTCCAAGTCACTCTCAATGTTGTTCCTGCACCTACTCTCATTTTCCATATTTTATAAATACATGATGTTGCTTGGAACGACCAGCTGGCACTGCAGGTCATTTTGTTCTCAAAGCAAAAACATAGATGAATATGAAGTAATATTGCTACATATTGCAGTATTTAAGTACAGACCTGTGTAAGCTCTGAGATCAGGCAATATTGTTGTCTATAAACATGAGTAAAAACAATTGATTGTTTGCTGCTTGTTTAAAGTTAGAGTACCTTGGATGTGATTCAATTGAGATTGGAGAGGGAATGTCACAACACGCCTTCACAGACTGGGAGTGTTTTGACTGTTGGTTTGCGGTGTGGCGGGGTCATGCCTAGAGGTCTGCGGGGGTGGAAATGGAGCTTTTCCTCAAGAGTGTGTCTAACAAGCATACTTTCTTATTTTCTCTCCTATGCATTCCAACTCTGTACGGTAATCACCCTCAGGGTTCTCACACGGCTTTCACTCTTTACCTGGTTGGAAAACTATTCCGGTTAGTCAGAGGTGGATACACCCAGGGATCTCCAAGGTGTCATGAGGTTGTCATAAAATAACTCTATATCTGTTGGGCATGAACAGATTTCCCAATTATGTTCCCTGCCCTGTAAGGGAGGCCCTTCTTTATGTAACCTGTGATCACCGGTGCACAGTAACATACTGGGGTATAATCCCATCATGGCGGCCAATGATTAAAGCAGTAGTCGTGTCTCTGGTTGCTGTGTCAGATGCTGTAGACCCCTACTTCAAAGGCTAGCTCAGTAATGTATGTCAGACTCTTCACACAGGTAATGGAGCACCTCAGCGTCAACATAACGGAGACAGAAACATTAAACCTATTTCATTCCGACATAAGGAAACATGACTTCTCACTATACAGGTTGTGTTTGGACTTGTGAATGTGTGTGTGCCTGGCTGTTTGTATAAGTGGGCAAGAGTGTACATGGTGACCCGGTTTAACCCTTTAAAAGACTCTCTGTGGGGTTTCCAACGAGTAAAGCCAAGCCAGCTGCTGCTTTGTTCCTCTCCCAGGTGTCTCTTTTAACTCACCCCTCACAACTTACTCTCCCTTCCTTTCTCCTCTCTCCTCCCTTCCCTCTGTCCTCGCTGCTCTGCAACTCACCCTGGCTCCTAACCCTCTCCTCAATCCCTGAAAACACTTTTTGCTTTTTGAAAACACTGATATGTGATCCCATGTGATAAACCTTTTACAAACGTAGCCAACAGCCAACATATGTCCACTTGCCAGCAATGTCTAGTAGCCTTTTTTTTTTTTTTCTTCCAGCAAGTCTCTGTAATCTCCTGTGTTGGGTTTCAGTATCCCTGATCATACAATAGGTGTATTATTACATTATTACATTATTAACATTTGAGGCCGTGTTTGTGTCAACCCGTCGAATGTAAGTCCAATATAAACTCTCCTTTTGGTCTCCACCAACTCCTGAGAGAAAAATGTGGCTCTTTAGCTGCTAAATGCTCCACTGCATTGACTAACTAGTCGCTGATCAGTGTGGAAAATTTGAGGAGATACGTTGTGACATGAATACGGACATCTGCAGTGTATAATTTTTCAATGGTTGTCACCTGTTGTATTTTGTATGATACCGAGTGTTTGTTGGCAACAGGTACCTGCTTGTGCTTGCAGTCATAAGTCACGCAGCATTAATGACCACAAACTATGGAGTAAAAGTGAATGGGAGAAATTCTTCAACAAATCGAGGGGAAATAATTACCAGTGTAGCGTGATGTGCAGACATCAGAGGATATGTTCTGACGTGTGCTGAGGTAGGATGTGAGTCACTGAAGTTTCACATTTTGGAGAGAAGTGGTGGCTTTTGAGACCTTGTGGCTCATATAGATGGAATTTGTGTGAAAGGAGGGAAATGATGTATGAAAAAAAGAAATCTGTGGAGTTTGTGGGAAGAACTGATGGAAATTGGATTTTGTCAAACATTATGAGTAAGACTTAATGTCCTTGCGCATCTTGGGCATGAATGTATGACTGCTGCTTGAAAGTTGACAACAAAATAGATTTTGATATGTGGGTGAGGACGTGAGCCAAGTGATTTCCTGCTCATAACTGGTTACATTTTCTTTTTTTTTTTTACATGGAAGGCATACTGTATGTGCCTCCATGCATTCTTGGTTTGCCCCCAGATTTATGTGACTTTATGAAAACCATTTCTGGCTCCTGTCTGTGACTGTTTTTATCAGGCTATATGGGTTATATACTGCATGCACTTTGGAAGGATAACCACAACAATGTGTTTTGAGGCAGAGATCTAAGCCTACATGTCTATGAGTTGTGAGCTGTGAAGCAACAGACCCTGAGGCCAGGGCTCCATTACACGACACAATGCCCTCTGTGTGTGAGAAACAGCCAGCCGCCCAACAACTTCGCTATAGAGTTGGGTTATTTGGACACTGGTAACCATGAATCTATAGTCACAGAATGACTATAATGCTGACACATTTTTTAGATTTTGCTTTTCATACCGTACAACAGTCATATATGGAATCTCCAACAGACCTTTTTCTTGTTTTATCTATTTTTCCAAAAGAAAAACATCATTAAACATCAAAACACAGACTGGTTCTCCGTGCCCAGTGAATACATCTTGAATCCCGAAAATAAAGCTTGGACTTAAGAGGATGAGAAGATGTATGTATTAAAATGTTGACAATATGGCAGAGTTTATTATTCATAGTAAAAATACACAAATTTCCAACTTCCAACAGACATTTGTGATTTTTTATGGTCACATGACATAACAGGGAGTCCATATCAGAGTCCAGCTGTGGGATGCACAACGGCATGTGATCTTTGGACTTGCTCTCATCCCTTAACTTTGGCGTAGACCCAGATCCAAAATGAACACAAGATGTTGGTAGATTCAACATTTTGCCAAAATCTCTGGGAACGGGTTTCAGTAGCAGACGGGCATGTCACAGAAACAATGGTGAGAGAGGCTAAAGGTTAATACACTTACTTACCCAGCACACAGAACCACAGTAACAGACACAGGCACGCATAAACACACACAGGGACTTTAGGGTTTAATGAAGTGCTCGGTTTCCACTGAGAGGAGATTATGGTTGGAGGGCAAACTGTGGGAACAACTGAAAAACTATTCAGCTTGTAAAAAACCTCTTGATATTATGTGATGTACAGTATGTTTTGTTTTTTCTATAGGCTCAGGTATGCTTTGCGGTTGCTCAGAATCCATCTGTACATACCGTGCGTGGTGCGTATAGTGACTATGAGTGTGAGCCGGGCTGTTTGCTAGCCTGTGTACAACGCATGGTGGGACAATAGCGGGACAATAGCGGGATTCTGCCCAGCGAGGCCGTGGGAGGAAGGGGACAGAGGAGTCAATGAGTGAAGAGGCTTCTGGGATGCGTCAGCGCAAGGCCATGACGAGGGTGTAGGAGGATGAGCCCTTTAACTCAACAATGCGCAGAGGAACAGCCATTCAGTCGCCTCGCAGGAAGACACGCACAAATGCACACAACCATAGGCACACACAGTCAACAAAGGTGCAGGTGAAATTAATCCATTCATCCACCTTCCTCGTGACATATGGATAACTGGGCCAGAAAGCCTCAATCAATGACTGATTCTTTGGCGTAGCTTTTCACTGGCCATTGAGGAAAAGAAATTAATGCTGAATGAATTTGAATGCTATGGTAAATGTTAGAGGAGAGATGTGTCATCAATTAGTGACTATAGTCACCACTGCTTATGTAGAAAAGAAAAGGGACGTAATGCAGAGGGCTTTGTGTATGATCTTATAATGCTCATTAAGTATTGAAAAAACAGGGATAAAGAGTCATGTCAAAGGTCAGATGTATTGGAGTAATGAAGAAGTGTCAAGTTAATTATATAATGTGTGCTTGTACATTCATTCTGCAGGAACATTTTGCTCAAATCATATCCTTTACAAGCATGTCGTGTAGCTGATTATTTAGTGCATAGTGTATAATTTAAAGGTAGCTTATGTGATCATGCTGGAAACCAAAAAATATTTCTCTTCGAATCATGTCTACCATACATTTTAAGGGCAAAGGAAAAGGAAGTGTCATTAGAAACTTTCCAGGACCATGATTTATATGACAAGTTGAGATGGAAGTGATGCAAAAAATGTACAAAATGTACCAAAGTCTCTACCAAAAAAAAGGGTTGGTTCACTGGCTCTACAAAAAAAATAGATCGTCATACAGATAGTTTTGGTTTTAGATAATATACCTCAAAACCTTGACACGTGAAAGAGTACGGTCCAGACCTGCTCTATGAAAAGTGCCCTGAGATAATATAGATTCTGTTATGATTTGGTGCTATATATATAAAAATGAACTGAAATTGAATTGAATAAAACCAACCAACCATGGCCTGGTATCCTGTCACCTGGATGACTGAGGATGTAAATAAACACAGGCAGATGACGCTCATGTTCAGGGAAGTATGACATCATTCTTGGACTGATTGAGATGAACGGGGACATGTGCTTCAACAAGAGCATGTGGTCTGTCTCGGCAGGCCTGTGTGTCCCTGAGCAGCATCTCTGTGCCAGGGAGAAACCTGTCCAACCGCTTCCTTCAGATATCATTGTGCTACATATCGAGCGTGGCCAAGGATTAACCTGTTGTTAAGTGCTTGGATGAAATCGTGAGGGGATTTGGATTTGGATGTGGATCTTAATGCTGGTGCCCTACGGCTGCATATCAGAGAGGAATTTATTCACATATTGTTTAGAAACCAATAATGAAGATGGTGTAGTGTTGTGCAGAATGCATCTCAATAGTTACTGTATGCACTGTAGAGTTAGAACCAGACTGCTGGCATTTTCTGGAATTTATAGAGCTGTAAATTGAAGACCACACATTAGGACTGGATTGTGACTCATCCCAGTTATTATAACACACACACACACACACACACACACACACACACACACACACACACATGCACGTGCATTGTAATAATGATTAATGGCACATTTTACAGCACCAAACCCTGACAATACCAGCCTTGTTTTCATGTTCATGAGAAGGGTGTGTTCAATTTATTATCTTTGTGAATAAACACAAAAGCACAACAAACTCGTTGTCCTTACTGAACAGTTGTGTCTCACTGATATACATGTTATAAATGACAGAACTAGTTGAAACTGAATGACCAGAAAGTTAAACTACGATATAAAGGTTCAGCAACTTTCAGCCCTTCACCCTAAACCTAAACTTAGACAAATGGCCTGAGGTTAAGAAACCTGATCAACAATGCAGTTTTTACACCTGCATTTAGGTCTAGGCCTGAAACAAGGTCAAACTCATGCACACAGATCCTCCAAAGCAGTCCCAGCGTCAAAATGCCTGAAATATGAGGATATTGGTGCACTCTTGACCTCCTCCCCACCCTCTCGGCCCAAAGTGCTCACCCCTCCGCAGCATTTCTCACCCTTTACCAACCCCAGAGTGGGGTGCAGGGTCAGGGTTCACTGTCTGGGGTTTCCCCTTTCAGACTCAGCCTTGATAACAAGGGCCAAGGCAGTTTTGACAGTGGCACAAGCTTGTTCACACACACACACACACACACACACACACACACACACACACATCAGAAAATGTCACACTCACAGAGCCTCAAAAAGAGCCACGCCAGCTTTAGGGAAATGCCCACTCGGGTTTGAACTCATCAGTGGGGGTCAAAATTCTTGAGCAGAGAGAGACCCCTCTCAAGTTTTCACCTGTGTTATTTCTTCCAGGGCCCATTTGCACCCAATAAAGTCCTTTCATTAACACCGAAACAGCATCAGCGTTTCAACTCAAAGTAAAGGAATTTCCATTTTCCCAGGAGGAGGAGAAAGGGATGACACTGACACACAATCCTTCCTTTCTCTCGTTTTTCTCTTTCTTTCTTTTTTTCCCCCTCTCTCTGTCTGTCGCAGCAGAGGGCTGGGATGTCTGTCTGCTCAGCGCCAGGGGCTCTGACAACGATACGGTTCAGGTCAGAGAGAAGCTGTGAAAGAGAGAAACAGCATAGAACCAGAGAGAGGGTGAGAAGGCAAGACGGAGAGTCGGGAAAATAAAGATGCACAAACAAGAGACGGAGAGAAATGTCAGAGAGGGACTGTTGTGATACTGGAGCCTGAAGGCCCCACTGAATGCAGGGTGTGGCTGATATCTACCCAGGGCGAGGGGATATCATAGTTGCATGGTTTGACTCTATTTCCCATTTTCTCTCCATTTGCCATTGACAAGCAACAGGGATGAATTCCTGGTTGCAACAGACCATCAAATTTCTATTCTTGTCCATGTCCATGAATTTCATTGGTCTGTGCGCACTTTCAGTGTTTGAATTGCAAAAGACATGTGCATGTTTACAATATCAGCTTTTAGAAAATGGCAACGTACCACATTTCTGAAATGGTCGATGAGTTGCAGCCATCCTCCACACCAAGGACGTTGGTTGTTTCACCACGCACATGGCCGAGGCACATTGCACCCCTAGGTTCATATCCAAGGGCATTCTATGCGATGCTTGCAATGACTCAGGTGTGGAACAACAATGACAATCTTGGGAAGCTTTCACTGCACAGGGCAAAGCCTGACCTCACTATTGGGTGACGTCAAGTTTCAAATGAAAACGAGTTGAATCATCCTGCGGGTGAAAGTTTATATCCACTGATTTGCGCAAACGTGGATGAAACGGTGAATGGAAGGAGAGAATGAATAACAGCAGCGAGGTGTAAATTATGAGCAGCTGTGTGTTCTTTTCTTTTTTTTTCACAGTACGTGGAAAGGGTAGGCACTAGGACCTGCAGTGAGCCACGCAGGAGGGAGGGAGCAGCTTTGGGACTCCTCTTGCTAAACTTTTAGAACAATCCCATTTTACCAAAGAGTGTGGGAGGGAAACAGTCAGAAGTGGATGGCCCAAGACCTGGATTCACAGCTTTAAAAGCAGGAGCGGGATTTGGAGTTTGGGATAATTCTGCCCTCGGCCAGGAGAGAGTGAGGTGGAATATAGCGGAGTTTATCTGGAAGTTGTCACTCAACTGGGGAGAGAAGAGAAGGAGCATTAACAGGTTGGTGAGTCCTACCTTGTTCTTTTAATACTCTAATTAAACATGGTGTTAATGTGCAGGGTGTGTGTGCATATAGGACAGACAAATTACAGAAACAGAAGAGAGAGAGTCTCCCTCAGAAGATTTGCTCTTCACATTTTCTTCATACCTGTCATTAAGTGAAAGTGGAGCCTCTGAATTGAGATTGAACTCAGCAGCAGCCAGTTAGTCCTCTGTTGGGGGGAGAAAATTGCAGCAGACTACCACACACAGGAGAAAGCTAAACGAAGAAAAGTTTAGTTTGGTGATACATGTAAAGTTTGTGTTGTTCTTTCAACATTTTCAGTCAGATACAGCAGCTTTCCAGGTATATGCGGATGGAGAGAGGTAATGGAAGAGGAGAGGGTGTAGAGAGAAAGAGAGAATAGAGGTGAGGATTAAAAAAAAAGGGGTTCTCCAAACTTCAATGGGAACCAGTTCACTGTTCAGAAAACTCCTGGGACATCAGGTTACCTTCTTTCTCTCTCTCTCCCTTTTTTTTCTATCTGTCTCTCCCTCTCTCTCCCCTCTTTTTCTATCTGCCTTTCTCTCCGCTCGTGTTACACAACCCTTAAAGGACTTGTAGGTTCTGATGAGTTCCAATGTCCAACATGAAGTATGTTGCTGAGGTTATCCTTCTGTCTGGGTGGGGCCTGGGTGCTCAGTGTTTTACACTCCTGATATGTATATTTGTGTGTAATTGTGTGTCTGTGTATGCAAGCGTGTGTGCTAAACACAGACCTCATGCCTGCCACTCCTACCAGGGAATTCCTTTCGGGCTTTGACAGGGGAGGAATGTCACCGCGGACGAACATTTACGAACACAAACAAACATCACACACCAAAGGCTTCAGCGGTGTCCTGTATGTGCAGTAATTTGGTCAGCCGCATTAGACTTGTTGTGTTATTATGATCTAATTTTAATCTGAAGAAGATGTAAAAAAAAATGTAGGTGCTGTTGGGTTAGCCAAATACCAAATGGTAGTGACAAGTCAGCTCATATTTTTGTCACACACACATATATCTGTACATTGTCATGCTTCAACAGCATTGTATGTGTGTGTGTGTGTGTGTGTATGTGTACATCTGTGTTGGATATACGAAAACGTACCAAAACTTTCAGCACGGGCCAGCCAGTGAAGCTCTCTCAAGAGAAGGTGCTCCGTTCTGTGCAAAAAAAATAAATTTTCTAAATTGTTTACGAGCTTCAGTTTTGCTGCCAGTGTGTGCCGGAGGGGAGCTGACTGCGTTTTCATCACCTCTCTGTTGGTCCACAGAGGAAGTGGAAAGAGAAAGCTGCAGCCGTCTGGCTATATATCTTACATGACATCTCAGCAGATACTGTACTCTGTCCATGGGATAATTCAGATTACATTCTCTTAAAGTTTATATATTTTTGTGGCCTTTTACTGTGCAGATCATCTTCATGAATTGGATGTCCTGTGACCTCTTTAGAGGAAAAAATGATAAACCATTTTATATTTGCTGGCCTGGTGAAGGCACACACTGGCCCTCCACATACAACGAAGCCATCTACGTAGACGTTCTAGCAAATAGCCAATCAAAACATTTCATTGCCACTGTTCTGTCATCCATTGACAACAACACAGCCATGAATGGTAAGCCAAACCAAATATACAGTATATCAAACCAAGAGCACTTGCTAACAACATTTTGCTGGCTTGATAAGTCGTCAGTTTGTCAGCTTCAAACAGCTTAAAAATGTCTAGTTGTCGAGATTATTTATTTTCGATGCGGAGCTGGTCCTTTATTCAATACCACTGCAAACATTTAAAGAACCACCTGTCCTTGGCTTGCAATCCACATTTGAGTCTGTCTGTTTACAGTATACAGTATCTTGGCTCCCTTGCTGTCTCACCTGTCCATCAATCATGCAGAATGACCCAGAATCTCGCAGACTAAAGGCGCATTTGTGATATTGCCTCAGTGGCAGCTTTTCCACACCTTTCGTTCAATATTCATATTAACAATACATTTAAAATCATTATTACATGATTTAAAATAAAAAAAAAAGAAGATATCTGTAACTTAAGGTGGAGTTTAAAATGGAAATGGTCGTACTCTATATATTCTTCAAACCCAGAAGTACAACCAATGGCATTGCTAAAAACAGCTTAAGCCATATAAACTAGTGTATGTATGTATGTATGTGTATGGAGGGCAGATGGACAGTGCTGTTTTCCCCCGCAGACAAAGATGTCTGTGATTATTCATGACCCTCTCAGGTTTCCCTTTGAAGCTGAATTACAGCTTTCCCTATGTTAGCACCTGTGTGTGTGTGTGTGTGTGTGTGTGTGTGTGTGTGTGAGAGAGAGAGAGAGAGAGAGAGGAGATAAAGGGTAACACTTTACAATTAGATACACAAAACCTTGAGTAGTTGCTATGGAACAAATATTGAAGTAACTGAATTGCTGCTAGGAATGCATTAGTTTAAAGCACCAACACAATACTGAGTTAATGTTACCATTACCCATTGGTAGAAAACCACCCAACAGATGAGGTTATTTACCAAAACAAAAATATGGAATGCTTGTTATAATCTACTTCTACACAATCTACTAATTTTATAATATGTATATTCTAAAAACATAAAATAAAATACTGGGTCAAAACAAAACAAAAAGTGTGATGTAGCTACTGAGTTTTGCTCCATTCATCCATGAATGAGGTAAGCCAGAGGCAGCATACATTTTAAAAAGAGATATCATATTTAGAGCACACCTACATTAATATTCTCACCCATACATGTTATTATTAGCTACAACAGTCTGGTGAGATGCTTGTTGCTGAACTGGTAAACTAGACAGAGGTTGATTTGTTCCCTTCACATTTGTCACACCCAAACTTTACTCAAAAGTTTTATCTATCAAGAGTCAGATATCATGACATGCAGTTAGGCATTAATGGATTGATAAATTATTATCCTACCTGTGTCTCACAAATTATCTTTACCATACAATTGCGAATATCTGATAAATAGAATTTGTGCTTGTTCAAAAACGACTCAATAGTCCGCTCATTACTGTCACATTTCAAGATGTATTTGGATTCAACTGCTGTTTTGTTCGCTGCTGTCCAGCATGGAGACATGACATGATGTCATCGTCACAGCAGGCGTGCAAATCTATGAGATTGTACTCACTCAGATTATGACAGGAAGAGGATCCACCCCTTAAACACATAAAGGATGGAAAAGTGTGAGCTGTCTAGACTGCAGAGTGCTGTATTGGACACCTGGGCAGAGGAGAGGCTGCTACAGCACACCTGGACTGTCAATTTAACTGTGGCTATTTCACCTGAGGGCCTAAAACCAACCGCACCAACCCTTAAAGTCAGACTACAAACACAGATATCAGGTTAGTTAAAAAAATGATTTTAATGGTCCTGCAGTGTTTTTCCTTTATCACCTAAAAGCAACCCTTTGAGGTGTATCACAAACATCTTGTTGTGAAACACTACTGCACTGTGCTGGATTTTTGTATTTATTTACTTATTGTACATATTTTCGTTATTTAACCTCAGAGAGCAGATTGTCATCCAGTAAACAGTCACTTTCAAAAAACAATAAAAAAAAAAAAAAGTTGGTAGAACCATCAGTTACAGATTAACCATTGAAGCAATGTAAAACACCAGGCATTTGCAGTCTGCTACAGCGACCAGTAATGTTTGGAATTATGTGAAACGACATTTCTACTGCTGTCCTGGAGTACTACACAGTACTAAAATACTACACTGCTCCACACATACAGTTTCAGGGATAACAAAGTCCTTTGTACTTTGGTAAAGATACCACCGGACTTAGTTTGACACGAGTACTGCTACTGTTACTTGAAAATCTGGACCAGTGCCAGCTGGCAACAAAAAAACGAATCAAGGGTTCATTCACATAGAAATATGATGTCTGATCGCTCCATCTTACAAGATGTAGTATGTCTTGCTAAAATAATATCCCATTTGTTTTTGACCCCAGGTCCAAGAACATTGGTTGGTCTTTTGGATATTTGCAAAGTAATGCTGAGCCTTTGCATCCTGCTAGCAGCAATAGTGTGGAGGCCCTGTGTATGCCATACTAGCGTCACAATCAAGAATTTTAAGTCATATAAACAGTGTGATACGCTTACTTGTTGATATACAGCAAAGCATTTTAAAACTTTGCTGTAATTCAACAAAGAAGGTAAGAATAAATAAATACCACAATTATATTTTCTCTTATTTTGCACTTGTATATATGCAAAATGTATGCTTTCAAAATAAAGTTGACCCATGTTTTGCTAAAACAGCTAGAACAAAATGTAAGCAGCCATTTCAGTTTCAGTCTAACCTTAACTTAGATGACATAATAGTTACCTCACAAGAACAAAACATATCATTAAGCAAAAGAAAGAATCTCTCTCTCTGTGAGCAGTAGGTGATGTTTGAACATCTAGAACAAAGCCTTCCTGTTTGGGAAAAATGAGGAGATGATAATTCATGGGTCAAAACGTAAACCACAGCTTTGGTTATCTTTTGGGTCACTCGAGCGGCAGTCTGGCACAGGTCAATGCACAGAATGGGGTAAGAACATCTGGTGTAAAGTGAACCAGCTGAAGTGTCCTGTCTGAAATCAGTGGGAGGGGTAAGAGGTCAGAGTTCGGGCTCAGGGTGACATCTGTTTGTGGAGAAAAAACGGGGATCTGGAGGTCACAGCAGGTCAGGATCCTGAACCATTTGGCACGGAGAGCACAGACCAGAGTGGAAAATACGGAAACGTGACGTCACCTCCCCGAATAACTTTCTGCAGTAATTCTTGTTGACGTTTCCTTTACAAACAACTTCTCACAATGTTTGGGAGAAAATTGACTCAATAGAAATCACAGCTAACGTTGTTTGACATTTGTAACTTACTGGATTCGGAGAGAATTGTTGTCAGGCACGAGCAGGATTCTTTTGTCCCAGCACCTTTTTTTCCCATATGGACTTGGTTTTCAGCTCCTTTTGCAATGTACAAACCAGTGCCTGAGTTGGACCAAAAAAGGTACCGGTACCCTAATTCAGCAGTTGCGTGACATGATCATCGCACGTGTCTTGGATATATTTATATGAAGCGCTGCGCGAGTGTTTAGGGTGCGTACCTAGACTCAACCGGAAGTGGCGGAACACAATAAGAAGTAAGGGTACTCATGTGGACAAAAATCACCCATTTCAGGCACTGGTACAAACTCAAGATTAATACACTCCTGTGTTTGGACTTTTCCATTCATTGAAAACTGAATCCAGTCAGTCTTTGTGTTTGACTGTTGAAGGTCTGATTTCAACAGGTGCTCCATCAAAGGGTTATGTTTGCCTGTGTCTGCGTGTTTCTCTTTCTGTGCGTGTGTGCACTCTATATGCTTCAAAAAATGACATCTAAATGTGCAGACATGCCTGCTCATTCCACATTAAATGCCTCTATGACTTTCAGCTATGGCTTACTCTCCTCTCATGCATGTGCACGCAGCCCAAACACACAGTAGCTGACAAATCACCAAATTACGGGGGCCGCTCTTACTGCTAGAATAACAGTGTTGTGGTCTTAATCTGTTGACTAAGTGCCGTCTGGTGTTTTGAATTGTTTCACCACAACCGCTTTTTTTTTTTTTTTTAATGTGTGTGTGTGTGTACATTTGGATTGATGTGATGACACTGTCTCACTCTCACTTTCCTTCCCCTTTATCCCGATTGGCAGGTTGACTAACACTTGTCTGGACATGAAACTCTCCCTCATTGCCATTAACAGAACAAGAATACTTAATCTTTTCAAATATTCAAATTCACTCCAGAGCCTCAAAACAAGATAAAATTAGCATTTGCTGTCAGATGCTTTTGATATAAATCAGTTTTTCAGCCATACAATCATCTGTTCTTACAAATTCCCATGTATTTAGAGAGTTTTCCTCCAACAAAGAAAGCACAGAAGAAATAGATACATAAACCACACCAACATCGGAGGAATGTGGTTTGTACATTTGTGTGAGCAATGCGCATGTGTATACGTGTGTATGTATAAGTGTGTTTGTGTTGGATACTCATCAAACACACACACACACGCCTTAGCCCCAAGGATACAAGTGAAGCCACTTATTATGCACTTATTCGGATTATGTCGATTTGGGAATGCACAGTATGCAGGAGGATGAGCCACTGGCTAGTCGTAACAGACTGGTCTCCTACACAATGAGCAGAAATTAATTAATAAGGCGTTATTCTTCTTATTGTTGTTTTAGCCAGACAAGATCCCAAAAATTGCAGAGGTGTGAGGGACTTTACAAGCACTTTTAACCACCTCTAGCTTCAAACAATCTGTTTTAATCCGTCGTCGAGTTTTGTTTTAGTTCAAACGTAAGGTTGATGGTGTGTCATGAGGAGTTTGGGGGAGGATGACAATCTCCACTGGATTCTCTGTTAAGCCTGTGCATCAAGCTCCACAGTAAATATTAATTCATCTAAACCCCCGCTGCAGGTCACATATAGACACACAAACACACATGCAGACGCGGTGGAAAGTAGCCGCTCCATCTCTTTCACCATAGCTCTGCTCACACGCTGAACATGGCATGCTGCTAACAGACAGAGGATGGGCCTGGGAGGTCCCACGCAGACAGGTGGTTGATATCAGCTAGAGGGGAGGGGAAATGGAGGGAGGGAGATAGAGAGGCGGAGAGACACAGAAGCAGAGAGAGAGAGAGAGACAGAGACAGATGACAGAATGATGTGGAGACCACACAGAACAGAAAATGGCCGGGTCAAGTCTTTAGTGAGAGGGGTGAGACTGTAATCTGACAAACGCTGGGAGTGACGACAACATCGCATTTTTACACTCTTCAGAGGATTCAGTACAGTCCTGACAAGGCCATCTATAACAGTGGATTGTGCTAGTCTGCATGGTTAAAAAGAGAACTCAGCTGAATAGTCAACGTTGTTTCATTAAGTTCATGCGACACATGTTGATTAAGATCAGCTTACTGAGAATGACTAAAGATGGGAAAAGTGAATCCTTTACTTTAAGTTTTTGATGTTGTATAAAAAAAACAAGTCTGCATGAAGTTGTACGTCAATCCAACTGATAGTAGTTGAGATATTCTATTCTACACATTCTATTCTATTCTATTGCTATTCTTTGAGCCATGCCGCTAGCATAGCTAAAAAAAACAAATCAAACAACAACATGAGGATGTGAGGTTACTGTAAAGAGGCTGTCAGTTATGCATGATGGCTCTTAAAGGCCACATGGACTTAAGAGGCTAGCTGGTTGACGTTTTTTTCATCCCAAACAACTGAGCCAAAAGACAATTGAATTATGTTTCACAAATCAAATCCATGTTACACCAATTTAAAGTGGAAGGCCAAACGCTAGCTTGCAGCCAGAGCACTTTCACTGTGCTGCAACAGCCTCTCAAATACTGTCTACACTTCTATGTTAAATTTAGCCTCAAGAAGATTTTTTTTTCTCATAGATCATCTTACCCAGCTACCCTTCAGATGTGGAGAATATTGATATATTTACTGTGTAGCACATACAGTCATTACAGAATACAAGTAAGAACATTACATGAATACTGTACATGCATATCCTAATGTCTGACGCAACATATACCCAATTTGCGTCTCAGGGCCCACACCCATGCTTATGGCATCAGACGAAAGCGCAGCACAAATGGGGCGTAATGGAAAACTTGGGTGTCTGAGTGAGCACATCTGTGTATTTACGCCCACGTTTCACTTTATGTTCTGTTGCAAATTCACCTGGGTGACTCATTCGCTCATTCATGGCTCCTCCATTGTCTTGTTTACAAAAACATGCAGTCAAAGTGCCACATGCAAATCTATATGCTCGATTTCGTCAGGGTTGGGGGCAAACTGTGAAAGACGCATTCAGAGCACAGATATCAGATTGTAAGATGAGTCAAATCAAACCTGAGATGATGAACTGAATGGCTCATTCTAACATTAGTCAGTGATCACTATCACAAACACAGCTGACATTTATTTCACCTAATCGACGATTTCAATCACATACGTGTTGATATAGTTGTACTCTCCTGGTAGATTTAGTATCAACGTGAGTAATCCTCTACTTGGACAACAGAGACACTTTTCAAGTTCTGCTCCAGTGGATGGCCTGAGAGTAAATAAGCAACATGAGCTACAACACCTCTGGGACAGTCGCCTTTCTGTCTCCTGGAGCAGACACGGGAGACATGTTCTTTTCTGTTAAAGCTATTGGGAGGAAAGACACAGCAATGAAACTCCATGTGTCTCTTACTACTCAACTCTTTGAAACTCCCTGTAGCCTTAATTCCTCCCTCCTTCCCTGTCCTTGAACTCCTCTTTGTCTCTATTTCCGCTCCCCTACAACCTTGTCCATCCTTGCTCTGCTTCGTTCTATCACATGCTCCTTTATTTGCTAAATTCCCAAGACATCTCATTGCCCATCTGTACCCCACCCTCCATTACTTGTTGCCTCTCCCCATCCCTTGATGTCTCTGATTCCTTCCTCTCCATCCCTCTGTCTACATCTCTCTCCGCGGCCAGATAGGCATTCTTGCCTCTATC
The DNA here is from genome assembly GCF_043641665.1 of Enoplosus armatus. Lineage (NCBI taxonomy): Eukaryota > Metazoa > Chordata > Actinopteri > Centrarchiformes > Enoplosidae > Enoplosus > Enoplosus armatus. The sequence continues at coordinate 14,262,746 of NC_092187.1, forward strand.
CCTCCTCCTCTCACTGCTCCGCTGTGGGATCTTAGATTCTCACCAGGAAAGGGGAGTTATTACCACGACCATGCCAAAAGATTAACCACTTGTCATGAGAAGATCGTTGAATGTCAAGGTCATAAAAACTAGGGGTCTGGAAAACATGTTAATCATTGTGTTCATCCTGACTTCAAGGCCTGGAGGACTGGCCTCCCACGTCTGCTGGTCCAGTGCAGGGAGAGGGTGGGTTGACCGGGGATGGGCCCAGTTGTAAGGAGGGAAAAAAAGAAAAGTGGAAGAGAGTAGGGAGAAGACCTTTCACTAACACAGCCACAGTGCTCTGGCTGTGGTTTCGCCTCATTGCCAAAGGAACCTCATGCCTGGAGTTCTGCTGAGGTCCAAGACAGCAGGCGAGAGTTCATTATAAGGACATTAAACAGCGTCACACCACTAAAATGCATTGTCTGTGAGGACCTTTTGAAAGTAGAATTCAGAACTACTGAGTGACAGTAGTTGTGTCAGAAACAAAGCGTTCAGGCATATTCACATTAATGTCCACAAGTCTGACCCGAGCCAATCGCTGTTGACCACTGCTTGAACTGGAAGATGGACGAAAAACAGAATTTCCAGAAGTCTACAATGACAAATGTCGAGACCAGACGAAGATATTCACTTGGCGAAATATAAGCGTACAGATGCAGGTACCAGATTTATTACAAAAAGATTGTTTGAGTCCCTTAAACAGAACAGGGCGCCATTTAGTACAGCAGGTAGTTCTGCAACGGTGAATATTGCAGCAAACAACAATTTTATTTTAATGAATTAAGACACAATCATTTTCAGTTTGTGATCAGAATTACTGCACAGGAATGGGCTCAGTCATGCTTTTCTAAATGCAAGCATAACGTACAGCCCACCTGTTCATGGACATCTCCGGGAAACATTTGTATTGCATAACATGTTTCAACAAACAAAGTAATCCGTTTTTTTTCTGGAATAGTGCTAGAAACCACATTATTAAACAAACAAATAAAAGTCCATTGATATTCCTTGGTGTACAAAGAGCTGCATTGTTTTACTTTACAGTTTCTATTTGCTACTCATCCCTTTCTTCCAAATGTAATTACTGCTGAATTCCGCTGTCAGCTAAAATGTTGTTTATTTTGGATTCCTGTCACAAACACCACAAGGATTCAATCTTTCTGTTATGATGAATCAGTGTTCAACTTAGTGTAAGACAATGTGTGACAATAGGGGAAAAGGCTGAGGTTACATTGTAGTCATGTCTCTGCTTTGTTTCAGGGTTGCCCTTGCAAATAAATAGCGACTCTGGAACAAATATTGTGCCAAGAGCTGACTTAAAAGCTTTACCACATGTAGCATTATGCAGAGCTGGAGACGTGTAAAAACTCAGCTGATAAAAAGATCTCCTTCAGGCCAGAGAGATACAGTGAATGCCAAAACATCAGGCCTGTGGTTCCTGGAACTGTCTTTCATTATCTTGGATGGTAACGGGAGCCTTGTCAAGGCTGAAGTGCCTTTGAGCCGTGCTACATCAAAGAGAAAGGAAGATATTATGGTGACTTAAAATTCACATACGCATGTTATTGCATCTATTGTCTGACAGGTACGTGGGATCAGTTTAATTAGTAGGTATTTGCATTCAGTTAAACCGCATTCGCACACTTTTTCCCACTTGACGCTTTGACATCTACTGTTCTTGGATAGTTTACATTAGTTAAAAAGTAAAAGTGGAGCCATACGCAGACACAAGTCCAACTGTTTTAATTATCCCTTTTCCAAGACAAATTCCTTCCACTGGGAATTGAGATCCAAGAAAATCCTATCGTCTGTGCTTCTGGCATGTCTTTAGAGAAATTACTTTACAGCTTCTGAAGCAGTAGCCAATCATTTGTAACACAAAAAAACAAAACAAACACACAAACGCAGTCTGGGTTTGAGATGGCCAAGTTGGAAAAGAGAAGGGGGGATATCAAATCAGCAGTGAGAGGGTCTATGGATATGATCAGAGAAATGGTTGTGTAATGTTCCCAAAACACAAGGAAATGATAGAGAATGTTATGCACCTGCACACATGCGCTTGCACGGTGTTGAAATCTGCTATCGCTGTTGGCCACAAAAATAGCCATGTACGCTGGAAGTTACCTCTGGTATTTAACCATGAGACAAAAGAGGAACATTAGGTCAGATTCCAGGAGAATAAAAGGAGAACCTGGATAAATGAGAGACATACTGACTGACATACTGACTGACAGACTGACAGACAGAAAGAGATGAATGAAAACAGCAGGATGAAGACACTGGCTCTTCACCAAAGTCCGTTCCTTTTAGTTTCCACACCTTGGCTCCCTCCTTCCCTGATATTCTCAAGATACCCTGAACAGATACAAAAGCTTTATTTTACCACAGCTGATGGAAAGAAATGCCTGTGCAAAATATATGAAATCCTACAGGCGCCATATAATGTACACTTGCTAATCAAAACAAGAAGCGAACTTCAAATACAGACTTCTTGATACCCCCACCTCTCACTGCATGGCACCATGTTCAATTACGGTTTTATTACAGGTAAATTTGTTGCTAAATGGGTGCTCATGAAAACCTGAAGCCACAGATATGTTTCAGAGGTCTTGTTGGCAGCGTGTTACTGAGCTGGGAAACATTCAGTGGATGAGTGAAGTATCTGCCTCTGTACGGATGCCAGCATCAGCCAGTTAAGTTGAATAAAGGGTCAGTCTTTTGAAAGCTACTTGTTTTTATAGAAATACATTGAAAGTTGGGAATACTTTCACCTGTGTGTTGTACACGCCAGACATATTTTATTGCTGCACCCAGTAAACCCATGAAGCTAATACAAGCTGATGTCAAGACCCGCACATGTGTTCTTTTCTCCATATTGCAGAGGTTGGTCAGTTCGTAGCAGTTTGCACAGTAAATGTTCTTTTGTTCGGCATATCTTGCATCATTTGTCATCGCGCTGAGGAGTCAAGTGCTTTAACAGGTTTTTGTGTGCCTGTCAGTTTGATGCTGCCTGCCTCTCTCTTCCTGTGTCCTGAGGCCAGAGCAGCAGAGTTTGCTGTTTGAAGTATCCCTGATATAACACAGGTGCCTTGGTTCTCACAGCAAATGTCTTTTAAACATGAAGACGAGGGGAAAGGACAGGGCAGAAGCTGATCTCTTTCATCTCTGTTACTCACATTACGACCGTCACATGTCTAACATCTGATAACGTCCACTTTTATTCATTTGTTTTTTCAAGAATGGAATTAAAGCTATGGGAGGATTGAGAAACAAAGATGCAGGACAGTATCAATAATGGGCTTTTTTTCACGTGTAACTACAGTATTATCTGCTGTTTTGATAAAGTCTTGACCATCCTCACTTAAAGCCACACTCAGTTGCACAATTAGAAAGACTGAGTGAAGTTGGACAGTTTGACTACAGTCTGTTTCCCTTAGATTTTTTAAATAGTCTCCAATGAAAAGGCACAGCAATTTGAAGTGCAATTGTAATGAGTTGTATTGAAATGTTTATTAACCACAGAATGACTGAAAGAGCATGTGTTTCTGTGCAACCATGAAAAATAAAAGTCAGACTGGTTCTTCAAATGGTTTAGTTTATATGAAATCCCATCTTAATACACTTCATTGATGACATCTGTGTAAATGGACCAGGGTGCTGTGTGAATCAGAATTATAAGCATTGGACTATTTAAATGTTTTTTTTTTACTGATTTAAAAAAACATTTATAATTAAAGTTTATTTTAAAGTGTTAGGTTTTTCTGACTGTCTGACCTGTGCTGTATATCCCACATATGAGACTTTTGAAGCGTTTCCAAGAATAGCCAGCTCACTGACAGCCTCTCAAGAGCGTTTGGAAAGTTCAACTTCATTGTGCTTTTAACAGACGCTGCATGACATCATTTCGCGTGACAAAAAAACTTGATTCACAGCAGTATCTTGGCCGTTGTATTAGTTTCGCATGGCGGCTTGTCTAAACTGTGACAAGCAGACTGTCTCCCTGTAGATGACATGCTTCGATTGCAGTGAATGAAACGGTGACTAGACGAAAAATGGAGGCAATGGTGAGCACGGCTCTGTAAAGTGGAAAGGCATCAGGAGGAAAGACATCCGATGCACATGTGAATTCTGTTGCAATCCTCCATTTTAACTTAAGAGTTTCATTTCAACTTAAAGAATTATTTTCTCCTCAAAGATCCTTATTAGTCGTTGCATTTTGATTTTGCAACATTGATTGATGATACAGTTTCTTTAGAGGAAACAAATATATCTTCAAACATTTGGATGCGTGTAAAAGTGAAAAGAGGGCAAGTTGACCTGGCAGTCGTCTCTCTTGATAATTATTTCCAGTGGATGACAGCAGGAGGAACTGCACTACACTGAATTGATGAGAGACACAGAAAAACTGTTTACCTTTCTCTGTTTTCTCTCTCCGTGTCTCTTTTCTCTAATTTTGCAGCTGTCAGTCTCTCTTTCTCACCCCCTCATAATCTGATGCCGTTGTCGTCACTCCGGGAGAGAGAGGTGTGTGTTTGTTTGAGAGAGCTGTTGACGCGCCGCTCCTGCACATCTTTTAACGAGGACTTGTATCTAATGACTAATGTTTCACACTGATAGGAAGAAACCCCTGCTATGTAAACTAACCTCGGATTGACGGCAGGCAACGCTCCCCTAAACTGCTCATGTTTTGGCCCACCTGCCTTGTTGTCATTGTATCACAGTCAACACACTGTACTGTAACCACATGCAGTAATTTGGCAGCTTGTAGGTACCAGAGTCTGATCAATGGAGCATCTTGTGGACAGGCAGGCTAAATGAAAACGTGTTACTGGCTAACAGCAGTTAATACCATTAAATGTGTGGCTGGTGTCCACTGCCTTGGGCTAAGTAATTAGTCTTTGTCTGGACTGTTTTCCTCTCATGTTGCCTAATTTCCACAGGTCACAACCTGGCAGCTGCGTGACTTATGTCTTCTTTCCACATACTTTCATCAACTTTTGGCATGTTTGTTTAACCAGGTAGTGTCGTGTGGTGCCTCATGCCATTTGAAAGCGACGGATGATTCAACAGAAATGGTCTTGATTTGCAGTTTGGTAAAGCTGGGGAATCAGCCCATTGTGAGAAAAGGAAACCTCCTTAGAGCACTTTACTGTAAGCCACATGAGCTTTTGTTTTTTGTTTTTTTTACAAAGTCTGTTCTCATAAACATCCTTCTTAGTGCAAACTGTACAAAGCATGAATCATAAAAGAATATCGAACAACTGCTTTGTGTATACTAGTGTGTATTAATGCAATATGTTGAGTGTCTGGAAATATGAAACATACTGCGTCTGTCATTTTGGTGGTATTTGCTTGAATGGTTTTGGAATACCTTTGTCATTATTTGGCTGGTACATGTGTGCAGGACTGTCTCCTGCTAGCTCTCTTATTCTTCAGGGCATCTCCCATGTGTGTTTGTGCACTCTTCTTCTGCCTAGATACTGAAGAGGAAAGCAGCTCACTGTCCTGTGCACGTCAAAGTGCAGGGAGACTTCCTGTTATATCAGTACCATATGGATCGCCTCTCCCCCACAGTCTGATGCATGTTACGATGTAAAATCCATCGGACCATTTCATCTAACATTTTCTATTCCAGTTCCAGTCAACACCCTGCAAATGTGGCTGAAATATTTAACTTTCCATTGAGACTAATGCACAATACCTGGAGCAGAGTGCGGTTTTGTTTCCACACAAACCATAAACACACACAAACAGCATTGGGAGCACATCTAAACCATATTCACTGAAATACAGGAAAACCGCTGGGGCATCTCACGACCTTGTATAGCGTGTGTTTGTTATTTTGCATATAATATTTGTGTGAGAGGGTCGTACAGATAGCCAAACAGATTCTGATCCAGCGCTGAAGTAATCCTATAAGTCAGAGGTGCTCCCTAAACCGCTCTGACCCCTGTGCTCCTGCACTGCAGTGTTTATGCTGGCTCCACTGGCATTAAACACAAGCCACATATTTTTAACATTAGGATCCTCCCGGCTCTCCCTGGGCCATGTAAATAGTGGGCTGCCCGTCAGCCGGGATCAATCAGCTCACTGCCTGTTTGGGCCAGCTCCATGTGTGTGTGAGTATGTAGGTGTGCGTGTGTATGATTGTGTTTATTGAAGCCAAAATATATCACTGGTAGGTCAGTTTCTCCTAAGTCTCTCTCCATCTCCCAAGACTACTTGATTGTTTTGCAGTCGCAATGCCAAACTGATCCTGTGGCAATGACTGAAGACTTATTGAGTTATTTTATTTGAGTAAAAGGGCATAAGATTTATCTGCAAAAGTGCTAATTTTAGACTTTTAGATTCACTTTATATTATTGGATTACGATTACTGCTGAATTAACATGTAAGCAACATTTAATGTTTGGGAATACTTCATATGTTTTTGTGTCATTTAATCTACAGTAATGGATCATATTTAAAAGTGCAGTATGAAAAGCCTACCAATACCAATTGCTCACATATATCACATTTATCACAATAGGATCAATGAAAAGCTGAATCATGTCTTAAAAAGCTTAACCAGTAACTTATATACATGTGGCAGAGCACTAACTACTGAAGTATTTTGTTTTTGCTCTGAAAGGTAGTGGAAAATAACTAGAAAGTAGCATTAAATAGAAATACTCAAGTAAAGTGAATAAATTAAGTACCAGTTCCTCAAAACTGTAATAAATATATTACTTGAGTGCATGTACACATTGTAGCATAGTATAGTTACTCTCCACCGCTGCCTGCTACACAAACCAGTACAGAAAATGTGGTTCAAAGAACAGAAATCTTAAGAACTTGAGCATTCTTAGCTTGTAGGAAAAAACCTGAAAGATGATTTAAGAGGCTAAACTTTTCTCATTCGTTTGAGTTGCTATTTCTAATGGGAACAGGGCCAGTGGCATTTTGATATGTGTCAGCTGCTTGATGTCGTCTTTGAATGCCGGTCAATGCAGGCAACACTGACCTCTTCTGGTTATTATGTGCTACACTGGAAGGATTTCACTGCAAGACATTTATCTTGAAGATCTGTGTGCCACAAAAGAATAAAAAAAAACAAAAACAAGTTAATGTTTTGTCTTTGCAAACATGACCATGAATCAAAATCACTTCCTTGGCTTTTTTATATCCAGCCAGGAAGCTGCACCTCTCACAACAAGGTCGTAAAATTAAACATGTTGAGCTAAACATTTACAACACTAATAAACTTTGTGGTATTCCAGCGCCGTACCAGCAAGATGTGTTTTAGAGAACGTTGCAGATAAGTCAAAAATACTGACACGCCAGTTTCAACTCACCTCAGTGACCTTCTGAGGGTTTGTGTGGGAGGGGGTGTATTCGTACACATCATGGCATCTAACCTCATACATTCCTACATGCACTTGTATGTACACATGTATGGCACGTGAGAAAAGACAACGTTTGCATGTGTGACAGAGTCTGTGTGTGCACGCATGTGTTCACATCCCCTGCAAATGATGCATGTTGGAGTGCTTTACGTTCAATATATATGTAACATCTAAATGAGGTGTGAAATTCCACACATTCCAATGTATGGCAAGTCTAAACTCTAAGAGTTAAACATGGTGAGTGTGTGTGTGCACTTTACGTGAGATAAGGTCAGATAATGGTAAATTGTGTACGTCTGTGAGAGCAGTGGTGGTCAGGGGAAGAGAGGTGAGAGTTTACCTTGCTTCTAGACATTTTACTTGCACTTCTTGCACTATTTTACCACTGGACAGTGTGTCAGTCTGAAAGACGAAACTAGATATGGCCAATCTGCAAGGATAGAAAATGACCTCCATTTAGTTTTCTCTTGTGCCTTTTATTGGGAGAAATTAGGGTAAAAAATAAAGGCATGTAGCAAAAACAGTTTTTTTCTTTCTCATTCTGCAGCTTGGTTTATATATGTTAAGATTCCTATTTTTCTTTTGGCTTTGTATTTTTGTTGTCTTGCTGTTTGATATACAGTATTGTCTTGTAATCCCACATGTAATGGGCTGAATGTGACAGAAATAACCAACTCACTTTGCATTCATGAGAAATAAAGAATGTGTGGAAGTCGTTTGAACAGTCCACATAAGCATGTTTAGTCTTGAATGATAAAGGCAGACATGTTCATTGAATTACCAGTATACATTATTTGAAACAGTAAATAGTTTCAGTAAAATGTCTATTGCACAACATGGGATATACTGTATATGAAAAGCTGAATCGTGAATCCATATGTTTAAGCTAAGTATTTGGTCTGTATGTGTGTGTTACAGAGCTGTGGTTCAGGGGGTCCAGATGGCAGGCATGAGGGGCCCGGCCTGCACTGGAGTCTGGCTCTAGAGTCCACAGGGGCTCCCACTTCAACTGGACACATTCCACAGGTACACATAAACACTCACCACAGCAACACACAAAACAAGACACTTCAAGTTCAAGGACCAAAGACGTTCCTGTGATGGTGAAAATGGACAAAACATTTGTTTCTCAACCAAAGCACTTAACAGACAGAAAACACTGCTTAAATAGATCTGTAGGACAAGACTAATTTTGCCAAAACACAGCTCCCTTTTGATGGTGTATGTATGCAAGGGCTGCAACTAACAGTTACTTTGATTCACTTGGAAAATAGTCAGACTAATTCTACAGATTCACTGATAATCAATCATTTAGCTTTTACAAGTAAATTAACTATGTCAAGGTAGCCTGGCATCGCCAGACCAATTTGCAAATGCAAATTAGTCTGGAACCTCTCAGTTAATTTTCCATTTCCAAGGGGTGTTATCAACCTAAATGTCTCTGGACGCTACAACCAATCAGAGCAATGAAACGTGTGACATAGCGGTAGACTGCTATGCAAGGTAGCTAGTTCCAACATTCAATTCATATTCATATTCAACATAATGCACAGACGGCATGACATGATTCAGAAGCCAACACTTACCATTTGTACGTAATGTCAACTACTGTCCAGTTCGTCTGACGCAATAGTGGATTCAGAACATTTCACATCTGTGCTTAAACCCGCCCAATATAAATAAATGGTTGTGATTGGCCCGACCTGAATCAGGCCAGATGGAAATCTGTCTGAACAGGAGGGGTGTCAGACTAACGTCCAGGCTAACGTCAAGGAATTGACCATTTATTTCAAATGGTTATACAGTTAGATTTGGTGGAAAAGACTGTTTGAGAGAGCTCTCAATTAATCAGAGCAGCGAGGAGGATTCTGCTGAGTGCACGAATGCCCCCTTTAATAAACACATATGTGAACATAAATCTCAGTTAAATCAACAACATGAAATCTGACTTAGGCAGAGGTTGGGTTGGTGGAGGAAGTTGAGCATGAGCGTAATCATCAGAGTAACAGTGAGCTAAACACTGTAATATAGCATGTTGCAAACAGCTGATGCCAATCAGCCAATACAAGTGGCAACTTCAGTCCTCTGCCTGAACTATGCTAATGCTATGTCATCTCAGGTTTTCAGAGCCCAAAGAAATGCCATCACTTTGCTTATTTTGTGTGACCAAGAGTAAAAAGAGTTGAACAGCGAATCTGGATTGTGGTTCTAGAAGATGTTATATTCTTTCTTGATAAGTGGTTTATTTGTTTTCTTTCAGATTGTCAGTAGTTTCAAGAATAATGTAAGTTGTATGTATTTATCTCTTGTCTGAACTTTTTTCCCGTTGTGTTGTGGCTCAGGACGTGTGCCCATGAGGTCGTCACCACTGGTCCTGCTCCTCCTGATCGGCGTCCAGGCTGTACTGAACATGGGAGGTGGATTGGCCCAGAGCGCCGGGGCAGCCAACCACAAACTAAGACAGCAGACGGCAGCCAATCACAGAGCAGGACAGCAGCAGACAGCAGCAGGGGACCACCTTTCTTCACAGGAGCATCGCAAGACCAGCCACCACAGGACCAAGAGGGCCCATCGGGCAGCTTCACACACCCAGGATAGGAGCCCTGTCGTCGGGCACTCTAAGTCAGATTCCCCCCCTGACCCCTCCATCCCAGTGGTGGACCCCAAGCTCTTCTCCAAGAGACGTTACCGCTCCTCGCCCCGTGTTGTCTTCAGCGAGGTGCCCCCATCACATGATGCCCTGGAAGGTGAGGGCTATGACATTGAAGGGGTGAGGGGGGTCAGGGTAAGGCGCAGAGCAGGATCGCACACCATGCACCGAGGAGAGTACTCAGTATGTGACAGCATAAATACCTGGGTGGGCAACCTGACACGAGCCACAGACATAGCTGGGAACGAGGTGACAGTGCTGCCCAACGTCACAATCAACAACGTGGTGAAGAAACAGTTCTTCTATGAGACCACCTGCCGATCCCCCACGCACAGAGGCACCGGGACTGCAAACGGGGGAAGGCCGGGGGGACGGGGCGGCAAACAGGGCTCCAAATCAGGCAACTCGGGCTGTCTCGGCATCGACAGTCGCCACTGGAACTCCTACTGCACCAACACACACATATTTGTAAGCGCCCTGACCATCTTCAAGGAACGGACAGCCTGGCGTTTCATCCGCATCAACGCCGCATGTGTGTGTGTTCTCAGCCGGAAGTCTTGGGCGGGACGACTGGGGCACTGACTGGGGAGGACGACTCCTGACCACTGAACTATGAACCAAGCACACACATTTCTACTAAACAGCCACTGCAGCTTTATTGCCAATACTGTAATCCTCTTCCCCACCTCCACACATACCAAACACTGAACATAGCATTCAATAAACACACACACTTACACACACACACACACACAAACAGCTTCATCAATCCAACCCTTTGGCCCCTGACCCTACCTCAGTCCGAGAAGTCCTGGTTGTTTTAAGTTATGAGGACTGCATGTCATATTTATGGTTTATACAGTCAAATATGAAAATATATACAGTATATGTATATATACAAAATGAATTCAAGCTTTTAATGTTGTTGTTGTTGTTATTGTTGTGTTGTTCATGCTGTTATTTATTAAACACCTCAGTACTTGCCTGGTTTCTTCTGTCAGTTTAAGATAGTGTTGATGTTCACATTTTGGCTTGAGAGCTGCTCTAATTATTATTTCTATATTAATGAAATGACTATGTGAAATATGAAAGAGAGAGAGAATGGAGGATGGCACTGCACTGTGCTCTTAACCAGGGCCCCATTAGGTGTCACACGATAAATGTACGGGGCCATGACATTTTTGGTGGGTTAGGAAATAAGGAAAAACTCAATTGTGCTACACGTAATTGATTTTGGTTTTTTTTAACTTACTTTTACTTTTCTCTAATCTTTGCCTTTTTTCATGTGAAAGTTACCTAGTTAGTTGGTTACCACTTCAGGCCCCTCAAATGATTCAAGTCAAACTGAGAGGAAAAACACCCTTCAACAGATCTGCTCACAACCCAACATGCACCGTCTAACAAAGCGGTCGCGAGAAGACTTTGCTTGATAACATTTCACAAGCACAAAAGATTGTGAACCACTGCTCCTAACACGCCCAAAGTCCAGACTCTGTAAGTGCAACTCAAATTTTAGAAACAGCTTAAAATTAAAAGACCAGACATTTAATCAACCTTAGTACCTAATACTTCCTCTCGTATATGGTATATGCCTTCAAATATATTGTTACTACTGGTGGCCGACGACTCATGTCTCTGTTGGCACTGCAGCATTATTCCAGGACAGTGGAAAGCAGCCACTGGCAGAGCAGGGCTGGCTTCAGAGGAAAACAGTACAGACACAGTACATCCACAGCCCAGGCTCTTCTTAGGGTGAAGGAATGTCCTTCACACCATGCAGGTCTGAGAATCCAGCCTTACATTTTATACACACAGAGGAAGATGGATTGGCTGTGGTGTTCCCAGCATGGCAGAAATCCTGTCACCTTGGAAAACTGGTGTAAACACAGCTGCAGGGAATGCCTGTGAGTCTGTATGTGAGGGAAATATAGAGGTCATACCTACAGATTGGGTGACAAATTTGGTCTAAAATCTCCCATAGGTGCTGAATTGGGTTGAGATCAAGTGACAGTGAGGGCCATAGCATGTGGTTCACACCATTTACATGTTCATCAAATTATTCAGTAACCAGTAAACCTCTTTGCCTGTATGCATTTGCATGTGGTATGTTTCTCCACTGACTTATTCAGGTTATTCCTATAATTTGTCACCAATTTGTATTTGAAGATGCAGGATGAAAATAAAGGCAGTGCAGGGCAACCATGAAAGAATGTATAATATATCATCCAACAGAATTCAGAAACGATGTGCTGGTTTGGCAATAAGATTTTTAAAAAAACAAGCATTTGAAACAAATGGTGAATATACTATATACTGTATGGTATATATATAGTATAGAGAGCACCACTAGAACGCCCCATTGACAAAAAATTGCAATGGGCCTCTGCTGAAGGGTAATTTGGAGAACAAACGTATATTTAGGAACATGCAGGAACATGTACATTTTGACATAGTGCTAATTTACAAGACATGTAGACAAATAATAATGCACTGAACTGTCTTTCATCGTGTGGGTTGATTTTGTTCTTTGGTGGTACCTATTCCCAAGAAAATATGCAATTAATCAATTAACCACAAACCAATTGACACACAATGAATATGGGGCCTGAGGATCTAGTTCCCACTTTGAGCAGTAATCTGTCCCTGTATAGTGCAGATTGTCTTTGCGTTTGCCAGAGAATGGGTGCCAATCACAGACACCTACAAAGGATGAGAAGAAGAGCATTTCATCTTCACCAACACACAAATTCTCTCAGTTTACGTTGGATGTCTCTGACAGGATGTTTGCAAGAATTTGCTACCCTCTTGTGGTCAAATTGAAAACAACACTTGATAAATATTTGTGCCAAAGGAACAGGAGAGGGATGGGAGAACTGTTGCGGAGCTCTCTTTCTGCTTTGCTCTCTTCTTCGGAAAGTTGAATTCTGCACCTCCCCTCACGTCTTCACCCTCCCCAGGTGCCAGGCTGTGCTCTCACCCTCACTAATGCTGCTGCTTTACAGATCATGCGCGGTGCTATTCAGCTCTGGGTGTGTTGCCGGGAAACCACATCGAAGAAAGGCTGTCTGATCAAAGGGTTTTCAGAAGGTGACCTCAGATGACTTCTCACTTCGGCAGGCGGTGTGGTTTGTTAACCGCTTTCTCTCAGTTTTGCTGCAGTAGCTGTGAAGTTATGCAAGGCGGGTAACCTGCGAGTAAAGACATAACGATGAAGTTGAATTCTGGCTCCTTTCGCAGACTGTAGAGACAGGGGATCATAATTTAGCCCACCTAAACCTTATGGTTTTCCAAATTGTTTCCAAGTCCAAGTAGGCAAACATGCACCTGGATGAAATAAATAAATAGCACTCCCTATGCTCAACAGCTGCTGTCAAAGAGCCTTTAAACAAGTCAAAGCCATTTGCAAAAACTCTGCATTGTACTACTGGTCTCCTATTACATGAATGAAGAGCACTGCTCAGGTGACTTTTCCCTGAACATAAATTACCACACAGTCACTGTTTGCAGGCAGACCAGTAGATGGTGCTATGCTGCCACAGATAGAAGTCTCTTTCACTGCTAAAGTTTGTGGTTGTGATAACTAATCACAAGTGTTACAGCTTAATTAACATTATTTCCAAAAACTAAAACAGCCTAACAATTCTACCAATCTTCACTTTAGTAGCAGATTATTTCGCCCTCACAGCCAACAGATATCACAGCCTGTCATCAATAATGACCTCAGAGCGGAGGAAAAGGTCCAGGCCCTGACCCAAACATGGGTGTAACATACAGCGATTACTGATCCCACCCGTTCAAGAGAGAGTGGGAAAAGCAAGGAGTTTATCCAAATTCTGAAGATACTTACAATAGCCAACACCACAGTGTCAATTTGTTTAAATTTGTCTGGCTCGCAGATATGCTCACGATACTATCTGTTGGCTAAAAGAAATTTGACGCATCATGTGGAGCTGTAAAATGACAGGCAGTTATTTGTTATCTATTTTCAAGGAGGTTATGACCTGCACGCATTTTTCTTGTACATGTTTGGACCCACATAGCAACGGACAAGCAGGGACACAGTGGCCTTGTTCCAGTCTTATCAGCCTTTCCTCTTTAGGCACTGCTCTAGTTAGCGTCCAAAATAAACCTTTTTTTTGTTTGTTTTGCCTCCGCAATTCCCTTAATGAGCCTCATAAGCACAAACTCTGCTGCTCTGAGAGTTTTAGACGGTTCAGTTTTGAAACAGACACACACGTGTGACACTTGTGAAACTAGTGACACTGAAAAGTGTGTGATTATCCACATAAATGCATCATATGAGCATTTGTTGTAGCCCTTCTCTCCCTCTCTCTCTTCGTCATGTCATTCCTGCCTGACTCCCTCTTCCCTCTAGCGAGCAGCTTGGCAGACCACTTTGTTCCTCTATAAGGGCATTTTCTAACCAGTGTCTAATTCACAGTGATAAAATGAAACTGCTATTTGGACGTCTGCTCTCCTTGGTTGTGGGGCAAATATTTATGTTGAACATGGTGTTGCTGCTGAGTTACATGCTCCCAGTCACTGATGACACTGAGGGAAGAAATCCAGCAGAGGGGCTGCTCTTTCCATTTCATTAATAGCAGATTTAGTTTGTATCTCACTGATGCTTTGCACAAGGTTGGATAATGCATTTAGGAATAAGAAGTCAAACGTGCTTTAAATTCAGAGAAATATGAACATAAAATGTCAAAATTGACCCAACTGCAATGGGCAGGCTAAATTCATAATCCAGTGATTTTTAGTGGGGCATTATCATAAAAATGTATTCGTACTATGACTTCTGTTGTGTTAAAAAGCATTTCCTTTTCCAGGGCACTTACTCACTCTAACAGATTTCCATTGCATCTTTAAAGATTAAGTTGAATGAGGAGGACAGCGGATGATAAACTTGTTTGAGCTGAAGCTCTTTAATTCATCGCTCCAGGACTAAATTTAGTGCCGTGGGGAGCAAACGGACAGAAGCAGAAACTACTTCAGCTCCCAGTTTATACTTTAGTCAACTAGTCTTACTGATACATGATTAGGCTTAACTGTTTTTTTGACAGTCTTATATTGCTGTAAGAGGGGAAATGCTGTCTTGTAAAAGGAAATTGAGTAAATCCTGTTATCTAACAGTGTGATTATAAAAGGAAAAGGATCTTTTGAAGCAACTGATTTCTGTATGGATTTATTTGCTTTCTTAGTAGTAAGCCATTTGGTCTGTGCACAAGGTTTGACTAAGCAGTACTTCTGTCATCAAATAGGCTGGTTCCCATGCTTCATACATGGATGACGAAAGGTCTTAATATGTCTTTAAAAAGAGCCCACTATATATAGCAGTAAAACGATGAGATGCCATAACAGTATAGGAATTATATCCTAGCTGAAAAATATCTCAAGGTTCCCGCCCGTGCGGATGTGGAAAGTTGAATCATTACAGAACTGGCACAGTCACTGTTTCTTTGTGGAAGGATTAAATCACAAACTTGAACAGCTTCTTTATTATTGCCATATATTGAAGGTGTGTGAGGATAGTAACAAAACATGAGGGGAATATACAACATATGAAACAACAGCAACAATAGACCGACACGCGTGTGATGGGAGACTTAATATCCTTTTGTCAATAAATTAACTTGTCAGCCAAAGTGATGAAAATATCCTATAGCAAAGAATAGTTCAACCACAACTACCATAACTCAAATGATATAAAATTGCAAATTGTCTATCAGTGGCTACTATGCATGAACAGAGATTGTGGTGTATAATAATAATAATCAGCCCTGACAAAGATAGAAAAGTAGTGTATTTATTAACTAGCAGACAAGAAAACAACACTAAACTCACTAATTAGTATGTTCTCACACACACATTTTAAGAATAGTAGAAACACTTAAAGGATATCACAGTGATAGCATATGTCTTCCCACTTATATGCTTGTTTTCTGCAGGTTTTCTTATTGGGTTGCTAATTACTTTTTCAAGACAGATTTTACCATTTAAGTACCAGAAGGCGCCATGAGGTTACAAAGTTGGAGTCAAACATAAATACGGTGAAAATAAGTTTATAAGTAGGCCTAAATAGTGACTTTTTGTTACGGGGAAAACAACACTTGGGCCAAACATTTGCCAAGTCCCCATCGTGTAGTCTCGGTCCCCCCTTCAGCCCCCCTCTGTATTATTGAAAGGGGCGGTCTGGAAAGAGTTTAAGCGGATCCTGCGGCGTTTTGTGTGCGTGCACGCGCGTGTGCACGTGTGTGTGTGTGTGTGTGTGTGTGTGTGTGTATATGTATGAGCGAGAGAGAGAGAGAGAGAGAGAGAGAGGCTACCGTGACGGCGCCTCTTGATGCACAAGTGTTGTGACCTGGGTGGACCGTTATTGTCACAGTGTGCGCAGCCAAAACAACCGTCAGAGCGTTTTGCAGTGATAAAGGCAAAACACAGAGACATCCAGCCGAAATGGGGAAGGTGGAAGGAGGAATGAAATGTGTCAAATACCTTTTGTTCGTGTTCAACTTTACATTCTGGGTAAGTGCATTTTCTTTCGGTTGTTGTGCTGCTGTTCGGCGATGCAAGTTGTGCGTTAGTGAACACGGAGCAAGTGCAGCAGTGCGGACTGCTCACCCCGCACAGCTGACTTTCACACCCACGTGTGTATTTTAGTAGCGATGTTGAGATTGTTTACAATTTTCGCATTCGTGCTCTTGTGTGCTTTATTTAGCTGCCGTCCGGCGTGGGTTTACTCTGCGTGGCGCGGAAAGGGTGACAGCCAGAGGTTTTTAGTTTTGGCTCGCCGGGCTCAAATCAGATTTTCCACAGAGGAAAAAACCCGCCCCCCTTTTCCCGGGGAAGCGTGTTTTTGAAAGGAAGGCTGAATGAAAAGACAGAGAGAGGGAGACAGATCTCAGAGAGACAGCATGGAAAACAAACTCAGCAGTTGGCTCCCTGCGCCTTCATTAACAAAAGGTGCAGAGCTGATTGATGAACTGGAGTTACGGCCACCCTGGGGCACAGATATCCCCCGACCGCTTCCTCTTATAGATTTTTTAAAACGCAGCACTTGTGCACTCAGGAGCAGACACAAGAGGGTCACTTATCCAAGACAAACTGTCAGGTGGATGTGAAAGGCGTGTGTGTGTGTGTTTGATTGAGTGTCCCGCACACATGCTTTGCACATGTGTCTTCATAAACCCGGACGTCCTTGTTAAATTCCAGTCAGTGCATGCTGTAAATGCACTAATTTCAAGTCTAGAGAAAGATGGTGGAGGACATATGTGTGTGTGTGTGTGTGTGTGTGTGTGTGTGAGTGTGTGTGTGCGTGTGTGTGTGTAAAGGCGCACTTAGGCTTATGTGTGCCACCGTTCTCACTCCTCAGTGGGGACGTTCCTTTGTGTGTGTGTGTGTGTGTGTGTGTGTGTGAGAGAGCGAGAGAGAGAGATTTTCCAACAAGCATCTGTGGAGTGGATCAGGCGGTGAGTGCAGCGTGAATGGATCCATTGTGACAGCAGGACAATAGCATAACTTCAGTCTGCTGCTCCTGCCTGGCTAAGCAGCTGAGCCTGCCGGAGCCCTAAAACGCAGCAGCCCCACCGGTCCCACCATTAAGTGGTTGCTATCTCCACTTAGCACTATCCCCACGTCCAGGATGGGTGTGGCTGTTTGCTGAAATCTCCTTTTGATGCACCTTGAGTGTGGACAGATGCAGAGGTGAAGATGAAGAGAGATGACAGGCAGGTGGAGGAAGATGATGGCCTGACGATTGCCTGACAGACGAGATGTGAACGTTCAGTGAGAGAAGAAAAACAGAGAAAGCAAGACAGGCGAACGTGATGGGAGAGAAAAGGGTCATTGGGAGATTGAGAGGGATATTCATGTACGTGTGTGTGCACGCTCACATGGCAAAAGAGGGACAGTTGGCATGAACTTGACCCAGATAGAAAGATAGAAAATAGATCAGTGCGAGGAGAGAGGGATATTCTGTGGATGTGTGCACATGTCATGCAGGACCCTAAACAGATGCTCCTCCACTTTTTGGTTGCTCGCTGCATACGAGTTCTCCACATTCCCTGTGCTCTTTCAGCTACAAATGAACAGTGATCACCCTCCATTCATAATAACAGCATCCCAACCCCCCTGGGCTGCAGCCCCTCTCTGTTGATGTTGGAGTGAGAGATGATACGAGATGAGTGTGTGTGATGAAAGCGGGTGGAGGAGGGGCAGTTATATTTCCCTTGAAATCCCCCCATGATCCCTGAGTGGAGGGTAGAGCAGAAACAGGCCAGTGGCTCTTGGTGGTGGTTTGACGGGGCCGTGACGCTGGATGTTGTCAACAGATGGGAGCTGTGAGACGTACTGACACACGCGCACTGAAAACGCAAAAATGTTTTTACCTGAAGGATGAAGACTGTCACACACTTAGTTAATAACCACCCTCATTTGACACACTCAAAACACAGTCATCAATCAATACTTGCAAAGTGGCTCTGTGTTTATAAACCTCTGTGAGTCCATGTCACAGCACCATGATGTAGTGAGATTCCTGCAGGGCTCCATAACTGAACTGGCATTAATGCAATGCAGGCGAAGTTCTTGTATATGTTACACTGATTGCTGCAAATACAAAAGCTTGTAACAGAACGTCAATACCTTGTTGGCTTGTCTGGCCTGTGTTTGTGTGCTGTAGTTAACCGACTGCCCTATTTAGTCAAAAATTAAGCCTGTGAGATAAACAGTGTGGGGGCAAACATTGCTTCATGTGTGAAAGGTGCAGCACGAAGCGTCTTTCCCACAGATATTCCTCCACTCTTCTTCCTCATGAAAAACAACTCATATGACACATTTTGGAAGTGTTCTGATTCCCACTGCCTTCGTGATTAATTTGGTTAGTATAGTTTAATCATTTGTTTAATTTGTTTAATAGTTAACCTGTCCAACAGAAAACTATGTCCATCTGCAAAAGCTTGTGTTCTCCATTTCTTGAATTGTTTCAGACTCTTCCATTTTTTCTGCTGGTCAAACAACAATATTTTTGATTTTCTAGGCAGCTGCATGCCACATGGAAGGGATTTTTTGTTGTTTTTTCCACTGATTTCTATAAAGAGCAAAAGTTTCAGTCAGTAACCACACAGCTCTTCTTCTTCATGAGCACGATGTCTAAGTATGGCATTGAACTTGGCAGCCTTCATCATCCTGCCCTATGCTTATTATAATAGTTGCCATTAAATGGTGTCTGTCTTAATCTGCATTATGTAAAGCATGCTTATATTATAATATAACTATATATTTTTTACCCTAACAAATTGTTGTATTTACATACACCATTAAATAATTTGGTGAGCCTAGCTGAAAATGAAAGAGAATAGAAGAGAAAGGTGTAGAGTGAAAGACCCTGGTTGATAAAGTACAAAATGTTTATAGAGCTAAATGAGCAGTGATTCAAAACAAGTGAAAATGAACTTGTCATGAAGATTTCAATCTTTCTGTATGTGTTATGACTTTGTTAGAAGATTTAATGGCATGGCCAAAAGCTTTTTGACACTATAAACCATTAAACTCTGTTGTCCAAATTAAAGGTAGGCTAATTTGTTTTTCTAATACAGCAATTGCATAGCCAACATCTTACCTCTCTGGCACCTAAATTCCTGTGATGAAACTTGTGATTAGCGGCATCCCCCAAGGTAGTGTCCTGGGTCCCTTGTTGTTTCAATTGTATATCAGTGATAAGTTTGTCTTTGTAATTATTTTTTGATGCCGACAATGTTGCGCTGTTGGATTTACACCTGATTTAATTGCAAGGGTAGTATACTATGTCATTTAAACACATGAACACTGTTAATTATCTGTTGAATAATGCCTTGTGTGGGGCTACGAAAGTGTTCCGAAAAGTGAGTGCCAAATTCCTTTCCGAACAGTCTCAGTTAATCCACAGTTTAAAGCTTCTGACATCAAGTCTGGTGCAGGGCCACTTTGGTTATGCTTGTATTTCTTGGATGGGTGACTTGTCAAAGGTATGGGTACGTTACAGGCAGTATTTTAGGTATATATGGAATCCAGAGCAACACAGATCAAGCTAAATATGATACATAGTAATAATAAACATAATAATTAACAGTCTGTGCAGCTGATGTTATTAGATTCAATAGGATGACTGGCAGGAGGTTCTTCTCTAGCTTTATGATATAAAGTGGTTTTATTGTTGCAATTACTTTTGTTTGTCTCAAGGCCAACAATTCAATGTCTTGGACTTTATTGTCCTTAAAAAACAGCCGAGATGTAGTCCTGTTTTCATTGTCAAATAATCTAAGCCAAACTAATCTAATAAGGAAAATTAAGAAATATTTTTAAAGCAATAAAATAAGACCAGCTTGTTTGAAAAACAAAAGTTTAAAATCAATATTGACACTAAATAATGCTCCAATATTCAGCCCTACAAAGTACAAACACACTTGTCTGTGTTGTGGAGGTCGATGTGTGCCACTACGCTCCCCCACCCTCACCCTGTGGCAGAGTACAATGGGATTTACTCCATGCATAATTATCTCGCTCCTATTTACACTTTCCTTCTGCCCATCATTTTTAATGTGCACTTGCATCTGTTTTCCCAAACATATGCCAGACAGAAGACTATTTTTGACAAGCTTAAATCACTCACCAATTACAGCTGGATTTAAAGAAGCAGTTTACAGTTGTTTTGCTGTCATAGACTTCTTATGCTTTAATTTAGAGCAAGATCCCTTTTTTTCCGCTTAGAATAAGCCTAACCTAGAAAGTGGATAATGCCGCAGACTGTCTCTGACCAAGACCACAGCCCTGTGTCAGCTCAGCCCCTGTTCTCATGGAAATTCCCCTCACAAAAACATTATTTAACTGCACTGTTATAAAGTAGGCCTTACACTGTAAAAGAACCTCAATAAAGCTTCGATGGAGAGATTTCCACCTCCGTCTAGAAATATCCAGACATACAAACTATCCTCAGAGGACAGAAAGGGGAACTCTGATATTCTCGCTGCCATCTGTGTTTTAGAGACATACAGGCTGCACAAGACGTATATAGGACACAGGTTGGAGTTTTAACTTTGTCTCTCAAAAAGATGCTTCTGTAGTCTGTGTCCGCAGGCAAAGAAAAAAGATGATGGGTCCTCTAACGGCTCTCTTTTCCTCTCCCTTCCCTCTTTCATTCTCTCTTTCATTGTGTCTGTCTGTTTCCCTCCTATTGTGCGCCAAAGCGTATAGTCACAGGGAGACAGTGGGTCTTTGTCCTTTGGGTGAGGTCGGGAGGGAGGGGCTGGGATGAGGTGGGGTGGAGGATACATGGAGATAAGTCAGGGGGCGGGGGTGGTAGATTCGGGAGGTAGAGAGGCCCGGGAGAAGGGAGGGGTGTGTCTGGTGTCAGACGGGATAATGATGGCAGACAAAGTGGTGGGGGGTAAAGCAGGGAGGTACGTAAGCAGTGGGGTTAATGGGACCTTTGGGATAGTCAGGCTCATGAGTGCCAGAGTTGAGGATGTACTTAGCACGTCAGCTACTCACTTCAGTGTTGGGTGTTCTATAATGAGAGCTTTCAGTGTGGTATCCATCTATGCATCTGTGTTTGAAAAGGCTTTTAAATGTAGCCATAATAGTAATGAGGTTTGGCTGAGCTCTGGAGCTCTTTTCAACTGTGAAACAACCACCTGCTCCTCCATACAGCACTTAGCATCTAGCTTGAGGCGGCACCAGCTCTTAGCTCTGTGTGTATGCCCACGTGATTCAGTGGGCAGCAGTCCTCACCTCACACCTCCAACAACACCATCGCACCATCAGGTGTTCCGACAAATACCAGTGTTAAATAGATCCAGAGCCCCTCTCCGCACTAATCCAGCCTGGTTCAGTAAGTCTACATATCTACAGCCTTCACTTCACTGTGCTTTATCACTTTGGACCTGCTAATCCTGGAAGCCCAAGAGCTCAGCTGTCCCATACATCAACACACATGACACTAAATCCTCAGTTTGGGAGGAGGCCGACTTCTCAGCACCTGTCCCATTCCAATGCTTTACAACTGAGCTACTGGCTTTACTTCAGACCAACACTATAAAATATATCCTGTGGACCTGAAGTGGAGGAGGAGAGGAGTGTACACTGCAAGGCTGAGGATGACACACAGAAGATTAAGGATGAAAGAGGTGAAACAAGAGAAATTGCAGAACCAGAAAAAGGCAGAGTAGATTTAGTAAACAAGGTCACAAAGTAGAATGAAGATACAGACATGGAACTGTTTGCTTTTGCCTGAGCTTGGCAACAGCGTTTGTTTCTCCAAATAAAGTCACTTAACAGAACTCGAGGACACAGAAACAGTCACACAAACAGCGGTCTGCTTAAATTCTCAGAACTAGGACACAGAGAGACCATGTGACAAGCGCTCCGACATACTCTCCATTTAGACAAATCATTTTATTTCTCTGCGCACATACACACACACTCTGTGTTGTTTTGAAGCACGGCTCAGAGGGTTTTTCGACTGGATTATCCTCAGGGGGCATGGGCTCAGTGATCATTAAAACCTCTCAGTATTGATCTGTCAGCGGAGCACCCACCACAGCGTCTGCCTCTGAGAGCATCTCAGGGAAAAAAAAAGCATTGACTTCAAGGTCTTCTGACCACTTAGAGAATAAAGTTTTTTTCCCCAAAGCAAGGGCATTGAAGCGAGTATGATTGCAGTCAGTGTATACTGATGGTGGTTTAGATGAAGGAAAATATGAGCAACATGTAACCACATTTCCAAACAAACAGGAGAGCCTGTTAAAGCTCAAGGTGCCACACTGCTGCCCGAAGCCAAGCTACGGTCATTTTCTCCCTACTGGAAAGCCAGAAATTGCTAATGGGTGTTTCAAAGTTACATAAGTTACGTTTTGCTGGGATCTATGGGTTTATTGGATCCACCCACGATGTAGACGGACGTTCAGACCCATTGTTTTTTGTTTTGACACAAAATATTCAATTTCTAGCCTAACTAACTCTTATTGAACTTATACTTCTGTTGAAAAGGGTGGAGGGCCAAAGTGGAAACTCCACAGTTCCATTTGCTTTTTTTTATGTGGAAAATCACATTCAAGGAGAGCAAAAGAACAAGCCCTTCGAAGGCCTGAAAAACACGAACTTCCAGTGTTGTGCTTCAGATGAAAAGAGCGTTGTGTTTGTGATGAATGTTGAAACCACTTCACAGCATTGATGATCAGATCTAAAGCCTGGACAGAAATGATACGAGAAACATGCTTCATTATGAAACACATAACAAAAAAATTATTGTCTACTTTATAGTTACTGACTGTGATTGTCTGCAGCCATGTGCCATTTGAATGATTATTGCATCTGTAAAAGGAAAGAAGAAAGAAGAAAAGGAGCATGAGGGAAGACTAGTTAGGGAATACAGTTGGTATTTATTAGTATTCGGTTACAATTAAAGCCACGAGTCTTGACAGCGCATTACTGTGGACCACTTGTCTACAGAGGTCCTTTATTTGTTAGTGTTTTCTATGCATGCTTTCAGAAATAAGTTAGCTTATTACAAGTACTTTCTGTCATCACTCTCTCTACAGTTGATGGGATCCTTTGTTCTGGCAGTGGGACTGTGGCTGCGTTTTGACCCAGAAACTGTGTCTCTGCTCAATGGTGATAAGGCTCCAGACACTTTCTTCATTGGTGAGTACCTTAGCACACCTCAGCTAATCTCCACAGCCAATAGATGTGTAACAATATGCTGTAGCGCATTCAAAGCAAGGCCGTTGATTCAATACATCTGTTGAACAATTCATCACAGGTGTTATTCACAATCTGCTTCTGTTGTTGTTGTAAGAGGTTATATTTGGCCTTTTTTTTAAGCACTGCTTATGTTTTTGTTTTTTATGTTGCTGCGAAACCACTCACAGTGGGTCATGGAAAGTTCAGTATCTCTGACGCAATTAGACTTCCTTGCTGACTGATATTAGGAATGGAGATTTATGACATTTATTTTTGCAGTACTGAAAGTGTATAATAATATAATATAATTCTTAAATGCACTGCACACAGTATCACAAACAAATCAAAATGTGATGTTCCTCTCATCTCTGTCACTCTCAGTCTGGAGAGGGCCTTTCAAATTTATTTATTGACACGTTTCAGTTTGCCTGTAAATACATGTCTGTCTCTGTGTCAGAGGGGAAATATTCCTATCACAGCCCCCCCCATTGCACAGACACACACAAATACACACAAGCACATATAAAAGCCCACAGGTGCACAGAAACTGGGTGCTTCTACAGAAGTCAGTGTGTTTGTGTCATAGAGTGTGTGCTTCTATCACGTCTCCAGACTAAACTATTCTCCTTCCTGATTGCTGATGGGTACTTTATTTTGCTTCTCTGAAGCCAGTTTAGGACCGAGAAGGTTGTGCAATGGTCGACAAGTGTTGCAGATTTTCTTACAAAAGCCGTGAAGGCATTTCATTACTTCTTCCTGTGTGCATGTGTGTGGACTAAGACTCAGATGTCCATGTGGTTTGACTGGGGATGGGTGGCCTCTTTCAGGTCCTCGGGGAGTCTAGTGCTACACATGGCTTTGACAGTGAGAGCGCTGTGCCCACAAACACAGCTGAGTTCGCCCGACAGTTGCTATGCCTTGTTCCCATGGTGTCAAGACCTCACAAAACTTCTCTCTTCTCTGTACTTTGAAATGACGTATTATAAGAAAAGGAGAACAACTTCAGAGTAAGCGCAAAAGGGAAAACAAATGCAGTGTTCTGCCGAAACCAAAGTACAGGAAACAGCACCTCTTTCAGTTCGTGAATGCAGCAGCATCGCTTGTCCCCAGTTAGAAGCTTATCAGCACGCCAGCTGATCATTAGACACCATAAGCTGGCAACTAAACCCTCCTTCCTAACAACAAAAGTAATGACGCGCCCAGCTCGATTATTGTATCACATCAAGACTTTTTGTTGACCCACCCGGGATCCTGTGAACTGTCTTCCCCTCTCCTTCCCACCTGAGCCCACATCACCTGGGGGCTGATGCGTACTCTCTCACCCCGTCTTCCGCAGAGCTGTCGCCTAGCAACAGACCACACCTGTACGACACACTGCACACCGGTGGAACCAATCTGTTGTTGAATTCCTCCCTGCGGACCTACCCATGATCTACCTTCCCTAATGAGAGGGTTAATGGGAGATCGGGGCATCTAATAAGAGGACGTGAAGCACCCCACTTAGAGCTCCCTCTAAATCAGGCTCCTGTCGCCAAGGCTTTTTACGAGACATCTCATATGAGGACACTATTTAAAGGCACAATAAAAGTGGTTCCACTCCTAAAAAAAGGATCTGACAAAGCACCGATCACTGTGCTGCCATTTGCTCAGCTGACCACAGAAATAGTACAGCCTGAAATGTTAATGTCACTGTCTGAGCTCTACATAGGGACTTACATTCCCAGCTCTATGCTGCCCCCTGCTGGTGACTCTGCACATTGAAATTGCCAGATGAAGTAGTTGAGAAAAGCTGAGCTTGTTAACAGAGATGTAGTGGGGAATCAAACCAGTGAAGCACAGTGAATTCACCCTTTCTGGCTGATATATCTTAATTATGTTGATGAATTGAATATATAAAAGTTAAAGGTATTTTGATGGTGTTGCCTCATGTCTTTATTTACCTGCCTTTTTGTTTACATCGCTGCACATAAGTGATGACTTTCTTTTCCCACCAGGTGTGTACATCCTGATAGGTGCTGGCAGTCTGGTGATGTTGGTTGGTTTCTTTGGCTGCTGTGGAGCTGTTCGGGAATCTCAATGCCTGCTGGGTTCAGTGAGTACATGTGCATCCTAACACAAGAGCCTTTAAGCAGGCATATTCACCTACAACCTATTTACAAGTGCCGTACGCTCATTGTCATCTGTGGATTTTTTTTAGTTCTTTGCCTGTCTGTTGATCATCTTTGGCGCTGAGGTGGCAGCAGGGGTCTTTGGATTCTTAAACAAAGACAAGGTACATTTATGTTTGTTGTACAGCTGGAGTAGTGCAATGATAAATGATAAATCCCAACGGCACCTCGTCATTCACTTGTCTTCCGGCACACAGATTATCGAAGATGTTCAGAACTTCTACACAACAACCTACAATGAAAACAATAACGGCACATTGATCATCTCGTACCAGAAAGTAGTAAGTAGAAAATAAAATATTTAGGGTAACACTAAACACAAAAAATTGCAAATTAAAAACTATTTGCGTACACATATGCTTCCATTATATAATGGGTTTTTTTCCCCACTTTCAGCTGAACTGTTGTGGAACCGTAGCAAACCCCTGCCCTGATCCTGCACCAGATACTAAGGTAAGATCTGTCAGACTGAAGCTCCAGCTTCTGACAGAAATTAAATTCTGCCCTGTTTCTTTGTCTAACAAATCATCCTGGCTCACTACAACTTGCCACCGCTTGCCTCCTCTTATCTTTGGTTTGCAGGACTGTGAGACAGGCATCAGGGACTTCTTCAACAGTAAACTCTACATCATTGGGTACGTGGGCATCGGCATCGCTGGAGTCATGGTGAGTGAGGATCTGAGATGAGTCAAAAAACACACACGTAAGTGAGTGAAAATGATTTTATTAAAAATCTGTTTTCCCTCTCAACAGATCATTGGGATGATCTTCAGTATGGTGCTCTGTTGTGCCATTCGCAACAGCAGGGAGGTCATTTAAGCTGGATCCTTGGCCTCTACCCCTCACCCCCTCCTGTACTCAGCCCCAAAAGACTGTACAGCCTTCAGATCAAATGTCAACCTCTGTCCATCATCCACCCGGGGACCCAGGAAATAGACCATGTTCAAAACGTTCCTTTCCACTATGGTGCTCAACCCGGCTCTTCTGGCCTGATGTTCCACTATTTTCTCTCAATTTTTTGTGACTTTTTTGCTGTCACAAGCAAAGTAGCACACCCCACCTTTCATAACATTCTGCAAAGACTTACACCATTCACATATCCAGTGGGAACAGCATCATTTCCGATGCTGACCCGACAATCTGTCAAATTGTTTTTTCCTCCTGGCCATTTGGCTGCCACTACAAATTTTAACCCACATACTGTCACAGTAGTGTCAATGCGTTTTCACACAGCCTTGACACTGACCCCTTGGCTGTGGGAAACTTTAGCCATGAGAGAGCAATCTGAGGTGAAAGCAGCTGAGTTTGCTTATCTGTGCACACAAGTGAACACACACACACACACATATGAACACGCACAGACCGAAAAGCACAGCAATGTTGTGTTACATGAGACCACAGCCTTAAAAAAGGTTGTCTTGAATCTCGTAGGGAATCCTGATTGGTGGATTTGGAGTGGGGTGTTAACTGTCAAGAGAGCGAATGGCCGGTGAATGTTTCAAGAATGCGTCCATCGTGCAGCCCCAGCGCCCTTACTCACACACATACAGAATACACACAATCTGTGACCTGTACAATCAACACAGATTGCTCTCTACAAGAAAAATCTGCAGTTATCTTAAAGGAATAGTTTAACATTTTGGTAACTACGCTTATTCAGATTAGAAGATTTATAGCGCTCTCCTGTCTGTAAAGTAAATATGAAGCTACAGCCAGCAGCCGATGATCTTAGCTTAGCATAAAGACTTGAAACAGGGTGAAACAGCTATTCTGGGTTTCTTCCCAGGAAACACCTGGGTCTGGAAGATGGATTTCGTTACCTTTGGACAGAGCCAGACTAGCTGTTTCACCTGTTTCCAGTCTTCATGCTAAGCTAAGCGAAGCTAACCGGCTGTGACTTTATATTTACTGTACAGACATGAGAGTGGTGTCAATCCTCTCACCTAACTGTTGGCAAGAAAGTGAATATTTCCCAAAATGTCAAACTAATTCCTCTATACTAACTATACCAGTGGTTTGCAAGTTCTAGTCCATTGACAACAAATCATGTATACTTATACTATACTACAAACAACGCGCAAGTTTCAAGAGTCTTCTATCAAACAGAAATGAATAGAAAAGCTGCCTGGAGCAGCAGGAAAAGTACATCCCAAAATCTAAAACTGTATTCCCTGCAGTTGAAAATGGTAAGCAAAAATTTAAAATATACATGATTTATAGTTAAGGAGATAAAACGTGCATACATACTGGTAATGATTATTTTAAAAACACACAGGCTGACCTAAGAATGAAAGGAAAAGCTCATCATCTGATGGGCCATAAATACCACTTTCTACGCTTTCTGTGTTAATGGATATGATCTCTTACATAAGAGAGAGTGCCCCTCAGTCTCTGTTGACTGTATGTCAAGTGGATGACGTGGACATGTTTACAGGCTAAACATATACTAGCCGGTCAACTGAGAAGAGGCGTTGGGGCTGTAAAATTCAGTTATCCAAGCCAGGCCTTTGATCTCCTCCCACTTTCCCACATCTTTTTTTCCCCCCTCTGTGCCTTAAAAGTACATCGCCCACAACAAAACAAAAACTGAGAAACGACCCCTGTATTCCTCTCACCTCATCAACCCCAGCAGATAAGAAGGTTGGAAAGACATGCCCAGCCTGGAGTCACTTCCTTTATCCAGGTTAAATCAGGCCACTGTTAATTGTGTAGGGTTTATTCCAAGTGTCAGGACTCCAGTGTGTAAATATGTGTGAGTTTTCTTGTAGTTGTACATTATTTGTGGCTGACGTGATACTATTTAACATGCTGTGTGTAGACAGAGGCTTGCTGTAGTTGTACAGTGTTGTAGTCATGACAGTGTTTGCAAATAGTCAAAGCAAATCCACACAACTAAAAACAGCTTCTTAACGTGCCTTTCTTTGATAACAGGCTGTCTGAACGTAGCAAAAGTGTACATATGTTTGTAGAGTTGGACTGCAATTAATTGTCACACACACTTTCGACGAGTAGCACATATGGCTCGACTTGCCATTCTTGTTTTGGTTGTTTTGTTTTTTTTGTAAGTGTCGCACTCGACTGTGTCGCCTCTGCCAAGAGAGCTGAAGAGTTTCTCTGCCAATTATTTCAAAAGACTTAAAACAATGCCCTAACACAAGCCCTGGTCAATATTGCTTTCACTTTTTTTATTATTATTTTTTTTACATTTCAGAGTAATGAGAACCAAGTGAGGAGACAACAAAGGCTCACTTACCACTTCAGGCTGTTGGGATGCCAGTAGGCAGTGTTTTCTCTGGGGAGTGAGGCGACACAACAGAGTCTCCAAACTGTCACTTCAGAGGCTCTGTGGTTTTAAAACAGGAGGAACTGGGAACAGTTTAGTGCAAGTCAATCCACAAAGCTTTTGCCGTGTTCCTCAGTTTTATTTGTTTGAGCAAATCTGGAGATGTAACGTACTGTGCACGTAAAAAGACATTGTGTACACAGTCGAGCCTTTTGTAGTTGATTGTGTGTTAATTTATTTGAATACCATTCCAGGCTTCTCAGGAAGATAGGTGTTTGAAGTTTAATAAAGCTTTTAAAGTTTTACCCGGTTTCCTGTGTCATATTTCATCACAGAGGTGTGTCCATGTTCTGATGTTATCAGTTTATAGTTATTTCCTGTTTTATTTAAATCTGGTAATCTTTCACAGGAACTCACACAAGAACAGGTTAGTAAAGTGATGTGGCCACGTCTTCCAGGGGCCTTTACTAAGGAGTATGTGTACTGGGTTATCTGGATGACTTTGCTGATAAAAAGGCAAAACATGTCTTTTTATATCAGTTTATGTTCCAGATTTGAGGGAATTGTGGGTTTTACTCTGTAAACCTGCTTTTTGGAAAAGGTTCAAAGGTAAATCACAGAATCGTGTTGTATTTGTCAAAAGCTTTTGACTTTTTGGGGTTTTAGTAATAGTATTTTTGCATGCAAGTTTCAGAGCAGCAGCTTTACGTGGGATTTTTCTACAACTTAAATCTCTTAATCATGATATCAGCATCAGACTCCACCATTACACACACAGCCTTAGTCACATACTCCACTTGCTGCATGGTTTCAGGCCCTGAAAATATACCAGTAAGTCCACACACTTTCAGTCCTTTCCAGCACTGCAATACAACCTCCACACCTCACCAAATGTAATTTATACAAGCTGATACTTTCTTCAGATCTTGTGTGAATATGTGTCATCACAGAATGTGCAGAGAAAAAAAGACATCAAGATCGATCTTTCCACTTTAAGTAAGAAAAAAAGTTGAATTCTTTGTAACAACATAAAGATTAATCTCTCAGCACACATCGATCACTTTTAAATATGTAGTATAATATGTAGATTTCCAAATGCAGTAGTGTATACTGTAGTTGTAGGTATAAATTTAGAAGGAATCATGTGATCCCTGCCAAAGCCAGAACAAATTGGCTGAAGCACATAAATATACAGTACGAGGAATAGTGTGCTAGAAGTGTAAGGAGGAGTTATATTTCAGCAAGGCATTGCTATAATGTAGCTTGAGAAGAAGCAAAATGACACATGTAAGAGATTTAAGAGAATTGTTTTAGAAACACATTCAAACTGATGAACTTATTACATCGTAAAGTGATTTCTTCCCAGCTGATTGTATTTGATATACCCTGCGATTAAGTAGGTTTCCAGGTTTAGTTGCATGACAGTCATGTCAGAGTTTCACCTTTCTGCACTTGAGCTTAAAGGACAGCTGAATATTTAGCTGAGGGGATAGTTATGCTTGCGATGCGGAGAAGGCTCCAGGACTCCCCAGGGTAGAGTTACCCCAACACTGCAGCATGAGCATTTTTACTGCCACAAACATATCCATGCAAGTGGTGCATGTGTAGAGGAGTAGGGTAACACCTTTTCAGCTTGCATCAGAAAATGTATTACGCTGTCTACAGTCAACCTGCTGCCATTTCCAACAGCCCTACCTGAGAATACATGAGTTCCACCTTTATATGCAATACTTCAGGCTACACATACTCCACAAATAACACAAGTAAACACTGCATTTAAAAATATTTATTCAGCATTTATAAATCTGTATTTACATGCGTAATTCTAAAATGAACTTATAAATAATCATCTTCTCAACTGGTTGAAATGTTAAAACTGCTCTCTTCTTGCAGTTTGCAGAAGATTGAAAAAAATACAGGATAAATATTTACATTGGTAAAATTGTAAAAAGTACTTTGACCCCTGAAACAAATGTACAGCCCAGCACTACACTCCGTTCTGTTTCTAAATGCCTAACATAATACATCCGTGTGGGCTCCTGTATCTCTATCTGACAAGAGAACCTGACCAGTCACAGACAACCACAGCCGACTAAGAGGAAGTGGCTATGTGTCGGTCATGTTGCACTTTTTTTCCAGAAGACTTGGTCCCAAAAGCACATCAATAAAGTCTTGTCCATCATCAGTCTAGTTTACCACCATCAAACAATATTTCCTTCACCACAAAAGCAGTTCCCCAAAGTCGACTGCAGAAGGACTTATTGAGCTGTTTAGCTGCTTGCATTTTGCATAAACCGAGTTGAAAGATTCACAGTGCCCAGTAAAAAAAAACCAAACACCTCAACAGAAAGCATCTATGGTCAGCTACAGTCTTGTTACCAACTATAAAGCACTGTAGACAAAGAAGCAACCAATTCAGAAGCACAGGGAAGCACCTTGTAACAGAGAGTAATACAACACAGAAACCCTGTGTGGCATCCCGAAGGACAAGAAGTCCAAATGTTTCGTTCGTTCATAAGCTATGACCCCTTTCTTTTTCCAAATCTTTTCCCAACCAGGTTGTTTGGAGGACAACGTGTGACAATAATTTTCAGAGAGCCAATTATATCCGCTTTGAAAACAAATACACTATATACAAAGACAGGGATCATCAACCATGGCCCA
Organism: Enoplosus armatus; assembly: GCF_043641665.1. Lineage (NCBI taxonomy): Eukaryota > Metazoa > Chordata > Actinopteri > Centrarchiformes > Enoplosidae > Enoplosus > Enoplosus armatus. Next base: position 14,294,639 of record NC_092187.1, read on the forward strand.
GTTTCACAGGTAACCCTTTAAAACAGGATTGAAGCTATTCAAGTAAAGTTTCAACAGTCTGCCTTTCTTATTACTTAATAGATGCTCCCTGACACAGTAAGGTCTTGACTGCAACACCATGCAACACCATGCAACAGCCTAGTGGTTGTGATCATGGGGCAGTTGGAGGAGATATATACAAGTTAGGGTTACAGTGAAGGGTAATACGTATGGGGCACATTTAGGGATCAGGGCTAATCTAAAAGAAACAGGGTAAATGTTTGGGGCGACAGGAGGAGAGTCTAGAGCCTGAAATGGGTGAAATGATGATCAATGTTGGACTATCAAGTCCCTTCACGAGGGAAGCAATACTTTTCCAGCAATAAGCTCCACTGAAGCCCATATATACAGGAAAGTTTCAATATCAGTCTCTTAAATAAGAGATAGTTGTGCTAAAGGCATACTCTGAAATAAAATGGCATATCTCTGGTCCCTTTAGCGTTTTACTCTTAAAGCCTCCAACAATAAAGAAGGTACACAGTATTAGAGAGCTGGGTCGCTGCCTGTGATTTAATGAGGCCGCAGAAATACTAGGAAACAGCTTGTTTATGCAGAGTAGATGTTGTAAGGGGTGTACCCCAGCAGGAACTCTCCAACTCCTACAAAGTACACAACCTGGGCAATGCCAAAGAGTGGGGCAATAACCAGGGCCCGGCAACTGGCGCCCTTGAGGAACGCTCCGGGACCCTCCTTCCTCAGGATCTTTCTGCAATGGAAGAGAGAGCGCAGGGTTACCATGTAACTTGTGCCATTGATGCGAGTCTTGGTGAGGGAAAGGCATAATGTTTGACGGCTGTATGACTAATTTACCTGACACAGTCCACCACTCCATTGTAGGTTTCCTCATTAGCTCCTTTTTTGAGTGATTGTAGCCTCGTCTTGACCACTGCACCAAGACATACAAAACTTATTTTAGTTACAAAATCTGTGAGACACCTTTGATTTCAGTCAAAAATAAAACTGAAGATCAGTTCCAAGTCCCCCAAACATTGACTGAGTCACTCACCGTCACAAGGGCTGACAGTCACAGCAGCAATGGATCCAGCCAAGCAGCCAGACATGAAGGACCAATAGAAAGGCACAGATGGGTCTTCAGATGAACGCTGGCCGAGCTGATGCAGATGTGCAAAAAGGGGGAAGTACACGACGGAGAACGGGATGTCCCTGAAAATGCGGCAAGCAAACATGTTAACCACATTAAGATACCATTGACTAAAGATCACCACCAGAAAAACAGTTAAGCAAGCGCAAGCATCAAATGCCATCTCACCTCATCAATGTGGCTCCAAGTCCCCTGTACAGTCCTGTGACTCCTTTGGTCCTCAGCAGCTCTCTGGTGATCTGAGTGGCGGACACTCGCATGACTTGAGGCGCAGGGCGGGTGTTATAGGCACGGCTAAGAACAGGACTGGTCCCACCCATCTTCAGAGTCGATACTACACTAGGCATCACCCTCTGCTGGGCAGCTGGCAGATACAAGAAACATATTATAAACAGGTTTTTCCACCAGGGCAAGAAACATCCTAAAGCATTATTTGATGCTGGTAATCAGTTCTGCTGATTTCCTTGTTATTACCTAGCCTGCCAGCATCCTGCAGCTGGATCTTGAGCATCTCCATGGGTGTGGTGACAATGACCTGGCACATCCCTGCACAGCATCCTGCCAACATCTCCTTGACCACCGTCAACCTGCCACTGAAGACACATAGACGGGGTTAACAACCAAGATGGACACTGCAGTACAGGGGTCTGTCTTTTTCAGCGCTACTACTCACCCATCTTTGCTCAGCTGGTGACGGAAGAAGTCATTAGCAGCTAGTTTGATGGCCTTCTCGGGGGTTACCAGGGTGAGATTTACTGCAGCACCTGCAATTTATTAATTCTGATGAAACTTATAACTACTCTGACCCACACACATGCAGCCGTTTGATAGCAAATTTTGCATAGTAGAGAAATGACAAAAAACTTGGAACAAGAAAAGCTTCTTTCTTTGGGATTACACTGGTAAGTTTGGTTTAGGCGGCATGCCAAACTTGGCCGAACAATCAACGTATAGCAAAGATCTTAAAAAACAAAACAAAAAAAACCCAAAACACTCCTTTATGACATCCTTGATATTCTATTTGAGGAGACTATTTAACAGGCACATATTTAAAAAAAGGTTAGTATGGACAGTGCGACTAGTCTTACCTCTGTACATGCCAAAATAGCCTTCATATTTAACAGTCTTTATTAGGCAATCCATCCTGAAGAAAATAACAAATTGATTAGTTGATGCTCATGCAATCATACTAGTTGAAAAACTATAAAGTAGAGTATAAGACCATACAATGAAGGCTTGGAAATGAAAACTTGTCTTCATACAAGGGGAAGCTTGTCAAATTATGTTCAGCTATCACAAAATAGGTTGAGTGTATTCACAAAAAGGGAATTATGACTGAAAATCTGGACAATCTTACTTGTCCAACAGAGCTCCGTTTCTCAAGCTTAACACTTTGAATTAAATCTACACAGTCAATGACCACAGAGAGACACCTACTGCAAAAGGTGTCACTGACAGGTGATGATGTACAGACTGACAAATAAAAACTTGCAAGGTAAGAAACAGCTATTATACAGAATGCATGCACATTTAAATTAAGTTTACAATGTCGGGCAGGTTTTTGACAATACATCCTTTCAATGTCAATGGGCTCTTTTCTTTTGCTGGGTGTGGTTCTTACATGTTCTTGTAGAGTTGCTGCCCACTGCGTTGGTTCTGCAGGCGGGTCTTGGCCAGGTCGATTGGGAACACACAGGTGACTCCTACCATGCCTGCGATCCCTCCATTGATCAGCTTGGCTGGGAGGCTGTTTAAGGACAAGTCAAAACAAACACGCGCATAACAATCATTCCTGTTTTTTTCCCCCACCACATTTCTGTAAGTGGAGCAAGGTGAGGCACTGTCAGGTGGGGCGCTGTCAGGTGAGGTGACAAAACTTGTTGTAGGACATTATCTGCATAAGAAAGTAATTCATGATGCTTTTTAAAGTGTATGTGAGGCATTAGCAATAGAACTGGGTATAGAGTGACTCTGGGAATCTGGTCATCCAAAAATAACTTGCCAACAGTAAATCAAACAACATACATATATGTGCAGGGGGCATCATACATCTTAAGGCTTCTATACTTTGCCATTAGCTCTAGAGAAACAACAGATGGCAAACTACAACTGTTTACGATATCAAATTGATGGGATAAAAAGAATCCAAGCATGCGTTATTTGTATTTTGCTCTCTGAGCAGCCTACACACTATATCATGCTGGGTTTGGTGTATTGTCCTTGTGGACAGAGCAGGTTCATACCTAATCTGCTGTTGCTGGGCCATGGTTCTTGGTTGTCGTGGGTACAAATGTTGATCAACACAAAAGGACGAGGCCGCAGAGGGAGAGCAGGCTGAGAGTCCCTGAGAGACACTGAGCAAGGCAAGAGTAGAGAGAAGATCAGGGTTATATATAGAGGGAGGCAAGTCCAGCCCTGCAGATCCAGGGATAAATTCTACATTACTCCCCACCCACTGCCAGCCAGGAAATTGAGCCAGGGTCAGTCATCACACTATCATAAATCAAAATCCAAAAACCAAACCACGATCCAAATAACTTCCAAGGATACATCTGCCTACTGTGTGAGGGAATAAGTTCCAGTTGCAAATAGGTCCTCTGTCCAAGAAGCCCCCTGAGCACAGAACTTTACACTCATGGAGCAGGTAAAAATCATAAATAAAAAAGCCTTCATTATTATTTATCTGCCATTTCATATTTGGAGCATTTGGCACATTATGGCTGTGCAAAAGGTGCTGCTATACACTCTCTGGTTAATGTCACGCGTGTATAGTCATAACTGTATTTTGCATATTCAGTGTCATTCATGTTCACATTCATAATTTTTTTTTAAATTGCCTTGTTGCCTCTAAAAATGGGCCTGAGTGGATGAGAAGTTGAGCTCTAAAGCGCCCGAGTGGTCATTTTGTCTGTTATCTGTGATTTTGGGAACCGGCGTCTAGTCCCGGGGTCTCTTAGAAATATTATATTAGAAATAAATAATGAGCGCCGCCACCAGTTTTCAATTCAACATTGGTGACCCTATTTAATACTGCGGTCATTTTGTCAGATAACAGCTAGTAAAGACTTGTACAGGCAATATGGCAGAAACTTCTCATCAGGACAGAATAAAGGTGACTCCGAAAGGTAAAGCTGGTCCTGCTCTGAATGCATTCTGCCGTCTCTCGTGGAGAGGCCTGCTCCAAACCAAAATGCGCATTTTGCACACCTGCCCTGCTACTTCAACAGGCTACAGCAAATCGAAAACAAAACGTGACTTCCGTTTGCCTCGTAAAAGCACGAGAAAAACCTACCTTGGGATGAAGTGAAAGAGGTAATGCCGCCGACTCTTCCTCCGCACAGCTGCAGGACTCAATGAATGAATGAATGGAAACAGCACGAAGCAGCGACGCGCGTTTCAGACCTGACTTCTTGGCCAATGAAAAGAGTTCCTTTGTAAAGTGGGATGGACCGGCTCGTCTCAGGAAACCTATCAACCCAGGTGAGCTTGATGCAACATTTCCTTGAGGTTGTACCATTCCAGGGAGGAGAGGAGGCCTTTCTCACATACTTGTCGAACACACGTCTAAGTAATCAGGCCAACATGGCGGCATTCAACGCCAATATTCCAGTGCCAGGGCTGTGTGGCTCTCTGATAACTAACTGACACACTAATACATTGAACACAGTCATGACAGTGACACCTGTGTCCTCTGTGAGAAAGGCATTGTGTGCATACAAGCACAACATGTATGCACGCTCTGCAGAATCCCTGGTAAAGCCTTACAAATGCACAAGATCACTCTTCTATCAAACTGAGCATATCATTATGCACTCATTTATTTTCGTTTATTCATTTGTCATTTCATTCATTTACACAGGCAATACAATTCACAATGAAGCTATAGTGCATTCTCAACACTGCTTTCTTGCAGTATCTTGCCTAACAAACTAGAAGAAACGGCGTGACCAGCTGAGGAGCTGAGATGTACCACAACAACGTCAAGAAGCAGAAACACTGCTGGCCCATCAAGTCCAACAGCTGCATCATTTTTGCCATCCACGTGCAATGCTTGTATCTGCATGTTTTCAGGTTTCCAAAGCGGGCTGCTGGGTCTGGTTCTTCACACCGCCATGGCTCATGGTGCATCGGTCATAAGAGATTCGGCTGGTGCGGACACAGTGGTGTGTGCGTGCGTCACAGCGCCTGCAGCTGCAACGGCGGGCCACAGGATAGTACTGCTGTGGGTTGACATCCTGAGGGCAGCCCGGCACACGGGCGGCTCGGTACACCAGGGAGAGGGGCACACAGCTATGCTGGATCAGGAAGGTTCTCCCAGACCGTCCCCTCAAATTGGTGTCCTGAAAAGGGGGGAAACAGCTCTGTTTGGTAAGCCATTATCACACTTATTGGGTAGCAGTACATCCTGGTCCCACTGTATCTAAATGAGAGAATGTTTATTCACCTCCACATCACTTTCACAATGTATGTACATCCAACAAAGGTGTGATTTTCCTTTTGATCCACATATTAAAATATCAGTGTTTTAGAAGATTTAAGATGCTGAATCTAAATATATTGCTGCCGTATGTTTGCCACCACCTCCCTGTCTCATGTGCCCAAGAAACAGGGTGTTGCGTCAAGTATTCTTATCATGTGCATCACACACTTTGTTCTGAATCTTCCTACTTTTTTTTGCATCATATACGAGATATGTTCAGATGAAAAGTGTGTGTGTGTGTGTGTGTGTGTGTGTGTGTGTGTGTGTGTGTTGTCACCTGTGTGTAACAGTAGCCACTGCAGATAGTGATGTTGATAGCCACACACTGGGCACAGTCGTGCCTCTCAATCCATAAGGTATGATTCTTCAGCATGCAAGCACACGCCGTTCCACCCGTCAACGCGCACAGCAGCATGCATTTCAACAGTAATGAAGGCATGCTGAAAGTGAAGACAGTCACTCTGAAAAAACACAAGAGATGCGCTCAGGACAATGTCATTGCAACAATATAAATTTGTTAAAATTCATGCAAACCCAAACTGAAGAGAAAAACCACACACCTTGACATATGACCTCCCTGTAATTCATGAACTTACAGAGGTGTGGAAGGACGACAATATGCATCTAAGTGTGAAGAATTTGATTGTAGAGGAAATTGCTATAGTTATCCAATAAATCTGTGTTCTCTTAATAAATCTCTTTTTCAAATGAGGTGATCTTTCTCCTCCTGTGTATCCACTCAGTTCACCAACTCACCCCTGTTCCTCTCCTCTGTGAATATCTGAAGCCATCAGGGGTGTCCATCCTCTTTTATGGAAACCCTAATCCTCCCGGACTGCCCCAGTGGACTCCAGTCTGCAACATCTCTCCAGAAATCACATGTCAGTGGTCTACAATGTTTAGAGTTAATAGTGGTCTCAAAACACACATACACACAGGGATAGAGAGAACATGTGGGTCTGTTTTGAGAGAGAGTGTGTGTGTTCATTTTCACAGGTCATATTGAAGAAAATGGGCTCAACCATTTGGCATGCAGGTTGGGGTTGGGGGGAAAGTGGTTACATATTGTTACATAAATTCACTGCAGGTTGAGGATGCTGCCAGATGATATCTGTAAAAACCACAAACAACAACAAGTTATATAACTGGCCACGATCCTTAAACATGTGTGGCCGCTCAAAATGGGTCTATCTGTGCACACGTCCTCCCACCACACCCGTGTTTTGATTTCAGTCGCAAGGTGTGCCCAAAGTCCTCAAAAGTCCTTTTTAAAAGTGACATCTTGAAGTCAAATGAGTGTAGGCAAATGTACACTGTAAGAGACTTATTTAGTGGCATGAAGTCCTATTTGTGCCACTTAATGATAAGTTGATCAAATAATCAATTGACAAATCAGTAATATGAAATGTGAAAATAGAGGAAACAGATTCATCTGTCAGTGTCTTCTTAATCGGAAATGTGTAAAATAGTCAAAATTTTGATTTGATTATTAATAGTGATCTCATCTGGCTGATGCTGGGTCAGCACTCTCATGTTTCTGTCCTACCTTAGTGAAGGGCTATGCCCTCCTTATCTAAGCCATTAATGCTCTCATTATTCCCATCTGTTCCTAATGTGAGTGGCCATGTGCCCTCAGATGTATTCCCTCCCAAAGAAGTCAATAAACATGTTTACCAAACACAGCTGAGGATAAAGGGCCCATAATTCTGGTGCCCGCAGACTTGGGAACTGTGAGTTGGACAGTTATAAACAGGAATTATTATTATTATTATTATTATTATTATTTATTACATTACATTTATTTAATTTTGAAGTAGTAGTAGTGCCAATTATTGGTATATGGCCCATAATTTCTAGTGATGCTCATGGTGACCACAAACTTAGTAGTTGTGAGTTTTAGTTAGTAGTAGTAGTAGTTGTACTAGTACTTGATGTACTTCACCTGCTGCAGCTGCGTCCTTATGTTGACTCCTCGTCATCACCCGATGACTAAACTCATATTATTGAAGTGCTAAATCTTATTCTAATCATCATGTCTGAAATTGAAGTGCACACTTCATCATCCTTAGTGCAAGCAAAGGGTTAATCCCACCATCAAAATTTAAACGCACAGGTCTTGAACCTGCTCCCAGATTGATTGACAGGTCTTTTAATATATAAACTAAAACTAGACTGATGCTGGAAGTTTGTTTACATCAGTACTGTTTGTAAATACTGGAATAATTCTATTCATTTGAGGAAAAACGCAAAAAAAAATGAAGCCTTTTTTTGACTAGAAGTCAAATTCTTTAATTATCTATATTTATATATCTGCAATTTATCTTAAGAAAGCAGTTGCAAATCTATACTGAAATACATTAATTACAGTGACAGTTTAATTAGTCTACTTATACACACCACATAAAGTGATGTAGTTTGAGATGTACACTGTTTTCTGCTTCTGACCCGGCCCCTGTTTCTGTTATTCTGTGTTTGCTTTCCATTTTTTATGCTGGGTCTCAGTTACTGTGTGCAACAAACCCATCAGATAATTACAACAAAGTGGGTCGTGGACAGGTCACCAACTATCTGCCCTGACACAGATCCAGCTTTTTTTGAGATGGGTGTGTTATTATTTGCGTGAGGTTCATGAGGCAAGACGGCTATTTAAAATATGGATTAAAACATCTCCCCTGAGAATCAGTACAGTACTCAGTGGCGCACTGAAGAACATTGTGCAGAGCAGGTTACAAATCATGGTGCGATATTTTATAGGTCATACTTGAATTTAAAGACATGTATTGTTTTAGATTACAAGACGATATCTGTGTCCTGTGCCCAGAAACAATGAACAATAACTTTATTTGTCCTCAAATGGCAACTGGTTGTGCAGCAGTAAAACAGAGTTACAGGATTTAACACAAAGCACATAGACGTGTCATATAGATACAAAGTAAAAATGGGTGAAATAAAAATAAATAAATAAATAAATTATGAGTAAAACTGTAAAATCACAATAAATCATAAAATATTTCACATTTAGATCCTGAGTGGGTATATGTACTCATGTTACTGTTTTCTTGCAGAGTTTAGTTGAGATATGGTGCGGGTATGAAATAGTATTTTAAACGAATTGGATTGAATAATGGGAAAGAGTGAACGTTGTCAGGCAGGTTTGTTGTGCTGTGGTCAACTGCAGTCCCCAGCCACATGGATAGAAAGGTCCAGAATTAATTTAGGAATAGGCCAACTAAACAGGACAGGTCATCTGATAACCCTCCTGTTCAATCCTTTCCTCGTCTTCCTTATCATCATGACGTCTGCAGGTTTTAATTCTGTGTTTGTATCTTACTGTACGGGTAACTCTACACGCTCCGATCAGGCCCTGGAACTGGGTCAGACAGAAACACGAACCCCTTTTGTTTTATAGGGGCCATGCCTTGGTCATGGCCCCAGGTCAACAGGTACACCACCAACAAGTCATTGATGCTATTATGCTATTTGTATGAAAGCACAAATGTAGGCTACAATTCAATCAGAACAGTGACACACAGCTTCTGTGATCATTTGTAGGGAACAGTCTGCAGAACAAACTGTCCATCCAGGATAATAAGAGTAAAAAAAGAAAAAGACAAAGGGGTTGATAAGTGGTGATTGGGGGGCTTTTCTAAATGGCTATGTGTTCTGTATTTTATTGGTTGTTTTATTAACCAGGTACAGAGAGTAAATTTAAATTCATGGTGGACACACTGTTGTTATTGTCACCGATGCTGAATAAAGAACATAAAGTTTCAAAAAGTGGGTGGAGAGTAGTCTGAATTGGGTTCTGGAGCTGCGCCCCACCTCATTCATCGAGCTCATTTGCCAGCCGCGAGCGATTCCAAGTTAGTGAGAGACACATCCGCGGGATGACGCTGAGAAACTACGTCACCACGCTTCTTCTGCGACATCAGCTCACGTTGACCCACTATTTCTGTTCACTCGCTCACCCGAATCAGGTGATACCCTGCAAGGGTAACTATTGGCTCTTGTCTCAGACCTTCCCCGAGGTGATTGGTGGAGTGACTGGCACTCAGCATGTGACCTCTACAATGAGCTTCCGCCCACGAAAGGAAGTAGGGAGGACGCGGCGTATTAATACAGGCATATATGGGCATGAACTCTTTGTAGTGGTGCGAAAAATATCAAACTTAGTATTTTGACATCGAGGCTACCGGAAACAGAAAAAAATGCGCTGGTGGACGTCGTATAATTTCTCGCTTTCCCCTTGTTGTGTTTTAGGTATTTCTAGGTGAACAGTGACATGGACGCCCGTTGCATGCTGGGAAATAGTTTTCATTGGTCCTTCTTGAATCTTTCGTATAAACCGGAACATTTATGCATGAAACTCGTTCTTACTATCTTTATTTAAACTATAGTCAACCTTTCTCTCAATAACAATGCAATTGAAAACAAATTATTTATTCGGACCTAAAAGTTAGAAACTACAAACGTTTGAACATTTGGACGTTTCCTCGTGGTATTTTTACGCAAGGTAATATAAATATGTTTGGTCTAAAATAAATATAATAAAACAACCCAACACTTGCTTTCACAACACATACCTCCAGAATCACGCCACGTTTTAATATTTACTCTACTCTGAATTTGCTCAAATTTAACCGTTCACCGTTAAATTTGAGCATAGGACAGTCTCCTACATGCTCCCTGCTGTGACTGCATTTGACCACTAGATGGCAGACAAACACAATCTCACATTATGTTCCCACTCGTGATTTGGGATGCTGTGTGGATGCACCTTTTGATTTTTATCAGTTTGTTTTCCACAGGCAGCTGTAAACTGAACAGCATAACTCCCTCGAGCAGAAATGTTTTATAACACTCCCAGACCCCGAGGGGAAGTCGTTAAGTCAAAACTAAAATCTCAGTGGGACAGGTGTAAAATGAACATGGCGGGGCCCAGCTGTGTCCTCAGCCCACAGGTAAAGAATTTATTGTCCTTTCACATGACGGAATTCAGGCTGAATCGTCATTAAACCGCATAGCCTTTCTGAACACACACGCACACAGACAGCTCCGTAGGCGGCAGCGAACATCCTGTTTCCTTGGTCATATAATAAGAAGCCAAGGCAAGGTCCTCTTCACATGGAGAGACAGCAGCAAAGAAAGAGCAGATGTACATCTTGTTTCACTGAGGGGGGAAGGATTGTTGTGAAAGCACTGTGGACTGGTAGACTGTCACGCGTCCCAGTGAATTAATTTAGAGAATGAAGCATCTCAAAGGACAGTATGTAATAATTGGTTTTCTGTTCTGTCTCTCTCTTTGTCTCTTGAAGGATTCTTCTCACACCAGTTGCTAACACATTTGTTTTACCTGTAATAAAGCAAAGAAAGGTGACATCTCTTGAAATTGATTATACACCAGCCAGTGTTTTACGAGGATATCAAACAGATCGCCATGTTCTGTCATGCAGGGTTATTGCTACCTAAAAACAACTGTTTCAAGTGACATTTCTGGGTCCATTTTTTTTGAGTGCCCTTGGTACACCTCAGGAGGAAGAGGAAATAGTTTGACCCAAATCATCATTGATGTCCTTGAAGACACACTCTTATTAATAACCTCAGGAATCTGGAGACCACCTCTACTCTTCTCCACTCCTCCCATCTCCTACCCCTCCTCTTCCGTCGTGAACTTCCCTGTCCTAACTTTTATTCCACCTCTTTTTTCTGGTCTGTGTGCACCTTCACTTTCACTCGCACAGACCCGCAAGGCCCCCACAGGACCTCAAAATCAATCTCACAGTTCTTAAAATACTCAACCTAGTTGTGGAAAAGGGCTTACCAGTAACATGTACAGTACTCCTTCCTTTCACTGCTTCCCCGCCTTCCTCTGAGTTTCCTTGCGTTTCAGTTTTGGCCTCGGTTGCATTATTTCATTTCATTTATGTATGTGCAGACAGGCATTTTTCTTTATTTCTATTCTTCTGATTTCACCCAATACATATTGAATAATTACAAGGTACAAACAGGGTATCAGCACACCTGTGTGTCCTTTGACAACAGCAATGTCGTGAAAAAGAGGCAAACTTCGTGTGGCACTTAAACTTTGTCAAACTTGAAACAAACAAACCAAAAATGTTATAATAAACTTTAATATACACTGGAACTACACTTTAATAACAATGAAGGGGTGAACGCTATTTCACAGCTCAGTATTTAATCATCATTTTCAAGACATAAACATAACATATAAAACTAAAATCTATTTTGAGGCTATAGCTGTAAAGGCACACCCTTCTTTCCAGGCTAAGCCTAATGGTTTCTTCACCAGCAACAACAATAAAGTAAAAAAACAAACATTAAAACTATATTGATAATAGTACGTACTCCGTAATTGAATGTATATGAGTAAAAGATGACTCATGTATATGTGAAAGCCTGCCTTTTAACTGAAAGGGGAAGGAAATGAAGGTTGTTGGCGCTCCGTAATTGGTGACCCCTGTCTCAGTAGGCTGTGACCCCCAGACAGCTGAAGAAATATCATCGATCACCCACGATAAGAATAGCACCGGGAAGCTGGCCTGTTGCCAACAGTGAAAACATCTCCTCCTCACTAGTTTGGGTAATTAACGACAGCGTTCACAGCAATGCATCCAGCTGAAACCTCAAACAATCCCTGCCCCTGCCTGTTACAACCTTTAACTAATGAGTTCTCCTGCCATTTAAGCTGCCACTATGAGAGAGAGAAAAAAATTTGGAAAACTATAGCGTGACCCAGGTCTGATCTAAAAGGCACATTTAATGAAATACAATCCACTGAAGTCGTGTTTCATTCCTTTGTGTTCTTTTTTTGTCTTCTCATGCTAATTCCATTATGTCTGGTGAAATTGTTTTCAAACTGCTATTGATTTTAAAAGGTATGCAAATGTTTTCCCAACCCAGTGCTGAAGTCAAGGAGGCATTGCCCGCCCTACATTACAACTCAAATATAGCTGCACCAATTAAGGCCAACTCTCCTATGCTACATTAAGCATGTGGGAGAAATCATTCTATATTACTGTATTATTTATCCCTTAATGTCGGCCTGTCCAGGCACGTAACTTGTCAGTGGATGAAATCAGCTGGAATTTCAGTGAGGTGAATTTTATTCTGCATAGATGTACATTTTTGCCTTTAGTGGTGAAAAAATAAATGGATCAGGGGGATTGTAGGAATAAATAATCAGTCTGTCTTTCTTTTTCTTTATTCTATTCCTCCTCTTTCTTCCCTCACTATAGTTGTCAGAGGAGGAGGAGTGAAGTAATTACAACCTGCCTCCCACACTGGCCTGTAGCCCAACGAGGAGGGCCAGAGTTGGGCCGCAAAAATAGAAGAAGAACCTGAAAAGAAAGATGTGTTAAGAGACAGACTGAGGAAAAACATGGGAGATAAAGAGGAAGAAGAGATAGCAGGGAGGAAGAAAAAATCAAGAGGAGAGTGGCAGAGCGAGGGAGGCTGATGAGTGACAGAACGATGCAGAAGAGGGCAGGCAAGATGAAAGGATAGGGGGTGAGCAGGATGGCAGAGGGAGAAAGGGAGGGTAAGCTTCCGACAAAAGGAAGTGGGAGACAATCCAGTAAAACACATGGTGAGTGAGTGCATTTGTGTATGTGTGTGTGCATGTATTCCTGCACATGTTTGAGCAACAACGTGGTAAGGGAGTGCAAGCAGTAGATGGTCACAGCCCTAATAGCATTATATTACTTGATGCCAAAATTTGAAATATACTCTAGAAGGCTAGATTGCAGGCTGTTAGAGATTTCATTCTAAATTAAGCCTGTAAGGAGAAAATTTGCATGTAAATCCATGTACCGAACCATTACTCTATGTATGCACAACAATTAGAAGCATTTAAATCAGAGTTAAGACAACTGAGTGGGTGCCACGGTAGCTCATAAAGATGAGCGCGCACACACACACTCACACACACACACACACACACACACACAGTGAGTCAGGATGATAATTATTAAAATACATCAATTGTTTTTCAACCTCTATTCAAGCCAATAATAGCCGAGATGTATCTAGACTGACAAACGTGCGGACACATGCAAACACACACACACACACTCACCGTGTTAAAGCCAAGTGTGACAGAAAGGGAGAGCAGAAAAAGAAAAGGAATGGAGATAAAACAGTGTGAGTTGATAGAGAGAGAGAGAGAGAGAGAGAGAGAGAGAGAGAGAGAGAGAGAGGGGAAGCAGAATGTGACAAAGTGAGTGAAGGAGAGCCAGAGCTCTGAGCCCTCCTCCTAGATGGCTGCCGGCCTTGAAGCCTGCCGGCTCCGAATGGCACATTTGGCACAGGGATGTTTGCTCTGAGTCCTCAAAGCTACAATGCATTTTACTTTTATCCCAACAGCTGCGCTTTCTGCTTCACTTTAATGGCACAATTTAGTTGACCTCTTCTCTCTGTCGCGCTACAAAAAACGGGCTTTGTCCAGCATGTTTAACAGCGAGGGTGTTTTCTAGCTTTGTCTTGATGCACTTGTGGAGGTGATGGTCAGTGCTTATTATTACAGTGACTCACAATGATGATTCATAATGAAACATAATGGTCATCTCACACCTCTGTGCCTGCCAGTTAGGAGTTCTGCACTGACGCTCTCTTGGCCACATCTGATCCTACCAGGTTGTTCAGAAGACTTGATACCGCCAGTGTCATCAGCAACGTCCACTAGTTGATGGCTGCGCATGTTATTTGATCATTCAGATACCAGTGGTCGAAGGTAACTTAGCACATTTACTCAGGTACACTTGTAGTTTACTTTATACTGCTACTCCACTACAATTCAAAGGAAAATATTGTACTTTTTAGTGTATAAAGTATAACACATTGTTAAAAATTGAATTAATGGGTTCTAAACTTTTTGACTCTTTTGACAAAAAATGTCCCCTCCAAACTTCTCACATGATTTCATTTAAACAACTCTTTGAGGTAAACATTTATAGTATCTTACAAAACATATTCAGTCCAAAGTTCAAAAAATGAATACAAATCTGTGTCAGGACTTTAAGATTTGAAGTGAGTATTTTTTTAATTGTGGCATTTTTACCCCGCCCAGGAGGCGGCACACAACAACAGTTGCCGTCCAATACAACCACCTTGGCCCTGCATATAGTTGTGAAGCTTAAATATAGTGTTGTTTTAAGAGTCATAATTCAACATTATGAATTAACTCAACCACCCGTACATACATGGTGAGCGAGTTTATTATTATTATTATTATTATTATGAGTTTAAAACCTCATAATTTGCCTAAACATGCACTGTAATGATGGGTGCAAAAGCACCAGATACCTTCACTGATGAGACTTCAAGCTGATATTTCTATTATTCCTGTTTCCTAGTGTCAAACACACACACACACATACACACACACAAACCTTTGTATGAATGTATTTTCAGCAAATGGAAGCTGCAGCAGACTCAAGGTCTCTTATGAATGTCTGTGGGGAAAAAAACCTGTAAGCACCTGGACAAAAAGGCAAAACCATAATGCCAAACAGTGTTTGTGTGTGTGTGTGTGTGTGTGTGTGTGTGTGTGTGTGTGTGTGTGTGTACAGCTATCTTTGTGAGAACCAATTTGAGTTTTAGACCTTGGGAGTGAGGACATTTTGACCGGTCCTCACTTTTGGACAGGGCTGTTTGAGAACCTAGTTAGAATTAGGTTTAGGTTAGGGTTAAGGTAAGGGTTGGGGTTAGATATTACGTTGTGATGGTAAAGGTTAGAGTTATGGTTTGGGCCAGGGAAAGCATTATGTCAATGAGGGACCTCACAAGTATAGAAGTATAAGGTTGTTTGTGTGCGTGTGTGTGTTTGTGTCAGACTTGGTAGAAGGCTGCTCGAACAGAAAAGAGATATCTGTTGCCTCTGCATCAAACTCAACTTTCAGCTCTCTGTAACACACACTAGCTCTCACCTCTCTCTCTCTCTCTCTCTCTCTCTCCCTACACACTCACTCACACACACACACACACACACACACACACAATCAACTAACAAGCATGTGCACAGGCATGCAACCTCACAAACACACAAACCTCACAGACACATAGAAACCCAGTAGTTAGTTCCTGCGTCATTACAGTAGCCATCTGTCAGCATGCAGGCACACATACACCGACTTGGCTGTGTTTATGCATCCACTACACACACACACACACATACACACACAGGGCTGCATGCAGTCACATTGCATATGCACAAGTGCTCACATTTCACCCAGGAAATATCTCGCCCTGGTGACCCTCTCTGCCCTGCTCGCCCTGCTAGTAGTCTGATGGATTTTACATGACGCATTAGATTTACTTGGATCAATCGAAGAGGTGAAAGGTTTCCTCTCCCTACTTCTCTCATTCCTCGCTCTCTTTCTCTCTCCTTCCCTCATGTCTTCCTCTCCATCCCTACCCACATGAATCTGTCTGTTTGCCTGTGTCTGCCAAAGGCTGATGTCATTGTCCACCAGCGTGCCTCCAGCGTGTGAGATGAAATGATGAATGTTGAGGTATAATCCCATGGTTTAATCCCGACCACTGCCAATCCTCTGCCTGCACACACCGGACAGCCGGAGCAACTCTTCTGGCAGACAGACAGACACTTTTGTTTAGCCATAAAAAAAGATAATAATAAAAAAACATGCAGGATTTGGAGGGGGTGGAGGACACCCATTTTTGGGCCTCCAGCAGCCTTTAATAATGATCTCACATTATTCAAAGATGCCCACCTGCTAGGCACAGAGAGAGGGAGAGAGAGGGGGAGAGAGAGAGATGAAAGATTATTTATTTCTCATGGGTGGGAGACAGTGAGTGAGTGAGAGTGAGTGAGAGTGAGTGGGAGGGAGGGCGGCAGTCAGAAACAAGCAAACTAATTCTCACCGAAGAACAGACAGTCGTGCCAGAGCAGGAGCTGCGGTTAGTTCACCTCTCTGACGCTCTTTGCACATCAACAAAGAAACGTTATCAGTTAGTTTTGTTTTTTTGGCTGCCTCCAGGTACCAAGTAGGACCAGAGAGTTTCCATTTTGGATAGAGGGGCTGCAAAACGCACGCACCCACACTTCTCCAAGCCGCGACAACTCAAGGTAAGGCACGCTGCCCGCTCAAAGCGTGGTGAATTCATTTCGCTTTAACAACTCGATTTAATCCCTGCCGGCGGCAGAGAGCGGTCGATGAGGAGATAACAGGGATGTTTTCCGCCGTGCTGCTTCTGCCGATGATGATGATGATGATGTTGCGCGCTGTGCGGACGCCGCGCGTAAAACAGCTGCAGTGAAAAATGTCCCAACTGACGCGGAGAGAGCTGGAAAAAAGTGTCTGGCTGCTCGTCGTGCCAACATAAAGTTAAAGGAGATACAGTCGGTTACATGTAGCAACTGACTTGTTGGATTTTGTAGCGTTTACACATGACTGTAGGGTCTCTGCGCCTAACGAGAACCGATTGTAACGAACTTACTGCACTTTTTTGGTGTTTTTATCCATATTGTAGCCTAAACAGTGATTTTTCCAATATTACTATCATGTCCAGCCTTTCTGCGCAGCATTACAGTAAAAAGATGGTTTTATGAGGGCAGTCACTCACTCTTAACTTTAACTTTTAAAGCTCCTCGCCAAAGAGTCATTTTACAATTACAGTTGGTCCACAGTCATTAGGACGTCTCCCAACAGAGTTATTGGCGGTTTCTGTAATAGTTTTCAAAGAGTCCTCTTTGAAGCAAAAAGCAAAAGCAAGGCGTTCACATTTCCCTCCTCACACCTTCTCCCTTCACTGCCAGATTCTGTGAAGCTGCATCCAGCTTTAGCTTTTTTTCCCCAGTTATTCACTTGTTAATTATGCATTAAACAGCGCAGAAGCACCAGCCACTTTACTTTCTCCATACTAGGTCAGCATATTGACTGCAGGCTTATATTGAGTCAAGGCCAATGCTATTAGGTTTTAAGTGGGTTTTGAAATAACTGATTACACAGTGAGCTCAGATGTCGAAAGAGGGGCTTCAGAAAGGTTTGCTGTTTATGTATGGGCTGTACAGTGTGTTTAGAGCATTGCATTAGTGGTAGATCAGCAGAAAAGTAGCAGCAGAGGTACATGTACAGTTTGAATCATTTTATGCAAACATATTAAAACTATTTATTAAAGCCGCGGCGGATAGTATATCATATTTCATTTTTGCATTGAAAGCAGAGTCCACCCCCTACTGGCCTCATTAACTTGCTTTATATGAGCTTGAGCAATTTGATAAACAAGGAGAGCAGAAGAGAGGAGAGAGGAGAGAAAAAACATCACAGAAAATCTAGTGTAGGCTACTACACTACTGCACCCCAGAGAGAGACTAAAGGAGGCTGCTGAACCAAGAAAGCGAACAAAGTGGCCAAGGAGAAGAGGCTGGGGATGACACAAGCGGGGTAGGCGAGAGGGAAAAAAAGTGAAAAAATGGTGGTTGCTCACATATTCATCTCATTTGACTTGTTAGAGCTGCTCTGTATTTCCCACCACAGTCGCTTTTAGCCTTTGGATGGGGAAGAAAAGCTTGCTCTGGTTTTATGTAACAGGGTGTGAAGAACCTTCTACCAGACAACATTGCAGGTGCCGCATCTCTCACATTTTACACCTGTCTGCTGAAGCTGCCAGCTATGTATATGCAGCTATAATACGCACCATCGCACAATGGTTTCAAGCAGACCTGTCCATCTGTGTATTACTTGTGTCTCTTTATCCATCTATCCATCTACCTCCTTCTTCTTAGCCACTGTCCTATAAGCCAACCTGTAAGCTGCAATGTTTTATGTTTGAACTCATCTCTCGAGACCTCATTTAGAGTTTGTGGAAAGGCTGCAGCCTAAAGGACAAAAGGCTTTCACATCAACGGTCAGCTTTTTCATTGTGTACTGTACTGTTCATGGCAAAAAAAAGAAGAAAATCTGCTATCCTTAACTTTCACTGGACAACCCAACACACCACGGACATAAACAAACAAAGGTGGTTTCAGTGATATACTATGTACATGTGTGTGCATGTACTTTTTTGCAGTCACCAACTTTATAAGTTATAACCTTCATCCGCACAGTTGAGCCAGCTGCCTTTTAAAAGTCTGGGATTCATTCTCAGAGATTTTCAGCTGGCTGACCAGTGATGTGCACTCACTAGTCAGAAACATTTGGAGGACGAAGTGTATCAGCAGGGTATTAACGGACAGAGGGACAGATTTGTAAATAATCTTACAGTAAAATAATAACCCTAGCTGTAACTATTTTGTAAGATCTGCGTGATTGGTCGCATGTAGTTTTATGTAACATATAATTGTTGTTGGGCAAACATTTGAGTCACAATCTGAAATTTGCTTGCTTTTGACCTGCTTTTACATCCATCAAGCCTTTTGTGATTTGGTAACGACTGTTTGGTTATTAATTAGGGAGAATTAAATTAGGGAGAAAGTTACAAATCCAGGTGCGGAACCACAAAATGTTTAGATTTTAGGCACTTTATGAACATTTACTTTTTTGAATGAGTTAAATCTGGAACTGCATGCATCACATGATTGTTTATAACTACGTGTATTTTCAGCAGATGAAAATGCAGATAAAAAGCATTTTCCAACATTTTCGACTATTAGAATAACACATTTATAGGAGCTGAAGCTTTGGTGAAAGCATTCACTCTCTAGGTTCTGATTGGTTATGCTGTTGAACAAGTTGAGCATCAGTGACTTGCTTGTCAGTTTTACACAGTTTTAATTTACCAGCAGGGTGGATTTAAATAGGAAAATGCTGACACGGTTTTATGGTCATATAATCAAAGATCTATAAGCGTCTGAGTGTTCACATTTCCATGGTTTCAACTCAATTAACTGGAAGAGTGAGTTTTGACTGCTTACACAAGCCTCTCAACATCACTTCTATTGATTACCAAACAGTTCATCAAGGGTGATGAATGTAGTTATTACAACACTGATCCAATACAAATAAGCTTCAAGTAATGCCTCTAGGATGGGAAAGCAAAAGAAAGCATGAGGATGGTAGGGACAAGTGATGCTCATGTGTACAGTAACATTGGTGGTATCGATCAGCCCACATATTTCTCTGAGTTGACTCACTGCAGTCTGAACTGAGAGGGTGAAGGAAATGTACTATTTAAAAGATCCAAAGAAAAACCTGAAATATAAAAAACTTCAATATTGCTTATTGATAGGATTGGTCAATGCTGGAGAGACAGAGCACAGCATGTCCGGTCCTGGCCTAGCGGATAAAAGCCATTTGTACAGATTTATGATTTCATCAATAGGAAACCTAATACCAGGTTTGTGTAGATGCTGGTGCAATGCGGGCATCAATATTCCATTATAATGTAATGGTATATCATAATAGCTGATAACAGTGGATGTAGTAAATGCCCTCTGATTCTTGTGTGGTTGAATGTGAATGTTTCCCACTGAGATTCTGCAGCTGAGACACAGTCCCAGGCTTTGCTGCAATCTGCACCACCATGTCCACAGCCACCAAGATATTCCATCACAGCAGCCAGCATAGGTTACAGATGGTGGCTGTAGGAGATTAAGAGGTGCATCGATCCATCAACATGACTTTTCGAACCCTCTGTGTAATGTGACACAGTGTTCACTCCCTGCCACTACATTTGGCGGCCGGTAATGATCCCTATGTGCCCCGGGGGCATGGAGGTAACGCTGTTGTTTATGAGGATTTGGCAAGCATCGGCCCAGCTGAAAAAAATTAAGGCGAGGAAGGAGAGGAAGAACAGGCACACAAAAGTAGTGGTTTGACAGCCAGCAGTGCCAAGATAAAAAAAAATCTAAGCAAAAACCACTTCTTGTTTATTTCTGCACACATGCCACCTATGTTACATAAGGATGAGCTTCAGGATAAACTGCACACACAGCACAACATATGTTTGTTTTTTTCCCTTAAATGAGTTTGGTGCCAGAGGTTTCTCATGTCCTGCCCTCCTTGCTCATCTTCTGCCTTCTTGCTCTCACACACTCCCATCTCATCTGCTGCCTGTCTCCTCCAGCTGAGCCTTCTGTCCCCTACTGAACCCCCAATCTATCTATATATCTAGATCTAGTGTATAATCTGTGTTATAATTTGTGCAGTGGAGGTTTACATCCATGGGCGTAATGCAAGAACATTTTCATATTTTTATCAAAAAGGTGCAGTCAGGAAAATATGACTCTTTCATTGGCAAATGTGTTTCACTTAAGATTCTCAAGCATAGTGCTCATTAGGTAACTAATATAGTAGTTTGGAGATAAGACCTGTTTATGTGTGCATGTTCTATGTGTTACAACATATTACACTGTCCACGTATTACTATTTTGAAGTACAACTGACTCGGTTGAGGTGGCACCACACTACCTGAGGTATTAGTAAAATGAGCGTTAAGTACATTCAAAGTTTCATGTATTTAATTTCCTCCACTGATTGTTGTGCATCGTGTAAAGAGCCAAAAACGTTACTTACTCATACTTTTCATGAGATTGGCTTGTTTATGATATAATTCACCAGATGATCATAACTTCAGAGGGATGTCGCAAATTACTTGCATGAACATAAATATGAGCTGTTTGGTAATGAGCATGTGCATAGCCAAATTAGAAATGTAAATTAAATAATACAATGAAGCTAACTAGCTACTAGCTAACTAGCTAGTAGCAGTTAGTAGTAGCACTCACTGGCAGTAGTGAGTTTCATGGATTGTTAAGTGAATAAAACAATCAACTCGTAAAAAAAAAAAACAGCAGGCAGTTGACTTCTGGGTAAGCTATTGCAAGACTTTTTAAAATCTAACTTTAGTAATTAATTGAAGATCTAAGTGGTAAGCTGCTAACTCGCGGCAATTAGCAGAATTAACACAGTAGCCTATACGTCCAATGTTCTGTTTGACCTACCCAAAAAAGTAGCCATTATTTGGTTGTATTGTGACTGGAGGCTATACAATATTGTGTTGTACATTTGTAAGCCAAATTCTTGGTTGTTGGACTTTCCCAGTATTACATAAAACAATATTACAGTTGAAGCTATAAAAACTACAAAACATTTACAATGGCAGGGATCCCAGAACGAGGGCACTGCCAACATTTTATCAATTGATCTCTGGGCCAGGGATGTGTTCACCAAATTTCCGCCAAATTCATTTGTAACTTTTTGAAATATTTTGCAGACATAGAGACAAAGACGGGAGAACACATACACCAACCAACTTCACTGGCAGAGGTAATGAAAGAACTTGTGTTACTACACTAACATGCAGAGACATCAGCAGCTCTCTCTCACACAAACACAAACATACACACACACACACACACACACACACCGTAAATGTGTTTTTTAATTTGTACTGTTGCGGTGGAACAATAAAATACCAGAGCCCAACTGTAGAGAAACCACAAACAAACTCTGATTAAAGCAATGAATCAAATCCTACCAATGAGCTATCTTGGAAACCATCTGACGAGGGTCTCCCGCTGTAGCCAGCAGATATCCGGATAATGGATAACGGATATCTGGGCCAAAGCTTCCTCTTCCGTGCGCCGGTCATTGTATAGAGTCAGATTAGCATTCTCGGAACCCATCGGCTATCATCTGATGATTGACGATTTGAATGCAGGTACATTTTTAAAAAGCTAGTAAAAAGCTAATCTCTAGCATTCTGAGACTGATAAAAAGCTAAATCGTCATCATACAACAGCCAGTAGGTTCCAAGATTGCATTTCATCCAATGCGTTCTTTTGCTCTCCACACGGATCGTTTGCCTGCATGCAACCAAAGCCGTGGTGGTCGTGACATGATCGGTCAAAACTACCCCGACTACAAACAAAAACCAGAATGCCTCTGATACCAAAATCTTGTCCCTTGCCTACAGATTCTGCGTTCATATGCAGATATCTCTTTATAGAGATAAACCAATGGGTAACAAGCAACATGTGCCAACACAACACAGTAAGGGAGGACTTAAACTCCTCTTCATGAAACCTTAACTATCACAGCTCAACATCAGGCCAGGGTAAGATGGTTGTTCACAAAGCATTGCATGAACATAAAAACAGACACAACTTACTGTAATGTAAAGATAGAGACTCACAGCTCTACGTGGTATTAAGCAAATACATTAAGTTTCATTTTTATGCAAACTAATGTTTTGTTTTAGAGAGGGTTGACGGAGAAAGCAAATGTCAACAAAATCCCCACAATATTGCTGTCTTTCCACTTGAAAGGTTGTAGCACAAGAAACAAATAACAGTGCAAGACTTTTTCCATTTTTCTTGTGGTTCGGTGTTCAGACATATGTAGCTTCATTTTACATTCATGAAGTCTGTTCATTTCGCCCCAGGTGATCGCAAAACACACCTAATTTACACAGAATTGTTTTTCAGCGTTTCAAAAGTTCACATAAAATTACCTTGACAGCTGGATAAGAAAACACAGCCATTGATTGCTGACCTTTACTCAGTGGTGTCTGACTTCTGCTCCAAAACTTACCGAGTAGAAGAGTTGAAGAGACCTGAGAGATTCTTCCAAGGAGTTTGGAGGCAGCTTAACCACACAGATAAAAAGATGTGTTTTTCTGCACCTTGTTGTAGGAGAGGAGTATTCAAGGCCTTGTAAATACATATGTGGGGAGAATTAATGAATTACTAATGAGTTATCCTATCCCCATGGCTCTCTAGTGTTAGAGGAAAGAGAGAGAGAATGGAAGCGACAGGAGAAACAGAGAGGGGATAGAAAGAAAAGATAGGTTAGAGGGAAAAAGAGCAATGGAGATCGAGAGACAGAGAGAGTACTTCATTAAAGTGGCATTCATTACCAGAGCCTGTATATGCTGTCCTCTCTGTCTCGATGTCATCATCTGTCATTTCTCCGTCTCCTCTCCATCTCTTTTTTCCCTTTCCACTTTTCTTGATGCTTCATCTCTTAGCGTCTGCTTTCTCTTTCCTCTCAGGCCATCTCTCACTTCCCTGTGCCTCAGTCTTGTCATTTTTTTCTCCACCTCCCCTTATTTATTGCTGTCATTAGACTGCTGTGTGAATGACTGCAGTGGCCTTTTGTTAGAGAGGAATTAAGAACCAGAGAGAGGAAAACCATCCTGGTGCAGATTCCTTCCTCCAAATAGCCCTCTGGAGACCAAGTAGTACACTCCATACTCCACCTGGCCCAATTTCACATGATCTGAGTCCACTCACCTGTTAATTGGGATTTTTCCTCATGCTGGTCCAGACTGAGCAGAGCTAAAGTCGGAGCACTTGGCTGTCCTGGCTCACCGTTTCTTTGAGTTCAGCAAAAAAAAAAAGTGTGGAAACTGGGCTAGAATCTGGGCCAGCAGACAGTAGCTAGGACACAGATCAGAAAATGATGTAAAGGATCCAAATCAAATATTGTACACATAGCTGAGTGTGGTCCTGCTTGCTGATGTAACAAATAGATAAAAAATAGAAGGACAAAAGTAATTATAACTTAACTACCAATGCTATCATTATGAGCAGCAGTCGCTTATTGCTTGCTCGTTATATTTGTCTTTGGGATTTATCATTTGTTCTTCCTCCACTAGTTCCGGCTACATCACCCCTTACGTAACACCCCAAGCTGTTGTAAAGATGGATCCAACAAGCCACTGCTTTATCAGTCCTTCAACTGTGGCTCCCCATCCGATCATAACGATGGCTGCCAAAACTACTACCCCTCATCTTCTGCTAGCCGTTCCCCTGAATAGCGATATAGCTGAGGCAAGCTAAGGACAGCTGCTGCACAGCACTTTTTAATTGAAAACAATTATGGTAGGGACTTTGCACCAGAGGGAATGGTAGTGTAGAGGGAGACAGATACAGCCAATTAAACATACTGGGAAAATAAAATATAAGGTACATTTGAAATTTTTTTTTTTTTTTTTTGCTTCATTGTACCAGCAGGGAAGTGCTAAGTGTCAAGTGTCTCCACTTTCTCCACTTTGGTTGAATGCATGGATGGACTCAAGAGAGGAATATAGTTTTTACTTTCGCGATGCTGCTTCAAGAAGCAAAGACAGAAATAGTACTCAGGAAGAGTTTCTGGGCTGTAGAGAGTTCAGCAGCTAAAGCTCTCTGTCCGCTCTATAGCAAAGACAACCACAGAGAGGAGGGGGGGGGGGGGGGGGGGGGAGAAAAAGAGGTCAGAACTGATCCGGATTTATTGGCTCAGCTGGTCATAAAGGAGGCTTTATCCTCACATTGCATTATGCAAGCCAAGATCTCTGCTAGCTACAGGTGAAAGATGACTGCTCTGCAGACACAGATTCTCTCAGTCTCTCTGTCTCTCTCTCATCTTCCTCCTCCCTCCCTCCTCTCTATGTATATTTCTCTCTCTCGCTCAGGATGGATGAGTTTAATACCGAGGTGGTTAGAAACAAAGGCAGATTTCCTTACTGAAGTGCATTCTTTACTCTGTCTGACTCGCGGAATAAAAATCAAGCCTCTCCTCCTCGTCCTCCTCTGATCCGGCAGCATCTCCTCCATTTCCTCAAGCTTTGGCCTTTGCCTTTTCTTTACTTTCCCTCTTCTTCTTCTGCTCTCTCTTTCTCACTCTGTGCCGTTGCAGAGGCATCCCATTGAATGCGTAAATGCATCTATAAGAGACAAGCAGATTTTCAAAGGTATTTCCTTAATGGATATGCTCAGCCTCAATGTCTTTCACTCATTCCTTCCTCTCATTCTCTAACTTCAAGCCAGATGCTCGTACAAACTGTACAGACCGGGCCTGGGTATCCAGGTAGGATCTAAAAAAAACACAGTCTTCTCTGAAAATCCTGTCTTTCAAGAAAGGACCAAAATAGAACTACTATCTGGTGCAGCACTGGATGTTGGTGTTTCTCATTCATGAAGCACAAACTCATAAGTTTACAGTTTCATCTACAACAAATTGGCAACATCCACCCTCAATAATTTGCCCCCTAACCTCCAAATGCAGCATGCGTTGTTTGTGCTCTTATCACAGTAAAATTACATTTATTCATGAAAATATACACTGACTACACATTAGTATGCACTACTAGTTGAGTAATTGAATATATCAGCAAGCTTGATGGATAACCCGCTCACAAAATTCAAAAGCTCTTAGAAATAGTGACAGGTGGTCTTTATGCTTGCCTCTGGAGAAGTTGGGAAACAAGAGTCAGTGGGGGAGCAGGGTTGTGTGGGGTTGGAGGAGATAACCATTCCAGACTACCTCATCAAAAAAAGAGCAAGAAAAGCAATAGCAAAGGAAAAAATGTCGAGAAAAGCAGCTAAATAGGAGAAAAGCGAGAGCATGCTCTGCCTTTGCTCTGACCTGGTTCCAGTAAATCCGCCTACTTTACACGATGAACATTACCTCCACACTGTATTTATAGAGCCTTTTGGTGTGTGGTTTTGTGTGTAAGCCGGTGTGTATATGAATGTGATTTTTTTTATTTTTTTTTATGTGTGGCCGTGATTGTAGAGTAAATTCAGTTAGTCTATGTCATATAGGGGCAGGGGGTCTGATAGCACAGTTTAAGCAAAAAAAAAGGACCCATGTTTAAACCCCTGTTTTTGTATGACACAGTCCGTTTGATAACCACGAGATGCTCGTTCCAAGAACGCCCTAAATTGAAATGACTCTCCTGAAACACAATGTCAGTCATTCACTCCACAATAGATCATTATTGCTAACAAAATCTTATTGAGCTTTAAAGAGAGGGAATGCTCTGGGACATGCTGGCTTGAGTGACGGGCACCTTGAGCGGCATTCAGACCGACTTGTCTGTACAAAATTCTGTGCCAATCCATCTAATAGTTGCTGAGATACTTCAGACCCAAGCAAAGTTACTGACCGGCTAACTGACATTGCTACGCTGCAAATTAGTATTTTCTCGCTTGAGGACTTTAAGCCGTAAAACCAAATCTGGGCTTTGAGACAGTGAAGACACCATTCCATTACTCAACTGTTGAACTCATTGCATATGCTCTTTTGACTCCCAAAGCAATGGGGCCAGTGAAAAGACCAATTCATCTTATTATTAGACTGCTTCCTCCTCTACTAAAATGGTAACCCAGTTGGAAATTCTACATAAGCTCACCTCCAGAAAGCTCCACAGGTATACTGGATGCTATAAGGTGTGAGCAGTATACCCACACACGGTTTAAAAATAGAGAAGAGGGCCCTGACAGTCCTACACGAAGCTTCACAGCAGAGACCTCACTGTTGAAATGGTCTCTAGCCTTATGACTCTTATCCAAAACTTCAATCACTTTTCCTTTCTCCTCCTCTTCTCTGCTCCTCCTCCTTTCTCTTCCTCTCTCCTCTCTCTCCAGGGAGGGGATTTTGCTTCTATAAGTCTTCTATCACACTGAATATTTCACAAAAGCACTTTTTTTTCCCTCCTGGCACACACACACACACACACTGCTGATTTTCTCACGGAAGTGTTCTCACTTTCATTCCCTCTCGCTTTTCACAACTGTCACCTTCCATGCTTTGTCTCCATCTTTCGTTCTTCCTTTTCCTTGTCATCTTCGTCTCAATCTTATTTTCTCCTCTGAATGTTCCTCTTTGTCTGGCACCAGTGCTCACTCGTCTTTCCTCGTCACTTTGCTCTCTCCGTCTCACTTGCACTCACCCTAAATCAAACCTCTTTGCTCCTTCCTCTCTCATCTAACTCTCCCACATTTACTTTCTTACATCCCTTTTATGACTATTCCAGGAATGCATTTGAAATGTATAGGCCTTGAAAGGATTTAGTAGTTTATAATCAATACTCTCTCTTCGGCCTCTGTGCTAACCTCCTGCTTTGTTTAGTTACAATGCAGCCTATACTGACAAAAGTAAAGTGTACACAGTCAGACACGTTCTCCCAAGCAATTTTCTCAGCTGATGTAACTTTTCATATGGGTACATTTCTGCTGTTAAATGAGTCATTGCATCAATGAAGATAGGGATAGGAATTTTACTCATCTATGAATTATTTATGTGGCATGCAGGATAACTCTATTTTATAGCCTTAGTGTTTGTGTGTGTGCGTCCTGTTGATTCAGCCCCTAGAGTTTTAATAATGTGCTTATTTGCCTCGAGTATTAGATTCTTCATCTTATCATCTCATCTCTGAGGCATCTCATACAGAAAACAGGTGTCATTCAGACCGCAATGACTGGACTGCCATTTCCCATTCATCATGTTTCTCTTATTGTGATGACATTCATACAAGTCAGATGTTTGATATTTGGAATACAATGGACACATTTGAAAGGAAGTCCTATCAGAGGGCCTGGTTAATATTTCATACATAGAGATGCTACACAACAGCATACTGTTAAATGACACCAAAGCCCAGAGTGTACAGGCGCCTGCAGTAGCCTTGGGCTAATTACACTCGCTGTGCACCTCCTGAACATGTAAGACTGAATGAGGACTGCCACAGTCAGCCACAGTTTCTTTTGTTTTTTTGTCCATTTGAGAGCAATCAGAGACGCAGGCTATCTGGAGTATACCCACCAAGCAGCATCGATACTTTCGTATTTCTCTGAAGTGAAGTCTTAGAGTAATGGCTACAATACCTCCACATTTTGACATGATGATCTGCATTAACACTGAAAGCTTCCTCCATATACAGTATATGGAGGATGGATTTGAACTCTGATGTAACAAATGTACAGATACAAAATTTGCAGAATTGTTTGTTTTGTTATATGGAACTAAACTCTTAAAAAAAAACAGATTTCATAAAGTAAGAGGACCAGTGGCCACAAGTTGAAACTAACCAACAGGGATATGATGACGATAAGAGTGATAAAAAACAAATACTGCAAAATTGCCTGCAATATAATATGACCCAGACCCACCCTTGTGGCAGTGTTTGCAATGGCGATTTACAGTAGTTACTTCAAAGTAAAAGCCTTTTTAACGTGTGTTTACATTGTTTAACTGGCCTGTGAAAGTGAAGCCGATGTCCATAGTTGTCTGTATTGTCACCTATATCATTTGGTGAAATCAGAACCTAAATACCTCCTGATATCAGTTCACCACAATGTTCAAAGCAGTTTTGATATGATTTTTTTTTTCTCCGAGCTATAATGTCATCTTGTGAAGGTCTTCTCACCTCAGACTGACGTTAACTTCCACTCGTCACTCGTCTTGCGTTACTGTCTGCAACAGATTGAACTTGGCTCTCTGGATGAAGGGTTTGGAAATTGGAATCATTGATAGGGAGCAGCCGTGAGTTGACCACTAGAGCAAAACAGTGGTTGGAAAGTAATTCTGTGACCTGTGTGTGTGTTTGTGTAGGTGTGTGGGGAGCTGCCATCTGTGTGTCATTACATGCGTATGCTGCTGACATGCCCAAACTGGATCATGCATTATTCCATCGTCCTCCTCTTCCTTACTGCTCCATCTCTCTCTTTTCTGTCTTTATCGCCATTTTTTTGTCCCTTCTCTTGACCTTCCCTCTCGCTGTCTCTCCCACTCTAACTTTCCCATGAGACCAAATGACCTCATTTTCATCTTAAGACTCGTGCTTGAGCAGGCTTGTTCTCATCACGTACACAAACATGCACACATGCAGAGGTGCTGGTGCAGAAGTAGCACGATTTTTTCGGCAGTAAGGTGCATATTATGAATATCTCTCTAAATGCCTCTAATGTAACAAAAGTGTGACTTTTGCTCAGACTCTTTCTGCTTGACACCCCGGCAGCCTTCAGTAATCTGATAGGATTTATATACTATAACTATTTCTATATGTAACATCTACATGTGTGTACAATCTTAACAGCTGTGTCCTTGGTCCCTGTGATGCTTATGCTTCCCTTTTTTATAGCAGAAGTGTGTCTGCACGTGTGTGTGTGTGTGTGTGTGTGTGTGTGTGTTTATGCGTGCGTGTGTGAGGAAGAAGCCTTCAGGGTTCAGATTACTGCAGATGTGACACAGTAAATCAGAAAAGACCACCTCTCACAAACCGACAATCTAAAACCTCACATAGCAAATCTGTCCCTTATACCCCTGAACCTCAAAGGCAACTCATGGGAAGATTTTAATGAGCAGCTAAATTATGCTGAAAGGAAAAAAAGAACAGATGTATTATGTTGAGG
Organism: Enoplosus armatus; assembly: GCF_043641665.1. Taxonomy (NCBI): domain Eukaryota; kingdom Metazoa; phylum Chordata; class Actinopteri; order Centrarchiformes; family Enoplosidae; genus Enoplosus; species Enoplosus armatus. The sequence goes on from NC_092187.1 coordinate 14,324,357, forward strand.
TTGTTTCAGGTTAAAATACACTAATCCTTTGAAAATTAAATTATCTGTCAGCCTTGAGTTCAAACTCAATCTGGAGAGAAGACGTTTCATGTATATGGGTTTCCAGAGGTGAATTAGTGACTGTTTTCAAGCATTTAATGACAACATATTATGCAGAAGACAGTATGCTGTTCTGTTTTACCATTTATTCAGGCAGGTCAATTGAAAACAAATGGAAGAGTTTTATTCAAAAATTCAACATCTACTGTATGAAAAACTGGGCATTGTACTCTGACAAAATGGTTAGTCAGTAAGCTCCCATTCACAGCCACATGCTGTGCAACAGGTAGTGGTGAAAAACACAGACCACTGAAACCCTTGACGATCTGTGCTTGCTGTTTTATGAAACAGAGGAAACAGAGTCACCGGGATGCAACACTGCTTGTGTCATTTTTTTTCTTTTTGTTTTTTTTTTTCTTTTGCGGTCAGTGGAGCAGTTCAGGCTCACGACATGTTGTCTTCCACATTCCCTGCTGAAGTCTTTTATTGACGGAGGTTTGCCTCAGTGTAGTCGATAAGAATCTCTGCACACCTATATGAGACAGACAGGTGTGTGGACGAAAATAACATGGAACTCCTGCACTCTGTTGGCATTTAGGTACATTTATTTAGAACCTCATCTGTCATCTCAGGCTAAACAAAGGGAGAGAGAGAGGTTTATTGTGAGGAGGAAGTGAAGGAATGGAGTAAAAGTGTGGAGATGGTGGAGTTTTCTTTGCTGCTGATTAGCTGAATATCCTGGCTGGGGAGAAACAGTGCTAGAGGGTTATATGACAGAGTGTCAGGAACTGGGAAAGCTTGTGTCTGTGTGTTAGATTGTGTGTGTGTGTGTGTGTGTGTGTGTGTGTGTGTGTGTGTGTGTGTGTGCGTGCATCTGTATGTGTCTCTCCCCTGTTTCACTCCGTCTCTTACTTTGTTTACGTGTGCGTGTGTGTGCATGCAAACAGAGGTGTGCATTGAGCCTCTCAATTGAAGTCTGGGTTTTTGGAGAGGCACTCTGCGCGGCGTGTCTAAAGGCCATGTTTGGCCACAAAAGGAATGAATTAATGCAGTCGTGATCAATGAAGATACGCGTGCACAATTTCACTTGTGCATGGACACACACACACACACACACACACACACATACACACACTCAAATAGATGCTGGGAAAGAAGGTTTTACAGTTTAATTTATTCCCCAGAGAGGGCAAACCTAACAATGAGACCAGTGACTTAACACATGTACACGTGCATTTTAAATTGTGTGAGTGTGTGTAGGTGGATTGTGGGTAGGTGCATTAGTGGGTCTGTGTTAGACAGAGAGTGTGAACAGATGTGTGCGTGTGTGTGTGTGTGTGTGTGAGAGAGAGAGAGAAAGAGAGAGAGAGAGAGAGTTCTCCATCCACATGAGTGTTTCTCAATCATCCAGAAGTGGATTAAGTGTAACCAAAAGTGCCCCCCTAACACACACACACACAAATTAAATTGGTTGGTAAGAGCAGCTTCGGCTCAAGGCCCTGAAGGGAGTTGCATTTTAAAGTCATTGATACATTGTGTGCTTCCCTCGTGTGTGTGAGTGTGTTTGTGGGCACACACTCAACTCTTCAACCCTGTGCTGCAGGTTTCGGAGGAGGAAACCACTTGACAGTCAATGCTGTTTCGTTCCACTGACCCCCCAGTCACAAACACGCATGCATAATACACATTCACACACTAATAGATACAGCTATCAGCTTTCTACGTTTCCTTCCCTGAATTGCATATCCTCTGAATTTATTATAATGATCTCCAACTTCTGAAACATAAGCGACATTTCCTCCTGCTCTCCGTCCCTTTTGTCTGATCTCTCATGTCTGCCAAAAGCGTTTATGTTGCATTCTGTGAGTTGTGCGTGTGATGGAGCCAACAGGAGCCGTTTAATTCAGTGGTTTTATGTTTGACATGTGAGCCGTGTGCGACATGGTTGTGTCTGCCTGGCATGGCAATTTTTTCTGCACCACAAACTTTTTGCATGAAGTCTATTTTTTCACAGCCTGCATGTATGATTGAAGTGCAAAATATATTTTAAGTTTTTTTTTGTGTGTGAATGTTGTATAAATACAATATTTATTCACAATAAAGAAACAAAACACTTAAAAGGCGCCATACAGATACAAGATACATGAGGATGAGGAGGAAGCATTGTGATATAGTCAGAAAATCTGTAGCTTAACTGCAAACTGAATATAACAACAACAAAAGAAAGTATTTAAAGTGTGTCACACACTTGTACCGTAACTCCTCTAAACACTGGAAAAAAAGGAAATTATTATATTCCAGAGTGAAGCTCATTTCTGTCTGTCATCTGACTTTCTTTCTGTTTTTAAAGGACTGCACAAGTGCAAAACATTGATTTGTCATTGATGGTCCAAATTACTTCCTGTTGTCCGGGGAAAATACTAATTGCTGGGTTGATGCTCTGAGATTCGTGATCGATCGCTGTTTTCTATATAAGAGATCACAAGAGATAACTGGAGGCAGCACCAAGCTCCTTAACATTGCTTGTAAGCAGATGTGCTGTAGCTATGTTAATATAAGGTTGACTAGCTGACAATTACACATCAGCATTTTCAAAACGCTCTTTTTCCCCATCCTCTAAATTGCTCAAGGCTGGCAATTTCAAATCAACAAAGCCCACATGGGAGAGTGTTTTCAGAAATCTCTATTGCCAGCTCAGTAGGGATAGAGGGCCAAAATCAAGAGAAAATGTTGTGTTTCCAATTTAATCCACATTATTGTGAACATAGTCAAAAAGACAAACAAAAAGAAAAAAAAAACTCAAACAAAGAGCTGGCTACTGCAGGAGACAGCACAGGTGCGACGCTGCTTCAGTCAGGTGGTGGACATTTGGGGAAAGATCAGTTGAGCATCCACCAATACACAGAAAGCTGTGCTATTACACGCTTGGGGTTACACAAGCTTACAAAGAGCAGAGCGTATTGATCATTAATTTCATTAAATTCACTGTTGTACACTGTGAACGTACAGTATTTACTGTACGTTCTTGCTCCACACAGAAGCACACAATTCTCTGAAGACACATGTACTCACAGCTCTACAATGATTAGTGTGGTTCATATACAGGATGTGGACACAGTAAATGTAAAACCTGTACAATGTTTTACAACACAATAGCCCTGCAATTAAATTGGACACTCCATTACCCTAATGGTCAATTTGAGAACAAAATATAAGGTACATTATATAACACTTAGATATAGCCTGTACCCGTATGGGTGAGACAAAACATTTGTTAAATCAGCACATTAGAAGCTTCATAAATGTGGGGTTTGTTGCAGGGCAATGGTATTGGATGGTGTTACATTTGTCCCATTCACACCCTGTTAGTGTAGAGTACATAGTATTGTTTAGTTTTCAGTCAATCAGACATGTGCTATTCTACCACTGGTCAAAGCTGCTAAAAAAAAAAAAAAACATTCCCACCAGCCTCAGCTGCCCTTTTTGTTCAGTTTTCGAATTAGCAAATGTTAGCATGCTAATATTCCCAAGTAAGATGGTGAACATGGTAAACATGGTATTTGAAAATATCAGCATGTTAGCATTGTTATTGTGAGCACTCAATCTGATATACTGCATTTTCAGACAATGTCAAAGATACGTTTCATGTTCAGTAATATTTGTAACGATTGGTATAAAACACGCTTGTATTTGGAATAGTGGTCAGTTGAAAGACGTCTGAACTCTGATCCTTGTGTTGAGGACAAACCATTACAGGATAAGTTAATGGGAGTGGGAGTGTAGGGGCCCATGAAAACAGTTTGCTTTTACTGCACGGGATGGAAAGTGTAAGGCAGTACAACATGGAAATAGCACAAAACCACGTGGTAGAGTGATTGAAAGGAGAGAGAGAGAGAGAGAGAGAGCAGGCTCATGCTTTTGTTCATAAATATTTCTACATCTTGTCTCCTATGAGAGAGAAATGCTCTAAACGTGTAAATGCACCTACATGCTTTATGCAATAGATTTATATAATATATTCATGATTGTCTTCCTTTTCTTCTCGCTTATGACCCCCCCCCCCCCATCTCTCTCTCTCTGTCTCTCACTCGCTCACTATCATGTGAAGCTCTGATAGTCTACTTTGATGTTACGTCCAACTTGGAGAGGAAATACTCGTTCCTGCCTCTATGTGTGCGATACCCAACTTACCCGCACAGTCTTAGATTTAGTCAAAAAGTTACACACACATTCACTCACAAAAAAAGCACACACTACCCATCATTCAGTCTGTGTATTGTATACTTCAGTGTGTATGTGTGTGCCTGCAGGTCTTGCCTCTGGCTATTCTGGTGTCAGGAAGAGCAAGCCTGTCAGCCCGACGTTGCATCATTCTACGTAAGGAACAGACACACATGCGCACACACATACACTTTTGTCCAAAAAAAAAAGGTACTCTGTGGCCCTTCTCCCTGAGGACACACTTACTGTGCAAGACCTGCACAGATCCACTCTCCTAATGAGGGGACAGGAAACAAGAGGACACACAGGAGAGGGGGGGGGGGGGTGGAAGGTGAGGGGGGGGGTATTTCTGACAGTTCTGAGTGGTGTATAAACAGGTTTATAAACAGATGAATCCTATCATTCAGAATAAGGCGACACTGTATATTCATGTGTGTGTGTGTGTGTGTGTGTGTGTGTGTGTGTGTGTGTGTGTGTGACACTACATGAATTTGGCATATTTTAAATGTGTCTGCATTTGGAAATGGGTTTCTCTCTCTGGGCAGATGTGATGAATTTTCATTAGAGCGTTTCCTTATTAAGCCTGTTTCTGGCCTTGTGTATGCCTTGCAGTCACACACACACACACACACACACACACACGCACTGTCTCTTTCCCTTACACACAAACATACCACACACACACACACGCACAGGCCTTAGATGAGAGCCGCTCTGTGAGCAATAAGGGAATTAGTGTTTATAACAAGCTTGGAGAAGACCCCGTACTGGGAGCTCAGTGGTAGAGGCAAATGTAATGGGTATCGATGCAACACACACACACACACACTAACCATTACATGGTATACACACATAACTCTTAATACTGTAAGTTTTGTGTATGAGTGTGTGTATCCATTCACCCTCTTTCTCACGCTCGTATCCTGTAGTAAACTTGATTTTAACGAGCACAGTAATGCCGATAATTGGCCCTTCGTCTGCTTCTCCTCTTCATCTCTCTCAGCTCTTCTCTTCCTGTGTACTCTGTCACGTCCTCGCAACTCTTTGTCCCACTTTCACGTTACAGCATCCTGATAAGGCCTGGAACCAACCTCGGGTGGCTGCGCACTCCACTCACTATCGAACACACACTCGTCAACTCAGGCAATGAGCTCAGTACGATTCAGTGGACTGGTTTCTATTTAACACCATTATATTCTTACTGGAAATAAGTTTTATAGGCCATAATGGTAGTAATGGCAATTTGAAAGCGCTTTCAGCTGTGTCTAGAATATTCATTGTGTTATTATTTCCTAATTACATCCGCTGCAATTCTTGCATAAGGTTGTGAATCTAATGAAATTCCCTCTGAAGTATTTGAAACCCTAAGCACTACAGATGCTGCATAAAAAGCCAATTTTGGCCATGTTTTTTTCTCTGTGTTGAGTCTCGAATATCACGGGTGGTCTTGATTGATCAATACAGAACAGGCTGCAACTACCATGTCTTGTTATACACAGATGGAGAGACACACACACACTCTGACTTGCACACCAGAAACACACAAATGAGTATCAAGGTGAGAGCTAGCATGTGCTAATCATTATTGCTAATCTTATTAAAGGTGGAAAACCAGATGGTAATGGTGGGTTTAATTACCCTGAAGAGGGCCTTTGGGACACAGACAATTTCCGTCCGTTTTACTGTAGGTGTGTGTACATGTGTGAGTGTCTCTTAAATGTATTTATTTAATTTACACACACACACACACACACACACACACACACACACACACAGAGCAGTAGGATTAGTGGTTGTAAAGTGCAGGAATGGCAAACGTCCACAATCTTCCTCTGTGTTATTCCCATTAGTGTAACAGTTAGAACATCAGGGGTTGCCACATCAGACGTAACCCCTGATGTTCTTCCTCGGTGAGGAATTGCCATGATTAAACCTTTTCGGACTAGAGACTAGAGCTCTACTAGAACGGGGATGGGCGAGGGCAAAACGACGAGATGAAAAGCCACACAGAGGCAGGGAGAGATGCAGGAGCGGGAGCGGGGGGGAAAAGAAAAGGAGAAAGCAAGAGACAGGGAAAGACAAAGAGGCTTTTAAGTGAAATGATCCCACTGTCTGGTTGAAAGGGTAAACATGTTGTTCCTGTAGAAACACGCACCTGTGTCCATGTTGCTGTGATATAGGCAGAGTGACATGTCAAACACTAATGAGGGACAGACATATTCAGTGCGCTTCTCTATCACGTAAGGACAGTTGTGTAGTGACGTTCGCTGAGCTGTAAAATGTGTGCACTTAGTTGTGTGTAAGTGTGTGTGTGTGTGTGTGTGTGTGTGTGTGTGTGTGTGTGTGTGTGTGTGTGTGTATGTACATTTGTGCATCTCAGGTGGTTAGTGCTCACATGGGGTCTGACATGCGAGGCCTGTCATATCTTGTTCACACAGGCAGATGTAACCTGAGGTCAGCCACAGACCCTCTGCTGCTCTGACTCTCCTCCTGAAGCAAACATTGCCACACTTATTAATATATTCTATAAACACACACTCACACGGGTTGTGTAGTTGTTTGTATATCATACCGTGGATCTAGTCACCTCTTAGCAAAGCTGATGTGACATCGCTTAATCGCATTGTGCAGATATCAGGATTTGTATCATGGTGATGATGTTGCTGATTTACATGCATTGCCACACTGCATCTGTACGACAGTGACAAGGACACACCTAACCACTTGACTGACAACACACAGAGACTCTGCACGGCAGTCGGTGAAATATTTACATAACATACATTTGCAATTATTCTCGGCTTTCTGTGATGGAGGTGCATCAAAAGCCAAACTAGTCACGGCAGCTTGTCACACGGAACATAGACCGACTGTGATAGACTGCTTTTCTTCAGTATGTCATTCTGTTTGCATATTGTCTTTAGTGATGAGCTGCAAAATACACTGCATTTCTCTCCTGTTGGACTGTGCTTAATAGGATAGGATGGCTAAAGAGATGAGTGCCAGTAAATAGCAGATTTTCTTAGAATAACCTTGATGCCGAGAACCTCTGAAACACTTCCCCTCTGAGCTGATAAAAAGATATTCTATTCCATTTGATTCATTTTTGAGACTTGCTGCAGCCTGAGCACAACACTTGTGAACAAGCACACAGACACACTGAGACACAGACACATGCACAAGCAATTTGATGTAAGGTGCTGAAGATAAAGTGTGATGTCTCAGATAGATCAGTGTGCCTTCTCACACCTGGGTCTGTGTGTGTGTGTGTGTGTGTGTGTGTGTGTGTGTGTGTGTGTGTGTGTGTGTGTGTGTTAATGGGTATGCATTTCCAAAACATTAGCAAAATGTACAACAAACCATGCAATTGTCAACAACTCCTCATTTTATATTGCATGACAACACTGCTACATGCTCATTCAAAAGTATTTACACCGATTTTTAATCAAAAGAGTTAAACCAGTGAATCAAGATCCATTGAATATTTCTCATTTCAGTTTGTTTTATAATGAGTGCTTGCATGATCTAAAGGAACAAGTGTAATCATTGCCTATGATGACAAAACAGGTACCTGCACACTCAGAAAGACTCATTTTGTAAACATTGAAGTAGTCAGAATCAGAAGCAAGACATCCCTCACTCCCAGGGGATGAAATGCATGACTACAGAAATGTTTCAATTGTGTGTGAAAATATAAAATAATTTCTGCCACTTACATGTCAAAGCACAGCGGTTTTGTTGATTCACAGCAGCACCGGCTGCTGAGAGATCAGTGGTGGTGTCACTGAGTATGGCTGAAATGTTGCATTGTACTACACTGCTTTCATTTGATCTCTGATATTGTGCTACCTTTGTCAATCTAGCAGATATTCAGAACGCGGGCTATGAATTTGTTTTGCAGAGAGGCTGCCCTGTCAGCATGCCTTCGAGTGCTTTCTGACTTTGGGGACAGCCCTTCATACCCTCATAAACATGAGTCACACAACGCATTATCACACATAGCCTGCTGACACAAACCTACATGCTCCCACATGCGCATACAGACACACACATAAACACACATTCACCTGTGCAAACATTCACACACACGTAGTTGTGAAACTGTGAAGTTGAGAGGTACTCTCAATCTGCCTCTGCAGTTCTGTGTTTTACACTTTGTTCTCATGTACACTATTTTCTCTATCCACCTTTTCACTTAGTCACAGTGTACCTTTCTCCTTGTCTTTCTGTTCCCCGTCGTTTCTCACCTCTTTCCTCATCTCCCATCTTTTCCACTGTTCCCCTCTTATCTGCTTTCTTCTCATATCCTCCCATATCGCCTCCTACTCTCTGGCAACTTCAAGGTTCATACTGACTCAGTATTCTGCAGGTATGGTGTTTGTAAGGCATCTGAGTTTTTAGGCCGAGAAAAAAAGACAATCACCAGTGATACAAGAGAAGAAGGACAAACATACATCTAAAAGGAAGTACAGGCCATAAACTCATCTTTACATATGAAACAGAGAGAGTTAGCAGATATTCTTTATGAAGCCAGCTACCTTTCAAGCCTTCAGGGAATTCATATTAAAAAAAAGACAAGCATCACCTGAAGTTTCTACCAAAGTTAAACGTGCAGAGAAAGTTTGTAAAAAAGTTCATGCCAGTGTATAGACTTTAAGATACATTCACTGATGTTGTAATAGTGCCCAGTGGCAAATCCCCAAAAGTGTTCCCAGGTCACTGCTGATCTCTTGAAAATCAACTGTGAGTATGGTGGCAAAAGACTTCAAACTGTGTAGAACCACACTGCTCAAAAGCTAGCATCTCAAAAAGTTAGTGGCGAGTGTATCTGCTGACCCTTATAGACACATGACATTTGGTGCTTGGCAGTTGTTACTATATTTCAGTGGGGACACTCTGTTCCCACAGGGATGGATGTGCTCCATTCACATTATGCCAGCATCACCTTCACTGTCCTGGACCTTGACATGGGAATGTTGTTGTGCTTACATAATCTTCTGGCAAAACTAGGCCTTTTCAATCCACCACTAAATTCCCCTCGGTCTCACTGGGGCATTACACTCACACAAGGACGCACATATGGACACACGTGTACACGCACAAGCACGCATCTTCCTGCTCAAACTCATATCTGCACATGTGACATATCCGCATCAACCTTTGCACTTTGCTCAGACACACACACTCACACATGCATATACACGCACAACGTATCCCAGCACTCTGGATTAGGGGTACAGATTAGAGATTAGGGCCAGCACTGGGATTACACAGTACTCTCCAGCCCCGCCTCCACCATAGATCAGAAGCACCTCTGGCCCTATCATCTACAGTACTGATGCTAACACACACACACACACACACACACACACACTGAGAGAGAGAGAGACACACAGAGAGAGAGAGGATTTTACATCACTGATATTCATTCCTTAATCCTAAATTAGCACCCGCAAAATGTCATTACCCCTGAGGATTTCTATTGTCTTTCTGTTCTTAGTCCTCACATCATATTCTCTATTTTTCTCAGTTCCTTTCTTACTTTGTCTCTCTCCCTCCCTTACGCACACACAAGACAATCCTGAAGTCCTCTTCACAGCACCACTTGCTGCCTCCAGCATCACTCACATTAATCAAAGCTCCCTCCCGAATGCCCCATTCCCTTCTATCACATATTTCCTGACTTGGTCAATTCCATGGATTCGTCTTGATGTGCTCCCAAGCCCCACAGAGACAGAAGATAAGCTGGGGGTAGAAATGTCCACTAAGGGAAAGTGAAGAGAAACGAAATGAATGATTCAATGGGAATGGGTTTTGTCAGGTATTTAGGAGAGGAGAAGGATCTTGAGGATGGATGGCTGAAGCTTCCAGGGAATCTGTCTCCTACAGTAGATGGAGTGTTAAAGGATGTGGGTGAGGACTGCCTGAGGACTGTGGTGAGATGGTATATCGATTGCTGATTCACTATCTAGATCCTTGATTTTCTACCTGGGCGTTTGGGACCTCCTGTGGGGTCACAGGCTATTTTAGGGTGTACATGATAAGGAGAATGTTATGGTGAAATACTTATATATCTGTACAATATATATATATACTGTACATAATCTTTGGAATGGATGTTTTTTTCCCCTTGTGAAGTGCCTTTTCAGGCACAATGCTAACAGTGAGAGTTACTGTGAGGTGAAAAGAGGAATTGAAAGACCTTCTGAATGATGTTCACAGCAAGTTTAAAAGGTCATGAACTACTGATCTAGATCAGAGGACAAATCCAAACTTACACACACACACACACACACACACACGCAGACTGCAAACAAAAAACTAATTTTCCTTGTCATTAAAACCCAGTGCTGTCAGTGTTACGCGGGGCTCCAGAGATTGCTGAAGAAGCAAGCTGCTTTAGGGAAACAGGGACACTGTCCTTTATAAATAAAGTTTAACTTGAACTTGACAGACGTTGCACAGAATCTGCAGACTTTAGTAGAGTAGAGTGAAGCTTAGTGGGTAGCTTAGTATCTGTTGACAAGGCTGGCACGCAACCAGGCTGCCAGAAGTGTTGGTATCCAGATTCGTTCAGAAGTTGACTTGGCTGTATATGTGGTTCTCCAATGTAGTATATATTTTCAAGGCTAATAGTAACGGCACTCCCTTGGTGTCTTTGACTTCAACCACTCAAGGCTTTCATAATGTTTCATCAGTGCCTCTTTTCTTCTTTAACATGCTTGTCCATGCTGCTCTTCAATCCCTTTATCTGTCTGTTACCTAAAGGTGTCATCAAAATCATTTATGCTTTACTTTCCCCCTTTGTAGTGCAATGATTGAAATGTCTTTTTCTCTATTTCTTAGGTGAATGCCGTCATGCCATTTGGGTGCCTTGCCCTGCGAGATGGGCGGACTTACAATAGCATGTCTGATGTCACGGACAAATATGAGATTGGACAGGTCCTCCGAGCGTGAGTACCATAAGGTTTTATGGATGGATCTCTGTTGCCTCTTTGTCCTCCTCTCCCATGTAGAATTCATGGGCACATTCCTGTATTCCCAAATGGTCTCTATCCTCTTCATGAATTATTTCAAATTGACTTGGATCTATTATCCCTGCAGATTTGGTTTGGCATATCAAATGGTTTCACTGAAGGAATGACAGAAGGTAATAGCATGAGGCTAGTGTGTAACAGACTTAAGAGACATATTTTTCAAATTTTAGCCAACCAATTGTCCGTGTATTTTTGATCATGACAGTTCATGAAACACACAGTTGGAGGTCTATAATTTATTTGGTTTAAATATTCTGTGTCATGCCTAAAAATAAAAAATCTTTTGGACATATTTTCAAAGAGCTGTGAAAATCACCCTGCTCGTTTACTGACCGAATACTGACCATTTTCTACTCTTGAACACCTCTCCTTGACACATTGAAGGCACACACACACACACACACACACACACACACACACACACACACATACACACATACACGCACACCAATCAGTGTAAGAGGCCATATGGCAACATCAGCATCTGGCTTCAGAGATTTCTGCTCATCTTTTATATAACAGACACACATTAACTCAGAATTGAGTGTACACATTTGCTGTAAATGTATTCTTCTTAATTTTATGAAAACAAGAAAGATAAAGGTGGTAAGACTGTGGTCACAATGAGATGGAATCAAACTAATTTACAATGTGCTATTACCATTAATTTGTTATTGGAATTATCTAAGCTAGAAAGAAAGAAAGAAAGAAAGAAAGAAAGAAAGAAAAAAAGAAAGAAAGAAAGAAGGATTTTCTGATTATTGGACATTAAGGATTTAACGTGAAACATTGTAGTATAATTTTGCATCACACAGCTTCTCAAAATCCATTTGGGTGAAGTACTGTATGCCCCAAAGGCTCAAAACCAGACGATGCCCAGCTGATGGCAGCAATAGACCCATTTCAGAGTTGTTATTTATGACTCTTTTACTCCATCCAATGACTCTCCACCCAATTAAATTCTTTCACTGTATTTCTCCAAAACAGCCAGTGTGCTTTGTCTCCCTAATTTGAATATTACGCTGTGTCTCTCAAAACCATCTACACTTCTTTTGTGCTCTAACATTATACTTTCTTTTTTCTGCCTTCCTCTGTCTGTCTTTCTATTTTTTTTTTGTCTTGCGTAGGAAGGAGTTCTGCGAGCTGTGCCTGGCTAAGGACCGACAGACAGACAAGGTGTTTGTCTGCAAGAAATTCCTCAAGAAAGACGGCAGGAAAGTCCGCAAGGCCGCCAAGAACGAAATCATGATCCTGAAATTGTACGCAGTCAGTCTGTGGACAGATGGATGTATGATTGAGGGGTGGAGAGAGGGAGAATGAGAGAATATTTTGTCATTTGAAATTTCTGTTCATATTTCCTGTCATACAATCCGTGTAATAACCTGTACCGGTTAATAATGTAAGCTCAGGTGTTTGTAACTTCTGCTGTTTCTACCCAGCTAAAGAGATTCACTCCCACCCAATCCTCTTTGTATATAAGACTACTCAAAAGCCAGAAAATGCTTAGCACCCTTCAATTGCTTGAGAGACCCTTCGCTGGTGTAAGGTCACAGTCTGTGACTCCTTTTTGCTGTTTCAGGGTCAACCACCCAAACATCCTTCAACTGATAGACACATTTGAGACCCGGAAAGAATACTTCATCGTCCAAGAACTGTGAGTGTTTTATGGTTTCACTATTTATCTTTCTTGTGTACTCATTCCTGACAATATGTACTTAATTGTATGTGTGCCTTCATGTACCTTAATACGCACAAATCCATCAGCTAGAGGGTAGGGGTTGAGTCTAGCCTCTTATTACTGTGTGCTCTGTTGCTCCCCTCAGCAACAGAGGAAGGTGTTAGATTTTATGAGATATTTGCTCTTAGTAACGCTCAACATTACTCAGTGCTCCTGAAGCACTGCTTTGCCGTAATAGGGTCTCTACAGAGAGCTCGGGATCGATAGGCCAGAGCAGCCCCAATTCGCGTCACTCATGACTTGTGCATTTTTCAACATTTGCAACTTCCTTTGAGAGCAATAACATTGATTGAAGCTGCGTGAACAAAGTATTTCCCCCTCTGTCACTAAAATACAGAGAGACACACTGCACTCAAAGTGTTTGCAGTTATCTGTGTGCGCATCAGTCTGTTTATGTGTTGGTGTCTGTTCATAGCTCACACTTTAGCGCAGGCAATAGTCCTCCTGCTGAGGGCGATACGCGATGATCACACCCACCATTTATACACTCTCCGAAGTTAACCACGTCTTTCGGAGTAATGAACAATACTCTCAGTCTTAATTGCTCAGGAGTGCTAGCTTTAGGCCCATAGAAGCAGATTGCCTTGCTAATGGACACAAAAACAAGAGCACAGAGCTTTTGATAACTGCGTTACTGAAAGTTAAAAGTGAATTATTGTGTTGCAACATGTGGTTAACAGTCGCATCAACTTGCATTCATTTTTATTAGTATGCTTGGCAATGTGTGTGTTGATTATTTTGTGTGTGTGTGTGTGTGTGTGTGTGTGTGTGTGTGTGTGTGTGTGTGTGTGCGTGTGTGTGTGTGTGTGTGTTTGCTTGACTGCATTCAGTGCCACAGGAGGAGATGTATTCGACTGGATTCTGGACCAAGGGAATTACACAGAGAGAGACGCCTCCAATGTCATCAGACAAGTCCTCGAGGCTGTGGCGTATTTACACTCCCTCAACATAGTTCACAGGAACCTGAAGGTACACGCGCACTCTCTTCCTCCCCACCACACGTGTGGCTGTACATGTGTGTGTGGTGAGTGCCATTACAATAACAAAGATATAAAAAGACTGGTGACTTACCTCTGAAAACGCAGGAAGAAATATAACAAAAAGATTTATAGAGTGAGTGGCCCTCTTTGCAGTCACACCCCAGAAAGCAATTTCCAGTATAGAGTCAGAAGAATTTCTGCAGAGACATAAAAGCATTGCACTCATTGTCATCTCAGTTAATCATTCAACATTTGATAACACTTTTAGCAAGGGAGTAAACACTGTCTTTATGGCTTAATGCAATCTCTTGTGATACACACACACACAGGCAGACAGATTCATATCTTTAGCCTTCATTATCAACCCATTAGGATGGAATTACACCATCTCTTGGGCTTCAGACTCCCCCTACTGGCAGAAGCCAGTATTTTCTTTCAGTCTATACGGTCTGGACTCATATATCCTGTTGACCAATGAAACTGAATGAATATCACATTTTCAGATCAGTGAGCAGAAATAGAAATTAATCCATAAAGGCAAGCCGAGGTGCTTCCTTTAATCTAGTGGGTGTGTTTCTGGTCATTATTTTCCCTTTCTCTTCAGTGCCCTTCATTGTCAAGAAATGACATATGATTATTATTAAGACGCATTACAGTATTACTACTGATGATCCATTACTTCTTGCCAACAGTTTGTACTTCAGAGACGTGTTATCATTCTGATTTAAACAAGCCTGACATGTAAAACCAAGATTGTGAATCAATTTGACCTCACTCCTCTATTCACTACAATATCAACTTATAAACAAGTTTAAATTTGAGGTCCTAGAGGCGAAAGTCTTTTAGCCAGATGAAACACAAAACACACACAGGCTTGAGAATGAATCAAATCCATAAAACATATAATAAAATATGTAAAACATGTGCTGAAATCCCACACACAGGCTCTCATAAAACAATGTGTATCAGTAATAGTGTAACATAAAACCTGGTGTGCATCCAGCCATCATCATTATATGGAAGACTAATCAGCTAACTCATCTTGAGCATTTAATAGTTTGATGGTCACGAACAGAAATTATCTTATGGCCACTTAATTATGTGATGAGGTCTGATCATAAAAGAAAAGGTAATTATTGCATCGCTGAGATCTTTTACAGGTTGAAGTGGTGCAGTGCTGTTATTATTGAATGTCTGCTGATTATCAATTCCCATATATATGTAGGACTGAACCGGTTCAGTGACCTGTCCTGGAGGTCTGAATAGGAATGGAGGGCTTCAGTCTGTGTGTATATTTACATTAGAATATTTATTCTGTCCCTTGTTTTGTGTAGCTGGAAAACCTGATGTACTACACAGAAAACAACCACAACAAAGTTGTTCTGCGAGATTTCTACCTGTCCAGGTTTGAGAATGGACCCATCACAGAGCCTTGTGGAACACCAGAATATCTGGGTAGGATACTCTCTATTTACCATTATTTGTGGTTCTGTTTTTATACATAACTTTACTTTTTTTATGTTTCTCCATCTCTCATCCACTTCTACGTCCCTCCATTAGCTTTACCTTCTTGTGATTATACGCCTGCGGGCATACTTTACCTTTTTGAGTTCTTTATTTCCTCACGCTTTTGAAGATCATAATCTGTCAGAGGTAAACCGTTGAAGTGAAACCTAGTGAAAGACATACAGAGAATTGAAAGTACCTAACTCTCGCTATCCTCCTCCTCCTCCTCCTCCTCCTCCCACTCCTCCTCTCTTCTCATATCCTCTCATCTCCTGTGTACTGTCTCGCTCCTCTCACTCTCTGAGGTTTATGCGAGGGCAACTTGGAGTGCAGAACAGTGCTTTGGCCTGGTTCTCTCCAGTGAAAGGTCAGGACAGTTATTCATAATGCTGAGCTGAGTAATTAGACAAATAAATAAGGAAAGAGAACAGAGGCCCTGACGGGAGAGGAATGAGAGCTCTTGTCTGTGCATGGTAGAATTATGAATGCGCTGTGATGGTTTATAAATGAAAACCCAGGCCATTCTTCCTGTCACTCTCGCTCTCCCTGTGTCTGCTCTTCTCTTTGCTGTCTCTCAGCTCCTGAAGTGGTGGCTCGTCACCGATATGGTCGTCCTGTGGACTGCTGGGCTGTGGGTGTGATTATGTTCATACTGTGAGTCTCCATCAGTAATTACCAAGGCTATAATTCAACAAGCAGGATAATACAAACTGAGCTGCATATAAAATGTCAACTGCATACTCGCTTTGTTTGATTTATAAAGGACATTTCCAGGAGTTATTTGCAAGGTTTCAAATTAACTTCCCTTCCTCTGTCTCTTGATGTATGTTCCCCTTTTTGCAGCTTATCAGGTAACCCTCCTTTTTATGATGAGACAGAGGAGGAGAACACAGATCTACATAATCGCATCATCTTCTGTCGCATTGTTGCTGGTGACTTTGAGTTTGACTCGCCATACTGGGATGACATTTCACCTGCAGGTACATACCTCCACCACACGATGGCCATAAATACCCAGTTGAATGTTCAATAGAATGAAGCATTGGAAGTCTACTATATGCTTGCCCATCAGTAGCCTAAATTTAAATGATCAATAAGTACAATATTTAATGTCACATAGTTCATAATTACCATCTTATATCTCATCATCATCCATGATTTATGACTATCAAAACTGACATTCTCTGTTTTAAAAAAGGACGACCTGTTGATATTTTAACCCAAGTTCTTATTAGATGCCACTTAAATTGACCTTTTGTCTTCATTGTTTCTCTCTCAGCTAAGGAGCTTGTCTGTCGACTCATGGAGGTGGACCAGATGCTGAGAATTACAGCGCAGGATGCCCTTTGGCATGAATGGTAATTGTGTGCGCATAGTCACATGAGCACATTTTGGCACACATCTACGGGGTTTGCACTCACTTGTGTGCTGTCTGTCACCTGTGCCAGGATTGCGGGGAATGGTGCATCAGAGAAGAACCTAAAGGATGGTGTGTGTGCCCAGTTTGAGAAGAACTTTGCAAAGGCCAAATGGCGGGTATGAATTCACTCTCCCTCTCTTTCTGCAGCAGTAAATGAAGTTGGTGATAAAATAGCCAAATAAGCAGCAGAGAAAAATGCGGAGAAACAGTATGAACGCTAGGGCCAATGATAAAGATGACTGCAGTGAAAATGACACCAATGATTATGACGATAACTCTGTTAATTTGTAGTAATTTAGCTCAGAATTTAACTCTGCAGAGGTATGTTTTAAATTTGCAAACGATATGGTGATGGTCATAAGGATGTCCTGCAGAAGACCAAGAAGGAGGAAGTCGAGATGGCAGTGCTGACCTAACAGCATAAGTAACAGTTATAACCCTCTTCTCTCTTTCCCCATGTGGTTCCCAGGAGTTGAAGGTATTGTAGTTCATTATGAGGGAGAGTGGAAGGACAGAGCATGGGCAGAAACTCACCTTCAGTCTGGCATGATTCAATAAGAAAACATCTTCCTAATGGCTGAACATCCTCCTTTAATTAAAAAGAGGTTTCTATTGGTACAATTTTCTGAAATAATCGAAATAATAATAACAATCAGGAAACACTTAAAACCGCAGTCAGCCTTGAGATGTATTGGTCATGTTCAGGCAGGTGAAACTCTCCTCAGACGCTCTGACCCTGCCCACTGTCACTCTGCCTGTCCCAGAAGAGATCCATCCACTCTGCCCCACTTTTCTTCATTGGATTAAACCCAGATGTTCAAAGTGGCCCGCTCTGCTCCTTTCTTACTCCTCATCTGCACTAGTCTATGAAACCAGATTGGTAAAAATAAGATAATGATCAGCAACAGGGACGAGGGTTTGCTCATTGCTTGTCTAGTTTTTATATTGGTGTAGATGAGGAGAGGGAGAAATAGAAAGGATATAAGGGATATAGGCCACTGTGGACTGTTGAACTGAAGTGATTTGAACTATAAGGCCCTCTGTCATTCCTCTTACTTGAATCCTGGCTCATTGCCCCATACTATACCTCAGTGTTACATTCAAGTCATACCTGAAGCTATACAGAAGCTGCTCAGTCAAGCCATATTGTATTCAGTGACATTTCTGTGTCCAAATGGCTTTTCACTTCCAGAGAATCAATCCCCTGGTTTTGAAGCAACTTCTAAGCTCACACATTTTCCCCAACTCCTTCAGTGTTTGCAGCTCAGAAGGAGTCAGATGGGTGTAAGAATGAAGGAGAAGGGGATTTACACTTATCTGTTCACTTACCTTTTCCAGACAAGGAGTGGCTTGGGGAGAGTGAGTCTTGAGATTGATTTAAACCAGGGTACAATATGTCATAGCCTCCTGGAAGTAAATAACTGGCACTAATCTTAGTGCACTGTTCACTTCACACAAATCACATCTCAGCGCTTAGTATGATGATGCTAAATCATGGTGCCTTGACAGGCTTTTTGTCAAATGCTTGTCTTTGAAGCTTATTCTTTATGCTTTGCCACAACCAACTATAGTTCAAAGTTTTTTTTTCTTTTAGGGAAACAAGTCAATATGGGTGTTAATGAAAAAGGCAACATACTGTGAATCTAATTCTCTTTACACTGCTATCCTTCTCTCCTTTTTCTTTGCCTCTGCCTGTTTTGCAGAAAGCGATCCGTGTCACCACCTTCATGCAACGATTGAAGAATTCCGAGGCACTGAATGACAGTTCAGCCGAGGTTCAGGGCAGTGAAGAGGCAGGAGATGGTGAAGGGGGTGTGTCCCAGGGGACAAGTGATGAGGGAGACAAAGGGACGAGTGATGGAGGGGTGACTTCAAGTAGTGTGTCTTTAGAGGTTACTGTTGAAAATACACCGTCAGGTATGGACCAGGATGAGGGCAGGAGTAAGGTCGGAGAAAAACAGGATGAAGTAAACATGAGCTTAGGCCCATCTGTAGGCACTTCCCCATCAGATATTCAGGAGCCTCTGTGTCAGCAAAGCCAATCAAATGCAGCCCCCAAACTCGCACAGGAGCAGTCTGATAAGGTTGGTGCAAAGAAACCGACAGGTGATGGAACCAGGAAAATGGCTGCCAATTTGGGTCAAAATAAAGTTGTCCCAGTATCCAAACCGACCCCTGTGATGACGCCTGACCCCTCCAAGCTGTCAGACAGTTCTTCAGGTACTAACCTTGACAAAAAACACACATCCACCTCCCCTGATCCCAGCAGCAAACATAAAATGGCTGCAACGCTCCATGGCCCTCCGCCCACAGGCTCTGCTGCTGCAGCAGCCTCACCTGAGAAGAGGCCCACCACGCAGAGGGAGCAGAAGGATGAGACTGACGGAAGCTGGTGTCAGACACAAGTACCTGAGGCAGTGGCAGAGAGATCAGTGGCAGCAGCAGTCACTCCAGCAATCGGGCCTGGGGTGGAAGTAGGACTAGGAGTTAGGTTAAGGGGTGATGCTAGCCCCATGGGTAGAAGGGATAGGGATGCCAGGAGAACCGACAGATACAGTGATGAGTTCAGCATAGCAAGGGCAGGTCCTGCGACAGGACAGGGTTGTTATGCAGTAGGCAGCTCTGCTAGTTTGGGCCGTCATGCCACACCATACAATCCAGAAGTTGGGACTGTAGGGATCGGGATGGCAGGGAGTTATGGGAGTCCATACAGTTCCCTGTATACCAGTGGAGGAGGGATAGGGATGTACGGGACTGGGTTACAGCATGGAGGAGGCGGGAGCAGCACTACAAGCGACTGGCAAATGGACAGTGTGATCGAGCAGATAGAAAAGCAAATGGCCGCTGTGCTGGAGAAGATTGAGGGAGACATGCCCTCACTGCTAGAGCAAATCAGTGACTGCCCCGCTGAACCACCACGTGCCCGGAGCACACACGCCTCACCTGCCACCTCCCGCGCACGCTCTACACAACACTCCTCGACTCCGACCTCGGCCACTCCTCCGCCTCTTCCAACCTCTCCAAGGCCTGCGCTGCCGTCTCTCCCTCGCCTTACTATCCCTCCTCCCTCCTATCCCCCACCCTCCCCACCCACACAATCCTCACCCCAGGGTGTGGGAGAGCAGGAAGACAGGGATGGACAGAGAGATGCTGCTCGTTCCAGCCAGTCCCCCAGAGCCGGGATGGGCAGAGGGCTATGAAGCAGGTGTACATGATACAATAGACAACACCTGGAACATTGGATTTATAGTTTGAACTTCAGGTGTTAAAGACTCTCACCCAGAAGTATCATTCACTTGCTCCCGAGAAGAAAAGTAACCATGCAGTGTTGTTTGGTTTGGCTGTGTGTTCATATTGAGAATACTGGTAAAGAGAAATCCCCCTATGGCATTCAAATACTCTCATGACTGGAGTGTAGGGGTAGTAGTGTAGGCTACTGTATCTCTCTGTATAACAGCTGCAAAGAGAAAGATCTCAAAAGTTTGTTTGCATTTCAAATCCAGCTTATGTGCATGAATGATCACCGTCCAACCTAGAATCAGCGCAGTTTGCAAAGTATGAATCTACACAAGCGTGGTAAAATTCTCTATTCACTATTGGTGAGACTTGACAGCTGAGGAAGTGTTATGATTTGAATTATTCCCTACAAACTGTACATATACACACAAAAAAATGGGTTCCTAATTCTTGCCCTACTCCCATGTTGTAAACTTCCTCATGTCCAAACTGACATTTACTTTTTTCAAATCAGCTCATCCCATTTAATTATTTTTCATTCCTTTTTATTTATGTAGCTATTCATTCAATAGTGAGGCTGCAAAATCAAGAGCTTGCAGGCACACAGTTGTACAAAAATATAAAAATATTTTAAACTGAGCTGATCAAGCCTTTCCGTTGGCTGCTGGAGATTGAGATTTGTTTTATTATATAGTGTATTTAAACCTGAACTGTCACTCAAAGTCTTGTGAGTTGCTCCACACCTGTTGGAGAGCTGGGGGAGGAATCTTTAAATGCAAGATATTGTATAAAGGCTTTGCATTAACACACACACACACACACACACACACACATGCACGCACACATTCCTCTTCTTTTTTAAAAGTTCTCCAAAAGTTTTGCCCAGAAAGTTTGTTTTCATTTTTCTCCAGTTTTGTCGACATGTTCATTTGGTACTGTTAATTGGACAGTGCTGTCTATATTTGCTCCTTTTTATCGTGTAAAAAAAAAAGGATTTCTGAATTTTATTCTTTTGGTTCTATGTAATATCAGGTTCTGTGTTTTTCTCCTGAACAATTCTAGACATCCACTACTCTGTCCCATGTGCACTGTGCTCTGTTTGCAAGTCTTTCAATAAAAGCAAAAAATTAAGCTACATCTTTTGTTTCATTGGCTAAAACCTGTTAAACATGAGATGGTAACACGCTAAAAATAGTTTTCTGTTGGATGTAAATGGAGTTACAGCTATTCTTTTTAAGTGTTAGAGCTGAAAGAACCACTATCCGTGATTTCTCAGAAGTATTGTGTTATCACGCAATGCCTACAAATCCCATCTGGCCCTGCGTGAACTTCGGATTAGTCTATGCTTTTGAAGACACGGGGGTGAAAAAAATGGTGGTGCTTCTAAACAGTTAACATATGATTAAACTATGTAATAGTGTAGAATCCAATGCACTTTACCTACTATGTGGTGTGGTTGAACATTAAAGATGAATAATAAAATCTGCTTATTATAAATCCATCAGATTCACTTTTCGGTGAACCCTCTGGACCAGAATGATGGTTGTGCCTGTAACGTGCACATGTTGCTGCTTTGCTTTGCTTTCAACTGAAATAGAGTGAGGGGAAGCGGTTCGGGAACAGCAGGGCAGGCAGTCGTCCAGCGGAAAAACTCACACAGAGCCCGCCACCCTGACACACTTTTCAGTTTGCATTCAGCGGCAGTGGTGCATTGTCACGTTGTTTGTTAGGTTTCTTGCTTAAATACAAGCCGATTTTAATACTACAGATCAGGCCGAGTAATATCGGATGTGGTAAGTTCTGCACACTTCTATACGCTCTCTTCTTGGTGGTGTTAGCCCCAGCTAGTTGGCTAACGTTAGCTAGTTGGCTAACATAGCGGCACAAGTAGGAAAAAGTCGTTGGGTGGCTAGATAGCTTGAAAGCTAGCTGCACACAAGCTAACAACTACGCAGTCGTTTGATCTGCGTTATTGGTAGTCGTTAACGTTTGTTGCTGTCGGCTATCTGAACCATTTCAACTGTCCGCCTCGGCTAACCGTTGCTAACAAACCACTGTCTCATAACTGTTAACGTTAAATAGCTATTTGCTAATTTTATGTGCACGAGACTGCTGGTAATTAATGTTCTGTGATAAATAACGTTAACGGTAGCTTTAAAGCTAGTTGGCTACAAACATTAGATGAACGCAACGTTGAGAGGCAGACACTAGCTAACTTGCGTCACGCAACGTTTGCTAGAACCTACTGGCAGTGTTCACCTGGATAGATGTAACGTTATTTTGGTCAACGTAACGATAGCACGACAATCGATGTTACCACAGTAACGTAATATTGGCTAGTGTCTCCTCTTAGCCTGCCAAGTTAGGAAGCCTGTTAACGTGACATGAATGATATTCATACATTCCAGCTGCGATAGAATGGTGGAAAATAGTGTTTTTATCATTTCGCAGCAAGAAGATGAAAATGGGGATCCCCTCGACATGTGTACCCGAGAATATGCGGCCCACTCTTTTCCTGGGCCTTTGTCATTTGCCAGGCACCCCCTCCCCCAATACTCCTCCTTTGCAAGGAATGCTCACCCCTAACCTCAATGTGACTGAGGGCCCAGACGCTCAGCATCACTATAGCTAGCAAGTAGCCTACCTTATGCTGTACTTTTGTCAATTATCATTGGCAGCACCCTCAGACTTGACTAGTGATGTGTTTTGCTGAACTCAGGAAAAGTATATATTCAAACCACAATACACCAATTGGCGTTACAGTGAGAATATGTACAATCGGTTATAGTCTTAACTCTAAGATGTGTGATTTCCTTTGATAATGCATTGTGGCATGTCTGTAAGTTTTGTATGTGCAGTGTGGTTCCACAACGCGACAACTTATCGCTAACCTATCACTGAAACAAAGATGTTGCTGTTGGTGGTTTTCATTCAGCACCGGTAGACGGGTTTCTACTTTGAAAAGATCACAAAATAGTCCGTACTGGGAACTTTACTTTCTTGCACTTGTGTAAGACATAGTCTGTGCGTGTTTTTAGAAATATTGCAAGGTGTTTCTTGAATGGATTGGTGGAGGTCCTGCAGTTCATTGTACAGTAATATACATGGCATGCATCTTCTGGTAGCAGGGGCGGGATGAATGCGCGTTGGCTTCGGCGTAGCCAATGAGCTGAGCGCCTGGCTGAGCAGCATGCTCACAGCCACCCTTTCCTGTTGAATATTTTAGCCCATGCGTCACAGCTCCTCCGCCCCTTTCTCCCCAACTGCCATTTTGGTTTTGTTCCCGTCTGCAGTCGCAAAGCCAGCATCGCAATTACATAGAAGAGACTCTCAGCACAACGACATAGTGACTCGACAATATAGTGCAGACCATCCTAATCCCGCATCGCGTTTCTTTTCTTTGTACAAATCGTCGAATTTACAACCATCGTTATTACTGACATCTATACACTGCGGGAGAGGAGCGGGTTCGCATTGGGAAGGGACCGAGAAGGATTATTGGTAAGAAAAGAGATATCAATGGAGCACGAGTGTAATGGCTAGTCTTTCATTCGCAAAAATGGCTTATATTGAACGATAGATTTGGATCGTGTTTTTTGTTGTTTGCTGAAACGTTAAACCATATCGATAGAGGAGCTATGTTAGCTAGCTGTCAAAATTTGCCCGTAGCTATCTTTTGCGAGCAGGTTGAGACATGGCTACAGCCGCTAGCTTGTAAAGTTATGTTCCGCACTGGGGGTTATGCAGGCCTAGGCCGAGCAGCTAGTGGGCAGGCTGGTGTTTTCTTGCCTCTAAGTTATTAATGTTCCGACTCTGTCTACTTGCCAAATCACTTAACTGATTAGTGGCACGCAACCCACTTAATCTGTTTCCTCTTGGTGGTGTTAACATATATTCGGTCCACCTTTTTTAAAGCGTAGAAAGCTTTAACATGGATTGTTACCAGCTATTTACTAGGTTGTGCAAAGGAACCACAGTAACGTTACTAACCATGGGGCTCGGTGCTTTGCTGTATCATGCCGGATGCCTTCATTTTCGTTTTTGACGAACAGCGACCGCTCAGGTTACAGTAAAATGCAATTTTTATTTCGGCTCGTTGTAACGTTATTTGACTTGGCAACTCCTTTTATCGTTGAAGTTGTAGGAAGATTTATGAACTGTTAAGTGTGACTTTCGGGACAGCAGCATTGGAGGCCGAAATTGTGGCTGGTCATGTTTGCCGTGCGGTGGGGAAGGGGTTGGAGAAACTGCGGCCTGTTTCACTTCCCGAAGTGACAGGGTTTTACGGATTATTCTGCTAATCTCAATGTCCTTGGATGTTGTTTTTCAAATATTATTTTTGCTAATACATCCTTTATAACAATAATATGTGCCCTTTTATATCTTACCGAGGATAGTTCCAGCGGCAGTGTATGGTCCGTGTGTCCACACCTGCAAGCCACCGTGAGGTGTTGCTCACTTTACCGCAGTGAAGTTTTAATGATTCAGCTGTTTTTGTTGAAACGATGTTGGCGGTCCTTAAATACCGGTATAATAAACAATAGAAGTACATAAACAAGCCAGTGCTGTCTCTGTGAATGAAAAGAAGTGATAATGCTGCTATTCATGTCTCTTCCCAGGCTCAGTTCGTTTTCTAGCAGATTTGTGTTTGGCCTGCAGCCAGCCCAGCTGCTCCCTAGACTAGAAATCCTTTCTCTTCAATGTGAGGGGGGATTGGGTTGCATTTGGATAGTTACTCCTCATAATAGAACCATAGCATTGAATCATATATTTTTCGCTTCAATCTGAATTTGAAGCCATTGGCTTTATGAAATATAAGCATGTGGACATTGGGTAGTGTCTGTGACTTAATTCATTGTTGAAGCTACAAATTCATGTTTATTTCAAAATGGATAATATGTAGGAAATTTGACAAAGGGGAAATGTCAAGTGCTGACACTGGGCAGCTTGATGTGCTTTATATGATCCGTCTCTAACAATGTGTGTTGATGTGCAGATGTCCAGCTCGCCGCTGTCCAAGAAGCGTCGCTTGTCAGGAACAGAGACGAAGACGGGATCCCACTGCTCCTCCTCTAACTCTGTCAGAACTGATCTGTCCCACACACCGGCCAACGTAAGCACTAACACATATACAAAATACCTTTTTTAATAAAAACTTTTGACTAATAAACTAATCGCAACCCCTGTTGTGTCTCCCTAGGGCATGGCTAAGAATGGCAATGATGCTGAGATCGACGAAGGCCTGTACTCCAGACAACTGTAATTCTTATCTCAAAATTTTTGTCACAATAAAGGAAATTGGACAGACTTTCAGTATTTATTATAGGGCTGGTTGTTAAACAATGCAAAGTTGTGCTGATGGTGCTTTCTCTCCTTCTGTAGTTACGTGTTGGGCCATGATGCTATGAAACGCATGCAGAACTCCAATGTCCTAATCTCTGGTATGAGAGGTCTTGGAGTGGAGATTGCCAAGAACGTCATCCTGGGAGGAGTTAGAAGTGTCACTGTGCACGACCAAGGAGTTGCAGAATGGAGAGACCTCTCCTCTCAGGTGTGTGGAAGCATGCATGGATATTCCCATTGTACAATAGTACAGTAATATTTTTTCATTCAGTCATACAGACATTGGTTCACTCAGGTATTGTGCTTTTTTTTGTGCTTATTGGAGATTCAGCTGGTGTTCTGTAGTCTTTGAGCCTGATTCCAAAATGCATTTTGGCTCTATGTGTTATGAGTCACTCGTTGTGCCCCCCCCCAAACCATGGCCGCTTCCTGGGTCATATCATAATCATAGTAGAGCTAAAGCCTGTTTTGGGACATCATTACAGACCTAAACAATCGTCCTGAGACCCTGAATTCTGATGTGTCTATTTATGTGTAAGTCAGGATTCAGTCTTTGTCACCTTACAGAAGTGTATGCTAGTGATTAGAGTATAGAGTATATCACCGTATGTAAGCTGTATCTGTGATCATCCAGTCAGAGTTAAACCTTGTGCTCTGAAACATTTCTATTTCAGCCACTGGCCCCAGTGTCCTTTTTCTCATTCAAGCTGAATCGAATAGCCTATGTATATTTCTGTCATTTATTTAACGTGTCATCCATCTCTTAAAGGAAATAGCCTTTTAATCAGCCACTGATTCTCAGGCCATGGTCACACTTGGCTAAAGTTTGAAACCCATCTCTTCTCCCTGATTTGGCCTTTCTTCCACACTAGGCAGATTGTTTTTTACATCTAAAAATGAATGTAAAAAAAACTCTTCAAGCCGGATAAACCAGACAGTGGCAGTTTCACACTTTCCTAAACATATTCCTGCTCAGACATGATTGGGTGTTGAGCAGCGGCATTGTGAGGGCGCCAACTGTCTGTAACCTCTAACTCTCTCCACTCATTTGGAATGTCAATGCAGCCAATTACTTACTGATTTTGTATTGGGCGATATTGAAACTAAATAAATCATCTTGTGTATTAGAAGGTGACAGAACAGAGGTTTAAACAGATGTTTAAACGTGCCAACTGAAAGAGGAGATGGAAAAGATTTGGCTGTTTTTTTTATTTGGTATTTCAGTGTGGATGGAGAGCTTTTCCAAAACGGCCTGAAAACATTTGTATGGACAAAAGTCGTTTTCACTTTCAGATTTTTGTCTTGTTAGTGTGGACATGGTCTCTATTCTCCTTTTTTATTGCCATATTTGGCAGCCTTCCACTGGTATTTGAAGTTATTACTTGATTGGCTTTGTATCCATTCTTCCCTGACATCTTATATATTTTTGTGTGGTCAGTTTTACCTTCGGGAAGAGGACTTGGGGAAGAATAGAGCAGAGGTGAGTCAGCTCCGTTTGGCTGAACTCAACAACTACGTCCCTGTGACCGCCTACACCGGAGGACTCACCGAAGACTACCTGACCAAGTTCCAGGTATAACTTGTAGAAACTAGTGCGCCACTCATTTGACCATTCAGAAAGGTAAGTTTGTATTTTAAATGTGTTTCCTTTTGCAACCTAGGTGGTAGTGCTGACTAACTCCCCTCTGGATGAGCAGCAGCATGTGGGAGAGTACTGCCACAGCAAAGGAGTCAAGCTGATCATCGCAGACACGCGTGGTCTGTTTGGGTAAGATTCTGACTCTTCTAGTTTGTATTTACAGTTCACATGGAATGTATACCCATCTGTCAATGTCCAATATTTATGTTCTGTTTTGCAGCCAGCTTTTCTGTGACTTTGGTGAGGAGATGATCGTGTATGACACCAATGGAGAGCAGCCGCTGAGTGCCATGATTTCCATGATCACAAAGGTTAGTCCTTACATCTGGCCCAGGCTGTTTTTCAAACCACTCGCTGCGTTTAGGAGTGAGGAAGCTTCAAGATGGCTTTTATTTTGACGTAAAAACGTTGCTCCCTTTTGGGTTTTCCAGGACAATCAAGGGGTTGTGACATGTCTGGATGAGGCTCGTCATGGTTTTGAAAGTGGAGACTATGTCACCTTCACAGAGGTTCAGGGTATGACGGAGCTCAATGGCTGCCAGCCAGTGGAAATTAAAGTTCTGGGTAAGACCTGTTTCTATTCAAGAAACTGACATGGTTTTGGTTAGCCTGGTTATTATGACTGTTTTTAAATAGACATGTCGTCTTTTCTGTCCAGGTCCCTACACCTTCAGCATCTGTGACACAACTGGCTTCACGGATTATGTAAGAGGTGGAATTGTGTCCCAGGTCAAGATGCCCAAGAAGATCACTTTCGTAAGTGTGCCATTTTCCACACAATGTTTGTCATGGCGACACAGCAGTACATTTATAAAAAAAAAATACATTTGGATTTTCCCATTATAGACATTTGGAGTGAGACCCTTACTGACATTTTGTGGTCTCTTCCAAAAACAACATCCAATCTCATCACAATACTGGTGCCACCATATTATCTGCCGTTGCTCTCACCAGTGGGAACATTTTAATGTGGAGTCCAGCCTCACTGTCTTGTATGTCGTTCCTGTGCAGAAATCCATCTCTTCCTCCATGACCGAGCCAGAGTTTGTGATGACAGACTTTGCCAAGTTCGAGCGTCCAGGACAGCTGCATGTGGGCTTTCAGGCTATCCATGCCTTCCAGAAGAAACACAATCACCTTCCTGCACCTTGGAGCCAGGTAAATCTCACTCATGCTGGCGTAAATACCACAGTGGCTTGAAGTTACTGGGATTTAATTGAATGATTATGGATAAAACCCAACTATTTGCTCGATGTTTTGATAATAGCCATTATTCTCATTTAAATGTTGTTAGACTTATTAGTTGTATTTTTGGGAAAAACGTGTAAGTAATAACTTGGATTTCAGTGTGGGACTTCTAAATGAAATGACTTGATTTAGTATCATTACATGCAGAAACTAAAATCACTGTAGAATTACCCATGAATAATTGTGCAATACTGCATGGGAAAATGTGCACTCAATTACTTCTACTCAGTGACTTTTTGTATTTTGTAACATGTAACATACTGAGCTGTGTGTGTTCCAGGCTGATGGTGATGAGCTGTTGATATTGGCCAAAGAGGTGAACTCTGCCCAGACGGGGTCAGCAAAAGTGGAGCAGTTGGATGAAGCCCTTCTCAAAAAGTTGTCATTTCTTGCTGCTGGTGACCTTGCCCCTCTCAATGCCTTCATTGGGGGTCTGGCTGCACAGGAAGTGATGAAGGTGGGTAGTGCACTGTGTCCAAATTGAAGTGGATTCAGTCATACAGTATCTACTGTAGTGGTGTCTTTTTTCTTTTTTTTTAGTCATCTTTTGGTATATTGCTCTGTAAGTTAAGGAAATTGATTAATCACAGATGACTTAACACCACTCAACAAATTAACGAATAGACATGTTTGGACATGTACTGCAACTACTTGTTCAAACCAAATACATCCTCTTAGTTTGTCAAATGCTTCTTTACGTTTTTTATATGCTGTTTGTTCTTTTAGGCATGCACAGGAAAATTCATGCCTGTCATGCAGTGGCTGTACTTTGATGCCCTGGAGTGCCTGGCGGAAGAGGAAGGAGTTGAGCTCACAGAGGAAGAGTGTGCCCCCGTAGGTGTTCAGAGCAAATCACACACACTTAATACTGAGGATGGATTCAATTGATGGTGTTTAACCTGTTTTTCTGTCCATTTATCTTTTTCTCCCAGAGGAACTGTCGATACGATGGGCAGATTGCAGTGTTTGGCACCAAGCTGCAGGATATACTTGCCAAACAGCGCTACTTCCTGGTGAGTCCAGTGGAAAACTTTCTAATGCCTCCTGTTGCTATGGGAGATTTTCCATGAAAAGATGATAACCAGCAATTAATTGATCCTGCTAACAAGTATTGTCTGTGTAGTCAAAGCCAAAAACTACAGTGGAGTTTAGGAAAGTATTAAGGGAATTATTTAGCCTTTAAAAAAAAAAAAATCAAACTACTGTATATGTTGGTGAGCTGTTTTTGAAGGTTTGCATTTTCAGAAGAAACAAATTAATTTTGGGCTGCAATGTTATGAAGTATTGAGAGACAAAATAAAACTGTTTTAGTTTTGTCTGTTTTCGGATTTGTTGACAAAAATGCATAATATGGCCAGCCATGTCCTTTAACATTTCTTTGACTTTGCCACATTGAAATATGTTTGACCCGTTGTTCCACATGCTCTGTCAGTATATTATAATAACATGGGACACAGAGTACAACTTGAATAGCTTTACTCACTGAGCGGTTTTATTCCAGGTCGGAGCAGGTGCCATTGGCTGTGAGCTGTTGAAAAACTTTGCCATGATTGGACTGGCATGTGGGGAGGGTGAGGTCATTGTGACAGACATGGACACCATAGAGAAGTCTAACCTGAACAGACAGTTCCTCTTCAGACCCGCTGATGTCACGGTCAGTATCATCTTTGCTCAGCCCTATCTATTGATGGAAATGAAGTAGGTAGTGCACATAAGATGGCCATTTATCGATTTGAATTTGATATTTCTGAGCAGTGCTACATATGGATTTCCTGTTCATTGTAACGGCTCCTGAGTGCACTTAATCTAACGGCTGCTGATGGATGATGTCTTGGTACAACATTAGATGGAGGCAGCAGAATGCCTGGGATCATAATGGCTCATTGTTGATGTATTAGAGTATTGGTTATTTCAGGTGGTGATAATTGAAATGCAGTGACCTCTCACAGTATGGCTTTGTATTGGAACACTATTATCGTTACATGACTTGTTTGCCTCAGTTTATTCAAGAGTGACATTGTTACAAATATATTGTGGTTGAAGGAACCCACAACTAACTGACACGTGCCATAGGCAGTCATTATTGTTGGAATGTACCTAATGATGGTACCTTCAATATAAATGACCACACATCATGCACAGAAATTGAGTATTTTTATGTGAACATTCCACAAAAATAGGTCACATTCTCAACAAGCATGACCACTGCACCAGTTTTCTGCTTCTTTAAATTCCATCTGCTTTTTTGGTCAGTTGCAATACTGATGTTAGTATTTGATCAGAAAGTGAAAAGAGCTCTATTTATATAATTTTGTATGTGGTAACAGAAAATGAAGAGCGACACAGCTGCTGCTGCAGTGAAGCAGATGAACCCCTCCATCAAGATCACAGGTCACCAGAACAGGGTGGGCCCTGACACAGAGAGGATCTACGATGACGACTTCTTTGAAAGCCTTGATGGAGTGGCCAATGCACTGGACAATGTTGACGCACGTAAGAGACTCATACATTTCAAATGTTTTCTAAGTGTTCACTTACTAGAAAATCGAATATAGGTTATTGACACTTGAAACTACATATTGCCCTCTTTATTTAAGCTCTGTCCTCTCTTGTGTTTGTGCCCATTGTGAAGGTATGTACATGGATCGGAGGTGTGTGTACTACCGTAAACCCTTACTGGAGTCTGGTACTCTGGGTACCAAAGGCAATGTCCAGGTTGTGATCCCATTCCTCACAGAGTCCTATAGCTCCAGCCAAGACCCACCTGAGAAGTCCATCCCCATCTGTACCCTCAAGAACTTCCCAAATGCCATTGAGCACACACTGCAGGTTAGTAGCCACACACATGGCTGCGGGGGTGAACAATTTAGAATGCAATAATTATGACAGCATTCTCTATTGATTTGATATTTAGTCCAAATCACCTGTTAAACGTAGTCATACCATTGGGTTTAATTAAAAAAAGTGTTTTACACAGTATGCATATAAGTGTTGGAGATGTCATGCTGTAACAGCTTTTGGTAAAAATGTATTTAATTATTCATTCAAACAGGAGAACTCTATGCTGAAATATATATCTCTGAGAATTGTGCCAATGAATGAAACTGTTTTACACATATACTATACTTGCGTATAATTGATCTGTTCTGTTCTGTTCAGTGGGCCCGTGATGAGTTTGAGGGACTATTCAAACAACCACCAGAGAATGCCATGCAGTACCTCTCGTGAGTTGTCTTCACCATCATTACAAAGTGACCATGTGGCATTACTGTACTTACCTATACATAAGACATTCTCTTTCCATCAGGAAAGTTGTTCAGAATTGGCTAAATTACTTCTGTTTGTATTAATAAGCTCACAGACGACAACAAATGAACTAAAAGTGACCACTCTTCACATGTTTGTAACCATGCTGAATAGAAGTCATTGTCCTTGCAGAGATCCAAAGTTCATGGAGCGTACTCTGAAACTTCCTGGAGCTCAGCCTGTGGAGGTGCTGGAGGCTGTTTACAAGAGTCTTGTCACAGACTGCCCCCACAGCTTGGCTGACTGTGTAGCCTGGGCACGCAACCACTGGCAGTGCCAGTACAGCAACAACATCCGCCAGCTACTGCACAACTTCCCCCCAGATCAGGTACGTATCGAGCTCGCTGCATGATGAATATCACAGTTGTCTTCAAATGCTTGCGGCCTGATCTGTGTTTTTCCCCCTATTTTCATATGGACATTGTCTTGTTCCCAGTTAAAAAAATGTATTTGCACATATAACATCTTGCAAACTATTCAACCAAGCTGTTTGTGAGCGACTGAGATGTCGTCACATGGTGATTTAAGGTGTTTTCAGTTCTAAGCATTACCCAAGCACTGCTCTTGCAATTGAAGTATATTTGCACATGATGGTGTGTAACAATGAACAGTCCATGAACAATCAAACTACGTGTTAGAGAGGAGATTGAGTGCATGACTCAATGCTGCTGTTTGATTCAGCTGCAGTGAAACTGCTCCCATTCCTCAGAATTTAGGTAAAGTCCCAACTCCTTCTGCATTCTTCACACAATTTTAGAATATCCCAACCTACTGCCCACATACAGCAGTGTGTGTACACTATTTGAATTAAGGGTGTTGTAAAACGGTACAACACTATGGTATGAATAGACCTGCAATAGACTTGTGATCTGTCATGGGTGTTCTCCTGCCTTTTTTTTTTACTTGCATCTTTCAAATTAGTTGATCAACTCAGAGCTCAGTTGAGCTTGAGATGCTGCAAATGTATTGCATAAGTAGGTTAGGGGTTAAGGCACTGACCATGAACCACAACACCCCGGTTTGTTTCGGGCTGGAGACCTTTTGTTGCATGTCTTTTCATGTCTCTACTTATCTCTTGTCATTTCTCTGTTGTCTGTCTAATGACGGCATACAATGGCCAAAAATATCTTTAAAAAAGTAATGAGAATTGTTATAGAACCATCATTTTAAACTGTACATTCCCAACCATAGTTTCTTTTTTTAGGTTTTGTATTTTAGTGGTCCTGTGGTGTTCATTTATTATATTGTGGCTTTCAGCTCACCAGCTCTGGTGCCCCCTTCTGGTCTGGCCCAAAGAGGTGTCCTCACCCCCTAGAATTCAGCACTAGCAATGTAAGTATGGATTTATTATGTTTCTGATGTGCATCTGTTTGACCACTATCTGCTCTGAATTTGTCTATTCAGTCTCAAGAGACTGACAGAAGTGCTCTCTTTTGTAGGATCTGCACATGGACTATATAGTGGCAGCAGCCAACCTGTATGCCCAGACATACGGCTTGCAAGGCTGCACTGATCGTGCAGCTGTGGTCAAGATCTTGCAGGAGGTCAAGGTGCCACCCTTTACCCCTCGTTCAGGGGTTAAAATCCACGTCTCTGATCAGGACCTGCAGAATAGCAATTCCTCTGTTGGTAAGATGGCAAATCACTGCATTCAAAGTCATAAATCAGGTTTTTGGAGATATTCGGCAAAATAAATGTTTGTGTTAATGATTTATGTTAATAGCTCATACATTGAAGTCGGATCATTGATCTCTTTGTCTATAGATGACTCCAGACTGGAGGAGCTGAAGGTCCAGCTGCCTTCCCCTGAGTCTTCCCAGTTCAAACTCTGCTCCATTGACTTTGAGAAGGTACACAATCCTTCCTCCCATATTAAATATTTCTGTAATTGCCTCAACCTGCACTGACTGTAGTACTGTTTGTGTGACTGTGGTGGGCTCTATTAACAGGATGATGACACAAACTTCCACATGGACTTCATTGTAGCGGCATCCAACCTGAGAGCGGAGAACTACGACATTCCCCCCACAGACAGACACAAGGTGGGGGAACATTGTTTCACACCACCATTTTCATATATATACATTGTTATTGTATATATATATATATATATTTCTTTTACCTCACTTCACTTAAATACTGTAAATGTGTATATTTTTTATTTTCTATTTTAATTTTTATATTTTGTACATACCTTTAGTTCTAAATTATGCTATTTTTCTACTCTGGAATGGGAGCACCGGTACTGTACAATTTCCCCCCCGGGATCAATAAAGTATTTCTGATTCTGTATTACCTGTCAAAACTAAAATGGAAAATCTTTCAAACCATTACAAAAACCTCAATATTGTGGTTTAACATTTAACTGATGTCTTATTTGGCTGCAAGATGAACCCCTTGAAATAATAATTAACTTCCTTTTCTTTCTTTCTTTATGCTGGTACTCATCACCATCCAATCCAGAGCAAACTGATAGCTGGCAAGATCATTCCTGCCATCGCCACTACCACGGCCGCAGTGGTGGGCCTGGTGTGCCTGGAGCTCATCAAAATTGTCCAAGGACACAAGAAGCTGGAGACATTCAAGAATGGCTTCATGAACTTGGCCCTGCCTTTCTTTGCCTTCTCTGAGCCCATCGCTGCTCCCAGACACAAGGTAGGCAGCTGCAAATGTATCACTGCTTGTTTCGAGCGGTTTCATATAAAGGATGTATAATGTGTCCCCACTGTGGGGAAAATAGACATAATACTCAATATATTGTGTGTGTGTGTGTGTGATATCCAAAAGGCAACCCAAATGTAGGGTCATTGTCATTGGATATTTTGAGCTCCGATGATGATCCAGCCATGCTAATACTGATGCACCAGGCAGATACAGTTTGTCTACCTGGGTGCAAGTGAGTTCAACTCACCTTCTCATACTGATTGTATCAGTGTGTGCTGAGGAGATAAAGTGTACCTTTTTCAATGATTTCTGCCCTGCTCCAGCAACAACCGGCTGCTGTTTGTAATGTCTTTCTGCGAACTGACATTATCATTGACATCAATTCTTTCTCCTCATTGTTTTTGCAGTACTATGAAATTGATTGGTCATTGTGGGATCGCTTCGAGGTCACAGGGTTGCAGCCCAACGGGGAGGAGATGACACTCCGACAGTTCCTGGACTACTTTAAAGTATGTTCTCATCAACGTATCTCTTCACTTAGCCACCATGTGGTTTCTGTCATACAAATAACCAAACCCTATTTTTGTTCTTCTGTCAGAACGAGCATAAGTTGGAGATCACCATGCTTTCTCAGGGAGTGTCCATGCTCTATTCCTTCTTCATGCCTGCTGCCAAACTCAAAGAGAGACTGGACCTGCCGTGAGTGTATTGTTTACTTCTTTAGCATGACTCTCATAAAATTTGAGTTACTGTTTTATTCATTGTCATTGTATTCTTCTGTGCCCTGTAGGATGACGGAGATTGTGACTAAGGTGTCCAAAAAGAAGCTGGGCAAGCATGTGAAAGCCCTGGTGTTTGAGCTATGCTGTAACGACTTGTCAGACGAAGACGTGGAAGTGCCCTATGTCAGATACACCATCCGCTGAGCTCCACACTGAACCCATCCACAGGAGGGTGGGGATTACGGGGGGGTTAGGCAGAGGGTGGGTGTTTTAAGTGAGGATTGGGGGTGGGTGGGTTGATCCAGGTCAGCTCTATTGGATCAATCAGTTGTTTTTGTTTTTTTAGGCCTGTGGTTTGTGTAAACCTGTGCCTGAGTGTACATAGCCCCAGTAAGCTGATTTAAGGATATCTGTATGTGTGTTAGGCATCCAGTTGGTGCTCGGCTGTGGAAACGGGGGTGTCATTAGAGGAAGGGAGCATGTATACTGGACCTCCTGATGTTTCTCAGTAGCAGAACCTCTCCGCTCAGTTTAACTCTAAGCCTTAGTGTTCTCTTGGTACTCCATAGCCCAGCTAGTGTCCCTCAGAAACATCCTCACACTCTTACTAGCCTTCAGCAGTAAAGGGAGGGATCTTTTTAATCCAGCCAACTGTCTCCCCTCCACTTTACTTGCCCCCCCCCCCCCCCCCCCCAATCCAACCCCTGTCTCGTAGACCTGGTCCCACATTACGTTTTTTTTTTTTTTTTTTCCAAAGATGCACCTCATTAGGTAAAAGAAGTTCAGCCAAGAATCCTGAAAATAACAAATATTGAGAATCCATTGTGCCCCCAGGTCATATCACTGCCCTTTAATTCTACCCAAGACCCCAAATTTGAAACTGTAGAAGCACCTACACCCAAGTCAACAGCCTCTCCTGACTGGAAAATAATCGGAGGATCTCAACCCGGCAGAACAGGAACCCTTGCCCGTTTGAGGCGCCCCTACACCCACCTCATCCAGCACTCTGTGGCTTTGAAGGGGCCCTTGCACATGACATCAGTTTTCTCTTTATCCTCTTTATATTTCATGTGTTATTAATTTCTATTTTATTTGGGGGGGTGGGGGGGGTTGGATAATGTTTTGGCGCACACACCTTGTAGATCATAAACGGTGTTCTTTCTACTTTGTTAACTCCAAATGACATTACAGTATACGAACAAGGCAATGAGATGTATCTTGAAATGGGAGCACTTAGTGTGATAGTGAATAAACATGTAAAAAACATACCTGAATCTGTGTGGTTATTTGACTTTTTGTGAGGTTGTATCTGTAAAAATGTAATCGTATCTGATTTCTGGTGTAACACTTGGAATTGATTCGCAAATGTCAGATATTCATGTGTTTTTCCCGTCTGACCTGCTTCTTGCACTTTCAACAGAAGTTTCATTATAGAGCATATCCAGGAAGCACAATCTGAATCAGCTAAACGCCTACCTGCGAACTTGCCACGAAAAACCCATATCAGATTTTTTTTTTTTTTTTTTTTTTTTTTTTTTTTAAATGCAGTGGATGCTTGAAAAGAGACGGTCACTTCATGAATAGTTTGCTGTGGTTATAGATTTACTCTCACTTCCTCTTGTGTCACACAGCAATTTAGTGAGCTTTTTTGTCTACAAAATCGTGTTAAAGTTCGATTAGTCAGTTGACAGGTCTGAGTGATAAGTTTTGAACAAGTTGAGTTATGAACCCTCCTCCCTGAGAAGAGCGGATACATGAATATGTGCGACTCTAAAGGATGTGGTCGAGTGTGAGATGAGGAAGAAAGTGAGGAGGAAGGAGTGCACTGAACTCTGACAAGCTGCCTGCAAACAGCTCGCTGTATGTCACTGAAACAAGATAAAAAAAATAAAAAATACCGGCGTACATTTGGATTATTTCAACCTTGCGTGATGTTTCTGTGAAGATGCAGTGAACACAAAGAGAAGATGGAAGTGGAGGACACTGGTGAAACGAGGACTTCCTGGTATGATACCTTTTTTACATTTGTCGTTATCTATTTCTACCTGGCACTTGTATATTAATGTTGAGAGCTGATTGGGGCAGGAATTAACATCAACAGTGTATTTAAGTATGTTGGAGGCATGAATGGTAGTTTGTACATATCTGGTGTCGTGGTGACACTGTAACCATTTGATATAACTATTCAGTACTCATTGAAAAATGACTGGCACTAAATCATTTCCTTTCTATCATCATTTATATAACATGAGGCACAAGAATCTGCCACACTACAATGATCCCATTCAGATATTTAGATTGATCTCAAGTAAAGTAACACAGCTGTGTGTATGGATGTTTGCTTTGTGCCCATTAACAGTTTTTGCCTTTTTTAGGTCTGCGGCGCCAGGAGAGACACACTCCATCCCCTGTGACCATGCTGGGGTAAGTCACACCATCTACCTTGTGTCTTTCACCTGCTTTCTCCTGTCTAAAAACTACGTGGGCACCCTCCCAAAAGCCAAGAGACCCACTTTCTCGCACATTTCTGCTTTTAGAAGAAGAGAAAACAAGACCCGGCCCCTGAACCTGTGATCAGAATCATGGAGGTGAGTGATGTCTGAGACGCACCATTAAACTCTT
This sequence comes from Enoplosus armatus, assembly GCF_043641665.1. NCBI lineage: Eukaryota > Metazoa > Chordata > Actinopteri > Centrarchiformes > Enoplosidae > Enoplosus > Enoplosus armatus. The sequence goes on from NC_092187.1 coordinate 14,362,079, forward strand.
CTTCGTCTTCATGTCTCTCTCTCTGTGTCTCTCAGTAACTTGCGGAAGTTAGTCAACCTTACCTTTGTGACCACAACACTGAGTGCAGAGCTGGCGGGAGACGTGAACATTATGTTCAGCTGTGCAGCCACAGAAGCTGTCTGAATGCGCAAACCTTCACATTTTGTTTATGTGACATCTTGTCACATTTCAGCCGCTTTTCCTGATTTGCTGTCATCTTTATCTTTATCATGATTATGCATGTGATCATGAACAGGACACATTTTTGCTGCTAGTATTTAAATACATCTCACTCTGTTGCTTCACTGAATATACAGCTGATGTGGTTAGTGTGGCAAAAACAGGCAGACATCTTGTGTTTTACTACAGAGGCACAGTTTCAGCCTTCTTCCTCTTTGAAAGTGTCACACAGGAAATGAGAGATCTGCACCATGCAACATCTCACCCCTCTCCACATCTCTCTCTCTCTCTCTCTTTCCATTTTCCTGAACTCTCATGTCTCCCTCTCAAGTTCACTTTTATCTCATTCTGTTATGTCCTGTTATATCAGGATGAAGAGGATGACGAGGAGGGTGAAATGATGTCCGACCACATGAAGGATTCAGAGGTGAGGTGTTCCTCTTTTGCAGGGGCCAGATGTGTGTTCAGTTGCTTCAGAGTCTTCCAATGTACAGCCAGTGACAGTTTGATGAATGGCCCTCCTTGACAAGCTGGTTTCTTAATTTTTCATGTTGATTTAATTTTAGGAGCCCAGTAATAAAAGGGTCAAACCTGTGGCAAAGTCCAACAGCCTAACAGGTGTCCTGACCCCAGTGAAGACTCCTGCTCTGAAGCGCATTGGACAGTCCATTTCGGTAACAAAGCACAACCACACTAGCACACCTGTCGTTATACAAAATGACGTCTGTATGCATAGCATTCAATCGTATTCTGCTCTTTTCACAGCGGTCTATCAGTTTTCGCACAGAGGCTCGACCTTTGCCCCCGGTCCCCCTGCGCTCTCGCACAAAGGCCTCGTCATTCCCACGCCGGCGCAACAGCCAGTGCTGGAGCGACACTGTGGAGAGCCATGACCTCACTGCAAAGGAGATCAAACGTCAAGAGGTGCGAGTCTAGTTCAGTCTAGTTCAGCTGCAGAAACTAAACTTTCTGCAAGCGTATTTGACATAATGCAATGTTTATTTGGGGAGATGTGGGTCAAGCTGTGGGGCTGTGTGGCTGCAGTGTGGGCGGGGTGATTAGTGCCTACTCTTTATTTCTGTGAAACAGCTCTGCATGGCGATTATGAAAGAGGATGTGAGCTGGCACTGGAGGCTCAACTTCCTTTATTGAACAATCAGCTGTGAGAGCTCATGCTTTTCCATGTGTGCTTGCATGTGTGAGAATTGCCTGTGTGTCCAGATATTGTTGTTCATGTGTCCAGTCGTTGAACAGTTTTTTTTTTTTGACTCTTCTGCAGGTGATCTATGAGCTGACACAGGGAGAGAGACAACTCATTGATGACCTCAGTCTGGTCAAGAAGGTACTTGCCCACTAAACAAAAGCATTTTACCTCTATTACCTTTTATCAGATCTCTAATCAAGTCTCATTCTACTTGTTCTGACACCAAGTTCTCACACTTTGATACACCTCTCTATACATCTCTCTCTGTACTGCATTTATTCTTTCCTAACCTTTGCTATGTGCCACCAGGTGTACTACGAGCCCATGCTGAAGTTGGACATCATGACAGAAAGTGAGCTTGGACAGATCTTTGGTACGCTGGACTCTCTCATTCCTCTCCATCAAGGTAAACCATCTCTCTGCTTTGCACACACTTCCGTTATCTCAGTCTCATGCCTCAACACAACCTCCTCATTTCCTAATCATGTATGAGGCAAGAAGGGCTCAGTGATGATTCAATTTTAGAATTTGTTGACTCTCAGTAGAATGGTAGTAATATTGTTTCACACATGTCTGTCCAAATGAAGGATTGATGTCATGTACAGTGTGATTAAACTGTCAAAATTAGTAATTGCTTTGCTTTACAGATATGGGTTTTCTTTGATAAAATACGTAACAGTGGACCACAGTTCACTGCATTGAACATCAATCATTACAATAGATTTTGCATACATTGCCATATGGTGATATACAATATATTTATATTGTTAATGTTGTGATATTTATTTAAACTGTGTTGTGCAGCCCTGAAAGCAAGTGTGTAAAGCCACACAAGGAGAATGTTCATTCAATCACTCAGGTTTGCATGTTATAACTGAGTGTGAGTTTGCTTCTTTTTTTTTTAAGTAAAGCAAGTTGAATGAGCTGAGTGTGATGTTTTTTCTGTTTATCTGTCTTTGAGCTGTAGTAACTCTGGCATTCAGTCAGCAAAAATCAATAAGAATTCAACAACTTGAGTATTTCCTTTTCATTTCATAACAGATCTTCTGAGTCGGCTTGAGCGGCTGAGAGGATCAGAGAAGACGGTCGGAGAGGTGGGGCCTACTCTGTTGAACTGGGTGAGTATTTCCATGGAAACCAAGGACTGAGAGAGAAGAAGAGAAAGGGGCACAACCTACCTTCACTCTCTCCAGTTCCTGTATTTACTCTAGTACGTTCCCCTCTAAAGCAGAGTCACCCAGTTCAGTCTGTGTGCGTCTCTGATTTTATCTGACTTTCTGAATTTCTTCCTCCCTGCAGTTCCCTTGCCTGGAGGCGTATGTCACGTACTGCTGTAACCAGGTGGGTGCTAAAGCCCTGCTGGACCAGAAGAAGCATGAGAAGAGAGTGGAGCACTTCCTGCGCCTGTGCCAGGAGTCTTCATTCAGCAGGAAGCTGGACCTGTGGAACTTCCTGGATCTCCCTCGGAGCCGTTTGGTCAAATACCCCCTGTTGTTGAAAGAGATCCAGAAGTGCACACCTCCAGACCACCCGGACGAGGACACACTGCCTGATGCTGTGAGTTGGTGTCCTACGCATTCGCTTACTCGAGATAATGTCTGAATCCACATGTTAACCCTCTGGACTTGGAGACTTTGGTCTTATATAATGTGACGTGTCTCATATGCTCATCCTCATGATTTCAAATCTGTGAGGGTGCTGGCCCGTGAGGGGGTTCAGGATTCACTAGTTGAAGTGACTATAACAGACTCCACTATCTGGACCCTGTAATCCTTGTTCCTGAGTGTTTTTCTAAAAGGTTCTGAATTATATCCATGTTGGCAGTTCATGCAAGATGTGTGCTTAGTCTGCTGTTTTAGACAGACCTTCATAGTTTCCTTTAAATTTGCTAAAATATTTTTTCCTCCGCAATATTAAACTTATTGCTACTCATTTAATTATTTTCACAATCTTATAGGTGGTCAGATTTTTCCTTAGTAGCATGAAAATCAACTTTTGTCCTGTCTGACACACAAATACAAATGATTAAGACCAAGGACTGTTATGCATGTGTGCAATATCAAACATCAACCAAATACTGATAATACAATATTGTACATTTTGTCTTTATAGGTTGCTATAAAGCCACTCTTATTTTTCCTTACTATTAAATCCATCAGTCTGCAAGTGGGGGAAGTCCAGACAGTTGGCTTTAGCTAATATTTCCTTTTTAAATCTAAAATACTTTGCACATTGGCGCCTCCAAATGGCAACAAGAGATAACTGTTTTATGAAACATTCAGTGGCCAGCGATCCTGTGTGCGTGACATTAGTAACTTGAAAATAACATGGTCATGTTCACCAAATTGTCTGCTATGTTGCACACTTTGTTCTGTTCAGTTGGAGCTGATCCAGAGCATCGTGGCAGAGGTGAACAAGAAGACAGGGGAGGCGGAGTGTCAGTTCTACAGGCGGGGTCTCACCTACCTCGAAGAGAGTCAGAGACTACCAGAGATCCAGCTGTCCCGCTTCCTTTACTGCCATGGAGAGCTCAAGAACAACAAGGGCCAGGTAGCGGCTCTCTGTGGTTGTTTAACTACTCTAATGTCCCACTGATTGACCTTTGAGTGGTTCTCCTGTGGTTGTTGGGTTTGTTTTGTAGCTCAACTGAAAAGGGTCAAGTCCTCCAAGACAGGGTGGATTCATATATTTACAGACCTTTGCTCCTCTGTGCCCCAGTGTGGATTTTGATCTTAGACCCTTTAAACGAGCACTTTGTATCATCTCCTTGTACTGTAATTGTCATTTCTATGTAATTTATAAAAATCCAAAGTACACTGATAAAGATGTTACGGTAATATCTGAATAATAGGTGAAACTTGGTGAATATTGTCGTAAAGCCTCTCTCACTTTGCGCGTGTCTGTCTTCTCTGTCAGCGGCTGCATGTCTTCCTGTTTGAGCTGGCTTTGGTGCTGAGTAGACCCGGGGAGGACCGAGAGGGGGGTCAGGTGTTCCATGTGTACAGACAGCCTCTGCCCAATGCCTTGATAAACCTGGAGGAGATCCCAGATGGGGAGGCTGCTGGAGGGGGCACCTTCAGGGGAGCCTTCACTGGAGGAAATGATAAAGGTAACAAAACATACAACATATAAATGCTGTATTAGTTGCTAAATTATATAGTGTAGTTTAGTTTAGGCTAAACTAAGCCCATAGATTGAGAGAAAGCTATGCCCCTCCTCCCATTAGTTAGATTAGAAGTGAAACCTATAACCTTGCTTCCACTCAATTTCCTTCCTCCCCCTCTCTTGTCTCCCCCACATCCTAGTGAGGAACTGTTTCCGTGTGAGCTGCAGAGGGCGCTCCAAAGCTCACCCTTACAGCCTGCAGGCCAACGACTCCTTCAGCAAGCAGCAGTGGATCACCTGTCTGCGCCAAGCCATTGTCCAGTCGCGAGATAGGACGGCTCAGACCAGCCAGTCGCAGCTCTCCCCTCACCCAGATCCCGCCCTGTATCACATAGCCGAGCTCAGCCTCAGCTCGGACACAGAAATGGCAGACCACACCAGTCGCTGACTAGTGTGGTCTGATCATCAGGAGGCCTGGGGAGTGTCTATAGATCTGTACATTGACAATGAGAGCAAATAAAATACGGACTGTCTGTAAAAGATGATGATGTGGTTAGACCACACGCATAGAATTTCCTACGTGGATCATTTTCTGTTGTTGCATTTTCTGATGGATTGTGTGATTGTGGTGGTGTGCACTGTATAGCTTGGGAACAGTATTACTTAATGTGAATTTACTGAGTAAAATGTTTTTGTGTTCATTGTTTTTTTTTTTAATAAACTGACACTTGAAAGTGTGTTGAGGTACTCATGGCAAATTACAAGTATAGCCAAGTCTAAGTATTGCCCACAAGATCTACAAAGAAAAGATTAGTGATGATTATCCTCCCTCCCTCTCTCCCCCTTCTCTCTCTCTCTCTCTCTCTCTCTCTCTCTCTCTCTCTCTCTCTCTCTCTCTCTCTCTCTCTCTCTCTCTCTCTCTCTCTCTCATCGGTGACAGGGCAGAGGACAGAGGTAGACTTTCAGTTCTAGCCTATAGACACACAGTGAAACAGTAGACGTCCCCTTATGCATTTTTAACAGCTCAGCAGGTGATGGGAACAGTTTGGTTGGGACAGTTTGTCCACAGATAGAGTGACCAAGTGATCAGGTGAGTCCAAACCCGCTCTGTTTATTTGCTAATGCTACAACATTTTTCAGGCATTATTTGCAAACTAACTTTGTTTGCAAGATTTGATCCTTTACCTGCGCAAAACGGCAATGAGAGTGTAGATCTGGCTTTGATAACATCTCAGGACATTGCTCATGTGAGTGGCATGTTCTGTTTCATAGGTTTTATTCTCAACTCTTTAATGAATGAACACTTGAGGTGAGGTAAATATGTGACCTGAAGCTGACATGTCGATATCTGGATTCACTGAGGCCTCTGTCAGACCTTGACTTTTCCACGGTGGCTCTGCGTGATGTAATTACGAGAGAGAGTTGTGAGCCAGAGTGGATACCTTCGATCTATTCAAGATAAGGATTAACCTTAAGGGGACGCTGATTCACGAATGAATCCTGTTCTTTTTCCCTCAGCTGTGAATGACATCCCCTTGTCATTTTCCTGGAAAGAGAGGATAATACTCTACCGTCTGCTTCATTCATTTAAAAAAGAGGACTCTTTCTCAAACTGCTTATGAACTACCTTCACATTCTGCTCACCTTTGACCCTGCATGTCAAAAAACTGAGGAGGTGCAACCTACACGGTCTGAGGTGCAAACCACCTTGCTTAAATTTCTTTGGGAAACCCTTTTATCTGCCTGAGGTTCCCTGTTTGGTAGACACCTCTGAGGTTTTTACCTGTAAACTAGGATGCCTGGAGCCAGTGGCGTCAATGTGGAAGGCTCTTGCGAGGCCCTCCGTCAGACCCTGGTGTCACAGAACGGCCTGCAGAGAGAGACAGCCGACATCTCCCAGTCTGTCCTCTACACCTCACTGATGGGCCTGCTTCTGGTCGCTGACAACGAGGTGTGCAGAACACAACACTGTATTAACCTTTAATATATGCTTCGAGTCTGGTAGTTTTGAGAGTTTACTCAATGTTGAATTTATGGGACGCTCATGAGACGAACATAAACACAGAGAGAGAAATTGTGTAAAGGAATTAATGGAGAGTACACATCAACACACACGTGTTTAAGCACCTGTCAGCACTCCTTGGTCTCTAATAGGATGAATGCTTGAGACTGACCTCCTTTTAGCCTCTCTTGTTGTGCTAATGAGATAAGAAGGCTAAATCTGTCCTGCCAATGTTGTACACACACTGACAGGGCAGGGTTAAGACAGTCAGACAGTACAATGTCTGTACTGACACAGCCAGGGGTCAAGTAGTAGGGCACACTTGCAGTGAACTACAGGTGTATACAAATCAAAATAGGCAATATACTTATATAAAGATATAATCGGTCAATAGTTTAGGTCAATACTTTCTTGTGTTGTTTTTATTTTCAGAAGGAGAAGCTCACTTTAGGAAGTGGAAGGGTTGGCCTCAGAAACATAGGAAACACAGTAAGTGTTTTAATGATGCAGGATTAGTCCTTTAAAGAAATGCTTCCAGAATTACGAGATAAACATGCTCACTATCCCCTACACTTTGTCTCCAACTTAGTGTTTCCTGAACGCAGTAGCCCAATGTTTGTCTCACACACGTGGCCTGCGGGACTACTGCCTCCTCAAGTCCTACAGGGATGAGAAGTTCTCCAAAGAGGAGGCTAAGCTCATGGAAGGTAATGTCCCTCTCTCCTTCTCTTCCTATCGTTCCTCCGATGTTGTGTTTTCATCTTTCCTCACTGCTCCTTGGTCTCCTTGTGCTAGCTTTCTCTCAGGTGCTCTCAGGCCTTTGGGACGTGAATGAAGGAGACGCAGTTGTAAATCCACGACAGTTTTACAATATTTTTAAAGGAGCGGTGCCTTACTTCAGTGGTTACAGGTGAGAATATAGATGAGGTTTTTCTTTTCCTCAAGGTTAACTGCATCTTTCCATGAGACTTTGGTATAAGCAACATTACCGCTGTGTAAAGGCAAACACATGAACCTGTATGAACGTCTGTATCAGCACAACTGTTTCAAGGACAAGAGAGGAACTGTAAACTATTTCAATTCAGTTTCTTCTTTGTCACCAGCACAGAAGGTGCTTTTTGGTTTTAGAAAAACAAACGTGAAAAAAATCTCCCTGTGTCTCTGTGTTCAGTCAACAGGATGCACAGGAGTTCCTCAGGTTCCTATTGGACAAGCTGCACACAGAAATTAACCGCAGACCTTACATTCGACGGACAGGAAAGGAGCCTGAACAAAAATATGCCAGATTCAGGTGTGCGTTTATGTGGAAAAGATTTTGTACTTGAAACGTTGATGTCTGCCACGTGACCACATTTTGTTCTCTCTTCTTCTCCCTCAGGATTTCGGAAGAGGCAGCTGCCATGTGGAAGAAGCACTTGGAGAGAGATGACAGCAGAATAGTAGGTGAGGAGAGCAATCCATCAACCTCCTCTGCATTACAAGTTCAATGAGGGCAACCACGGATAATATTCTTGCCGCCCTTCTCGCAGACCTGTTCTCAGGCCAGCTGCGGAGCTCGCTGCATTGCTCAGTGTGCTCCCACTACTCCAACACGTTCGATGTGTTCTGTGATCTGTCGCTGCCCATCCCCAAGAGGAGCTCTGCTGGGGAGGTCACGCTGAGGGAGTGCCTGGACCTCTTCTCTCAGGAGGAGAAACTGGACAAGGAGAATTCCCCAGTAAGCTAACACAGAGAGTACAAAACCAATGGATTACAAAACATCAATGTGTCTCTAACTTTAGGGTCAAAGGTCAATGACAGACACTGTCAACTAGGAATGGTTCAGTCCAAAGCTGAATTTTTGTATCCATCCGTAACCTTTAATTTTTAATTGAATTCACTTTTTAACTCATTATGTGCTTATATAGTTGGGGAGTAAATTATTATCTGATTTCAAACCGAGAGAGGGATCTCTATATTTAATTCTATATTGATATTTAGAAGTACAACAGTAAGGTAAAAGAAAATCCTTTGAAAACCTCGTAGAAAATGAAGATGAAGATCTGAGAAATTATTTTTTAAAAATTGGAAAGTGTTGGTAAGGCTGTGAGGTACAAACAAATACTTACATATAATAATAATAACAATACATAAACACGTTCATTGAAAGTATTAACGTTATGAATAGCTAATAAACAGTGGTGCAAATGAGTCATAGCTACTTGAATTGGTTACCATTCTTAAGAACTTCTGAATTAAAAGTATCTTGTTAAGATGGGGTGAGTTAGTAGCACCCCAAACAATATCACAATAGTCAATATATGGATAAATAAAACTGTAATACAAAATTAAATAACAAGAGTGGTGGATCACACTTTCATCAATTTTCCAGCTGTACCTATTTGTACGAGTTAGTTACAACAGATCCTGTGTATTTGCAAATGTTTTAAAAATATTGAGGTGTGTGTTTGTTTTTGTGTTTCAGATGTGTGAGAGGTGCAACAGGCACACGGAGTGCACCAAGCGGCTGTCCATCCAGAGGTTTCCCCAGGTTATTGTGATCCGTATCCTTGGCAACAACTCTTACTTTGTGTACTAGCCTTATTAGCGTGTGATGTTTTTGTGCAGGAAGTTATGATGGCGCTTAACAGTCTCGATCAGATCTGAATCGTTTTACGATGTCACGGTGGTCTATCAGTAAAAGCACCATGTATGTGTCCTTCCCACTCACTAACCTGGACCTGGGACCCTACGGACCTGTCGACTGTGGTAAACTTTTCTTTTTCCTTGCACATGTCTCATTTATTCCTCTATCCAAAAAGAGAACGATTTGCAGAAAAGGTGTCCAGCTGTACTTGAACCATGTATGTTAAGATGGACTAACAGAACAATGAGTCATTGATGAATCATTTAGTTTATATTATGTCCATTAATAATGACAAATGCTCATGCTTCATTTTAGGACATGAAAATGTTGAGTGTGAAGGTTTAACAAAAAAAATTATTGGTATTTTTACTCCAAAAATGATTAAAACATTGATTTTATTGATTGACAACATTACAGTAAATGACATGTGGAATTAACTAATTCAATAATCCACCTCTTGAAATACAGTGCAATGGCATGTTGGCATATAATCAACAGCTCATCCAGAATCATTTTTTTATTGGATATTTTTGGTATTTTTTTAAATTGTAGATCAGGTAGATTATTCCATAATTTGCAAAGTTGGAAACTTGATACAACATAGTTCTGAAGAACAGAATAAGTAAGTCTTTATATCTATGTATGTCCCCACAGGCCCAGTTCTGTATGATTTATATGCAATATGTAACCACGCTGGGACAGTGAACATGGGCCACTACACAGCCTGCTGTTCAGATGAAAATGGTTGGTGCTTTTACAATGACTCCAGGTGAGAATCCCTCTGCACCCAAATTATTTTGTTTTAATGTGCATATCATGGACAGTATATTTAAAAACCCTACTGTGTCTATGGGTTACCTGTATTGAAACACCTTTTATATAAACCTGGAGCTGTTTCTCATGATTACTCTCCATCCACCCACCTATAGTGTGACTCCAGTCTCAGAGAACCAGCTTCAGACCAATCAAGCCTATGTGCTGTTCTACCAGCGCAGCAACAACACCACCACCACCGTCAGGAAATAGACCTGAGACTGGCTGAACCAAGCAGCCAATCAGAGCAACTTTACCTCCAGTGTCCATAGAAACAAATAGAAGCAGCAGTGCTGTATTTCTGGCATCTATGAACTTCTCAGGAGGACGAGGGAGTAGCCATGCTCACTTTAAGAGGGCTTGAAGAAGTGATCTCTCCTCCTAAATCATGGAGATGCTTTTGAAGAGTCTCATCATGAGACTCAGACAGACTGCAGCCTTAAGAGTCTCTGTGCCCTGGTCCTCAGGCAGGAGTAAGTGGTGTACTTGCACAGCTCTGCAGGACTCTTAATGAAGATAATTGTGATTCATGCTTGCTAACATAAACCCAAATAAACAAAAATAGGGTGGAAAAGAAATAAGGCAACATTTCAGGACTCAGTTATAACATATAACTTGTTCAAATTCTCTGACTACATTTTAAGCTACAGGTTTGTGAAAATGTACTTTAATTTAAGATGTAATTACATGTAGCCTACACGATATCTATGCTGTCTTTTTTATCTTAATCTCCCTCTACATGGACAGTTTAAAATGGGCTATATTTTCCATCTAACTTAATTATTATTCCTGTGTGTGTGTATATATCATATATGTATGTGTATATTTTTTACATTTGTGTCTGACAACTGACAATTGAATGTATGGCATTATTGATATTTGAAAGTCAATAAAAGAACATTGAAAAAGTCTGATTAGACTTTATTTTATTGTTATTATTATGTAATAAATAATACAACTGTATACAGTTTGTCATATTTTATATATATGTCAGTAAAGGTGCCGCAGCCGGCTGACGAACTTCGTATTTGTGCGCATGCGCGCGAGCGGTGGGCGGAGTTTTCCAGTCGGTCAGGAAGAAGAGAAAGGCGGACACAGAAACATCAAGCGGTAATCATATTCAGCGATAGGTTTTAAACTTTACGCCGATTCTTGTTTCATTCACACAAGTATCACAGTCGTGCGATGAATGCTGTAGTTTTAATTTCGGAGAGAATACCTTGAATGACAATAGTCCAAAGCACGGGAAACACCGTTAGCTTACTTGCTAGCTAACGTTAGCTGGTTTGACAGGCCCGGACTACACTACACAGCCTTTCAGCAGGATTGGGAACACAGCACGGAAATGTTATATGTTTACTCCCTGTACCTCAGAGGCAGCCTCCCTGTTTTCCAGCCGGGTGTTTTATGTTTAGGTTTATATCAGGATCTTTTATATGAAACTCTTAAGACATAAAGAGGCCGGTCTGCCAGTGTTTCTTAACGATGTCTGAACTGTTACTTCTAACGTTATGTACCAACCAGGGGAACTGTTGTTGAAGAGCATTGTAATAGCACCGTAAAGTTTTTAAAAGTTCTATTCATCCTGTTTTTGCATCAGTACACTGTTTGTAAAATGGGTGTATTATTAGTGGAGAGTAGTGCCTTGTGAGAATTTTGTGTAAAACTGTATATGTATTGGTTTTTTTTACCCTTTTCCATAGATGGCTGCTATCAGGAAGAAGTTGGTGATAGTTGGGGATGGTGCGTGTGGGAAGACCTGTCTGCTCATCGTCTTCAGTAAGGACCAGTTCCCAGAGGTCTACGTCCCCACTGTGTTTGAGAACTATGTGGCAGACATTGAAGTGGATGGGAAACAGGTGAGACAAAAAACACTGCCTGCAAGGGAGGGGTCCTTGAAGAGACGGTATGGGTGCCTAGCAAAATGGGAAATAATCGTTTTAACTTAATTTTACTTAGTTATCACATTGTCAAAGTTTTTGTTTGGTTTATAAAATGGTGAAAAATGTTCATCGCAGTTTCCCAGAGTCCCAAGGTGGCATCCTCAAATAAGAGCTGGGCGGTAAATAGTGTGATTAAATAAGCTGCTTTTCCTATAGTAAATCAGGTTCAAGGGGCCATCAGCCAAACCCTAGTGACATGTTTTGATATTGTGACGAATAGTTGTGAAGAATAGTGTAATATGGGTCTGCTTAATCATGTAACTTAATGCTTGAGCTTAAATGCTCAAGTGACCCTCTTTATATGTCCATAATGCGTGCATCCATCCTTCCATGTGACTCTCTCTCTCCCTTTTCTCAGGTAGAGCTAGCACTTTGGGATACAGCAGGTCAAGAGGACTATGACAGACTGAGGCCTCTCTCCTACCCCGACACTGATGTTATCCTGATGTGCTTCTCTGTAGACAGCCCTGACAGTTTAGGTATTGTCTTTGCAACAGTTACACTACTATGTATCAAGCACCGTGTGATTGTGTAATTGATATATGTTGCTAATGAATGCCTTCTTTCCCTTTACTTACTGTAGAGAATATTCCTGAAAAGTGGACACCTGAAGTGAAACACTTCTGTCCAAATGTTCCCATCATCCTGGTGGGCAATAAGAAAGATCTGCGCAATGACGAGCACACCAGACGAGAGCTTGCCAAAATGAAACAGGTCCGTTTTTAGGTTCAATACATGCTGGTATGTGCACATTTGTTGGTATAAATGTCAAAATTTAAACCTCCTCTCTGACACGTGTCTCCAGGAGCCAGTTAAATATGAGGACGGCAAAGAGATGGCGAGCCGCATCTGTTCCTACGGCTACCAAGAGTGTTCTGCCAAAACCAAAGATGGTGTGAGGGAAGTCTTTGAGCTGGCAACTAGGGCAGCACTGCAGGCCAAGAAACGTAGCAAGAAGACCATCTGCCTTCTGTTATAGGCTCTGGGAGAAGAGGGAGCTGCCGTCAAGCACAGATGGAGAAGGCAGCTTCCATTGGGATTTGACATAGGGAAGGGCCCTGGAAAGTTTTGCAGATGCTCAATTTCTGATCACCCAATTATCCTCAGCAAATTTAAAGCAGGTCTTTATTATTTGATAGGCTTCTACACCTTGGTCCTTGGTCTATAAATTAGATTATGTGCCATTTTGCTTGCGCCTATCAAAAACTTTCAGATCTAGGAGTCTGTAGGGCAGGTGGTGGGGGGTGATTTGAAGTTGAGTAGATGTAAATGGGTTGAAATGTGCCATGATTGGAATGAAGAGAGAAAAGGTCCTTACCAGGCCAAAGACAATGGGGACATGAGAGAGAAAGACTTAAAAAAAAGACATAAATATAAAATGGGTTTGAATTAAGACCATGTCTAAGTGGATTTTACACAGTATCGCCTACATGTAGTGCCTTGAGAGCAGTGGTCATGAAGAGTAAGTTGTGGGGTAGGGATTCATAACTTAGATGGGGGTATTGTCATTTGTAGTCCACACATCACATTTGTGAATGCTTTCTCCCTGTCATTGGCTTGGCTCCTTCAGGCCCATATTCTGACTCAGGCGCTATGCAGGGGTATGCCTAAACTAGATTGTATGAGATATTTTCCCATACTGAATTACTTACCTGTACTTAAAAGTGTGTGAGTGTGTGTGTGCGTGTGTGCAACTGTATGGTGGTTTGTTTTCTCCAGTGCAGGTCTGCATGCAGTGAATGTGTGTTTATTTGTGTGGGTGTGTATTAACATATGTGTCTACGTACTGTATGCATGGAAAGGCCTTCTGCGTCACTGACCTAACCCCTTGTTTCCATGCCAAAGTTACCCCTGATGGCCACATTTAATGGCTCAGATGGGTAATGGAATTAACAGCTACTCAGAGTGACATAGAAACCTTCACATTACTGGAAGACATTGTACAATACCTAGAGGCACAATCGGGTTAAACATATTATGAGTTTTTAGGACCAGAGATTCATTTGATTGTTAATCATCAGTGGGTCAAATCATGAGTGGTGTAGTTGATAAGTTGAATATTCTTTCAGATAGGTGATTTTAGGCTTATCTTATTGCTATAATGTCCATTATGTACTGTATGTCTTACAAGGCCTTGTAAGGACATGTTATTGATGTGTATTTCAAGTTTGCCTTTTACTCAACTCTCCCCATTCCCCCTTCAATGATATTGTCATTATTGTACTATAACTTGTTATTGTTGATGTCTCTTAATTTTCTTAGTATATTTTAATCATTTTACTTAATCCTGCTGTTATGATCAGTTTATGTCAGTTAAATGATACATTGTAACCGTAGTATTGTTTTGTTTAATTAATTGGTGGTCAAGCTTAGGGTGCAAGGCTAGAAGGTTATGGGGGTGGGCTGCTATAGCGTTTTATTTTTCTTTTGTTTTTTGTACTGTGACATATTAGGATTTTTTTCCAAATAAAGCTGATATTAGGGTTTTCTGTTGTAAGGTATTTATGTGTTCTTTGATCAATTCATTCATTAATAATTACAGCAATCTTCACTATATTTCTGGCATTCATTTTCTTTACCAAATAAAAACACTCATAACCCGTTAAAATATCTGATTCTATGGTTTGATATCTGATATGAAGATTTCCACAAAAACGTATCAAATAATGCCATGCATGTCCTCACAGTTTCAGTCATGGGGTACAAGTTTAGGGTTGGCCTGTGTGTCTTGCCCAATCATCGTCGACATTAATTCGTTCGCTCTCCAAGTACCAATCACATACCAGAGTCAGGTATTAGTCCCTCCCACTCTGAAATGTTGTCTTGCTGTGGCCATTTTACACTTGGTTCCCTGAAAAATAAAACATCCTTTTCACCTGGGCATCAACGTGACATTCAAAGAACTATTGTTGGTTACATGTGGCACTGGTAAGTGTTTGTCCTATTTTATATACAACGGCAGTTGTTGTGTTTGCTACGGCTGACAGCCGTTTGGAGACTGCGTCTCTGCTTGGGCTAGCTAACGTTAGTCAACCTCAGGCTAAAATAGTTAGCTTGCTCGCTAACCGAGATGACCGCCACACGTCATTGTTGAATATTCTTTTTTGGTTTGTGCATGTGCTTTGCGTACACACGTGTATTAGTGATGCATGGTTATGCCTCTGTTTGTTTATTTGCGGCTATTGGTAAGTAGCTAGTAAAGCAGTGGCTAAGGCGATACTCAAAGTTGGAGAAGTCTGCAGTAGTAAAAAATGTAGCTAACCTGGTGACAGATCTAAGACATTGCTGCCTACCTCAGGGCTTTATGGAAAGTAGTTGGTTTAGTATTAACTGTTTCTAAAAGACAAGGTATGTGTACAGTCAGTATGTAAAGTTTACTGTGATCCTCCTGATTACTGCATTTTATTCAAAAGAGTAAATTGCTGATGTACTTCCAGTGTATCTAATGCTGTAACCAAGTAGAAAAAGGACAGAGACCAGGAGCAGAGTCAGTGGATCAGCATGGACTATGAGCGGAGGTGAGTTAAATGATCATTTTATACTTTTCCCCACTAAAGGTTACATCTGATTATAAAAAATGTGTCAGACAAGTCCCTCACATTGTCTCTCATGTTCCACAGGGGTGGGCGAGGTGATCGCACAGGTCGCTATGGCAACACCCACAACGATCACAACTTTCGGGACATGGACTACCGAGGCTATAGCCAAGAGGATGAGGAGACCGGAGCAGCATATGATGTCAGAGCTGAGGGGGACAGACCATACGGCCGGGATGAGCAATCACTGGGTGTCCGTGACTTCTCACCAGGCTGTCTCCTAGACCACCCGGGGTTTCATCAGAGAGGAGACGGGCGAGGGGACATTGGGCGTGAGGGGAAAGGGCTCCCCTGGCCCCCTTGCTCTCAGTCGCAGCCTGATGTAGCCCTTCCCATGCTCCAGAGAGATGAGGAGGGATCCAGGCGGGAATTTGAGCCGTTACGGACTGGCCAGCAGGAAAGGATTCGGGGGATAGGTGGAAGAGGCTTTCCTGAGAACAGTGCCTCTCATTCAGGAAGTAGGGATGGCAACTGGGGTCATGGTGGTGCCCATTCTGAACAGATGGAATACAATACGGCAAGACAGAGAGAGGAGGACAGGTTCTCTCGTGGGGCAGTGAAGAGGAGGGTAAGCCATAACAAGTCCATCCTCTTTATAGAGCTGCTCCAATCTTATTTTGTTGTTGACATTGGTTGCTAATTTGTGACTGATTTCTGCAGGCTTTTCCAGTTGGAGCAGAGGAGCATAGCTGTGGGAGTGCTGGTCCAGATCTGTCGCTTGAGGAGTTGGATCAGAGGGACCAGGACTACCGTGCAGATCTAGACCACAACCAGAGGCCAAGCAACATCATAATGCTTCGCATGCTGCCACCCAATGCAACTGCCAATGAGGTAAGTGTATGTCTCCAGGGCATGTTTGTCTCTACAATGGGCCGATGATGCATGGTTCTTGTTGTTGGTAGGCTTAAATTGCAATAATGCCTCTGTGTTCATAGATCCGGGCACAGCTCCAGGAGCAGGGGATCCAGCCAAGAGAGGTTCGCCTCATGAGGAACAAATCTTCAGGTGAGAACTTGTCCATTGCCCCGATTTTTTTTCTGTTCTTTATGCTTCCTCTGTGTCACACTCATCCATTACCCGCTCTTTCATTTTCATTGCTCTTTCTGGTGACTTTCTCTTATCTGCTTGATCTTCTCCCTCTTATTAATAAGCGTTCTCCTTTCTTTTTCCTTCTCTCTTACTGTCATTGTCTTTCTTCATACTCTGACTGCAGGATAGATAACTGATAAAAAGAACACATATTTATATTTATGTACTTGCATACAGGCTTTTGCTTAGATTTCTGCTTTGATTCTTTGGTCTGCTGGTATCTGAATTCTCGCTAGAGCCCACAGGGCAACAACACATCCATGCACGCTTCAAAAGAGAGCCATATCTATATTTGCCTTTTAAGACAAGAATGCATGCATACAGCCATAGGTTATAGATCTTCACTCCATGGCTTTAATTTTTCTTTTCGCCTTGGTTCCCTTATCGTCTTTACCCTTTCATGACTCTGCCTCATCAATCTTGAAGTGAGATATGTCTGAGTAGATGAACAATGCTCACAAACTAACAGTGTCAACTGAGAAGTGAGCAGTGGAAGCAGAATTTGTTTGATTGTGTTTGTCATTGTAGCTATTTTTGGGTGTGTGAGTGTCGAGATATAAGTGTTGCAGCTACACGAGCGTCATCCATACCACTCAGAAAAGCTTGTCTTTTTCTAAAGGTTTGCCATTAAGGTCATTGTCTCACTGGCCTCCCCCCTTTGCTAACTCACTGGTTGTCTGTAAGGTGTGCCCATCTGACTTGGGCACACTTACAGTCCCCCGCACTGCTCTGTCTTCCTCACCCCTACATCAATGTTTCTCTGTTTTTAGGACAAGTCACTCTGAGTGTCTTATGTTTAAATGATGACCTTTTGTGATTACACTCCATGTGATACTATACACGGTGTTGTTTTAAAAAGTTATAAATCTAAATATGTTGTATAATGTGTTGTCAGTCAGTTATAGTAATGCATCGACAGGATATGGAGCATTTAAGATGAGACATTCCACCACAGTGCTGCATAGTTCAGACTGCACTCTCAGAGCAGCAGAGATATATGCGTGTGTGTGCTTGTCTGTCTGTCTGTCTGTCTGTCTGTCTGTCTGTCTGTCTGTCTGTCTGTCTGTCTGTGTGTGTGTGTGTGTGTGTGTGTGTGTGTGTGTGTGTGTGTGTGTGTGTGTTCTGCCTGGTTGCTTCATCATTCAAAGCCAAAGAGCTCAGACTCAAACTGATGAGTGGGTAGGATTCTCCCTCTCTCTCCCTCTTTCCTTGACCCTGTTGAGATACTTGACATTGCGTCCTCCCACCCTTGCAGAGAATTTGACAGCGGCTCTCCGACTGGCTGTCAAGCGTGTTATTTCCAAGGGAGAGAGGAAGCAATGATTTATTTTATTAGTGCTGATACAGGGTCTCTCTCTCTCTCCTCTGGACATGAAGCACTAACCCCTCACTGCGTTGTTGTTATGTTGTTGTTGTTGTTGTTCGGTTACCATGGCGCTGGGCGGTGTCCAGGTCAGAGCCGAGGATTCGCCTTCGTCGAGTTTAATGTCATACAGGAGGCCACCCGCTGGATGGAGACCAACCAGGTCACTCTCCCCTACACAGACACACATACACATATAAACATGCATACAATGGGAAATGTGGGTTAATATCAAGACAAATGTACAGTCACATCATGCCCTGTCATGTGCAGATGATGCATTCCAGTATGGTATAGACTCAAAGAGTGGAGAAATTATTTTTGTCCCCGAGGTAGGTAGGTCTTTATACTTAAAGGGAAAATTCCTCTTTTCTTTCTACTTATACAGAATTCCACGAACAGGCAAATTCATGTTACATCATGCTGACGTCTGTCTGTCTGGCGCCCAACGACATAGTTTTCATAACTGGACTCTCCCAGTCACATTTGTTCATCATTTGTCCAATACAAGCTCCTGCTCCTCTTTTAATAGAGGACTCCTCTTTCTTCAGTGACATGCTCTCTCTCTTAAGTTTATGGTACCACCTCTGGGATAGTGTGACATATAATTTCTCACATGGTCTATTGTATGTTGAATCAGAACCAGTATAGTATTTCATTTTCTTGTTTTTGAATCTTTCATATCTGGGTCATCTACCATTATTACATCTTTAGGATGGAGCTTTTGTCTTATATGGGGGGGCGAAGGTGGTGACAGTGGGATGGGATGTGTGGAAAACTGTGAAAAGGTTTCCCCTTAAGGGGGGAGGGATGACACAATTGAACAAAACACATTGTGTCCTTAAAAATGGACACCCACACACTACATATACACCATCTCAGTCCGTCCCAATTTCCTAAAGCTGAAGGTTGCAATTCTCTGGTGTCCTCTTTCTTTCAGCCTCAGTTCTACTCACTCTCTCTCTGCTCTCTCTGTCCCCCTCTCCCTCTCTCTCTCTCTCTCTCTCTCTCTCTCTCTCTCTCTCTCTCTCTCTCTCTCTCTCTCTCTCTCTCTCTCTCTCATCTCTTGTGAGATGAGGCCTTTCTCTGGCATGTGTGGCCTAATTATCGCTGATAATCATTCTTTGTTCCCCCTCCCTCTCTTTCTTTTTCTTTCAGGGAGTGCTGTTGATTCTGGGACAAAGAGTGTCGATGCACTACAGCGACCCAAAACCGCGTGCCAATGAGGACTGGCTCTGCAACAAGGTTGTGTGTGTTTGTATTGTGTGGCATGCATACATAGAAATCTAAATTTGTGTGTAATGTATGCATGTACTGTATATCAGTCACTGTAGTAGCTCATTCTTTGAAGTCTTTTAACAGTAGGTCATGTAACATTTCAACAGTGTGGTGTGCAAAACTTTAAAAGGAGAGAGAAGTGCTTCAAATGCAGTGTACCTAAATCAGGTAAAGTTTAACCCAGCTACTGTAAATATCACAACTATTCTCCCTTTTATAATAAAACAAGATTCCCCTCACCATATAATGATAAATGAATGGCATGCTGCCTTTTCCCAGAGGCTGAGATGAAGTTGCCCCAGTTGCAGAGGGATTTGCCTGTTGGTCTTCAAAAGGAGGGAGCCCAAGGCTTGTTGCCCTTGCCAGCACCCTACCACTCTTCAGGTCCTACTGTCAACCCAGCACAGGCTACACAGCAGGCAGATGTTGCCAATGACAGTAAGTCAATTTCTTGACATGTAACATTTCTATTCACGGCTACTTGCTTTTCACAACACTGTATTTTATCTAGTGCCTGCATTGTTAAATCTTGTGTTTAAGAATATAATATTCTCTTTTCCTCTTCTATGCCAGCTCTGATACTGAGAAACCTTGGCCCACACACTTCATTGGAGGCCATCTTATCTGCTTTGGCTCCATTTGCCACTCTCTCCCCTTCCAATGTTCGCCTAATCAAGGACAAGCACACACATCTCAACAGGGGCTTTGCCTTTCTACAGCTTTCTACCATAGTGGTGAGAAACATGATGAGCAAGACACACACATGCATAAGCCCTAGACAGATTTTGTGTAGCGATGATTTTGAAATAAGTTGTATCCTAAACATACATGCACACATAGGCACTAACTCACAGGTCTTTGTATTTTTTATCAACAGGAGGCATCTCAGCTGCTTCAGATCTTGCAGGCTCTCCAGCCAGCTCTCTCTATTGATGGGAAGACTATTGTGGTGGAGTTTGCCAAAGGCTCCAAACGGTAAGAAAGAAAAGTAAACAAGAGCATGTGAATGAAGTGGATCAAAAATAGCTTTGGAGAAGATTACCTACCAAATGAGTAGCCTAAAAATAGTGACATAGTGATATTTTTGCATCACAAGAAAAGTTGTTGAAATGTAGGTCACCTGAAACCCTCTGTCTGCCTCTTTTCCATGCTAGTGATGTTTTCCTGACAGATGGCAGCAGAGTGAGTGCTGCTACAGTGGCCAGCACAGCCATAGCTGCCGCACAGTGGGCTGTCACACAGGTAACCTGTCTGAATGAATCAGTACAGTGAAGTAAACACGAGGGTGCAATACATCTTTAACTTCAGATTCAATATTTATCATTGTATTCTCGTGTTTTTGTGTTATCCTCACTTTTAAAAATATTTTTTCATTCTCAGACCGCTCAGAATGGATCAGGTGGAGGCCAGAGTTTAGATACAGCAGTGTATCAGCAGGGGGCAGCAGTAACATACAGTCAGGATGGAAATGAATACTCTGGGCTAGACGGCACAAGTTTCAAGGGCCAGGCAGATGCCAGGGTGGCTGCTTTGCCCAATGCAGGAGCAGCCCTGATGGGGGCATACACAGAAGGAGCAGCCCCAGGTTGGTATCACATTAGCTATGTAGAGCATATGGTCTATATAGCTGCATACTTTTGAATTGAACTTAAGCCCCATGTTTGTGTGTGCAGCTGCCATTACATCTGAGGCAGTGACATCTGGATCAGCAGTTGTGCAGCAGCCTCTCATTCATACCCAGAGTGCTCTCATCACCACAGCAACCACCACAGCAGTCACCCAGGTACAATATTACTCTTTGCTTTTCTTCTTTGCCTCTTCTATTCTTTGCATTCTTGCATTGAGTTTCATGCTTTACTTTTTGTTTTTAAGAGCTCTGTCTCTCCACAGGTTGAGATAGTGGGAAAACCACAACCAGCTGCTCCCAGCCAACCCGCTACCCCGGGCACTGAACACGAGCTCCAGCAATACCGTAAGGCTTTGTGTATCCAGTGTTCCCTACAGGTTGAGAATTTATTTGTGAATGCAAACTGCTTTAAGAATTGTGACAGACAACTCTTGGTGTCAGGCCACTCTTTCAAACTAATTTCCACAGATGTTTTTTAAAATGAAGAAATCATGCATACACAATTATTTTTGGGTGTGTCACTGCTCTGTGTTAATTCTGTGTTTGTCTGAATGTACATGAATCATGATCCTGCTGATTAACAGTGCAGCTAGTCTTTTATGATCAGTTGTCGGTTTTGTAATTTGATATCTGACCCCGAGGTGAATGTCCTGTGTGTTTGACTGTAGCTGTGCCAGATGTGTCCACATACCAGTACGACGAAAGCTCTGGCTACTATTACGACCCCCTCACAGGACTCTACTATGACCCTAACTCCCAGGTAAAGAGTGGGGAATGCACTGCAATCCAAATGTTAAGCCAGCCCTTTTTGAAAGACCTGCCTGAATGTGCCCTCTTACTCAGCATTTCAGTCTGGTTTTGTGTGGCCCTCCTCTTTGCAGTACTACTACAACCCTCACACTCAGCAGTATATGTACTGGGATGGAGAGAAGCACACCTACATTCCTGCTGCTGCCGGCCAATCAAACACAGAAGGTGGTCCCATGGGTGTTGGCGCAGCCCCTTCAGACTCACTGTTTGCCTCCCCTGGCAGCAAGGAAAAAAAGGACAAACCCAAGAATAAAACTGCTCAACAGGTACAGTGTACATACTGGATACAAGTTCAAGTACTGACAGACATGCATAGAAAATTTCAACGTGAACCTGCTATGCTCATTGTTTTTTGATTGGACATTTGTACAGCTCTTTAAAAGGGTGGACACAATAACATAAACGGCTGTTAAATTTCATTATGTATGATTCAACAACTATGTTGGACAAAATATAATAATGCCTTAAAGTATAATACAGCCAAAATGAATATACTAAGGTTACCACAGTTATGTAACACCGCTTACATATTCTCAACAAACTATTTTAGACTTCACCAAGGTTATTGAAGGGCTATTACATTTCAGATACAACATTTCAAAATTATAAATCTTCCTCTGTTCAGTCCATGTAACTGGATAACTTGCATCTCTTGGGGTTTTTATTAATAGATTGCCAAAGATATGGAGCGCTGGGCCAAGAGTCTCAATAGACATAAGGAGAACATGCGTTCTGTTTCCTCCTCCCCTGCCGTCGGCTCCACTGCGCTACCACCTGGTTACACTAGGGCGCCTGGCCACAGTCGCCTAGATGACCGCCGAGAATCTGCTAGTGCCGATGCAGGCTATGCTGTTCTGGAGAAAAAGGTGCGTGACCCTTACACAGACACACGTTTAGCTGTAAAACAGGACTCGAGCTTAGGCTCCTACAGCCACTCATCCTGCTCCAGTGCAAGTAATAAGACGCTGTCTGAATAAGATATGGTCTTACTAACTGACCTGGCAGTCCCACTGATTTTGCTTTCCTGTCCTGCAGGGGGCACTGTCTGAGCGGCCTCAGATGTTTCTGGACCAGATCCGACAAAGTGCAGAGGTAAGGACCTGGTCACAGTGATGTACTTGTTATGTACCTGTGTTGGTCTCACCCTGGTTTTCTAACACTCTGTCTTTTTGTAGAGGATGTTGCAATCTTTTTTCCAAGTATCATTATCTCTGTGTCTGTGTATTTGTTCCTCACTCTTTGATCTCGCATGTAATTTCCGTAGCGCTCCCCACCTCAGCAGCAGGGTCTGGTCCCAGCCTACAGTGGAGAAACTGACAGCGAAGAAGAAGGAGGCGAGAAAGATGAGAGGGAAGGGAGAATGACAGACTGGGTTAAACTGGCCTGTCTACTGTGTAGGAGGCAGTTCCCCAGCAAGGAGGCCCTCATCAGGCACCAGCAGCTCTCTGAGCTGCATAAGGTGGTTACACAAATGGTTTCAATACAATTTCACACCGTTACAAAGATTGCATAAATGATAAAAAAAAAAGGTGTCTGGAAAGCCAACCTGTTTTCAGTGTGCTTTGTTAAATTGTTGTCTCATACATTCCTTACTATCTGTTATCTAGAGTGTGCCTAAAAATGACACAGTTGCAGCTTAATGACATCCCTCTTGTAATCATGTCTAAACTTTCCCTTCTTTATCTGTCTGCCCTCAGCAAAACTTGGAGCAGAGAAGAGTCCAGCATGAAGTTGCAGGCAAAGAGGTTGGTTAAGCCTCTGTTTCTGACTGTAGGAGTTGGACAACATTGCATTGAGTAATTTGTTACTGATAAAGTGCAGTTAGTATTCATTTCATGGTCCTCTTTGTTTTGGTTGCAGAGACTTGCAGATGGACCTGAACCTCCTGATCCTAAGAAGAGGAAGTTTAGCCCCATGTAAGCAGCAGTGAAGGCTCTCTGTGTTGATGTCTTAAAGTTGTGTCAGGTTTACAGTTGACGTTAGGTGTGCCGAAGTGGTCATTTACAAAATACTGGATACTACCATGTATTGTTCCTCTTGTACTGTTTGAGTTTTCTATTTTAACTACAGCTATGTATGGTGAAGTTCTTGTTTGTAATGGGTCTGTACTGACAGTTATTGTAAGGTCTGTTGCTTACACCATACAACACACAACTATGCCGATACAACCATTTGCCAGCAATGGTGGATGTGACTTTATCTACTTACAGGTTTGTGTGTGCTCAACGTTGTTTCATTCTCTTTCTCTCTTTAGTGATGGGATCACAGGAACTAGTCTTGGTGCCAGGATGTTGCAGGGAGGTGTGAAAAAGGGGCTTCTATTGCGCAATATGCAAGTGGAATGAGCCCTCAGCCTGAAATTTTAACTTCCTGACCAAGACAGGACAATGACGAAGCCTAGTACGCAACACTTCACCATTAACACCATATAGATATCTATAGATAAACTTCTTAATTTTGTTTTGACATCGCAATTACCTCAACAGTGGTAATACACTCTTATGAACTGATCCTGTAGCAGTGAATGTCAGGATATTGCACAGAATGCACTTTTTTGCTTTCTTCCTGAATGATGCAGTTTTGAGTTCTCCCTTGCTTCAGAGCTTGTGTGTGATCAACAAGCTTTGTGTGGTGGGAAACATTTGCTGTTGGAAAATGAAAGATCAGTGTAGATCTTTATGGCAGCAAATGGAATTTTCTAATATTACTGTCTATGCACCATATATTTTTTTAATTTAATGCTATATGCCTTGTCATTCAGTGAATGACTGATCTGGGCGTGGACTGTACACATTGTAGAAGAAGCTGTGGCCTCATGAACTGGACAGGGTCACACTAACATTAGTGTGTAGATGAAAAGTGTCTCAGTTTGTCATATTGCAGCTATGAATACACAATGTAATACATAGTTATCTCTGGAGAAAGTTATTTTTTTTTTCTGTATTTGTTCAATAATGTGATTGTGTTTCATCAAGCTCATGTAAATGAATTCAGAATAACACATTTTCATCATTATCGATGATTGATGTCTTGTATGGGCAACAGTGGCTGATATTTCGACATTTTAACTTGTAATTTCCAAAGCTGTGTTTTGCAAATCGGTGGTTAAAAAAGAGGAATGTAGTGTAAATTCTGTAATAAGGTCTCTAATGCAACATCTTGACCTCTAGAAATGTGTTTGCCCCATCAAATGAGTCCTCAACACACCTGTGCTCATGTTGCTGCTGTTGCGTTTCCATGGCAACATTAACAAACGCGGTTGTTGGTTTGCTCGAGGGGGTCGTCAGAAATAAACTGCAGTTAGCTTTATCAAAGAGTTAACGCTAATACTAGTTAACCTCTAGCTACTTCTTAAGTTTACTTGGTAACAGTTAGCTAAGTTAACGTTGAACTCGGTTTAATAGGTTAACTAGCTACTGTAACTTGGCAGGCCAGCCATATAACGTTGAAGTACTAACATTAGCTAACTAGTTAACGTTACTAGCTCAGCAAGCTAACCCAGTCAGTACTTCATTATTAACTAAACCCAGTGCAGTTGGAGAAGCTAACTGCTTGTCAGCTACTTTTTTGTAAAGACCACATTGACCAGAATGTCTGAGGTGGATGAAGATGCAGTCCTGTCGGATGTAGAGGGAGGAGAAGAAACGCATGAAGAAGGAGTCGGAGAGAAGGTATAGTTACCTGAGTGAAAACATCGGAGGAAATATAGACAACGACAACCAGCCATTAGCATAACTACACTTAATCCCATTATTGCATATAACTGTTGTTACATGGAAGCTGGGACTCTAGTCAGTTTCGTGCAGTTGATATTCAATCACAATCCTCTTTACAAGAACAGTATACTACCATAGTATGCTGGTTTAAACAGGTGGAGTAAACAAAGTCGCTAGTATTCCCTTAAAATTCTCATTACCTACCCCAAACAAGTCTTGATTAACCCTTTCCCCTCAAGCCCCAGAGGGCCCTAGGTTAACCACGTGTCAAATGTCATGAAATGCAGTAAATATTTGGGAGTATGCACCATTTAACCCAAAACATTAAATGTAAGGATGGGGTCTCTAGAAGGGGACTGTGTTACCTAATTCTTAAACTGTAGTGTGAAGCCATATATAAAATTTTAACCACAAGTTAAGAGATTATTTTGCCCCTGAAGGCTGCACCTCCTTTAAAGTCAAGTCAATTTTATTTATATAGCCCAATATTGCCTCAAGGGGCTTTTCAATCTGTACAGTAAAACACGGCTTTGTTCTATCCATAGACAAGTGCTACCAATAAAATACTTTAGATTATGGGTTATTATTTGTTAGAAATTCACAGGAAGTTCTATATTGGAGGCTCGACTTATGGGCAAAAAGTCCCATGGGTGGTTTTGAAGCTCTGTCGTGTAGGGGGGCTTGTGTCTGGGTTGGGCCCCATACACAAACATTGGTGGGGTTCTGTAGTACATTCAATCCACCTGTGAGTTAGTACCACCAACAATTTGGACAAGTATAATCGTAACTTCCCTCCCACAGGTACAGGTTTACAATTTGACCCAAGAAACCATAAGTCAGGGGCTCTCGTTACTGTGCCGAACAGGAAATGGACTTGGACATGCATTTGTCAAACTGGACCTAAAAGACAAGTAAGGGGGCAAAAATAAATGCAAAGCAAAATTAGCTGCCTTTGCCCTGTAACTTTAAGTCTGGGTTGTTCTCCTTAAATTGTGGCTATCTCTTTGTTTTTATACTAATTTTCCCTTTGTCATCACTGCACTCCTTAGAGGACTGAATGACATAGCTGCAATCAGCAGTTATATTCACCTACAGTTTCTGGATGTGTCCAACAACCACCTCACTGATCTTTCTCCTCTGGCATCTCTGACCCAGCTGCTCTGGCTAAAGGCAAGGATCTCTCTTCTTTATTCGTTTAGAAAAGGACATCTCTGGGGCTGTCAGTGTCATTCACGCTTAACTGATAGTAAATCTTGAATGCAACTGTCCCTTCTGTAGGTTGACAGTAATGCTGTGGCATGCTTCAAAGGGCAACCTTTCGCTCAGTTGACCTACCTGCAGTGGCTGAGTATGGCAGTGAACCGGCTAACAGACCTGGATGGCCTGGTCGGTCCTGCCTTGGAGAGCCTCAATCTTGCAGGTTGGTCTGTTGGTTTTATGTCAGGATAAGTGGTGCTTCTATGATACCATGGGAATGACTGATGGTGTATTAAGCTAGTCCAGAGTTTCTATCACTATTATTTGAAATTAACAAGATATAGGAATGGTTTATTCGATCAGAAGGGGGTTTACAATCCCATGTGTTATCAGTCAGTCTAAGGTTTAGCAACATCCATTTTATCCATCAGCAAGATTTTAATCAAATGTCTGGTGCCTAATGTATATTTTTGGAAAGGCCTTGACATGACATTTTGGAACCTCTCTGGCAGGTAACGGTATTCAGAGAGTGAATAGTCTTCAGAGAGGCTGTTTTGCCAACCTGATAACTCTAGAGCTTAGGGGAAACCACCTGGATACCACTGATGGCATCAATCTTCCCAACTTGCGGCAATTATATCTGGTAATAAAAGTACTCTGATTTAATACCAGCCTTAATGCCCACGTAATGACCCAGAGAATAGACTGCCTGTAACTATTCTTGCTCTCCGTTCAGGCCCAAAACGTTATCAAACATCTGGAGGGTTTAGAGAGGTTAGAGCGCCTCACCACCCTTCACCTTCGAGACAACCAGCTAGATACTCTGGCTGGCCTCAGCCCCAACATGAAGTGTCTCCAATACCTCAATGTCAGGTACAAAGTTGTATCACAACAGGACAGATCGGACCCATACTGGTGGTTCCCATCATCAATTCAGTAAAACACCAAATAAAATTATATACCCCTGATTATATATCTTATTTCTGTCTCTCCCCCATTAGAGGCAATGCAATCTTAGATGAGAATGCCCTGCAATGCCTTGGGCTTATGTCAAAAACTCTGCGAGCTTTGGTCCTTTCTGAGAATCCTCTGGTGGAAACGACAGACTACCGACTGAGTGTACTGATTCTCCTGCCACAGCTGGAGCGACTTGACAAAGATCCTGTCTCCCCTGAGGAGAGGGCTGAGGCCCTGGAGAGAATCAAGGTGAAGCTAAGAAACATCTTATTTCTCTCTCCTCTGCTCCTTTGCTGGTTGTTCTAATGACATATGTGTCATTTCAGGAAGTTAAAGAAGAGGAAATATCTGAACCTTAAGATTTGCAATGATGACCAAATTGAGGAAGTGTTTGACTTCCTTGAAAACACAGTGTGTATAAGTGGGTGACTGTAAAGTATTGAAAAGTATTGTACATCTGATAAATGCACTTTGTATCATCCATACATTTTTACATTTGGGTTGCTTGTGTTCTGTTCTTACACTAACTGTTACAGCCAATGTATTTTTTCAACAATAACAACAATGTTGTTTCTGATGCATTTATTGACATATACAAATGCAGATAATCAGCTGGAGTTACAGAGCAATGTATCAGTGACTAAGGAATAAGAAATTAGGGAGTATTTGAAACTTGTGTTGCTGGCCAAACTGACCTGTGTTTCCCTGAGTAAGGATGAGAGGGCAAAATCTGCCACCATTTCCCTATTGGCAGCCATCCAACTGCACCTTTAAAGGGACAGTGACATGAGCTGGATGTGTATGGAAAATCAACGTACGTATACTGGGTTATACTGCCCATGGAGTGTATGGAGTGTGCACATTGTATCAGATAAAGCAATTGTTTCTGATTATTTGTAGTAATCTGAAGTTGTCAGTAATATCTCCACATCTCACCATCGCACTGTTGCCACAGGCAGGAAGTCAACTGCCCACCTCACTGAGAAGATTGCACATTTTATTATGTCTTCAAAGTGGTGGGTGTAATTTCTGTCATTCCCTGATCATTTCACAACAAAGCCATATAACTACCAACAGCTCTCAACATTGTGGCCACCTGTAATGGTACTCGTGTTTTAGGGCCTATGTCCATATATTGGTGATTTTGCTAATGAAAGGAAATCAAAAAAAGGAAATCATAAGTGATCTCAGCTCTGCATCGTCTATGAGCTGAACAGGATTTGTGAAAGCAGCATTTCCTGCGCAACTTGCGCCACCACTGTTCCTCCAATGATTTGATGAGGGGGGAGTGGCTGTCAGGGGAGACATAAGTCCCCCTCCTCTCATGTTCCGTCTCCTCCTCCTCGGTTGTACTTGAACTGGGCAACTAGCAGCGGCGCAGCTTTGAATTTACGACACCTGGAAGCAGTCGTGTGACTCAAATAACCAAAATTAACTTTCCAAGTGGACGCGGTTCTCAAGAAAGAATCCAGAAACCATGACTAGCTACCACAAACCCGACGAAAAGACTCTGCAGGGCCTGAAAGACATCGCTAACAAGCTCCGGATCAACTCCATCAAGGCAACATGCGCCTCAAACTCGGGGTAAGTTATTCAAAGTTATGTCAGCTGAAAATGATTAAATATTACACTGCGACATGCGTAGAAAATATGCATATGTTGTAACGTTACTGTAGCAGACGCACGTTATACCTGTGGGGCCCGGTTGCACGTGCTGCAGATTTTCTTCACGCGGTGGCAAACGTAGCCACAGCAGACTGCTAGCAATCAATTATGCAAACAATATGGTGACGTTTTTTAGACGCTGGCATAACTGAAAACCAATGGCAGCGTCTGTTTCGATAATTGAGTTGTCTAATGTTACAGTCGGTACAAGCTAGCTGAGAATTCATGCTTTCTAATAACTCCGTTATTGGTAAGGTTGCTTGATGAAACTTGGTCTTTAGCACCGATTTGCTTTCACTAGCTAACAAGAAATCACATGATCATGCGAAAGGATGAGTTGCGTGGTCAATTTGATGCGCTAATTTAAAGTTGCTGCTGCTTCCTAAAATACCAGACAGATGCACACATGCACATACATTGAACTGCTTTCAGGCAATCTGTGTCAAGTATGATGGTGGCATCTGTGGTATTGGTATTGCCTCATTCCAACTGCCATAATTCCCAGAAGCTTTTTGACAAACAAGGTAAAAGCGAGAATAGTTTGCAACGTTTCCGTGTTGTGTGGGTGTGCAACTTTATAGCTTCTGTGTTTTTGTTTTTTTTGGGTACCTCTCAGTTAGCACTAATTAGCTGGCTGTCACATGAACCGTCATGCTTCATATCGTTTCATAGCATCTAGAACCAGAACACATTGGGCAAAATAAACACAGGATTTTTAAATGTGCAGTCAAGGACCACAACTATTTAAATATATGTAGCATCTGTTAATCACATTTTAGATAGCATACCGTTGAGTCATATTTGTGTTGCATCCTCCAAGAAATCCGGCATTGTGTAGTTTTAGCCTTGAGGCAACTGCAACTTCCAAAAAGGAGAGGTTTGTGGGTAAACCTGTTTTTTGACACTTCCTTATGTCAGCTGACAAGGAAATGGATGAATTCACTCCTGCATGTCCGGCTATCAGGCATCTGATGTTCTGATATGCTTGTCTCCCTTAACAAAGGATGTCTGAGTTTTGACACCTTACATTCAACACATGTTGTTCCTCATTATTTGACTGATATAGAACCTGAGGAACTGATTGCTTTTTGTTTCTGCTCTTTATGAATTTACTTTAGTTTATTTCTCAGCAGGTTATCGCTCAACAGAAGGACAAGGGGTAAACTGAGCACTGGGTTTTATATTATAAAATGTGTGTTTTGAACAAGATAACTCCTGTGTAACTGTGTTCCTAGCATGGTTTTAAATGATGACATTTATAACTTAACCAGCACAGGGAAGCTGAAATGCCGTTGAGTAACATGGGATTTCTAAACAAGTTGATTACAATACTCTGCCCTCTATGCAGCAACTAACAGTTTCGCAAGTTCACTAATCATTTTTAGATTTATAAGGGCTCTGGAGTGGCCATAACTGATGTGATCATGTTACTGATTAACAATCTATTGACGAGTGATATTCCTAATCCCAAAAGATAAGGGGCTCTATTTTTAAAGGACAATTGCTTGCCAAGTTTATCCTTTTGGAATGACTGATTGTGGTACATAAGTGGTTTTTATTGTTAAACTAAAACCAAGTGTAAGGATTCCTGAATGTAGCAACACATGCATGTATGTGCATGGTGTGTGGACTTTTTCTTTTTCAAATGTTTTTACTGTGAACTGCTATCAACAGGCGGTTTCTATTTTTCTCTCCTCAGTCACCCCACATCATGCTGCAGTGCTGCAGAGCTCATGTCTGTGCTCTTCTTCCACACCATGCGCTACAAAGCGGATGACCCTCGCAACCAGTGTAACGACCGCTTTGTGCTCTCAAAGGTTGGCATACATTTCTTTAAGTGATTTGAAATTCTTCAGTTGGTCAGCGCACCCGAGATTTGGTAACGGCCTTAACACCAGACGTTCCCCCCCCCCCGTCAATAGGGTCACGCTGCACCTGTTCTGTATGCTGCCTGGGCAGAGGCAGGTTTCGTGAAGGAGTCCGATCTGCTCAACCTGCGCAAACTTGAGTGTGACCTGGAGGGCCACCCCACACCAGTAAGTTAAGAATCCTTAGTTCCTTTTCTGGTTATGTTTTATTTGGAGAACAAAAATAATATGATGCAAGTCACGTTTTAACTTTTTTTCCCCTCTTTGCTATTCACCAGAAACTGGCATTTGTTGATGTGGCTACAGGATCTCTGGGACAGGGTCTCGGGGCTGCATGTGGGATGGCCTACACTGGCAAACACTTTGACAAATCAAGGTTAGTAAGTATATAAAACTGTGGTTTCGTTGAGAGGTTCAACGACTTGAAATCTTAAGCTTTTTAAAACTGGTTTATGGTGATCTGGACCATCTGACAGTCTTCAGCATTAGTTTGAAGATCATCCTTCCTCCAGTGCATGAAGTTTAAAGTACATTACTTGAGGGCAGGGGTTCTGTGTATTTTAACTAGACTGTTTCTGTAGAGGTGAAATGTCACACATACTGTGTTGACTCTGCTTTGTTTAACAAGAGTGTAATGCCTTGACAGGTAGGCAGGGAACTGCTTTCTTTTTAAAGCGGTGTCTGATGCACTGTTATCTGTTTTTAATGAATAAATCTAGTGTAATTGCGTTAAATCACTCCCTGGCAGCAGCCTGCAGTGAGGCCAAAAGGCGTTTGCACTACTCCAACAGAGTTAATACTCAAGGTAGTAAAAATATTACTGAATGATCTAGGTCCCTGGAGACTAACCATTCAAAACTATCTGACGAGGATGCTTCTATCTGATAACTGGAATTGATTGATATTCATTGCCAATAATTCTGTTGGTGATTCAAAGGAAAATGATTGCCCAAACAGTGGGCACATGAGAATATAAGATAGTTTGTACGTGTCAAGCAAAAACAGTTGTTTTTAACAATAATTTTTTTGGAGGATTATCAGACTGGTCCACGATGTAAGCGGTTCAATAAATGGTTCCCAATTATTTCATAAGGGCAATTTGCTTGTATATAAACAGTGCAGTTGGAGATCTGTATGGATTTTGGAAGGCGACAGGATGCAACTGTTAACTTGTCAACTGTAATATTTATTTAGTAAAAGTAGCCTGGCTTTGTTTCTGTTGGTATAAGGAGCCAGTACAGTGCAAGAACCGTAATATTCTTCACTCAAGACCAGTGGTTTATCCTTCACTTTCCCCTGAGTAGTCCACCTCAAGTCTTGACTCAATAGACTTTCATTCATTATGTAGTAGCCATTGTGTGGTTCATTGTTTGGAGGACAACACTAATATTCCCCTTTTTCCCCTTTCTACATTGTGTTGTAGTTACCGTGTATACTGCATGATGGGTGATGGAGAGTGTTCAGAGGGCTCAGTGTGGGAGGCCATGGCGTTTGCCTCCTACTACAAGCTGGACAACATAGTGGCTATCATGGATGTCAATCGGCTCGGTCAGAGTGAGGCTGCACCCCTGAAGCACGACATGGAGACCTACCGCAAGCGCTGTGAATCCTTTGGGTCAGTACCAAACTTCAACTTCACATTCCAACTTTATTTTGACTTGATGCCCCCCCCCCCTTCCTATTTTTTTAATACGCTAGCAAAATTAAACGCAAGCTTTTTGTTTTTGTGTATAATCAAGACCTTACTATCATCAGTTCAAAAGCTGTTGCTATGGGTTTTAATGTTGTCTTTATATTACTGTTTAACTTCTTGGGTTGTCTTGGCCACCTCTCAAACATCAGTTTTTGACATGCTTGCTGCCCTTGCTCCCCTTCACCCAGTTAATAAGGTTGATGCTTGACATGATTGTTCAGAAGTGAATGCGCCCCTGTGTCTTGGGGTTAATATTTGTGGTAATATGTGGCATGCCATTAAAATTGAGCCATGTTGGTGTAGGTGGAACACGTATGTTGTGGATGGACATGATGTGGAGGAGCTGTGCAAAGCTTTCTGGCAGGCTCAGCAAGTCAAGGGCAAACCCACTTGCATTGTAGCCAAGACATTCAAAGGCAAAGGACTCAAAAGTAAGTGGTTTTTATATGCTGAATATTTTATCCACTATTTTATTTGAATTTGATTTATGAGACCTTTTCATTCCTTGGCTGTAGATATTGAAGATCTTGAAAACTGGCATGGAAAGCCCATCCCCAAGGACAAGGTGGATGACCTCCTCAAGGACCTACAGGCTCAGATCCAGGTCCCCAACAAGACCCTGTGCCCTGAGCTGCCCAAAGATGACACAGCACCTGCAGACCTTAGTGTCATCTCCCTGCCTGCACCCCCAGCTTACAAAAAGGGAGACAAGGTGCCTTATTTATTTATTTATTTATTTATTTATTTATTTAGAGACACTTGAAGCATGTAATTGGTACAAACACCCGTCAACAGTCAATGACTGGTCAGTCGGTTAAGGTTCACTGTTTTAGCATAAAAGTCTCTTGTTGGTTTAGTGGGTGGTTGCCTTGCCTCCTGCTGATACCGGCTCTGTAGATACATTTTCAACCTACTGAATATTCTTTTGTTGTGTTAATGACCTTTTTTATTAATCAGTCTCTGCTTACACCCATTTCCTCCCTGCCCTGTCAGATGGCAACAAGGCGCGCATATGGTGTGGCACTGGCCAAGCTGGGCCAGGCCAGCCAGAGAGTGGTGGCCCTCGATGGAGACACCAAAAACTCCACGTTCTCCGAGACCTTCAAGAAGGCCTTCCCTGAGCGCTACATTGAGTGCTTCATCGCTGAACAGAACATGGTACACTATTTCTTCACGGGGGATTTAAATGCTGCAGTTGCTAAGTTACAGAAGTTAAGACACTTATGAAAGAGGGATAAACTTGGCACACTCTTTACTACCATAATCTGCTCCAAATTGGTCTAATCTGTTACTATTCATTCTCTAGCGTGATAATCCCAGCCTCTCACTGCTACTTGTCACTTGTGACCAATTTACCTGCGCCTTCACACTAAGACTAGCCCATATTACTGACGTCTTTGCTTGCTGCTGCAGGTAGGAGTGGCCATTGGCTGTGCCACCCGTGACCGCACAGTTTCATTCGCCAGCACATTTGCTGCCTTCTTCTCCAGAGCCTATGACCAGATCCGCATGGGAGCCATCTCCCAGTCAAATGTCAACCTGGTAGGGTCCCACTGCGGAGTGTCCATCGGTAAGCTCTCTGCTGGCGCGTCACTAGTTTTCTGTAGGGCAGAGTGAGTGCTTCCCTTTCTCTGACTGATCTTACTCTGCCTTCAGGTGAGGATGGTCCTTCTCAGATGGCCCTAGAAGACTTGGCCATGTTCCGTGCCATCCCAACATGCACTGTGTTTTACCCCAGTGATGCAGTGTCCACAGAGAGAGCTGTTGAGCTGTCAGCCAACACAAAGGTTGGTAGGACAGTAGTTTGTCCAGTGAGTTGTATTCACAATTATAGGAGAGTAACATTAATGTTTTTAACTTATCACTCAATATCCTCAGGGTATCTGTTTCATCCGTACCAGTAGACCAGACACTGCAGTCCTCTACTCTCCAGATGAGAAGTTTGAAGTGGGCGTAGCCAAGGTGATGATCAAAACCATGATTTTACACACATTAATCCTTAAACTTGAAGTAGCCATTAATCAGGAAAATAAATTGCTATATATTGCCGTCTACTTCACCAGGTGGTGCGCCAGTCTGACAAAGATCAGGTGACTGTGATTGGAGCTGGTATCACTCTGCACGAGGCCCTCGCTGCTGCTGATATGCTGGCCAGTGAAGGTAAACATTGCCCTCTAGTGGCTAGATGTAGGTATTGAGGCTTACATTTCATAACCACCACCCACAACTCATGTTTGATAATTCAGGGGATGACGTCATCTGCTGCTCAATTAGCTAGTATGGCCTAATGCACGTCTTCGAACGTAATGATTTTCTAATTTAATTCCTATAGGGAAGAACATCCGTGTGATTGACCCATTCACCATCAAGCCCCTGGATGCCTCTACCATTCTGACCAGTGCCAGAGCCACAGGTGGACAGATCATCACTGTGGAGGACCACTACAAGGAGGGTGGGTAGTTTTCTGTTCTTGTGCTCAAGTATCTTATTGCAGGGTTCTCCAGTCATGTGCCTAAAGAGGTTTGAGAGTTGGCAGACAAAGGATGCACCTGGGGCCATACTCACAAACGTGTGTGCTACTGTTTGGCCCCCAGTAGTGAGATTTCTTAGCATCATCCTATCATCTGTTGGTGATTTGAAGCGATTGGTTCCTACTGTGTGGATGTGCATTATGTATTGAGGCATTGTCTGTCCCTTCTGTCCAGGTGGTCTTGGTGAAGCAGTGCTGTCAGCAGTGGGCAAGGAGCCTGGCATTATTGTGACCCGGCTGGCAGTGAGTGGTGTTCCCCGCAGCGGAAAGTCCCAAGAGCTGCTCGACCTCTTCGGTATCAGTGCCAAGCACATTGCCAACGCCGTGCGTCAGACCTTTGCAAACTAAGGACTGCGCCTGGTTTCCCGCTTGCTGCTCTGTTGCATCACAACCAACTTGCAGCTACATGGCATGATCACGTGAAGACCTGCGAACATCTCTGTGCTCAAGTGCCATCTTGTGGCTTTAACTCGAGTGCAGTGTGCTAATCCTGTATTATTAATATCACAAGTGGAGAGAGAGGGGAATAGGAGTGTAGTGTTTATTACTCCCTGTATGCATCTTTTTAGTACCCTCTGCTCCTGATGGGTTCCACCTTTCTTCTGCAACATTCCCTTTTTACATCTTTATCATGTTTTCAAAATGGTGTCTTGCAAGTGACTCAGACAATGCCTGTAAATGTTGTATGTTGACATTAGACTTAAAACCTGTCATACCATACCACTGTCGGGCCGTGGCCACATTCCAGGAGTCATTTCTCTTTCACATTCCTTACTACCATGCCTCATGTCTTCTCACTTGGCCGGCGTTCATGCCTCTTTCTAAGAAGCACTGTTACTGTTTGTCATGAATCTAATGTACTAGATCACTTTTTGTAGTTGTGTTCAGTCACAGCTTTTAGCGCTTAGCTGTGGTAGAGACTAGTTTCTTCAAACCCAGAGTGAAAAGTTAAACCTATTTAGTTATGAACTGTTTGAGCATTCCTCTGTTTCCTGGCCACATGGGCATCACACTGTCACTGGTGTTCCGGGTCACTGATGTAGCCCCGTCATAGCTGTGATGTGCTGAATTAAAAATAATTAACCCAATCCCATTGTCTGTTTGTTTTTTTTTCTTTTCCTGTGTTGTCAGTTGGTCCAGACTGAAATATCTCAACTATTGGATTGCTTTTTTTAATTTGTTTTTTTAGTTATTAATGGTACCCAAAAGACGAGGCCTAATGACTTTGGTGATCCCCTGACTTTTGATCTAGCGCCGCCCAGAGAGATTTATCTAGTGAAATATGTCTGCAAATTTTGTTCAGACGTTCATGGTTCCCAGACAACATATTCTACTGACTTTGATCCCCTGACTTTTTTTCTGCTTGCACCACCATAAGGATTGACATTCCCATACGCCGCATGAATGTTTTATAAGTGTCAACATGCTAGCACGCTAAACTAAGAGTGAACATTACAAACATTATACCTGCTATATAGCATGTGGCGTGCTGACTTCAGCATTTAACCCAAAGCACCACTGTACCATAGCAGTCTCCGAGCTGCTAGCAAGGCTGTAGACTCTTCAAGAAATGTTTGCTTTTATGGATTCAGCATGTGTCACATATGTTCCTGGCAGTGGTCAGACTGTAGGATATCTGACAAAACAAGGTAGTGAAGTTGTGCAGAGATGGTAAAAGTGCTTTGTGTCCTAAACAGTGGACTGTTGGATTAATCGTAGGCCTCTGCAGTGGAAATTGTTAATCCAGTGTGTTGTCAGACTGAGGTTAAGGACGGGGTTGAATGTGGTCAGTGGATTACTGCACGTCTCTGTCAAGATTTAAATGAATGGTCTTTGGACACATCACTGTTTACCTTGGAAGAGCACATCAGGACCTGAGTGTTTCAGTGTTGAGTGTTAAGTTGTCCAATGAGCCATTTGGAATATGTCTGGATTCTACTGTTAGTCTCCGTCTCATCAGCTGAGTTTCAGGTGCAGAAAAACACAACTTTATACATACATTTGACCTAATTGAAATGATCAAAAATGGTCATATTAATGGATCTTGTTAATCACAGAAGCTGTTGTCTGGTACATGACAACATGCGCACACATTTTGACAGATTTTGTGTGTGTGTGTGTGTGGTTACTGAGCAAATAAAGAGGGGCTGTTAGCAGGTTTCACCCCACAGTGAAAATCCCAGTTTGGCTCAACACTCAGCAAGTGGCACCTGCTTGGCTTAGCAGTGTGTGACGCTTACACACTCCAGAGTACATGTGTAAGCATGACAGTGTATGAGCGTCCAGACAGTATGTACAGAATGTAAAGACGGGCTCATTGTGCATTTCTTAGAGGTCATGTTTGTTTTCATACACAGATGCTAGTGGAGCCTGGCCCAACATGGTTGTCTCCGACCTGAACTGTCTACCAACCCTGTCTCTTGTTGAAAATGTCCAAGACCAGTCTGATTCAGTCAGGAGAAAAACACAAAACTGACTCTGGATCACAAATTCATGTGCCAACCCACATGATAATGTCCAACTAGAATCTGTCACAGGTGTATGAAATGTATTGTGTTCCAGTTTCTATCCTTTGCTCGCTATCCACCTCTCATCTCCTCCACAAATCCCTGCTTTCCACCCAGTGTTAGCAGACAGTTATGAAAGGATGAGGAGACAAGGAGGAGCAGGGCGGGTCTGTGTATTTCATGGTACGATGAGCAAGGGCCTTTATTAACAATGTGAGAGTTTATTTTTCTGACCTCTCCGCCTCCTAGATATTCCTTCCCACCCTCTTGCTCCTTCTTCATTTCAGAATTCACTCTGGTTGGGGGCACGTGCAATATGGTTTAGTACTGCTTTTGGCTGACTCACAACAGAGAAACTGCACCACAACTTTCACTAAAAGTGTTCATGATCTCAAATTCTAGGGTTTTCTGGAGATTTATCCTCTTGTGTAAACTCTCGCATTGAGTTTCTCCCCTTTGGCGTCACCTTTTACACTTTCTGTGGATTTGCTTCGTCCTCAAGATCATAGATGTTTTGGACTTCTCTCTCCAACTGAAACACCTTAAACTGAGTAAACATCCAACTATGCAGATGCCAAGGAAATGGATCATGTTCATTTGTCTGTTTGGTGCCCTTTCATCAGGACAAAGCCTAAGCTTTTTGCAGGACATGGACGTATACTTGGAAACCTCTTCCGAGAAACCTGAATTAGAAACAGCAGCCATCCATCCACCAGGAACTGACAGAGGAGAGACCTTGTTAGATAAATATGTTTCAAGTGCAACCCTCCCTGCTGGTAAGATGATGTTCTTGTCTTTCAAATGCTGCCTGTGTCTGTCTGCACGATTGTGGCTAATAAATGCTTTGATAACAGAAATCGGGTTTTTTTTCTTGTTTTGATTATACAGAAGTAAAAGACTAACTTTTTTTTCTTCATGTCTATTAATTCTGCTCTGCTTTATGATTGGTGATGAAGAGAGTGAGCAGGGTCTCCACATGGAGGCAGAGGAGGAGAGGGATCATCGAGGAGTTGATTTCAGGAAGCTGGAGGCTGGGAGAAGAAGGAGAGGTGCCTGGGGGAAGAGGAAACATGCAGCTACAGTGGAGGCCGCTGCATATAGAATAGTATGGCACTTCATTCTGCCATAATGAACTGAGAAATGCATATTTATAGATAAAAGAAATCTATTTTTTAAACATCTTTTCACCCATGTCGTACTCTGGTCTAAGACTGTGTTGGTGTATGTTGATTTACTTTCCAGAGATTCATTGTATCATTGTATTATTGTAGGCGGGGTTGGGGCGACCCCTAATTGGCTGGAGGAAGCGTGGAAAAGGAGAGGAGGAGACCAGCGCTCTCATGGCTGTACTGAAGGAGCTTCATGCTGAAAAGCAGCGGCTGATGGATCAAGGGAAAACACAAGAGGAGGAGGAGGAGGAAGAAGATGATGATGACGACGATGATGATGATGATGATGACGATGACGATGATGATGATGACGATGATGATGAAGAAGAAGAGGAGGAGGAAGAGGTTGAAGTTTTTTTGTACAAATAAGGCCTTTGTTTTGCTTTAGTTCATTGAATCACCCAGTTGAGTTAATGAAGCAATCTTCTGTCGTAATTATTTTTGAATTTTCTGTATCAGGAAGAAGAAGAAGAAGAAGAAGAAGAAGAAGAAGAAGAAGAAGCAGAAGCAGAAGCAACTGAGCCTCCCAGCAATCAAACAGAAATGCACTCTGGCTTTACAGAGTCTCCCCTCAGCGAGTGTCAGACTGCTGGCAGAGAAATCAGCTGCAGGGGCATCGGCATGACTCACCTGCCAATCATCCACAACCTGGACGCCACGAAGCTGGACATGGCAGGTGTGTGTGTGTCTGTGTGTGTGTGTGTGTGTTGTGGTGATAGATTCATCGTACAAAATGAGCATGTTTGTGCTTAGTGTGACAGTACAGAATACAAGGGGACATTTCTAAATTTGAGTTTATTCATGATTTGCTGTCACAATCACTTTGAACAGTAGTACATCGTATCTGGAAAGAAAAGTATAGGTCAAGATAGTGAATCATTAAACCGAAACAAAGTTCACTATTATATTATTTACATCAACGTCAAAACAAAAGTTCCAGCACCGATATGTCAACGTGACATGACCTGTGAGTCAAGTGAAGTCCCTTATCATGTCAAATAGCTCTACAAGCCATATTATATACTCACACTACATGTACAGTACTACATCATATATCATATCATGTGATTTATCTTTCAAGAGAACAACATCAGAGTTCTCACTCTGCAAGCTCTCTCTGGCCTGCCGAACCTGGACACATTGGACTTGAGCAAAAACAAACTGGATGATGAGTCGTTCAGCCAAAACCCTCTGTCTGTGAGTAACACCGCTCTGTGTGCTGATTATCAGTCACCGACCAACACAGCTGTCTACTTCTTCACTGTCAGTCATTCCAGTCTAATACTCATCTGCAAGCACATCACACCTCTGAACGTTGTATTCTGTAAGTTTAATCATGCTTGAATGTACATCTCACTGCTACATTAGGTTTTTTTTTGAGGGATACCAGTTCTTGCTTCTTTAAAGGACTTCAGTGTTACACATTGTATGAGCCATATGATAGAATTTCCTAAGTCTCAAACCAGCAGCCCCAGACCTGAAATACCAGTCCAGCCCAATCTACCTGCAGGCAACGAGTGTTACAACTGTCGTTTTTTTTGTTTGTCAATGCTGCTCTTTGTGTGTATGTGTGTGCTTTTTATTTGACATTTTGTACTCGCAAAATGTAATGTTAACTTTATTTGTCCAAAAGAGAAAAAACAAATAGGCAAGGCAGTGCCCAAAGGGAAAGAAACAACAAACAAAAATGTGCAATTTAGGTTTGTTTGATGCTACAAATTTGAACTATATCCAAATAAAGGTGTTATTAAAATCATTTACTACTTAGACTCACTTGTCTGCTATTCAAGCGCCTGAAAAAAGCCTTATGTTATATCAAGGTAAAGGAAATAAATGATACAAATGCTTACAGCTAAAATATGATGTTTCAGAGCTATAAGCCGCATCGAATTCTATTTTGAGTATTTATTGAGTGTTAAATATCCACTGGAGGTTGTGTAGGTCAGCATGAGTAGAATTGGTCTGATATTGATCCAAAAAGCTCCCTCTTGTGGAGAATCTGGAGCCTGCTAGATGTGAATGAGTGAGTGTGTGAGTTACAAGCCAGTTTTACAAGTCACTTTGCATCTAATTAAAATAAAAAGCGGGCTGCATCCTGTATCATTACAGTAATAAAAGAGCACTGAAAATTGCATTAACTAATCTTCTCTAAGAATAACCTCCGGTCTAACCTCTAAATGACCACAGGCCCATCACAGATCCGGACCACACTGAGGCAGCCTGCCACACTCTGACCAATCATCACACGCCGCCATCAGCATACTCTCACAGCATTGGCTGGACAGACCTGTTGGAAAACAGCTGCAGCCAATGATGTGGAGAATGAACGGAAATTATTTATAGAGGAAGATTTTTCTTCATTTTCTGCTCACATCCCAGTAATGACAGAGGGCTGATGGACTGGCTGGAGGGATACTGCAAAAGATTCAGTCCACTGCTTTTACTTGACACACATCAACCACAGCAGCTTCCACTGGGGAGCCACACAGAGTGGCTTTACTAAAAATACAACATGATAGATGACATTTAAGAGATGCACAGATTTGTCTCATTTGGTGTATTTCTGTGAACTCTGTGATTGTGTTCTGCTTGGCAAGTCGGGATGGAAAATTATGGATTTTTGAGACAAGTATCCATTTTGTCTGTTTTATCTTTCTGGCCTGTTCACCCCTCCTTTTGCTGCATGTCATGCAGAACTTGACTTTTCTGAAGAAGCTGAACTTAGATGGCAACCAGCTTACCAGGATCCCAGCACTGCCGCCATCTCTGGAGGAGCTCAAGATTAACAGCAACAATCTCAGTGCACTCACCCCCCCCTGTTTCAAAGGTAGGACTTGTGTCTGTGTACATGGAACAGAAACAACGTCT
Source organism: Enoplosus armatus (assembly GCF_043641665.1). Lineage (NCBI taxonomy): Eukaryota > Metazoa > Chordata > Actinopteri > Centrarchiformes > Enoplosidae > Enoplosus > Enoplosus armatus. Next base: position 14,403,885 of record NC_092187.1, read on the forward strand.
TGTATGGAAATAATGATAATATTATTTAGTATTCCCTTGTAGGTTTGACGAACCTGTTGAATCTGGAGCTGGAGGGGAACACTCTCCATGAGGGCAGTGTGTCGCCGCTAGCCTTCAGACCATTAGAGAGACTTCTGGACCTCCAGTTGGACAAAAACCGCTTCCGTTTCCTCCCTCTGGGCCTTCCTCCCTCTCTTCAGGTGCCCTTGTTTCACTTTACTGAATCTTGTGGGGAAAGGCATCTTCCTTAAAATGTTAGGATTAGCTAAAGGAGCCAGCTGGGATTCAGAACTGTACTCAGGGTCACTTCAGAGAGTCAGGCGCTGACATGATGACCAGGACTATGTCACCTTGATGCCCCCAAATCAGACATCCCTGTCTAACTGTGTCTGTCTGTTCATTCAGGATCTGGAGATGAATGAAAATGTGCTTGAGGAGGTATCACCAGAGGCACTGATGGGCTGCATCCATTTGAGAGTGATGGACCTGAGTCACAACCTGCTGCATGAGCAAAGCATCGCTACCCACGCCTGGAAACATCTCAAGTACGTCCATCCATCCATCCATCCATCCATAGCTTTTGATGAAAAAAAAAAGCAATGTCCTGCAGTCCCTCCATCAGCCACAAGAGGGTAGACTGGTGTTGTTTGGGATTCTGAACACTTTTATATATTTTTTGTTGTTTAAGAAGTTAAGTTATCAGTTGATGGTTGTGGCACCTAAAATGACACATTTCCATCATAAGATGATAGATATTTTGACAGATTAGATTACTATTCCTATCATCACTATCAACAGGTGAGACTGATGCTCTGATTCACACACAAAAATGCACATAGACACACTCACACACAATCCAGATCAGTACTTTTAGCATCATCCTCATGTCTGTTGTTGATTTCTGTCTTTGGCTGGTGTCCTGACTGATTCACCCAAAGACAGATGCATTCTTTTTCTATTTTTACTCACACCCCCCCTCTCTGTCACACACACAGGCACACGCTTATGCATGCGCACATATCACAAAAGTTATGACAGCTGACCTTGTGTACTTAGATGAGCAGGCGTGTGAGGGAGAGCTTGAGGGCAACTGTGTTTATGTATGTGTCTCAATGTGTCTATGATGGTGTGTGTGTGTGTGTGTGTGTGTGTGTGTGTGTGTGTGTGTGTGTGTGTTGTTTAAATATAGTGAATTCCAGTGGGTTTTTCTTTGCTCCCTGGGATCCTTGTGAACCACAGTGGGACCTTCAGGGAAAACTGAGGAAAAGAAAATGCAAAAGAAACACAGAGAAGTGCAACTGGAGTTACTTTGGATTGAACTGACTGAATGATTACATGAAAGAAGAATAGAATAGAATAGAAAAGAAATAAAAATATATTCAGGGGAAATTTGACCTGAAGAAATAATGAGATCTTCTAATCACAGAAAACAACAAAACTCAAAAACTTGTCCAAAGAGGGACAGAGAGATGATGTGAAGAAATAAAGAGTCTGAGTGAAGCTAAAATGTGGAAAATTCAACTAGGCTGCAGCCTTCGTTTGACCTCTGACTCAAATGTATTTGACACCGACCTCATTAGTGACGGGAGCAGCAGTCCTCCCATTGGCACGGCACGGCTTATTAGCTGGTCCTCTATTTTAAAGGCGTCTTTCAGCACTGCATAGACAACAGAGAGTGAACATAGTCATCTTGACCTGAACTCCACCAACACAGCAGGAGCTGATACCTTAAAGGTCATCAGCGAGACCTGAATGGCATAAAACAAGATATTCTGCAGGCCTATAATAACTAAATCTTGAACTACTTGTGGAGAAATGTATTCATCGTGTAGCTCTGCAGAAGGGTGTGAAATAGACGGGGAAAAAGGGAAAAACAGAATGAAAAGTAAATTGCATAATGATAGAATAGTGAGCTGGTTCTGGTTACTGTTACATGTCATGGAGTCAGTGTTGCCCCCTGCTGAGGTTCGGTGATTGGAGACTACTGTGGAGGTAACAGGGAGCTGGGGAGTGCAGCTTGGACCTGGGATCTGTCTCAGGCAGACCAGGCCGACTGCCAGCATCTCACCTCATTATCTACCTTGTTAATAAGTCTCATCTATGGTCAGTACTGTGTGTTTGTTTGCATAACCTAACGTTATAGGTTTTTAGATTTTATGTTCCCCACATCCCATTTTCTTTTTACTTATCCCAGATCTGTCTTTAGTTTGTGTTCCTCTGGGTGTGTTTACAATTGCTGCCAATGTGCGGACATCATGTAACCATACACACATGCTTAACAACCAGTGGTGGAAATGCTTTTAAGTAATGTACTTAAGTGCAGTTTTTAGGTTCTTGTACTTTACTTGAATAACACCATTATATTGTACTTTATACTTCGACTCCCACTACATTTCAGAGGGAATTATTGTACTTTTTAATCCACTTCAGCTTTAGTTACTAGTTACTTTGTTGTATTAAGATTTTACATACAAAGACAAAATTATTTCAACTTAGATATAAAATATAAAATGTGATGCATTACTATAGATTAAACAGTCGGTATGAAGTATTTAAAAAACAGACAAATACTACTTATGGATTAAAACATCAGTAATGATTAAATGATAAAATATATAATGATGTAACTATCACAGGGGACATTTTCCATATCATGAATACTTTTACTTTTGATACTTTAAGTACATTTTTATCATAATACTTTTGTACTTTAAAATGCATCTACTAGCAGCTTTCAACTTCAAACACACAAATGCACATGTAAACACACACACGTGCCTGTTTGCTCTCCTCTCCCGGCTCTTTATGAACCTGTCAGCTCAAATAACAGTCTTACATGCCTCCATATCAGCTCTTCCTCCTGTCAATCAAAACTTAACTTAACAGTGGCCACATCACTGCAGCCAGCCAACAGACCTGACAAACTCCACATGTTCACTGACAGAACCAGAACATGATTTAAATAACTTGCACGGATTAAAGCTACTTAAACATCACTTATTCTTAAGGACTTAAGTCCAAACTAATAATATTTTCATGTGTAATATATTTGTTGCTGGAAAACAGCTGCAGTTTTTATTTTATGTCGTCAAACATTTTTATTGGGAAAATTATCGTAGTCTGGACTTTCTGCCTAAAGTACCTAATTCCCTGGGGTGTTCATAATAGCCTTGTAAATGTGTCATCAGCTTAAAATGTATCCATAAAAATGTACTGGCAGTATTAATTAATAAGTGACAGAGGAGTGGTACTATTATTTTATTTTGTATTCAAATAGATGGCTCAGTTTTGGCAATAGATTGATATTTTTTCGTCCACTTGGTTTTGATTAGTTGTGTCATTTTGACAGACAGGCTGTTGTTGGAGAGAATGTCTTTGTAGATGTATCATGGCTGCAGGCTTAGACTGACTGCATGTAGGCACAGGTTCAGCGATCATCAGCGATCATCACACCAGAGATATGTGTGTCGTGTTATGTTATGACGTGTCTGAGCCTGATGGGACTCTTAAAAAAAGCTCTTTCGTCTTCAGACCAGCACAAATTGGTTTCATAATAAGCTTACATAAATGGGAAAGCAAGCACAAGCCACCATACAAAAACACACCAGCTATACTAAAGCATCACAAATAAGAGATCTTTGGTTTTCATTTCAAGATTTCCTCTTTGGTTACAAACACATTATATTTGGAATGGCAGCGTTTTCAGTCTGAAAAAGTATGTAGACTACACATGCATACAAATACTCACATTGGATGTAACATTATTTACCACTGCAGTAATTATTAAACTCATATTCTGTGTTTGATTGAATCCATGTGCTTCAGTCTGTTTTCAACAGATGTGACAAATGGGCAAAACTACTCCCAGATATCAGCTTCATAAATTCAGTGCACACAGAAGCCGACACCAAAATGATGTACAGTAGCTGAAGTCATGTCCTGCCATCACCCATCCATCATTCTATCATTTTCAGTCCAGTTTTGGTCTGTCTAGCCGACCTGCTTACCCATCCTGGCTAGGTTGCCAAAGTGTGTAAGCCAGCTTGTGTAGTGCTGGCACGGTGGGCTCAGCCCATATTGAACTGTGTCTGCATGTAAGTATTGTACTTGTGCTTCTGTATCTGCGAGTGTTTCGGAGAGCGAGACAAACCCCTCTGTGTTCTGGTTCCCATTAGAACCCAATGCCCTGAGGATGAGCAGACCATCAGCTTGATTACTCCTGGCCGTGTTTTGCACAAAAACATGGACGCACACACACACATCTGTTCACACAAATTTGGTTTTATGTAAGTGCTGTGTGCCTCTCTATAAATGCTTCAGAAATGAAGTAATAAATTCATCTTGGAAAGAGAGTGCATGTATGTGTCTGTCTATACATATGGATATGTATAGTATTGATTTGTGAATTTGCATTTTCAATTGCATATGTTTCTTTTTGTATATACATGTTCTCGGTGCATCTCTGTGTCTATGAACATGTTTATTTGCCTATGTATGTGTTAGTATTTCTACTTCACATCGTGTTGCGCGTGCACGGTCATGCGTGTGTGTTGGTGTGTAGGTGCCAGCGGGTGGGAGTGTAGAGGGTGGAGGACTCTGAGAAGAGAGGACTGTGTGTCCCTCTGCTCATTAATACCATGTGGAGCTCTAAGCAGCGGTGGACTGCTGCTGAGCTTCCTGGCAAAGATTTAGAATACAAATCAGCAGCACAAACTGGTCTGAACTGGAACTGAGAAACAGATAGAGTGATATATATTTGAGGGTTTCGATTTCAAGCAGAAACCACATTTTCATAGCAATCAATAACTGCCACAATACTGCCTCCCCTGTGTCTTAACTTTTTCAATAAAACATTTATGGTTGGATTAATGTGATGTTTTATTACACCTCTGTAAAGCACAGAGGCATGTAACCAACCACAGGTTTACTAAAGTCTATTGTGGACCTTACGTGACCAAGCTGAGAGAGGAAGGACTCATGCTAGCCTTTCCTGTGATACTGACAAATGATCAGAAATTGCTTAATGTACCAACGTTTTGATTGATTCAGGGATTTTAACCCCTTCTCATTGTCACACATCATCTATTTCATGGAAACCTTAACCCATAGCCCTACCCGCCCCCCAAAACAAACACCAATGATTAATGTAACCTGGGAGTTGTAAAGTTCAAGGGAGGAGAGTTAATGCAGAGGACTTACTGTAAGTCACCTTTACGAGTAGCGGAGATGCTGAGCCACTGAACATCAGTCAGACAGATGCCAATCCAAGCATCGCCCACGTCCATAACCCTTCACTCTCTCTCTCCTCATTGGTCCCCATTTCACCTTTCACTGTGTGGTCATTGGCTGGCTACCTTAGGGGGTTGCAGGCCTATTGGCTGTTTCGTGTGGTCTATGAATGGCTGAAGTACAGGAAATGAGGTTCCTCTCCTGCTGTGAGCTGTTCTGTAAACTCACAACAGCTGTGTGGGATCTTCAAACAAAAACACTGAACCCCTGTACTACATCTTCGCCTCAGACCCCTGAAATCTCTTCCTCCCTCTGTGGCCGTTCATTCTCTCTCCTGCAAACCAACCATTTTCATACCCCTTATCCGTCACTTAGCTGCAAAGTCCCCCTCAGACTGCCATGCTCTCTTATACTGTACCCCCCAGGCCCCATTATTTCCCCCCCATCTGCTGCTCCCCATGAATCCCCTGCAACTTAGCCTCCCACTCTACACTCCTGACTCCCTGCCCCCAACAGTGCTATGCAGGAGTCCAGTAACTACAAAACATGAGATCTGCAAAGAAAGGCCTTGAAATCAGAGTGGACATAGGTATCCATTATTTTTATTTAATCTAGATCTACTTAGTTTAGCGTTTCGGCATGTTAACATCTGTTATTTAGCACTAAACACAAAATACAGCGGAAGCTCATGCGAATGTAATTTGTTTTGCAGGTATTTTGCCAGAAACAAAAATACTGGACAAAATGAAATTTTGACCTGATTATGGTGCTAGATGAAAAGTCAGGGGATCACAAAAGTTACTATAAATTACAATTCATCCTGAGGGCCACATGAATGTGTTTACAAAGTGTCATTGCAATCCATCCAATAGTTGTTGAGACATTTCACTCAAAACCGCAGATGTCAACCTCATGGTGGCACGAGAGGAAAAGTTGAGGGATCACCAAAGTCAAAGATTCATCCTCTGGGGACCATGAATGTCTGTAGACAATTTCATGGCAATCCTTCTCATAGTTGTTGAGATATTTCAGTCTGGAACAAAGTGGTGGACCAACCAACCATTTAACAGAGGACATTGCCGTTCATAGAGCCATGCTGCGAGAAAATAGCTAAAAGTAGAGTTTCCATTGGAATGTCGTCTTGTAGATATTTGTCTGAGATTCATGATTTTTCTGGGTGTTTCTTCTCAGGTCCCTGGAAGCCTTGGACCTGTCCTACAACCTATTCACTTCTGTCCCAATGAATCTGCCTCGCCGTCTCCATAAACTTACCCTCCAACACAACAACATCATGCACATCCCTGCCTTCACGTTCCGTCACCTGCGGCCCGGCCTACAGTCCCTCCATCTCTCCCACAATGCCTTGAGCAATGAGGGTATGGAACGAGTGTCTTTTGTTGGAACATACCGCTCACTGGGTGAGCTCCTATTGGACAACAATCGTCTGAGGGAGGTCCCTCGCTACGTTCGACAGTTTAAGAACCTGCAGGCGCTGAGACTGGACAACAACCAGATCAGGTAGAATCACACTTTCTATGAAGTCAGTTTTTAAGAGTCTAATGGGATTTTCATAACAGAGGGATAAGCTAAATGCTTGCTTGCTTGTCACCCAATCCTGCCCTAATACCATTAGCTCTGCTAGTGCAATTCCTTTGGAAATTACTCAAAGGAGCTAGGCAAAGAAGCAAGAAGGACATTGTGACACATTATCCAAATATATATTCAAAACGACATTGCAGCAACAGTCCTCCTCAGCCCAAAGATTAAGACAATGACTATTGTTGTCACAACAATTTCTTATTAGTGTCTGTGAAGTGTACCAGACTCTGTGCCTGTGTCTGATTTGGTCTAACACAGTAACCCTGGTGACCAAAGCAACAATTATGACTTTGATTTACATGACTTGTTTATTATCATGGTCAGCAGCCAAAATCGATGAATGTACCTCAAACAAAAAACTTGGTAGAAATCAGTCAATATACTGCAGTAGAAAAGTGTTACCAGGTTGATTTCTTCACTTGGGCCCGAGATTTCCTGAAGTGACGTAAGAACCAATCACATTGCTATGTTGAAATTAATGTGGGAAGCCGAGTGTACAGCCATACTACCGGCTCTGTGAGGTTGTACTTAGGCACAGTGATACTTTGAGCTAAATGCGAACATTAGCATGCTGACATGCTCATGATGACAATGCTAACATGCGGATGTTTAGCAGGTATCATGTTTACCATGGTTACCATCATAGTGTGTAGCGTGTTAGCATGCTAACATTTGGTAAGTAGCACAAAACCAAAACTACAGCTGAGGCTGATGGGAATGCCATTCATTTTTCTTCTTCTTCTTCTTCTTCTTCTTTATTTATTGATTTATTTATTTTTGCCTTTATTTGACAGTTGACATAGTAGAGAACCAGGAAATATGAGGAGAGAGAGCGGTATGACATGCAAAACAAAGTTCCCAGTCATAATCAAACCATGGACATTGTGGTTATGTGGCATGCATCTTAACCACTAGGCTATCAGGGAAACCCATGTCATTAGCTTTGCAGGTACTCAGTCATAAACTAAAGTATTCGACAAATGCAATTTATTACGTGATGATGGTGATAGAGGGAAAGTCAGGGCACCACCAAAGTTATCCCAATTTATCCAGAGGGGGACATTAATGTGTATACAAAATTTCATGTCAATCCATCTGATAGTTGCTGAGACGTATCACTCAAAACCACAAATGTCAATGCTGGTGTTTATATGTTTTGGTTGCAGGCTGGTCAGGCAGTGGGGGGTGTGCCACCCTCGTAATTCTGGTTCCACCTTGGCTTCCGTCCACTTGGAAAATAATCTGCTGGAGGTGGAGAAGATTCCCCCGAATGCCTTCTCCTGCCTCACTGATGCTCAGGGACTGGTCCTCTATCCACAGCAGTAGACCACACAGTGAGACATACATGGACAGATTCATACCCACAATATACGCATGTGCATCATCATGACATACTCATTTCTTTCTGGGGGTTTTCTGTATCCTTCATTTGCCTTCATTATTTGTCTCATTCATGTATCAAACCCATCAGGCGGTTCACAGGAAAATAACTTTATCATGTAGTTTGCTTAGTCAGTCAGTGCTATCATTTTATCATCTCCAAACCCATCTTTTTCTTTCCCATCTAGTCTTTGATTAGGAAAATGACTGCAATGTTTTTGTATGTATTAAAGCAAATGTGTAATTTACACAGTAAAGGAACTAATCATTATATAAAGTGGTCTTGGAAGTGTAAAATATAATACACTGCAGTGGAATCCAGATCCCCTCCAAACACTGGTTTTGATCTGTCTTTTCATTAAAGTATAAGGTATTAAAGTGATACTTTTGAGAAAATGGAGACTGAGGAGGATTAACCCATGTCTCTAGTGTACTCTGGGGCAGGAGGAGCCTTTAGTCAGGGTAAGTAGAAATGAGTAAGTAGGTGTGTTTGGATGTGACAGGGATACAGGGGGGTCATGAAGCAGTCAGATCTTGGGACTCCAGGACAGGGGTCCCTGAGAGAAAGTAAAAATGTCTAGTGACACAATGTGAACCTAACGGGCCCATTAGGGAGGAAAACATACACATCACACAGGTTCCCTGATGGGCTCCAACATAAACATCCACCACCAGCCGCTCAGCAAAAATACATAGAGACACTCTGACTGTGAGGGGGGCCTCAGTAAAGGCCTCCAAACATGTAGAGATGACGTCAGTCACTGTAGGATTGTGAGCAGCAAACGGGGTGCAAGTATGTATGCGTGTGAGGAGTGGGGCAGCCCATTATTTAGGTTAGCTGTGGGGGAGAAGGTGAGGAACATGTTAGCGCAGAGTGGAGCTAAGGGACAAACAACAAGCTGACTTTTAAGACACAATACAATGATTGTTCTTAGGAAGTATCTAAGCTGATCAGTGAAAGATGAGAAGAGCAGCAGTTTGTGTCTAGTTGATAATAGGACGTAGAAAGGAGATTTAAAACAGAGACGAGGGGAAGGCCGAGAGCTGGGGCACGTTCAGAGCTCTTTTCACATTTAGCAACTAAAGCCAATGGAAGTCTGGAGTCCTGCCAACCTTATTGACAAAGTGACTTCCCAGATCTCGATGTTCTCTCTCTCTTTCTCCCTCTGTGTGTCTGTCGCCACTACCATATCTCACTGTCCATCTTCTGCTGTTTGTCCCTCTCCATATGCCTTTTTTTCTCTCTCACCTCCTCCTGCACAGTTATGTACAAAATAGCTAACAATGCGCCATTCTTCTGTCTCAGCATATCTATGATCTGGGCCCCTTCAGAGATGCTTTGATCTCTGTGGTGGTTAGGTACAGTCTTGACGAGGACAGAGTAACAGAGCCAGAAGAAAAAGCACAAACCCTATTGCTATTTTCTCTGAAACAACAACTCTCTTTCCTATATTATCACCAAAAACTCATGTTAATTCACAATACAGTCAGCTGCTTTACACCAAATCCTGCTGCAACAAGCATGACATCTGTATTTGCAGCCTCACTGAGAAAAAAAAAACAACAAACTGAATATTTTATGAGACCTGATGCAAGTGCAAGCAATTCAGTGTTGGAGTAGTCACTTTAATTTGTTAATCCGCCCGTGCAAAGACACAATGCGCTTCGCAGTATATCACTTAGAGTAATGAATATAATTAAAATGATAAAATGTTGAGTCTTGCTCAGTGTGTGAAGTCGTAATTTACAGGCTGTGCACTTGCTGTGTTGACGAGCTGGCTCCAGGTATACGTTTTCAACAGAGAGCAGTGTTTCTGCAGCTCTAAATGAAGAACAGAAGGTCCCCTGCAGACGCTCGAGTTACAAGAGAGGGAGAGGGAGGGTGGGAGGGAGGACTGAGGCAAAGAGAGATAGACAGTTAATAAGAGAGAGAGAGTGAAGCTGGGTTATTAAGAGGCAAGTGGATGACAAAGGTAACAAGGTTATGAGAACACAGTACATGCATGGTCTAAATATGTGAACACACACACATGCACGCACACATATTTATACGTTTCACTCGCTCAGCCTGGGCGTGTAATCACATGTTAGATTTCTGCTTTCAGTCTTGTGCATGTGGTGCAGTCTCCATAATTGTACAGTCATTTTACAAACAGCACATTACTGTCTAAGAAACTACACATTCGCATTTATACTGCAGTTCCTGCTCATACAGGCAAGAGCCGAAGTTGCAAACTGCATCAGCAGCTCTTTTTTTTTTTTTTTTTGTTTCCCATCTTTGTAGTTTCGCACAGCTTTGATCTCAAATCCTTCAACCTCCCCTCACACAGCTTGTCATATGGGGTATTTTCAAATTTGACCGGCTTGCCACTTCACTGCTGTCCATCATACTGCGTGTGACACGACTAAACTGTTAAACCGACGTCCCATCGCACCCAACAGATGTTTCGCATCTCATCGAGCTCAGGCCAGAGCCTGTTTGTGAGAGGTTGACCGTAGACCGGCGTGGTGCTTTTCTTCTCCCATGCTCTGTCTGTTCTACCCGGCGACAGCAGCTTCCTGTGTTTGTTATTGGAGGAGTGGGGGAGTGCTGGCTGATAAAATAAAAAGCACCAGCACACACACAGAGAAAGGCAGCGGAGGAATTTCTCTCCCTGACTCAGACAGGCATTATGCACGAGCAGATAAAGCGAGGCAAGGAGAAAGAGGATGTCTGAGGACAGTTCCTTTGCTAGAACATGAGATTGGGCTCCAGTGTTAAGGGTCAACTATTTAGGATCAACAAGAATGTGCTTATGGCAGTGTGTAGGAGAACTGACTGCTCGGCCATCAGCCCTGGTGTGCTCAGCATTAATGAAGTAAGCTTTTATTGGGCTGATTTCCAAATCCAAAAACACAAAAACAACCCTTTGGTCAATATTATTCTCATCTCTCCGCTACACACAAATGCGCACACACTCACTGCATGGCAGCACCAATGCAAGAGCCAACAAGTGGGTGTGCTAATCTCTAGAGACACGTTAGCCGAACACTCGTAGGACAAAAAGAGTTTAATTTGGATGCCAAGCCCTCTAGCTACAGACCAACACCATAATCAACTGAACCACAGCGAGATAGAGAGAGAGGCAGATAGAGAAACAGAGCGAAAGACTGAATCTACAAAGTGAGAGAGAGAGAGAGGAAGCAGAGAAAGGAGGAATGCTATCTACAAAGACCTTTATCAAAACTCTGTCCGTTGCCAACACCCCTGCAGGGCATTGATCTGGTCTGCATGCCTTTTCCGCCACTGCACTCTTTGAGAGACAGAAAGGCATAAAACTTAGCAGAAATACAGGCAGGGATGTCAGTCTCCTCTTGTATTGATATGGATGATGGGGGAAGAGGATTATGGTTTGATGCTCAAAGTCCCGAAGCAGCAGAGCTCATGGATATGTGTCGATAACTGCAAACGTCTGTGTGGCCGAGTTTGCACAGGGTCAGAAAAGTTCCCACATGGTGTGGCTTGCCAAACTCGCCTTGCCTCGCTCTGGGTGCTGGCAATTTGGAGAGGAAATCAGTCAGAGTCAGTGAGAAAAACACTTCATCCTGCCAAAACAAAATTTAATAAAAAACCGTGAGAAGAGACACCAAATCATACGTTTTATAATCACAGTCCTAGAAATACATTTTCTGCATGATTTTGGTTGAGCTCGGTGGTATCACCGTATTCTCTCCCAGTAATCAGAGAGAAATGTGTTGCTCGATGTTATGCAATTAAATAGGTAACACTTTGAGAGACGTGTGAACTGCCTAAAATGTCCCTGGAAGTATGACCTGGGATTTTCCGGTAACAGAGTCTTTATACAGACCAACAATGTGTTGATATGTACAATAAATATGCAGCAATAAGGTTTTTGTCCTCCTACAATAAGGAAGAAGAAGAACACTTTCTAAAAACTAAAATGGTGATTAAATGAAATTGTATGTGTGTTTACCCACCTGTTCCTTGGCACTGAGGTGCTGGGAGAAAAGGGTCCTGTTGTAATACCACTGCATAAAAAATACATTAAGATTTCACTCTGGTAGCCACAGTAAGGGCTTACTGTGGGTCCCCATGGTGCTACTGTATATTGCAATTGCACTGTAGTGAAGTCTGTCTGAAATGATCCAGACAATGCCGTGTTTTAGCTTGTGTTGTAAGTGGCAGTGCTGAAATTACAATGTCTTTTGTCTAAATTGTCTTCAAAAGCAATTAATTACAGACCTCAGAGACAGAGTTCAAACACAGCGCAGCGTCTCCTTCTCTTTCTTCTCCTTTAGGAAACATCACCGAAGTGTTACTAAAGGGAAAATGGTTTTTGTTTTGTAACAATCTTATCTAATAGATGTACAAAAATCACAATAATATAATGGAATCTAAAGTGCTGTGATATGTTACTGGTGTCATAAAATTTAGTCTATTGATATATTATTGTCACGTTTTCTATGATATTTGAATAATGTCACATTATGAATTATCACAAGAGTACTAACTTTAAATAACACAATAACAACTCCTGTTACTGTAGCAGCTGCTATAATAGCACAGAAGTACTGTACTCAGGCCTCTCCCTCTCCTCCCCCCTCCTCCTCCTCCTCTTTCCTCCATCCAAAAAGGGGAGAAAGGAGGCTGGCTTGTTAACTTTATGGGCTTGACCCCCCCGGCTCTCAGTCATTTCCTCGGTTTGGGCTGAAGCGAGCACACACGGTGCCCTGACACGGCTCGCGGAGGCACACGGTGGCGGAGGAGCTGCGGCTGGATGTCAGAGGACCATAATCCCTAAATGTGATGAAAATATAGGGCAACACATTTTTTTTTTAAATCTCCAGGATAATCTGACGCACAGAGGGAGAAAACACCCTTCAACCTACTATTTTTGGAATTTGGAATTTATATCTTATAAGGTAGGGGAGATGGGATATTTTATTATATTTAGTCTTGTGATTGAAACTTTTTCATTGAACTCTGCTGCTACATTTGTTTGTACTTTGCCAAAATGTATGCTGTCATGTACATTTATATTTCATATTTCAGTTAAAGTTTGCACCACATGACCTATTAAATGTATATCTTATTTATTTGTTTTACCCCCATCACGATTATTATATTAAAAATATCCTTATCAGCCACTCAATGCAACCTGTTGCACGGCGCATGTGATGCTGTAGTTATCCGATCAGCTCTTAACTCCTGAGTTACACTAGATGGCGCAACACGTCTCCAAAGACTGTTCAAGGGGAGCTACCATTAGTGGATGAGATAGTAATTAAGCAAAAACTTTTCTTTCAAATCTTTTTATCCTCAAATCAATGCGCCCGTATTCTCTCGTCAGGCTGGAAATGCAACGCAGGGCATTTATACGCGGGTCTGTTACGTCCATCCCTGCATCATCATTTAGGGAGAATAATTATAGTGAAACGTGCCAATCAAGGCAACCCGTTCTGGTACACAGGCCTGCGCTACCCTCCAATTCAGCCTCTGAATACACAGATTGAAATGTGTTGAGAGAACTGTGGCCTGAGAGACTTTATTTGGCCGGATGAATGTCATAGCTCGCTCTTTTCCTCTCTGTGTTTCATTCTGTCACATAATATAATACAAACAAAAATAATCCTTTAAGGAAGGACTTTTTTTTCTCCATCTGTGGCCCCAGTCTGTCTTGCGCTGGTGACTTCATGTCCAGCAATGGTGAACTACCATGTATGAGCCATTTGTACCCGTGTACTTAACTGAGTCATCTTACTGTACAAAGACAGAGCAAACAGTGTCTGACTGTGGAGTCGATGGTCAGACAGTCAAAATGAGGGTCTAAATCTGTCTGTTTCCTGACCTGCTAGTCTCCCTGCCTATTAGCCAGCCTGTGGGTTGACCTCCCTCCACCTGCAAGTCTGCGTGCTCAGTGATTCTCACTGCCCGTCTGTGCGTCCGCCTGTCTGTCTCAGCATCCATCTCAGTGTTTTATATCATCATTTTCCCCTGTAGCTTCATATTCCCCATTGATCCGTTTCAGTTTGATGCCAAATCTGTGGTCACATCTGAGCTCTGGAAATTTTGTCTTTGCCATGTTTCGACAATAAAATTTGCTGATTGTTCCATTCCACCGTTTTTTGAAAAAGCAGTCATTGTTTATAGTCTCTGTTCATAGCCCACTTGTAACTGGCACCAACTTTGTAATACTCCACATACTTTGAATGAGGCTGCCCACAGGCATGGATCTTCAGGTCAGTCGCCCCCCTGCTGTTAGTCAATTTGGCCCTTCTTTGCTGGCCTGTATCGCTCTGTGCTCTGTTCTTCTCTGGTTAGGCCTCGTCTCTGCAGCGCTGAGCAGCTTGCCACCACATCCAAGCTTGGCGGCAACAGAGAAGCTGCCAAACAGTTCCTTTTTTTAGGGATAGCAGTCACCAAATTACAGCCACTGCGGCAGTTAACTCCACCCGAACTCTCCTACCGGACCCGCCTAGCACTAACAGCCTGTGTGTCTGAAGAGCACATGAATTTGGGTTGTGTGTGTGTGTGTGTGTGTGTGTGTGTGTGTGTGTGTGCCAGTCTGCCAGTCTTACAAGTGTGGAAAGAAAGAGAAATGGCACGAGGAAATGAGGGAAGGTCAGCCAAATGATCAGATCAAGATTTTCAGACTAAAATATATAGATGCTTTACATACAATATATGTGTGTGTGTGTGTGTGTGTGTGTGTGTGTGTGCGCGTGTACGTATGTGTTTGGGCCAGCTTGCATTCCCACAAGAAAACATTTATGTGAGTTTTACATTTGTGCTTTTTTATTCAGACGTCAGAGTTTATTGCAGCTTGGATTCTGCTCAGAATAACATGATGAGTAGGGAAAAAATACAGAACTTACTGAAAATAAATGAATATCCGATGGAGCGACTCCAGCCAAAATTTAATTTATTCTCTGCAACACAATACTAAGCTGTGTCAATTTTTTTTTTGCCCTGTCAGCACTGTCATCAATGTGAGCTAGCATGTGATGTTAATCGGCACTGAGTGTTGACGTGGCGGCAGCCAATACACCAGCGTTGTGGCGCCAGCTGGCACTGTTGGTAAGCTCTCTGCCCCACCTTAACTCGCCTCCCACAACTGCCAACTAAGGAGCAGAGTATGTAGACACAAATAAAATGACATTTTATTTTATTTTAACACTTTATGTCTTGATCGATATTGTAAGGCTTAATGGATTTTCCCATCGTCTGGCTTTGAGGGTCCATGGCAGTGCCAAAGGGTTCAATGTTTGCTTTAAGACACAGAAACGTGCAGTGATAAAAGGAGTTGTTCACATATAAAATATAATGATTTTACAGTCATAACATAACTTAAACATAACAACAGCGATTCACGTGAGTCAAGAGAAAATGGGGGTTGTGTGTATGACTGGGTGGGAGGTAATAGTGATTGCCTTTCTCTTGACTGCGGTCATGGGAGACCAAACACTGTGTGTTGTATCTTGAGGAGATGATTGTTCTTGGCAGCACAGAGAGCATATAGCTTAAGTATATGTTTGTTTAGCTTGACAAGGGCAAAGGCTGCCTTGTGGGAACTCGAGTCACATCAAAGTAATTGCGGTGGATGTGAGGGCTGACAAGTAGCCGGCACTTGATGGATAGTGCATATAGGAAATGTAAAGCTAATCTCAGACACCGGGTGTGGGAAACTCAAACAAGTGATACACTTGTAGGGTGGATTGTTCACCAGATGGTGCTTTCACCGACACCCCTGCATGCATCTGTCCGTCCTACCATCCATCCCCAAATCCTGTTTCACATCTTCTCTGTTGCTCTCCTTCCCTAGTCTTAGTTTCAAAATCAAATCCAAAAGCAAACCGCTGGAATTCACATCTTCATAAAAGTGTCTGTCTTCTGTTGCCTGTTACGACAGCTTCAACCAATTCAGACAGCCATATTATGAGTGTGTGTGTGTGTGTGTGTGTGAGAGGTTCACACATTGGGCATGAGCTGACACACCTTTGATACAGGAGGGGAATTTCCTCCCGTTTCTTCTGTTCTTTGTTTTATTGAAGGATAATATTCACTGACGCTGAGTGATAAGGCCTGGCTCGCAGTTGGCGTTGTAATACATGCCAAAGGTGTTAGAGGCTTTAGTATTACCGTTTCTGTCTATTTGAACTAAGAGGCCGAGCTTGAACCCCGAAAAACAGCCTCAGACAAAACAAAAGTATGCATTCGCAGTCCGGTGTCCACATACTTTTGGCCATATAGTGCCGGCAGGCAGCACTGCTTATTATTACCTGTGATGCAGGTGTCTTTTGCAGCTTCATCTCTGACATCCTTCTCGCCACCGCCAACACCACACAACTCCCACTCTTTCTTTCTGTCTGTCTGTCTGCCTCATAATTGTCATTCTACCCCCCCCCCACACACACACACACACACACTCACACACACACACACACACACACACACACACACACACACACACACACACACACACACACACACACACACACACTCAGCACCTCAGAGACAAACACAGGGAGCAAGACGAGACTTAGTCTGCCATCCATCCATTAAACCACTCTCGGGCCTTTGGATGGGAGGAGAGCCGAGGCAATAACAATTAAGATTGAAGCCTTTGGTTTGTTTTGTTTTTTTTTGTCTCAGACCGGATGTTTGATGGATCACAACATCAACTGGAGGGAGAGGAGAGGAATTCATATGTACACACCAGGGCCGGATAAAAGTGGTTATTACAGCCAGAGAGGCTGCTTGATTGCGGGATGTAGTTTAGTTTCATCGTCGTGTTATGTTTGCGGTGGCCTTACGCGTCATTCCTGGATGATGATAGGCTGCTCTTGTTCCTGTCTCACTTTTTTTCTCGTCTATCATCCCCAAACACCTCTGTCTGCAAATCTCCATCCACTACAGTGACACTACAAATGGCTGACAAATCATTGGTTTGACCAGTGAAAAATGGCTCCACAGTTGAGAGCATGGGTGCCACATTTTTTAGATTTACGATGTAAGCTTGTTATACCTCCCATAAAGTTGCAGGAATTGAAGGAGTATAAATAAGTCTGGTGGTGTCTTATGTGTGTATCCCAGCTCTTTTGTGTGTTGCGTGTCATTGTGTTGTGCTGACTATATATGCCCTCGCTGTGTCCTTTTGGCTGCATTCTTCTGGCCAAGCCAAGGCCAGTGGGTTTTTTCTTTTTTTCTGCAAAATGGTATAATTTGGCAGCTATTTTTATTGTACGGAGCAGACTGCAGGGGCCAGTTATTCATGCTTCCAGGCCAGGTCCACATCATGCACAGGCTCTTTGTTTCACAGATTTTAATATCCCTAAATAACACTTGTATTTCTTTGAATAGAGCCCTCTACAGTTGCAGTGGATTGCATAAGCAACTTTAAAGCCTATGGTCACAGACTGAAAATGGATAATATTCTCATGCATAGTCCTCAATAACTCAGTTTTTATGTGAGATTATGAATTGTCAGTAAGTGTTGAAGTTGAATTGATTGTTCATTCCTCACACACTGCGATGTATGTACTCTGACCACAGTCTTGGATTTCTTTGTGCAGTATTTTTGTTAAGGGTCTACTTTTGTAATTTAAAGGATCAGTATCAGTTTAGATTCATGAAGTGTGGAATGAAAGCATTTCCCTTACATTAAAAAGCCCTTGAAAACCCCCTCACAAGCTATATTGTTATTGCAGTTTCCCTTTTTTGGCCATTCAAAGGCTTGTGAACAGTCCGTGCAACTAGAAATATCCCGGGACATTAGGTGAAGTAGGCAGGGCAAAGACCAAGCGAGTGTTTGACTGGTGTCACATTTAATAGAATAAGAGAAAGTTATTGAGTTTCAAGTGAAGTAGGAACTCCCAAATACACTATCCAAAATTTCACACTAAGACATCTGGTGGAAATAAATCTTTTTTTTTTCTTGCTCTCTCATGTTGTCAGTCTCACCCGGAACCTTCACACCTTTTGTTTGTTATTCCTCCCTCTCCTCCCCCACTTTCTCTTTTCTGCGCTCCTTCTTTTCATCTGTCTCTTGATCCTGATATCGCTGAAAGCCTAAATTTGCTTCCAATGAAAATGCGATCATGTTGCGACAGGATCCTCAAACTTCTCTGGAAAGTCCATTTGCATGTCAACCATTGGCATCAAGACTTCCCAGCCTTCTGTGGGATTACGGAGCTGTGGATCAGAGAAGGACTTAACGCAGCAAGGTTAGAGATTATAGGGGTTTAGGGCACCCCAGGGTCCAGTGTAGGACTGGGCTTTACTTCATAGGATTAGCCTCAGGTTAAGGGTCACAATTTCCTGCTGTAAGGATCAATTGGCCTGGTAATAATTGGTTTTTCTAGGAATTAGAGTTCAGGTTGAGAGGGAGGGGTGGCTGCGCTGAGGTGTTAGGTCAGTGCAGAGAGGATGGAAGCAAGGAAACAAACACAGACACACACATGCTCACGTCTGGTGACCTAAATTAGCAGTGTGTGTGTGTGTGTGTGTGTGTGTGTGCACAGCTATGACATCATGGAGTCTGTGTTTCATGACATGCGTACACACTCAAACACATGTACATGTGCACAGACAGACTTGCATTTGCACTTGCACGCCCAGTTTCCCCTCTAAATGAATGGTGGCTTTGTTTGACCGCTCGGTTGCAGGAATAAAGTTTTTCCACCGCTGAGGTGATGTCCTCCACACTATCTGATTGGCCAGTGAGAAGAGACTTGCTCTCCTGGGAATCGACTCGGTGTGCAGGAAGCAGACTGTGACGTTTTTTGTCAGTGTGGTTTAAGTGACTTTCATTCCCAGAGTTGATTCCTGGCGAGTCTCCCAGGGGGAATGAGTCCATTTCTCCTCACCAGCCTCCAGCTCCTGGTCTGCCTGTGAGGTGTGGTATAAACAGTGGGGCTTTGTAATTAAGGATAAGCAGACCATTTCATAATATTTCAATGTCCATTTATCACTGACCAGTATCATCAGCTATGAATTTAAAACCCTCATGCATATGGCTGGATTAACCTGCTAGGGAGCCTGGGAGCAAAGGTTTGCTGCACACACACAAACACCAGCTCCCACTCTCTGCATGTATGAACACATGTTCCCATTAAGTACACAGCAGAC
This sequence comes from Enoplosus armatus, assembly GCF_043641665.1. Classification (NCBI taxonomy): domain Eukaryota; kingdom Metazoa; phylum Chordata; class Actinopteri; order Centrarchiformes; family Enoplosidae; genus Enoplosus; species Enoplosus armatus. The sequence continues at coordinate 14,423,221 of NC_092187.1, forward strand.
TATACAGTATTTCTCTGCTGGAATAATACTATCTGGTCGGATTAAACAACAACCTAAATCAAGAATATGCAACTTGTAAGCACAATATGATAATAAAGCCCTTAAAACTAGATTTAAATATAAAATTCAAGAATAAGTCAACTGATACACGGTGGATCTGGGGCTTTTGGGGCCCCTGGGAGTCTGGGGCACCAGGGCAGTCCCAGCCTTGCCTGAGGGTTATCCAGCCTTGCACCTTTACTTTCTTTTTTTATTGTCATTTGACAACATACAAGACATTTAGATGGCATGTGCATATTCCAGTCTACTCTCGTGGATATAAATGGGATGGACAAAATATTAGAAACACCCCTCAGTGTAACGCAATACATTTCAACAGCACCACAAACTACAGCCTCTCTAAAACAGTTTCAAGAAAAACAGAACATTATAATCTTTATGAATGTAGGATTTATTGCAGGACTGTTGTATTAGACTGTATTAGTTTTAGCTTGTTGTACGTAATAAACTACCAACTGAGCGAATACATTCATGTACCATAAAGTTAATGCTGCACTCCTTCTTTCTTGTTTTTTCCTCAGGTGTGTAAATCAAAGATGTTGCCACATTGCTCCCTCCTGCTGTTGCTCTGCGTGGCCCGGCTGCTCTCCGTCTCCTCGGCCCTGCCCTTCGAGCAGAGAGGCTTCTGGGATTTTGCCATGGACAGCATGGACAGCGGCGGGATGATGTCGATGATGAGGGATGAGGAAGAAGGCTCAGCCGGGGAGGAGATCCTGCCCCTTGACATACCCATATGCCCCTTCGGCTGTCACTGTCAGCTCAGGGTCGTCCAGTGTTCTGACCTCGGTCAGTGAGAGTGTGTGTGAAGGAAAGAGAGATGCATGTCTGTGATGCTTTGTCATCATTTATAAGAGGTTCAGAAAGGAAAGCAAATGAGTTGAATGACAGTGAGTGAGTGAGTGAGTGAGTGACTGAGCATGACCCGGGCCTTGCATGACTTCCATAGCTCCAGAGAATAAAGCCCCCCCTTTGGTGTATTATCTAAGGGAGGAATTTCTTCTTTGGGATAACGCTGGTGTATTTTGACAAGGGAAAGGCATGCCTTTGAGGGATTTTGTGTTCCAGACTTTGTGTGTAGATACTGGGTGGGCAAGGAAGAAGGAGACGGTGTGAACAGAAGGGGAGAAAAGACTTGAGTCAAGAGGAAGAGAAAATAAGAGAGACGGAAAGGGATCAAGAGAAAGACGCAGTAGTGGACTAAACTAAAAGGACATTTGATGGGAGGAGATGAAAAGTTTATAACTTCCTCACTGTCTTTAAGGAGCCGTTTCATGTTGTTTTTTGGGACGTGGACAGGATGTTTGATGGAAACCCAAAACAGGAGGAGAGGATGAGTTGGTTTGAAGGGATTTAAAGATGGAGGAGAGGATTAAAAGGAAAGGATGATAGATCTACAGGAGCTGTGTTCAGTTGAAGTGTTTTTGTATTGGGTTAAGGATGTGAGGATTATGAATATTCAGTTAGGAGTTCCATTAGAAAAAAATAGAAGTGACGAGGATACAAAAATATTCAGCTTTTCAAATCAACAAAAATATGATTTTCATGAGGCTTTTACAGTCTGTCTTTGACTTAATTTTAGTCATGTTTCCATATAAGCACACGCTACAATTTCCTGACTGTGGATATTATAAGTGCATGCTATTCTTCCTCTGTCTATTCTTATATGGCCAAAGAAACTGCATTCAGTCTTACTTGAGGAGGATAAAGGTTCCTCACATTATACCGGCTATATAACTCTAATAAGATGTCTGTGTTTAGACATAATGGTTTTGTCGAATCATCATTTTACAAGCTCTATATATTTACTGTCCCTGGTCTTTCTGCAGCGGGTAAATGTGGAAGCGTATAATTTCCGAGATGTCAAGTGCTTATTTAGAACAGATGTATTTTGGCGGTGGCGTCTGTCTCCTCTCGCTGTGCATCCCAGCATGATATTTGTGTTGAGGGGTGCTGGGGTTTGAGAAGGTGCTAGTTTTGTCAGTTTGTGGTGAAGGCTTTAAGATCTGTGGTAGATATGGGTGAAGTGCTGTGGTTTGGGGTTTAGAGGGTTAAGGGATTCAGTTAATCAGGGTGCTGGTGAAAGTTTTTTTTCAGGTTTGCTCATCATGTCTGTTAGGTTCAATGCAGGCATACAAATTTGAAGGTTTCCAGCTGGCAGGATGCATGTCCAAAGCTGCAGGTGTTGACTGGAAGGTAAATATTTCCTACCACATGAATCCACCTGGTAACATTCGGCACCTTTAAGCGTCATATTGCTCTCACAGCAGCTGTGATAACTTTATTATGTGTAAGAAAAGTAAATCATAGAGACTGAGTTTGGCTTGTAATTTAAATGCTGTGCCTAGGATTGAAACTTCATCTTTCACCTGCAATTTTAATGAATTTATCTTGACTCCCTGAAGGCAAAACTGTGCTTAATTTCTTGGATAAGGCTACAGTATAATGTTCCTCCTCAGCCGCTGCTCCAGATCTCTCAGCACTGTGTGGACGTGGTTTGAACAGAATGTCAGAGGGAGCTGCTGAGGGTTTGATCCTGTGTGGTGACATGGGGTGTGGCGCAGTACAGCCAAAGCCATATATCTAAACTTAACTCTGGATGGACAGCTCTGGGTACAGTCCTGTGGGTCAGATGTGGTTGGTGGCAAACTGGATCCCAGTGGGACAGCTGGCGCTCTCTCTCACCAGCGGGTCTGGTTGCATCATGGTCATGGTCCAGATGAGGTCGGCCCTGGTCTGGGTTTTCGCTCACCGTGGCCTGTCTGCACCACCGACCACATCTGATACACTCGTCCACGTGGCTCTGTGATGTGGTCTTGTTAATGATCTCTGGTTGCTGTGTTTGTGCACGTGCTGAGTCATTTTTCCGGAGGGATCCCTGAGTGGAACAACGCAGGTGTATTCCTTAACGCCGTCCACTTGTTGTAACCCATTGTTAGCCTTTATGGATGTATTTCTTGGTAAACAATATTCATAAGCAACGCCAACCACAACAGCTTTTGGTGTTGATGCTTGTCACTGATGTTTTACTTCTTGGCAGGTGTTCCTCTCACAAAAAAAGCCAAAATGAAGACACTTATGATCCCAAATGGAGTGGCAGCTTCGCCAGTCACACATTAACGCACACAGCTTGTCTTTCTCTATGGCGCAGGGTTGTGCCCGTCTCCCTTTTATTTGATGTGTGATTTTGCTCGTGGTATTTAAGTCACATCCTTTGTGACTTCTGTCAAATGGAAACCAGATGGAAAACATCTGGTGTCCCCATCTGGTGTGAGGGGAATTTGCATTTCTGTGTGTGTACGTGTGTGTGTGTGACTTTGTCAGTGACAAACCATAAATGTTATGTACCGCTTTGACGTCTCTGTGTGACCTCCATGGTTGTGTCTATGTCCACCTCTCATTAAAATAATAGACGTGGAGGCCCAAAGTGCTCATTTGCGATTGTGTGGGAGTGTGATTGGGTGAACTTTTAGGTCTGATGGAGGTTTTAAAACACACAGTGACTATTTATTTTCCAAGGTCTATGTCTGACTAAGATATCCTAAGAGCTTGCCCACTGAAAACAAACAGGTTTTCAGGGTGTTGGTTCACAGTCATCCATGGAAGCATTTAATGGGGTATGATTCCCTTCTGTGTTTTTATTGGTCTTGTCCTCAGGTCTGACTGAGGTGCCAAAGAATATTCCTCGGGACACCAAGTTCCTGGACCTGCAGAACAACCGTATCACTGAGCTTAAAGAGGATGACTTCAAAGGCCTCACTAACTTATATGTAAGAGACACACACACACACAGTCTGGAGCCATACATAATGTCCCTCTCAGGATTAGATCAGCACCTCTCAAGGATGTGTAACCGACTCAGCTTGTATTGGCTTCGGTAGTGTGAAATATCATTATGACCCTCTGTTTCCTCTGGGATTTAGAGGTTCATTTCCTTTCTTTTTCACCCTCCACCGCCCTTCGCTCTGAGAGCTTTAATTGTATTAAGTTTGAGCCCGAAGCCAAATGGGAGTATTCAAGCTCACATCCTTGCCTCTCTTAGCAGAAAAGCTTTGCTCACTCCTGACCTGCATTCAAGAGCGCTGACCAAGAGCAATATTAAGTCTGGCAGCATAGGAAACTCCAGACATGACATTATACAATAACATCTCTATTAAGGTCTGTTTACCTCAGCCTACATCTGTCTCCATCTTTCAGCCAGCGCAGGTGGAGAGACAGTCTGCTGGGTGATGGACTGCTGTGAACTGCTGCTGGATCTGTTTTAATTCACTCAAACACATTCAGTAGAGACAGAGGGTGCAAACACAAGCTCTTGTGCATTATTATATTATTCTGTCTGGGCACTACTGATGGTTTTACACAAATCAAATAAAGCGGGTGTTGAATTTGCATCTCCATGGTTACTGTGTTGTTTTTCAGGGTCTGTCTCTGAGGAATAACCATATTTCCAAAGTCCACCCCAAAACATTCGTCCCTCTGAAGCACATGCAGAAGCTCTACTTCTCCAAAAATCTGCTGACCACCATCCCCAAGAACTTGCCTGCCTCACTGGTTGAGATGAGGATCCACGAGAACCGCATCAAGAAGGTGGCAGCTGGAGCCTTCTCAGGACTGGGCAACATGAACTGCATAGGTCAGAAATGCTGATGACTTCAACAAATCTAGGCTATATTCTGTGGTGCTCACCACTGCCCTTTCTGCTGTATAGAATTGGCATTGGATTTTGAAGATTAAAGAGACTGTATTTTATTTCATGCCACAAATATTCCTTTCATCTTGCAGAAATGGGAGCAAACCCCATCCAGAACAGTGGTTTTGAGCCTGGAGCCTTCAAGGGACTGAAACTGAATTATCTGCGTATATCAGAGGCCAAACTGACTGGAGTGCCAAAAGGTAAAACTCATTTGTGTGGCTAAAATGCTAAAACGTATATACTTATACACACACACACACACACACATGTATATATATATACATATATACATATATATATATATATATATATATATATATATATATTCACTTAAATGAGAAGATTGATACCACTCTCATGTCTGCAAACTAAATATGAAGCGAGCAGACGATTGGCTTAGCACAAAATTTAGAAACAAGGACAAACAGCTATCCTGTTATATCTCCTTTGTTTAATCCATACAATGGTGTCTATACTGGTTGCCTGTCAACTACATGATAATGACAAGACTCCATGAAGTGACTGTCCCCTGCCAAGAAATAGTCAGACATGTAACCCCCCCCCCCCATAAAACCACCAACTGATGTTTTACACAAACTGAGTTTTAAAGGTTTTGGTAGGCAGATTTTTTTAACCTTTGGACAGAGCCAGAGCCAGAGCCAGCTAGCTGTTTCCCCCTGTTTCCAGTCTTTATGCTAAGCTAGGCTAATTGGCTGCTGGCTGATCCAAAAACCCAGACTGTTCATATTTAATTGACAAACATAATAGTGGTATTAATTTTCTCATCTTACTCTAAGAAAGCTAATATGTGCGTGTCACAAAATGTCAAACTATTCCTTTAAGTACCTCTAACTAGAAGTGTCAACAAGAAAGGGCTACAGGACACACAAAAAAAGAGTGGGACAAAAGCCAATCTCACCCTGAAGTGGAACCATACAGGTATGATGTCTGTCTTTCAGATCTCCCAGATAGTCTCCATGAGCTTCATTTGGACCACAACGAGATCCAGGCTGTGGAACTGGAGGACCTGAGCCGCTACAAAAACCTGTACAGGTACCTTTCACACTTCAACATCCCACTCTTTTCTAACCATAACTCGTGTCTTGCACCCTGGGGAATTTGCTTGCATTTCTGTGAGGAATTATCTTGTGGTTTTTAAAAAAAAAAATCATCCCCAGTCGGCAGTGCCCCTCAGGGGTAATAATATGAACTACATTGACATTGACATGCCACTAAAAAGTAGCAGGATAACTGCTAGTTTATGTTTGTGTGGGCTTTCCCACTCCAGTCAAAATAGCAGTCTCTCCCAATCATCTAATGTAGTTTTCAACAAATACCTTAAGTTGATTTTTCTTAGTAGGGCTTTTTCACAGTAGACTTTTCATAGTAGGAAAAGCACAGGTGGTGTTCTGTTATGCTCCTGTTTTGTTTTACCTTCTTTCTACACACAATATCTCATGTGGTTATTTACAGTCACAGGAGTATTGCCAGACTGCTGTGGCCCCAGTTCTCACCTGGCTTAATATCCCTTTCTTGCTATGATATTTAGCGGGGAATTTGCAGTTACTCCAGCTGACCCTATTAAAACACTTGAACTAAATGTACCATGCAGTGGCCTAATTTCTGCCTATTTCACGGTTCTCCCCCCGTTTCACTTCTTCCAGGTTGGGCCTTGGCTTTAACCATATCCGCAACATAGAGAACGGCAGTCTGTCCTTCCTCCCCAGGCTGAGAGAGCTGCATCTGGACAACAACCGCCTCACTCGTGTTCCCCAAGGCCTCCCAGAAATGAAATACCTACAGGTGAGTCTAACGTGCACGCACTTGGTTTGCCATCTGAGACTGAATGTTTCACATGGTGCTCTACTCACCCTCTACTTTGCCACTCCTGCTTTCTAGGTGGTGTACCTCCACTCCAACAACATTGACCAGGTTGGTGTGAATGACTTCTGCCCTCGAGGATTTGGGATGAAGAGGACTTTCTATAACGGCATCAGCCTGTTTGCTAACCCTGTCAACTACTGGGAGGTGCAGCCGGCAACGTTCCGCTGTGTCAGCGACCGGCTGGCCATTCAGTTTGGCAATTACAAGAAGTAAAGACAGGGGGGTAATGAGAGGTGGAGAGAGTGAGGGGAAGGGGATGGAGGAGAAGCGGATAATTTAAATGATGAAAAAAAAACTTGAGAGTTGGAAGAAAGGGAGTTCATATTTGAAATTATTAATTTTATTATTATTATTATTGGTTTTGGAGAGAGGATGAGTGATGGAGAAGACGGGCAATAAACTGATGAAACAGAAAAGGAAGTGAGAAAATACAATCACATAACTTGAAGGGAGTGGAAGGCAAAGCGCTTGCAGTGCTTCACCTGAGTTTTCGCATTTTTGGGGATTTAAGGTTTTGAGAGTTTTGCCACCTGAAATGGATGAAACAGAGGAGACGTCTGAGGAGAATGTTTCCCTCTTAGCCTAAGTCGATGGAAAATGAGTACTGAAAACTTGTGAAGCATTTCATTCCATATTTTTTACACAATAGCGCTTATTGTGATAGAAGTCATTTTTGTTTTATTAACATTTTTAAGATTACGAGTAAAAAATAGGAAAGCAATGCATTATAGATTTTTTATATATACATAAAAAGGTGCTCTGTATGACTTTCTGTGTGTGCCGATTTGGAGATACATCACATTGTCCCCGTTTTCACTGGTCTGAAGCCATTTGGCCCTCAACTCTGTGATTCAATTATACTGTGTTAATAAACAACTAGTCACAGATTTGGGGCTATTTTCCACAAATTACAGACATACAAAACAATTGCACAAAAAATAGAAACTATTATTCAAGTTGAGAAACATTTTTGTAAATATCACGGCAGTTGATTGATTAAAAGGGCAAAAGGTACATTTTAAAATCCCCGTCATCAGTGCTAAACATATTTTCTTATTGATCTGAGGTAACTGAACCACCAGCCTGTGTAAGGACTCGATTCTGTGCCTTTACTAAATATTATGCTGTCTGTATGATACTTTAATACAGTATCCCTTGAGGGGACACTGAGTAGTGGGGGTTCGCCCCAGTTAGAGGAAACACACATCCGCTTTGCTGTGACACAATGAAGGCAGTGTGTTTACATAGTGCTACAAACAATAGTAGTGTTGATGCATTGTTTTGCACAGTTTTTCTATTATGCTCTATCTGCTTCAGGGTTATTGGTGGGTTAGCCTGTTTACATTGGTAAACCTATGTGGAACTACTTTAGCCATAAGTACTCTGTCCTGTCTCTGTTCTGTAATCTGACAAGCTACTGCTGCATGTGAATAAAGACATTTTTTAGCCTGCTGCATAAAGCCAGAGAACAACTGATGCCCCTGGGTTGGATGCTGTGTGAGAAATAAAGTCTTTGTCTCACAAATCTCACTTTGTATTGAGACATTTCGAGTCCACACTTAATAATGTACAATTTATAATACAAACAAATACAACTAGCTCGCATTACATTTGATATATGACAAAAACAGATCCTTTGGATCCATTTATGGGATTTTAGGAGGTTGGATCCTCCAAAATCCTGAATAGTAAACAGACAGAGTTGTTCATATAATTTTACTGTGGACAGGATGGAACCTTAAAATGTCTTAAACTCAAATCTACTAATACTGGCCTGAAGTAGTGAATATATCTTCAATTTGAATTTATTTGAATTTCCATTTCTTAATTTCAATATGAGCATTTCATCTGATATCTTTAAAGGCAATATATATAATATTTTAGCTACAACACATGTTTTGACTGGTCGTACCGCAATTTCTTGTCACATTCTGTATTGTGAGATTCCTTTGTCTCTGCTGTAGGATTCAATCCCACAGTTTCATGGTCTTCTTCTGTGTGGTGCTTTCATATGAGACCATCTCCAGCACTAATGAGAACACACACACACACACACACACAAAGAAGGGCAGGGTGAAGGAGGAATCTGCAGAAAATTCACCTTCATTAATCTGCACAGAAAAACAAAACGCTTTTCAAAAAGTTACAAAGTCCCACTGCAGAGACATTTCAGCAGTGTCTTTTTCACATTTTCACACTGACAAAATGATGATGACAACTTAATAACAAAATAATGTCGAGTGGTATTGTAATAAGTCAGACTGCATATCATAATTCTGAGAAACAGTTCAATTCAGCTGATGTTCTTTGTTATGAACTCCATAATTAAGCAGTTTTGGTGATATTTGGAAATAGTGGCTTTAAATCCTCTTTGGATCTTTATATTTATGTATGTCTCAAAAAAAGACATTCCAACTTCCACACTAGCGCTTTTAATATAATTTGCATCCAGATGTGTCTATTTTATATGGTCAAATATTCATGCATTTATCAATCAATCATCAGAGGCAATTCTCATTTTCAAACATGCCGCTCAGCGCGTCACCGCGTGCGCCCCCAGCCCATCTGATCCAGTGACTGGCCGTGTTTGGATGAGGCAGAGCGCACTTGCCTGTGTTGACACTGGACGGATAATATGCGGCGATGCTCTTGCGTGTGAAAGCGTTTGCAGCGGTCTCTAAGCAGCTACGGAGAGATTTCGCATCGGATGAGAGATTAGGAAGAAGAGGAGGAGGAGGAGGAGGAGGAGGGAGAGCGACCAGCATCAGGAGAAAAAAAAAACCCCGGTATCTTTTGGTCCATCTCGTCGACTTGGTGGCGGCGGCCCGTGGATTCTCAGAGGAAGCCGGGGGCTGGATTTGAAATATCGCAGGGATGTGCTGGTGAGTCGGCTGGTGCAGCAGAGCTTGTATTGAGCCGTTAATACAAAAAAAACTGCGAATTTAGAAGCAGCCCTTGTGGTCGACAGGAGGCATCTTGTAGCCAGCGATGCTGTCGAGTAAATGTTATGGACACATTCTCGCTGTAGTCACGTTAATACATGGTTGCCTGCACACAGGCCCAACGATAGATGCTGATAGGCTAATCACCTGGACTGAAGGCTATCTGTTTGATAACCGTGGCGCTGTTTCTGCTCTACGCGGATCTGTTATTCAATGGCTATGCATTCTTGCTTCCTGTCTCAGGAAATTCAGCTCCAGTGATGAATCCTGTGGCATGTCCCTTCCATATACACCCCACGGAAATGTCACCGCTGAAAATAAGCCTTTCTAAATAAAGAAGCAGCCACAGACATTTGTTTGCAGCTGCTTGTCACTCCCCAGCTTATTTTAGTCTACAGTAGACTACACAGTGGTGCTGAGACACATCTGCTGCTGCTGTTACTCACTCTGGTCTTTTATTACAGAGAGCTTGATAATGAAAGGAGGAAGAGGAGGAGAGACGTGGTGTGGGCCCTTCCTGACCCAGTACAGGTTTTAATTAGACCCTTTGCAAAACCAGGTACCCTACATCTATTCTGATGTAATGCAATCATAATAATAAGGAATAAATGTAATTAACAATGTTTCCCTTCTTCCTTCGCAGCGACGTCTGTGGTCAGGAAGTGATGGCCGTGCTAGCTGAGCTTCACCATCGCTCCTACCCATTCCTACAGATGGACACCCCCCTCCTGCACGCCTGAGCCTGCCCTCAGAGCTGCCTCCTTCCCCTCCTCTCCTTCTTCCTCTCCTTGCTCATTTCCCACCTCTTCCTCCACCCTCCTCATCCAGCTGCCACTTGCTGCCCTCTCAGTCCCTCCATCCATTTCCCCCACGTTGAATTTCACCGTACCTCTACGATATTTCTTTATTATGGCGTGCTGTGGCCGCTCTCTGGACTCCCCGTGCACACTAGCCTTGCTGGTGGGCTTCCAGTTTGCCTTTGTTCTCTACTTCTCCCTTGGAGGATTCAGAGGCCTGGTGTCTGTCCTGGTGCACACCACAGAGCCGGAGTTTGATTACTCTCGGCCTCACGACGTCTACACCAACCTCAGTCATCTGGGAGTGCCGCCTCCCCCGCCTCGCAACTCTGGCACTGGACCCCCTGCCACGGGACCACCGCTGAGAGACTGCCAGATCCCCTCCCCACTGCTGGGTGAGAGAGTGAGAGGCGTTTAATGTGTGCTGTTGGATGTAACACACAGTCAAATGCACAGTGAACAAGTGTGTGGCATTCTGCTAAGCTGCTGGTCAGACAAAAGCCGATCGATATCACCTTTAACATTTTTCTTCCTTTCCTTTCCTCCAGTCGGACCTGTGTCTGTCCATCTTTCCTCGCCTCTGTCCCTGGAGGAGATCAGACAGAGGAACCCCTTAGTGTTGCCGGGCGGACGCTACCGGCCTCCAGACTGTGAACCCCGGCACCACACAGCGATAGTGGTACCGTACCGGAACCGGCAGACCCACCTCCGTGCCCTCCTCTACCACCTCCACCCCTTCCTGCAAAGACAGCAGATCCACTACAGCATCTATATAGTTCAGCAGGTCAGGTTATGTACGAGTGTGTGCGTGTGTGTGCTGGTTCAAACTTTTACTATCAGTGGTGCGATGACAGTACATTACTAGTGTAATACTGGTGCAACACTGGTGTTTTACATGTGTAAATATTCCCAGCATAATAGTAGCATTATTTTATATTGTTACACCAGTACCAGTCTAACATTGTTATATTACTGGGTTATTACTACTATGTATTATTACATAATACCGGTGTAATGCTGGTGTATTATCAGTAATAATGTTGTAATATTGGGGCACCAATAGTATAATATTTGTGTTCCACTGGTGTATTTCAGGTATAACCAGTAAATCACTGTGATACTGACACAGTATGCTGATGTATTATTGGTGTACAGTATAACCAGTATATTATCTATGTGATACTCGTTTAATACTGCTGTACAAAATATATTAATTAAGTGTTGCAAACATCTGATTTAAAGGGTCAGTTCACCCAAATAAAACATGCACATAGATTTGGTGTGTCTCTGAGATTTATGCCTCGGCCCCAATGCTATGGATGTAAATGGCATTTGTTTTGGGGTGCATACAGCTTTGAAAAATTACATTTCCAGAGACCTGTTATGTCTATAATGTCCTGTTTACTCTGGATAATTCACTGGAAAACAGTTTTCACTGGAACTACTTTGTGAGTCAAAACATGGGCAAATAAAATAAAAAGAATCTGCATGACTACAGTAGATGCCACTAGAAATAGAATTAGAAGTGAGAAAATAATATATTATTAATAATATTATTACAGAATAAGGACATTTACAAGTCATAATGTCTGTAGCTTGCATTCTCAGGCTACAAGGTAGCTCAACTGTAATCATAGTAACACAGTGTGAGATTATTGTCTCACATTGTGCTAAAAGAAGGTCAAAGAATCATATGTTCTTCTGCAATAACAGACCTCAAGTGGTGTCCCTTAGCCAATCAGGAGTGAGGACTCAACACATGCTGTATTTGTTTTAGACTGAATACATTCATATGTGTGTTATTTCTTTCTCTGTTTCTGGCTTCAGTGGGGGAACAGTACTTTTAACCGAGCCAAGCTGCTGAATGTTGGGGTGCGGGAGGCCCTCCGAGATGAAGACTGGAGCTGCATCTTCCTGCACGATGTTGACCTGCTGCCCGAGAACGACCACAACACCTACACCTGCCACAAGCAGTACCCCACCCACCTGTCTGTGGCCATGGACAAGTTCAGATACAGGTAGAAGCACGGTGTGTATGTGTGTGTGTGGATGGACTTCTGTAGAAGTGTAGTGTGCTGAGACATTATTTTCAAGATTGCACATTGGTGATGTGACCCTCCCAGGCTGCCGTACCCTCAGTATTTTGGTGGGGTGTCTGCAGTGACCCCAGACCAGTACATGAAGATGAACGGCTTCCCTAACCAGTACTGGGGCTGGGGCGGAGAGGATGATGACATTGCTGCCAGGTGAGGAGAGGGTGATCTGTAAACTGTGCATGTTGACAGGTGAGGTGTGCACGAGTGTTCAGCATCAGAACTACACGACCATTTCAGCCTCTCCGCTTCTGTACTTTTTTTTTTTTTTTTACCATCTTTTGCTCTATTCATTCATCTTTTCTCTCATGTTTACAGTTTCCTTCCTCATGTTTTCTTTTCTTTGACTTTTATTTTATGTGTCATCTTTCATCTTCATATTCCCTTCCACTGCTGTGGCTTTGCTGTGTGTCTCTTGGAGTGAGTATGCTCGCATGGACTAGCTCGCAGACTCGGGCTGGGCCGCTCGCTTAAGAGTTTTCAGGCAGTTTTCATCCCATTTCTGTGCTGCGGTCCCCTCTCTCCACTCTCTGGCTCTTCTATCATTTGCTGATCTTTTATGAGAGACAATGAATGGAACAAGAAAATGAAAATAAAAAAGCCTGCACTAATTATTACATGAGGCAAAACTACTAGAATATTTCTCGCCTACTTCTTGTAACACTTTGCCTTTTGTGCATGATGTTTGCTACTTAAAATATATCATTTTCTGGACATTCACAACATTAGTTACACCATGTTTTGATTGACTTAGATAACTGGGGTGGTACACAAGCACCAGAGATGGAAAAAGGGAACCACAGTGTTTTCCACCGCCTATAGGCAATAAAAGTATGTTATTCTCATACGTCACCCACAATTCTATAAATTTTTCTGCTTTTAAATGTATCCCTTAGAGGCTAGATGTACTCAGCTTGAGTATAGCTGTTGTTTTGTGATATAGAAAATAGCATGAATAATAAAGTGCCAGGCTTTGTTGAAGTAATGTTATCCTGATCCTGAGATTTAGTTGACAGTGTTATGCCTATGAACAAGAATCTGCTGTCCCCGTTGACTCCTGTTGTGTGCTGCCTATCCAGAGTACGTCTGTCTGGCATGAAGATCATGCGCCCTCCAGTGGCCATTGGTCATTACAAGATGATCAAGCATAAAGGAGACAGAGGCAATGCGCAAAACCCACGCAGGTACAGATGGACACACTCGCAGACACAGAAAAATTATGTCATTTATTATGGAGAATATATTCCCTTTGATCTAATTTTGATCTATTTTTTGAATTATGAAACAATATTTTAACATTGGCAAATAAACACTCACTTTGTACGTCTGATATTTGTCCTGGCATCATTCCCATTGCCGAGGACGGGCATCAGAATAATGTTGTCCTCCCCTTTTTGTCTCAACCTGTCCTTTCTCCAAACCTTCGCATGTTGAGTTTTTACAATAATGGTTGTTTCATTTTGTGTGGGGTTGGCATTTTCCTCTGCTCGCTCAGTCATGCCAACAATTTCTACTGCCTCAGGCATGCTCATTGGTTTTCAGATTTAAAAAACACTCGTCTTTTCTAATTTTTCTTGGCCATAATGCTCCGGATTGGTTTTCCTGATTATAAAAACAAGCTCCTGCAAATCAGCTTCAGCGCCACAAATCACATTCACATGGGCATATATCTCAAACATAATTAAGACTAATCTTGTGCTTATTTTCTCTTTTTCATGTGGTTTTGTTCAAGGAATAATTAGACATTTGGGGAAGTACGCTTATTTCTTTCTTGCAGACAATTAGATGAGAGTATCGATGCCACATGTCTGTCCATTAAGTATGAAGCTACAGCCAGGAGGCGGTTAGCTTAGCGTAGCCTAAAGACTGGAAACAAGGGAGAAACAGCTAGCCTGGCTCTGACCAAAGGTAAAAAACATACCTGCCTACCAGCACCTCTAGATCTCACAAATTCACACTTTATGTCACACCTTTGTTTTGTCCTTCCAAAAATGAAAGTGTCAAAATGACACGTCGTGGTTTTGCAGGGGTTATGTGCTAGAACCATTTCTCAGTGAAAATCCAGGAAGTCACTGTACCTGGCCAAGAAATACTAGGATAGGTAAATTTTTAACCTTTGGACAATGCCTTTGGAAAATGCAAGCACACACACACACACACACACACACACACTCAAACCTGTGATATTATGTTTGTCTTTCTAGATTTGACCTTCTGAAAAGGACCAGACTCAACTGGCGCTCTGACGGCCTCAACTCTCTGACCTACGAGCTCCTTTCCAAAGAGCTGGAGCCTCTCTACACCAACCTCACTGTCAACATTGGAGAAGACCCCCATCTGCCCCAGGGGAAAGCAGCACCCATCCCTTTTAAAACAACAACCCCTGTCCACCAACGAAACACCAGCAAGACCGGAGGCACAGCCAAACAGGAGAAGAGCCAAGAGAGCGAAGGGGCTGTGGCGGCAAATATGACTGTGGCCAAGCCGGTTGGCGAAAAGACAGAAACTAGCCAGTCAAAGGCAGAAAATCAAACAACAGGGGAGAAGACAGGTGTGATGAAACAGGACGAGGTGTATAATAAAAGGACTGCATCACATCTGTAGTTAAAGTGGCTTCCCCCCTTCATTTTGATCTGAAAGACAAAATGGAGGAAAGCAGTGTTTATTTGTTCTGTTGTGGGACATAAAGTGCACCAGCCTTTTGTGCTCAGTGCAGGTTAGGGATAGTTATGCAACGGATCAAATGAAGAAGCCACTTTTGTCTACAGGGGTGCATTCAGGAGCACGACTGAGTCACCTCTTGGTTTATCATCCACTGAATGTGACTCTTGGCTCCGGTGACTGACATGAGTCTGCGGTCATGCTCACGACTAGTTCGGGGCCAGGAGACGAACGGAGAAGGACTTAGTCATATCCACGTCGATGTCCAAAGCAAACGAAATGAAAATGAGACAGCAAATATATAAATCTCTGCTCTTTTCCAGACATCGCAAGTTGTAAGCAACCCATCTGCTGGCAGCAGACCTGCAGCTTCATCCAGTTTGCTCCCAAAAAAAACTGCTGCTGTCAGTCCATCCCACTCCACGGTGGGTTTGTGTTTCTGTGCCTTCTCTCTTTTACGCGCATTTTATAGACCGGTATAGTTGCTTTTAGACGCTGACCTGGGGGTCATTTTACCCCTCCTGCCTCGCGGCAAATGTTAGAAAGCAGGGAGGCTAAAGCTGATCCTAGATGAGAACAAACAATTTGTTCCAGGACTGCCGTTTTATATTTGTGTGCGCTGACCAACTCCATAGTTATCAGACAATGCTAGAGTTTATATTTATATAGAGAGACTTCTTATTTATTTGTTTACAGATTTGTTTGACTTGTCCTTCCTTACAGTCTGGTGCCTCTCTCTCTCTCTCTCTCTCTCTCTCTCTCTCTCTGACATTTAGTTTCTAGACAATCAAATCATATGGGAAGATAACTCTGTATCCAACCACATAACAAAGTGAGGAAATATCATGGTGACTATCTTTACACCTCACTGTCAGATAAACATAGACTTGGCATGATAGTTGTTGTCTACTTTGACTATACTCTTGATACATGGATAGACCTGTGCTTCTGATATTATCTGTGATTTTATTATTTTCAAGTATGGGGGGAAAAAAGCAAACTTGCAGACAATATTGTAGGCACGTGACTACACATTTGCCAGTTTCAGACTGTGTTTTGATAATAAAAATGGTCATACTATAGTTACGATAAAGCACTGTGTATAGATCTAGGTCTAGGTTTACTAGGCCTAAGGACTAAGACTAAAGACTAAGGCCTCATGGCTTTTGTGTCTTGAAGGAAAGCAGACAAGTAAGAAGGAAACTCGTGTATTAGATAGAAAATCAAATAATTATATATTGAGGGCTGCCAAATTAGGACATGCATGTATGTAATTTGTGTTGACAGATCAATTATCATCTACTTCTATGATCTAAAAGCCAGTTTTGTTTCCATATCAGTCATTTGGAATGTATTATTTTGAGTTGTCATCCTAGTTTACCTTTTGTGAAGGGAGAGTTTATCAGGTTAACGTGGTGAATCTGATCACTCATAGGCCATTGGACTTCTTGCTGCTATAGGGAAATGGTTATCTGTATCATTTATTAGCTTGAAAAATTACATATTGTAACACTAATTTTATGGTGTGGAATTGTGTGTTATCATAATAACAGGTAATGTATTACTCATGCTAATTTGAATGTATTTAATTTATTAATGTATTTATTGAATCACTGATAGAGCTAAATGCACAGACCTCTAAAGTGCGTACGTGTTTTAGGGGTTGAAACACCCTTCTCCATCGTAGAGCAGTTTATTATCCCTTTATACTATATCTCCACATATATTTCCTATGTTAACATTGTGCCTCATGAAATGAGACCGTATTACTGAAGGCACACTGCTGGGTTATACATATGAGGGCCCTCAAGTGGCACAGTCTGGCATAGCACCAGCCGAGGAGGGACCCAAGGACTGAATGAAACTGCAGTGTTGTGACTTGAATGTTAATCATTAACGTTGGCCATTCACAGGTTTTCAGCCAATCACATCTTTGCATTTGCTGTGTTTTGAGGGCCTCTAGAGGGTTTCTTTCTGCCAGCTTAAAGGTGTAGAGCAACTCTCTGAACGTCACTGGTTAATAGAACAAGAAGATACGTGGTGAGTGTTTTATGAATGGATATAGTTTTATAGACGGATGTTTATTTATGATAAAATATTACGTGTTTTAAACAAAGAGTGCTGTACAAACAAATTGTCTTGACAGAGCACATTCAGAGATAAGGCCTAATTTCTTAGCTTTATACTACATAATTATTTAGTTGCATATCAATAGAGAATATATCCTCCATTTATCATATTGCCTGGGACAATGCCTGTATGACATAGAGCAGTGACACACTGAAAGCTTTTAAGGACGTTATGTAATCTCAGCAGATTAATCAGCAAACAGTGTGCTTACCTGGAGATTGTTCTATATTTAATAAATAGGCTAGTTTTTATAAAAGGATGTTTTTCGCATTAAGTGTTGGAAATATATACTGTGTAGTTGAATGCAAATTCAGTAAACAGGATTGGGACTTCATGGGAGTTCATTTGATCACGAGTTCATTCTGTCATCATATACACACGTGTAAATGTCATTGCCGAGAACCACCTCACTAGAAAGATGGGATGTTCATGTGTTCATGGCAAATGAGACGTAATTAATGCATCACTTATAATGACGGACCGTGATATTTGCATCATGCGATGATACCTGTCGTCATCTTAGGTTGCCTTATTTATTGACCTTGTCTTGAATATGAAAAAGAGTGTGTGTGTGTGTGTGTGAGTTTGTGTGCTCGTGTAGAGAGCAAGGTCAACAAAAAAGGCAGTGAACTATGATGGACAGTGTTGTGACAGAAAGCAAATATGTATACCAATAAAAAAATAATCAAAAATGTGTCTCTTCCCACATTTTCTATCACCAACTTACCAAACACATTTATGCAATGACATAAATGTGGAGCAACACACTCTTAAGTACACACTATACTATAAATACACTTAAATACTTACAGTGATGCACTTACTCCCCCACAACACTTGAGGCCTCTTAATGAATGCAGGCTTTAGATTTGATTAATGCTGCTACAGCTTTCACGTCGCACAGATCAGATGCTCATGCTAGCTGGTAGATTAGCAGTCATATATCATCAACACATGCTGTAGAGCAATTTAAAACTGCACTAACCTGTTACATCACCCTGTGTATTGCAGGCCCCAGTGTTATATGTGGGCATAAAGAGCAGGATTAAAAAGTTGGATATGAGATCATACCTATAAATAGACAGTAACCCCCCCCCCCCAGCTCTCTATGCTCTTCTATGTTCGATCCGTTTCATAATCCAAAATGCTGTATGACTCACCAAGAGATGGCAAAACAAAAACTCATGAACTGGGTGGACAAAAAGAGCAACTCACAACCAAAGATGGTCCTATTTGAGGCTGCAGTCTGATAGAGGTGAAATAACGCCCCACTGCTGGTCTATTGTATTTGATACTAACAGATCTTCCTGTTATTTTGTC
This sequence comes from Enoplosus armatus, assembly GCF_043641665.1. NCBI lineage: Eukaryota > Metazoa > Chordata > Actinopteri > Centrarchiformes > Enoplosidae > Enoplosus > Enoplosus armatus. Next base: position 14,441,798 of record NC_092187.1, read on the forward strand.
CATCCCTGCATAATACAATTTCTTCAGAAAATGTATTCCAATAACATTATGTGACTTTAGTTGAACAGCAACCAATGTGGCCACAGGTGACAATGATGGGATAATGGAAAAATGCTAAAAACATAGTGGTAGCAGTAGCACAAGCAGAGAAATGTCAGTTACAGAGCAATATCTCAAGTTAACTAGCATTAGCCACCACAAGCTACTTATCATACCACATCAAGTAAGGCTGTAGCAGCAAAACTTCTGAGTGTATTTTATTGCTCAACTTTTCATTTGTGAGAAGAGAATATAATAAAACCTGTTCTAAAAGTTACACAGTCTCACTTTAATGAACGTTGATGCCGTTTTCCAGCTAAATCAATGTACCATATTTTGTGTGCTTGATATCATATGTGGTCCTGAATCACACCAGATGTTCTTAAATAGCATGCAATAAAAGACGAAGGTTTAATGAGAACATGTTAATAGTGAGATAAACTGTCTGTACTAACCCCTCATTATAGATAGATGCGTATCCAGTATGTATTGTTGGACCTAATGTTATGAGACATCATAGGGTAATATCTTCTTTTAATGTCGTCACACTGGGACATCTTTCTGTGATGCTGTCACTCTGTCACGGCAACAGTGACAGTCTAGTTTGCACTTTCCCTCTAGTAGACTGACACACTGGCCTGCTGAAGTGACCGTGGCAGGCAGACGCAGAGGGCTGAGACAGCCTTTAGTCACCTCCTGTTACTGTATGGCCTAGGAGACGCAGCTGACCTCTCATAACCCCCGCAACACTTTAACCCCTTTTAGCACACACACACACTCACATGCAAACAGAATGATATATACAGTCCTCCAAACCATTGCACAAAGAAAAGAAAATAGACACAGATAGTGAGACACACAGACACTGTTGTGCTTTTACACTCAGTTCCTAAATCATTTCCTAATCATTTTTTCAGGTTGTTTTTTTCTTTCTCTTTTTAATTTGTTCGCGTATCCTTTTACAGGGCAACACATTTAAAAAAAAAATACTGGTCCAGAACGGTGTCTATTTTTCTAAGAGCTATTGAACTATTAAACAACTGCAAAACAGATAACTTACACATTGCTTAAAGACATTCTGTTACATGTGCAATCTAGTGTCATTCATTTTCCACTGACAGTCTGTTATCTGTTGAGAGTTCAGCGTAAAGGTCTTAATATTGATAACTCCATTACTCCATAACTATTTTAGATCAAAGTTGTTCTTGAGGAGGAAGTTTAATGTCTGATTTAGGAACCTAAATTTTTGCTCTGCAGTCACTGTTTTGGTGTGAATCATTGCCGCGCATCAATGTGAATATCCATGATAGTAGGTCACAACATTTGGTTATATAACCACTCTTAATGTTCTGCTCTGAAAATCATCACATCATCGGATATGGAAATAAAAGATATGAGAGGATGTATCAAGATCCTGAGGCATCACACGCATGGGGGCTAAATAATGAGGAGGAAACGGGATCAGCCGTCAGGGTCGTCAGGGTTGGACCCTCATCCCACGGCTGCTCAGCTGTTCCTGTCATCCATATTTGCAGCCTCAGTGGACAATTTCCTCAGCCGCAGGCCCTCTCAGTGCTCACAACAACACATAGATCAAGTGAATTAATTCTGCTATTGTGGCAGCACACTGGAGATCTAGGTCATGCAGTCATGGCTATTTTTTTTTGTGGCCACCTAAAGTCATGTCAACATCCTCCTATCCTCCAACACAATCTGACCTTGACATTCCCAGGTGATTTTCCACAGAGGTGTGTGTGTGTGTGTGTGTCTGTGAGCCTGCTCCCGAGACAAGAGTGTGTGCAGGCGCGTGTGACACTGTCTGTGGATACATGTGCGAGTATGAGTGTGTGTCCCTACATGTGTATGAGTGTTTTTATTGTAGGTAGCATAGGTATGATGAGATGTGTTATGAAAAAGAATGAGCCTGCTGTCTATACTTAGGGCTTGCCTGCGGCTATGTGTGCATGGAAGAGAGGAAGAGAAGATAGAGAGCACAGGAGTGGATGTGGGAGGGTGAGCAGAGTGAGAGAGGCAGAGGGAGGATGACAGAGAAGGGAGTAGGGTGGGAGGGAGAGGAGAGAGGAGGAGGGAGGGTGCAGCGAGGGGACTGTGACGCACGCTGATCGGCTCTGCTCGCTGCTGATTGGCCACCGCGACTGCCAGTCAGAGGAGCTGGGAGTCAGGCACTGCTAGGAGAGCAGATTATGAAGCGGACCTCAACCAGCGGCAGTCTCCTTTCATTGTCTCAATGGCTGCACACGCATTCCTCCTCTGCTCCCTCGCCTTGCTGTCCGCTGTCAGCCAGCCTGGGCTCTCCTTCGCTGAGGACGAGCTGCAGCCAGGACTCACCTATGACGAAGTGCCTGAAATCCTGGACAGAAGGTAAATCCATCCTCCCTATGTCTGTGAACAGAGGAGGGGTGTAGGGGAGGGGGGGGGGGAGGGGTACGGGGAGATGCATGCAGGGATGCTGGGATGCTGATGTGCTCTCTTAGGGTCTTTCTTTCTCTCCTTCGCCTCCTTTCCCATCTCCCCATCTCACCCTGGGTGTATTGCAAATTATGAATGCCGGCAGTCTCTGTGTGTCAGAGAGAGCTGAGCTGCGAGGCTTTGTTTGTCTCAGTCTTGGGGACTGCATCAGACGCTGCTCATCGATCACGGATGGGGCTGTTGTCTCTGCACAGTAGTGTTGGTCTGGCAGAAGGGAGCTAAATAAGGCTGGGGCAGTGGGCCCGCAGGAGAGGTACAGAGAGAGAGGCAAGGAGAGAGGAGAGAAGAGGGGGAGCAGCACGAAGGGAAGGTAAACAAGGATGGGACAGGGAGGAGAGGAGAGGAGGCATCAGGGATGGTCTGTTGGGGTCTGTTTACTGATGCAGTCATTGAGAGAGGGGGAGAGAGAGAGAGAGAGAGAGAGAGAGAGAGAGAGAGAGAGAGAGAGAGAGAGAATGGAGACGGGAATTCTAGCCGGGCCATGTCTGCATAATGCACATGCAGTCCTGCAGGTCAAATCTGGATAAAATATTCAGGACTCAAACCTGGGGGAACTCACAACAGTGTCACAGGGATGGGACTGAGCCGGCAGCCAGGGCCTCTGCTAGCACCAGTTCCTGCCTGCTTACAGAGACATCAAGGCAAAGAGCAACAATATTGGGCCAAAGCCATGTAAGGCTCTTGAAACTATGCCACGCATGGTGGCTCACACAATCCCCTATAGCACAAATGCTTTAAAGCCATACTATGCTGCAGTTTCTGACACAACGGTCTTTAATCATTGTTCAAAAGATTTGCTTTGTTATTGCACTTTCAGGAAAGTAATACACTTTGGAGAATTAAAGATTATGACAGTCATGCTTTCATTTATTGCACAATCTTATCTGTACACACGTTTGCGAGTCGAGGGCACACATAACTTGGATAGAATTCAGTATAGAGTCTCATGGGATTGCTCTCATTCCAGCTCAATCTGGTGTTCGTGAAACCCTGACAGATCCATATCATAACTTTTCACCGCAGTCACTCCGACAGAGAATTGGCTATAATTTCTCCTGGGGTTTTGAGCCTATTCCCCGGATCAAAGTTTGTGCGTAACTCTGCAACGTAACAGTTGCGGCCCCCAGTCATGGCTCCTTCCTCAGCTCTGACACACTCCAAGATGCTGTTATATAAGAGAAGCCTTACATGCCTTTCATTTCCGAGGCCTTGTAGGGTGCATAACATTGGTTGGAAATGCAGAAGGAAAGGTACAGTTAGTTAGAAGCCCCTCCTGCTAATAGACGCAGGGGTTGCAGGAAGATAATGAAGAGAAAATGTTCTGTAAGTGTGATTTTCTGAGGACACTGATGCGTGGCACTATGACAAATTTGGAACTGGACTACGATTGATCGCCAAGAGCTTTACAAAGTTATTAAAAATAATAGCCAGAAAAGACCTACTGTATAGTTATATATTTTTTACCCCATTCATCATCATCCAAGTACTTTCTAGGGAATGTGTTAGAAATAGTGCCGGCTTTCCTGTAGACTTTTGCAAAATAACTGCAGTTCAAAAGTTCATAATTTGACAAATTCTCCATGTTCACACATTTTTATATAACTGTAATAATCTCTATGGTAGCAATTATTCTAAAACAATCCAAGCATAATACGTTTCCGCTGAAAATGAACATGATCCAAATATGGTAACAGATTAGGGGTCCAAAGACTAAGTTGTAATTTTGGAAATGACCTCTTTACTCACCCGAGTCTACAGCACAGGCAAAGACAGAGAATGAGAGGGAAACTACTGCAAGATGAGATTTTGCAGCTGTAGTTTATAGTTGTTTGCAAATGAAAAAAAAAATGTTGATGCTGTTGTAAGCTTTTTTTTTATTGCAAGACTGAAGAGATCAGACGAAAATAAAACAAACCTCATACAAAGCTGGTCACAAAAGTCAACAATAAAAAGCGTAGATGGTATATTTTCCACATCACATTTTATATGTACACGTCACTCGTTTTATAATGCAAACCTCTTTAAATTATCAATTGAAAGCAGTGTTTAGTTCAGTTCAGGCCCAGTAAATTTCTCAAACAATTACAAGTTAAATGTGACCCAATTTCTAGAGCCGGCTACAACACACTCAAATTAGATTATATCATTCACACTATCTAATGAAGACTGGCCACTGACACGTTTACAAAGACTAAATGAGGTCAACACAATTGGACCAGCGCAAGAATCTTCTATCTTTACATATTAACTCTCCAGCTATAAAGTAATCACGTGAAATTCAGAAAATAAAAACACTTTTTTTAAACTACAGGTAAGTAAAAGATGCTTCAAAGCCACAAACTGCACTGCAAGACTTTCTCTTGCATGCATATTTGTTGATCAGCAGTGTAACATAATGTCAAGTTTATATCTTATGGAGTATTTGTTTGCAGTTTTAAAGGTTTGTCAGTGTATAGTAAACACGTGCTTAAATTGATCTTAAAACTGTTAAACACTGACAAACGGATCCAAATACAGACACAGATTAGAGGTTGAAGCACTGGATTTCCAGTGGAGGATTGATCAGTGATCCCTTTTCAAAGAAAGATTAAAAGGTTAAAAGACCAACACCCAATTTGAGCAACATTCACATATTATTTAACTTCAGAGTGAGGAAAGACCAAGTCAAAGGCGAATAATCCTGACTAGAAATATGTGTGCAAGTCCCCCTTTTGAATGCAGTCATGATGTCAGGCTGTACACAGCAGCAGTGATGAATCTGATCTCCGAGGCGTGGGAAGATTTAGACAACTCTAGTGTTAGGTGTGTTAGTGTCCCGAGGTCAAATTTGAAGCTGCAATCAAAGCTACACTGAAATGGCAGCAGGCTCTGAGTGGCACCTTAGTAAACTCCTAAAGCTTAATCTGTACTAACAAATCTATTAATAGGCCATCACCTGCACAGTGTGGGATTAAGACATGTTTTCCTACTGTGTCGGGGACACAATCATTTACCCAACCATGGAGTACGTTTTAATGAATGAAATTAGAACATACTTTATATATACCCCTAAAATAATAGTCTATGAGATTAACATTACTTTGCATAAGTAATTCACCCTATGCATTGTGAAATACTATCATAGCTGGGTTTGAAATTTCATGTAGGCATAATATAAGGAAATATGAGTCACTGTAGTCTGACACACTATTGATGTACGCAATGACAATGGTTCTAGGCTGAGAAACCAAAATCTAATGATTAAAGGTCCACATTAAATTGCTATTACCTTTTGTGTTCTTGTAATATTTTTAATGAAATTTGTAGTTTACAGTGAGCTGAATGAACCACATAGAAAATAGTGAACTACTGTACCCAAACAAAACTAACTAGCTATTACTCCCCAACACTGTATTCCTGTAGTAGGACGTAGAGACTTGGAAGGGCTGATCCTGGTTTACAGAGAGTCAGTCTGAGTGCAGTGGCTCAGCACTCTGTGGTAGCACAGGCGAAGAGGATTTGTTTACAAGTTTGGGGAGCAGGCACCACACCTTCTCTCTGCTCAGCGGCACACAGCAGAGGCACAGTGGAGGAATCAGCTGTCCATCTACAAGCTTGAATAAGGATGCCCAGTGAATAAACTCAGTGAAAATGTATTGATCGAGATACCGTCAGTAGCTTAGATGATTCTCATTGTTGTTAATATTTAAAAGCCTGACACTTACTTACTTACCTAAAAATAACTGTAATCATAACAGACTGACGGTCATCATGATGGATTCAGGTTAATCTTGTACTGGTGTTTTGGATATGTGTTATGTATAGGTGCGTGTGCACATATTTAAGGATATGTGCAGAGGGAGCGAGGTGAGCCAAGGAGTGGCTCTGGCATGGCTTTGATTATATAAAGGGCCTGTTCAGCACCCAGGCACCGTGTGACGGGCTGAGCCAATGACGGGGCCGCAGCAGTCCTGGGTTGCTGACCTCGCGAAACTGGCACAGGAACAAACGACTGGGCTTTAGTTAGCACTCACACACACTCACACTCGCACAGACTCCTCTGGCTCCTCTCAGCCAGCTGAGGCCTGGGTAGGTGCAGAGGAAGGAGTGCCTATTCACTTGCGTTTAGGATGGGATGGGGGGGGGGGTACACATGCAGCTTGTTTTCAATGACACAAACTATAGCTGTGCAGTGTTTATATGAGTTCATACATATGTAAATCAGATATGAAATTTAGACGTCTAAGGGGAATTTTATGTTGTTACAAGTTTCACATATCAGTGCAGGTGATAAGTGAGCAGCGTCCAAGTATCTACCATGCTGCTGAGGTTTCAGTCACAACTGCCAGCTGCCAAAGGCGTAGTGCTTTTGGCAGCTCTTTCATATACAAACATGCTTACCCAGCATTCACCTGGGCAAATGTAAATATTTGGATTTACCATATAAGTCATATTGTTACCCGTGAAATAGTAGATGCGGACATTGCACAAGTGCATAGGAATGTCTACACGTACGTGCCAGCATGTCCTCACACAGACGCAAACAGACACAAACACACAAACACACACACACACACACATACACACACACACACCCAGGGAGTCTCTAATTTAGCCCATCATGATGCTTTCGTTGGAGTTGGCACCCGCACAAACACGCCAGCATGTAGGTTGAAGAGTTTGCATACAGGAAATGACAGCATAGTACCTCCCTGCTGATCACTTACTCACTCACACTCCACAGACATCACCATGCAGCCATCATTTATCAGTTCGACTGGACCGAAGCTTATTTCAACTTCATTTGATTTAGTGAGAAAACCCACCTGATCACTCTACAGCTGTGTGATAGGTGACCCCGAAAACAAAGGCAAACTCAGTGCTGTACAATGCAAGAGTAGCCTGCACCTACATGTTGCTTACCATGAGCTTGTCTTACTGCAGAATTTGATCCTGTGTATGAAACCATCTGTTTTCTCATACACGCTCTGTTTTACTCATTCCATTGAGAACATTAAGTACTTTTATGGAGAAAAAAAATATCAGCAACCTTTTATAATAAATAAAATAAATAAGAAGAATATTCTAACAGTACGATAATAGGATTATCATATATAGTATAATGTTGATATACTGGTGGAAGTTCAATCGAATAAATTAAATGAATATAGGACCAAGAATTAAGTCTGATAAAGAAGGAAAGTACATGATATTTTACAAGGGAATACCAGTTACACACATTTAACCACATAACCTTAAACTGCTCCCTTTGGCCAGTGAGACTTAACTCGATTATAATGGTCACGGTCAAAGTTCAAATTTACTGGATGGGTGTCCAGTCAGTCGCAATTTCGGAGGTCAGTTCAGATGTATTAATTAGCACTTGAAATGTCCAGAATGCCGCCGGCTCTGACATCATGCCTTAATCTCTTCATCTTGTTCAGGGCCTACGTCTCTCCATATTTGGGTTCCAGTGGACCTGCCCTGCGCTTACCACTAATCCTAATCCATCTGGCACAAAACTACACAATATTGCCCAGGTGGAAACTGCACCAGACGGGTAGATAACTGCTACAGGCTGCTGGTACTGATATGTCTGGCATCCTACCCTAAAACTATCAGACAGAGGACCTTCCAATACCTCTTCATGTGTTGAAGCTCCTGCCTGAGTCTGCTCACCTTGGTTTGATCTTTAATTGCATGGCCCATCAAGAACCAATAAGTAAAGTTTTAAAAATGTCAGAATGGACTAGAGGGATGCATAATTTCTTCAATCTGAAAAAAGTAGACAGCTGCGTCTGAGACATTGTGCATGACATCCATGGATGACAAGGACGAATGAGCCAACAATATGGCCCTTGAGCCAATCAGTGAAAATGTCATAGTGATGTGAATAGATCCATCATTTTCTTGAATCTGGCCAAAATCCAGTCCAACTGTTGGAGATTTTGAGCATTAAAAAGGCAAATAAAAATATGAATATTGTAAGATACATAGCGCCATACTCCCTTCACATTATGGAAAGAAATGCATGTGAAAACTTGCATCTTATTGAGAATGTAATTTTCTTGCCACCACAAACAATAAGGGTAACCCCAAAGGCCTGATAATGTTACTGTACTCAGTACTCTATGACTCATGAAAGTAAGGACAAATGTAGTTTTAAGCAGTTGAATTTCCTGACCCCTTTTTGTTACAAAATGTAATAGATCCCTTAACTACAGTATATGGGGTAGTTCCACCAATGTTTGGTTCACCGTTTGAAAACAGTCCTTGACTACAGTAGTCACAGCTACTGACTGGCTTTTATGTGTTTAAATTTAGTATGAATATCCAGGTCATCCTCAGTCTATCTCGTGTATCTTCTAAAAAGGCCTTTCCTACAAGATCACAGCATTATTATTCAACTATAGATAACAAAGACAGTATCAGTCACAGATGAACGTCTTTACAGACATTGCCTTTGTTCTGCTGCAATTCATGAAATGATTTGAAATACCTATGACCAAAGCTGATAAACAAACAGAGTGAAGTGGTGCCTGTTGACGTCACGCAGAAGACACGTGGTCGTCATACCCTCTCCAACAGGTCTTAGGGTTTACCATCACAACAAGCAAAACTGGCCATGCCAGTGCCGCTCCGTAAGCCCATTGCTGGCGTATTACGTCTTTGATTAGACAGTTAAAAGGATCAGGCTAAGCTTCAAGAAGTCCTAGGCTATGCGGGGTTTAGTTAGACTGACAGCACGACAGCCAGGGTAAACACATGGCGGAAAAGGAACTGGTTTGTCCTCTGTCCCCTGTGCAGTATGTAGGTCAGTCCTACATCAAAGATCGGTCATTTAGTAAAAGCAACACACACACAAAGACTGCATTCCTGCAACACAGACACCAAGCAAACATACTTACTTTGTAAACTGGTAATAAAATTCTGTGGGCAAAGTATTCTGAGTTTATACTGAGTGCTCTGCAGCTGTGCAGTCCCATGTAAAAAGTCTTTATGGATCATATATGTTGCAAAATGTGTCATTTAATAAGTCTGTAATAGTTTATATATGGTAGTTTAGTGGCTATATATATTTTGTAAATGGCATACCATACACAAAACATGTAATTTAGGTATATGGTATTAAACAACTTAAAAGCATAACGCTTTTTACGCTGTAGTGTAGCACACTAATATGTGTGTATAAAATGTGTATGAAAGTGGTCATAATCATTTTTAACTAAAAATCCAAACACTGACACAGTTTTAAAATTCATTTTACAACACATAATATTCTTTGAGGTGTTTTTTTTATATAGACTAGCCTGCAAAGCTGGTTTTTGTCCCTGTGTTTGCTGCAGCTGCATCAGTAAACAATTAACTTTCCTTGTACATATTCAACATGAATAGCTTCAACATTTCCCTGCATGTTGTGATCACAAGACCTTATTGCGTCTTCTGTCTTTCCCACAGCAAAGAGGACCCCAAACAAGCAACAAGAGTCACATCAAGTAAGTAACAAATCTGGTGTGACACAAGGCCTGATTCAATCAAACCTGCCACGGTCATTTTGACGCTGATGTGTTGAATAGATGGTCCTGACAAATGCACTTCATTCGTAATGCTGGATACAAACAGATGGATGTGTGCGTGTGTGTGTGTGTGAGATCCATATACCTCAGTGGCAATTCAGATGTGTGGCTATATTTAGGCCCTTTGACAAACAGGCAGAAAAGATGATGGAGACACTCCTTCAAATTATATGATCGCAAATCATGTTGCTGGAACAAGATGAACAGTATTTGTAAACACGGAACAATAGTACCGTATCTGTGAAATAAACTGCTGATGAGTCACTGTGATGACGCAAAACAACTGGAAATAGATAGGAGCCTGAGCACCGAGGTGTATGCAGGATCTCGCTGTGCTTGTGTGTGTGAGTGTGTGTGAGTGCCGTGTGTGAAATCGGCTGAACTTTTATGATTATGTTGCAATCTGCAATGCAGCATTGCAATCAGCTTAATAATATGTATGCTGATATAATCTTTCGTGGTGCAGTAATGTGTGTACGTGTTTTCAGGTCAAGATGGTGGGTACGGCTTAGAAAGTGAAGAGGTTATTTTGACGCCTGAAGATGAAAACCCACTCAGGAGAATACTGCAGGTACGCACTCTCTTTTCCTCCCTCACTATCTCCACCATCAGCCCTCCATCTTTATTCGTATATACAAACACACACACGCAAGCAAAACAGAGCACACTCACTCAGCCACACTTGCTTGACCTTGGATGTGGGAATATTGTTGGTCTCACATTCACCAGAGGTAAAACATCCCAGCCACCAACACACACACACACACACACACACACACACACACACACACACACACACACACACACACACACACACACACACACACACACACACACACACACACACACACACACACGACCACTCTGACTGAAAATTCAGTGAAACCATATGCTGTATCAGCTGATACATCCAGACACAGTTACATCTGTTTCATATAGATTAACTGATTCCTTGCAGTAACATCTCCAAAGCTACTGCATTAACTAGCTTTAAAATGTTTTGGAAAATGTCAGCTCAGTTACCTCACATTTCCAATTATTATTCAAATACTTTACATTGAACAAAAATAACCCTTTCATAACCACCGTGACTGCCACTTTGCATGTCTTGTAAAATAGTGCTGGATTAGCCCAAATGCCCTCCAATGAGATGTGGCCTTTGAGCAAAGAGATTAAAAAGCTAGAGGGGGCAGTTTCTATCTGCACAGTGCAGAAATGCAGTCTAACAGCCACCACACTGGTATATGCAAATTCAGAAAGCTGCTGTTTTCTACAGAGAAGACAACGCTGCTTCTTCCTCATTTGAGATTCAGTGGTGGTTGGAACACTGAACTTTACACAATTTTACTGACAATTTATGGTCAGAATGACAAGCTTAAAATAAAGGTGATTTTCTTAAATTGCCCTTTGAAATGAAATATCACAGCATGCATAAGAGGGAGGTACAGTAGGTCTGGCACCAAGGCAAGCTTGCTTTGGATCAGCTGTGTAGAATAAATCAAGAGCTGGTAGGTGGTGATATACACAGATCGCACTGACGTCTTATTACACATTTTGTAGAAGAAGAATGGTCTTACTTAAATGGCTGCATATATTGAGGAAGAAGATGACCTGAATGCATGTCCCTGTTCAGTGGTTGGATCCCCCAAAGTCTGCAATTCTAGTCTGAATCCCTTTGCCACTTGTACTGTACCAGTTTATGACTGGTCTTAACACATTTTGGCCATCTGAAGTCTACTTTCTGGTGATAAACTCACAAATTATTGATTCAACAGCTGAATAAGAGGGCACAAATGCACCGTTTGTTTTGGTCATTGTGATGCTAGATACTCTCATTTAAGAGGAAGTAGGATCCACAAAACGTTTAGGGCATGCACCTTTTGTAGGCCACATCTTTCTAAGTATCCAGCCCCTGAAATGGGGCACACCTTATGAGTATGTTTATGAATAAAAATCTGATCTCTGACTAGCCCTCTAGTGGACAGTCACAGAATGCAAAACTGCTGCTGCTGCCCACACTTTGATTGCCAGTTCACTGCAGTTTCTTTATTTCTCCTGTGCTTAATTACTTTCTTCATATGTTTACAGCCTTTTAACTGGCATCAGCCAGGGATGTCCAACAGTAAGAGGAAGCTGCTCCAGTCCCTGATGGGGCCCTATGGCCCGCTGAGCGTGTCTTACAATGGGAAGACCTGCATTCTGTTCAAGGCAAAGCGCCTGGCAATCCGCTACAGAAACCACACCTTTATTGACCTGACTGAGAGGGTCTTCAACACCAACTCACCCGTAGACACTAAAGGCTCCATCTGCACCAAGGAGAAAGCTACGTAAGTAGACAGACAGCATCAGAAGTACAACTTCTGTTCAAGGAATTAGTTTTAGTGTATAGTGAATTGTTGCATGTTGCACAAGTTACTGTGTTAAATTGTGGTTTTGTTTTGCCACAGGCTTTCATTAAGGTTTGGTGATGTGGAGGACTTGCGAGGCCTAGTAATCAGGTAAAGTGCACATGCTTGTTTTAAATATTTTCACCAACCAACATCTTAAAAATAGATATATACCTAATACAGCCTATTATTGTATTAGGATATACAGTATATAACTTACAGTGCACACGTGTGGACTGTGTGGTTAACTAACTGCACTGTCTCTTCCACCAGGCTTCAGATGTCAAACACTTTTTACGAGGCAGCTGGTCAAAACTGGTTCACACTAGACAGTGTTCACATCCACTACAACTGGACCCAGGAGGCTACATTCAACGCCAGTGAGGTCTACGCTCCTGCCACTTCGTCCTACCATTGCCAACACGTCAGCAGCCTGCACAAATATGACACCCTGCTAGTGCCCAGCTCCCACACTGACACATCCGCTAACTGGCACATCACTTTCACTGATTTCCAGGTACACTATCGCACAGGAGGTGCAGCCTTTGCTCTGTAACTCTCGTAGTAATGTCTGCACAGTCACTGTCATGTCATAGTCCCCCCCCCCCCGTTTCCTATGTGTGTGCATGTGTCTGTACGTTTGCCAGCCATTTCCTTTTGTGTTCCGCCTGTTTGGCTGTCAGTCTGTCTGTTTACCATCTGTTTGGCAGTGTGTCAATCTGTCTGTACACTGTCTGTTTAGCAATCTGCTAGGCTGTCTCAACCTGTCCATCTGCCCAGTGTCTCTGTGCCTGGTAAGCCCAGTAAGAGCCAGTTGTCCTCTTTAGTTTAGCCTAATCTCATCTTTCCGCCTTCTTTCTGTGCTCTTCCAGATCCAGGCCTTCAATGTGCAGTCAGACAAGTTTGCGTCGGCCAGTGACTGTGCCACTTTCCTGACGCCGGCCATCCTGATGGGCCTGGTGACATCTTTGATCCTGCTCCTCGTCTTAGCCTATGCCCTGCACATGGTGGTACACCTCAAGCACATCGACCGCTATGAGGAGCACAAAGCCACCGTCTACTTCCCCCGTAGTCCAGAGGCTGAGTTGCCAGACAAGAACAGCCTGTGAAGGAAAAAGAAGAGCTGGAGGACGACAGGGGGGAGAGAGGGAGAGAGAAAGCTGAGAAGCAAAGCTGAGGGGAGTGCAAGTGAATACAAGAGTGAAAAAGTATCCTCCACAGAATATTTGTTCAACTCAATGACAACTTTGCCTGTTCATATGAAAACCTTTTAAGTCTTAACTACTTTAAGTAAATGCAGACCGTGGTTGGATACTTTTTCTTCTTTCCTTATTGACCTGCATCTTGACATCCATATTTTGAATAAGGCCTTTGGATGTTCAAGTCTCTTCCTGCGAGATGGTTCATGATTCTAATGTCAAAGGTCAGGGACAGTCCCGGGGTCCTGAAGGGCAACAGCATATACAGGCCTTTACCCCAGTCAGCCATTAAAACCACAAAAGGCTAGCACCTGTAGCTAATACAGCTAACATCAGATGCTCCTGATGTATTACATGGCTCACAAGTGTCATATTACAAGCTTTCATCAAACACACATTGTCTTTCCAGCTTTCATTACAGTGTACTTTGTCTAATACTGCTGCAAGAAATATATACTTCAAACAGCCAGTTTTATAGCTGAAATAGCCGTATTAGCTGCATGCCATAAAAGGCTGGTTTATCTGGGCTAGCACAGTGTTTCCTAATAATAAGGATTACAGGGAGACTTGCATGAGTTGCAGCTTAAAATAATCAAATATGGCACAAAGTAGAAGGAGCTTGAAAAGCTTTTGAGTGTAAGCGAAGGGAAATATCGGGAACCACTGGTCTAGCATCTGGCTGGAGTGAATGGACCAGCACTACTGGCCCTTCAGAGCCTCTGGCGTCTCTCACCCCACCCCTGAACAAGACTGCTGCTTGGGACTTAACTGTGAAACGGCCTTTTACAGACCAGCCAGACAAAGGGGGTTCTACAAACTAGCACAACATTGGTTAGTTGCGAGAGCACTAACAACAAACTATCAAAGACTATACAAGGAACTATGCTGCACAAGACTGCCCCGTCTGAGGGCAGGGCAGGAATGCGGGTCTTGCGATGACTTGACTCTCTGAGAGTCAAGTGTTTGGACAAGGAAGGCCATGGGTCCTCCATCCACACCACTGGGTTTGACTGCCAAAGTGAAGCTACAAAGGAGTTGCCATAAAATATGGTGAGAGACAGAAGGAGACAATGTGAAAATGAAAGCTAACCGTTACAGCTATGTACAAAACAAAAACACATACATGTACAGAAGTGTCACTCTGCGGAGGTCTTTTTTTATATACAATGTAATCATGAAATACTATTAGGTACAGGATGACTATGCTAATCCTCATAACCAAAAGGATATACAAAGCTGTAGATACATTAAGATCTCTATACGATCATAGCTGTTTACTATCTTCAAATATTGCACAACTAATAAACATAGGTACAAGTAAGACATTGTGCTATGAGGATTGGTGAAAGTATCAATGCATATGATTTTTTCTACAAAGTATTAACATGTTACACTGTCTGTCTATTTGTTTTAAGCTGGGCCAGACAATGTAAGGTCCAGTTTCATCTAACTGTAAGTTACAGTACAAATTCCTACCATAGAAGGACGATACTATGGAATGCCGTCCACCCACCGGGACTTATAGATGCCATTATTATGCCAGAAGCCACACTAGCAGCAGTAACAGCATCAGTGAGTCATTACTACTGATAAAAACACTCAGCATGACAGTAAATAGATATCTTAACATTCGATATGGCAGTTCTGTCAATCTGTAGCAGTGTGAAATGTGTTCTTTGGTCATAAATGTATCCTGCAAACTATGAAATGAGTGGAGGCGGTTTGTCCAAGGACCGACTGATGTAGATTGAACAATAAATGATATTCAGAGGAAAAGGTGTGCAGTGTTTGTATGTTAAGTAGTTCTGTTGTACTGCATATCATATTTGCTAAGGCTTTCCTTTTGGTAATTACAATCAAACTGATACCAAACCCTATTTTAATAGCATCATGGATTCTCCAAAATGTTGATAATGTTGTTAATTGTTCTGCCAGCTCTGTCTACCCTCCTGAGAACCATCTGCTCTCTCCTCTCACCTCTCTCTGACCTAAAATGTCAGTACCCCTGCCTGGAACAGTTTACCCACCGGAACCCGTCCAATCAAACACTTTCAATCATACTTCACAGGCAATCATAGCCATATGATAATTTGTAATCTCAAAACAGAGCCACAATGTCATCTCTTCTCTGCTGGTCATAAGATGCTCTCTGCATCCAAGAACCCTACACAGTTTCAACTACACATATTTTTATTTCAAGGAGTTGAGACTTACTCACATTACCCAAATACAATGTCATACAGCATGTGTCCTGGCCTAAGAGTTGGCAACTACTATCTACTGATTATTTTGACTCTGCAGGTATGCTAGGCTTACATGACACCACATAAAGAACACTGAGCCACTGAAATGTTAATCCTCAAATATTATTTCCAGCTGCAAGTGGATTTTGTTCAACATCGCAAATCGTACTATTACTTGGACAGGACTAAATAAAAAATAAAGACCATGTCATTCACAGCTGAGCAAAACTCAAGGAGCTAAAAGTCACAACTGGATTTTGGACGCACTTGTTTCCCCAAACAATCACTTGAAACGTGCTCGTGTTCCACAGTGACATCTAGTGGCTAAAACTGGTCCTAGACACTAACTAGCACTTGATCATGACAGCTGTAACCAGTAATGTGATTACTTTTGTGCGGAATTACAATTCAAAATTCAGAATAACAGTACAGTTATTAATTCCCAGTAGGCTCCGTTATTTCATTTCTGGGAGGTCGGCTTGGTTGCAGCCTTACCAGGAGCTGAATTGACGGTTGAGATCAGTTTCAGGGGCCGGAAGTGCGCGGAGCCGGCGAAAGACGGAAGAATCCGCCTACAGGTAACCCCAGAGTTGTGTTATTTACTTACTTACCGTGTCCCCTTAGCTGAATATGTAGGCACTGGCATGAGTTTTGTAGAAAGTTGAATGCCGTGTGTCTTCATTGTGAGAACAAACCTACAATGCCTGCTTGTTAACAAACAGACTGCTAACACTAACCCATTGACCTAAACCCAATCTTAGCCATAACCCCAACAAGTCCTCTCTGCGATGCCTGACCATAAACCTCTTTTCCAAATGTCCTCACAGAATCTTACAGCTCATTAAAATTGTTGTTGGAAGGCCCCTTTGATGGGATTGGTAAGTAATGTGTAATATAATTAATTACTTCTGCTGGTTAGTTAGCCTTTTATTTAGTTTTAATTTTTTGAATTGATTAGGCCTACATTTTTCAACCAACATTCACAACACTGCCTCTAATGTATAGTGTGTTCTTTAGCTGGTCAGCAGTGTTGTTTTTGTTTTAATTGTAATAATATGCAACATAATTGTTTGATGCCTATATGATACTTTGAATATCCAGCAAATTTCATGGAAATCTGGTCATTAGTGTTTGATAGATTGTGTACAGTGGCCCGAGGGTAGGGCCAAAGGAAAACTCATGGAGTGTACAATATGAAAAGTGTTCTGATTTATATTTGTGTACCAGTGGGAGTTTTAACCACGTCAAATGTGTGAATTTTTAACTTCTAAAACATAGAACCTCAAAATTGATATGTAGAAAACAAGCCAACCTTGTGAATAAAACAGATGCCTATTGTAGTACACTTGTATTATTGCACACTTAATTTGTGCAGAGGTAATTTGGGGGTATGAAAGTTACACAGATAGATTGTAGCAAACTGGCATGTCAAGTTGCTCACTGATACCATGGTACAGATTAGAATTAGTAGGGTTGTGATGGAGATAGGTCTGGCTATGCGAGACTACTTTGACTCTAATGAGTTCATTTAGCATGTAATTTTATAATACATCCACTAGAGGTCAGGATAGCTATGCATTCAGTAATGTGCGCTACAGTGAGACACTTGTAAACATGGTGATATTGTCCTTATCAGAGAGTCCAAATACAGGGGGGCCCAGTGTTTTTAAAGTTATTTTTGTGTGTTGTAATTTGTTTAAATTTTCAATCGCAGATCGAGATTTTCTGACACATTATAACACATTCCATAAAGCTTTTCCATAAAGTGAAAGTTTGTCAGTTGCCGAATGAATATTTTATGGGTCTGTAAGATAGATATAGAACTTTAGTACAGAAGCCATACAATAACAGAGAAACCTGCTTTTTCTTTCTCCTAAAGATTGTGTGGAAGGTTATTGTTTAAGGTTTGCCTACCACTTAAAGGCCCAGTCCTTCATTTTTTGACCATATACATTTGGGTTAAATTCAGACATAGTTGAAGAGCTTGATTAAATGATAAAAAATCAATATTTTGTTTGTTTCCCAACCAAAAAATAATATAGGCCTGTTTTGCTCCGAATGTGCCTCAAAAAGTCATATTTGAGTGTGCTTCACATCTGTACTCGTGTAGCTTCATATAACATGCTCTAGATGTCAGTGTTTGCTTGTGTCACCGTTTCTTTTGGCTACCTCTTGTAACTCCTGATAAATTTATTATAATACATTAAGATATGGACCTACTGTGACCAATTATGAAAGCCAAAGTAAAGACAGAATTCAACAGTTTTTTATTTGCTGTAGAGAGCACCATGGTCAGACTCCATGTCTAATTGAACAACAGTAGCTTGCAAACATGACAACGCTAAAGCTTCCTATTAAATTGATCAAATAGTGTACAAAAACTTTGCAGGAGGAATAAAGATTCATCAACAGCTTTGAATAACAGGGGCCAAGGTTCTTTGTGTTGACAGTGAAGCCGGAGACTTTTTTTTTTTTTGACCAAACTTCCCTCAGTGATCCATAATTTCCCTCCTTCTCTGAGACATGGACAGAAGAGTCATGTTTAGTGTTTGTTGTTAATCTCTCCCCGTGCAGAACTCCAGAGCGAGGATCCTCAGAGTGCTCCAAGCTGGGGATTCGGACTTTGTGGCCGCAGCCTGTGCAGAGACAGATAGGCCTGCCTGTTTTATATGTAAAGCTGCCAGCCAGAAAGCACAGGCCCGCAGGGTACTCCGCAACTCCTGCAACAACTCCTTTGTTACAGCCAAACTGTGACGGGGTCCCACTGTCTAAGCTGCTTTGCATTCTGGGAGCACAAGAGATGGGGAGGACACTAAGGATAGTAGGTGGGAGAAGTTGGACCTTTTTAGGAATCCGTGTTCACACGCTTTTTACACAGCTGGCTGGGGCCTGGATCGCAGCATCCTGTTTAAAAATAATACTGGCAGAAGGCAAGACAACACTCTTCCTCTTTTATTCTTCAACCTTGTCTTCTGTTTCTTTTCTTTTTTTATATTCCTTGTTTAGTGTGTCCGCTGTAGTAAATAGTTGGAGATAATATTGTTCAGCTCTTCAGTGTCTGGGATTATTCTGCAATGTCAATCATTGATTTGGCCCAATGGGGCACTTTGATGTGCGTTAGGACTCGGTGAGTTGACTATTAATTGAACATCACAGTCAAGCCAATCACAGCCTCCGAGTTCCTCATCCTCTATCAGCACAGCCGCAGTGAATGGCCTCATTTTAGCCTCTTGGGCATGTTATCATTGCAAATGAGCTGGTTATCAACAAGGCAGCCTAGGCTAAACAAATAAACAGTCCAAGGGTGGATCAGAGGAGTTTCACTATGTGCTGCTCTACAGTAGCTCAGTCATTTTGTTTAAATATGTGCTTGGTTGTTTGATAAAAATGTGTATTTTGTTTTGTTTTTTGGGGGTTCAGATTTAGTCCTGTAGAGATAAATATTTGCTTTTATAAAAGGTTGAAAATAGCTTGTTTTGTGCCAAGTGCATTTCAGAATCTGGCGAAACGATGATAGACTAATATAACGACTAAAAGTTTACAGTGTTTTGTCACTTGATTTGCAGCTGTGTAACACAATGTTGCCAAACCAATACAGAGAGCACAGGCGGCAAGAAAGAGGTGGGCTATCTGGTTCTGCTCAGTCTCGCTGTAATTTCCTGTAACATGTGGCATGGCTCTGGTTCTCTAGGCAAACAGTTCGCCTTTGAAGAATGATTTGAAAATATACATTTTAATAAGGTGCACTGAGGCACGGCCAACGAGACACAAGAAAAAGATAAAAAGGAGATTGCATATCTGAAATAAGCTGATGATGGGAGGGAGGGGGGGTGGGGGACAAAAGAGAGGCAGAGAATAATGGGGTAAGGAGAGGACTTGTAACAGCAAGGTGTTTTTTTTCTTTAATTGAAGTGGCTGGGGAATGTAAAATGGAATGGCATGCTTTGGGCAAATCAATTGTGAACATGTTGTGAATGTAGAGCACTTTAATGCCATTTTTAATCTGCTACACAAAATAATGCAAATATCACAGGCGCCTTTCGTCGCCTGCCTGTTATTTCTCCACATAATGAAGCCACCTCTCCCATCAAGTCTTTTTCTTTCAGGCAATCAGACAGCTGCTTGAGTCATTTCACACTGTTTGTTTGAAGATGGAAAAGAAAATTGACAAGTTTACTCCCTAATACAAAAGTGAAACTATCCACACAATTTGGGCGTTGGATTTTGTTTTTCTGCCTTGTTATTGCTGTGGACATCCCTCCGCTCCGCTAGCCCTCTCTGTCTGTCTCTCATTTCTCAGTCATCTCTTGTTTCCACACTCTCTCTATCCCACCCTTCTATTTTTAGGTAGAGTGCCTTTAATTATGCATGTTGTCATAGTGCTTTAAGCATTACTGTCGTTTAAGAAGATGTGTGTGTGTGTGTGTGTGTGTGTGTGTGTGTGTGCGCAGCACAATCCCTGCTTTCTGTTGGTTTAACCGGCTTGCTTTGAATCTGAACACAACTCCAGAGTGAGGACACTGAGTAAAGTGTAAGTAATGAGATGCTTTGGCAGCAGCAGTGCAGACATGACGGTTTAGAAAGAGGGGATAGGTGACAGACTGGATGGATGATCACGCATGCATACGTGCCTTCATACACAAACATTATATTGAGAAAGTGACACCCTGACATCCTAGAGCTCTCTTGTCAAACCTGATGTAGTGGTCTCTTGAGTGTTTTGGACAGATTTTGTTGTTGTTGAAAAAGTTCACAAAATTAGTTATAAAAGTTACTGAATGTGCATCAGAGTCTTTACAATATTTCATTCAGTCAATATCATTGATTCCTAATTACAGTTTTTAATGACAAGAAAAACAGAAGAGCGGTGAGATGTTGCCAGACATTAAAAAAAATCATGCAAAACTAATTCTATGTGGTTATTCGTGTGCACTGTGAGATAGCCGAGAAGTCAGCCTGGCTCTTGCATTTCCTCACAAACCAGAAGTGTGGAGAGCCATGCTGATTCGACACCAGGGTGACACTTGCTTATTTCCAACAAAACGCAGTCTAAACACCAGATTATATGGCAAATCTTCCTCTTTCTCTGCCTCTGTCATACTGTGCTCCAGCTGCTTTCAGTTTACTGGCCTGTCTTTCTCTAGCACCTTCTTCTTTCTCTCATTTATGCTTTAGCCTTTTAAAAGCAGATGGC
Organism: Enoplosus armatus; assembly: GCF_043641665.1. Taxonomy (NCBI): domain Eukaryota; kingdom Metazoa; phylum Chordata; class Actinopteri; order Centrarchiformes; family Enoplosidae; genus Enoplosus; species Enoplosus armatus. Next base: position 14,462,906 of record NC_092187.1, read on the forward strand.
TTCCTGTCTCTCCCATCCCGTCTTTCTCTGTGTCTTCCTTTCACCTGTCTACTCCAACTACATCGTTTTTCATCTCTCTATACGTCCTTGTTTTCTCCTTTCCTCGTTAAACTCTATCCACCCTCTTTCTCCTCTGCTTCTTTCATCTCCTCTCTGACCATCTCTGTCCCTCCTCACCCAGGCGCTTCATTGTTTTGATATATGACCTAATTACTCGGCTAATTGAGGTTCATGTAGCTGCCACACAGTTTGGTAGTGGGGAACTATAGCTGGCCGCCTTTAACAATGTTCGTGAAGGTCATGGTCAGTGTGATTGTTTGCCAAACATCCTCTCTTTTTTTTGCCCAGCATTGTTCACAGGCAAAAGTTCAATTACTGTCTAAACACACAAGCAAGTTTTGAGTCACATAGAAGGCACAAATATTATCCTGAGTCTTATCAAAGTAACATGCCAGTATTTGTTAGTTTCATGATGTTCTTTGTCAGCTACTGTGTAGTGCGTCACCAATACCACAGCTCGCCTTGGCCATTATGGGACTTGCAGTCCTCCATCAGCTCATTTCTCTTTCATAAAATGATTCAATGTTCTGATTCCTATCTCTGAGCAAAGGAAATGGCTGGTGTATAATTGCTTTTAAACACAATTATGTTCACTAATACGCATCCCATTCTGTATATATTTTCGATGACAAATTAATCTTTGGTGTCCTTTTAAGAAAGCCTGAAGCGCTCATTTCACCCTCTTCTCCTTCTGCTGCTTTTCATAGGACATCTTGCCCTCTTCATTTCAAGTCTTTTCTTTTCTTTTGCTGAGCAAGCTGTTTCTTTCTTTCACTATTGACTGCTTGTCAGAAGACACCAGACAGATCTCCTCCCCAACTGTCTGCTGTACGGGAGCTTTTCCTTACTTTTACTTACTTACGTACTGGTTAATTCAATCAGAATACCTATGTTGATCTTGGAAGTACTTGTCAAATATGTAATCATAAACATACAAGAAAGATACAGAAAATGGCATTGTCTTGTTAAAGGTTTGACATTTAACATGCTCTTTTTGGAAGGTATGATATCCAGTATGCATTGACATAAATTACAGGATTCCTCTTGGGTTAGCTTGTCTCTAATATTTTCACCTTTTAAATAGAGTAAATATTTTAGATATCCCTTGAAGAAGATCTTGGAGACCAAACCACCTTGTTATGTTATCAGGAACTTTAAGATTCACGGCCCAAGCCATTTGGTTCCTAACCAGAGAGGGATTTGACCGAACAATATCTGTTCGGTAAAGTTCATTAGTGCAAACATAAAACATTAAAAAGAAAAAGATTATGAATTTAGATGCCTAAATAATTAAAAAAAAACTGAATGGAGGACTTCAAGTTTATAATCTGCTCCTGGAGGCTTTGGGGCCCTAAGCAGCTGCTAACTGTATTCTGCTTATGCCTTAGGCCAGCTTTGCAGATACTCTCAGGTGAAAGTTTCAGAGAAAATGGGAACATTAGCCATGATTGATAGTCTCTGGCACCATTTATCCAAGGAGGAATTTCTGAACTTGTATCACTCAGGAACTACTTTTCATCTTACAAACTAAAATGTATTTGGATACTGGATTAGGTTATTATGATACAATAGATAATGAGCAGTGCCCTCAGTACTCTGAGGGGAAAACCTTTTTTTCATTTTTGAGAAATGTGTTAAAATGGCATCTAAACATCCACAGCGGTTTCTCTAAAGACGAGATGCCAGCCTGGAAAATTAGGCTACCTTTCACCAGCACCGGAGGAATCTCTCAAGAGTCGAAGTCAATCTCCAAGCATAAGCTTTCATCTAATCATCTATTCAACCTAGTGTACTGTACACTGACAGCCACTATTGAAGATGATTTCTCCCAAAAGCCTTCATTCACTTTCCATCTGCTTTAACATTCCTCTTCAAAGAACTTACTTGTACAAGCACAGTCAGCCTCTGCCAACATTCGAGATCAAATGCTGAATTCAAGGACACAGTTTCCAGTAAAGGAGGAAAGCCTAGTAATCACTCTTTTTTTTTTTTTTTTTTCTGTCCTGATTTCACAGGTGACACGCCAGGCATAAGCTCACCTTTCTCACGTTGAGGCTACCACCGCCCCCTTGCTGTTCATCGTGGCAAAGCTTGGCGCAGTTTGTCCTTGTTTTTCCGAGCCCATGAATCTTGCATGCAGTGGATATTTTGATCCATGACAGTGCATATTCCACACAGGCGGCCGCGTTCCATCTCATCAAATACAGTCGTCTGCTTCTCTGCCAGTGCTGATGGAGGAAAGTCTTTGGCATCTCATTATTAATTGAATTAAGGGAGATATTTCTGGAGCAAGGTGAGTTCTGAGCCTGGTAACAAAGAATTATTTATGGTGTGCTTTGAAATTCCCAGGCACTAATGGGACTCAGCCCATCACTGTCTATATGGATAAGAACATCGATGTTCACACACAGACACAATCTCCCGCCATCTAGTGTAAATACAAACCAGCCTGAACAGAGATGCCTTGGCTCAGCAATAGCTTTAAGTATAAAATATAGCAACCTCATAAAATAGACAGAAAGTGACTAGATGTCTAATAGGGACTGTTTTCAGACCTGTGTGATGGAACAGTGGCAGTTATCTGGTTATTAAGACCATAGTTTGGAACAACTTTCAGTTTAATCAGCTCTGCCGAAGGTGCAGTTAAAAAAGCCTTGTGTTGTATCATCAAGGCACTATTCATGCCTTGCTCACTCGTACCTGTCACTCTGGTGCTAAAATACTACCTAAATGTAGGCATTATACTCCAAGTAGTCCAGCACAGTAGTCCAGTTAAAAAAAACCTGCAAATTTGGGGAGCATGATTTAAAAAATAAAATAAAAATCATACATGCTGCAAGTGAAGCTCATTGAAGTATCAACATATCCAGTTCAATCATGCCAATACGACGACCCTTTTCCACTGATTCTTCATTCTGTAGTGGTATGCAGAATTGACCTTGGTGCTAATGAGCTGCTTGAGATACAGGATAGCTTGTAGCCCTGCGGTCAAGCTAGGGACAACAGAAAAGGAAACATGGCCATAGTGATGAAGCTCTCACACATCATCATCATCTTTCATTAATATCAACTGCATCTCATTAGTTTGCCAAGTTTATATTAATACTTTAGGATCAACAACAACACAGAACATATATTAGCTTCTGAGTGCAACCAAAGATCTGACAGTCATTCCACATTTAAACTACAATCGTTTGGATGTTTAAAATGCCCCTGAAATGCTTATAATCCATTGGTGCGCGCATGAAATACACCACTTACAGCACACAGCGTAATCTTGCTCGTATATTAATATGACCTCAAAGAATGACCATGATAATTTTGTTTGATAATGTTTTCGCTTTCTCAGAATTAGCAGCAAATATAGAGTCACTGTGACAAAACAGATGATTTCAGAGAAATGCTCTTTAGATAATAGTTTCTTGCTTCTTTAATTCAGTGTAATTGCAGCAGGTTGAAATGGGGCATCCAGAGACTATTATTTAACTAGGTTGTAAATGGAAGAAAAATGCTCTTTGTGTACTAAATTATTTTTGAATGAAGATATATTGAAAATAATTAGATAAGATAATGACTTATGCCATATTTAAACCTACAGGTTTTACATTAGAGGGGCGGAGGGGGAATATAAGGCCGTCACTCTTGGAAGGAAAAGCACCATCAAAGATGTAAGAATGTTTTTTTTTCTTTGCTGAAATGCCCGGTACAGCCCAGTTCCCACCGGCTTAGGTACACTCCGCTCTCCAAAATCAGGTGTGATTACAGCATTCACAGGAAATGGAGGGTTAGAGGAGAAACAAGAGGGGATGTGGGCGTGTGAAGATGGAAAGGGGTACTGGGTCATTAGTCTTTGATGTTTTTTTCCCTCTGATGTGACCCATGACTAATTCTCCTCCACATTTTTTGCATGAAGTGTGTGTGTGTGTGTGCAGGACTTTATTATCTATGAATATATTAATAAATGTATCTATCAATGCGTTATTTTGCTTATGTTCTCTAATAATTTCAGGTCTTGCTCAGCACATTAATAACCTCATCCCCATGGCGACTGCATGCTACGCATTGGTTTCAAGGTTGACTTTGCTGTGTAAAAGAATCCCTTGCTAATCCAGACTTTAGCCTCCTACCTTAACGCCCCATCCATCCAGAAAATCTCCTGGGACATGCTTCTGGCTCACGTGCATGAATCTATCATTAGGAATTATGTGGGAAAGTGGTCGGCTCCTAGCTAGTTACTAGAACTGATATTTTTTTATGCCAATGAATAACGTCACTGGGATAATGTTGTTCTCTCTCCAAACTGACTGTGTCTGTTAGGTCATGGCTATAAGCTATTAGAACAATGGATAGGGAATCCTGGGGGACTAATGGGATGGTGTATGAGGTCCCATGGGACATTAGTGGTATTACATTGTGTTGTCTAAAAGGGGGCGAGACAGAAAGAAACAAGCCTTTTGGGTAGATAAGAGACATGAGGAATTTATGTTCAATAACCTTATTATCATCGGACTTTTGTTTTGCTTTGGAGCCGCTTTAGCATGTCCAATTATTTGCTTAACTTAAATTCAGAAAATCAGCTAAATATGAAGGCTTATTTTCAAAAAATGCTGTCATATTAGTACAATTGAGGGTGGTCCAATGCGGAAGCCTTTATGTTATTACTTTGCATTTAAGATCACCATTTAAACTTAGACCAACCCTTTGTGGGAAAGCTCTGTAATGCTTAACATGGTAAATAACAATCTAACATTGAAACGGAAAGAGATCGGGGGTTGGGGGGGGGGGGGGGGGGGGGACCAGGACCAGGATGGGAAGAAAGTAACAAATAAGAAAGGGGGAAGACAGAAATAACTTATCCACCCTTTAGCAGATGTTTTTCATTATTCCGTACTTTATGACGGTTTTCACTTGGCCATTCACTCCACTTACTGTAGCTGCTCTTATTCAGACCACATAGCACTGTCAAGTGAAATGGCCCATGCTTTGCTCAGTGATATTGCTGCACACAATAACACTTCTCTCTCGGGAGACTTTGGCCTTGTGGATAAAAAAACTCCCATTCAGTGAAGAAAAGTCAGTCCAACTACCACAGCTGATATTTTAGTTTTAGTTTTGCAGGAACCTGTCCTAAACACTGTATGTCGTCTCTTTACCTCAGGGGAGATGATGATGAACTAGTTGTTGACTTGGCAATCCTTTCTCCATTCTGTGAGGCTGCCACCAGGTCACACCAGACACAGTATGAACATGCTGAGACAGAAACAGAAGGAAGAGGTGATGTTCACGAACAAGAAGTTAAACACCATAAGAGAAGATGTCTGTTTATCTAAGTTTCTCTCTTATTACTTAATCATGTAATGTATGTAAGACGTGTTTGTGTATCCCAGCAATGATCACAGCGTCATTGTCTGACTTTTCTGTCGCTTTTAAAACAATGCATGAAAACTTAAAACCACCAAAATACTAGCAAGACAGAGCACCAAGAGACTCAGACAAGTAAATGGATGGAAAGAATTCCAAAATTGCAAATTTGTTGGTCGCCACTTCTGCAGCATAGGCCTATCCAGATATTCAAAATAATGGTTTTAAGGCGTTTATCACATATGGAGTTTTCCCCTATCATACTATAACAGTCAAACATAAAGTAAATGTTTCACGGGTAACCTGAATAACTGCAAACATCTGTCAAAAATAATTTTGAAAGTTAAGTTTGCTCAGTTGTCAGGTTAAAACTAGATTATCGATGTAGAGTGCTACGGTTTATTGCCAATAAGGTGAGCACTTGGTGTTTTGATTGGCTGAGTAGGATGTTTTGCTTTAATCTATATTAAGAATGATCATGCAGCAACAATCACATTGTTTTACAACACAAACTTTATGTATTTTTACAGTCTGTAACTCTCAGTATTCTTCGTTAATGGAGTTTGCTTTATTCTATTGTCAGATCTCCACACAGCGTTGGCACTGTTTCAGGCTGACTTCATTATAGTCTCATCTTCATTATAGTCCCATTAGCACAGTCCATGCTCGTTGGTTTGGAAAGCTGGGAACTTTTCCAGTGACATCAAAGGACTGGCCACTGCGGGGAAGTCACTGGGAAAAGCAGTGAATATCAGAGCAATATCCTGCATGCAAAAATCTGATTCGAGTTTAAACACTGAACTTTCTCACCTGAGTGCATTTTAATGTCCAATGTATGCCACTATAAATCCAAAAATTAATACTTTTTTCTACCTTATTTTGCTGAATGTATGCACAGTTTTGTTTTAAATGAGAAAAGTTTATAATCCTACCGAATGTGATGGTACCTCAGTGTAACTGTATGTGTTGGTGTAAACACTCTTGTGACTGAATCAACTATGGTTGTTTTGTCGGTTTGACTGACCAAGACCAGCTGTTTCACGTTGATACTTGAGCCACATATGTAAAAGGTTTGTCTTCTTGTGTAAAAGAGGTAGGCCTAGGCCTGTACTCAACAGGGCACCACTGCTGCAGTGGTAGAGATAGTCTATTCAGTCCGTGTTGATCCCGCTTCCAGTGCTTTGTCAGAATCCTTCCAGCTTTTTGTGAAATGCGATCCGTCGCATGGGGTCCGTCGTCTTGGGGCTCTCATCCTCTTTCACAACCCGTATGCCCACACACTGCCAGTGCCACATCACTGCTGCAAAGTGCATTTAATTGACTTATCATCTGCTCCTTCCCTCCTTCCACCAAGAGGCTGGACATCCCCACCACTTCTGTCTTTTTACACACACACACACACACACACACACACACACACACACACACACACACACTTTCTTTTCTCTTCTCCCTCTGTCTTTCGTCAGCACTTTGGCAGCAATTCCTGCTTCAGTGAACTTGGCATACAGTGCATGACTTGATCTGACATGAAAACTAAAGGCTAGCTATTATAGCCATGTATTAGAGCCCATGAGTGGGTGAGAGAGAGGGAGAGAGAGAGAGAGAGAGAGAGAGAGAGGCGGAATTATGCCGTAATTCAACAACAATAACAGCATCCTCAGTAGCCTCAGATGCTCAGATCCTGAGAGTAAGGAGGAGAGAAAGTGAGTGAGAGAGAGAGAGAGAGAGAGAGAGAGAGAGAGAGAGAGGGGGGAGGCTAGTCGCATCACTCAGGAGGAGTAGGCGTGCTCTTGTGCGCTGCATCGTTTGATGATCTCCCCGGTTTCCCCCCTGAACCTCCACTGTCTGCTCTCTGCGGGTGAGGTCGGTCAAACAAAGCGACTGAGCGGACTTTCCCTGCCGGAGGAGTCGAGCTCGACTTTCCGCCGGGCAGCAGAGCCGCGTGCACCGGACCGGTCAGCGGGGCCACACCGCGGCACTTTGGATAACTCACACAGCTGAGGATCCCGCCGTTTGCCAAGGCGCGTCGCTCCCATCCGCGTCCCGCACCAAGAGCAGCTGAACACATTGCCATGAATGATTTTGTCAGTCAGCATAGGTGACTTTGATTTCCCATCCATTTTTTTCCCCTTTTCATTTTTGGATTCTCTGGAAGGGGGAGAAAACAATCCACGGTGGCAGCATAAGCTCAAAACTCGCACTGTGCGCGTAGGGAGGGTATCTTTGCCCAAGATGCAGGTGGATCGGAGCTGTGTGGTTTCCAGTGCGTGGTGTGCGTGTCTGCTTTTACTTTTCTCAACTTTAAGCACCAGGGTCACTGAGGTGGGAGGAACCCACCAAAGCATCCCTCCGTCCGTGTAAGTAGATCCTCTTTTACGCAAAGGTGCAGCGCATCACTTGATTCTCCAAGTTTCAAACCAGAACTTGATTAAAAATGCACTAGCTGTGTGAGTCTGCAAAAAATATTTGATGTCTTATTGCGATCTGTCCTCGAATGGTTTCCACTGTTGTTTAATAGTGTGATTGTTGACTGTTATCACAGTCCCCCCCCCCCCCCCCCCCCCCCCAATGTCTGTCTTTTTGTTATAGCCTAGATCAAGTATAAAATGAAAAAAATGGCAGTTACGAATGAATGTTCTTGAAAAATCAGTCAAAGAGCAGTAGTTTTTGAGTCCGCCTCTTAACTGCTCTAAGTTGTTGCCTATATGTATAGCTATATATTTTGAAAATGTTTCTGATTTCTTTCTGATTATGTGTGTGCTGTGTGTGCCATCTGCAGGGTGAAGCTTTGGGCTTCAGCGTTTGGTGGGGAGATGAAGTCCATCTCGGCAAAGTACTCTGGCTCCCAGCTGCTGCAGAAGGTGAGCAGTTTTATGTTGTTTGACTACGACTTCAGGTGTCAAATTAAAAGTACACCCTGGAACCTCAAAACTCTTAAAATATTATTCAAATGTCCACTTGACTGAACTGTTTTTCTTGTGGACAGTTTGACTCTGGGAAAATATTTGAGTGGAAGAGAGAAGAGGAGAACAGATTTTCTTTTTTTTAAAAAAGGAGCTCTACTGTCCTTTTGTATAGAAAAAAATGTTAACACCGTCCCAGTGTGTAAATACAAACACACACACTGCAGATATTTTTTTTCCAAAGCTGAAATGATGTGATACTGTCGGTAAAGTAACTGTTTATTTAAAAGCTTTAAGATACCTCTTTGAGAGACTTGCTGAAATTGCTGTGTGGATGTGAAAGAGCAACTTATGAGAGGAAATGACTGCGGTTGAGTAATTTGTGAGTTGAGAGAAATGTCACTCTTCATCTCTTAAACAGCAGGACCTGTGCTTTTTAGCCACTTGAGAATCGGTAATGCATGTTGACTAGGTAGGCACAGATTTAAAAGCTTATTCTGAACATGTGCCTTTTAAATGGGTGTCCAATTCACAAGCACTCTGGCAGCATTCACACACACACACAGGCATACGCGCACACACACACACACACACACACACACACACAGATATGCTCTCTGGAAAGCGCTATTTTTTCGCTAAACAACTGAGTGTTCCTCACATTTCTAACACCCCCTTACCTCTTTTCGTACCTCTCTGCAGTCTGTTCCCATCCCTCTTCCACTCAGCTTTGTGGCATTTATGCAAGATTTGAGTGTGCTGGAATGCAAATTTTCCTAATGGAGGGTTAGTTGATGAAGCATGAGTTAAAACTGGCTAATGGATAGCCGGTGGATAAAGGGCCAAGTTGAAGCTAACCTCTCAGCAGGTGCACAGACACAGTGTTTGTGCTTGGGGCCGGCAGTTCGGGACCCTGGTGGATGTAGAGACCCGCTGTGGTGTGTGGCTAGTTAGGTGTCACACAGGCCAGCAGAGATGTGATGTGACACACAGCCAGGACTTATGTCTGTCACTTACAGTACACATGTACCCTATACATGAGTGCACACATACAGAACCCCCCCCCCCACCTTCCCACACATACACACACACACACACACACACACACACACACACACATACATCTATGCACATGACCACACACTGCATATTCACATGCACAGCTACTTAGGCACATATGAGCCTATAGCGTGGATTTCATCAGCCGCTGAGAAGGCAGAGAAGTGGTGTTATCTTTTTTTGACAGGATAAAAACTCTTCCCCCTTCTCATCTTTTTCTGCCTCCAAAAAGAAGATAACCCTCCCACAGAGTGACGACCTCTTTATGAAATGCAAATGAAGGCCGCAGGGTTAATTGAGCAAAGAAAAGACTGGAGACCTCTTTGTAGGAAAAGTGCATCTTTCACACCAAACTGGTATGTTGCTGGATCGCATGGTATCTTCAGATGTGCAGAATGTATAAATGCACGCATGCCTTCACTCGCAGGCTTTGGCAACATGTCACAGTGTCCTGTACGTTGTGCCTCATTGTGTATCTGGTACAGTCTGGTAGCTCTTGTCCAGAAAAGCTGAGGAGGGACCACAGTTCCCCCGGGGGCACATATGCTTTTAAATAGGCAGAAAGAATGAGGGATATACGCTGTTGTACATAGTGAGGAGGATGGTACTGAAGAGAAAAGACCAAGGCGCGTGTGTGTGTGTGTGTGTGTGTGTGTGTGTGTGTGTGTGTGTTTCCCCTGGGCAGAGGACAGATGGACTCAGTCTCTCATCAGTTATCCCTCTGACCCCAGCGTAACAAAACTCCCTTGGAAATAACCAAACCTCTGCGTGAGTCTCACACACACGGACACACACACACACACACACACACACACACACAAAATGTGTTTTGCACCAGCACACCAAAACATTACAAATTGTATAAAGTACAGTATAGAAAATATGCAAAAAATACTTTTAAAATATATTTATGTGTATTTTTTTCCTCACATTCATTGAACATATACCATCTTTTTCGCTGAAACATGAAGGAGGAAAAAAGATGGACCAGTAGATGGAAAATCTAATTTTTAAACGCTGCCTGATGACAATGTACAGAACACAAATCTTACTTAAGCAACCACACAAAGTAACACAACAGTGCTCGTCAGATTTTATGTTTTGTCATCATTTCTATACAGCTTTAAAATCTTGCACCTATTGTGGCTCATGGTGTGACTTTGTGTTCCAAGTTAAAATGCTACTTGATACTTCCTGTGTGTTGCCTCTGCATTCATTTGATGCTTGATTTGACTTCCAATTCAATCATCTTCAATGAGAGATATTCTTTAAAAAGTGCAACATGTGATTAGTCATAACTGATAACATAAAACCGTGCAATAAATTACTTCATTCTTTTTAATTGAGTGGAGGCCCTTATCCAAATACATTAGTATCCTAATTTAATATTTTCATACATAATGCATTGAGATGCTTTCAGCAATTTCAGTCAGAATGAAAACAGGTTTGTAGGATCAAGTCTGAACAGATTTATGACTTCAAATAGTCATGAATAATTAAATTATTGCATGACTACTAAGTTGTAAAACAACATAATTCCCAGAAGGACCTAGGGTACAGAAATTATATAAATTTAAATATTTGAAAAGAATGACTTTGGTTCAAATGTTTTCAGAGACCAAATTTAAAATCTTACTTTTTTAAAAAATCCAGTTGGGCCAGATTTGGCCTTTCATCCCCCCCCCCTTTCCTCCCCCTCTCCTGATCTATCCTCTCTTTACACGCCACAGCCCGCTTCCTGTCTCCATCGGAAATAGCTCTTGTTTCAAGGTTATACCAGTCAGGGCATGTGTGTGTGTGTGTGTGTGTGTGTGTGTGTGTGTGTGTATGCACTTATGTGTATGTGTCCCTGAAGAAGGAAAAAAAACATGATCAATAACGCCTTCAATTTGTTACACAAATCAGATGTTAGTAGAATTTCACTGTATGTACAAATACAATACCTGTAGACATAGAACACTGTGCATACACACAGTCATACAAAGGGCAGGAGACTTCTGCTTGAGACACATTAAACATCTCCCACTGATAGTTAGAATTAGCTCTGTGTGTTTTACCCTCTTCACTGCTATTCTGTTGAAATCTTTAATTTCATGTATCATTGAGCAACCTGTCTATATGAGCCAGGCTGGCTGTGATGGCTGTGTCTGTGTGTGTGTGTGTGTGTGTGTGTGTGTGTGTGTGTGTGTGTTGTTGGCTGGACTAGTTTTTCACCTTGCTGATGTTATGGCTTTCTGGAATCAAAGTAGTGGGACATTATGCCACGCTGAAATAACTTCGAGCCTCTAGGTAATGGTAAGATACAAGACAAATGACCATTCTGTGGGATCGCCACCGCCGCTGTCTGAAAGTTATCCTTGCACGTCTGCTTTCCTATTTTTAAAGGCGTAAGCAGTACCTGAGGGCGAGCAATAGGCAGCAGGCGGATGTGCTTTTGCAACGTGTGTGTGCGTGTGTGTGTTAAGTTTGCATACCTACTTAAAGCATGCTCAATCACACATGCATACGCTGCCGCTCTCACACTCAAAGGCGCACAGAGCAAAAGAGCAGAGGATGATAGGAAGGTGTAATGATGTGTGACAAGAGTATGCTGGAATCGATTTGCCTGGGTGGGGAAGAAGAGTGTGTGTGTCTGGGTGTGTGTATTTGTGTGTGTGCATGTATGGTCTCTGATACAGAGTGGTGCCATACCATTCTCCTTTAATATGGCAAGCCGCTGACATGCCTGCTGACAATATTCCAAAAGAAAGAGCAGAAGAAGACAGAGTGGAGTGGTTGTTCAAAAAGAAGCGGCGGGTGAAAAATATATGCCAGTATTAAAGTTGTCCAGTGAAGTGAAGAGGCAAAAGGCTTAGACAGACGCACAACATGTGCATGCTGGGTTTATGGAGTGAAGAGAGAACGAGTTACAGAGAGGGAGGAGAAGAACATGGTTGAATTTGTATCCACTGATGTAGCGGGACACTTTTTTTTGCTTTTGCTAAAAACAGCTGTTTGTTATTTACATCAGATAAATGTATGAGCATCAACTGAAATATAGTTTTAAAATCTTGAATACTACTGTACCTTAACAAAGTCAGAAAAGGGAAATATAAAATACATATATATTTTCAGACTACATGTTCATCTTGCAGTTGCCGGTCCCTCCTCTAGCGCTGCAGTACACGCAGTGCACAAAGCTATTCGCTCTTCTTTTCTCTTTTCTTTTTACACTACAATAAACTTAACATATACTATATGGGAGGTAGTTCTACAGTATATAATACTGCCACTGACTGATTAAAAAATACCTGGAAATGAAAACCTACCAGTGTCACCTTTTCAAAAAATAAGTAAAACAACGTATTTTTTGCTTCAAACTTGATAAATCAAACTTCATTTGTTTAGCATCTTTCAGACAGGTTAGTGCAACAAAACATACATACACATAAAACGATATGTTTTGTTTTTCTATAAGACTAATTTCACAGAAACATAATTGAATATTTCTACAGAAGGCAGTTTCATGTTTGTCTGTTTTAGAAAAAAATATCTCTTTTTGTTCTGAATATGTATTTTAGTCACACTAACCAGATTTAAGAGCATGACTAATTATCTAATTTTGAAGTGGAAATGATTATGCATTTCAGTTTTTCACGTTCATTTAAAATTAATTACATATTTGGATGACAACAGTGGAAGAATGACTCTTGCTGTGTGTGAAACTGTAATGGAGGAGGAGTTTTTTTTAGACATTTTTCCACTCAGTACTCAGTACTGCACTTAAAGTTTTAATTTGATTTAGTGTTCCATTTTTCTATTTACAAATGTTGTCCATTTGTCATACTTGTTACAAATAAATTGATGTAGTTTAAGTGCCTTTTACTTCTTGTTGTTAAAGTTACTTTGATAAACTCAATACTAGAACAATTTCTGTGTTGTATTGTGCACATAAACATGTTAGAATATGTGTACAGTGTAGTTACCAGCTGAGGACACTCAGTTCTAGATATACTGAGGTTGGGGAATAAGCACCCATGAATTACACTTTTAGGTGGTAAAGAAATGAAAATATAAAATTAAGCGATGTAGTATTTCTCCACCAGAATTACATTCTTGGAGGCGGCTTTTAGACAATCCCGTGGGGAGTTATATTATCATAAAACGTGTCTTAAGGGGTTGGAGTTGTGCTGGAGGAATTAAGATTAACTCAGTATTTCCAAAATCCGGGCTATGAGGTTGTTTACTGTATGGAGTCTGCTGGTGGAAAAAAAATATGATTATATGATAATAGCGTAATAGAGTTTTTGGCTGCGAAGGTATTACAAAGTTCTGTCTGGTACATAGAAATTTGAAAGCGGTATGGTCAAACTCCATCACTTGTTCTTCAGATTCATTTGAAGAGAAGCTTTACTTATTTCTCTTTTTGCCCTCTATTTGCCCTTCTTCCCCCATGGATGACATTGTATATCGGTGTGTGTGTGGATATGGATAGGGGAAGTATGTGTGATGGTGCCAATCTGCTGCCAAGGGTGGGTGATGGCTGAGGCGTTCCAGTGTAACAGTGTGTCAGTGAGGGGGAGACGGCTGCAGATTAGATTTAGCTTTGGGAAAATTGAATAGCTGTCAGGTTTGGTTCAGCACGGCTGGCGATGAGGTGAGGGAAGGGGGTGTATAGGGGTGTGTACTGATGACTGTCCCTCTTTCCCTAACCTCCCCTAACCCTCCCATCTCCTTTCCTGCTTCTCGCTCCCTCCCTCTCTTGTTCTCATTGACCAAAGCATGATCTTGCTAAATTTGATTCCTCCGCTGCTCATAGAGGGAGAGGACAGAGAAAGAGAGGTGTGTGTGCGTGTGTGTGTGTCTGTGTGTGTGTAAGAGAGAAAGAGAGAGAGAAAAGCGTAAAAGAAGGAGGAATGTCGTGTCACAGAGTTAATTACAGCGTTAGCAGGCAGGAGTGCAGCCTGTGCTGCTATCCTTTCATGTCCTAGCAGGCCAGCTTTAGCCAACACAGCCACTCACTCATACTGTAATTAGTGCTTTGTTGGTGAAAAGCATGAGAAAAGCCACTGTGAATCAAACACCCTGCCTTTACTGTAGAGAGCTCAGGAGCAGGGAGCAAGGCCCTTTGCTACCGGATTAAAGAACTTAAATTCTTAAAGAGCACAACTGCTGACGCCGTGTTTGTGGGCTTAGAAAACCAAGTGTCTTTTGATGACTTCTTGTGCGGTTCACCTCTTTGATTTATCCCCAATCTCTCTGACTAAGTTCATTTGCTGGCGTGAAAAGTGTTTGATTTAGTAGTTAATTTGTGTTTGTAAGGAAGTTAGATTTTTCTTCCCTGTTTCTGAAGTTTCTGCAGAAGAGAGATACACACACACGCATGCACACGCATAGTGTTTGCATACAGTGTTAACGCCCTGTGCTCTGTGCCGTTCGGATGATGAATGTGAACGCTGAAGATAAATATCCACTGTCACCTGTCATCGTGCTGCTCAGCTCTGGCTCTGCCTCTGTTGGCCCACAGATAAAGAGCATCGCAGCGTGGCTACACCGGACATTAATGGACACGCTCAAGTATACAAGTGTCCACACACACTCTCACAGACTTCTGTAATTATGACAGATTGTTCACCTGCCGTGCTCCAGACTCGACTGCATGCAGAGAGTAAACTTGGCAAAGGGGCGGGACTAGTACTATTAAGCACATTAACGTGTGCGGCATTGTGTGAAGGACTGTCTGTGACTTGCTGCTGTCCGCATCAATCATCCTGCCGGTTGTTTGGGTCCACCCTGTGTGCTGTAGGTAAAGATGGCCCGTATAAAGCAGTACACTGAATAGAAGAAAGGACATCAGAGCCATTACAGCTGCTCCATCAATCATAAATACCTCCTTATATGTCCTGAACCTCTGCATGCTCAGATAATTCTGGTTTATACGTCATGCTCAGAATTAAACATGAACTGGCATTCCAGCTCTTTCTTTCTTTCTTTCTTTCTTTCTTTCTTTCTTTCTTTCTTTCTTTCTTTCTGTTGATTTAACTCACTTTCTCCCACTTTGTTTCTTTATTACCTTCACCCTGTCTGTCAACTCTTCCCGTTGTCAACATTTTCACCCATGTGTTTTTGCGCCCCCAATTATTTTTTCCCTTCTTTCTCCCCTTCCCTCTTGCACTTTCTCTCTAAGTCTGTCCTCCTCTCCCTCCATCCCTCTATTTTAATAATGGATAGGATGCAGCTACGGCACTAAAGAATACATGGGAGGGGATCTTGGGACACGCCAGTGTTTGGAGCAAGTGTTGGTGCCCACACCCTGAAAAAAGTAGTTCTGCTGGCCCAGCACAATGTCGTGCACTCGCTGCACTCTCTGACGGCTTCAATATGTGTCCCAAGTCAGCCCCTCTGTCTCTACATCAACTCTGCCAACGTACACACACATTCGCACAAACACACACTTAGTTTGGCTGTGCTTTATGGAGCCCCGCATTGCGCCCCATTTGCACAACACTTCTCATAGACTGTGAGAGTGCTGCCAAATCCAGCTCAGTGGGACAACAGTGGCCCCTCCTCCCGATGACCTTCACCTGCACTCGCTATCATCTCACACAAACACACACTTGCTAACACAGAGGAATACAGGTATGCATAAACAGCAATGCGAGAACACATATCAGCACACACACATGCACTTTAGTCAGCCTTTCCCTGTTATTCACTGAACAACCTCTCCCTCAATACACACTACAAAAACTTCTCTCTCTTCTGCACATTAGCCAGGCCTGCGCTGGCTAATGTGCAGATGATGCTGTGGTAATGCTGAGCTCTGAGTAAGTGACATACGATTACTTAGACACAGAGGATCGGTATGGATCAACGCTGAGCCACATTGATTCCATGGTGTTGTTGGCATGTGCAGTAACAAAGACAGATACTGTGTGGAAAGTAAGAAGTCCACATTTAGTCCACAGAGAGGAATTGTTGTTTTTCAATCAGACTGAGTCTATTTTTCAAGTGCATAAAAATCGATTTCATGTTTTAGTTTTCAGTTATGTTGCCTGTGACTTATCCAGTGGTCACATCGTGGTATTGGTTCGTCTTAATCGTTGAATCGACAAAGTTTACTTTATTGCTGGCCATGCTTTAGGTGTGTGGTTATTACAAGCATACACAACCTCTTCAAAAACCCTTCAATGGTCTTCTCAACCATTTTGTTGAGCACATTTTGAATTGTGATATCTTGTTGAATTGTACTTAACGGGACCTGATTGAGCAATCTCAAAGCATGTTATGCCTAAAAATATCACCAGTGTGCACTGCGGTTTTCAGAACCAGACCTTGAGGCCTGGGTATGGTGGACTTTCCATCAGAGAGGAATTACAGAACAGAATAACAGATGAGTCTGATCACTGTAACAATTTTTTTGAAATTGGTTGAAATGTCCATTTATGGTGAAGATTGAATTGCTAACAGTTTTTTATTTTTAATCAAAACTGACTATTGCCATAAAATACAGTTTGGGGATTACAATTTGATGAATCTAATGTATTTTGATTGTACAGTTATTTACTTGCATTCCTGAACAGAAAAAGTTGTTTTGTGGTTGCAATAATGCAAGCTGTTATCAGGGCCAAAGGAGGTCATACAAAATATTAAGATTTTTGGTTAATATATGTGAATAAGGACTATTTAGTTGTTCCAGTTTGTTATTTGCCTAATAAATAACGATACAATTTTTAGTTTGAAACATGTTTTTGACAGAATTTGTTAAGCACTGTATGTCAACAATATGCTATAAGCTAATGCCCTATCAAGTAGGAAACTAGTTCAAGGAAATGAAAATTCCACAGAGATCATAGTCCATGTTGATTTATTAACATCATGATCTTCTGGTGTCTCATTCGAGCCATGAACATCTTGTTCTGCATCATCTCACAGGAGCATACCGGGCTGAGGTCCAGGAACTGTGCAGTTCACTGGAGTAAACTGCCGTCCCTATCGCACTCTCAGAACAATCCTGAGATGGTGCATTATTTAAAAAAGGTAGCAATGTGGGGGATGCATATGGTCAGTATTAGTGTTAAGAAATGCTGTGGCAAATAAAGGACAGTTTCTCAGCTAACCCATGGAGTGTCACTGTTTACACCAAGTGTCATCAGCATGTTGTACAGAAACTGGAATGCATCAGACATTGTTTCACTCTTTCATCATCAACTTTGGGTTCTAGATGCCCACTACAACGTCTTGTTCTTTGCTAACAACTGTGTAACGCAGCATGGCCTTCCCTCACTGTAACCCATCCAGGTTTGATGAGTTGTTTGTACTGAGATGCTCTTTGACACATTGCTGTTATTCTCAGCCGTTGCCTACATGTCTACTAGCTTGAAAGAGGTTTGCTATTTCCCTGGGTTTGTAAACTGGAACGCAACTGACGGAGTGAATACTTGGCGGCATCAACAACCATACCGCATTCACAGTAACTAACAGTAACCTTGCATTTATATAGCCATCAGCTTGATCGTCCAGTCATTGAAAGCTCATTGATTTTCTATGGAGCTGTATTTCCAGTGAATATTAAACAGGCCAGTCATTTATTGCTCTTAGCTAAAAACAGCTGGCCATTTTTGGCAGCCGTAATTGATCATATTTTTCAAAATAACTTGACAGGTTCCAAAATCCATTAGCAACCATTCAAAGTGACAAAAGATATGACAAAAGGTCATATAATATGCAGTGCAATCTTTGTAGCATTTCATCAGACAGTTCAACAGTTTTTTGATCGTCTTTTTGTGGTATTCTACAAACAATTACTGACTTGTATTCAAACACAGGAAATGAAAAACTAGGTATTTTCTATATGCTTCAATCAGTGTCTAATAATAATGGACAGACCCTTTGAGCAGAAGCTGCACCACCCCCAGTTATCAGAGTGAATTACCACTATCAGCAGAAACACCCTGAATTAACCTCACCACTGACTGATTGAAAAAATGTTACTGATATAATATTGTCAACAAATATACAAACAGTAACATCACATAGTTTATCCAACAGAGAACACTGACTTTATAAACTTTTCAATTTTATAATGTCCCGCTCAGTATTTATCTTGGTCACAATTCTTTAAAAACAAATCTTTGGGATCTAGATTCAAGATTGTTTGTTTACAAAATCAATATTGGCCGATGTATCGTTTGATTTTCAACACTCTGATATCAGTATTGTCCTCAAAACCCCTGCATCGGTCGGTTTATACTTGATATATAAAAGTGATCAGGTTTCTCTGTAGATATGCAGTGAGTTGTTGATGCTGTTTATGTTCTTTAATGTATTCCATTATGAACTGGATATCGTCTTTAGTTTATATTTTATGTTCTACATTTATTTCAAATTGTTCATTATATTTATATGTCCAGTTCAACTACTACTACTACTATAAATGCTTTGTGGTTCTCAAAAGTATTCTTCCCCATTGTATAGGAGGTACGTTTTTTCTCCCATTTCTTTGTGAGGCCTTTAAAACAAACTCAAATGAAACTGCAGTCCAAGAAGTGTAACTTCCCATAATAAATCTCCACTTGCAAGGATGAATATTACCTTTATACATCCACCACAATGTTTTGCTCTCTCCTTCCACTTTCACGCTGGCTGCTGCTAGAATCAATTCGAGACTGTGAGAATGTATGGAGTGGAATAGGGAAGCAGCAGGCCACATTGTACATGCTGCTAAGCATGAAAAATGTTTTCCACGACTCTGCTGAAACCAACTGAATGCAGGCAACTACAGATAGACTGTGGACTATTAATCAGTTCCATGTGAAGAGATTAGACCTGCTGTTGGTTCTATTATGTTTTTTGGTGAAATGAATTATGGCTGTATGAAAGAAAAAGCGGAATGGAGATAGTAGAAAGGCTACTTCCTGTTCTCACTACTTAAGTTCTGAAAGGGAAATGCTGCCTTTGCTTTATAAAGGAATTATTTTAGGGTAGATATGTTCTCATGCTGGCTTAGATGAAGCCTCAGCTATTTAGGAGCTTCTCTGTGTGTGTGTGTGTGTGTGTGTGTGTGTGTGTGTGTGTGTGTGCGTGTAGGTGGGGGGTACGCCATGACACCATGATGGCAAGGCATGTGAGGACATTGAAAGATGGCGGTCATTAGAGAGAGCAGGGATTTGGCACCCACTCTGAGGGGCAATGGTGCATACCCAACAGACGCAATGCACCCTGGGACAAACTCCTGAGCATTGCTACCAGCTATGCCATAAGGCCTTGTGTGTGTGTGTGTGTGTGTGTGTGTGAGAGAGAGAGAGTTCATATTAGTGTACAGCTGTTATTCTACTGTTCCTCTTAATAGCCCACAGGCAGCCTTTAAACACTCTGTCACTGCAGAAGCACTTACACTCACACACTCAGGAGCTGCAGGTGGATGAATTGTGTTGAGGAATGAAATGGGTGAGGTGTGTAAGTGGTTTCAATTATGCTAAAATAAAAGCAACGTGGCGGTTGGCATGGGGTTGAATGTCGGTTGTCAGCAGTAAGTTTTCATAAATACGTGATGAATACTGTGGAAATTATTTAGATTTTAACTTTTAGGGACTGCTGCAGCCCGAATGCTAATAGCATCAGAGGTCTGTGGTCACTTCCCAGAGTTCCTGGCAGGGTATGACTGACAGTCAATACACTGAAGCTGTGATTTTAGATGCAGATCACATTTCCTTGCATTTCACATTGCGGCTCTTTGTCATGTTTTGGAATTAAAGTAATTTTGGGTTGCAGTTATTGTTTGATGATTTGCGATCCCACATTTGTCTTTTTGTTAACAGACAAAATAAACGCCATACCTTAGCTCACAGGGAAGATGTGCATGAAGTAGTGATTGTTTTTCTTTTTGTTTTTCATATTTAGTCATGTTGTATGGATAATGGCTGACAAATTGCACGTTTACATGCAGGTAAACCACCACTTTGGTCCATCTCAACATCCATTGGATAAAAGAGTGTCATGAAATCCTGGTCCCCAGAGGCTGAAGCCTACTGACTGTTGATCCCCTGACTTTTCTTATGGTGCTACCACGAGGTTGACATTTGCGGTTTTAACTGAAATGCATCAACAACCATTTAGTGGATTGCCGTGAAATTTGGCACTCGTTCCTCATAACCAAATTACAAGTTGAGATGTCTCACAGGTATGAATACTGACCTTTAAAATGACACAATATTTGAAAATGTTCCTTTCAAAGCTGTTAATTATGTTTTTTAGTTACAGTATTTGAGACCAAGTCCTTCTAATGCTTGGCCCAAATAATTGAATATGCAAACCCTGCCTCTCAGTGCATGATTTATTTTCATTGTTCTGGGATTTTACAGGATTAAAATTTGAGATTTAAATGTTTTTCTGTGATTCTGACTTGAGTTTAAGTTGTAAGTCTCAGTCTACAGCTTTGCTTTTTATTGTTTTCGGACAATCAGTCTTCAATCTGTCACACCCACATAGGATAGTTTGGTCATTGAACAACTCCCCTGAGGTAATGAACATGTTTTTACTCCTGTTGATGACTCCCCGCTAAGTTACACATTTTAGTTGTACATGGAACTATTGACTGTTTTCAACAATCAATTCTGATTTTAGCTCTTCTGATGATAACACATTTACAGCTGCTGTCACTGCTGTCAATACACTGAAGAATAGGAAACCAGCGTGTGGCAGTGGTGATAAAAAAAGACGCGTAGGAGCATGATTTAGGTGTTGTTATCTGTCTCGACGTAACAGAGTGTTAATCAATCAAAAGCAAAGACATACCAGATTTGGAACGTTATTATTAAGCACGAGACAGAATTCAGTTATCTTTCATTGTAATCAATCATCAATTTAACAAAGTTGTTTAAAAACATTCAGTGTACTTATCTGGCAAGCAAAATGCTGTGTGGGATAGTTTTAAATTATGTTAAGTGTGTATGTTCAACAGGTGCTGTATAATGCCTTCAGAGGCGACACGGCAGAGCAAAAATTAAGACCAGGACTATTTGTTTTATAAGAAAAAAAATTGAGACCAGGACTATTTGTTTTATTAGAAAAAAAATTGAGATCAGGGTGCCAACTGTTAGTCATACCACAATCTGGTTTCCTGCTCATGCTTTTTCAGCCTGTGACTGTGAGTCTGACCGTGTGGTAGATGTCTGGGGCCCAGCGACACACCGCAATGAAAGTTTTCCATGCTCACTTCTTACAGCTCAGTCTATTTCCTTTCAGGAGCGGCCCTCTTCTCACCGCATGATTGAGTGGTCTGTCAAAGCGGTGTGTGCATGCATGTGTTCTTACAATCCTCCCCATTCATTCACAGCGCATTGATCTGACTTTGAGACATCTCCGAGTTATGATCAATACTATATTCTCCCCCACTGATAGATTGCATTACAGTGAATGGAGCAGCGATGAAGGTGTGGCCAGTCAGGCGAGAAGGGTTTATGATCCCTGAGTTTTATTTGTGTTTAAAGATGTCTTGTTTTTATGTCTATGTGATTAGCATTTGCGCTAAGTGTTTAATTTACATTTTGTCTGTGTGTGTGTGTGTGTGTGTGTGTGTGTGTGTGTGTGTGTGTGTTTTACAATCCACGGGGAGTGTCTCTGTGCCACCAGATACGGGACTCAGACCAACATGCTTTTGAGGCAGGGAGGACAAGCGTGAAATTAATTGTTCCACTTCATCTCCGGCCAGCGTTCTTCTTTTGAGGGAACAATTTGTCGGCTGGCATACAAGGGAGGGTATGAAAGGAGGAGGGCATAGCAACGATTTGGCGTTCCTGGGAGATTCTGTGATCCAGCAGTGATTTCCCGCTGTGGATTTGGGTTCTGACGCTCCTGTCCCCCGCCCAAGTAACAGACTTGGAGTGTTTTGCACTTATATTGCAATTGTTTCAGACGGTCTCTCACCCTCTCTCTCTGCTTTTACCTCGTTTCTGCACACAGACGCACACTCAGACACACTCGCAGCCGTGGTCCAGTGACACTATGGCAGAAAGCAGAATTAACTTCAACCACGTGATGCCTCTGGGTCCTACATCTTCACGTTTTCTCTTCTCACCTCCTCTCTCCTTGTCTCTGTACCCTCCCCGCTCCCCTCCTCCTCTACCTGCCATGTTGGCTGTAATTACAAACATGGCTTTGGGGAATCAGTGGCCCTTTATATGAAATGATGACACTGCAAGACATTTGTTCCCCTGAACATGTTTTAGGAGAATACATGCTCTCACACTGTAGGCACCAGGATGTAGCTTGTATTAATGAACACAAACACCTGAAAGCATACACACACAGAAAGTGCACTGTCTGACATATTTAACATTTTTTTCAACCAATATTAAGTATTGTTTTTTATAAATATATAATATTCTCAACGTGTGGGAAATTATTAAATAAAAAATGTGATTAGAATGTGTAGACTGTTTTATGTCAGATAGTGTTAAAATATTTGTCTTTGTGATGGCATCATTTTTGATGTGCAGTGGTAGTAGGTGTATTAAGACCTTTAGTTAAGTCAAATTCTCACAACATTTTAGCGGTAAATCTACTGTACATAGAGTATTCATTATGCAGGCAGAATGCTGCCTTTCATTTCTATGTTATTATTTCTTGTATTATTGGACTAGTAATACAAATGCATTCATGTGTAAGCAGTATTTCAATGTTCTACCTGGTCTAGGTGGCTAAATTTAACTTCTCACTTATGTTTTGTATATAAAATCTTAATCTGCAAATTAACTTCAGCTGTCAAATAAATGTATGATTCTGATTGTAAAGTACAGTTATTGGAATCTTACTGCTGATGGCAAATATTCCTTTGCATTATTTTAATTTACACATGAACATACGAATGACTCATGCTAGTCCTTGAAATTGATACTTATCACTGGATATTGAATTGAGTATCCAAACACCATTTAGGGATGAATGAAAGAAAGGCGGAGACATTTTGAGTGATAGGGAGTCCCTAATATTTCAGTTCCTTTTTTCATTGTCTTTTATTTTTCCTTACTCTGTGGTTTTTGATCATCAGTAACTTGAAGGAACATGCAAATTTTTTCCCCAAGTTTACACTAGAAACTTTCTTGTGTGCACCATATTGCTTGCTCATTTCAGGGGCTCAGTACATTAGAGAGTCTGTTAAGTGGACTTATTGGTCTCTGTGTTGTCTCTCCTCGTCTCCGCCAACACACACACACACACATATACACACACATTCAGAGGCTTTTCTGAGCCATGTCTCTTTTGTTCATCAAACCAGACTCATCCACTTGAGTGAGACAAGCAGGCAGAGGCTAACAAAACAAACCGAGCTGCTTTTTGTGAATGAAAACTAAACAGCACAGCTTGAATGAGACGGGACACTATAGCACACAGAATCGTAATTCAGGGTTGCTTGCATGCTTGGCTTCTTGGCACATGCTTCTGGATCTCCTTTTCTGCTGTGCATGTTCTGCTTCATTTAGTAAGCCGACAGGAAACATCTGAGCAACAAACTAACAGAATCAACAACACTGTTTATGTTTTGGCTTTTAGTCATTTACATTTAGGTCACGTGATTCGTAATTTTTAATCATGATTTGCCCCTTTGATTTTGATAATGTAATTCATGTATGTGCTGAAAAAGTTTGTGTCTTTGCATACATTTTCGTGACAGTTAGTGTGCGTATATGTGTGTGTGTGTGTGTGAGGGAGGGAGGGAGAAAGACACAGGAGGGATGAGGGGGGATTCAAACAGCTGTGAGATTGCGTGAGAGTGGGCCAAGGTAAAGTGGGCTCTGGTGACGCGTAAAATGAGCTGGGATTTGGGGGATTGGGGTTCAGTCTTAGTGTGAAATGAAGTTTTTCCCCTTCATTAATCACTTTATTATCAAACCCCAAGGAAGCGACATACATAGATACAAACACATATAGCATAATGTCATTCACGAGTCTACCCTCTAACACTTCATCATGAAGAATGACCAACAGATCGACACAAAGAAAAACAGTGCTTGTACGCATGTACCTATCCTGCCAAGTACAGAAAAATATTTAGTATGAGATCTTCCCTCTTTTTGATCTACTGCATGGTTATTGTATTATTAATTGAGTTTGGTGTGCGTGTGTACAGGCAGGCTTGCACATGCCTCTGTTTCGGTTTCTCTGCTGAAGTGCAGCCTGGATTTTGGGATTCTAGCCTCTGATTGTTGTTCCACAGTCACGCTGTGTAGGAGAGAGATTAGCAGCATCAGCTCATTCATGTGATGCGGCACCACATGGGCTTGGGGGGGGGGTTGAGTTACCAGACACCATACAATATGTGTCACCACCGCTTGTCTCTGGCTTCAGCACAGTAGAAACTACTTTTTTTTCCCAGTGGACACACGAGCTAGCCTTAGCAGCCTAATGTATATCTTGCGGAGGGAGACGTAAAATTCGTGACCGTAGTTTTGTTCATGGGCAGATGCGGTTATTTTGGCTTAGAGAAGCACCATTTGACCAAGACTGGTTGCACAGGGAAGCTTCAAGGTGCGACTGCATACCGTATGCAACACACTGAGCCCCACCCTCATGCGCTGCGGTCAGTCACTTCGCGTGGTTAATGACATTATTGCTAGTTAACACAAAAATAATTAAAAACAACAAATCTAACAAAGGTCAATGTTGAAGTTTCGGATTAACAGTCCTCTTTGAGAGTAAAGGAAAGTAAAGTAAAGGATTTATACAATGGAGATGAATGTAATTTCACTCAGTGTGGAAAGATTGTTTCAACAAAAATCCAACAGCAGCGTGTCTTTATAATGTGGCTTTCTACGACATTTTTGTTAGAAAGACGCATTGCTGTTGAGTTTTTTTAAATGTCATTTTTGATATCTCAAAACCTAGGCAAAACAAACCAACATTTTCTGCAACAGGTAGGTAGAGAAATTAGTTTTGTTTGTAATTTGCATGAAGCGACAATTAAAGTGAACAACTCACTACCCCATATCTCAAGAGCTAAGCTGGAAAGTAAAATGTTTTTGAATGATGATGAATGATGGACAAAACAAGAGCAATAGGTTGCAACGTTTTTGTTGGTTGGGAAAAGTTTGAGCCCAGCCCATATTATAAGTTAGTGGAACTCTCCCTGGTGTCATGAGCAGTACATACACGACTGATAAATCAGGCCAGTAGCCAGGTGCACAAACTCGAGCCACTTCCAGCAAAACATAACAATCCTTGGGGGAAAGGGGAAAGGAAAAACTATATTTTGTGCTCAACAGCAAGTTAGGCCAAAACATGCAATTCTTCTGAGACAGTGTCACAGCTCAGCAGGAGAGGAGCAGCTAGACAAGTGGACATGAACAGGTGCTCTCTCGTTACATCCTAATACAAGCCACCACCTCCAAAGTAGGACAGTCCCAGGAGTGAGGTGAAGTACTTCTGAGGTGACAAGGACCAATTGTATTTCATGGGCAAAATCTTGAAAATGGTACCAAATCAATTACATAAAACAATCCTGCTGTTAAAGTTGCCATTGAAACCCGCTGTGGAAGCTTTCCTCTCCCCTCTCCTGGGAAGTGGTTGTTCTGGATGTGTGTCAGTTGGCTTTCCTGTGATGATGATGTGATGTGAAGAGGATAGCTCCAGGCTAATTAGGCCTGGTCGGCCCTTGCCTGCTCTGGTCAGCCCGACTGCACATAGCGCTGCAGACAGCCTGTGGTCAGCTGGACCCTTTTAGCGTCTCACTGACCACACAAACGTGATCACAAACACATAAACACTTCGGCTCAGGCCGTGGGCTCTCTGCTTTCCTTATGCCTCGGTGAAGTCAGTTCTGCGCCAGTTTCATTAAGCTGTAGACTAAAGTATACTGGTTTCAATAGAGAGAGAGGGAGATAGAGAGAGAGAGTGAACAAGTCTTAGCTACGACTGCGTCCATGAAGTCAGCCCATTCATTTTTATAATTAGCAAAGGAAGTGGGTGCAGTAGAGAAGGAGAGAGATGAAAGAAGGAAGCAGGAGATACACAAACTAGAGAGAAGAAGAAGCTATAGGGAGCCAGTAAAAGCAGAAAGGACAAAATAAGAAACCAGTCAAGCCAGTTCAGGTTGGAGCCGCCGCTGACCTGTCGGCTTTTACAGCCCACCACCGCCAGCCAGGAACCAGGGTTGGCTTAAAACCTGGATTTTTTAGTCCCTCTCACATACTGCAGTTGTCAGTCTGCCAGTGGGATTATCGCTCTAATTTTCATACGGTTATGGCCGCTGTGATTTGGCTTCTGAGTCATCAGCCAGTCACTTTGATTGGCCACAGAAGGTTTTACTTCAGGCTGCAATTAATTAGCAGTGCTGTTGGGTGAGGGACAGAGGTGGTGTGTGAGAAAATGTAAAACTTGGTGGTTGTGGTAGAACGCAGAATAGTTCAGAAGACAAATTTTGCATCTTCATTTTCACCATTTGCCATTGTTTGTTTCCTTCTCTACTTGTTTCTGATCCAATCTTTACCGTATGTGAAACAGAAACAATCTTGGATGGCTGCACCAGGGCTTTTGAAGAGAATTTTGATGCTCCAACACGTTTTGCCATGACATGCAAATGAATTTGGCAGCAAAGGCACCACTTCGGCAGCATTTCAAAGACGCACAGACTGTTCAGTGTTATGGCTGTGAACAGAGTGTTGATGCTATGATATGGAGATAAAGATGAAACAGTGAGTGTTTCCCTTTATGAACCTGATTTTATTCAACCTTCTCACTGTCTGTAGCTCTTCGCTGCTCTTCCTGCTGCTCGTTGTCTCTAAATCTCTCTCCTGGCTCCGCACTGGTGGAACTCTTCCACTTTTTCAGAGCAGGAGGTTCACCCCCCGCCTCAGATTCCATTACACTGTAAGTTGGACACTCATCTCCTCAAAAAGAACCTTAATGTATCAGACCCTCTTTCCTCTAATCACTATAATTGCTCTCAAAAAAAAAAATCCCATCTACCTTAGCTCTTATTTTGATTATTTTCCTAGCACGTCTCTCTTAAATAATCATTCTGGCATCGCAGGAATGTTGTACCTTCAGGCTCTGGCCTTTGCACTTCTTAGTTTATCTATTACTTTGAACAGTGTAAGTCATTATGCTCATTATTTGTCGTAAATATTAAACTGAATATAAATGTGCTTCCCTCCACTTGTGCCCACCTGCAGCTTGACAAACACAGATAACATTTCACACCGCTCTCTGAACTCCCACTTCAATATTATCTTTCCGTGCCCTTTCTGTTCATCCATCATCCTCTACTTTCTTCCTTCACTTTTCACCCTTAACATCCCTCCGCCTTCCCTTTCTCCTCCATCCTACCTGTCTTTGCATCTCTTGAATCTCTTTGCACCCACTCAGTGTTTGCTCTCCCTATCACAGTCTTTCTTCTCTATCTCTCTCCGTCTCTGTTTTGTTTCCCTTTATCTCTCTTTTCCCTCTCTCATCTGTTTGTCTGTCTGGCTGTGTCTTTTGTCTTGGGATGGAGGAAATGCAAGGAAGTGTAGAAAGCAATGTACCCATTATTCTGACAAGATAACAATCAATGATCACATTCAGTGTCCCCTCTCAGTGTCCCTTTTTGTGCTTGATTGTTTTCATTAAGGGTATTTTTTTTCACACAATAAACTGACTCGTCTTAAGCGTTGTTCATTCAAGTGACCAAACATTTTGCTCCGCTTTCACTTGCCACCCTCAGCTACAACTAACAAATTCACCCTCATCAAAAGTTTTGGTTTCATGCAGAAAAATATTCCTCTGTGTTTGGCGATGTCCTGCAGTTTTTCAGATGATTGCCTAAATCCAAAAGCTGCTGCTGAGTGTCTGATGTTGTCCCCATTCCTCCTCCTACCATGATCTGCCCCCCCCCTCGCCGTGCTTCTCGTGTGTTGCAGTACAGGAGCGGCTAAGAGCATGCGTCTTAGCAGGTTGGCATAACATTAGAGAGGGCATGCTATTTGATATGGCGGTAATCTTCTGTTAAATCCCCCAAGAGTGAAACACAGCCGCCTGCAGCTTTGCACAGATTTCAAAAATGGTTTTCTTTTCTTCTTTTTTTTTTGGTACAAGTATACCCCCTTGCTTAGATCAGCTCTGCATATATATGTGTGTGTGTGTGTGTGTGTGTGTGTGTGTGGTATGTATGGGTACGGAATTAACAAGACTTAATGTCACTGTCCCCGGTTAAGGCGTTGGTTAAGCTAAGCACCCCAGTATTGGTTTACAGCAGAATAATGTGATTTAGTGTAGTGCAGATACTGAGGGCAGCGGTGTGTCATTGGCGCTTAATGTGTGGTCGGTAAAACTTGGAGGAGGCTGATAATTCTCTTGGCTGAGCTGATTGGTTTAGTTTATATGTAGATTAGTTTGGAGAAGCAGCTATATATATATATATATATATATATATATATATATATATATAAGCTATATTCCACTTTTGAACCACTAATAATGCATTCTTAGCACTTTGCAGCATTGCTACTGGTCCTTGGTTATATATTGTAATTATGTTTGTCTATATTGTAATTTTTCCACTGCCACTTGTGACTTCTCTGTCTGTATACACAACACCTATTTAGTTTATATAAACAGACTGGAATTGTTTTTACTTGTAGTTTAGAATCTTCTTTTTATAGCTTACCCACCTCCAAAAAATACTTCAGTTAAGACTTCAAACTCATGACTGCAAGCAGTTTGAATGTGGGGTTATCATATTCTGCCCATCACCTGCTTGGCCTGAGAAATATGGTTATTTGTCAGATGTGGGCCAAACAATACTGAGTAACATTACTTTAGCGAGGACACTGAACATTGGCATGATGAGCACACACTGGGACATGCATGCTATAAACTTTTACATCTACTGTATAGCAGAGTAAAACATGCCTTCTTTCAGAATCAGTTTGTTGGAATGAAAAAACGAATTGTTTAGTAATTGTAACCTGATAACATGAATGTGTGGTTTTTCTTTCAGAAATACAAGGAGTTTGAGCGGGCAGTGCGGGTGGAGGAGATTGATGGGCTGCGGCTGGTAAAGAGGCTGGCAGAGGACATGGAGGAGATGTTTCATAAGAAAGCCCAGGCAATGAAGGTACTTGTTTCTACCTGAATCTTCATCCATCACACTAAACCTTCCTTTGAATTAAGCAACATTTAAAATAGAAAACAACTCCTATATGTGCACGAGGAAATGTAACGGTGCGTTTAAAACCATTTACATTGGTTTTTAGTTGTATTGGTACATCTATTCCCAGAGAGACTGGAAATGAAAAAGTAAAGGTAGTGGACGGAGCTCAGTGAAATCATTTGGTGAAGTCTTTACTTCTGACCACTCTGCTGACCCTATTGGATGTCTGAAGAAGTGTTGTAGTGCCACATTGCCTCAGTGAAACCAGACACATCTTGCGTTTGCTGTGTGTATGTGTGAGAGAGAGAGATATGTGAAAGAGCGGGTGCTGTGGGTGAGGTGACAGACAGAGAGAGGCTGTGATCCACCCATCAGTGTCACTTTATTGATCTGCTCAGACCAAACATCAGTATCTAAGAGGCCACTAAACTCAACTCTGAACTCAAACTGATATCATATGATCTCGATTTTTGTGTTTATCCCTTTGGTTTGGTCAATTCTGCGTGTATGTATGGGGTGTCTTTTGTCTTTAAAACACAAGTGGACTGGATAGTCTTTAGTATCCTGTGGAGGACAAGTACTGTGCTTACATATAAGTTTTAGGTACAAAATACTTTTTAAATACGTGTTTTTATGTATTTCAGATGGGTATATTGTACTCTTTACTTCATTACATTTATTTGCCAGCTATAGTCAATAGTCACCTTGCAGATTGAGATTTACATGCAAAACATATGATCTGCTCATTAAATATGCATTTTTATATTTAATTTAAGTAAAATTAATATTACACTAAAATATGAATGCATCATACATAATAATAATTCAATAATTGTATGATAAAACAAACCCTGAAAGAGTACTTTTGATACATTTTTGATACAAGATCTGATAGCTTCATCCACCACTGTTTTTGGTACACGTGTACATGTACAGTATGTGGGTGTGTGAGCATGTCTGCATGGATATTTGTGTGTGTGTGTGCGAGTGTTGTAACAGGTGCAGTTCAGGATGTGTCCACCGTGCATTGCCTCTCTGGCTGCAGCTCTAGCTGCAGGTGATAGATGTTATCGGGACAACATGGTGCTGTTAACAGAAATTGGATTTCTCTCTGAGAGTCTGGTCCAAGAATACAAGCTGAAAGGAAAGCAAGGGAGGGAGAGAGAGAGAGGGGCGCAGATAGTGACAAACCATTTCCATGCTTTAGCTTTGCTTGTGCCTGTGTTATTATTCTTCTGTATGATACCTTTGCCTGCTCGGATTGCATGACCATGCCTGTTTCACAGTGTTGCGTTCACTTTGAAAGCATCTACATTTCCAGCCGTCCACATGCACAACAGCCTTCACTGAGCACATAGAGAAGATGAAGTATTTCATGCTAATATGAGTCATCTGCCATTTCAAAAATATGACTCCTACTCTTACACAATGATTGCTGGCATGAAAGCAAGGTTCTAATTGAATATTGTTACTGGTTATGTTATTAACTCCTGTAACAGGAAATGGAGGACTTAATCAGCTTTCTAATAATAATGAACATTGCTATACGCTTTCCAAACCAGTATTAACTGTATTGTAGCTTACGTAACTCATTTTGAGAGACATGTCTTGTCAACCTGTTGCAGCTGTCTGATAAACAAACTTGTTGACAAGAGTAATTTTTATTGAGCTGTGAGATTAAATGTATTAATCTAGCAACATCTGTGTCTGTGTGTGCTATTTCCTTGAGAGTGCGTTAAACCCCTGGAGGTACGAGGACTCGGTTAGCTAATGGCTTCTCTAAAGCCGTCTGCCTGGAGGCTGGATGCCTGATAATTGTACATCTCAGGGGGTTGTGTGTGCCAGTGTGTGTTCATGTGTGTGTGTGGAGTAGAAGTTATGGGGGTCGATGAGAAGATGAGAGGGAAGACTGGTAACCGGGGTGATGGAATTGCGTTTTAGTAAAGACAGATGAAAGTCGTGGGAGGAACAGGAAGAATAAATGTTATACGAAAGAAATTTGAAGAAAGTGGAGGAGTGACTGAAAAAGGCCTCATGCTTACATCCGTGGAGAATTGAACCCTTGTCACCTTTCTCATTTTCAACGCTGACAGTTGGCCTTGTGGTGAATTGTTAGTTGCGAACATACAATGGAAGTGTCCATGAGTCCTCTTCCCTCTTCTTCTCCATCTTCCTCCAATTTCTCTCTTCTTTCATTACCCAAACTCTCATCTGTCTGTTCTAGTGTGCAGTCCCGCAGCTGTCCTTAAGCGTCCCTCGCTCCTTTGTCTGTCTCTCCCCGCTCTACTCCGCCTCTTCCCATCTCTCTGCTTTTTGCTAAAGTATATGTGGCGCTTCAGCGATTCAATTTCCGTGCAGGCGCTCGCCCCTGTCCGTCAACGTGGTTTTATCTAACCGTCTCCCCGTCGATTCCCCCTCTTTATCGCTCGCCACCACCTGCAGAGAGGCAGCAGCCTGTGCTGCTGTAAAAGGGTTCACCTGTAAATACGTGTGCATGCTAGTTAATGCCATTCTTTTGTGTGTGTGTGTTTAGGTGAGAGAAGGTTTGTGCTTTAACTCTCGTGTATTAAGATAATGGCTTTGATTTGGAGAGAGGAAGATGATATGGTAGAGAAACATATTCATAAGCTTAATTCATAGTATTTAGGTTTTGTGTGTGGTATTGTGTGTGTGTGTGTCTAATAGAAAGTGACAGAGTGTATATATGTGTGTGTAATTGTATTTAGAATTAGTGTTTGATTGTGTTCATGTCTCTATCCCCTCTCCCTTATCATCTCCACATTGGCACAGCTGCCTCAGTCTAACAGAAAATGAAACTTTGGGCAAGAGCAGTTGTGCCGATCAGTTGCTTCAGCCAATTTAATTGCAACTCCACTATTATAGATAAGATAATAAAAAAAGGCCAATCAAACAATGTTTCAAAGTAAACAAGTGCTTGCAAAGGATGTGGTGCGTGTGTGTGTGTGTCCATGTTTGTAGCTTTTGTGTGTGTGTACTGTACAGGCCTGCATGCGTTTATTCCTGGGCTCAGCAAGCATCTTAGCTCGTCATTGTTACTTTTTAATTGCTATTACCTTCATCAGTTCCTGAGTTGGTGGGATATTATCATCGTCTAGCAGACAGCAGCTCCTCTCCTCTCCTCACTTTCTATCTCTCCTCAAAAAAAGCTTGTCTGCTCGCTGGAAATGGTGGCAACAGCAGACGGTTAAAGAAACAGTGAACATGTTGTTATCAAAGTTGAAAGGCGTGGAGCTATTGTAATGCCCTCTTTGAAGTCAAGCACGGCTGTGTTTCATGTGACAAATGCACTTCAAAGCAGAGTGGATGCCTTGCTGCTAGGGCTGTTTCTCCTGTAATGGCATTTGGTCTCTGCATGCTCTGTACCTGCTGATATCATTTACCTGTGGCAGCTACGCCTCTGTAGTCCTCAACATGATTACCAGTGTAGTGCAGGGGAAGTCTGCATGGGTGTGTGTTAAAAATAAAAGGCACACAGGACTGTATGAAATGTCTCTGCCAGCAAAACCTCCTATGAACTTTAATTTTCTTTTGCTGACATGCACAGTGAATTTTAAACACACATTTAGCATTTTAGCAATGTGGCACAACTTGTCCTCTGCAGGAGATGGTTGGAATTAAGATGAACATTAGAGAAATACTGGTTTATTACAATTTGGGTCCTATTTTCGTAGTTTGGGCTGTCATTTATGATAACGTTGCAGTTTAATTGCTGAACACATGACAACATTGCTAAAAAGAGGTCTGACAGAGAAACACCAGCAATCAGATAACCAAACCTCAAGGTTAGCCGAATTTGTTTTGAACAAACAAAGAGAAGTATGTGAAAATGAAGACGCATGGCAAAACACATAAACTGTCCTTTATACAGCAAACATCACAGTTTTAAAGACTAACTTCCAGTTTCAAATTCGGCCTACCATACTTGCCGTTTTTGTGCTCACACACACAATTTTCTTGTGCCATGAAAGATTATTACTGACATTTTGGGTGTGCTCACCTTTGATTTCACCTCCCATAAAAGTGGTTTAGAAATGATGGCCAAAACTACAAAAATGCAGAAAAAGCAGACACAACAAGGTGTTGCAAGTAAAAGAGGTCCAGTCAAACCATGCAGAAAACATGATGGAAATGTGGCAGCTATGTTTGCTTCATGTATTAATTTGAGGAACATTACTACCTCCTCATCGGTCCACACCGATCTGATATTTTCATCTCTTCAGTGGACATTAAAGTCACATGATTTTGGAAGTTTTTATTGGACTTTATTAGTTGTAACCCACAGAAGACAATCCACAAATGTGTACCATGATCCACAAATATTTCGCTATCCACAAACATGTATTTTTGTATTTGTGTTGTGTAAAGTCATATCCGTAATATAAATACGCACAACTCTCTCTCTGTAAACAGGTATTTTAACTTCACATAAAAATTATACAGGTTTTACAAACGTAAATAGTTTTACCTCAACAAATACGTGTAATGTCATATTTATTTTACGCAATTGTGGATCCATTTGTAGAAACAAAATCCACAAATATTTGGTGCAGTTACCAGCTACAACAGCAGGTGGCAACACATAAGCAGACGGACCTACAGAACAGTACTGGAAGAAGGCTAAAAGAAGCCTACCTAGCATCTGCATCCATACAACAGGAGACAACAAGGAGAAGGACAGCAGCCTGGCTTCAACCAGGAGGTGAAACTCAAAGTGGAGCATTTTTTATGCCGACATTGAAAATGCACAGAAAACCGTCATTTGTCATCAATTTCCTTTTTCAACATTTTACTGATATTCTCTCCCCTATAATGGTGTGGTTCGACCCTGCAGTCTTGTCCTGCCCTTTCCTCCTGTCTGCCCTCCTCACTGACATACCACACTGTCTCACTGAGCTCGGAGCACTGCTCCCCTCATTTCCATCATTTCATTAGCTGTCCTCAGCCTCAGATCATTGCCATGTCTGTGTTTGTGTTTGTGTTTGTGTGTGTGTGTGTGTGTGTGTGTGTGTGTGTGTGTGTGTGTGTGTGTGTGTGTGTCTCTGTCTGTCTGTGTGTGAGTGTCTGATAAGAGTGATGGCTACTAATGACAAGGCAGAGCCAGCCAGTAGATGTCAGGACAGCAACAGTCTCTTCCTTCTCCTTCTCTCTAGTTGTTTTTCTGTCACCAAGAAGTCAAAGTGAGAGAGATGGAATTGTTTTCTAGAATGATGGAATGGGGATGTAGGCAGGAAGGACGGGAAAGGTAAATGGCAAGACAAAAGATAAGTCAAAAGTTCAGTCTAAGCATGAAATGAAAGTGAAGAAAGTGTGAAAAAAGAGGAAATATGAGACAGCGGAGAGAGGGTTGGCAGGGCTGGGTTAAGCACTTCATATTCCCTTTATATTCCCTTTCAGTCAGCAGAAATGCTGAGAACTTGTCAAGTATTGATTATTGGGACTTGATGTTTCAAAGCTCACCACTCCTCTCCCTCTCTCCATCTTTCCCTCTCTCTTTCACTTTCCCTTTGTATCTGTCTCTGCACCGTGCTCCGTCTGCTTGGCTTGTACCCAATCTAAATGTGCAAAACAGAGGAAGCAAAGTGTCACAGAGCACTTTTCCATTTTGTTGATGCTGCAACTCTTCCCTGGCTGGTTGGACAATATTAATTGCTGTCCCCAGTGCTATTGATGGGCTGACCCGAGCCAATCCCAGCTCAGCCCAGCTCAGGCCTCGACGGATCAGGCCTCTGGCAGAACCAAGACCCGTAGGACCTGCCCTGATCCAGCAGGCCATAGCTTAGTTAGCATTTATTCTTACAACCTAGGAACAGCTATACATCTGGTTATTCAAGTGCATTAGCTTGCTGCATGTATACTTTATTTGTATGCGGCCGTACATATATACATTTTAAGTGTACACCTTTAGATGTGCGAAAAAGTGTCAAAGCTACTGTCTACACGTGCAGACAGAGCTGATTAATGCAGCTGATCTTGAATAATTTGAGTCGCTGTTGGTAAGTTGTGTATTAAATAGCCTCAACAAAATTTTAACTCAGAAAAAATTATTATATGGAAAAAAGAAAAGTTAAGTTTGAACCCAAAGAACAATTGCATGCTGAACCAAGAGCACACAGCACCTCAGGGAATGTTTTTTTAATGCGAGTCTATTTAGAACTGTAGTTTACTGTGGTCTTGTTCTTGGCTACCTCGGGAGAACATTCAGATTCAGGCCACTGCCCTCCCTTCCCCTCGGTGGAGGGAGTTTGCCGAGGCAAGGCTTAATGTACTGCTTAAAAAAAAGTCCCAAGACTTCCGCTACCAGTCAATAATGCATGTGACCCCCCCGTCCACCCCTCCTCTGCTTCTCTGCCAGCAGTTGTTAGCATAGCTCAGCTATATATGACAGCTTTCGCTAACTTTCACGGCTTTATAGTGTTGCATTCTTAATGGATAGGCATTTGTTAAGGTCAGTGACTTCAACCGTCAGGAAACCCACCACACAGTGCCAGAACAATAAGCCAATCAAGTTGACAGCTAAATGAGGGGGATCGTTTATGAACTTTTGAAAGTGTAAACAAGCTGAATCCTTTGTCAGACAAATCATAATCACAGGATGTCAGTTAATGAAAGAGGGTAGATGAGTGCAAATGTCAGGGAAATGGACTGGGTGGGCGGAAGGGGGCAGGATGAAAAATGATGAAATGGCAACGGAAATTGTGTTTAATTGAGGGGGAAGACATTGCGTCAATTTGCACTAGGGAACTGGGGGAACATTAGGAAAGTCAGATTTTTTTCAGGCTCAAAAATGTAGGGTCTAAAACCGGCGAGAACTGGTCTTGATAGGGACGGACCCAAACTGCTAAATGTCAGTACATTTCTTTCATGCCTCAGGCTTTTCTTTCTGTTGGGACAAAAAAAAATGCTAATTTATTCGTCATAGGAATCATTTTCATTGTTAATATACATCACCTCAGCCAACCTGACATATCATTAATATCATAGAAAGTACCAGCAAAGCAACGGGGGCACAACACATAGTTCCCTGTGGTCTGATTTAGGCCGAAAACGAACTGACAAATAAAATGAGCCTGAGCTGGACCAGACCAGTCGCGTCGGGTGTAATCAGGTTTGGGCTGAGAATCAAAGCTCTGTAGTGACGAGAGAGACCAGCAGAAACACATCAGGGATCTGTAATCAGGTAGAGATGCCAGACTCTTCTTCTAGCGCTAACAAATCTAATCCAGTTACCACAGCAAGTTCAGCTTTTACCCTGTCAGCTACAGTGAGGGCTTGTGAATGTGTACATTTGTATATGAACGTGTGTGTGTGTGTGTTTTCAGGGAGACAACAGGGCCTGCCTCTCTGACTGTGTCAGTTTAATTATTGCTGTCATCTGGTACCAAGCCGGAGCCTCGACAGAATGACTTCAGAAAAAAAGTGTTTTTCCTCTCTCTTTTTAAACTGCATCATACACTTTGACAGGACCACCTATTGACAAAAAGACATGGCAGACTCATTTGAATATATGCGAGACACACACACACAAACACATGCAGGCAGACAGCGCACACAGTCGCGTACGCACACAGCAACACAACATACACACAAAGACAAACGCACCACCCAGAGTGTTCGTCGTGGTGATATGCTGGAATTGAAATTCACAGGAGTGAGTAGTACCTACTTATCTCTAATCTGTTTTTCCAATTGAAAAACTCCCTGCTACTATGCAAGTTATTTTTACCCTAGAGCTTTAACTCCCATCTTCCTGCATGGTAAGTTACACTACATGAATGATATGCCAGGATAGATTATCCACAAATGTTCATCAGTAGAGATTAAATTATTGTTGGCCATGTAT
Organism: Enoplosus armatus; assembly: GCF_043641665.1. Lineage (NCBI taxonomy): Eukaryota > Metazoa > Chordata > Actinopteri > Centrarchiformes > Enoplosidae > Enoplosus > Enoplosus armatus. Next base: position 14,500,260 of record NC_092187.1, read on the forward strand.
GAGGATGATGTAATGTTGTGTAATGTTTGCAGCCAGCTTTTCTTATGTGCACACATGACAGATTAATAGACTAAATTTTGAGACATGGGAGAGAGAAATTATATATTTCACAATGTGACACATTCTTTTCAGGCCACCTCACAAATGCATACTGATAGATGCACGCACACACATACGCATACTGTACATGCATGTACTCACATTCAATCAGATTCCATCACACACACATTGATATACATGCATACTCTCGCATTCAGTGATTGACATTTGCAAAAGCGGCCGCAAGACAGAATAGGTCAAAGGGCTAATATCTTAACATGTGTCAGCTGAGGAAAACATTAACACTCGTGTGCACACGTAAACACACACCATCACCCTCTCACAAACACTGAAAAGTGTGTTTCTATCGACAGAGGCTTCACAGGCAGCATCTGACATTTTGCTGGGAGTGTGAGGCTAAGCATTCAGACCTTTAGAGAATGTTATTCTCTCATTCCTCTCTCATCCTCCCTTTATTCCACAGCCCTTATCTCTGTTCGCTCCAAGAGCTTGCTTTGTTGTGGATTTCCAGCAGATGCACCTGCATTACACACACACACGCTCTCACATAAGGCATAAGAGTTTCTTGCTCGATCCTAAAAAAGAGATCTGAAGAGGTCCAGGCCAGAGAGGACACAGAGGCATCCACTGTGTCTTCTGCACACATGAATTGATAGCCGAATGGAATCAAGCACAGGATGATATGCAACGATATGCAATGGCCAGGTGTGTTGCTATGGTGAAGTAAATGATTGGCCAGGCTCTAGATTACAGTGTTCACTTCCCAAAACAGCCTGCCTGCACACACACAGCAGCAGCACAACACACACACACACACACAACCTCACACATGGCTCAGCTGAAATAAGCTGGCTGATTGCAGTAGTTTTACGGGTAAAGCCATTTGAATGGAAATGCGAAATGGAAGTGCATTACCAAAACTCATAGACACCAGGACCAGCTGTGAATGAGAGAAATTACTTGCTATGAGAATATACCATGTGCATCACTGTTGGAGGTAGGAAGAAATGCTTGTGAGTGTGTGTGTGTGTGTGCGTGTGTGTGTGAGAGAGAGAGAGATCCCTGTGAGTCAAGCTGTTATTCAGGTCCTTCACCTTTAGCCTGTTTGAAATGCTGCAGTTTGCCAACCATTATTACCTTTAGACCTTTTTTTTATTGAGCATAAACACACACTTTCCTCAGTGACAGACCAAAGGCAGTATGGATTGGCACAGTTGCATCTTCAACCATCATCACAAACACCAGAGCCCCTCTAGGCTCTATACAAATGACTGTATCAGCCCAATGGTGCACAGAAAACTTCCTCCAGCTGAATATTGACAAAACAAAAGATTATAGACAATAAACTCTTTTTTTTGATCAACTCACCACTGCTGTCCATAAACAATCCCATGTCATACGCAAACTAAGATCATCCTCTGTTGCCCCCCACCTCCCGCTCTTGCTGTACAAAACCATAATTTAACCCTGTGCCGTTCCCTCTGCTTCTTTACCATGTTAACCATCACCAACAGAAACAAACTCACCAGCATCACACACAATGCCTCCAAAATCATCCGCCTCCTTATCCCCAATCTTTCAAACATGATAGACAGAGCCATGACACTCTTTGCACTCATAATAGCAAATGACGCTGATCACCCCCTCAGTCCACTCTTCACAGTGCTGCTTTCTGGTCGTCGAAACAGGACTTTAAAATGGAGAGGAGCTTGCTTCAGCAGGGGCTTTGTCCCTTCTGCCATAGCAGCCCTGAGCAAACTGCCTTGTTGACACTGAGTGAGTGCATGTACGTTTATATACTGTATGTATGGGTTGGGATACAGGCATGGACATGATATGTATGCAGGCATATGTGACAAGAGGGAATATTTTATGGATTGTGTATATCTGTGTGTTACTGTGTGGAATATGTGCACGCTGTGAAAACAAATCTCCAAAATCTTTACAAAGAGATTCATCAAGCAAAACTGCCAAACATTCACCAGCTCTGTCTTTTCAATAGTGAGGATTTGCTGTTTTATATCATTGTGAACTGAATATGTTTGTATGTCGGAGTGTTAGTTGGGCAATACAATAATGAAGATGTCACCTTGGCCTCCAGAAAATTGTTTTTTTGGTTGTTTTTTTTGACATTTTTTACTTTAATTGTTGTGGTGGGTTAGATCCTGATTCACACTATGTCGTAATATTTATTTCCCCTGTTTGCCACTGCACAAAAGATGCAAGTCATAAACCAGGGAGACTTACCTTAAAAGGGACCACATACATTTCTCCATGATTATCTTTCATTGGAGAATGATGACAGTGACACGTTGCCTGCCTTTGACAAAAAGCTATTTTCAAAAGATGATAGTTCCCATAAGAGAGACAGAGAGAGAGAGAGAGAGAGACAGAGAGACAGAGAGAGAGAGAGAGAGGCACACAGATACCCGTACCCCCCTACAGGCACACACAGCAGACGGTAGCAGCAAGAGGGTGATGATAGAGTTTGTGTGTGTGTGTGTGTGTGTGTGTGTTGTTGTTGAGTGTATGAGAGAGAGTGCATGTGTAAAACAGCATGAACTGATGATGGAGTTTGTTGTGGTAGTGTCCAAAGAACCTGAGGCAGTCATTACCTCTACTGCTGAACCATTTAGGAAAATAGCCTCTTTTCACGAGATGGCCAAATGTCTGTCCGCTATCTGTGTGTGTATGTGTGTATCCTGAGGGGTTGCAGTGTTGCTACAGCGCTAAGGGGTACTTATAAAGCCAGTTGTAAAACTACTTTCTGCATGGATGTTTCTCTGCCTATTATTTTTTGACCCACTAATCAATTCACTTTTGTATTAAAACTATTATCTTTTCTCCTCTCCTCTCCTCCTCCAGAGACTCGTAGAGGCGGCAGAGGAAGCCCACCTACAGCACGAGGAGGATCCAAACCTACAGGTATGTGTATGTGTGTCCTCTGGGTCTACAATGTCCTCTGACCACACAGACATTATTACAATCAACATGTTCATTCCCTGTTCCTGTAAGCTCGTTAATTAAATCATGCTGAAAATGATTTATCCTGCAGAGGCCAGTGCTTCTAGGACCTCAGTGTGAGAAATGACAAGGGCCTGCGTAAACACAACAGAGGGGAGAGGGGGAGAAAAGGCATTAGGAATCTTGTTCTGTAGTCTGCTTCGCTTGACTAGGCGTAACAGTCTTTTCTCTTTTAAAAGTCTGTGTTAGTCCACATCTCTCTTTAATCATTTTCTCAGCATATGTCTCGGTCTGCCGCTGTCACACCGTCAGGTATTCACAGTTCCACAGGAGTAGACGTGCTAACAAACATGCATACATGAAACGATTATATAAACAAGTGGGGTTTTTTTTTATTTTATAAACCTAAATGGTTTTTTTTTAATTGATGAGTGTTGGGCACTACTAACCCCAAACAAAAAAAAAACCCACTCTTACCTTTCAACATCTGTTGTTGATCATTTAGTGTAGAGTCATGGGATCAAAGAACAAAATCATAGACAATAAGACATCATATTGAGCCAGTTCTAGCAATCTACATGCATGCAGGGGGTAGAAAACAAATCTGAATGACTGAGAGCTCATGAGGAGATCATGAGGAGTTGTTCTTGCCATAAACTGCACGAATGGCAAAAGTAATGCGTGAAAAATGTTCAATATCCCAAGAAGAAAGCCTCACTGTCACCTCTCACCTCAGAGTGCAGAATTAGCTATTAGCATCTAGCGTTCTGGTACTGGAAGGTGATGGAATGTTTTGTACAGATCTTGAAGAAATGTCCACTTTAACACAGCTCACACTGTTTATGGCTGTTAAATGAATTGTTAGGCTCTGTGATCAATGCTTTGGTGATCAGTTTTTTAGTGTGTGTCAAAAAGGTTTTGGAAATGCGAGGATTGTCACAGTGCCACAAACAAATTTCCAAACAGTCATTTTACTGATTTCCAGCAAGTTGCTTTATTTCTAAATATGCAAAATATCTATATATACATATTCATGACATTGTGGCAATGGGTTTTATACCCTCCTGCTACAAAACGCATCCTCATTTGTTTGTATAAATGGGAAGCCCATCTGTAGTAAATGTTAGATTTTGGTGTTTGCTGGTGTTTGCCCAGATCTTTCTTCTATTTTGGTAGCAAAAGACAGAAGTTGAAGAGGCAGAGGTTCCAGTTTTTTCCATTGACAGGAGCCAATGTTACATATTTTAGTGCAGTCATATTGTGTTTTGTTGCTTTTAGCAGACATTGACGAGCTGCCTACATTGAATGTCAGCCATTGTGATGAAGTAACTCTACCTGTAAATATTAAGAACACGCTGTAGATGGTAGTAATGTAAGCCCCTCACTGTAACCCAAAGTATGCATGTGATAATATGTTATAAAATATGAATTTAGCTCACTCAAATTTGTCATGTCTCTCAGGTTAATATTCAGGAGGAAACCCTGGGGTGTTGTAGTCCAAATCCTCCTTCTCAGTAGAACAAATCTACCACTCAGTTAAGGCATCACGATCGCACCTACAGATATACAATAGTAATAATTAAAGATTAAATTGTGTGTAGGACGCATCTTTTATATTTTGCCAGAGGTGAAGCAATTTATCATCATGTTTTTATACCAGAATTTTATTCTGTGACAAACACATTTTGAGTCTGAAACATAAATCGTGAATTATTTATGGTATTATATCACTTTCATATTCCTACTCAAAAACTCAACACATTTTAAAGTAGTCCCTGGGAGTTCCACCTTCAGTTCTGCAGACTTGGGCAAATGCATTCAGCTAATCATATCTGCATACACACCCCCAAACCCAGCCTCTGCTCTCATGGTTCTGCCTCAAATCCATTTGAGCAGCTTTAATTTTTAGAGTGCAGCTTTTGTATTGTGTGTGTGTGTGTGTGTGTGTGTGCGTGAGAGATAGAGAGAGACAGAGTGCACTTGGGATGTTTTCGCCTGAGTTTGCTGTGCATCATGCACATCTCAGAACAGAGTTTATTAAAGTAGGAGGAGCGACAGCACAAACTTGAGTTTTAAAGTGGAAATATGATGCTAAGCCGACTTGGGATATATGCTGCTAAACTACTTATAAAGTCTGTGGCGTGTGTGTTATGTGCGCCTGTGTCTCTGCCTGTGGCGGTGAGTATGTGTTTACTCTGTCAGCTCTTTAAGGCATTACAGCGAATGCCCTGTGGTTTTCTGCTGTCACGGGACATTAAGGAGGATCAATTACTAAATTTAACCACTGACTGCTGTCCAGCTCTGATTCTTCCTCTCATAGTTCCCCTTTGCTTTCTTCTTTTTGGGTCACCTGCTTGATTCCTCACACGCTCTGCAATTTCCCCCCTCCGTGCTTTAAAGGAAAATTCCACCCTGTAAACTTCAACAGTGCTTCAAAGAGGAGCAAGGCTTGGCATATGTGGGCCCATTTGGTTTGGATGATTTTTATTATTTAACAAAGACAACTAGAACTGTTGATCAACAGCGACTATTTTGATAATCAATCAATAATTTGAGCCATTTTTAAGCAAAATCTCAAAATATTTTCAGGCGCTAATGTGGGAATATGCTGCTTTTGGTTCAGTTTTTTATACTTGTTAATTGAATATTTTTATTTTTTTGGACTTTTGGTTCACAGTTGAAGACAGCACCCTGAACCTGGGAGTATTTTATGTGTTTTTTTTTGTTTTTCTTTATGTTTTTTAAGACCAAACCAAAAATTGGCAGACTGATTGATGATGAAAATAATCATTAGTTACAGGCCTATACAGTAGACAAGGAAACATCACACTGAGATATTTTGTTGATATTTAGTGCAGCTATACTGGTGTTTGGTCTAAGAAAGAATTAAACTGCTGTACTTACCATACAGTTTAAGCTCCTAAGAAACAGTAATTTTGCACCGAAATGTAAGAGATCCAAATTTAGACCATAATGCAACGCAGTCACACAGTGTGATGTTTTGAGAAAGGTTTTTTTTTTTAATTGGGAAAACGTCCATCTCTCTTTCTACTCTCTGAAAATTGTGTTCACTCCACCTGCACAATCACCCACAGCTGATTGCAACAAGTGAGTTTGAACACCATTCTGGAAAATGTATATCATCAGCTGAAGCAACAGGTACGCCAGCAGATCAGCCAATAAAGAAAATTGCCACATGTCATAGCAAAATTGCATTTGTGTGTGTGTGTGTGTGTGTGTGAGTGTGGGAGGAGTGTAGACTACCACCCAGTTTAAAGAAACATTCTGACCAATGAATAATAAATTGTGAGATTTTGCCTGTTGCATAAATATATAGTGTATATATGATTCCCTGTACGGGTTTGAGTGTACTGTATGTTTTGATGTATTTTACTTTATCTGTACTTGTGTGTGTGTGAGTGTGTGTTGTTGTTGATGCACAAGGAAAAGTTTGCATGTAAATAAAACTGCCTTCATTGATATGTACTTGTGTTTTTCAAGTATTCATCTATAAAGGCAATTTTGCATGTTCTTGTGGACATGTGTTTTGGCATCTGCATGTGTGTGTCACTTGTGGACGATGGTCTGCGTGTGTTTGTGTTTTCATATGCTGCTTGAGGGGCAGTGACACTGTGTGGGCTCACAGCAGTGCTTTATGCCAGTAATTACTTGGCGGCGTTGAGATGAGACCAGCAAAGCGAGTGCCCCTTTGTTTCAGCTTTAATGACACAGCTATAGTACAGAGCTGAAAATGGCTGATAGACAGCCTATAGTGTAATGTCGTGTTTCACAATGTCTAGGACAGAGTGAGATATCATTATCAACCCAAAATACCTCTATACAAGAAGATATAGCATACCAGCATACTGGTATTATGTATGGAATATGCCAAAACATGTGGGAATGGGATTGTTTTTTATTTTTCCTACTTTACAGTCATCCTCTCCATCTTCTTCATCATTCTCTCCCTCCTCATTTTGTTCCACCTGTGCTGCTGCTGCTATTGCCACCCTGCTGATCCCCTGAGGTGAGTTTGGCCTGCTTAGGGTCTGCCTGACTTATGCAGACTTAAGCGATTAACAAGCAACATCAATGGAAAATAAAGGAGTGACCAAAATACCCCAGAAAATGTATTGAAAGATCATGATAGTCACAGATGAAGCGGAAAAGTAAGTCCCTGTCCAAATGTGGGAGGTTCTGCATCATGTTCCGACATCCGTCACAAATTAATCCCTGCTTTAGTTGCTTGGTCAACATTGTAATAATAACAGATTGTCTTCGCCTGGCTATGTGTGTGTGTGTGTGTGTGTGTGTGTGTGTGTGTGTGTGTGTGTGTGTTGGCGTGTGTGTTGGTATTTATCCTTAGTTAAGCAGGTTTTTCAGTACCTCTTGGCAAATGATGAGCCATTAATTTTTCTTTGCTAATTGTGTTTCGAATTGCCTGAGCATAAAATTAAATGGTTGAACATTCTTTAGTTGCAATCACAAACTGCTGTATCTTTTTTTTTATGTGTTGCTGTTTACGTGCATGATTATTAATATGCATGTACGTTTTTGAGGGCGCTGCATGTGCTACCTGTGTATGTGTGCGTGTCTGTACCGCTCTGATGGTGGCATTTCTAATAGTGCTTTTTTTTTTCTGCAGAACATGGTGAATAGATGGTAATTATCAACAGCTGTGCTAAAAATACCACAGACGCTGTAGGGTGAAACCTCCTCCATCACTATTCGGGGTTTATTATAAAATGTTTGTGTGTGTTTTTTTTGCTATTGGATACATATTTGGCTGGCAGCGGTTTGATAGGAATTTCCTTATCTATCCTTTCCAGAGCTCTTCTGCTTCCATGTGAAATTGGCACGGTAATCTGCTGCGATTTTCCTCCCTTGCTCTTTTTCCCGCAATGCTCATGTACTGTAAATAGGAAAGCAGAGAGCAGTCTCCCATGCCCTCTGCAGCCAGTGAAATCCTTCCTTGGAGGTTGGAGACAAACAGCCAATTGCCAAGCCTGATGTTGACTGAAAATGTAGCCCTAGTCTGGAGGGAGCAGTGGGAGAGAAATGCTTGATCTTTCTTTTTTTCTCCCTCTCTTTTGTTCTCAAGCCCCCCCCCCCCCCCCTCCCGCAGAGAGGTGGCCACATGCTTGTTGTTTTGCCAATTTGTTTTTATTACTGGCAAAAACTTATTTGATCTGAGTGTGTGTATGTGCCTGTATATCCAGAGTATCCTCTGCTTCACTGTCCTGTCACATTCATGGCCGGTGATGTGAAGATGTTTTTTTTTTTAAGCCATTTATTCAAGAGTTGGCCTCGACTGCCCAACATATAATGCACAAATACACAACACACACATACACTGCACTTCTTCCTTACCCAGACACATATTATGTCTCACCTGCTTGCAAGCTCCAGACTCAAAGCATTTCAAGGTACCTTCATCTGCTATCTCAGAGAGACGGGTTCAAAAAAGGTTTCCCTACAGAGAGATAGGGTGCTACCTCAGATCATTGACAATAATATTATTATATTGCATCTAGGGATGGCTCGATACCACTTTTTCATGTCTGATATCGATAACGCAACCTTGAGTGTCTGCCGATACCGTCTTCTTCCCTCTCTTAAACAACTAACTAATCTAAAAACTAACAACTCTACTCCCCTAAAGGAAGAAATACATAGGCCACAACATGACTCAGTTATGGACAACAGGGTGCACATGGCATCTCAAGGCACTCACAACTGAAACTCGAGGCTATTTCACCTATCAAGTTAGCTGCACTGACAAAAATATATATCTCAGGGTTGAAACAGTGCTCTAAAGTCTCTTTCACATGTAACCTCTAGGGTTGAACTGCATGTAAAAGTGCAAGTGTTTAATCACGTTCAAATTTCCAACACTGCTGCCACCCTTTGAAACACTTGCATTGCATTAATTGCATTCTGCTATTTTGCTTTTTTCTTCTTTGAGCTTAAAATGATGACATGATGGCAGCGCTGCTGACAGGTCTCACTCACATTCTAGCTACTGTTCACATGACACATGCTGCTCACCTGTGTTACTCGTGACACATCTCTCTTTACGACATGTCATTCAAAGTTTAGTTAAGCATTTACATGATAGTTTAGGTTGATGGATCGTATCAGATTTTTTTTTTTTTCTCTCTGATTTTGGCCAGTATCAGACCGATACTGAGTATCAGATCAACACATCACAACGGCATCAATGCCTATGTCATATTTATCAAGCAAGACTCAGAACAAAATAAAATCTTTGGAGGGTGAAAGAACAAGGTTTTCTTACAAATAACCTTATGTGGTAGCTCATTTTTAGATTAATTTACATGCAGTAAACCCAAACTACCAACGCTACACTTCTCAGAAAACTACAGTTGTGTGGGCAGAGAACAAGAGTTGAAGAGTTACGGTGCAAGCTGGTGCATTACACATCTAACAATCAGAACTGTTTCCCCTGTATTTTAAGCTCTTTGAAGAAAACTGAAAGGTCAGGTAAGAGCAGGTAAGTTCTCTCTTACCTGACATGACTCACCTGAGTCTCTCTTCAGTCTCTCAATTCAGTTTAGAAAGAGTCTGCAGAAATAAGTACCCACTTTGCTTTGAGGTATTAAAGAAGCTTTATGGCCTCACGTGGCCGCTTTAGATTTTTGTCATGTTTTTCTCAGTGTGAAGTATAGGTATAAGGTGCATAAAGAAGGATTTTAAGCACATCATACGAACCCCTACTTGGCCTTTCATCCAAGTTATTTACCCAATCTGCTGTCTTGTTTGCTCACTGATTACCTGTATCCATGCCCCTTGGTTGTTTTCCAGTCACATTTCCACACTCTGGGAGTGGCGTCTCCCCCCTTTCCCAACCGTTAAGAAAGAGAGGAGGGAGGTGGGTGAATAAAAGAGGAGAGTCGAAGTTGAGATGAGAGTTAAAAATGAGCACCAGAGGGTGGAGCGTCACGGTCAACCCCCCCACTTGACCGTGACGGTCTCCTCTCTGTCTCGCTCGCTCTCTTTTCCCCTTGAGGCTGTTGACTCACTGTTGTGCTCTTTGCAGCAAAAGCATTTATCGAAATCAACACATTTATTTGTGAGCTGCATATGGTGCTCTTCTATAAGGCAAATGGAACTCTTGCCTGTACGCTTTTAATGCAGTGTGAGCAAGTGTGTCTTTTACACACATTTTTGTCACTGACAACAACAATTTAGGCTAAGGGTATAATTTAAACACACAAATGTGTAAAAGAAGTATAAAATGAATAATGTTGCTCAGCTACATTGTGCACCAACTTAAAAGTGCCGGCAAAACGATTCAAGTCAGTGATTGTAGTGAAATACAGCATCTAAAGTCAACATTAAGTGTGTCCCTCACTGTAATACCTTCCAACAGGAGTCTCATTCAGCAGGAATATATACAAAGATAAATTAACATAAAATATATTGTTTAAAAACTTCAACTTCACATAAGATAAATTGTTAGAATATTTAAGAAAACATTCAAATTCAGTAGTAAGGAGAGAAAAATATATTTAAAAAATATATAAAAGTGATTAAAAAGCCTAATGAGATTAGACTGTTACTGTTCATTTAGAGAACTGCTTTATCTAAATAGGTCAAAGAAACCAGGTTGAATTGCTCAACCCATCACAGTGATTTGTGCTTTTTATTTCTGCAGTAAGAGTGAGCAAACATACAGCTGATGCACGAAGCACCACAGCAGAGAGGGAGAAGGGTACTGTTGGGTCTTTCTTGATTAATTGAATACATTTTCTTTCTGTAAAATGTCAGAAAATAGTGACATTTGTAGGTTACAGTTTTTCAGAGCCTCAGGTGAGGTGAACAGTCCAAAACCCTAAGATATTTGTTTTATTGTTATATATGACAAAGAAAGGCAGCACATTTTCACATTTTGACCTGGAAATAGCAAATATTTGGTATTTTAGGAAGTGAATTTAGGAAATTATTATTATGATATATCATGAAAGTAGTGGTCATGTAATCAGTGATTCGACTAATTGTTTCTGCTCTAAAAACAGTGGATGTTTAGGCAATTGAACTCACATATACCTGACCAGATGAAATACTGAACCACTTTTTTGTGGTATGAGCACTTGTTAGCTTCATCTTTGAATTCTGCTTTTTTAATACTTCCTTGTAATTACTGTGTAAATTAATATGCATTATATCCTTTATTTTATTCTCATGGAGTACTTTGTTTAGACGTAAAAATAAATGAATTTCAAAATTATTCACCCACAGGAATGCAGGGAAAAAAACAAGGCAGAAACCAAAGAGAACAGGGAAAGCGTGATATGATAATGATATAATTATAATTCATGATAAGTGTCTCCCCTCAGTGTATTGTGCTAACATATGTCAAATTTTAAATCTATCTGTTCTTTGGACTTGTGTTTTTAAACAGGGAACTGAAATGTGCTGTTTACCTCCAGTAACCCCTCCTCATCCTCTCCCTCTGTGTCTGTACCACACTGAGTGAGTGGGTGCTGATAGAACATGTGCGATCTCTCAGCGTAATGCACTGCAGCGTTAAAGATCAGGTTGTTAACACCATGATCAGGGACTGCATTAGTGGCACCGGGTGCTCCTTCACTGTAATGCTCGGATGGCATAATTGACTTACTCAACACATACACCCACACATACTGTACACACACATACTGCCTCAACTGATGCTCGGGAGCATACACAGATGCATACACATACATACACTCCATGGTTTGCCCCTGCCTCCGTTCACACACCCACTCTCACTCCCACACTATTGAAACTCAAACGCTGACAGGTGCAATTTTAATCAAAATTAAAGCCCACATGCTGTGAATTTAAACAAGTCTATTAGCAGACTCATTAACAGTTGTTTGTTTTACTTTTTTTTACTTGACTTTATATTCTCTATACTTTTAACAGCTAATGCCTCTGGTGGCGTCTTTGCCTTTTCTCTCACTGTCTTTCAAGACACTTACTTTGGGTATAGAGCCAGAACATCTGCGCAACTTAAATTACTTCTCTGAATCGAGTCATTAGTAACTGTTTTCTCTCTTGGATCTCGAGATAGTCACGGCCATTATAAAACTTGGTTCTGTCTATATGTTTCTGCCCAATATCTGTTCAGTGTATGTGTGTTTTTTACACATTTCACAAATTAATTTGCTATTCTACTGTCATTTGAACAAAAAAAGAGCTGCAGTTGTTGGAAAACTGCTTTTATTTGCGAATTGAGATTTATCGCCTTTTCTTATTCCACCTATCGTACGGACAGAGAGGAAAGATGGAGAACAGCCAGATAGATTGGGAGAGACAAACACATAGAAAGGGGGACTAGACAGAGACAGTCTGGCAAATGCAACAATGGTCTCACAGATAGAGCTGATAGTAGCCAAACCTCGCCAATGAGAGCTGTATGCACAAGAGAGCACATTTGAGTTGAATACCGGGGAGAGACGGAGGGTGGTGAGCAGCTTGATGAGGATTGCATACAGCCAGTGAACAATAGGGTAGAAGGAAACGGGCTGAGCCCGAAAAGGAAAGGGATGAATCAGGTTGGGAGGGAGGGACAGAGGAAGTGAGAGTGAGAATGATAGAACAGGTAGGTAACGAGACAATGGCAGAAAGAGAACAGAGTGAAGACGCATTTGGGCCTCGTCTGCTGCATCTGGCTCTGTGCACCATGTCTGAGCGTGTGAATGTTGTAGTTTCCTAATTTCAGCTTCAGCCACTCAAGATGTTAGGTTGAGGTCAAATGTTGTTTCTTTGGAAAGCAGTTGCCTTTTGCTTTACAAGTCCCTCTGCACTGAAAGTTCTTTTTATTTGCCAACAAGCAAGTCTGACAACATCTGACTCATGAAAAAGTCTTTCTACGGCTCCCTGGAGCTCCATTTTGCTCATTAAGCCATTTACAGGGAGGTAATTTGTGCTTGTTAAAATGAAATGAAGAATGAAATATTAAAAATAATTGAGCAATCACCAAGATACAAACATAAGTACTAAAGGGCACATTTTCAGTTGAAAGCAAAATTATGATTCTGTAGAATTTGCACGATTGGCATTCATGTATTCTTTGTTTTGTATGGATTTCTTTGGACCGGAGAACAACATACTGAGGGAGACCTGGAGAGGATGTGAAGGTGATAATCAGGTGTAATTAAGGCTGACTTCAGACACTTTGGCCCTGTTTGGCAGCAAAATAAAGATACAGTTGCCAGGGAAAGAGAGGTCAGGTGCAGAGGAAGCAAGAGATGGGTGAACAGGACACGTAAGCAGTTCTCTGCATTGAGAAACTGTGCCAGAGTTTCCCATCGCCTGAAGGTCGTCCTCACCAGAGTGTACGTCATGGGACACTCTCTCATGCCAGTGGCAACAATTTTTTGATCGCAGTTCAAATGATACTGTAGACAGGATCTATGAATCCACAAGGTGCCTGTTTAATTTAGCAAGAATATTACAAAAATGGCATGAGATATTTGGCCCAATGAAACAAAACTGTGAACACAAACAGCTGCATAAATGACCCTTTGAGAGCGGTGAGAATGAACAGTGAAGTCGCAGGCCAGAAAACCAGAATAATGAGCTGCAAGATGCTATAATGCTTCGTAATGCTGCATATCTGTGGATTCATTACTATGAGCATATCCATTTCACATACAAGTAGCCATGTGATATTAAAATATTGATTATAGCCACTTTAAAGTGACCAAATATGTCACCCACACTGCTGATACAGCTGTTTGGCCTCTTTTCTTGACTCTTTTTATTGTAGTGTATCATATCCTGTCCTGTCCTTTCCATTTGTCCAGCCCTATCGTATCCTATCGTATTCTATCGTTTCCTATTCTATCCTGCCTTTTTTCCTTATGGTATTATATCCTATCATATCGTCAGATCATCCTTACCGATACTGTCCTATGCTTCTATTGTGTGTCCTTTCTTCTTCTCCCTCTTTTTCCTCTCAATGACTCCCTCTCCTCTTCTTCACTTTTATATGGTGTAATTTAAGATAAACTAGTTTAACTATTGCGATGGTAGATGCTTTTTTTTTACTGACGTTTTGCTTTTATGTTGATGTTTTTTGTTTTGTAAATTCCTTTTAGCTGCTGTTTTGTTTGTTACTATCCTGCCTGTTTGATATTTCATGCAAAATACTATTATTATGAAGCACTTCTGTTTTGAAAAGTGCTATAGAAATAAATCATTACTTACTTACCTACTAGGTGTTTAACTGTCAGTGCTGACCTGTCAGGTTTAAAGTAGACATTTTGAAGAGATTTTTAAATTCTCCTCTCACTTCCTTGGTTGTTCATTTTTCTATCTGTCCTTAAAAGCACAAGGTTGAATTGGTTCCCCAAAGCAATACAGCAAAACTCAAACAAAAAAAGTCCTTGTCAAGGTCGACTAATTTGGATTCTGTTCACCTTGTTGCATTGAAAAAAATAGGTGCCATACTGGTCGTAGAAAATGGCTGGTATCCCAAACATCGTAAAGGTCAATGTAGATCAGATTTTCACAATTGGTGGGTCAAGACCCAAAAGTGAGTTGCATACTAATGTCTTATACTGACATAGCTAAATGCTGACTGAAGAAACTCGTGTCCTACACTGACTGGCACTGTATGAGAGGTTGCCATGTGTCTTTTGAATCTCACAATGGCTCTGTGCCCTTTGGCCTTCCCAGGCCGCTCATTTTTTTGTCACACAAAAAAAAAAAAAACTAAGAGAGTTGTTCTTTTGAAAACATATTTGTGTCCACACAGCGGTAGAGAAAGAGAAGAGGGTAAATATAGGCAGAAATATGCAACACTCTGCTCCCTCACCTTGAAATGGCAGTGTTCCCCTTGATAAGAGGCTAATAAGCCTAATCAGGCCTGATTAATTACACCGATAGGCACTGCGTTTGCCAGCCTAATTGATGGCTTTATCTGTGTTTTGCACCAGGCTGAGGGGATGGTGGTGTTCCTCAGGAGGAGCAGGAAAGATTTAGCCCAAATGAAGGTTACTGGTGCTGGAAGAGAGAAGGTTGGGTGGTGGGGTGAGTGTTTCTCGGGGCATACAGAGGAAAGAGTTTGCTGAAGTGAGTGGTAGAACAAGAAAACATGTCTGAGATCTGTGTCAGGATTTAGTTATGCATAGATAAGGTATGGTGACTGTTAAATGCGTATTCTATTTTCTCTGCACCGATTCACCTTTTACTTGGACCTGCAGTCTTGTCAATCTCAGAGAGTGTCTGTGCCCCTCTGAATGATAACACATGTACTGAGGCTTTGTATTGGACTCTTGAGAATGGCAATTCATTCTCCACAGAGGCCCTTTTCAAAACCTATTCTCTTGGTCATTACAAGAGAAATCAATGTGGCCTTAAACCATGTGATCACCACTGTTCACCTGCACAAGAGATTGAACCGCTGCCATTGCAATAGACAGTAAGAACAGTAAAAAATATTTTTATTTAAGAAGGATATAAAGGTTGCTCTCCATCAGCCAATGCTGACAGCATTTGTTATTCTAACCACCTACATGACTGAAATTGTGTTGAAGATAACAATTATGTATTCATTATCAGTTTAAAGCTGATTTCAGTGTGGTGAATTGAGAACTGGATTTCCGATTTCAGATCTCATCAAAGTAAAATTAGTTTTAAATTAGAAAAGAGAACTTCCAAATAAGTTGGAAGTATATAGACTTCACTTTTGACTTGGGTACACACACAGTTTTATAGGCCAGGTTAGTAAAAAATGACTGCACTGCTCTGCACCTGCTCTTCTGCAATGATTCACTGTGACCACAGCATGAGCCTGTCTTTTCAAGACTAAATTGCAAAAGACGAAGACAACGATAGATGACACCTTAAAAAGTCAAGTTCACTGGGTTCAGCTTGAATCTACATAATGTAATGGCTAGTTTTACTCCTGTGTATGTGTAGTTTGTTTACATGCAAACATGAGAAAAATTAATGTCTTTGTATTTTTATTCTAAAATGTCAAATTTTCTTTTCACTCGTTTGAGTATCTTTATCTTTTTGTTGTCATTGGTTCTGCATTGGCTATAGCCTTTGCAGGCTGTGCCCCTCTCAGACTTCAGAGCCTTTGGGATGCAGGGAGCCATGTGATCTATATTTATCTAGCTCTATGATTTATTAATAGTCTCCCCAGTATGCGCAGTACTAAAAATACAGTGCAGGCAGAGCACCACATACAGCATCTAGCTAGGAGTGTGCGAGAGATTTGTAAACTCAGCAGCTTTCCACTGTAACAACATGCACGTCTGGGATGATCCAGGGATTCAGGTTACCTCAGTACGCAAGCTACTCTCTGACTCAGCACTTAAGTGACCCAGTCACTCTATACAGCAATAGCACGATTCAGCAAGTCGAACATATCGAAACTGAGATACATTCAGTAAACTCCAATATTTAGATATGTTTGATTGGGTGTGAAATCTCATCACTGTCTGTCTTTCTGTCTCTTTGTCTCTTTCTTCTTATCTCCAGTATGAATACTTCAATGCAGTGTTGATCAATGAGGTGAATGAGGAGGGCAACAGTGTAGAGCTGGGAGGAGAATTCATCCTGCAACCCAATGACCACTTTAACAACCTGTCAGTCAACCTCAGTCTCAGCGTGGTCCAGGTGCCCACCAACATGTACAACAAAGGTATGTTCACGACCTCCAATTTATGATAATGGTTTAAAAGATACAAGTCTGCAGAAAAAGTAGGGTTTAACACCATCACCATAAAAATATAATGCACATCTTAGCCTCGCAGCTTTCTGAATTGTTCAATAATTTGTATAATTGAAACCAATCTAAGAATGAACAACAGTCAGTACAACAGTTACAGTGTGTGCTGGTGGATGGATGTAGGCCTGTGTCAGGAAGAGGATTTGAGTTCATTAACTGTAACTCTTTGGATCATCCCTACCACACACTGACTCAATTAGCAGTTAAATAATCAGACATTCTGCTAATTTACCATCCACTCAAGTCCAACCAATGAAGTCATGGCCTTGTACAATGCTCAGTGGACAGAGTGAATGTCATGTCGGCTTAACCCAGCTACCAGAGGCAAAGAAATTATATGGAGAAAGGGAGCGAGAGAGACAGATAGAGCGATGAAAAGATGGAGAGTAAATGAGAAAGAAAGTAGGTTAAGTCAGACTGATGGAAGGTCTGAGCAACAGATTAATTACAGCTAGGTGGGAAAAAAGAGAAAAAGCCAGGGAGAGTGACAGGAGGAGAGAGAATGAAATGGAAAGCAATTGAATGAAAGAGCTAGGAGAGTGAGGCTGGCAGGCCGGTGCAGGGAGAGGAAGAGTAATTCTGATTTGATTCACAGGCAAATGAGTAAAATCACACACACACACACACACACACACACACACACACACACACACACACACACACACATAGAGCTTTAAGAGTTTTAGATCTGCAGGCTTTGTTCACTCACAGTGATAACGTGGATGTATTGGCTGGGACTGCAGGGAGCTCGCTGGTGGGCAAAGTATCATGGTTCTGCAAAAGGAGACTGAGAGGCTTGGCTTGGGGGGAGGAAACAGTTTGTGAACGATCCTTTAAAACCTTTGGAAACATTTTTGAAATGTTCTCCCTTGGAATGAATTTAAATTAATGTTTCTTTCCTGTTTGCTCAAGCACTGACATTTTTACACAATATATATATAAACATACTGTATGAATATACATATTTTCATTCACTTGCTTTCAGCCATGAAGTTAGCAGGTGTTCAGAGAGAAAATAGCACTGCGATTAATAAAAAGCAAGAGGCTACGCGTGGGTGTGTTACTACAGGTGCAGGTGAGAAGATGAAATATGATCCAGTTTCTGCTATACATCTATGGCCTTGAAGGCCTATCGGATGCCAAAACGCAGCACGTTGACTTATAATAATACAAGACAAGATTTTACTCTGTAAAGTTATCACGGTAGCAGTCAGTAGAACCACGCTGTTAATGCTACAAAGTTATCTGTGCTGAATGTATCTGATTGGCCGATGTAGTTGCATTGTGTAGCAGCCAAAGTTTAGCAACTTTCAACGTTTTTTGTTATTTTTGCTGGAGGTCTCTGGGGCCCTCACCAACACGGTGGTCTCGCTGAAATGAAGGAAGAGGCAGTTTTTTTTTGTTTTTTGTTTTTTTTTACGTCTTTTTACGCAGCTTTGTCTAAATTCAGCTGTACTTCTTAAACCTTCCCCACACTTTGTAGCAAGTCCTCTGAACCTGTTTTTAAAAAAAAGATATTTATGAGTATTTTTTGCCTTTATTAGCTAGTGACAGCTGAAGAGAGACAGGAAGGGGGGGGGGGGTACATGCAGCAAAGGGCCTGGGCTGGAATCACACCCAGACCACTGCGGTTAGGACTCAGCCTTTGCTTAGTATATGCTGCGCGCTCTACCAGGTGCGCTACTGGGGCGCCCCCTGAACCTGTTTTTTATGCTGCTGAAGAGCTGGATGTAGCCTGTACACCTCATAAATGGTTTGGTGGCAGCGGTGATGAATTAGAGGTTAAGTCCATGATAGCAGAGAGCTGCATGCTCCCGGAGATTAATCGCAGGAGGAACACACCACATCAAACATCCATCTTCCAAACTCACATCGCAACCAAAACACAACCAGCACCATCATACTTTATGAGGCTACATGACAGGATCATGTGCCATGGATGCAGTGAAGCCATGCACGCATTTACAGCAGGTCGATACACTCTAATGTCCCTACACTTACCTTTATACTCTCTGAGATGGAGGAGTGTGAGCACACACATACACACACCAGTTTCTACTGGTGCTTCCTCGCTCCTCTTGTTAAAACCTCTCCCCCCTAATCATCATAAGTAACCTAATGAAGTGAAGTTGATTTCAGCTCAGATCGCTCCGACTGGTGCAATGGGAAACCTACACAGCTCTGCTTTTTAATCGGAGTACACGCGCACGTGTGAATATATAGAATCACGGGAGCTCCTTTGATCAGATTGAGTTAAGGAGTGTATTAGCTGAGATGAATTTAAATGACAGCTTAGGGGTAAAGTAGAGCCCATACTCTCTCCCTCATCATGACGAGCTCAGATTGTAATAGACACTCAAACTGCACCAGAAGTGACTGTATTGTTGTGTAAATGGAGCCTGGATCAAATCCAGCCTCCTCTCCACTCCACTCCATAGAGGTGGATGGGTGTTTACTATCAAGAGAGGGCTTTAGTGTGGTAGCTTCCAGAAGACTAATTCAATCATGGCTTATTGGCATGGCCGTTGACAGCAGAACAATGTTGCCAGCATAGGAGATGATGGGAAATCTGTTATCTGCTTTTCTTTCTCTCTGTCCATTAGGTACTTGTCTGTCTGACTCTCTCCCAGTAATTTTCTGCCTGCCTTTCTGTCTGTCTTCCTGCCTTTCTTATTTTATCTCCCTCTAAAGGCTTTTGTGTACGTGTCTTACTGTATGATTCTCTGTCTGTCTGTCTGTTCATCCTCTTCTGCTTCCATCCTCCCCGCCCCGCTTCTGAACCAATCAAAATTGTGGTAGTGAGCAGTTGTAATAAGCTTGGCTGTCTGGTCGCTAACCAGTTACATTCATGACTCTCTCCGCCTGTTAATTGAAAAGACGCTTCAGTGATTGGATATGCCCCACCATATATCACAATCTGTTTGGATAGAATTATAAGCAAAAGCTGTAGCACATATCATGTAGATGCACATGGGCATACCTGCAGAGACACATACTGTCTGTTAAACATGCACACACATTTATACTGCCCTACAAAGGCAGAGAGCAGTAACTACAGAAACAGTGAAGTTGAAAAATACTGGTTGGCTGGCAAACTGTTTAACATGTACAAAGGTTACAATGCTTCATTTTATACCTTTTTAAGCTGATTATTTTACCCCCAGAATAATTACCATAGAATTGACATACAGTACTTTGGATAATCTTTATTAAATGCAACGATAAAATACATTTTCTAGCAGCACTACCACCAATTCTTTCAGCTGTTTATTTTTACTAGTTTGTTTAAGAAAATAAACTAAAGTTTTACTTGATAAAGTAGCTTGTGTAGTAGTGTGGTGTAGTATGTCTGTTTTGCTAGGTGTCTGTTCATCTACTATTAATATTTTACTGAAATCAATATAATAAATTAATTTACGATGTAATGCATTTAAAGGTAGCTTAACGTTAACCACACCAAGTTGTGTGAATACCACTGGTCAAAGCTGAGATGGCAGCTATTAAGATATGCTAAGCTAGTTAGCTTTAGCAGGAGTTACCTGTGTTTTTGTTCCCCTCGTCATGATTGGATTTAGCTGCTGCCTCGTTAACTAAGAAATTTAGTTTTAGTTAAGTATAGCCGCCTCATAGCTTTCACTTGATGTAGCTCATTTGCTTTAGCTGTCTAGTTGGCAAGCTGTCTGTGGCAGAGAGTGCTTTAAGTGCAATGATGGGCTCAAAAGATATTACTAAGCCACAGTACAGTTGCTGCAGCCAAATTTCTATGACATGACATTTTTATATAGTAATTCAGGTCAGATGCCAGCCAAATATGTAGTTACTATGTTTTCCCTTTGTAGCGCAGAATAGTCTAGTGTCTCTCCTATTCCTATTCTCTTTTATCTCACTAATTATTTTTCTCTACTCACATCTTTTCTCTCTGTTTTTCTGCTAACACTCCCCCTGTACCTCTGTGTAATGAAGAGGTCCTGATAGTGATCTGTGGAGGTGCAGTGTATGATACGATATGAGTGGTTGAGCAGTCACTAGAGAATGCCTGTTCCAACCTTCTGGACTGTAAAACAATGCTTCTCCTTGTCTCTCCTTCTTTTTTCCCTTTAATCCTTAGACTCTGCAATCGTCAACGGGGTGTACTGGTCTGAGGCCTTGAATAAAGTGTTTGTGGACAACTTTGAGAGAGACCCATCGCTCATATGGCAGTACTTTGGCAGTGCCAAAGGCTTTTTCAGGCAGTACCCAGGTGAGCGTGTGTTTGTTTGTGAGGGTGGATGTGGTGTGTTAGGTAGTAGCTGTGTGTGTGTGTGTAAGTGTGTTTGTAATTAAGTTGCTGTCTCCCTAAAGCAGAACAAGGGATGTGTGGGAATCTTCAGTGACTGACAGATAGAGACTGGAGGCTACTGTAGCAGGGTGAGGAGGGAGAGGAGTCGGAGGGGGGAGAGTGGATAGAAGGGGGGTAAAGAGAGACAGGTGAGAGAGTTTGTAGAGATTAGAGAGAAGAAGATGGATAAAATTAGCATTTTCATGTAAAGTGGAGTGAATAAGAACAGAAGCAGCATAATTAAGAAAAGTAGCCTATTGAATGGAATTGGTGAATACATAATATGAGAAAATCAATGGAAAGGCTTCTCTTATTTTTTATCTTTTGACCTCTTGAACCTGCATAAGTGTTTGTAATTATGCTTTTTAATATCACACACTTTAGTCTACATCTGACATGCATATTCTGTGCAGCTTTGGCTATCAAAGGTTTTGTGACCTGGAGGCCTCCAAGGTCATTGCTGCATAAAGACTTGCTGCATAAAAGAAAGAGAAAACTAAATTCATTCTATTCTCTTCCTTCGCCAAAATTAGAAAGAAATGGTCCCCATGAAAACAGTGTGTTCTGTGGATTATTCAGTGAAATTTGGACATGGGAATAGTTTCTAGAAAGGGATGTTGCTGTTTAATTTTTCAGTGTAATTTTTCACTGTTCTGAGCACTACATTCACCTCGATAGTGCTGAGGTGGCAGCAGGAATCTAAAAATATGTATTTTTGTGATTCAGGTGTACTGAATCTCTAAAACTAGCATATTGTAGGGTCAGAGGTAGTTTTAAAAAGCAGATGATGGATGTTTTCGAAAAATTCTGTTGCGATAGAAAAAGCAGTGTGCTTTGGCAGAAAGCCTTTAGGGCTCAAAGAACAGATTTCCTGGCCACCTTTTTTTCTGCTTCAGCCAAGGTAACAGTTTGTGTTCCCTTCGTACAAATGATGCAACTCTAGCACTATTGCAGTTCCTCGTTTATCTTTGACTTGTGAGGTTGACTCTGTCTCTTCAAGGGATCAAGTGGAAGCCAGATGAACACGGGGTCATAGCTTTTGACTGTCGTAACCGGAAGTGGTACATCCAGGCCGCCACCTCTCCAAAGGATGTGGTCATCCTGGTGGACGTAAGTGGCAGCATGAAAGGCCTCAGGCTGACCATCGCCAGGCAGACTGTCTCCTCCATACTGGACACTCTTGGAGATGATGATTTTTTTAACATCATCGCTGTAAGTCTATGTATATGTGCACATAGCTGTGGGGGGGGGGGGTACATAAACTACTTAACCTCTGTTTTTTAGATACACACACACACATGCACACACAAACACACAGGCCCACATCCTCTCCTCCTCAGATCAGAGGAAATGCTGGAACGAATCAGCTTTCTCTCCTGTCACGCTCACAACCAATTAGCAGTCAGCTGAATGAAGATTTGAATTGCAAAAGAGACAGTTGTGATTGGATCCCGCCTCAGGCACACAAACCATTGTTATCGCATCTCAGTCTGATGAAACTCCATTAGTGTGTGCGGTGTGTGTGTGTGTGTGTGTGTGTGTGTGTGTGCACGTGACCATGCACTTGCACATGTGTGTGTCTGATGCTATTTCACATCACAACGTAGCTAGTCACTTTGCCAGCCTCCATTCTCTCTGCAGAACAAAGTCTTCATTATCATTTCATATCCTAATCATGTTATTTTGAAAATTATTCTTTTGAAAAATAAAGGAAAAGAGGATTTAGACAATCAGGCAGAAACATATTGTTTTCCCCAAACACTCTTTAAAAGGATATGTCATTTTGACTCATAAGTTTCTTCTTTGTATTTGTGTTACCTTCTATATACATGAAGGAATTTCTCCCATTAAAGACACGCAGTTGTGTAAAAGCTAGATTTTGTCGAAAGTATCTGCAGTCAGAGAGAAAGTCTATCTCATACATTGAGAGTTTGTGCATATGCACATGTGTGTGTGTCTGTCTATGTATGCACATACACACATTTTCTCGCTCACTTTGGAGGAACACACTTCCATTCTCTTTCTTGGACTTTGAAGTCTAATTCATACTGGTGCATTAAATGGTGAGGATTATCACAGAAAGGCAGGCACTGGGTTCATTGTGTACTATACAGTGTGTGCAATGTGTGCATATGAGTGTGTGTGCTTTTCATCAAGATGAGTGAAGTTTCTAAAATCTTCATATTTTGCATTTTTAAACATTAGATTAAACATTTCTATTTATACAGCACATTTAAAGGGATTAAAAATGATTACGTTAATTATTCCTTTTTTATTCTTTCAGTACAATGAGGAATTGCATTATGTGGAGCCGTGCCTAAATGGAACTCTGGTCCAAGCAGATGTCACCAACAAAGATGTAAGTCTTTCTTGCCTTGTCTCCTATTGTTTTCGCCTGTTACAGCCAATCAGAAATCATTGATGATTTTTTTTGTGACAGAGACTCTGGCTAGGTTCAGGGTTAGTAGAAGAAAGTATAACAAAGAATGCATTTGTAAGTGATTCGCAACAATAAATAATTTGTGGTTCACAGTGACGCGCTCAAGTTAAAGTTTATATATAGGATTTTTATAAGGTTGAATATATAAAATATATAGTATATAAATGACGTCACTCACATAAAGTGTGGACCATCAATAAGAGAATACACACTGAAAAGATGTCACTGACATATTGGTATAGGCTGACGTACAGTATACAGTACGAGTATTGCACCTTGCATATGGCATTTAATTGCAGTGTTACATGAATCTACATCGAAAATGTGTGTGAGTGAGGGTGTGTGTGACCTGTTAATCAGCCTGCTTGTGGACCGAAACTGTCTGTGAGCCGGGTGGTGCAAGTGGTGATGCTCCGCTAGCAATTTCCAGATGGCAAGAGAGAGAGCAGGGACTGAGCCGGGTGACGGGTGTCCTTAAAGGGGAACTCCTCTGATTTTACACATCAAAGTATGTTTACAGGTCTTGGGGAGTACTACTGCCTGAAAAAAAGATGTATAAAGCCTTTTCTGGCTCCTAAACTGTGCAAAATCTGGTAAATTGCCTTAAGTGATGTCCCTTAAGGCAACGTCCGTTGGGTATGAAGACTACAAGTTTGAAAATGAGAAAAGTCTGGGGATGTGAATTAGAAAAAAGTGATCTTACCAGACCTCTGTTGCCCGCCTCTCATCTCTTCTTGACGCTAGCAGCTTGAGGCTACATTAGCCGCTACTAGCATAACACACCTGAATCTCCGACCAAACTGTTGACAGTCATGTTGCATTGTGGGTAATGAAGTCGCCAGGTTTTAAAAAGGAAGAAGAATGCATGGAATACAAAATAAGATATCTCTGGTTCTGCTACACAGATTTTAAAATCGGTGGAGTGTTCCTTTAATCATGCTTTGGATTTTCCTGAGGCAGCGAGTGGCATAATTGTTACCACGTAATATGGTGTTGGGAATCTTTGTATATTTGACTGTGTTCATGTGCATCTGTACTGATTGGACTGTTCATACAAGACATTTTATTAAGATGGCACATGAGAATCTTAGCTATCACTGTGGCATGATTCCCTTCTCCTCTCTGTTGCCTCAAGTATAGGCTTCATCTCCAGGTGCCCACTAAAAATTCCATCTCTTCCAAATTCTTTAAAATTCCATTTAGAAATTCAATTTATAAATTGAATTACCTCTATTACCTCTAGTCCAGGCCGAGCTGTTTACTGGCAAATGCATGGACTACTTCCCATGCACCACGTGTACTGTAGAATTATGTGTGTGTTCACATCTGTGTGTGTGTGTGTGTGTGTGTGTGACTGTTGGTGTTGAAGTTAATTTATGTTTACTTCTAAGTGAGTGTACACATATGCATTGGATTAGCATTATGTGTTTAATTCCAGATGGTAGTTTAATGTAATGTGAGTCAGCCAACTAAGAGGGGAAGGCGGTCTGTGCTAGTAGATAAGGCTAATGTCTTTTACTTCAGCTGGGGGCAGGAAGTGACTGTCACACTGGAGACTTAAACTTACTGATCTGTCTCTCCAAAATCTGTTATTTCATACCCAAACTTCAACTGGGTCATAAATACCTGTTGTCAAGCTTCCATGGGACACACATTCATCTGGGTATATTACCATGTTATTTGTCTAATTAGACTTATTTGACTTGTCAACACACATCTGAAGAAGTGAAGCTCATCCTGTCTGATTATTACTCACATACACAATAGTTCCAGGCTAATATTTAAAGCCTTACAGGGAAACACTCATGATTTTCAACATTATCTCTATCTAACAGTTGTTGGGCTTAGACTCACAGCAGAACAGTTTCCTCCATTTATGTCACAGATGACAGATGCAGCAATTAACTAAATAACTGAACTAACTGAGTTTTAGTGCAGTGAGTTTAACTGTGGACTTGTTTGTTGGATTTATTTTAGGTGAGTGCACCCATGAAAAAAATGGCAGCAACAGTGTCTAGGTTAGAACAGGTTGAATCTGATTAAACCTTTTTTATATAGTCACTAGAAACAATGGCTATATACATATAGCCATTGTTTCAACAATTTAGTGACTATATTTCAAGGTGGCAAGTCCTAACTTAACCAAATGAGCGCAGTCTTAACCCAGATGTCAACCAACTCTTTTTCTGCCTCTCTTTTCCTTTTTGCATTTATCAGAATTGAACCTGCCTCCATGTTGAGATAAATAACTTGCCATAAAAATCAAAACCGTAGGCTTCAGCAAGCTGCAATTCAAGATGTTTTTGTTCATTCATTACTATGTCCCTGCGGCCAGGCTTCATTAAGCTGACTGCTGTGATCATTTTTTAATATAAAAGATGTCTGCAGCATTCAAAGGTTTGATGTCCAACGTACATTTCAGAGCCTTGTGGTGCAGCACAAAAGGTTGGGCACATTCAGCATTGCATGCATGCACACACACACACACACACACACACACACACACAGACACAGACATACACACACACACACACACATACATATACTTTCTGAATCTGCCTCTTAAGTACACTGCTGCACCAGGGATTGAACATAGCCCGCTGTGCTGAGACAAATCACTTCGATCTTAACTCACACACACACACACACACACACACACACACACACACGCACACGCACACACACACTCACATGCAATGGGTAAAGTTTGCTGTGCTCCAGGGTACAGCCTTTTGTTGGAACCGATTAACCTTTTTATCCGCATCAAAGGAAAGGTTGTGTCTTTTTGCCATATGGGGGTGTTGTCAGGAATGCTGGAGGTTGTTTTTGTGCACATATTTATTTGTGTGTTGCTGGTGGTTATGCCTGTGTGTGTTGTGTGTGTGTGTGGTTGCTCCCAAGAGAGCAAGCTCTGATATGGCCTTACGCTGCTTGGGCCCCCTACTGTGTGTTGAGAGACTTTTCTCCTCCCATCAGTAAGGAGTAGGAAGACTGGAGGAGATTAACGTGGAGAGAGGGAAAGGAAAGGGGTAGAAAGATAAGAGGCTGGGATGATGATGATGATGTATGTGGGTGTAGGTCTGGGGTGTTTCCGGACCCTTAAAAATGAAAGACATATCTTGTACGTAATGCCTCTGTCGCCACTGATAATATAGAAGAGGGTTGCTCAACTCCATAGGGGCAAATGTTTTTTGCAGGTACTTGGATAGACCCAGAGTCAACAGGAAATGTTTCAAATGCCAACAACTGGATCTTAATAGCTATAAATAGATTGAACTGGACAATGGGCTGTGTCCATCTGTGTGTGTGTGTGCGTGTGTGTGTGTGTGTGTGTGTGTGTGTGTGTGTGTGTGTGTGTGTGTTTGAATGGGTTTTACCTCCAGTCTGTTGCAAATAATGAGACATGTATATGAGACCTGTTAGGTTGCTGACAACATTAAACTCATTATTAATTGCCACAGAGATAATGTACCCTTTGTGGCATGACCATATCTATGAACAGACACACTTGCACACACATTAGACTGATGTCAGCTAAAAGGAGGTAGAGGGAAAACAGGTCATTTTTGTTCTTTCAGTTGGTATGTTACATTTCACTCACAAGATAATGTGGCAGTTTGCCACACAAACTGGCTCAGGGCTGCGTTAAAGAGACCCATTAGATGGACATTGGTGCAATCACTGTTCACACACAAATGATGGTAAATCAAGTCTGTGTTATGAGCAAATAAATCTTTACAT
The DNA here is from genome assembly GCF_043641665.1 of Enoplosus armatus. NCBI lineage: Eukaryota > Metazoa > Chordata > Actinopteri > Centrarchiformes > Enoplosidae > Enoplosus > Enoplosus armatus. Next base: position 14,527,536 of record NC_092187.1, read on the forward strand.
TGTTATGTATGTTTTGTTTGTTTTTTTACCACCGCTGTCCCCTGTCTTTGTCTCTTTTTTATTTCTCCATAAAATTCAATAATGACCTCCAATTCTGTGTCCCTCTGTATTTCGGCTTCTTGTCACATGGTCGTAATGTTTCCATGTTTCTCTTCCTTTATTTTCCCAGCATTTCCGGGAGCACCTCGACAAGCTGTTTGCTCAAGGCATTGGTATGTTAGACATCGCTCTGACTGAGGCCTTCAATCTTCTCAGTGACGTAAGTTATACACTCATGCATTAATCACACACACACACACACATACACACAGAAAAGAAAGAATTTCGTGCACAAAATTAATTAGCGCGTTGTAATTAATAGCTAAATCAACAGAATCATGCAAAAACCAAGTAAACAAGGCACTTGATGACTCAGGTTACTGGTTTGACATCCCCACATTATGAACAAGCAATTAATCAAACACACAGGCACACACACACATTTACCTTCCTTTTCTAAATGCTCATAATTAAACATGTAAATGTCTGTAAGTACACTACAATGACAAATGTTTCCATTCTGCTAAATGTAATCTTAGGGCAGTAATGCTCTCTCAAGGTAGCTTGTAGCTCTCTCAAGGTAGCTTGTACTTGCACGTGTATAGGAGAAGGCATGTTATTATTATTCCATTAGAAGGTAAGTCATGTAAAGAGACGTTACATTCTGTAATGGGAAGTACTGTTTGGTAAGTGCTTGAAAAAAGTAGATTTTAAACTGGCTTTATTCAGATTGGAGGGGAGCTTTATTTTGTTTTTGTTCTCCTGCGTTAACCTCTCTCTCTCTCTCTCTCTCTCTCTCTCTCTCTCTCTCTCTCTCTCTCTCTCTCTCTCTCTCTCTCTCTCTCTCTAGTTCAACGAGACTGGGAGGGGTAGTGAGTGTAGCCAGGCCATTATGTTGGTGACAGATGGGGCAGTGGACACATATGATGCCATCTTTGCCAAGTATAACTGGCCAGAGAGGAAGGTAGTGTATCAAACACACAAACCCACACATCACATTATTGTACAATTGTAGTTCCACAACAGTTGTAAAGTGAGCTGAGCTAAATTTCCCATTGCGGCTCATTCACAACTTCATGAACCTGCAACCTGGTATTCCAATGGAGGATGAGCACCGGAGAGCAGTGGACTAATGCTCTCCTGTTGAGAATGAGCTGTAGAAAATGTAGAATTAGGAAGCAGATCCATTCGACACAATTTTAAAGGGATGCCACGGGATCTGTTACAGTGTCTCTCAAATACATCAATCAACAGAAAGAGTGAGAAGGATGATGTTTTATAGGGTTAGGGCATTGATTACAAGTTATACACAATTATTATAACTACATCAGAAATACAGTTTCCAGAGAAATACTGCGCTTCTCACTAAATCTGACCAAGGGGACAGAAGGAGAATGGCAAAAAAAAAGAGAAAAAAAAGAAAGTGTCTGTGTTTCCTATACGGATACACTGTTTTGTTTTTGCTGTCATATTTCAGAGTGTGCTTGTGCCAAGTATTAGTATTTGGCTGAGTTGTTAGAGAAAGTTTTTGACAAGAAGAAGGTATTGAGCGGACCCAGTATGGGGTCCTTTCAGAGGGCTTTAAAACAGAGTTAAGTATGGCCCTGTCTCTGAGGACTGAGCCGTCTCTCTGCTGTCCTGCAAGGTAATTGTGGTGCTCTTCTGACAGGCCATGAAATGAAATGGGAGGAGAGAGGGAGAGATGAGATGGAGGGGAAGAAAAAGGGTTATTCTTAGGTCATTTTCTGCTGTAATAGAAAGCCCACAGGGTCTTCATCCTTAAAAGGTTGAGTATAGAAGTACTGTACTGAAGGCAACGGTAGAAGCATATAAACACATATTGTATATACATGAATTTGGACAGGACTGTAAGGGTACACATAGAGTACAAACTTCCATTGGCTCAGGTGAGTCTTTTAATCTTAAATCTGTTTGAGCTTATGTTTCATGCATTAATATGGGTTCTTATTTGTTACCATAAATGCTGCAGTTGTATTGCCATGTGTTTGTGTGTTTGTTTGGTGGTCCCTGTTGAAACTGCTCACACTGCCCCCCACCCCCACTCCTGCCTCAAGGCTGAACAGCAGTGAGCGGAGAGGGGACAAGGCTGCTAGATAGTTCCATTTAGAAGAAGCCCCGCTGATAATAGAAGTCTTCGGTCTCTGTCACTCTCTCCAGTCTCTCTCTCTCCCTCTCCACTGCTGGTTTTTAATGGCATCCTTCCAACCAGCCTTACACTCACATTCACACTGAGAATATAGGCAAGCTTTGGAAAAACTGAATGCAAATAAGTGACTGAATATCTGCATGCAGATGGAATTTATTCCAAAAAGCTACAGAGAAAAGATCATAAGATCATAAAGAAAGCACTACCATGAAGAACGGTATCTACTGATGAAAAGTTTAAAATACTGAAAAACTTCAAATACATTCCATTATGACTTTTTCTTTCATGTTACACAAGTGATTATTTTCAGAAAGATACTGGCATAGTTTTCAGATAACTACCATATCATATGGCATTGATAAGAACAGCAGAGGTGGTCTCCCTTGACTCAGAAAGGTTGACCATTTCCTGTCTGTAGTGGCGCCAAATTCCTTCAACCACCTGAGTGTAGCCTCCTGAGCTGTCCCCAAACACCTGATCTTCTGGCAGATTGTCCGTGTTTGGGACATGGATTGTCCTGGGGGACAAAAACTTAGTGCCATCAATGTATTATGAAAACTGGATATGGTGTGCAAGATGGCACAGATTCATACCAATTAAAGTTGTTCTCTGGGCGCATACACTGAAAAAGTTATTCAGTCATTTTCGGGCCCACAGCACATTAGTATCCTTCTCTGGCTGAGTCGACCAACTGCCCACATAAAAAATTTAAATTAATTTGTTCATGTGGGTCCAGGCTAATATTCAGTATATTGGTTCAAATTGTAATAATTTGAAGATTAATGTTCTCATGTTTGTCAGTTTCTTTATTGGTTTATAGCCATTTTCTTGTAATCTTACAATATGGCAAAAAAGTATTTTTGGGTCAGAGTGAGTCACATGATTTGCAGTTTAGACAGTGGTCACTACGGCAGCATCATTCCACAGGCCAGCACTGATTGTGGGGGCTTGACGTGCGCCCATAGCCCCAACTGTGGGCCATCTTGCATAGGCAAGGGGAAGCTAGACAACCCAGCCAATTGATGAAAGATGCTGCATGCTGTCTGTCCTTACCAGCATGGGCTGACCTTGAAGGTGACTGTATAGAAAAAATAGGCAACATATACTTCCCCCAGGAGATTCAGGAGATTGATATGCTGGGCTATGTACAACCTTGCCCATGCCTACTTATATCCTGTCCTTTGTGCATTCCCATACCTTGTCTGTCACCGCCATTTGGCTGTGCATCATGAGGCCCCAGTGCCTGTCCTTTGCCAACATTGTTTCTGTTGTCCCAATAGCGAAGGGTTAACCGAAATTGCCTGGAGACTACTTTACCACACTACAGCCTGTACGGGGGAATGAGGGACACAATTGTGCAGCCTAGACTGGTGATACCATGAGTCCTAGAAGACAGAAACATTGTCTCCATGTGGCATAGGCTCCCAACCTGAATTGTGAGAGGTATTCCTTGTACAAGTCAGTAATGCTACCTACCACCACTAGGCCCAGAAACCTCTGAGAAGTCTCCCGCCTGCTCTTGCCCCAATTAAGGACAAGTTCATTAACATTTCGCCCAAACAGTTTTTCTCTGTGTGAACAAACCCTCAAACTAGAAAAATAGAGCCACCAATAGAGAATTAGCCACTCCAAGAACAGACAACTTTCTCTTAGACTTGGAGAGCAGCAAAGTCTGTACTCTCACACAAACATACTCTATAGATCTTATGCATACCTCAACCTGCTCTCCTACAATCAATCTCAAAAATACCAGATTGATTTTTAGATAAAATATTATTAGAATAATAACTTCAGCAATTTCTGAATCTTTGCCAAGACTGATTAGAGTTGGGCCTGTAATCATTTAGAAGTGCTGGGTCACCTGCTTTTAGTAATGGTAAAACAGAGACAGACTTCAAGATAAGGAATTTCATTAAAGGCAAAAGATTAAAAAGATGTGTTAGTGACGGAGAAATAAAATCAGCTGCTAACTTTAGAAAGTGGGCACAAGGTTATCAGGGTCCTCTGATTTGCTAATGTCTGAAAGTTTGAGTGCCTTGTGTACCACTGTGGCAGTAACAATTAAAGTTAAAAGGCTTGCTAACAGTTATTGATAAAAGTTGTTAAGAAAAGTTTTCTGATTTCACATGAGTGTACATGCTCTTTCCACGTCAGGAATGAGACTTACTTTCTCCAAATCCAAAACAGTCAAATCATCAAACACCACATTCCACAAAATGTTTCATATAATGTTTCTTTATAGCATGCAGCTTAGCGTTCGGATTTGTTGTAAAAACTGTGAAAAACATTGTTACAATGTGTATGTGTTTATCCAAAACAGGGATACTTCACCATGACCCAAATGAAACAATCTTCAGCGGACAGTGCCCATATACAACCCAAATCAATTTTAGGAATCATCCCTATGTACCTTCATGGATGTGGTTTTGGTTTCAGGTAGAAACCTCAAGTTGACCTAGATTTGAAAACAGCTGGGGTTTTATAACCAACAGTAGGCCTGTGCGGTCCGAGATTGTGCTACATATTGCGTAAGACCATTAACATCAGAACAATTAGCCTGCTGTATGTTTTCATTTTGTAACAGTGCAGGTTGTAACTGTGTGTTCTAGACATTAAAACACATGTAGCCTTACAAAAGTACTTGCAGTCTTTAAATATTTGTGTGAATGTTTACACTGGAGAATAAATTAATGAATTATTGAGCTGAGTGCTGAATACATAATGTAGGAGCGTGAACAAATATATTTTTGCACACATGTATACTTGTGTTTAAAATGACGGTTCAGTGTGTACATCAGCCTGAAACTTGCCTGAGTACATGTGTTACTCTTATACATGAGGATACATACAGATATATATACTTGTATGTCATTTGTATTCTGTCTAATTTTATTCCTGCCTATGTAAAATTTGTGCAGTCAAGTAGATTGAAGATTGCATGCTGTGGCTCGAGCCCCTCCTAGTTTTTTTTCTCCACCGTACTTAACTCAGCTGTATACCTCCTCCATATTTAATAACCAGCTTCTGTAGTTTGACCTCTGTCTTGGCTACCAGTGAAGGAAAGCACATAACCACAAACAGAAAATCCCACTGTGACACCTCTTACCCATAGCCCTACATGGAGCGGTTTTGACCATATTGGCTGTGTTGTGTTTTCCTGTCACTCTGGCAATGTCATTCAGGTTTGTATGAATAGAGGATGATTATGGTCTAGATAATGAGGCCTGCTTAAAAATGACAGTCTGGCAACTGTATTTATTCACAGTGAAACGCATTACAGTCGACAATAGACCAAAAATATCCATACCAGAAAATGAGAACATAGAATCTGTCTGTGGTTTATGTCTTTGTCAACTAAAGCTGTTATAATCACCATTGAATTTATAAGGAGTTCATTTTTGACACTATGCAGTACCATAGTAATGAATAAATATAATTTAATATGGAAGTATTCCTCAGAAAGGAAATGGCATTTATACATAAATTATATTTTTGCAATTTTCAGACCCTTCTGTCGAGAGCAGTCATCCAGAATCAGATAAAGACACACTTATACCCACAACTAGATGTTTGTGCATGCACATACATACATACATACATACATACATACACACAAACACAACCAGACACATGCTGTCAGGGTGAAGGGAGGCAGTGAAAAATGCAGGCATGGGAGCTATGGCAGCTGTGCCCCCAGAGGCTTGCATCTGGTCCAATCTGGCAACCTGCTCTTTGCACATACACACATACACACACATACCTGCCAACTACACCTGCTGCTAGAGCCAACAGAGCACTGCCGGGCGAAAATGGGTTTGGCAGCAGAGAGTTTAGAAGATTCTTTGGATTGAGTGCATAAAGCATGGATTTGGCTTTTTCAACTCAAAATATTTACTTCATGGTTAATAATTTGTATTCTAATCTAATTGCAGATTCTTGATACACTTATAAGTTTCTTGAGTTGATAAAACATGATTTGAATTATTTAAACTTTAAATAAAATCTAAAAGACAAATTCCATAAGTCCATAGTCGACTCCATTAAACAAGGAGAAAGGGCCAGCTAATCACTGGCAGATAAAGAATGAGCTATCTGCCTGGCTTTGACAGTGTTATCTTCTATATGGTGGTGTGTGGGCCCTATCAAAATGCGATTAAAATGACTGACGGATGCTATCTGCTTTCTCTCCGCAGGTCCGCATATTCCCTTACCTGATTGGTCGAGAGTCAGCCTTCGCAGATAATCTGAAATGGATGGCATGTGCTAACAAAGGTGGGATCTTACAACACATGCACAGACTGCCGTACTTTTTTTCTCCTCATAATCTGTTATTGCAGAAGAAAGTTGCTGCTTGCTGCTGTCAGCCGGGCGAAGATGAATACATCGTGGAGCTCAGGATTTGTTTGGGGTGTTTGGCGTATGTGTCTGTGTGCGTGCATGTAGTTGCATAGACATGTGTTTGTCAATGCTCATCAGTATTAGCATGTGTATGTGACAGCAGGCAGCTGGTGCCAGTTGCACAGACCAGATATGTCACATTACATCTTCCTCTAAGCCGAAAGTCCAAACTTTGTCTTTGCGATACACCACTTACCAGCTGCTTTGTGTGTGGTCATGGTTGTCTCAGTGCGAAGAGCTCTTTGCTTCAGGTTCTATATTTAGCTGGGAGGTGGGTGACAGAGACAGTCTGGCTCCATTTCCTCAGGCTGCTGTAGATAAGACAGGCAAGCCATAGGTCACACGAGGGGTGTGCATGTGTTTTTTAGCTGTGTGTATGTGTGTAGATAAGAGGACAAGGGCATCCACAGTTTTGCTTGGAAGTGGTATCAGAGAACCCATCCAGTCAGTTTGAGGGTGTTAGTGGTGATGATGAGACCTTCGTGTGTGTGTGTGTGTGTGTGTGTGTGTGTGTGTCATGCTACAGAAGTGCGTGTGTGTTTGTATGCCGCATGATGATTCAGGCTTGTGACAGTGACATCCTCTCCAGCCTGCATGGGCTGTGCAGAACAGTCTTCTCTCTGCTCCCCAGGCACAGCATCTCTGTTCCAAACCACGGCAAAAATGTGGATTTATTTCTTCACTGTTTTAGGAGCAGGTGAAAAGTGTTATCTTGTCCTCACAGACTTTGACTTAACTGAACTTTCGAATCCAAGCACAGGCACATACAAGCTAGTTTTGAGTTTTTTAAAACATAATATACAGTATGTATTGTTGGAAAGATCACCCATATTAACACAACATGCCAACAAGAAACTATGTGATATGGAGTTCCTCTTTAATGCCCAAGGTTTTGGAATTCAATCAACAATCACATGTGGGTGTATGTAAGGGTATCTGCATACTTATAGCTCATAGCTCTCCCTCACATCATGACATTTTTCTCCATTATGTTCATGTATCAACCAAGGTCCTAAAATATATAATATAATATATTAATGTCCTCATCCTGACCAGACCATGCTGTGGCTGCCCTGTCCTGTATGTACGACAGGTGTACCATGTCACTGAAAGCAGGGAGCGTTCATTTTTTCTCTCCCCAGCTCATCTCACTGGCCCCGGTGGCTCAGCCCGAAGGACGCCCTCAGCCTTCCATAGGGAGTAGTCATTCTTCACTCACCACTGTGATGAATGATGCCGTTAGACTGAGGCAGCTTGCTTTGTGTGCGATGCGAGTCTGTATGTGTGTGCTGTCATTGTACTGTCGGCTGGAATAATAGCTGGATCCGAATGTCTCTGAGGATGAAAAGGAAGATTCTGTTTTTGGTTCACTTCCAGGTCAAGTTCAGGGGCAAGTGCATTCTTGTTGCTATAGTGATTGCAGTAATCATGTGGCTCTAATGCTTCCAGTGTTTGCGTGTGATATGAGATTTTAGCCTTTTTTTGATTTTTGTTTTTTTACTGTGGTCGCAGATTTAAAAAAAAAAAAAAGAATCAATGATAGATCCTATCCGTAGTTATTTGGGGGGATACATGGCGTGTCTCATAGATCTGTGTATTGTGTCTAGACTCTTTTCTCCCTGTGGAGTGAAGGTCGTTGCCTGGAACGATGACCCCAAAATCTGTTTCCTCCAGCTATGATTTTCTCCTTGACTGCCTCACGGTGATGGAGGCAGTTTGCTGTTTTTACGGATGGGTGGAAATGTGGTGGTCGCTCTCTTTTCCCTTATTCTCTGTGTCACTGCATGTCCTCTATCTCACTCTGTCTTACTGTTGACAGACACCCCCCCCACCCACTGAGATAACAGCATATTCCCTCCTCCACACGCACATTAGCATCATAATGGTGGCATTACCATCGTAGGAAATGGCATCACATTTGGTTTAACTGAGATAGTTTTTTTCCTTGCATTTACACTTACCCATTCACAAACCCATGCTGGTTTGCTGTCACTTGTACATCACTGCAGGGAATTCTTCAGCTATTACTCATACATGTATCCAGGTTTCCGTCTGCTTCATCAAGCAAATATCTGCTGCCTACCATACTGTATTCCAGATGTAATTTTTCTGCTTTGGTACCAAGGTAAATAAAAGGGGAGCGATGGCTTGGAAAAGATTATATAGCAAAGATGATATTGGACGTGACACTTACTGTGATGTGAAACAGTTTTGGAGACACAGAGACTGTACTACTGATCTCTGTTCGGGGCAGCATAGTGAGTGAGGAGACTGAACCTGTTCACTCTCCATTGTTTGCAAGCATCAAAGTTGAGTGATTTGTCGTCTTTTCTCTCTTCATCTCTCTACCGAACAGGCTACTTCACTCAGATTTCCACATTGGCAGATGTGCAAGAGAACGTGATGGAGTATCTCCACGTGCTGAGTCGCCCCAAGGTGATCGACCAGGAGCACGACACGGTGTGGACTGAGGCCTACATCGATAGCACTGTGAGTTGACTACGCCATCTCTCACATGGTACTGGACTCCAGTTCCCACAGTACTCGCTAACCACACACACGCACTGGGTTGTGTTCAGTATGGGCTCGGTTCGATTTATAGATTTCAACTTATTCGACTAAGAAAACTTGATCCATTGTGCACTTTGTTTAAGCTTGTGTTCAAAGAAGTACAGTTGCATGTTCAAGATCTGAAGAATGATATAATCCAAAGGAGAAAAAAATGCAAGCAGAGGCCTCACAATGTGTTTTGCTTTTTTGTACGTCTCTGACTGAAATGTGTGAAAATGAGTGTGTGTACAGCAGATGGAACCATTAAGTGAATGAGCCTCCTGTGTGTGTTTGGGAGTTGTGTAGCGTGAGTAGAACATACTGGGGCACATTGGTGAGTTAGTCTCTGATCTCTCAGCCTCATACCCTGGCCAAACACGCACAGACACACGTGTTATGAAATGGCAGTGAGTAACTGCACACGCTATAATATTACTCAACACACCCAGATAATCACATGCATTGCTAAATCCTCTGTACATGCTTCATAGTTCTCTGGCACAGACATTATCATCGCTAAAACATCCCAAAGGATAACGCCTGACCTACAGTATACAGTAGGATCCTCCATACACACAATATACTGTAGAATTCGCGCATGCACAACACTTCTCTTTTGTTGAAGTTATTGTGTTTGGCCATAAGAGTAAACAGCAGCCATTTGTCCTCCTAAATGCCCTCTAGCAGAAATACACTCAGGCTCTCCACACTGCATGGAAATGGACTCTTTCTCTCTACGATCCTCTTCATATCCCTCATGTTTTACCTTTTTCTGTCTTCCTCTGCTTATTTCTTTCTCTTTGCCCTCATTGTCCCCATCCGTCAAAGTACATTTGCCCAACACAAACTCAACAGTAACGGCTTAAGTGCTGTTTCCTCTGCTGTGACCTTCCCAGCACATAAAGCTCTCCTCTCTTGACACAGTCACTGTTTTTAAAGTTGCAGTCAAAGTCAATGTCAGTGGATTTTCACGCGCCCACTGGTGCTGGCACTCCATTCAGTGGAAAACGCACTGAAAGGCTCTCTTACACGTATCCACAAACGTATTGACCCTTTCTCTCCTCCCCTCCTCCTTAATCTGTTCTCTTTAGCTCCCCCAAGCACAAAAGGTAAAAAATGTGATTTGAGGTCATCACTGTATTGTGCTGTGTTGAGGCCTGGTGTGTGTTCATGTGCATGTGCGTTTTGGTCTCTGATCTCTGCCAGATGACGGCATAATTTTTTGGGTGAAACTAACTACCATACTGACCCATGGCATTTTCGTGTGTGTCGGTGTCGTGTGTCGCTCCTCAACCTCCTGATTCAAGCCATGCATTGTGGTTGTCATTGGTTCAGTTGATCGCTCTCTTCTGCACGTCTGATCAAGCACACGCACACGTCTGTGCACATGCTCACACTCATTGATCATTGGTGATGCTGTGTTGGCCGTGCTTTGCCAGTGTCTCCGGGGCTGGCAGTGTGTGTAAATGTGAGGCTACATTTTGCTCTTTTGCCTGTGTGATTTTGGTGTGACAACAAGATTGCCTGTGTTATTTGTTTTGGTAGAATTCTCCAGAATAAGCTGTTTTGTCATCTTCTGGGTGAAAATCCAATAGCCTATAATGACTGGCTGGATGATCTGTTCTGATGCCTTTTTATCGTTTTCAGTGTTTTATTTTTCAGTGTTTTATGAATCACATGTGGGTTGAGATAAGCAGCTCTATAATCATAACAATGATGATGGTGGAACAGAAGAGTGCTCTGCCCCCCCATCAGCATGAGCTGAGCACAGAGCAGTCCCATTAGACAGCTGGCAGGCCATATGTCTGACATAGTATTGTTACTGTGATAGACCCAAGCTTATTGACATCGAAGCGGCTCAGCAGAAAACAGAAATAGATATCTCATTGTCAGACATGATAATTGGGATTAGCAAGGAATCTGCACTGCTTCTTTGCATTTAATCACCCCAGCATGGCTCTGGCCTGGGTGCTAGGAGCGCACGCACACAACAGTCCAATGAAAGTGAAACAGACAGTGACAGTACATGGTGATAGCATCTGATAAGAAGTTAGCAAAACTCCTGGGATTGGCTCAGTTTGAGGAAAGTGATGAGCGTCTGGTATTTATGTTCCAGGGCTGATGTGTATCATCTTTCCAGATGTACCCTTCATCCTATCTTTTTCCTCTCCTCTCCATCCCTCTCAGTGCAACCCAGTAATCTCTCTAGCCTAGCATATCTCCCCTTTCTTCCTCTGTTTCACTTTGCGTCTCCCTCTCCAGCCCCCCCCCCCCCACCACCACCACCACCACCACCACCACCACCTGTGCTCTCCCCTCCTCTCCTGTTCTTCTCCCTCTCCTTCCTATCCTTCGTCTCACAAGCTTCATCCATCATTCTCTGGCTCATTTGGCTTTGTTTCCCACTCTGTCGGATGAACTGACACTGGAGCTCAGGGATGATGGGAGGGAGGGAGGGGGTAAGAGGTACGTGTGTGTGTGTGTGTGTGTGTGTGTGTGTGTGTGTGTGTGTGTGTGTGTGTGTGTGTGTGTGTGTGTGTGGGCATTTGAGGACAAGTGTAGGGAGGGTGAGGGAAAGAATGTAAGAAATTTGAAAAGAAAGGATATCAGTGAAAGTTGGGAAGAGAATGTAAAGGATCTGAAGAAGGATGTGGGGTTGAGAAGAGGGTTTTGCACCGAAGTTCAAAGAACAAGATTGGTACTAGTTTAAGCATGAAGACAGACAAATGGGAATGGGAGTTGAGAGATTTCATAGATATATCCCAAAACACTTGTGCAGTAAAAACATGTGCTAGGTTTGTGCCAGCTCTGCCCCGTATTGTTAGTTTTCCCAGCGGAGCCTACTGGGGGCTTTCGCTCCAGGGCTCACACACACCAACATCATTAAACCCAGTCTCCAAGGAAACAAGGGTCACCTCGTCCACCAGAACACAATTTGTCACAGCAACCTAGATTACGAGGTGTCCTATGAGACTCCAAACACAGAGCAAGGGTGTGTATCTGAGCCCTCTGAGGGGTGTAAGTGTGTGGGTATGTGTGGGTATTTGTGTCAGTGGGGAGTGTATTAGAGCCCAGAGGGGTTCTTTTTCATTCTCTGACCCACAGCAGGGGAAAAGACCTACACACCCCATTTGCTCTGACTGATACAGATAAAGCCATGGAGGCAATGATGATGCAGATTTGGCCCAAATGTGTGTTCAGTTCTGACCTTGCATTAGAGGTTGCAGGTTATGTATGATAAGTCAAATTCTAGTTACAGAGCACTACCTCAGGGACTTGGGGCATGGTCATGTTGGAGGACACTCATTTAGGGTTCAAAAAAGTGCCTCTTTCCTTTCCCACGTTTGGATAATGAAGCACAGGTTTAAAGGTCTTTCCTCCACTGCGTAGGGCAAGTGAGGATCCTCTGCGGCTGCGCTGTTCGCTTTGAATCCAACAGATGCAGTCGCTGGCTGCTTTCTCCATGCAGCTTTTGTTATCTGCTTAATTACAGTATGTAATTTCCCAGAGCAGCTGGGCAAGCCTGATTTTCACCAAATGCACATATACCGAAAGCAAAACATCTCAGATTAGTGCTGAAGTGTAATACACATTCGATGGGACTGCTCAACAACAGTTCACGGGGATACACAATAAATGTCAGTCCATACATTTACAGACCGTTGATATATGATCCAATAGACATGAGCTTGGAAATAGATTTTGTATTTTTAGATGAACCTCTGCTCGTTTGCCCTGTCATTTGATCGATCCCGTTCTCTAGCAGCAAGGCTGTCCATTGTTACAGCAGCTGTACTTAGGTGTGCTTTGTTCTCTCTTTGATGTCTAATACTGCGTCCTGGATTGCTATTACCAGCTGTCTGAGCTCAGGTCACCAATTCCCCTTTCCCCAGTGTCTGAAGGGAGACAGAATGGATGCTAGAGTTTCCTGTCATTACCTATTATTACTGGAGGTAAAGAGGGGGGGATGGGGTGTGAGCACTGGAGGATGAAGAGGGTACAGGGGGCGTGTGGTGTTCAGTTAAGAGGATTGGTTAAATGGGGTAGTTCCCTAAGAAAAAGTACTATGCTGGGATCTAGTCTAACAGAATAATGTTCTATTGATTGCTGCAGCAGAAACAGATCATGTGTGACATGATTTATGTTTTTTTTGTCACCCCATCTAACTTAACACAATGGTGGATTTTCTTGTGGGATTCATATTGCACTTAATGGACCAATTACTTGTGGTGACTTGAACATAAACTGCGTGAGTGAGTGACATTTAGACAGTTTTGATGCTTCTGAGTGGACAAGGTCAGAGCACTTTTTGCAGAGTGCGAAGCCTTCCTCCAGTATCTTCATAACAGTGTCGAGCTTTCATCTCTAATGGATATCATCGTCAGATACAGACAGCTGCTGGAAAGATAAATATCATAATTATTCCAGCAGTCTGTTGGGAGGGAAGATACCCAGATCCAAACTAGAAGCGCTGCCTTTGGATAAGCTTATTCTGCAAGAGATCAGAGGCAGGCTGTGATTGAACACATTTTAAGGCAAATAATAAACATGAATAAAACATGTCATGGAAGTTTTGTAGGTCCCTCAAGAAGATAATATGACTAGGTCTGCTGCAGAATTCCTATCAGGCTCACTACTTAAGGAACGAGTGTGTGAGATAATCACTCACTGAGTGTCAGTAAGCAAGATGATTCATATAATGTGCATGATGCCATGCAATGTGCTGTACGGTTCTTCTGTAAGTGTAACAATAATGTTTCATCATTAGCTTCCCTCTTCTCCCTCCCTCTGTCTCTCTTTCTCTTTCTCACCCTCTCAATTGCTATCTTTCACTGTTCTTCTCTCATGACTCACTCAGTTGGAGGACGGTCAAGATCCAGTTCTGATGACCACAGTGGCAATGCCAGTGTTCAGTACTAAGAACGAGACTGTAAGTGCACATAGAGCGCTATAGAACCAATAGCACATTCACTGTCACTACCATTATGTTTTCCCCAACTCGTTTTCTCCAACAAACTTGCAGTTTAATTGAAAAACTATGCAATTACTTATTGCATAACTCACAAGGATTTAGGTTTTGAGACAATAGACACAAATTGTGAAATAATGGTTAATTATGTTTGTATTTGATGGACACTAATTTCAGTTTGATTGGAGTCTGTAAATTAGGATACAGTAGAGCATCACTAATCGAATGTATATCATAGATTGAATTTTTTCTATCATAGCCAGTGGATCTGTAAGAGGCTGTGTTATGTAAGCAACCTTTTAAATGCAACTTAAGAATATTTGTACTGTGCTGCTTCCAGAGAAACCGTGGCATCCTGCTAGGGGTGGTCGGGACAGACGTGCCTGTCTCTGAGCTGCTCAAGACCATCCCTAAATATAAGGTACCTCTCTCAACATCATTTACTTATTCCTACAAATTGTAGGACAAATTGTAGATCTCAGTGGCTATATGATATACCCCTCTACACCATCACACATTTTATATTCAGAACCAAACTTGGACAACTTTTGAACCATATGATTTTTTTTTTTACTATATATCTGTGCATACACCAGTCCAACTCCACAGTGTAGTAATTAAATGCCAAATCCAATAGCAGATAAATCACAGGTTTTGTTGAAGTTTTGACACTGATTATTCACGGCTCCTTCCTCAAGTCCAATAACGACAGGAAAATTATACACTATGCATACTAATGCATTCTGATAGGGTTCGTTGCCACATCCCGTGTGCTGATTTCTTTAACTTGTAAATCTGAAGCCTGGTTGGGTGTAAGGTTTTGACATTTGAAAGTGTGTTATCTGTCCAGACATGGATGAATGGCACCCTCCTCTTGTATTGTGCAGTTTTGTAAGTTTCACAACAAAGACAAAGAGTCTGCCAGTAAAAATTACAAAGAGCTTGATTAGCCCATATTTACAATTAGGCACAGATTCGCCACGCATCCATTTGGTTTGTGTGTGTTTGTGTGTATCCTCTTAGCTGGGCATTCACGGCTACGCCTTTGCAATCACCAACAATGGCTACATCCTCACCCATCCAGATCTACGGCCACTTGTGAGTATTAACTGAGTGTGAACTGAGTGTGAACCTTATTATCATAACAATCCCTTTTAGGTCGCAGAGATTGAAGTTCAAATGTATTAATTTTATTTTGTACACGCGACTTAGGAATACTAACTCTTGAGTTCATGTCAAGTCAATTACTGATTTCATTGTCACATCGGGATGCCGATTGACATAGAAAATTGGTGTGTAGTTGTGTGGGTGCTCTGTGTGCCGTGCGTGTGTGTTGGCTGCGTGGTGGTATGTAGATGAGGAGAGTGTGTTCCAGGCCTCCGCTGTGCTGTGAATAGACAGAGATACAGCTTCTGAATGGCTGTGATTAACTCCATTGTACTCACTCACTCCTCTCACAAGAGGATGAGGGGAGAGAGTGCAGAGAGGGAGGGGAACGAGATTGAGGAGAGCAAGGAACCTGCTAAATGTGAGAATAGGTGCAGGGTGACAAAGCGGAGTGCAACACTGGATGAAAATGGAGAGATGTGAAGGAATAAGAGGAGAAGAGAGGACAGACAGTGAGACAGACAGACAGATGGTTTAATAGCGGTCTAATTAAAGATGTTAATGAACAGTGTTTAACAACTAATGAGGGGTGGGAGGCTGTCCTCACTGGCAGATGAATGGAGAGAGGGACTCACAAGTACACACATACAGTAGACTTACTATGAAAAAGACAAGTCATCAGTGCTGGTATAGCGCTGAAACAATCAGTCGATCAAAAGAACAGTTTGACATTTTAGGGAACACACTTATTCCATTACTTACCAAGAGTTAGGTGAGAAGATCCATACCGCTCCCATATCTGTTCATATGAACAGTATGAAGCTGCTACCACCAAGCGACAATTAGCCTAGCTTAGCCTGGTTGCATGGCAACCTCACCTCAACCTTCTGTTTGTGTGCTAATTAAACAAATGAGCTAGAACGTGTTAATAGTAAGTTTTCAGTGAGCTGGTAGGTGGATTTGTTCTTTTTATTATACTTTGGACAGAGCCAGGCTAGTTGTTTCCCCTTGCATCCAGTCTTTATGCTAAGCTAAGCTAACCGTCTCCTATCCTGCATTTTTCACTGTTTTTTATATTATTTATATTTAATATATAATAGATTAATTGATAGTGAAAATAATCAGTAATTGCAGGCCTAGTATGGTGCAGTATACGCTTTGTGTTTTATTTCCTTCAGTATCTCTGTCTGTTCATGCATGTGTGTTTACATGGGCCTGCGTGTCCAGTATGGAGATGGCAAGAAGCGAAGGAAGCCAAACTACAGCAGCGTGGATCTGTCTGAGGTGGAATGGGAGGATAAGGATGACACGGTGAGACCCTTGCAGTGAATCTACATTAAGCCTCATCACAGTGCACCTCTCAATAAAAGTCTGATGTTTGAGATTTGGTATGTGCTTTGTGCTGCTAGCTGAGAAATGCCATGGTCAACAGGAAGACAGGAACCTTCTCCATGGAGGTGAAGAAGAGTGTCGACAAAGGGGTGAGGAATCCAAAATTCAGAAATGCACAAACACACACAAACAAGCACTTTTTTGATGGTCCCCAAAGGGTGTGCCAGAGAAAATACTCAGCAGGGAGAATCCTCTCTGCCAAGGGGTTGTTACACTTGGCACAGTGATGTACAGGATTGACTTGGGGATTTTGTTTCTGATTTTGTTTACTCTGCATGCACTGGTGTGTGTCTGCCTGTCTGTGTGTGAGCCCCTTATCTCCACCAAGCACATGTTGCTGAATACGGGAGAGAAAGCAGCCCAATGATTCTCTTTTACTACTTGCCTATCTGAGAGAGAGAGAGAGCGAAAGAGAGAAAGAGAGAGGCATTCAGGTGTGTGTGTGTGTGTGTGTGTGTGTGTGTGTGTGTGTGAGCTTGTGTGTGTGTGTGTGTGTGTGCACTTTGCATTTTCAAAGCTTAGTAAAGAGCACTACACATTAGCCTGATTATTAAGCATTCAATATGTAAATATCTGCACACACACATCACTCACACTTGAATGTACACACACATGCATATTCACAATCCTTATCAAAATACTCAGCAAAAAAACACATCCATCTGCAGAGTAACAGTTCATGTGGCAGACTGCCAACCAGAGCATGTCCTCCCTTCACCACTAGATGGAGCCAGAGTGCAGGGAATCACGTCAGATATCTGCCATTGTATTGTCTACTGTTTACTGCAGCCTGTAATGGAAAGTATTAATCTCTGTTATTTCAGAAACGTGTGCTGGTGTTGCATAATGATTACTACTATACAGACATCAAGGGGACTCCTTTCAGGTAAGAAAACAAACTGAAGGCATGTCTGTGAGCAGGGAACAAAGTTTAGAATGACTGAAGCATCAGTATTCCCAGTTTTCTTTGCACAACAAAGAACTGGTCAGTTGTCATTTGAGAAAACTATTTTTCTTTCATTTTTAGTCTAGGGGTAGCTCTTTCCAGAGGACACGGGAAGTTTTTCTTCAGAGGGAATGTCACAGTGGAGGAAGGTAGGAAATCCTCCCTTTTCCTTCTCTGCTTTACTCACTTTTGCTCTTTCCTTGTCTTTGTGTCTCTGCTTCTCACTCAGCTGCAGTGGTGGACATTTTCAGATACTTTACTGATGAAAAAAGTAGCAATACCACATTGTACATACAATACCATGTCATATGTATAATAAAATACTACATTACAAGTAAAAGTCATGCTGTTAAAATTTTACTGAGGTAAAAATACAAAAGCATTATCTGCATAATGTACTAATATTTGTTTTAAATAATTCTTTTTTGTTGAAGCACCCATCAACTATACAATTGGACTCTGTAGCTTGAAAGGGTATTTTCAGTAAATAGATGGAGCCACACTAACAACCTTAAGTAAAAGTACTCATGCAGAATGGCCCTTTTCACATCTTTATATTACATTATGGGATTGTTATTACTAAAGGATTAACATGTAAGCAGCATTTCAGTGTTGTAGCTGGTTGAGGTGGAGGTAACTTTATCTACTTTATATATACTGTTAGATAGTTTAATTACCAACAATGCATCATATTTTATAAGCTGATCATATGTAACCTCAAAACTCTATTTTAGTTACTTCTGCCTTTTCTCAGTTTTTCTATCTACTATTTTCTTCCTCTCTCTCTCTCTCTCTCTCTCTCTCTCTCTCTCTCTCTCTCTCTCTTGCACACACACACACACACACACACACACACACACACACACACACATACATACATATTCAATATTAATGTAGTGTAGATAATGAACTTGAATGCCACAATTGGACAGGAAGTAAAATATTTCTTTAGTGGCTCCTAAGGTGTGTTGCTTGACAGCGTGTATGTCTGCCCCTCCTATGTGTGCCTCTGTGTGTTATATGTGTCTATTTTCATGTCCAGCCTCATGCATGTTAATATTCATGTGGTGGTGGTGTGTGTGTTTGTCTCTGTGTCTGTGTGTTTCTCTAAACATGTCCATCATGCGGAGCCCTCTGAGCATGACTTGGCTCTTCCTGATCTCATCAGACCTGTCACATCCATTCAAAGAACACATTTTTCACCCCTGGTGTGTGTGTTTAAGAGTGTGTGCATTTGAGGTGTAGATTCCTACCCCTATTATCATGAGTTCATATTGAGCGCTTTTGCTTATTTAGTTTGAGGTATAAAGTTCTTATTTTGTTACAGGACTTCATGACTTGGAGCATCCTGATGTAGCGCTGGCAGACGAATGGTAAGAGTATATCGAAACTGCTGTATGTTTCCGCTCTGACTATAGCATCTTCATCCCTTATTCAATTGACATCGTGATTAGACTATATCCTGATTATGCTTCCTAATTATAAAATAAAAAGAAATGTAACTGCTCTACAACAGTTATATAACGGCTTTGGGATCTGCTGGACTTTGACTTGATGGTTTGTGTCACTTGATGATTTGTGGTCACCAGGATTGAAAACCAACATCTAAACAAATTACAGTAAACGCTTTTCAAACTAATGCTTGTAAATGGGAAAACCGTCTTTGTTTTACTTAACATTTTATTCATCATAAATGCCTTTCAATGCAAAAGTAATTGAGAGTAACTGGATTATATGAACAAGCTTGAGTTGTGATTACAATCCTGGGCAGATAATCATCTAAAAACTCAGTTTTCAAATAGCCAGTGCCAATTATGACTGTTTTACATGTTATTATAACCAATGTCCTTATTGTCCATTCTTGTTATATTGCAGGACATACTGCAACACAGACGAGCACCCAGAGCACCGCTACCTGTCCCAGATAGAGGCAATCAAACTCTACCTCAGTGGACACGAACCCCACCTACAATGTTAGTTAAACATATCTACCAAACCCCCCATTCCTCTCTCTGCTCATAGAATAAAATATTCCTCATGGTCAGTGGCTAGTTAATATGTTGCGGCTGGTTTGTGTGAAAATATATATGTCTGCCTTGTTAGGTGACAAGGAGCTGATTCAGGAGGTTCTCTTTGACGCGGTGGTGACGGCCCCTTTGGAGGCCTACTGGACGAGCCTCGTGCTCAATAAGTCTGAGTGAGTCACCCGCTCTACACTTCTTTTTTCATGTTCTTATTGAAAACAGAAAATGTTCCTTTACAAACTAAATCCTGTAGTCAAAAGCAATTCCAAAATGGTAGCGGTAGTCTATAATGCTACAGATATTTGTAGAACTTAAATGTTAATAATTGCATGAAATTACTTTTACAGAAAGCTAAAAATGTAAGGCTCTTGTAAAAGCTTCCATTTTGTTTTAATGATGCAGGTAGCAAAAGTACAGTTGTGCACAAATGCAGTTTACTCTATGTATTTGTCATACTACACAGGAACTCCGATAAAGGGGTGGAGATAGCCTACCTGGGCACAAGAACAGGCCTGTCCAGAATTAACCTGTTTGTGGTGCCTGATGAGCTTACAAACCAGTAAGTGTGCTGAGTGTATGTATTCAGTCTACATGTATGTACGCACAGATACACGATTAATAGTGTATGTGTTGATGTTGTGTTTATGATTCTGATGAGTATACATTATGTTTTGTGTGTGCGTCCTCTGTATCATCATCACCTCTGTTTCCTGTCTGCTTCAAGAGACTTCCTGACAGCTGAAGACAAAGAGGGGGTGTTCAACGCCGATCACTTTCCCCTGTGGTACAAGAGAGCAGCAGAACAAGTTCCTGGTACCTTTGTCTACTCTCTACCTTTCAACACAGGTTAGTTATAAATTCAAGTCAAGTCTTTAGGGATATGTCATTTATTACCTTTAAATGTATTTTTAGTTCTACACATTAGCCATTACTAGTGTGCTATAATGAATGACCACCAATAGTCTGGAAGTTTACTGAAAATGGAGCTGGCAAGAGTTATAAGATGCACTATATGGTAACTCAAAAGAAGCTCACATTTTGCTTAATGCACAAATAAATATTAGAAAGACTTTTTTCAAATTTCCTCCATCCCCTCTTTTCCTCTTTCACCCATATTTGGTCATTTTCTCTCGCCATGCATCTCTACCTCCCCTTCCTCTCTTATTAATTCTGGGCTGTGTTCTTGTGGACAGGACTGATTGCTGTGGGTTGAAATAAGATATGTTAGGAAGAGGTTCAGCCCTTTCCATAGTGACTTGGCCAGAACACACATACAGACACTCACAAAAAGACACACACGCGCTCGCATGCACACACACACAGGCACCTCACGCATATGCAGTTTAACTATGTCTGTAAGAAATGGTTTCTCCTCCAAAGGGAGAATGTGTTCTCATCTGTCCTCAGCCTCAGGCTTTCCATTAGTGCCAGCTAATACAAGTGATCTGAAAGCCTCTTATTTACTCGCCGGACTTGCCTTGGATGCACTCTTCCTCTCAGGACTGTGGCAGTTAGCTGTAGCCATGAAATAATACTCTGTGGTATTTATGTTCAGTGTTTCTCTCTCCAATCACAGTTAGTGGTCAGTTCAGAACTAATATAAGGAATTATGATATGATGTGAACTCTGTGTGTGTGTGTTGTGTTTGTGTGTGCTTTTATGCATGTGGCTTAGGATCAGAAAACAAGAGTGTTGTATTGGCCAGCACTGCCATTCAGCTTCTGGATGAGAGGAAATCACCCATAGCTGCGGGTAAGTGGGGACTCAAGTGGCTCTTTCTTTCTCACACACACACACACACACACACACACACACACACAAATACACACACATACACACACACACACACACACACACACACACGCACTTGTACATTGACAGAGGCTGCAATATTCTCTTCCTTGCACTGCTATGTAGGCTTTGTTTTCCTGGTCTAAAGTTGTCTACCCCTACTTCTTTTCCTCTTTTTGAGTTGAAACACTCACTGCCCACATATGCTGACTGTGCTGCTTTTTGTGTCCATGCGCTTGCCCTTGCATGAACGTGCGCTCAGAAGAAGGCGAGAGTGCAACACGTTTGCATCCAAGAGTATTTATGCCTAAATATATTAATAGAAGCCAGTTTCATAAACGCCTTTTGTGCCTTCTTTTTTTTTTTTTTTTGCCTCTGTGCTTATTTAAGGCATATTGTGGCCTAGAGGATTTCATTGTGGCCGGCCTCCTCTCACGTTCTGGTGACTCAGAAGCCCCACAATGTCACGCCCATATAATGCAGCTTGGTGCAATCAGCAAGACGATGGTATGAAGTGCGGCCCGTTGTTCTGTTTGGTCATGGTTACGGAGGAAAGGAACTGCAAATTAAATCGAAGAAATGGGGAAACTGGGGGGGGGTGGTCACATTTCACAGTAGTTATAATATTATCTTTAGGAAAATTGTGATATGACATCATTCATTATCCACCTCTCTCCAAAGACACAAGATGATTTTGGTGTTATGTAACTAATGCAATACTTAAACTGTGATACTGTGCAGTGCAGATGAGGGTGAGAAGTAAAGAAAAATAGACATATATATATATATATTTTTTTTTTTTTTTTTTTTTTGTTTGCAACTAATTATCAAAGAAAGTTGGAAGCACCTTGTTGACAAAAATGAGAATTGTTATTACAGCATCTGATGTGTAGAAAATATAAACATACAAAGTGGCTAAAATATGCAGATAGGTAGACGATGTTTTTCTGTCTCAATGCTATTCCTCAGGTAGCTATGCTTGCAGTAAGGTCCCTCCAACTTTCTTTATATTTCTCCTCTGCAGACCTTTTGGAAGTGTTTTATATTGATAGCTTTAGTAATCACACGCTACAAATGTCTTGAATGAGCAAGTTGTTCTATTCAAATACAGTGTACAGTATGTGGAGTATTGCAATCCTTTCCACCGCCCAACATATGTGCCAAAGACCAATGTGGAGCACAGCTTTTGCCTCATATTAAAAACTTCTTCTAATGATTATCTTTGTAAGTTCTCCTGTCAGCACATGAGAGGCAGCGATGCCAGTAGAGGATAAGTATCCGGACAGAGGAAGCAAAAATTGAGGAAAGGAGAAAGAGAAAAAACATATTTTGGAAATGCAGCAATAAAATAAGAGAGGAAATAAAAGGGCAGAGAAAGAGAAAATTATTTCACGGTGCCTGAATGCGTTGACATGAAAGCAGTGCATTATGGGTACTCTTGGCCTGGGGGAAACCACTGGAGCAGAAGGACAGAGATGGGAGAGTCTGTGTGATGCCACAGCACACATGCACACAGAGTGTGCATCAAATTTCTAGCAGAGCGGTACACGAGCAGCCCACAGTTTACACCAGCCCACAGTATTATTTGACCCTGTTGACTTTATCACTATTGTTTTAAGATAATATCATTCTTTCAAATCCTGTTTAGCAGCAATCCAAATGACTAATCCGTAGCAAGGTTTCATGAATACCCTATTGTTGCATTGGATGCTGATATACAGTAATGACATTCATGCTTGTCATGTCGGGGGATGTCTGTAAGGATGATTTTATATAATAGTCAGATGGGAGGAGAGATGTAAGCTAGAATGCAAATTCAGCGTGGGCCGGTTAGGGCCAGTTTTCACTGCCCTGCGCTCCACTGAGCTGTAGACTTGTGAATACGCTAATACACTAACTTAACAGGACAGGCTGATGACATCACACACCATGGGCCCTGCAGACATCGCTTGAGTCACAATGTTACCGTGTGTGTACACATGCATGTGTGTATGCCAGAGCGCGCGCGTGTCAGTGTTTGTGGTCACATCCAGAGCCACGTGCAGTGGGTCTGCTCCCATAATATACAGAGCCATAAAGATCAGGTCAGGCGTTAAGACCAAAGGCATCTGTGTACATTCATGAGCCTCCACACTTCACTGAGTAAGTTAGAAATCACTGCAGATGGCAAATTATCGATACATAAATGATAATAATGGATGTTTGTAATGTACACAGCAAGCTACATTTTTAATATAATCTAAAAACATTAGCTGAATATCTTCTCTGTGACATTTTACATATATTAAAATAATTAAGACAGAAATCAGATTTACCAATCTCCTGATATTGCATTATATAATACTTCCCCTTGTAATAGTACCAGTGAAGGTTGGGCAGTATCCTTAAGGGAAATATAATGTCATAGATACAAACATATATTCAAATGTATCTCTCACAAGTAGCAAATTATTAAAGTAATATAATCCACAATATTTTCATAGAAATATATGTGTGTTTCACCATTTTCTCTTGTCAGGTTGTTTGACATGATGATTCAACAGAAACCTCATTAAACTCAAAGAAAATGTCAGCAACACATTAAACTGAGAGGGGCAAAAACACCATGCAATGTCTACCTATTTCAAGATTACCTCTGTAACTTTAAATGAGGGGTATCTTCCTGCTTTTTTTAGAAATTGGTATTACCATCTGTGATTTTCTTCTATGATTTTGTTCTGATTTGCCTTGTTTAATGTAAACAAGGCATTTTGACATTATTTCCTTACATAAACAATTGGTGAATCAGAGAGAAGTACACTTAAACAATAGCATTCACTCCAAAATACCCCTTTTTTAAAGATACTTTCTCCATTTAAGAATGTATGCCTTCTCAAATTAGTTGCAAGTATACATACAGTAATCAGGTAAAATGTTTCCCTTTATTTTATATAATACATACTGAAGGGCATGACTATCATTATTTGATCAGCATTAACTCACAAACAAGACTCGAATGATCTCCAAAACTAAAGCTCTAAAGGTTTGTGTGCCTGTGTGCAGCAGGATGATAGTTCAGGCGTATGCACCCGTAACGTCTGAGAAAAAAACAACCAGGCTGAGTCCAGGTTTTGTTGTTGTTTTAGTTTGTTTCATTATTGCTTCAACGAATTTCCCATCTTCACTTCAGCTGTCAGAAAAATATCCTTTAAGAAAACACATTTCCTCCTCAAAACTATATCACATTATTAGGCACAGACTCCTAAATTCTCTATAAATATGTGCATACAGTATACATCTCCACACACACACACTCAAGCACAAATGAAACACTGACACAAACACTCATTCCTGTTCTCATACTCTCACATCAATGATACAAACAACTTAGAACAGACCATAACTGACAACAGCTGCCTACTATGAGTTTTCAAAATTACCTCAAAATCTGACTCAAAATTATGAACAACCAAACTCTGAAATCCATTTTTTAAATACCAGAGTTTTACTATTATTCCTACAAACACACAATTATAAATATATAGCAATTTGTTCATAACTGTGATATGCATTTCTCAGACAAAATGGAATTGATTCCTTTTGGAGTCTTTGGCCTGTCCCTCGAATCCGCATATAGTAGAAGATACTCTTCTCATCAGTGCATAGTCAAATACCTGGGGAATTTAGCTACCCAAGTCTCAGAAAGAAGGTGAACACACACACACACACACACACATAGAAATAATCTCACTCTCTTCTTTTTTCCCACAAACACACATGCACTAACATACACACAGCGTCCAGAGACGATCAGGTTAAAGGGTTGAGGCCCAGGTTTTAAGTCCAGGGTTCTTGTTATCATCTCCTAGGCGATAGCATTCTCCAGTGGTTCCTTCTCATCTGCTGTGGCATGATCTGCCCCCTGCGCTGCTGCCAACTCCTCGTTCTTCTTTAGCTCCCGCTGATATTTGGCCATGATAGCAGCGTAGGCGCAGCCATACACTGCTGCAGCCAGCATCATCAGACACACGATCCCACACACTACGCCGGTGATGATCACTGTGGCAATTGCGTGGCGCAAGTTGACAGGCCTCTGCCTCTGCTTAGGTTCACACTCTGGCAAACTCCCTCCTCCTCCTCCTCCTCCCCCGCCACCAAAACCCTCTCCCATTGCCATGGGAACATGGAGAGCGTGGCTAGAGGGATGAGCATGGTTGCCATGGGTGTGGCCTCGCAGTAGCCTCTCAGACTCCAGGTGGTGTATGTTAGCAAACAGGTAATGGTAGCTTGTGGTCATGCAGGCATGGAAGAGCTGATAAGGGACTTTCTGCAGGTCTCTATCCCTCATGTCTTCTGGCTGGAAGCAAAGCACCTCATCCACCACACCACCTTGTGATCAGAGTTAAATAGTTAGATCAGAGAGGGATGGTAAAAGACAGACAGAGGGGCAGGAAGGAATATTGAGGCATGCATCAGTCAGTTTTATAGTCAGTGTTATAAACACATTACCTGCTGTTAATTTCCCATTTCATTTTTGACAGCTTACTACAGAGGGGAACTCAATCATGAGTCTGAACCAGCCCATTACTTGAGATATTTATTAATCTAGGGTGTAATGGCTTACTTTAATGGGCCGTATTAGCAAGTGTTATATTATTAACAGCTCAATCACTGGAGCCGAATGAATCGAGTCTGTTGGACAAAGCGTTGAGTTAGGACGCTTATCAGCTGCCCCGTGTTTGTCCCGTAAATCTCTTCATTATTCATCTCTCTCCGTATTCATGTCGAGCGTGCTCTGTCACACACTTCCTTTCTGCCTGCCTGATTAACCACTGGCTTTCTATTAAGCACACATCCTTGTATCTGGGTCCATTGTTCTGTTTTGCAGTAATTAGAATTTTCAGCCTTTAAGACGAAAGCTGTGTCAGGGTAACATAGGCATGTAGGCGGGCCAGCCAACTCCAAGCGAGCCTAGCTTTCACTGTACAGTGGTTATTTTGTTATCTAATGCATTCTGGGGTTGATCTAGCATGGAAAATAATGTAGTCTGCAATTTAACTCTTAATAACCCATATAAGCGCTCTATCTCTGGCTGTAGATATCAAGGCTGCTGCTCCCTTACATCACAATGTTATTCAGGAGATTCTTTCATTGCATGTTTTGCTAAGCTTTAAAGGCTGGCAATGTGAACAGTGAGCAGTCACAATAGAGTTAAATTGTCATCATAACGTTATTCACTATGGGTCTGACCTGCATGGTCACTTCCCCAAGCACAGTACTCATCAGATGTTAATGATAGTATAAAAGTCAAAACACATCTACATTTCTTACACAACTACACACCAAACAACATGGGACACACACACACAGACACACACACACACACACACTCATTCCACCATATTCAATAACTGGACAGAGCTTTTGGCCTGGTCTTACCTCAGCTGTGTCAGTCTCTCCAAGGGCAAAATATATAAACAATATATCCATTTGGGGTCAGTCAGTCTATTTTAATCCCTATAAAGAGGCTCTCCTCTCATTGTGTGAACCGGCCATTTTAATATAGAGTCCAGCCATTTCTACTTTAGTAGTTTTAGGATACTTGCTTGTGTTAAAGGTCATTATTACCATAATGTAACATTACTGTCATTTAATACCATGCAAAGCAGGAAAGGCACTGAGATGGATGAATGTCGGAAAAATTACAGACATTCCCCAGCTACCGCCTAGAGCTACTAGTGATCTAACCTTTAAAGAGGTAGGACTCCAGCCAGAGTTTCAAGCCTATGAGCTGGCAGTCACACCTCCAGGGGTTGCCTCGTAGTGTTAGGCTGTCCAGGCGGGTCAGCGCCTCCAACAGGGAACGGTCCAATCGTGTTAGCCTGTTGTGCGCTAGCCCCAGGTGGCTAAGGTTCCTCAAACTGTCCCCCATGGCTCCAGGCAAACCCCACAGGCTGGAGGAAGGGTCATGGCAAGGAAATTACATGAGATACAATCAGTTATGTGGGATCAAGTTTTAACATGTGTATTGTTCGACAAAGGACAAATAACAAATTTGATCTGTTTTGTTGCTTAACCTGTTGTGTGAGAGGTCAAGGTGTGAAAGCGTACGGATAGGTCCAAGCAACCGCTTGTCAAGCTCTCGCAGGCTGTTGTAGGCCAGGCTGAGGCGCTGCAGAGTTCTGAGACCCAGCAGAGCAGTTGGTGAAACAGATGTTATAGAGTTATTAGATAGATCAAGAATGCGGACAAGGGGTATTTCTCGGAAAGCCATTGATCCCAACCCCCTGATACGGTTATCTTGGAGATACAGTTCTTGGGTGTCTGCGTGCAGTCGTCGGGGGATGTCATATAGGCCTCGACCTCTGCAGTCTACTACTTTAGTGTTGCTGTTGCAGCTACACTCCTTTGGACAGGCGTGTGACAGAGACAGGAGGGAGAGGAGGGCACACACCAGTACCACTGTGGAGACAGGGGGACACAATATCGGATTAGACAGTACGCCTGTGTATTTGTAGCTAAATATGAAAAGAAATACAGCTACATTTTATTTTCAGCAATACCCTGCTGCATACATTCACACCACAGTCTTCAACTGCCATCATGACCACCTAAATAAATGCCTTTGTCACAGACAGCATTTAAGTGGTCAAGTAAATTCCAAGATTGATACAAAAATATATGAAATGTACCTATATATACATTCGAAAATTAAGTCTTTAGGAATGCAGCTCACTTAGCTCAGATAGTGCTGTTCTATGTCTAATAAACAAGACAGTAAACTTATTACTAATATGCCAACTCCTACCTCCCACCCCAATCACCCCGCCCCACCCACCCCCCTTAGATAGTGGTCCTTGGTGACTTCACCAAAGCCTCATAACCCTTCACCCACACTCCACCCACACACAAATCCATACACGGCAGATATTAGGTGTCTGATTCCCTTTGAGTTGACTTCACATGTCCATTTCTTGTGGAACATTACAGCAGTATTTATAGCACTGGCTGGACTAGCTCGAGGCTCAATGAAATGAAGCTCAGACCCAAGCCTGGGCATGCAACTAGCTCACAAGTTACACTCATACTGTAGATCCTGAGCAGATAGATTAGCTGCGCCATGTTCATCTCCATAGGCACAACAGCCAAAATGTTCTTCTGAGCAGTTCAGCAGCCGCTCTCCTAATTGAGAATGTTTCATGTTTTTGTCAAATGGGAATTATCTAATTTTCTCCTGCATCAGGCAGCATCTCCCACTAAAATCTTCGCCAGAATGATGCCTTTGTGATGAGGCAGCTGTGAGTCTCACAAACGTATTTTTCATATAAAGAAACACTGTGCAGCTATTAACTGTAATCAAATAATCAAACATCCATTGGGGAATGTTGATTTGAATGGGACAGCACGATCTAATTGTTTAAGTTCTGTAGTCACACAAACACTCAAGTGCTATTTAGCATTCAGCAATCAACCAGCAGTATCACTTGGATAATAGTAAAGCCTTTTTTCCCACTGCTTTCCTACTCTTTGAATAAACACTATTGTAACAAAGTCTTGTAATTAGAGTGACAGTGTCCCATTTACAAGGATGTAATCATCATTTTGCCTTTGCCTGGCTTCTTGCAGTGGATTGTGATTTACAGATTTAGAAACATCCAGGCGCAGCCGCTCCCAGGTATATTCTCAGGTGTTAGTTTGGTACAGTGGCTCTTGGCAGTGTTGCTGTTATGATATTATGTTGCTTGCTTCAACATAAAACCATCAGAACATGGCTGGGTCGAGGTTTAGCGCGCTGTAGTGCAAAGCCCTGTGTTAATTGCATCGCATGTAGCGAAATGAGAGTGTGTGTATGCAAGAATGCATTTAATCACATGTGTTTACACATTACTTAGTCATAAACAAACCCATATATATACAATGCATACATGGGCACACATAAACAGCATCAGCTCAGTGGAGCGTTGTAACAGCAGCTCTGGAATTGGGTCAACACAGGAGAATGTCTCTTTGCTCTGATGGGTCCCCCCAGCCCAAAGTACGCACAGAGAAGCCTGTGATGACATGCACACACAACCCCCAGCAAGTACCACTTTAAATTAGCTTGGTACCAATGTCGATACCTATTTGCAACAGGAAACACTCAGAGGCAATGGCAATGTACAGCTATAAACATAAAAGTGTGAATATAATGCTGGCATCTGTGTTGCATCCATGCTTTATTATCACTCAGTTATACAACAGTTTACACAACATACTAGTCTCAGCAGCTGATCCCACCTTGCCATGCACGTATACAAATAAACACTCACACACACACACACACACACACACACACACACACACACACACACACACTCACACACACACATACACAAATGCGTTCATGTTGATATACTTCCCAGTGATGAAGCTCCTACCTCTCATATCTGCCAGTTGTTCCTTGGGCCGCTTGCGTTCGATCTTCTCTTAGCTCCCTTTTTGGATTCTATTGTCTGTCATTGGTTGATGATCCATTAGCCGTCAGTAAGGTGTAAGGTGTAAGGAGATCTCATCTGTGTAGGTTGATATGGTCAATAGGTAGGAATTAGAGAGGCCCGAGATCAGCAGTAGAAACCAGTGTTGCCCTCAGGATCCCCAACACTGCCTGCACGGGCATGAAACCCCATCAGAGCGGGCAGATCAGAGCACAGAGCTTACTGCCAGCCAGCCAGTCTGGGATTCACTGGAGTTATGGAGCTCTGCCTCTATCTCTTTCTCTCTCTCTCTCTCTCTCTCTCTCTCTCTCTCTTGCTCTATATCTCTCTCTCTGTAGCTCTCTCACTGTCTCTCAGCCTCTCTTTCTGTCTCTTGTATTTTTCTTCATGCTGTTTTTTTCGCCTTTGTTTCTATTTTCCCTTTTCTCTTGCTTGATTTGATTTTATTCCTGCTCCTCTGTTGAATCCAAATCAACACTCTGACATCTGTGTGTGTGTGTGTGTGTGTGTGTGTCTCTCTCTCTCTGTCTGTTTTGCTCGCTCGCTCTCCCCGTCCCCAGTTGTATTGGTGAGTGTGACGGTGTGTCATCTCCCAACGGACAGCTGTGCCTCTTAAATCACAGCGCACACATGCACGCTGACATTCGCGTTACCTCCTATCGCTCTGGCAAGAGTTGAACAAGACAAAATTAGATCTGGATTGCGTTGTGTCTACACAAATACTCCAACACTTCAGCACACAGCGAACACAGTCAGAGGATGCCCGTTGCTGTGGCATGCTCTGATGATATTATGCATGAGCCGTGGGCAGAAGGGTTGGCAGAACACGCCCCCAGCACAGCAACACAGAACGCACGAATGCACACATACGCATGCACACACACACGCACACAGCAGGATATTAAGCTGTTGCAGTAAATTTGCATGGATTTTTCTTTTTTTCTCCTTTTTTTTGCATGTAAATGGATTGACAGTTAAGCTTATATGAGCTCATGGGTCACTTGAAGGAGAGGCAAAAATGGACAAAGGGAGGAGATTAATGATCAAATCATTTTTAACGATGAGCATGATTAAGCTTACAAGCTGACCTTGACTTATCGTACCCTCCCTTGTATTTGCCCTCCTGTCCATCCATATTTACATCCTTTCCTCTGCTGAAGGGCATGACAATTATTGTCATTCTGTCATATACAGTAGTCAATATGTGTCTCCATCTTATATTTAGTTCATTTATTGTGGTAACTGTGTGAAGATATCAGCCTTGAGCAATGAATGCACACATGAAGATGCTTTAGAAAACATAAATCCACTTATAGGGGGATGCACCTGCGCACACACACTTGCATCCGCACTCAC
Organism: Enoplosus armatus; assembly: GCF_043641665.1. NCBI lineage: Eukaryota > Metazoa > Chordata > Actinopteri > Centrarchiformes > Enoplosidae > Enoplosus > Enoplosus armatus. The sequence goes on from NC_092187.1 coordinate 14,558,728, forward strand.
ATGCACACTTGAGCGGACATGTACACCTACGTGGGCAAATACATCCTCAAATGTGTGATGACACCTTTGTATTTGCTAAAAGCCCATATGGTTGATGTGTACAGACAGTCTGTTGTGTTTGTGCTGCAACCTCTGACCAGATTGTCATATATTATCAGCATGTGCATCTCCTGTGATGCATTTAATGCATGTGGCATTAAGGCCTTAAGGGGCAAACTACAAAGATGGTTTGTATGATTTGCATCTGATCTTTTCTATTGAAGCTCATTCAGAACACACTCATTGAGAACACAGATTGATTTTTTGAATGTTTTTTTAGCTGTAAAGCAATGAACTGCCTCATTATTTGAAATGTGAATCTTCTGTATGGATTTTGCAGCAACAATTAGTGAAGCCTCAATTTTGTCTCAACAAGAACATACAGGAAAGAGAGGTCAGTGGAGCCTAAGCCTTGTAGACTGCTGGCATCCTTAACAAAAACTCCAGTTCTGCTCATCCTCTGAATGTTGCCCAGCATCTTGACATGATCTGCCCCTGCTCGGCGTACCTGCCTCGGAAATCACCACCAGATTTGCAAATCAATGCATCTGCCAAACAGCTCTGTGTGTTTGTGACACTTGTATGTGAGTTTATGCTTGTTCCTAGAGGTGTTTTTGCAGTCACCGTGATGTGAATTGATGCATACACTCTCAAAGAGAAACACCCATACTCACTACACACTTATGCTTGCCCATGCTACAGTATGTACATGATCTTGGATGCACCCTTGCTCTGATGGATGTATACGTTTGTGCAATCCTTATTAGAATCCCAAACACCAGTAGGATTTAAACCGGTTGTCATCTTTCTCTGCATGGGATTGCACTGATAGGAGATTGGTAATGGGATGGATTTGGAGTGGATTTTGTGTCCCTTCATCTTTGGACTCATAAACCCAGCTCAGGGCATAAATATCCCAAAATTCTTAAATCATACCTAGGGAAATTAAATGTTCCCCCGTAGAACAGAAAATTCCCAAGCATTAGTGAGACAGATTTGGGCTTTTGTCTTTTTGCTCTGAGCCGACTTCTAGGTAGCAGCCAACATCAGTGCACTTTTAACCTCTAATACGAATTTTACAGAGCAAACTCCTGTGCTGCTCATATTGGATTTATGTTTCCATGAATTATTTTCCTTGCTGAACAGATATGCCATATATACATAACTATATTTGAAATTTAGTTTTATTCAATTTACAATCTCATATAAATGGATTGAGTTTCAGATGAGTTGTGTTTTCAAATCTTACATCTTCAAATTATTTGAGGGTTTCATGTTTCAGATTCACAGTATTTTTGTCAAACAACTTCGTTTGACTTCCTTATCTTTTTCCCTTTTCAGCTTTTTTAGCATAGACGATCCTGTATCTTTTATTGGCCTACTGATCTAGGTTCTCCCTGGTTTTATACCATGTGTGTTTCCATTGCTGTTGCCCAGCATCTTAAATTAGCCTCTCCTCTTGGGTTTTCCATGTGGGTGTAGAAATGGTGGGCTGCTGAAAGGATCTGGCAAAGCTTATGACGGGATAATCTGCACCTGTTCCTCTGGGCAAGGGCTAAAACAGGCCACAGCAGCTCCCCACTGCACATAAACAATCACGTAAACGCACAATCACACTAAAAGGGGTGCAAACCAGTGGAATATTTCTCACTGATGATGTTCTCTTCACGTGTTGACATCCACTGAAGCTTTCAGTATTTTATTTTCTAAGATACTGCTTTAAGCTTTAAGTGAGGATTTTTATTTTCATTTAGATTCCATCTACACTCACTTCACTGTATCTCTCACGTACTATCTTATAAACAACACAGTCACACAAATGTGCATTTACTGAAACCACTACTACAACTATTGTACTATATATACTACTGCTAGTGACCTACAGTATAATACTACTAATACTTAATCTAAAATAGCCATTTGTGTACATATGTTTATAGAATCCAAATTTTATGACAAGATTGATTTCTTTCAATATTTGTGCAATATAAGAATAATTATTGTATAATTAATGACTAATTGACAACCTGCATTACAGTATATTTATCATATGACAGTTAGACAACACTGGCTCCAGTATTAAAGTTGGCTTGATACCACTTTTCTGATACCATGACACAACAATGCGATGTCGATACCAATCAGATCAAATATTTCCTCTTTAATAGCTACCAACTAATGATACATTTATTCATGTGCACTTCAAGATATCTAAAAACATGATGCATAAATTGTCAAATGCCTGCTCTCACATCCCATAAATGAATCAATCCATAATTTACAACATGACTCAAGAAATTTACTTGTACAGATGTGGGACATCCACTTTGGAAATGAAATGTGTAGCCAGGACTGAAATGCTCTTTAAAGCGTCCAAACATCATGTTTTCAGTTACAAAAAAAACAGGGGTTGGTCATGGACCACAATGAATTCCATAACTTTTGCTGTTAGCAACTTAATTTAGTCTGAAGGCAGCTGCATGTATGCATCAAATTCACATTCTTTTGCATTATGCTACAGCAAGGTTATTTTTGTTCGTTTGGTTTTTGCTTTTTTAATCAAGTGTGTGGTGTTTAAGTGGTGAATCTGCACCTTGAAAATAAATGAAAATGTATTACACATCTTGCATTCAGTCTTTTTTGCATTTTCCTTCCTTCAGCGTTAAAGTACCTTCATCATGACTGACATAAAGACAGCAATCAATTGTTTGTATTGCACTGCAATTTTTATCATGTCCCCTCTATCTCTATCAGCTAGATACAGTACATCAACAAATGTCAACATTGTCCAATCAATGTATCTGTTTTACTGTAGTTTAATGTCCCAACTGTTAAATCCATCCAAATGCCACATTCTCTTTCATTTAGTTTACTACCTGCGGCTGCTCTGCATTTGGATGAAAAAGAAAATTTGCTCCTGGAAAGACTTACAGACCCCAAAAGCATGGCAAACCCCCACTGAGAAAAAGCTAGGGTCCTGTGAGTCTTAGTAGCGGGGGGTAGAGGGAGAGGAGGAGAGTCGGGAAGTTAAAGCCTGTGGTGAATGTGTCAATCTTTCCTCAGCCAACTCTGAAAAAGCTGACACATTTAATGTCGGCGACTGTTTTTTTCCAGGCAAGGAATTTTGGTCAGATCTGTGCATTTAGGGACCTGCTGGGATGAGGCTTATGGAAGTAATAGCAGCTCTGTATACCAGCTCTGGAAATGCCTGTCGGGATAACAACAGGGAGGCAGGCTGAGGAATGGGATGGATTTCATGTGGGCACAGAGAGAGAGGTCTGGTTTAGAATCGTGTGAAACTGCATTTTGAGTGTGGTTAGGGGCATCTGTGAACATGTGTGTAGATAGTACAGAATTACACACACACACACACACACACACACACACACACACACACACACACACACACACTTTTAGCCTTCCAGAAAAATAAGCTGACACTTGTATGATGCAAGGTGTAATTGCCCTTTTGGCTCATTTTGTCCAGAAGGAGAAGCTTATGTGTGTCTTTTCCCTCAGTTGGGGTTAATGGAAGATGCACTTGATGAGTCGGTGTGTGTATTAATAATCTCTCCCTCTCCTGTAGGATGACTCACAGAACATACACATGTCGCGTTGCTACGTCTCAGTGACTATGTTGTCTCTCTTTCAGCTGTGGGCATCCAGATGAAACTGGAGTTCTTTCAGAAGAAATTCTGGACAGCCAGCAGACAGGTACACACGCATAAACACAAGAAAGGAAATTTTGATATCCATAACCACTTTGTTCTTAGTCCTAGCTGCTCGATTATGAATGTTCAGCATACTTATTTGCTTCTTCATGAAGTGTCCTTTGTTCTATATTATATTTGTTTTTGAATAATAACTTGACATGTCCCCACATATTATACATATTCAATGACTCAACTACCCATGAAAGTTGTTTGAAATTTTTGGTAGAACTTTTAACACGTAAAGGTCACCAGTCTGTTTCATTGCATTTATGTATTTGAAAATAATTTTGGAAGACAGTAAAGGTTTTCAGCTGACAAAAGGAATCTATGTTCTCCACCAAACAGCCTAACTATTTGGTGTGACACCAGATACCATATGCAGATGTCTTTTTTATCTTTTATCTTACAGTGTGCAGCATTAGATGGGAAATGCTCCATTAGCTGTGATGATGAGGTCGGTTCCCTTTTCTCAATCAAGATTCTGTCACTTTTACTTCTTACAGCTGCTTTAACACTTTGTTTTGTATTTAACAGAACATTAACTGCTACCTCATTGACAACAACGGCTTCATTCTGGTAGCAGAGGACTACACTCTGGTAAGACATTAAACACGTAGAGCCAGATCAATGACCTCACAATAGTCTGTTTTAAAGTATTAATTATTAAAACAAACACATACATTTTAGTTTTTTGTGAAAGCAGAAATCAAGCGGAAATTCAGATGTTATTTTAATTCAAGAGGAACTGTTAGCCCTTTAGCTAGTTCTGATACTGGCTGCATTAGGCAGGTCAGGTTTAAGATTACCTCAGAATATATGCGTGTATGAGTTAGTAATAAACATGTGAAAGTCCAAGACTTAGCTGAAACTTTAATAAAATTAAAATTTGAAATTAAATTAATTTTAAAAACTTCAACTTTAATCAACAGTGCATATCTACCTCTTACATTTGTGCTTTTTTTGTAATATTTTTCCTGCGTCTCGTGCATGTTGTTGTTTAGACTGCTCTCAAGGAGACATGGTGCTGCCCTAGCATATACCCTCTGCTTAGCCGTCACCAGACATGCTGTCACTCTGGCTTTGGCTCATCCAGAAGCCAGTCCGCTGGCTGTCACTGCCCTTCCCTTCCTCTGCATGTTCTTTTCACGTGTCTCTCACTTGCTGGCTCCCGTTCTTTATTCGATTCTTAATTTGGAGGTGACGGAGCATTTAGGGTTCTACTTGTCAAGTTGTTTCATCTCATTGTTGTTATGTAGTGAAAGCGTCATCGACTAACAAGGTAACATTAATGTGGTCCGTCAAAATGTTACATTAAATTGTGTGAGGGATCTTGAGTAGGTCTGCCCGGGTGAGCTGGGGGATGTAACAGGCTGCCGCTTTTCAGGCAATTTTATGTTGATTCTAGGAGGAGGTTTCAGGGCCGAGATGCAGCTGAGGTGGGATTCTCTGCTTCCCAGGTGTCAAGAAAGTTAGAAGGTGGAGGGAATGGGGGATGTAGTTCACCCTCCCTGCCCTGTGTCTGATATGGCTAATGGATGCTAATGGTTTGATAGCTTTGTCCCTGTGGCGTCACCTGGTTTGGAGCAGTTTGGACAGACAGGAGGTATGACCTGTGTCTGTCTAACAGTCATGGGGTCTCAGGGGTCTTGAGTCACGTTAGCTGATATGCTGAAACAATTGAGTGCTAACAGAAAAAGGACGACAGACCCCACAGACCATTTATCAATGCTATGAGGAATGGTATCCGCATGCTTTAGGATTTGTCCTGCAAGAGCTTCTGGCATTATAGACACTTACTTTTAAGGGGATGCTCGTTTTACATTTACATTTTGTTATGACTTATTAAATCGAATCAAATCTCTGTCTCTTCTTTCTCAGACAGGGAAATTTTTTGGAGAAGCAGAGGGAGCTGTAATGAGTAAGCTCTTGCAGATGGGCTCTTTCAAGAGGTAAGTATTCCAAACTGCACGTGTGTGTGTGTGTGTGTGTGTGTGTGTGTGGGTGTATGACTGTGTACTTATACATGCCAGCACAAGTGTATGTATGAGTCTGCGTGGATGCATGTGTGTAAATGTATGTGCATAATATCAGGCAGGCCACAGAATAAGAGCATGTCTCCCCTTTGCGCTGACAGCTCTTAACTTGGCCAATCGTGTTGAGCTATTCAGTGCTGAACTCTGACCCCTCGCTCAGCAGAGTTCCACGTTAGGGGATTACAGCAAATCTTTTCCTGAAACGAAGGAATTAGGAGAAACTTGAAGTCACACACACACACACACACACGTAGACACATTCACGCATATACTGCTTGTTGTAGAGCTGTGTCTCCTGGAAAACGCCAGGAGCAGTGGGTGGCGACTTTCTGCAATTAATTTGGAAATTTAACCCAGGAGGATAACTTTCCCAGTATTGGAGAACAGAAATGCAGAGAGGCAGACACAGACAGACACACATTGTAGTGTGAGTGTGGAGTCAAAATGGTGTGGTCTAACATGCGGAATCTTTAGAGAACTTAGCACAGTTTAACGTAAATTTAGATTGCACAGAAGCTTACAACCACATTTCCAACACTGCATCAGGACTGTACCCAGAATTCAGCTCTGCCTTTGGGACGTGGGTGAGGAGATTTTAGCCATGCAGTGCATAAAATTCATGGGTGACAAATCATCGCACAAGTAGACAACCACGCCTGTTTATCATAGGGATGAACCTCAAAAACTGACAGCAGATGGTTTACAGTCCCACTCATAAAAACAAAGAGGCCTACAAGTGCTTTCACTGAATCTTTAATGTCGGATGATGAGGGATTGTTTAAAATTAAGGACGACGTATGATGAATGAATAATACGACTTGTGTCATGAAGTATTAGCATGATGAGTAATAGAGCTCATGGATCTGAACACTAATGAATCCAGCACGATCTGTCTTAACCCGGTGCCATCTGTAGAGAATTAACGTGCTAAGTTGCGGCACGGTTTTTGTCTTGATTAAAAAACGTTAAAGACGTTTTCAAGTGCGCCACTTAAAGTTGACACAGGCTGCCAGCTTGGATTTATCTGTCAGCATCGAGGCTGCAGATGGAGACAAATGTGGAGAAATTATTTTGAGGTACTTTCAGATTATCCATCTTTCCAAACAAGCAAGAGAAAGGGAGATCAATAAAAAGGTTGTAAGTGATGTTGAATGAAGGGCACGCTCCCACACCCAGCATATACAGTAATCACACACTCATACACAGATATTACATTGGTCTAAGTTTGCTGCTAACACCATTATGTGGCCTGGCTTAGCACTAATTGGTTCCTGGCGGTGTGTTGGAGCTGTGTGTCACCAGTGCTGTGACTGAGGTTTGAACATCGCCCAGGGCTGCGGATAGACCGGGCCCACTCAGACATCACACACATGCTCGCACAGACGTTCACACACAAAGCTTTGTGGAGTATATAGGAACTTATCCACAGGCTATGAGAAAGAGTGTCCAGTGTGTATGTGTGTGTGCGTGTATGTGTGTGTTAGGAACCCCTTCAATAACCTCTCCCAGACAGACCCAGACCTCACACCCTCAGGGTCTACTAAGCCTTTAAATCCTCTGATATCCTCCCCAATATCCCCAAATCATCTACACACACACACGCCCACCTTCCTACATCACTTTGAGGAACCTCTCGGGAAGCTCTCGGCTTTCAATTGCTTTCCTTTTCCCATTCTTGCCACATCCATCCAATATATTATCCGTAGGTAAAGCGGCAGTTATAGCAGAGGTGGGATCTTTCCTTCCTGCTCCCACACAGCAGTCCAAAAGGCCCCGCAGGCATGAAATAATAGAGAGAATGTGTGAATCAAGACTTAATATCACCTGATCCGGCTATATCTTCCTGACAAATGCATTACTTATGAAAAGTCAAATCTATAAAAACGTTTCACTTCATCTTTACCTCATTTTATCTCTATTTTTGATGTCTCTTTTCTATCTTTACCTACTCAGGGTCACTCTGTATGACTACCAGGCTCTATGTTGGGTTTTTTCAGAGAGTAGTGACAGCGGACACACACTGTTGGATGTGAGTACTGCATTTTTTCACGCTTTTCAACCATGTTGTTTGCAGTCTATGCGATGCAAAGTTGGGACTATGTGTTTTTAGTGTGTAATCAATATTTTTTCTCTCTTTCTTTCTTTAGCCTTACTTTGCTTTCTTCTCAGCCATGAAGTGGATGCTGACTGAGCTTGTCATGTAAGACTTCTGTGTATGTGAGAGTGTCTTTCGTCTGTTTGGAATAGCACACGCTCGCTGCATACATGTCCTTTTGAGGACTCGTATGGTGGCCTCTCCTGTCGGAAGAGGTTAACTGTGTGTTTGCGACTATATACCAAACTGTATGTTTGTTTACGAGTGCCTCCACATGTACGTCGACGTGATCATCAGTGATCATGAGCAGTAATGGCTACCTGATGTTTCCTGTAGCGCAGCGCTATTCCTGTGATTCCATGTTGTGGTTGCGGCATCTTCCTGGGTGGTCTGTTGTCGCCACAGTGCATCATGGGAGGATTGAGTTGTCAGCCCTAATTTTACAGCCATTTTATGTCTTTGAAATATTAGTGATGTTTTGATTTATGTTTCATTTTCCCATCTAAAATGCACATACAACACCATAGATCAGTATAGTAAGCCCTAAATTGTGGCACCTTAACATAAGTTGACAACTTATAAAATTGTGTGATCTGTAATTAGGAAATGCCAATGTACTATCCTTTTACAATTATTTTTCATGACATTACTTTTCTACTTGAACTTCAGCATCATATCGAGCATTTATTTAAGAACTATAAGGTCAGAACTAAAGGGAGAAAATATAAGTAAATCATGATCTGTATCCGCAAAATGATTAATTATGAGCTTAACAAAACACAACCTGTTTTACAAGCATTTTACTGCTTTGGACGAGTTATACAAGACTGACGTTAAAAACGATTTGAGATGATTTACCATGTCATGAAAAGAGTCAGATTCAGCACCAACCTGCATGGAATTTTTTTTTTCATGATTTATTTGATAAGAAGCATATAAACTTGATGGAACTGCAACTGGCAATGAGCAAAGATTTATATCTGTGCCATGGTTGCTTTAAAATAAACAATTTCCCTCTTGTAGTTCTTGAGAAACTTTTATCGTGTAGATAAAAAATGTTTGGAATGCAGTAGAGAGTGTTACAGCATGTGTTGGAGTATATTGTTAAGGTCGATGTCTTCTCCATATTCAGATTCCTGCTCGAGTTTAACTTGTACAGCTGGTGGTACTCTGACCTCACAGCTAAAGGTAAGAACACACTGGTGATCTGCTTGTTTTCTTCTTTCTGTTTAACCTCCTAGGACCTGGCATCCACATGCGTGGACATCACATTTTGGGTTATACCATAATACTTAATTCTGCTTATATGGAAATTCAAAATTGTCCCCGTATGCGGAACCACATCATGTCAACAGAAGATGCTTAGTTTTTATACTTATCAGGTCCCAATAAGCCCAAATAGCAAAGAGAAATTAAGATAGAGCTTGGGTCTTAGGAGGTTAAAGCAAACTCACACACTCATATAAAAGTACAGTTTACATACTTTAATTGCAATAATAGTTTATATACAAACGACATTGTTTATGTACATTCCTAATAGATAAGGCTTGGTGCATGCACACAGCACTGTATAATATGCACTGTAAGAGCTGCTCAAATGGCTCATCATATTTTATTTAGAATGTCTGCTGAAGTTGAAAATAACCACAATGGTCATATTAGATGCATAAAGTGCTAAATAATTCTGATCCTCAAATAATAATCTCTGATCAATAATTATAATACATCCAGAAAAAGAATCAGGATTATCACTCTCACTAAACATTTGTGTAATTTACAACTTTGTACATTTAAGTGTAAGTTTGATTGCAAGTTGTTGGTGATTTACACTGGAATGCATTTTTTTTTATTATTATTTTTTTCAATTATAGTTTTTCACAACTGAAAATTACATTACAGGCTTTAATTATACGTCAAATGGATGTGTGCATTTTGATTTCTTTCTTTCTTGAATTATGTCTTGAATTTTACATTCAGAAACAGAAAGGAAAAGATAAAAAGAAGTTTTTCATTCAAGGATCCAAAATAATTGTTTCCATTGTCAGAAACAGTAGATTGTGTCCTCTGTAAAACAAAAAAAGAAACAATAGAAAAAACAGAACAACAGAAATAACATAATGAAAGATTTTCTTCTTCTTACGAGTCATTCTATCATTTATAGCAATGTGGACACAGATAGGTTCTTATGGATCTCATAGTTCCCAAACACCAACTATTTCTAATGTTAACCTAATTATTTTTAAGTATTAAATTTAATGTCCTCAGCATGTGCAGCAATAAACGACCTCATTTTCCTTTTTTAATTTGCTGTACACTTTTTTTATTTGCTGTACACTTTCCTGTCTCACAAAGGAGAGAAAGGACATTTTAAATTTTACATCTGCCTATAAAAACATTAATGTCCTTTAAAATGAGTAATCCAAAGATAAAAACAGACGCTGACCCATACACTGTCAGTTTTTCATACTTATCCTTGAGTTCACATGGAACAAAGTTCATTGCGTACAGAATAAACAACCAATGTCCTCAGCACTGACCTCCTGTCTTCATCTTCGCCATCTCCCCTCCATTTCCGCTCGGTCTGAGTCAGTGTGACCACTGGAAAAACAGAATAAAGAGGCACAATCCAAACCCTAAAAGTAAAAATGGCAGAACACGAGATTACCTCAAGTGACCTCAGTGTGAGAGAGAGAGAGGGTGTGTGTGTGTGTGTGTGTGTGTGTGTGTGTGTGTGTGCATGCGCGTGTCTGTCTGCACACACATTTGTATTTGTTTGTGTGTCCAGAGGGGGTTATACTTGATGGTTTTATGATCTGTAAGGATGTGTGTCATATTGGTAGTGGTGGGAAGCAATATCCGCTTTGTAACAGGAGAAAAAAGGCCTCTCTCTCCCTCTCTTTATTTTCTCACTCAGTCTTTCTCTCTTTCTCTCCTTCTCTGGTTTTATGTCTGTCCTTTATTTTTCTGTCTCACTTTCTCCCACGAACACGCACATTCTCATGTGATTACCGCCATGCTATGAATGCTGTGATGCCTTATGCTTTATGGAGTGTTGAATACTGTTTGCCTGTCTGAAATTAAATCCTCACTAAGCAGCATCATATTGTAGTATTAATTCTAGCCAAAACTAATATGAAAATGTTTCGAATGCGAGAGAGAGAGAGAGAACCGCAAAATGAAAGTCTATAAAATGCTTTCCTTGCACACTCTTATCCCGAATGAAGTGAAGCTGGGCATCGCTGCTCGCCAAGCAGTCGAGACAATTTCACAGCTGGCTAGCCTCAGGTCTTAGCAGCACTTTCTATATCTTTTTACAATAGAGACACAGGCCTGTGACACACAGCTGAAACACCCCAATTTAGCAGCCCGTAACCCAATCTACACGGCCTCTCGAGCTGAACTAATCCCAGACGTTTTACATGTAGGCTGCGTTTCTCACGTGCATATAGTTTATATACAACCGCACACATACACACACACATTTCGTTCACACAATAGTGCTGAACTGCTGACACCCAGTTATTAACCCACTCCATTCGAATCACACACATAATCTACCATCTTTAGAAATCTGTGTGTGTTACAAAAAATGTGCAAAGACCACCCTGATAAAACTGTGAAAAATAAAACTACATCATTTTTATATTTTGATATGCAAATGTGGATTGTTAATAAGCCTGCTTTGAAAAAATATTGACACAAATAGCTGATCTTGCCTCCCACCTCCTTTCCATCCTGTAGCATTGTTTCAAACCTCTGGGTGGCAGAAGAGTTCAAGCAATGTTGCGTAAATGGCTGGCCTAGATTTACACTAGAAATACCTCCAGCAGGACAAGAGGCAGCTCTGGTTCAGAAATTCTGCTTTCTTTCAAACTTGTGTATTTGCAAGGATGTGGTGTGTTTGCTTACAATCTATTTGCATAACTATTTAAAATATATATTTGACTTTGAAATGGATGTTCCATGACTCAATTTCTGTTTTTTTCTCTCTCTCTCTCTCTCTCTCTCTTTCTCTCTCTCTCTCTCTCTCTCTCTCTCTCTCTCTCGCTCTCTCTCTCTCTCTCTCTCTCTCTCTCTCTCTCTTCCTCCCTGCAGCTCAGAGGATGGGTCGATCCATGCAGGTACCATGTGACACAGAGTACCCAGCCTTCATCTCTGAGAGAACCATCAAAGAGAACACAGGCAACCTTGACTGTGACGGCTGCATCAAGTATGAGACACACACACACAGACAGACACGTGCGAACACACATTAACAACATGGTTAACAACAACAACAACAGTCTAAACATCGGTCTACTGCTCAATAAAACATCTTGGATATCAGCTGGCCGCTACGCTCCATAAAACAAGCTAACAATGAAAAATGAATTACCCTGTTGACTCTCATCTTGGCGAAATAGTTTTATCTCTGTAATCCCTGATAATGAGAAACACGTTTAAATCATTTGTTGTCTGTTGAAAACACTTTTATCCCGGCAATCCATCAGAGGCACACACGCAGACACTCACTCTCTCCTCCGGCAGTTTGAAATACGAGGCATTTAGAGATGAGGGAGAGAGGTGGAAAAAAGGCTTCCTTTAAAAATGGGAAAATGAGTGTGGTCCCCATTAACAATTTGGGCTTTTCTGTCAGGCAATTGCGGGGTGTTCTCTGGATCCCTCCAATGGGCCCTTCATTGCTCCCAGCTGTGGAACTGCCAGGGACGCTCAGAACTGTGTGTGTGTGTGTGTGTGTGTGTGTGTGTGTGCGCGCATGAGTGTGTGTTTTCCTGCCGGTACAGCCCCACAAGGTCAGCAGGGTAACCACTGCCCTGGGTGCTAGGAGTAAAATGTGGTTGGGGATGCAGTCAGACCCCAAACACACATACTGTATACACACACACACCCAGCACCCTCTCACACCCTCACACCCGCCTGCGCACACATGACAGAAGCGTGTTTCAGACAAGAATGGCCTCATCTCCAATGATGACACAAGAACTGGGATTAGCGGGCAGGGCCGTGTGCTCTGAGCAACATGTCACCTTCAAATAAATCTTTTTTAAAGCACAATGAATTTGACAAAGTAAAATGGAGTTTTTATTTCGGTTTTATGGAATTTTATAGCTCATATTAGTAATAGAGGATATTGGCGATAAACATCTGTTTCACGTTACAGGCTGACTGAGGCCTTTCTCTCATATGTTCATCGGGACACGTGTGTGTGCTTTATGCTCTAGGAAATATACCCTAAGCTCTTGCCTGTTAAACCTCTCTTTACTGTATTATGACTGCATGTGTGTGCATGTGTATGTGTGTGTGATGTCATTATTTGTATTTGTCCATTACATCCTGATGGGTGAGACAGAGGGACTAAGCACGAGAAACAATGGAATCTAGTGAATGATATAATAGCTTAAGTGGCCCTATAGGATGATTTAACCTCCATTAATGCATTGCCAGCTTCTCTAGACTGTAACGTGAGAGTTAGGACAAAGTGTGTGTCATGTCTCTAGCCGGAGAAAGTCTTCAAGGGGACTATTAGCGACAATACTCGCAGCCATATATCCTACAGCTCCACATGCTCCTTTTCTTTGCCTCGACCGTCCCAGTCGAGCCATGTCCCGAAAAAGAGAGAGGTTCAAAGTTGCAGTGAGCTACAGCTTCAGTGCCACAGTCAGACGTGTAGACGTGGTTTCATCTGTTAGAGATTCTTGAAATACATCTGTCTCTTTATCCCAGGTCGCACTAATAATCATGGTATTGCTGAGATAGTTGTGCATATTTTGACGTTGTCACTCCCAACGCACTATGAGGCAAGTTTTGTTTCTTTAAAACAGCTGCAGTTGCAGAGGAGAAGTGCTTTTTAGAATATAGTTATTAACAACAAAAAAACTGGATTGGTATAGTAATTTTTATGGAACCATCATTTATAATTTTTAAAAGTATTTTATGGACCTTAATGATGTACATTTGTATCTTAATATCAATTATGTTTTTTTATTTCTAAATTCTAAAATTTTTTGATGATATATTCCATATTTCATTTTTCTATTTTCTCATTTTTTCATTGCTTATGTTACTCAACCAGGAGTTTTAGCAATATTTGCACCAACAGCCTAAAAATCTAAAAATCGTCTTAAAATCTCTAATAGAGTCACGCTGAATATAGTGTGTATTGGAATCATGAAAAATGTGTTATAAGGCTTAAAAAGAGAATACTGGGATCATGGTGCCCATTTTCCCCAAAAGTAATAAGAGAAATGGAAATAAAATGAGAGCATTGCTCTGAAAACTTGCCAGTCTGTTTGTTGAGATTTTATTGGAGCAATTTCAACTCATTGAATTAGTAATTGTTAAATTACACACAGTAATTACTGGTCAAATTTCCCAACTGTGATGACAGATATTTCTAAAACCATACAGTGCTGCAGTTATGGTTATGGTTAGTTATGCAATGATTAAATCATTGGAAAAAATGTGAACATTCTCTACAGGACACACACAAATATTGCATTTAGCCAAAACTGAGCACAGAATGATTTTACCATGAAAGGTAGAAACACTTTGCTACTGTTCTGCATCAAAAGCAAGGCGTGTGTAAAGCATAATGCATTGTGAAATATTATCATCTCAGCTCCATCCCCAGAAATGAGCTTCAGTACAGCTGACACTGGAAAGATAAAACATTTTCCTTCATGATCAAAAAGTGTTGATAAGCTGTGCTCATTTCAATCAGCTTCAGCTACAGATTGTGTGATATGTTTTGTCAGAACTTTGAGAAGAAGACACGTTCTGTCACCACTTCTTTGTGTCTCAGCTTTATGCTTTACATCTATCTAACTCTCGATTGCTGCCTTATCTTTCTTTCTGCGGGTCTCAGCGTCACTCACTATCTCTCTATCTGTCATTCTCTATCTTTTCACAGAGAAACATATTAGATGTCTTTGTTGTCCGTTTCTCTGCTGGCCAAAATCAGAAGCCACGGCACTCGGAGACCATGTCAAGAAGACGCAGTCTTTACTGTCTGTGTGTTTTGTGAAAGAGAGTTTGCATGAATGTCTGTCTCTGCGTACCCATGCATATTCAACACATCCTTATGTGTGTTGAAGTGTGTGTGTGTGTTCATATGCGGCTTTCCCAGCACTGGGTATGTTCAAGGCCAGCAGCTGCGCTGTCAGGATGTGTTTAAGTCTTTTCTCCAAGAACACTTGCTCTGCTTTCTATCAGCGGGCTGTGCTGGGCCGGCCCGGCGCTGTGCAGGGGTGAGCACGGATTATTAAACATCAGCAGATCCTAATTCACCCTGATTGGAACTGGCTTGGCCTATTTGCTGGGCTGGTTTGGTTGGGTTTGGTTGGTCACGGTGGGATAACTGTATTAGAGTGCGGTGGATTGGTGCTACTCAGGGATTGGAGGCTGCTTGTGGTCAGATTAAATTGGTCATGGTATTGAATTAGTAAGGATGGAGATATTCCTGTAGATCTGTTTTGATCCATCAGGTCTCTCCCTCTTTGTCTTAGCTCCTCCGTTACAAGAGTTGAGAAAGTGTGTGCGTGTATACAGTATTTCTGCATGTGTGTGTTCACTCGGTCACTCGTGCATGTTCTCATACGTGTCTGATAAATACCTCACAGTGAACTCGATAAATCACCCAGCTGCGGCAGAAGAGAGGGAGGGAGAGACGCAAGAGATAAAGAAAGAAAGGGTGACAGAAAGAAGAGATCATCTTTACGACCTCTCTTCTTCATAAAGCTTATCCACGGTCATAAATCACTGGCCAGGAGGCCGAGGCGAGGCCTGATCTCTCAGACCAGTAAAACACAGCCATGGGAAGCTATGAGCACAAAAGTGTGGTTCCCATTTGTCTCCCTTTGGAGTGTTTTATATTCGGCAACACTTCATTGGTGCTCGCCTTGGATAGGATATAACAAAGACAAAGGCGAAGGAAGGGAAGAGAATGAGGAAGAGGAGGGGAGGGAGTGAGTTAGAGAAGTATGTGTGTATACTTTATGTGTGTGTCTGTTGGTGCGAGTCTGCCTATGTCTCTGTATGTTTATTGACAGCTGGCAGCGAGACAAGTCATCTTCTTGACATGCATCCAATGGAGTCTCCTCAGTGCATCTCCCCTCCGCCAGGGGACAATGTGAACACTCATAACACAAATCCTCTGACACACACATGGAAATTTACATCATACCCTTTCGCCTTGTCTACTCGCCAATCCAACTCTCAGTTCTCCCTTGCTCCCTCTCCCTTCTTCCTTCCTCATCTTTTTTTTGTTTCTGGCTGTCTGTGTTGTGATTGGCAGGTCCTTTGTGATCCAGCAGATCCCCAGCAGTAATCTCTTCATGGTGGTGGTGGACAACAAGTGCGACTGCAGCATGTTTGAGCCAATCACCATGGACCCCGTCGAAATCATGTATATCCTTCACTGGCCAAAGACTTGAGAGGTGGGGGTGATTGAGCACAGCACTACAGTGTGCAAATTGTAGTCTCTTGGTATCCTGCATGATAGGAAATAGCACCAGGATGATTTTAAAGCAAGAGAGCATCTGACAGGGAAGTGGAGATGAGTGCAACAGCAGCTACAGTAAAACCTCAACAACCTTGACAGAAAACTTGATTAAAAGCACAAACAACTCTGACAAAAAAATCTTTTGCCTGATAATGTTTTTTAATGGAGAAGTCTATTCTCTTCCACCTCATGAGTTCAAGTGTCGCAATACTGTAGTTATAGCCAGTGTGTGTCCATTGAAGTTACCAGGATGTTAATGGCATAGAGCATTCTAATTTGTGGGGAAGCTTTGTGGAGTTTGTTTGCCCTCTACCCCTTTTGGTGGATGAAAGAAATGAGAGCTTTGTGAGGGACAAGATCTGAAGCTTTGAGACAACACTCTACTAGAGGTCTGTTTCACAGTGCTGTGTGTGTGTGTGTGTGTGTGTGTGAGTGTGTGTCTGTGTTAAGACAGTGTTACACAACAGCCCTCACTGTGATGCGATACTGATCAATAGCAGACACAGCTCAGAGTGGAGTCAAACTGGAGGAACTTAGCTCGTCACCGCATACCCGAGCTGGGTTCTCCTACAATGTGCATTTCTCTGAAATTTTCTGCAGTACAGTCACGCTGTGTATACATGTCCACCACTGTTTATTTTGTTGTGGAGTGCTTACTGTAGCATAAAGCCTGCTTTTCTGTTGCTATGCGACAAAAGAAAACTCATCAAACATTGCTCAGCCTGCTTTCTTTTCTCTTTTTGCACACCGTGCTGTGCGCAAAAGTATCACTGTATCCATAAGAACCTCTTTCCATGGCGCATGCATAAACATGAATTCCTTTCCATTATAAACAAGAAATACACTCCAGCAGGAAAACACCCTGCAGAGGGTACACATTGTCTGTTGTTGCCTTAACTTCAGCTGCACATAATGAATCTCTAAAGTGCGAGAGATTGAAGATGCAAAAGGACAGGAGGCGCCCAGATACCTGTCACCCTTTTCACCCAGAGGTATCGGCTCCACGAACACGCACACTGGACACACACACACAAACAGATCACTCACTATTATAGTACTTTCTTTCATAATATATCCCCCGCTAAATATCTGTCCATCTTTGCCCTTCTCTCTCTCTCTTTCTCTAGGAGAACTCAATGGAGTGCGGAGGAGCTGTGGGTCTCGCCCCGTCTCTCGCAGCAACACTGCTCTGCGTCCTCCTGGCGCTGTTCCCTAGGTGACCAGAGCTGGCCACGCCTCTCCATCCAGAACTTGACTTGGATCGGCTTGGCTCGGCATGCAAAATAATCGTAACGATGCCACAGAAAAAAACACTCCTGCCCCCTATAAAGTTGTGCCCAATTCCAACTCACCACCTGCAAAGCCCCAAGCCCTGAGGTACCTCCCTACAAGGCACTTATTTGAAAGGATTGATAATGGATAGCTATTACAGCTGCTAAGTAGTGATCATTAAGGTGCTTTAGCAATATCACATAAGATGCACAGAGAGGTTTTTGGGGAGATACAAAGTGTTGAACATAGTAATAATGCTAACAATGCACATAGTAGCTTAAAAACTGCACAAGTGGTCCAGTAAAACCCACTGACACTCACACCACTATGTTCAGTCCTTTCAGGTAGCAGCTAAGGGGTCTGTAGCTGGGCTTGGAACTGGGCATCAGAGCCACGTAACACCCATGTGGAGAAAGACAGGTGCACCTTCCCCTGGCCCACTCTGACTTTTCATGGACAATAATGATTCTGAGGATTAAAAAATAATACTGAAGATGAAGATGATTATATGTGGCTGGGGTTGTAATGAAATGTTTGTCTAACAATCTTTTTTTTTTTCATGATGAGAAAAAATATTCTAGTCTATATATGAAGAAAAAAGAGTTTTATTTATGATTTGCAAGTGGTACCCATAAACTGTGACTATGAGATTTTGAGTCCTCTGACGTGAGTGGTTGTTAATATTTGAGCTTTGCCTTATTGAACAATATTGGTCCTGTTTGTGTACTTTTGAAATAAAATGATGTTTAAAATTGATGCTGTTCTTGAAAGCCATGTTGTTGAAAGGCTCTTAGCGAAGCTGACCTTCAGTAGAACAATAGAGTTAATATGAAGCTTCAGTTCTCATCCTTTTAGTTTGATCTGTTGTTGTTGGCAGATTTGACTGATTAATACAGTATCGGCTCTTAGTGGTTGGCTGTGGGGAAACGTTTGGCTGCTTTTTGGCCTCCACATGAGCAGAGTTGTGAGCGGGCTAGTGTGTGCGTGTGCACATGCATGTATTTGTGGGTGTGCATCTGGTGTTTCGCTCTCCTGTCATTCATGTAAGCCTCTGCCCCAGAGGCCTATCCCCCACACAAAGAGAGACAATAAAGACCATGACACTGGAATTGAAGGCCAACCACAACATACATCTGTATTTGTTCAGGAAATAGACACAAACATTCCTTTGACATTTTCTGACAAACATACACATATGTACATGCAAGAATATAACTCGGGCGTGTTTGTGTGTGCGTACAGAGGAGCACAATAAGTAAAAAGCAACAGAAGTTCTCAGAGGCAGGAGGCTGCTCTGCTGTGGTCTCCATGTCAACACTAAGGTCCCTGTGGTCAACAACGGGACATGCTTTGTCTCCCTCTCTCTCCCTAGCTCTCAACCAGCCAGTTCTACTAACCCCCACTTCCTCCTCCAGTGACAAGGTAATTCTCACCGTCCTAGTGGTCTAATCTGTTCTCTACTGTTTCACTGATCTTGTCCCTTGAGCAAAACTGTGTGACTATAATCATTTCCAGTTGAATCTGCTCTTCCTCTTTCTATGGTCCAAAGAATCCCCGACTTGCTGGTGGGTCATTTATCACTGCATAATGGGATTGGAGTTGTTTTGGGTCACGCATCCAATCCGGTCTGTGATTCCTTCCTGTTTGCCAGATGACTTATGGGAAAGTGCATCCAATGTGTGGACAAAAGGCAGGCTTGGGAAAGCAATCTTCTTTCTGGGGAGTTGCCACAATGGCGGCCCTGTTGCCACCTCGGGGTCCTGTGAGTGATAAATGCTCATCTCTGTTTTCTGTAAGCTGTTTTTTCCCCACACACTGTTAGGGGAAACATAACCCATGCAGATGCTAAAAGACATTCTCTTCCAAGTATCCCACTGCACGCTGCTCATGTACACTCGTTAAACAGGTGAGAAGGGGATTCTGCTAGTTGCCTTTGTGTGATTCTGTTGCACAGTAAAAACAGTAACTTGACAGTTATTAACAACTTTAAAAACAGAAAGAAAAAGACAACATAAAAAGAATAGAAGGTAAATAATAACATGAAAATCCGTTGAAAAAAAAATACTCATATTTTTATGGAAACATAAACGTTCATGTGGACAAGCCAGTTCACACCTATAACCCCCGTCCATCAAAAGAGACACACTCAGAGACGGAGCGAGTGACAGAAACTTCACTGGAGGTGTTTTATGAGAAGGCGTCCACATTCCTTCTCAATGATCCGATCTATGTTGCTGTTTGTGGTGGGAAGGAACCCCTGAGAGAGGAGTCACTGATCACTGGGACACAATGCCCTGAAGGGGCCCTGCAGTTCAAAACACACTCATCCATCAGCACTCGCACTACTCTAACCCTGTTTGCTCGCCATTATCTTGACTACATGAGAAATCTCCTTTGCTAATATGCCGGAAGACAGATGACAGTGAATCACACACATATTCACACATTCTAACATTTGTGCAAACACACGCCAGTCTTAACCCTGCATTAACACACAGACACATGAACACAACATGCACACAGTGAAGCGGTCACACAGAGGGCAAAGCTTTTGGTGTTACCTCCGATGGAGTGGATAACATTGGCGGTTTGCATTGAGGACCACAGATATGTTTAAATGGAAATGATTCTGAGCAGCTGAACCACACCAGGACCACACACAGGCCCGGTGACCACAACACGCCACAGCTAAGACAAGCTGGGAAAACACACACACGATTCTGTCGGCATTCCACAGGGTGACTAGCAAAATCTCAGCTCTGCAACTCACTGTGTGCATGTATTCCTATGTTTGCGCAGAGGATAGGCTTACAGTAGTGAATATGTAATTTTAGGGAAACAATGAGAGAAAAGAAAGAGAGAAGAATTTTTAGCGTTTGGTATTCATTTTTAGAGCAGTGCTCACTGTGCTCAGAAGGATTTTATTCTTTATTGTATGGATTGTGCGTTTGCTGCGTCACTGTCATCCATTTAATTTTTTTAGCATGTGGTCATTATTTTCATCCCTTAAGCATCTTGTCCTCGGCTCTGTCCTTTTTTCCCCTCCTTCTCCTTCCTCCTTTACCTTTTTTCCCTGCTGCTCTGGCCACATGCTCAGTGGCTGTCGTGGTGATAATGACCAGACTTCTCGACTACCTCACCCACACATGCACGTACCCACACACACACACACATATCAGAGACTAAAACCGAACCAAACCCCAAAGACAAATTTGTTCCTGCGCGTGCCAGGAGACACACTGCTGCCAAGGTTGAGAGGTGCCAGCTGAAAACATACACTCTTAGCACACACACACTCATACACAGAGTTAGTTGTGTACCCCATGCTGCGACAGGAAGAAAAGCCTTCAGTACTTATGGACCTCTTGGTGAGCTTAAGGACCTGACAGCCAGCTGTACTAATACCGCGTGTGCGTGCGTGCGTGCGTGCGTGCGTGCGTGCGCGTGTGTGTGTGTGTGTGTGGGGGGGGGGGGGTTGCATACCTATTTAACAGTGGACCATAACGTCATTACACATTCATCAACAGTGGACCAGTGAGCCAACAGGGGACAGTTTGAAGGTCAAGCTTTAAATCATGCTACAATCATGTCTAAGACCCTCTGGTGAATTTATATTAATTTTAGACAACAGGGAACCAGCAGGTATATGTATTTTCAAGTCCATACTCAGCATTGCCTCTGCAGGCTGGTACAGGGATTTTAATGACTCACTAACACACATTTTTTCACACTCCTCCATAGTGTAAATGGCTTGCAGCCCCAGGTAGGCTATCAGACTACAGGTGGGCTATTTGACAGGCTACATACTGAAGGAATCAGTCTCTAAACATTCACACAATATCAGACTTTTACTTGACCTTTCACCCTTAAAAAAAAGAACACAGCAAAGCTTTGTCTAACCGAGACTGAACTATTTCTGAATCAGAATCAGAAATATTTTATTGATCCCTGGGGGGAAATTAGACACGTCACAGGACAGGTGCTCCCATTCAAGAATGGAAGAGGTAGCGTAGAGCTCGAAATGAGACATATAACATAAACGACTTCCTGACATAATTGTTATTACCTGGACCATTGTAAAAGTGTGGGCTTGAATCTAGTGTCACTCACCTGCTGTAAAACTGCAGCACTGTTTTTATATTTTTAGTAGTTCACCAGCAGGTTTGGCATTGTTGCTTTTTAAGGGGTGTAGTGTATAAACACAATGATTATTATAATATTATTATTATTATTATTATAGAATTCATCAACTGCAAATATATTAGGAAATACTTTGGATATTGAAAGTTAGATAATTCATTTATCTTATGTGTATTTAAATTATATGGAAATAACGTGAAATATTGTCTTTAATAATAAAGTTCAGTTTCATTCAGGGTACAAAATGATGAGATTCCACTGTTCACTGTCAGATAAAGAAAGACATCCCCTCTCACTTGGTTCTATCAATTTATTGTAAATCAAACTGAACACTTATTCACAAAAAAGTTCTTAAACTTGGTTTTAATGTGGACTGAGAAGAAGGCCCACACAGAATGACATGAGTCCTCTCTTAGCTAGTGCTAGTATTTGATGACAGGTTCCCTCCTCTCTATGTGTTTAGTTTAAGTGTTTACACTTCATTATGGATGCTTAAAGACAGAAGATCAAAGCGTTATATTTCTTTTTTGGTTTTTTTTTCAAAATGACTAGACATAGTGGTCCACACTTGGTCTGTGTGGAAGGATAGTCCACTGTTGGTAATGTAGGAATGTATGTGTGCGTGTGTGTGCAAGAAAGTTAC
Source organism: Enoplosus armatus (assembly GCF_043641665.1). Lineage (NCBI taxonomy): Eukaryota > Metazoa > Chordata > Actinopteri > Centrarchiformes > Enoplosidae > Enoplosus > Enoplosus armatus. The sequence continues at coordinate 14,581,163 of NC_092187.1, forward strand.
TATGAAAAACAGAAACTGTATCTCATTGCTTTTGTGCTGTGATCAGGATTAGCACACAGTATATATTTGGGAAGAGTGCACATAATTCACCAGCCTGTAGTTCATCAATTTTCTTTCAGACAGGCAGCTTACCCTTTTCAGCCAAATATTGAATAACAAAACCAGAACAAATCATAGGCATATATTGAGCATTCCATTCTGTGTTTGAGCAAACAAGCTGAGGGAGATTTTTCAACATTAGCATATTCAGCTGAGTCTTTGTAGCTGTGATCTGAGCTCTGCCAGCCCATCGAGTCTACGAAAAGCCTCATTCGGTTACACATGGCAAGCTGAGCAATGGCCTGGAGGGGCCTACATATTGGCTCCCTCAAACAGGAAGTGGCTAAATGGAGACCCAGGAGCCCCCTGCCTTGCCTCTGCCACTCAAATGCACCCAGGCTGTTTTTAGAGTAACAGAATGGACAGTCATGAGTGAAGAACGAGGAGAGAGGGGAGGGTAAGCGAGGGAAGGAGGAAAGCTAGATTGGAGGTCAGGGAGGCAACGGAGGGAAAAGGCGGGCTGATTGCAGCCGAGTAGGTGGTCTCACGATATCATTGCTCAAAACAAGCAACACCATTGGCTCTCGGCCTTGGTTTGTTCCCAGGTCTCTGCATTGGATCAGCATTGAGAACCGCTGTAAGCATTGTGAGCATTTTAGAGTTCCCTCGGATCACAGTTCATCAACATCAGCATGTTTGTCTTGGATGGAGGACCGATCAATGAGTTAGGGACTATTGGCTGTTGGCTCCCCCATGCCTGCTATAAATTCTGCTGTGCTGATGAGGGCTGAATGTTGATGTGATAATTGATGCAGTGTTTTTTTGTACATGGCGTCTCTGGGCATAGTGTGGTTACATCAAACTTTTATAGAAGTCTGTGTGTGTGTGTGTGTGTGTGTGTGTGTGTGTGTGTGTGTGTCAGCATGTGTGTGTGTCCATCTGTCGTGTTTGATTTGTATCTTTATACCCCAGCTGGAGAGCTACTCCTGCTAACTCTCTATGAACTCAGTGTGGACAGGACTAAATGGTTGCTCTTATTGGCACGTTAGTGTGTGTGTGTGTGTGTGTGTGTGTGTGTGTGTGTGTGTGTGTGAGAGAGAGTGCATGCATCTGTTACAGTATGCTGGTTTTGCTTTTTTCTTGAAATACATACTGAACACACACAGACACAGTATATATCTGGGTTGTCCTTCCAATAATGTCCTATATCGTTTATATTTATGAGGATATGAGTGTGTCAGTGCTTTATCAAAGGTGTGCGTGACTGTGTGTCTGTGTCTGTGTCTGTGTGTGCGTGTGTGTGCACGTTTGGCCAGACCAATGAGCCGCATGTTCTGTGTACGCTTGGCCCTGGGACTTCAACGCCCTTATTTTGCATAGCAGAGCAGTGAAAGGAAGGCTAAGGTTACAACCACAGGCCCTGACAGAAAAATCACTGCAGCAATGTGACATTTATATGCCCTAGTGTCCCCCACTCACCCCCTCTCTCACCCTTCTCTCACCCATCATTACCCTCTTGACCGTAGGAATATCCAAAGCCTTGCTCTTGACACCAACCGCAGCCCTGTACGTCCTCCCTGTTCTCTCTCACCCTAACCACCATCACGCCCCTTTTCTGTATCTCTGATGTGTGTGTCATTGTGCACATGAGCACTTGTGCGTACACATTTATGCTTATGCGTACAGTATGCACGTGTGTGTGTGTGTGTGTGTGTGTTTGTTACATGCATGTGGTCCTCCTGCTCTTGCTCACCCTAACTGTCTGGAGCATTTAGAGGACATGACATCACAGTGGGGTAATGTTGGGCGCTGATGTGTGTTTTGCGGTAGAGGCAAGCTGGGCTGTGACGCCGTCTGTTTGTTTTTCGAGATCCACAGTGGGGGGGGGTAGTTGATTAGGGCTCTCATTTATGTAACTGCTGCAGTTCCACAGTTAAAGGCCATGTTGTAATTAAAAATAATCAGGGCTGTAATATACTCTGGATATGATCTCGTCATAGCTCAGAGGCGTAGTGTGTATGGTCGGTCTGTGGGTGGATATATGATTCATATTGCTTATTAGTGGGTGGATGAAGTGTATTATTAATGAGCTGTGTAATCTAAAAGGCCTGCAGTGTGTCATTACTGGGAGAGGAAAAGAGGAAGCTAACACACAGTCAGCTTTGTCCAAAACAGAGAGAGGACAAGAAGGTGAGACTAAAAGAAGTAGAGGCCAAGATGGATAGAAAGAGAGAGGCCGTAATAGAGCGAACAGAGCGAGGGAGCAGAGTGTGTGTATCCATATGTTTGTGTGTGTGTGTGTGTGTGTGTGTGTGTGTGTGTGTGTGTGTGTGTGTGTGTGTGTGTGTGTGTGCGTGCAAGAGAGAGGCACCCATACAAAGATTTATGCTAGTGCAGAGAATTGTAGTAATCCTCCTGAAACGCTGTCACCATTTTTGAAACGTGACACACTTACACACACACACACTTGTGACCTCCATGTGTGACTGTGAGCTGGTCCTCTCTCTGCTTCAACCCAAGTCCAAATCACAGAATCTTTCTCCCGATTACCTGGAAGAGAGAGATGAGTCCTCCCATTCCTGCAGCACCATATTTTCTCCCCTTCTTACTGGACCCTATTTCCTCCTCATTCTCATTGGACCTTATTTCCTTCTGTTCTTACTGGACCTTGTTTCCTCTCCTTCTCACTGAACCGTATTTCCTCCCCCTTTTACTATAGTTTATTTCCTTGTCTTCTCCTTGGACTTTATTTCCTTTCCCTCTTACTGGACCTTGAACTGGGGCTCTACCTCCAGAGACCAGAAGTGTGTCTGTGTCGTTCATGCACCCAAACCACATTCAATCTCAATTTAGATTATTTCCTTTTTGCCCAATGAGACTATACTCCTCACACAAAAGCACATCCTTAAAGCTGAATTTACATTTCCAGGTTCATAAATCCCTGGGGAGCAATCTCAGAATATACACAAAGGTATAATCAGACACATGAACTCCATAAAATCTCTCAGCCTCTGGGCTCATCGCACCACTCTCACTGCCGGTGTCATAGCCATGGTTAAGGACACAGGATGGAGCTCCTGCTCTATGCAGTGCCTCCCAATCAGCTCTGAGGCCTGGAGCTGTTTATCTGAGAAAGTAATTCCTTTGTAAACCATTCAAAGCAGCCCAACCCAATCTCACCAGCCAAATGCTTTGCCATTGTGTTGATGTAGAAGAAATGGGCCTGATCCTAATAAACCATGTATTTATGGACTGAGGGTAACAAGTTGAGTCAGAATGGTAATTTTGGGCAGCACCTGTTTATATACTTTTTAACAATCTCCCTGATGTAAACAATGTGTGTGGTTTGCAAGCGCTAAATGCCTGCTTCATTAAACAATCAGATTTCTGCTACTTCTAAGAAACTGCATTGCTGTGAAGGCATAAACCTAATGATAACCTGGTGCATAACGTTTTTCAGAGTAATTACAGCTTGATGTGCAACAGTGAAAAGTACAATTGTTGAGGGAAAGTAACACGAAGAAACATCCCCATTGCTAAATACATGTAAAATACATAATGTTACAGTAAAAACAGTAGAGCAGTATGAGAACAAGAGTATAGTGTAACAAGAATATTGTGTTTGTGGTTGTAAGAAATGAGTTATGGGTTTTCTTCGCAAAAGAAAATACACTATGCATTTGATATGGATTCCTTTCTATATGTTCACTGTGCCAGTCCAGAAAAAATGTCTGGCATATTATTCAGGGATAGTGAGAAAATATTTTCGGTTTGGATTTCTTAAACCGCTCAGAATTATCAAGAATGGACCTCAACAGCATTACATTCACTAATGCTCTTACTAAACAGTGCTGGAAAAGAATAATTACTTGCTGTATGCACAATTCAAGCTTTTGTAAAAATTGTTCAACATTAACAAACTAGACTGACTACTTGTTGTTGTTTCTCATTGAAAACTGCAAAACCAGAAGGTAAAGTGGAAGGAAGCAGAATTACACAAGCGGCGTTTCCACCCAACGGACAGGCTTTGTTATTTGTGAGACACTGCAATAACAGTAAACATGGAGGATATTCAAGTCATGCTAATATTGGTCGGCAGAAATGCTCAATAAGGCCTGGACTTCGTCATGGGTCCATCTGTCATATGCTTTCTTCTGTAACTCCATTCTGTCAAAACACAATGAACAAAAAACAAACTGGTTTGCGGCTGCAGATTTTTAAAAATGGTGGCTGAGATGAATTGCTGCGAGTACTTGACCAATCAGAAATGCTCCTGTACTTTTGTAAAGTACTACTAAAAAGCAGGGACTTTTTTGGGGTGTAAAACAATGTCCCTGGTCCCTGTGGTGGAAACACAGAGTTCCTCCAAAAGTTCCTGCAATGGAAACGCGACTATAGTTGCCCAGTCGGTGGCTCAGTGGTCCACATCCATTGAGTCCAACTGATGAATAGATGAATGGCACCTACAGCACTCCAGCTGGTCAGTGAGTTGCACCTGTGTCTAAATAACGTTTCCCATTATGTCTCATTTCAGTTGATGCTGGGGATGAATTTCGTTGACAAGAATTCTGACATGCTGAGTGTGTGTGGGCCTGGAAAGACGAAGTTTGGTACCAATTCTGTCATTCTCCTACATGCAGCAGCTCGTCAGTAGAGGCTCTCAACCCTCTGGAGACCTTCCGGCTGATGGGAGGTCTCATCTGAACTCTGTATCTAGTTAATCTCTGTGAGACAGGTGATACAGCACAGGAAGCATGGCTCAGCTGGTTAAGAAACAGGTTTGGTAAAAAAAATTAAAAAAAATAGGTTGTGGCTTTAAATCCAGTCGGGATCTTCAAATAAATGACTTTTCAAAAACAAATGTCCTCTATTTGGGGAAAACTTAATCGCACCACTGGAGATGTCTGTTTAAACTGGTGACGATTTATACCACACACCACATTTATATCCTGCTCAATTATCATTATGCCCTTTTCTCTGTACACTGTCCAGGTCAGGATGTCAAGTTAAGTGCAACCCTGTCTCTCAGCAATTATGTTTATATACTACTAATTTGTGCTGAGTGCCAAAGGGTTACATAGCATATGCAATGTGTTATGAACATGAATCAGACTATAATTGTGGAGTCTTGAGTAGTTCCCAGATGTTGAAGTTGAAATGTAAATTACGCCCTTGGGTGAAGGTGAATTGAAGGCGAAAGACGGCATAAATTGCTTAGGCACACCTCTGAATCTCTCTTTTACTTCTGTTTCTGTGGGATTGTAAATTTTTAGGTTTATTTTGCTGTTCTGGCGGACCTCCTGGCCAGCGCCCTGTCTCCACTCAGCGGCTTTGACATCAGGGGCAGGTGTGTTTGTACCAGGTGTGTGTTCAATCACACATGTGTATGTGCGCTGCCAGGTGTGCATCTCGTCATGTGTAGCCGGTGGGTTGCAGGAACTGGGCCCAGCGGGCGAGTGTGCCTCTTGTCACACACACTGATCACAGTTGACAACCACATGAACCGCCTCTAATTATCAAACACACCTGTTTTGGAAACAGGGGGTTCCAAGCAGAACTTAATGCTTAAAACAGGATGCTTTGGAACGAAGAAAGAGATCAGGTCAGTGAGTCATTGAGTTGTGGAAGGTGTGTGCATGTGTGGATTGTGGGTGGGGCAGCTGGAACAGAGTGAGAACGTGAGTTAGTTGATGATACATTGTTGGATAGGCTCCGTGCAGACATACTGTGAAATAGATCATGACAGTATTCGAGTCTACCAGCCCATGATGTTGCCAACAGTCTTGAAATTGACAACATTTTGAGCTAATTCCCGAGTTTGACTCTGCTCCCTCACTCCAGCTCTGATAGTCCACAGAAAAAGCAAAACGTTGCCTCTGTTAGTGTGGTTGTCCACAAGTTTATTGGAACTAAATCAAAACACTGTTTCTTTCTCTCTGTTTTGTCATGAGTCATCCAGGAAGTAAAATATCAGGAGAGTGTGTGTATCATAGGAAACAAGTCCAAATATTGATACCTGTCTGTTGAAACTGCGCAAGCAATGGTGGAAGAAGCAATGGATTTAATAGAGAAAAAAGTTATATTTTCTCCAAACTGAAAAAATGGCATGTAAAAATGGCATGTTGAGTACAAATATCCTTTAAAACATGCTCATACAGTTAGCCTATATTGCACTATATAGGTGTAGTTACTTACTCTACTGTTGAACTCAGCTGCTCTGGATAAGAGTGTCAGCTGAACACCTAGAATGTAATGTTTTCATAACATGAACTATGTTCTATGATAAAATTCACCAAAGTTTATTTTTGTAAATGTTAAATGAATACCCACTTCCCTCATTAATCTCCCAGCTAAGCACACGAAAGATAAACAGTGAAGCTGTTAAACAGCTGAGCTGTCCCGTTTTGTTTTTTCACCCACATATTCATACCTTCTTAGAAAAACCTGGAGGGCCGATACGCACTCCAAACTTGGCAGATCAGTCTAACTTTGGTTTGAGGACTTCCCTAGTCTTTTTCTCCCTGCACACTCTGTAGTTCTCTCTCTGTGTGTGTGTGTGTGTGTGTGTGTGTGTGTGTGTGTGTGTGTGTGTGTGTGTGTGTGTCTCTCTCTCTCTTTTTTTTTTTTTTTGGAATTCACCTCCATAATTTATTTCATGCAGGAAAAAGACATTGTGGGCTCATAAATCAAAAGCACTTTATATAAAAAGAAATGAAAGCCGCCTGCATATGGGATGTTTTAGCTCACATTCTTAGCAATTCAACATGTAATAAAAGAAATATGGAATTTTCACCTCAGGTCTCTATCAATAAAACAAATGTGAGCGCTGAATATGCTCTGTGTTCCCGCACTCACACCGTATCGTGGCACTTAGATAACTTGATTTGTTGGACGCAGGAGTGGATGTCTGAGATAGTAAGGCAAACAGAGTGCATGTACAGTAACTAAGTGTGATCTACACCCGTGCAAAGATAATTCTTATCATAGCAGATATATGGTTTAAGACCCTTTGATGACGGCGCTTCCCAGAACACTAAAACAGGTTTGTCCTCAGACAGGTTTATACTTCAGCTTGAATCTCACCCTTAAATCTTTTGCTCTGAACATTACTTATACACTCATTTTTTGGTTTCCCAAAACAAAACCAGATAGACTAAATACACTGTAGATGGAATTTTTGGAGAGCAATACATGGGCACCACATTTATCAATCACTCTTGTCTATGAGAGGCAATCAGAATAAATGAATCCTCAGTCATTTTTAATGTGTGTACACCCTTAAAGATGCACAGCCTACCTGTGGTCTGAAGCTTATCTGGGCACTCTATGTGGCAGCTTCATTTTATTTTTCCCCTGTCAGATTGAATCTATCATACTGCATACCATTTGACTTATAGTATAACTGCCAGCCTGCTAAAGCCAGCCCTGATCACTTTAATCTGTGCTGCTGTTTGCGGGTTTTAAACGATCAGGTTGAATGAGGCTGCAGTGATCTCCCCCGTGGAGAGATCGTGTTACTCCGGGACACCGCTAACAGCTCCTACTACTGTCTCTCGCTCATTTATCATTTGATGGTGCTAGATGGCCACTTATCCTCTCTACAATTTAAGCTGAACCATACAAAGGAAAACACATGATTTTCTAGCAATGCAAAGGCAAAAAGGAGTGCATGATTTTCACACTATGTCACTGCTTCTTGAATCTGGTTCAGGTGTAGATGCGGGCTGTTGCTTTTAAATATGCCTCTACCAGCTGGGCAGGGTCAAGGGCTCATCTTAAACCCTGCTAAAGCTGGAAGGCATGTCTGTGTAGCTACTTGTGAGTGTGTGTGTGTGTGTGTGTGTGTGTGTGTGTGTGAGTGCTTGCATCGATGCAGGGTGATGATTTGTGTTCTCTTGAAGCCCTCTGAGCTCAGGGGAACAGCCATATATTACCATAGTGGAGAAGACAACCATGTCCTCCTCCTGTGTCTGTACCCCCACTCACCGTTCTCTCTGCACAGTATATGTTTGAAACAGACGATGCGGTTGAAATATTGTGCCGTACATGTCATGCTGTCTGACTTTTACAGCAGAGGCTGCAGAACGTGTGTGATGACACTATGACAGTTGCAGCTATACTTGTGGAAAAAAGTACATCTCTGCAATGCTGTGAAATAAAGTCCTGTAACACTGTAAATGAGCAGTTAAAGAAGTCTGTGAGTTGGTGACTGCAGTAGGTTAAGTTAGTGCGCGGTCTCCCTCAAGCTACAGTGCATAGGGACAGGTCTAAAAGGAATGTCAGTCTCTTAAAACCCTTCGGGTAAGGACTTAGGAACCACGGTCTGACTGAAAACACCTGCACCTTATAGAGGCCAGTGTACAGAGAGCTTCAACATCCTGATCCAACATACACATTCGTGAATGTACGCTTTCACACAAACACACATGCATAGGCTAAACACACATGCACACACACACACACACACACACACACACAAATATGCATAAAAGTCATTTGTGCTTACACACATATCAAATCCATACAAATACTGCATATATAGCTTGTGTCATCTTTTCCATGGCTACCTAACCCTTTCTAACATCAGTAACATTTTTTGTATCTTTTCCTTCAATAGGTAAAGTGCAATGAAATACTATCCCCACGTTATAGAAATGGACAAGACCCAAAAATGCTCTACACTCCCAAAGAAACTTCCCCTCTGCTCCTTTTCAGACTTTCAGGAGGAAAAAAAGTCTCTTCTGTAGACAGTGAGTTATTTGTACAGGTCTGCAGCATGTCTGCAGGCTTGCACTGGACTGTCGCTGGGATGGGTGACTGGTTTTACTGGTCTACCCCTGCTCCCCTCAGTGTGAGCGCCGGGAGAGGGGCAAAGTGAGCGGAACAGCATGATCTGGGCGTAGTAGTGGAAACAGTTTTCCTGGGCAGACCTGTATGTGGGGCCGTACAGGCAACTTCCTCATTAACGTTGCTTGCTAAAACTCCTATTGATTGTGCAGGATGTGTTCAGACTGAATTCAGATTTATTAAGTCTGAGATTCCAACACAATGTACAGAAGCAAGCTCAGTCCTTGCATGGTCATTCAAACAGTAACACCTGGTATATTTCAGGTTTCTCTCCTCAAAACGTGAATTTTGCTAAGTTTCAAGCAACTTCCACTATGTGTGTTTTGGTACCTTGCCATCTAATGTGGTCCCATCCAAGCGGTATAAAAAAGTGGTGGCACAGCAGGATACCTTTATAATCTAATCGTTTCTCATTAGCCTTGCCTCTGGGCTGATGGCAGACGACACTATGCATCAGGTTAACACACTGCCTTAGTTAGTCTTAGCTTGTTTTCCTAGGCAGACGGCACACTGTGGCGCTCCAGCGGTCATTAAGAACCACAGAACGAGTGATGAGCTAAAGGCTAAACTGGAGACTGGCCGGGAATCAGAGCGCTAAAAACACACACATAGACAGTGATGGCTGGGCCCCATCCAACTCCAGCCTTTAACACTGTAGCACCTGATGTAGCTGCTTGTAAAGTAACTGCAGTCTCCATGACAGACAGGATGAGACCGATGCCATGTATTGTTTGAGGACAGAGTGCTGTTCTCACTTTCGTTTCTGGCTTTCTTCTGTATAAACAGGAAATCATATTTCTCTTTGTTGACATCTGAAAGAAAGTTTGGGAGAGCCAAGGGGGAAGAGAGATACAAAAGATTGTGTGAGAGTGAAGCACATAAAGAGTGAAAAGTGAGGGGCTGCAAGGAGAAGATATTTCCACTGTTTTGCTGGAGGGCAGCATATATTTTGTCCATGTTGTATATTTGAGCTTTGGTGTCAGAAAGAGTTTCCTTATTGTATTGTCCAACCTCAGTTATTTTTACCTCCAAAGCCAATCACACACGCTATCAGGTTCTTTGCTTAGGTTCTTAGAGTCCAGAGTTGTCGTCATTACATTTTTCTTTGCGACTTTGGAAATATTCACGTTAATAATCAATAAAACAGGATAATAAGAAAACAGGATTAGTGCCACATTAAGTTTGTGCTTAAAACCAGTAGAGCTGAATGTGCTTTTTAAGGGATAATATATTATGTCACATGCATTTTACATTTGGTTTCTATTCTATATCCATTTACAGTTGCTGTTACATCTTGTTTGCTGTGAAATCAGCTCCCATTCTGGCACACGGTCTGAGCTGGAGTGGAAAACGGATAGAGATTCCAAATGAATATGAGGTATGTATTTCCTATAAGTACGATAACTGGCCTTTCTCTAAGCTCTGAACTCAAGTCAAGACTATATGAATTCAAGTCAAAGTATGAGCTCTCTGGCTTCAAAAGAGCATTATTATTCTCTGTGTCAGTAATGAATAAACTTTTCCATCTCTCAAGGATGAAGGCTCAGGAGGACTTTACATGTAACGATGTGTGCTGTTGTGCGGTATGTGTTTGTGGGTGTGAGTGTATGTGTGTGTGTATGTGGGAGGGGGGGGCATGTTGGTAGGAGTGTGCACACTTTTCTGAATGTGTCTGAGAGACCCCGGGGAAGCAAATTTCTGGGTGTAAGAAGACCTAAAGCTGGTCTTCTCATTCTGCCTGACACTTCGGCCAATCATAACCTTTCCCTGGGTTCCCTCTGTAACTCAGATCAAGCTTAAGGGGGCCCTGAAAGCCACTCCATGTGCTTGCACACATACACACACACAAACTCACATACATCACCAGCCCAGTGCCAGAACCCATTCATCAGGCCCTCATAGCTGGGCCCTGTCAACCTCCAGCCCCAGCCCCAGGCCTGTAGGCCTCAAGCCAGGGGCTTGAGTTCCGGGCTCCCCGCCAGTCTGTCATGGTGCTGGGCCATGGGCCAGCCTTCCATCAGCTTTGATGTGAGCTGCCTAACCAAATGGCTGAAGAAGGGTGGCCCCTCAGCACAGGAGTTACACAGCACACTGAGCGGGTCAGTGAGCTACCATAAGCATTCAGCATGTGCATACACACACACGCACACACTAACAGTAGACTTCTCCAAAACATGGTTTAGGAAAAGGTTTTAGATTTTTTTATTGGAGTTTCCATTGCATAAGCTCCTTGTTATAAAATTAAATTAACGCTTGAAATATTTTGTATTCTAATATGATTAAGTGGGCTTAATTGTTTGATTTGGAGGCTTCATAGAACTCTACCTAATTAACATTGCAATAAATACACTTTTTTTTATTGCTCCACATGCTGAGCTATAATTTGTCAGATTTTCATCATGCTGAAGGCTGAAACACAACGTTTTATGGCACTGCAGGCCTGAGAGATTGATTGCATCGGAGGAAAGCAGGCAAAGGCAATGAACTGTTGAATTATGTCGTGTTTTAAAGTAGTGTGCCAACTCTCATCTGCATAGGCAGGTTAGCCCCACTCTCTCCCGCTCTCTCTCTCTTTCTCACAACACAAGTACCTGCAAGCACTCATGTACAAAAAACAAACATTTACACCCTCATACACACCACCGCAACACAAGTCTAACAGCGGATTGTGCAATGCTCATTGCAAAAGATTTCGGACAACTAAAAACAACATTCGTGTTTCAAAAACAACAACCAAATTTATAAGTATGCGTGTGCTGATTGACAGTTGTTAGATATTTCCAATGTGATATGAATTGTGAAGGGAAAACTGTGGTATGTCGATCTAATCTGAACCATAGTTTTGCTAACCGTTGTCTGACCTTGATATTGTTAGAGGAGGAAATGATTTTACCAAAACGCTGGACCGCTGCATCACCTCATATCTCCGGCTGCTTTTTTTGTTTTGTTTTGTTTTTGGTCCCTCGCTATCTCACTCTTTCTTTATCTTTCACTTTTTGTTTTTTTCTCTTTCTGCTTTATATCACAAGGAATGTTTCTGAGCGGCTCCTTTGACAGCTTGTTAAACAGAATCAATTAGTGAGTATCCATCTTCCTCTGAGGTCAGTAAGGCTAGACAGGCTACTGGATCCACCAACTCCGATGCACTGCTCATAACCTCAGTTCCTCCTCAGGCAATCTGAGAAACAAACTACCATTTTATATTAAAAAAAATCTAAATCTCCCTTCCAGTGTTTATCTGTGGGTATGGTCTTAAAACAACAGTAAAGAAATACTACTAATATGTAAACTGTAATATTTTAGAACAGCTTTCGTCCTTGCCAAATCAGACACATAAACACGACATACAATATGTGGGAATAAGGCGGCCTCTCTGAGCCCCCCTCTAAGAAAAGTCAAAGCCAATAGGAAGTGCGAATGTTCCACGCGCAGACACAGGGCCTTACAGAAGGATATTCACCTTTAAAAAGGTGTTAGGTTTATTGGATCTAGCGGGACATTACCTGCATATCCAGCTATGCCATTTTTCCGTCTGCACTGTGTTGATTCATTAACCACAAAGACCTCAGTGTTTAAACACCTTATTTCATTAAGTGTTTTTTAATGAGGGTGCTAACTAGCCCGGGTGTCAGTCATCAGGAAAAAGACGCCAAAGCTTTTGGAAAAAAATATGTTTTTCTGTGGTCTATTACATTTTTCCTGTGATGGTAAAAGTCATGATGAGTATGTGTGTGTGTGTGTGTGTGTGTGTGTGTGTGGATTCTTCTCAAGTTCTCAGTCCAAGCGCATCCTGTGTGACCTGTGCAGGGGGATTTTCTTTTGCATTGCTGTTCCTTAATAGAGGAACTGGCCGGGGCACAGTTCTCTCTGTTTCACAGTTGCATGACTGGGCCTCCATGCTCAGTTGCAGTAATAATACGGCCCATTTACTGTGTTTGTTTTCAAAACAGCAAATTAGTCTGTTTGTCTGTTGTTTCTCTGATTACTTTGACAAATCTTGAAGCAGTGGCTCATCTTCACTCAGGACTTCTTGGCACTAACTTTCAATCCATTTTGAGTGTCATGTTTTCCCCATGATCAACTGCAAAACGGCTACGTCCCAGACTACACCTGTCATATGCAATTCCAGTTCTTTATACCATATTTAATCCATATTTTATTTTCTCATTCAGCATAAACAGTCCCACGTCCACGACGGGTGGAAAGATGAATCCTTATTATTGTTATCCTCTTCTCTACAATGTATTTTAGGACCTTTTCACAGATTGGTGGGTGGGATGAGAGTCTATGGGAGAACTGGCTCTCAGTTGATTGATTGCCACCGGTGGCCAATGACTCACAGGGATCCCTCTTTAAACCTGAACTTCAACACTTCACTGATACGCTTCATTAATATGAGCATTAAAGCAAATGACTTCATCTCAGAGACCAGGAGCGCATCAGTCACTGTCTGTCTGCTTCCTCTGCCGTTTCCTCTCTGTGTTTTTTTTTTCACCTTTTTTTCACTCCTCGGGAAGAAGTGTGTGTGTGTTCAGCTCATTGTAATGTATGCCATGAATGTAGCCAGAGTGGATATAGTAAATAAAAGCAGTTGGATCTACTAACTTTCAATTCAGAGGAGTGAATTCTGCTTTTGTAAGGCAGAGAGTCATATGAGGTGAAACTTGAAGAAAGGCATATATGAGTGGTATCAAAAAATGACAAACAGTGTTTAAAGAGGCTTTGATAGATAGTGATGAACCTACAGAGAATTATCACCTGAATCTGCAGCTCCCCTCGGCTTTAAGGAGCTTTATAATCAGTTTCAGCTCATTGTTTAGCTATTTGGCCCACAACTTTACTGTTGTGGTTCACTTTCACCGCTCTCTAGCGCTGATTCGGCAGCAGGCAGCTGTTTTAGGTGAAAAATCTCTTTCTAAAAACCCACTGTGCACTACCTGCTCAGCACCAGACAGCAGACAGACACAGTTAGCGACAAGCTGGTGAACATAGTGGAGCAGTTAGCAACTAAAGAGCCAGATATTTCCCTCAGGAGTTGGTAGAGACCAAAAAAACATGACTCCAAATGAATGCTAATGTTGCTCTGAAACTGCTGGTTGTGTAAATAAGCAACTGTTTGCTAAAAAGTTTGCCAAGTTTGCCAACTTAAAAGGTGATGAAATGCCAATGCTGTGTTCACAAGTTGTTTCCACTGCCTCCAAATGGCCAAAAAAAAGCAGTTATTGCAGGTTTAAATGATAATATGGATATATTCTACACTGTGAACACCCCAGAGGATTGCAAGAAAGAGAATTTTCTCATGGAGATAAGTAACAGGTTGGAGCCTGTTTTTATAGGTATTATCTCTTTCAACAACCTTTCTGCTGTTCGTCATGTTATTACATTGTATTCAACCATATCTTGTAAATAGTGGAGAGTTTCATGGGAGATGTAGATGTAAAGTAAGCGGTAGACACTGAGGATGGAAAAGGAAGCTCACTAACTGCCGTACGAAACTTAAACTATAACTGGGTTGAGCTGCGCTGATGTCGGAGCAACCCCAGGGGCCCACTTTAGTGTAATCCACCAAGGCTTAGCAGACTGACAGAATCACTCAGCTACTGGCTCTGACCTGGCACTCAGCTCTCTGTGGGGCAGAGCTACACACACACACACACACTCACACACTCACACACACACACACACACACACACACACACACACACACACACACATCACCACCACCACCAGAGAGGAGAAAAGAAATAGAAGATCCCATGGCAAACCACAAACAAGTCAGTCTGTTCTGGGCTTGTAAACATGTCTCATTGTGTAACATATTGCATGCACTCACAGAGGAAGCCATCATGCAAAGATGTGATGACAGTGAGTGTGTACGTAACCTACACAAAACTTAAAAATGGAGCTGTGTGAGAGCAGAGCGGCGAGATGACAGAAACACAGAGCATTGGCGTATATATAAGAACAGCAGATCAAATGTCAGAGTGAAATTTTTTTACCTTTTCCATGGACGTTCTGTAGAATCGATTCAAGCGAAAATTGAATAAAATGAAGAAAAACTTCATTTGGCCAAGATGGTCATTCTGTGTGACATTTAAAACAGAATAACAGATTGTTATCCTTTACTGTCCTATGAAGGTGAATATGTTTCCACATCTGTGAGCAATAAAGCGATCTGAGCTGCAGCGCACTACTTCAGTGCTGCACACACACACACACACACACACTAACAGCTATTCTGCTGTGTTTACATTTGCAATTGCCATTATCACCTCTATTCTTATACTAAAAACTCTAATAATCATGACTATAGGAGGAGTGGCTAATTCATAACTTGGTAACCATGGTAACCAGTTGAACCATGTATAAGAACTCACGTTGTTGGGATGACACCAGTAATTGAACTCATGCTGATTTCTCTTAGTAGTCATTCTTCTCTCACTTTCTCTGTAACACACACACACACTCATGCAAGCACACACACACACACACACACACACACACACTCATGCAAACACACACAAAAGCCTCAGTCATGCGCATTGAGAAATTGTGGCCTATATGTATAACCTTTCTATTTTCAGCCATAGTTGTGCCCCATTGAAACAACTTGCGGTGCAAGTGGTTTCTGGGGGGACACTGGGATAGAACTGGCAGTGAGAGAAGGAGGGGGGCAGTAACTCTGTGGCACCGACCCGTCTCTCTGATCCAGTCCAGACTGTTTGCGACGTCACAGTGTGGTGTCCTGCCCTCTTTCTCTAAAACACACAACCACAATCCCAAATAGCCCTAAATGCAGCCCTGCAGAGCACTCTTATTTTGGCCCCTGTTGTCGCTTTATGAGAGTTTTACAGTAAGAGCCGGGGAATGGAACAAGCTCCACTTTGGCTTGGAGACATGAGCTTTGCCAGAGCTGTTTCACTGACAGCTCATGTATTCTGTTTTCTGAGGCTTTAGAGCGAAAAAGCTGGCCAGCACTGATCAGTAGAGAGTTTGTGTTTTTGTGCTGTTGTAGATGTTTTCTGCTGTGACAGCTGTCAGAGCTCAAGGTAGAGTCATGGTTTGATGTGGTGATGTGGAGTAAGACTACTAGAATTCACCCAGCCATGATAGAAAAAAGGGGACAGACCAGAGTTCAAGTGGAGGTTTTGTTTCACAGATGGTAAAATGTGGTGTAAATGTATTACATCAATATGTGAAGCCTGGTATATTGCAGTTACAGTTAGTTCAGCCTTTTCCACTGCAGGGACAGAATCAACAAAATATTTATGAATCTATAGAGTTGTGGTCAGCAGATCGGGCTTCAGCAGAGGGAGGTTGCCTTATATCAACCAGCTGCTTTGTTTTAGGAAAACACAACTTGTCACGTAATCGCCCCGAAGAACCTCTGAGGAATTTTAATGCAGGGGAAGAAGAATAGAGCGAAAACCACTTGATAAGCCGAGTGAACCTCAGTTTTTATCCAGCTGGTTACATTCATCATCATAATTATCACCTTTGCATGAATACAAAAACACAGATGCAACCAAGCATTTATCGCACACTGAATGCTTGAGTTATTTGCATATTTCAACATTTTGAAAATATGAAACTGTCAATGTTTCTTTTGGAGGAAAAACAAATTCTGTAAACATTTGTTTCTGTTTTTTTTTTCTTTGAGAAAAGGAGATTTAAAGAGGAAAAATATGAGAGCAATGTGAGATGGATGGAGGAATGCTCATTTAGACAGGTGGCTGTTTTCTTAGATAAACTGTGAAGAGATACCAAGGTTTACAGCAGCTTAAAATATCCGCTGAGCACCTCCTTCTCTGAGTGTGTGTGCACTTGTGAAGCTACAAAGTGCTCTTGCGGTGAATGCTTAATTGTGTGTGCAAAGCCCAAATCACAACCTTTTTCGCCCCCGTGACCGCAGCCAAAAAAAAACAGTGTTGTTCTCTGCAGAACAGGCGTATAAATATTTACACAGTCGCCCGCATTATCTGTCAAACTGTAGGTGGGAGCAGAGAAAGGGGCAGGTGGAGGAAGGCCTGCCAAGATCAGACGTCCAAGCATTTCGTTTGAGCATTTGGAAGTGTCCCGGGCCTCTTCCTCTTGACAGACTGAGTGCGTCAGTCATACCTGTGCACCTGCGGGTTTCAGGTTTCCTCTGCCTGGTGAATCAGCCTGCTGTGCACCTGGATTTCTGTTTATGCTACTGCTGGAGGAGTCCTGCTGGTATGAAGCCACTCACTCATCCAAGGAGCCTCGTCCAGCACATGCAAGCAGTTTCTGACCTTCATGTACATAAGAAATCCATGTTGAAGGGTCATTTCACATCCCTATAAACCCTGCTGTTGACAGAAGGTTAAATATGTAAAAAAAAAATCTTGCTGGTCTTGAACAATCTTGGGTCTCTTTTTGTTACTTTTTACACTCTTTTTCCCTATTTGCTAACCTTGTACCTTTCCCTCCTGCCTTTCCTTATTGGTCTACGTGACACCAATCAGAAATGTAAACACTGATGTAACACATTTTTTGCAAGTTCGCACACACACACACGCACACACGGGGGCCAATTGACAGGGTCACATTTGGGATGTGCTCCTAAAGTCAGTATCATTTTACCAATGTAAATATTAGTCAATGTCAGGACCGTTTACACTGTAATGGAAGTCCTTCAGCTCTACTTTCCTTAAAGCACTTTCTCTCTGCTCCTCTCCCTCGAGCCTCTCCTCTCACAACCCCTCTCCTCATTATTCCCCTCTCATCCAGCCCTCATGTAATCCCCTGTCTCTCATTACCCAATCTTCTCTCCTGTTCTCCACTTCTCCTCTTGAGCTCCAGCAGTCTCTGACAAGGCCCAGTCGTCTTCCAGACAGCCCCCTTCCCCCCACGTCGAAAATCCCCCTCTTCCTCTTCTCCTGACACAATATGATTAATCATTCCATTAACTGATCCACTGTCATTGGATTGTTGAGGGGCGCTTATAATGCAACCTCAACCATCCCCCTAAGAGACACCCAATCTTCAGGCCATCTTCCAAAGCTCTCAAGCAAACTCTCGTCGTCTTTGTTCACTGCACGCCTAAAACAGCTGTCATCCAACGTGGGTTTGACTGTCTGTCACTGAATCTGCCCATGGGTGAGAAGACTGAATGAAGAAATGTAACCTGAAATGCTGTTAGATTTAAAATAAAAGGGAAAGTTAGATGTTATTGTGTGGAATCAGTGGTCAAATCTCTATTGAAGGGCACACACATTTCAAGAAGCTAAACTTATTTAGTAATATGGAAAGGAAAAGGTTTATATCAGGAGATTAAAAATACTGAGTCAAAGGCACAGACAAACAAAACATGAATAGTAGAATACAATAATAATGAATGCTGTGAGTAAATACTTCTCTGCTGGTTTTACATTTGATATTTATTGAAACAAAGTAGAGCATTGAGCCAATTTGTAAAAAGTAACAAAATATCAGCTATAACACATTACGTTTAACAAACCTCAAATTCATGGAGAAGCTTATAAATATACATAGTTGGATTTCGAAATAGTTTGTCTATTGAGAATCATCACAGGGATAGTGAGCAGTTAACTGAGTGGTACTGGAAATCTGTGGCAATGATCACAGCTGAACATCTGCAATATATTTATATATATATATATATATATATGTGTGTGTGTGCGTGTGTGTAACAGTAAAGCTGAAAATGAGTGAGAAGAAAGAATCTGTGTTTCGAAACAATAAGGTGCATTTCCCTTTACGAAAAACAGTGAAGAGCCGCATTAGTGAGAACAAGATTTCAAAAAGTGACTTTAAAATTTGGGGATGTCCGGCTAAATATTGATCTATGATGGAGATGCTTTGTTTTTTCTGTTTTAAGCTTAAAAGGAGGATCTGGTTAAAGAAAATAAATACAGTTTACTGATTGGTTGGATAGACATACTATATACACAGAGCATGGAATATTTCACCACTGTAACCACAACATTGCCCATATATATTCAAACCATGTTAAGTATTGTAGAATAATGTTAAATGGATAATCTGAATTAATATGGAAAAGAATGTAGGCTATAATATTGATATATTTGCTGATGCACTGTAGTAAAAAAAACAGCTGAACAGACACGTACAGACAGGTTTAAGCCTCTATCAAAGTGCATAATGGTGGAGGGCTTGTTGCAGCACCTGGGGAACTCTAAGGCTTCTGGGACAGCTTAATAAATGGCCCAATCCCCCAAAACAGCCCTCTTATTGTACCCATTGTACTCCAAGGACTCGGACGAACCAACAGTGTTCCTTATTCTACATGTGGTGAGAGGGGACAAGTAGACTTCGGTGAGGATGTGAAGGCTGGTTTGGGACTGGGCCCATGGAAACGCATCCATACACTACAGTACACAGGCGTCCTCCTCTCAACACAGTCATTCCCAAACAAACAAACCAAGCAGGACCTCTCCGTCAACTATGCCACAAATATCAAACTCTACTCTTGTTAGGAAATGGGAAGCACAGTCCAATTTCGCAATCAGTGTGACACACCTGACAAGAAAAATGGGATTTTCTGAAATTAAAAAAAGGGTGGGAGGAGATTTCCAGCCAGTTTTAGGCACTTGAATGGGTTAAAATTGGCTGGTGATGACTGGGCCAAAATAAAACATAACAATCTCAAAATAAATATTTCACGATACTCTCAGTTTCTGAAGACAACATTTTTTTTTTTGAAAAAAAAAAAGTCTGTCTTTTTGCAATGGCATAATTGTTTAACTCTATAAATATAATTTATATAGTTTCTTTCTTCCATTCTCTCTCTCTGTGTTCAACTCCTTTTCTCCTCTGCTCATGAATACACACAGATGTATGCCCATCGTCTGCAAGCAAACACACACACAGGCAACGCTCCTCTCCTCACTTGCAGACGAATTGGTCTACGATTTTGGTGCAGCGCTTGCACTTGACGTAGCAGCACCAGTGGAACTTGCAGTGGCAGCGCTCCACTATCTGGGCCTTGTACTGGTCGTAGCCGCGGCCGCAGCACATCAGCTCGCACCCATCCATGCCCTCCGAGGTCTTGTTGCAAAGGCGCCCCACTGTGCCCAGGGAGCCCGTGCTTTGGTTCTTCAGGCAGTAGTCTGGACTGGACTCGATGTACACCAGGTCGTGGCTCGTGGGAGCGTTAAACTTGCTGTGCATTTGCACCATCTTCCCACGCGTGTTGAGCTTCATGGCAGCAGCACTGTCGTACTTTTCCTTCAGTGCGTCGCCCACTTTGCGGAAGTCGGCCAGCTGCAGCCAGCAAGTCTTCAGGCTGCAGGAGCCCGATACCCCGTGGCACTTGCAGGACACATGGGCAAGGTCCGACACCGTCTGAGAGTGGGGAGGAGGGAAAATAACTGGATTAATAACCAGATGAAGAACTTGCAAAAACATCCAAGTGACACATGCTTCATATTTCTAATTTGACCTGTCTGCGTAAATATTTGCACAACCTGCTGCTCATGATCTCATAAGGCATCGCTTTGCCATACAGGACCGAATGATCCTGTCCATGTCTCTACTAGTGCATTGAATAAAACGTTGTCCACTCATTTGTCCTACTTGAAAGAGAACAGCCTGCCAACAGATATCTGGCATTACGTTTCCTTTGAGGTGGTTTCAAGATGTTTGGAAAGGAAAAGAAACCCCAGAGCTGCCTCCAGTGACTCCATCTCCCCACAGATCAAAGCCTCAGGAGGGGAGAGCTGACAGAGCTGTTACACAGATGATCAGCGGAGACCTATCAGACTGACCTGGATTGTCTCACTTCCAACTCCTCTTGCTCTTTTTATCACTGGTTGGTCTCATTCTAGGGTCTGCAGTTTATATCTTTCCGCTTGCTTCTTATCTGATGACATCTTAAGATCTTTGTGCGAGTGTGTGCATGCATATAACCCAGTGTCTTACCCTCCTTCCAGCCTCGTTATTGTGAAGATTCATCAACAGCCGGGCGCTCTCATATGAGCCTTTGGGGTAGCTCTTCTCCCGCTCGCGTGCGTCCACAAACTCCTTGGAGAACCTGTAGCCGTAGTTGAGGTTGTCTCCGCAGCCGCCCCACAGCCAGTCTCGCGGCAGGTCTTTGGGGCGAGCCGCACGGCTGCACCCACAGCTGGAGAGCTCCCCCTCTCTGCAGGCGCGGCTCACCGCGTTCACCACCCCTGCTGCGCTGATGGCATAAGTGAACGCCGTTTCTCGACTGCCTGCAGAAACACAAACAGTACATGTCACGTTTGATACAATAAGAAACAGAGTAAATGACACAACACATTTGGCATAACCTTCCACTGCTCCCATTTTTGTTGGTTATGTCTGTGTATTTATTTCATACTGAATGTGTGTCACTGTCATTTTGCCTCAAGAATTTGTTCAGTGTTATGAGATGTGATGTCATATGACAGCATTCATCATTCATTTAAGATTACAGAGCACCTCAGCCAAGTGCTGCAGGCTCCTCATCATCATCATGTTGAATGGTGGAATCTGGTTTGCTGTTATTGGGCTTCAGCCAGAGAGAAGAGAGCGCCCTCCAGTGACAGAGATCCTTCTTAACAGGCAGCTTCTAGTTCACCCAAATTGAAAGTGACAACAGCTCTTTTACTTTATCTGTCATGGCTGAGTGATTTTGAAGCCATTGCTCATTAACTCCCACTATTTCTACCCTCAACATTTCCTCTATAGAGACAAGACGTTGGGAGTCTCAAAAAACAAAAAATACACGTAAGCAGTTTTCACTGTCACCAAATGCTCAATCCATTACCAGCACTGTACAAAGCCACAGGCTAGAGGAGAAAACCGAGATGAGGAGATAAGCGACTATAGAAGAAACAGCCGACCAAACTATGAGGCTGCGTGTTGACACTGAAGACGGGGGCTGCTACAAAATAAAAATGCACAGCTCATATACCTGCTGGGCCAAACCTTTAGAGAGCGTGCTCTAATGACAATAACAGATGGACAGAGAGCAGGAGACGAGGCGGGAGGAGAAAGAAAAGACGACTGAAGAGATAAGTCAAGAAAAAGACGTTGAAGAAGAAAAAAAAAACAAGCAAAATGGAAAAGGAGACACACGCATGCACTTAATATCACAAAAAGAAAGAAAAAGACAATGACGGTGAAGAGAAAAGAGGAATAAAGAAACCTTCTGGAAAGTCTGAAAGATGTTCAGGTGGGAAACTCTGGCAGGAGCAGAGGTGATCAGAGAGAGTGGGAAATTTATTAGTCTAGTACAACTTTTAATCCAGCCTGAGGATATTGGCCTAATAGTGGACCTGTAGACAGACAAACTGTCGTCTCCCACGCTGCTGCCTCCCTTCCCCTGTACCCCATCCTGGAGCTAGCCAAGCCAGGCAGGGGAGATAGTCCGAACCCAACCACGCCAGCACCCCCCGGAGCTCAGCTTTAAATCACCAGCAGTGTCCTAAGTCAGCAGACGGACGGACAGCGAGACAGGCTTTCAGATAGACAGCTATGGAGGGGAGGACATGTTTACTTGGCCCGGAGCGGACTGAGATGGGAGCAGTGTTGGGGAGGGAGAAGAGGAATGGGAGAACGGCTGCTGATGAGGTTTCTATGAAGACTGATCTGTGGAAAGGGAGTCAGCAGCGCCAAAGGCACAGAACAGCGTAAAAACACAGACACACGCATGTGTGTGCACACAATGTCATGAAGGGTATGCTAACAAACACAGCACGTTAGAGGGTCGGTTCATCTAAATTGAAAAATTATGAAAGGATTTTTGTTTTAATTAAAGAAAAATTAAAAAAAATGGCAGTGGTATTTATCCATGCAGTTTTATGTGCTGAGGTTTTGAGATATGCATCTGAGAATTTTGTTTTGTTGCTCACAACATTACATCTACAATTTTAACAGAAAACCTCTCTTTCCAAAAAACAATGTCCTGGTTACTCGGGATCATCTACAGATCTAGGCATGATCAGTTTTCAGTGAAAGAAGAGTACCAACATGAAGAAAACGCACAACCCTTTGCAAGTCGTAGGAATTTGCGAGCACCACAAGCGCTGGCTGGATCGAAAAATGACAAAATGTGATCCATTCAGATTTTGCCGCAATGCAGTCGATCCTGATCACAACACTGACGTTGCATAGATTCATTATAATTCAGCTAACATCCAAAGAAAACTAAAACAAACCATGTTAAATGATAGGATCCCAGAGTGGGGTTTGCTTTTAAGAGAGGATTGTAGAGCTCTCGAACTTTCTATAAGAGATCTGAGCACATTTGAATGCATGTGCACATGCAAGCACACACACACACACACACACACACACACACACACACACACACACACACACACACACACACACACACACACACACACACACACACACACACACACACACACACACACACACACACGTAATCTCTGACAAGGTGATATATCGGTGCATACACTCACTGCACTCCCATTACTTGTAAATACAGAGCTGCTACAGTCCAGGTCCACAGTGTGTGCATCTGTGTGTGTGTGTGTGTGTGTGTGTGTGTGTGTGTGTGTGTGTGTGTGTGTGTGTGTGTTAAATGAGATTAGATTGTCT
Source organism: Enoplosus armatus (assembly GCF_043641665.1). Lineage (NCBI taxonomy): Eukaryota > Metazoa > Chordata > Actinopteri > Centrarchiformes > Enoplosidae > Enoplosus > Enoplosus armatus. The sequence goes on from NC_092187.1 coordinate 14,604,623, forward strand.
CCCATTCATCAGGGGAAAAGCAGATTCTCTGCCTCCCTCCTGTTCCATGTCGGGAGCTGGTTTAGCAGGCCAAAGCCACATGTGATTTATTCAGCAACCTCACCCACCAACTATTCCCTCCACACAGCTGCTGAGAATCAGCAGCCCCATACATTTCTCACACACACACACACACACACACTTTCACAAACATTCAGTGCGTCAGTGAATCAGAGACGGAGAATGAAGAGAGGAAAGGGATACAATTTACAGATTCTAAATAAACCTGGTGAATATGTACTGTATACATGCATTTGTTGGTATTCCATCCTTTGTCCATTTCTTACCTATCTGCATGACCCGTCCGAAAACAGAGGAGTTGTCCACCGTGCTGCAGTTCCAGCGCCGATGTCTGAACTGGTACTGGCACTCTCTGATGCCTGTCTTGGCACCTTCACCAATGTACTGCATGTGGTCCTGGTAGAGCTGGCACAGCTTCTTCTGGCCCTGCGACAGGCCCACCAGCTGGCTGCATAGAGGCTGGGCACCGATGATGTAGGCCTCCGGGATCAGTAAAGGGTTCATGGCCAGAGACCTGGATGCAGGCAGGGGGGACAACATAAATATAGTCATGTTTTTATTGTCATTGTTTTCAGGCCAAATTCACAATGAACACCTGATTTCACTTGATTAGTTTCTCCCTCTCATGGATGAAGTTATGTTAATCAGAAAAATGAGGTTCAGTTATTTATTGAATGGAGCAAAACCCTCCATACTCTTAGCTATTCATGAAGAGAAGTAAAAGCAGAGAACAGAGTAAAATAAAGAGTAAACAGTAAAAGGGGAAAAACAAGAGAAAATCTGACACAAACATACTGTTTTTGTACCTTTTTTTACTTGTGACCTTTTATAGCCAAGCAATGCCTGCCAGTGACGCCTCATCACGGCTTGCATGTTACATCTAAGAGCCCAACCAAAGAGTGATGTCCTTCTCTCTGTTCCATTTTAAAGGTTTTTAAGAGGTCTCAGGACGCAAAGATTAAAGAAAAGTCCTAGGAAACCCTTCTGATTTTATCTTCTCAGTGATCCCGAGTCCAGACCCCAGGTTAGGAAGCACAACCTTAAAGGATAGCAATTAGCTGACCAAAAACTTACTATGCCAATTGGAAAAAAAAAAAAAAGTTTGACATTTTTGCTGAAGTGCATCTCGTGATGATTGTTTCCTCACGCCAACTCAACGCACCGAGTGGATAACTCTGCGCTATGAAAGTTGTACATCTTTTTACAGAACCACATAGGAAACAAATCGGATCATTTCATCTAAAGTAAAAGCGCCATTCAATTGTGTGTAAGAGAAAGACCGAGAAATAAAAATGGACTGGAAGAGAGAGAGAGAGACAGACAGGAACACTAGCATGAGCATCTGGTTCCAGGCCACAGGACAATTAGAGCAGCCCATCCCTGAGCCCTAAGAGAAAGACAATTAGCCCCCAGTGTAACCTGATCGACTGGGGGAACTCAGCAGCGAGGGAGCACAGACCGAACACACACACACACACCATGTACACAGAAAAAAAACACACACACTGTTTGTGTGCTCAAACACACACACGCAGACTGACGCTCTGTCTCTCTCACACACAGTCAGTCGGCCCGCTGCTCCAACACTCTAAATCATTCACACCTGTGTGTCCTTTCAAAGAGGAAACTGAAAGACACACACAGTTTGTGCTCCAAACTCAGCTTTCCAAGGAGTCTGCGGTAATGTGCGAGTCCTCAGCTGGGTCCGTAATCCAACTCATTATTTGAACTTTAACGTAGTCGCCTACTGAGCTGAGCCCATTAGAATATGTTTATCTGCATAAATCCTGCTCAAATTAATTGTTTGAATTATTATTTTCATATAATTGAGCCATCACCACATCTGCTCACTTGAGGTAAAAAAAAAATCTTACACAGAGAGTGCAGGTTTCCTGTAACGGCTCTGGGTTTCTTCTACAAGCACTCAAGTTGGAATACACAATTATGCACAAGTGCACAATTAGGCAAAAACACAAACAGCCACAGGATGTAAAGAGTTGTGATTTGCTTTAAGTAGTGCTTCTTTGGCGACTGGTAAACAGTATTTTCCACTATCACAAGTACTCTGTGTGTTTGCGTGCAGCATGCTCAAATATAGACTTTTCTAATAGCAGCAGGACGTGTGTCTACACACACACACACACACACACGCACACACGCAGTCACACACGGTGTTCGTGTTTGCACATATTTGGACGCCGACTCATGAACCACAGAATTCTATGTTTTCTATAATATTCATAATTTTGGTTTGGCAATACGCAAAGAAAGAAAATAAGGGAGAAAAAAGGTCTTCCTGAAAAGCTAATGTGCTACAGTCAGCATGTTGTGTTACTTCATATGTGGTGCAACTGAAGCTGAGGAGGCTTACTTAGCAAACACGCACACACACTCTCGCACACACAAGCCTGAAATTGACTCCGAAACTAAGTAAAAGACAAATATAAACTCTAACAAAATGTTTTTGGAAAATCAATATATTACATTTTTGGCCTTTTTCCTGTCTTTTCACTCTTTTTAAGGACTGCTACCCTGTTTACGAATGTGACTCATCTGTGACTGTAGAGAAGAAAATGCCTTTTGAAAGCTGACAATCTCCACTGGCCATGTCACAAGTAAGCATGCAAATTAAGGACACACAGAGAAATACTGTACATATGGAAAGAAAATGAATGCATACCACCAAGAGTTGGCCTCCACCACCACCTGCATGAGGAGTGTGAGGAGTGTGAGGGCAAAGACGCAGTTTCTGGAGTCCAGCACGCTGCCAAAGGGCCAGCAGACCGGCCGACACACACAGCCCAGCCCCAGGTTCATACTGCCGCTGATCTGAGGGAGGACAGAGAAGAGGATGCATGTCAGTCTGCATGTATGAAGGGAATGCAGGAAAAATTCTTTCTGCTGTACGCCTAAACTCTATCTAAACTCTCTCTTTTACATGCAAACAGCACCGTGGTTGTGTGTGTGTGTGTGTGTGTGTGCAATGAGAGGCCTGAGGCCATCAGTGCTTGCACAGCAGAGCAGTCATTTGGCAGCAGGTCTGAGTGTGAATCACATAAGACTGATAGACGTGTAGCCGGTGAAGACACAATGACCATGGAGCCTCATCGAGACACATTCCTGACAGTTCACTTGACAAAGACAGAGACAGGCAGGCAAAGAGAGTGTGTGTGTACCTTTCTTTTAAATCTATTTTAGCCTACATATTTACTGTTGACATAAGGGTCAAGACAAAAATGTCTCAATTTTAACCAACTATTATGATTGCATTTTAAAAGTAACTTAAACTAAAAACATGATCTAAAACACGGGATTAGAATAAAACACATCACTTTGTTTTTATTCCACACTGGCTCATATTCAGTCTGTGGCAGGCTCGACTGTATTTGTTCCCATTGACAAATTTCCATTTTGTTCAATTGTGTGAATAAGAAGCACCCTTGGGACATAACAATAAAATTGTAAAAATGGTAAACTTCATTTCGTTTTCATTGTTGTTAATTAAAAACCTTTGAATGGGACACATGGAAATTAAAAAGAACATGATTGATTGATGTTTTTTCTTTGCGGGAACTGTGATGTAAATTGATATTAAATGTGTAATTAGACAAAAACTGTCATGTCCGTCTGTAATTATATTCAAATTAATTTACATATTTATTAATTGACCGTGGATCGGACTGCAGGGAGCCACGTCAGCGGATGATGGTCTACGGCCTGCGTATACTGTGCAGCCTTTTGCGTAACGAAAACTACAAGGAATTAAAAAAAAGGAGAACAAAAAAATAACGTAAATTGTCTGCAGACAGCTGCGTGGCTTTGGTGATATAGTTTGGCTGCCATGTAGGCAGAAAATGAGTTAAAATAATTACCCCTGAATTTGCGAGTTGAACCGGTGTGCCAGCCTTCCAGTTGGGCCGTGTGTGAATTTTGGGACTCGGAGCAGCTCTAATTTGTCACGCTGCGTTATTTTCCAGGGTTGAGTCGTGGAGACCTGGGCCTGCCTAATACTCATTAAAGACGAGGCCAAGTTCACCATCACTCACCCAGCGCGCGCTCACACACGCACACACACACACGCACGCGCGCACACACACACACACACACACACACACGAGCATGTGCTTTCACTTTGTGCGCTGCTTCAGTAATAGTTGGTGTTCCCTGCACATAAATTAAAGCAATAGTCCACAGAGGGCGACGGTTTTACACTGATTTTACACCAACTAATTGGAGTTGTTACGCCCGCCAGGAAGCGGATTTCAAAATATATTTTAATTTACGGATAATTCAGTTCTACAATTTAATCATTTTTGTACCAAGCTGTGTAGCCTTCACTTCATCCGGGGTAAGTCAAAAGCGGAGGCGACACGCGACGACAGACACGCTCACGTTCTCCCCGTTCACATTTAAATTAACTGTCGTGATGCCACAGGTGCGTGCAATTATCTGACTGAGTCTCAGCCAATCAGAGCAGAGAACAGTAATTATTCGTTTTAAGAGAAAGAGACTCGAGGCTTTTTATAATTCATATTTCTTAATACTGTTTTTTGTGGCTGCAGCTATTCCACATTGTACATGACTTCATTATTATGTTCTTTTTAAACGCAAATATAGATTCCTGCATTTGGCATCCCCACTTGCAAGCTGCGTGAATCCTGCGCTCCGTGACCCCTGGGAACGATTTGACCCGAGTGAAACAGTCGTATAGGACTTGACTGGATGACTGACGACTACATTGCTAATTTCTGTCGGTAAAAGTGGCATCAAATTGAGCAAATTTCAGGAAGAGATCAGTTAGAATACCGTCGTCAGGATGATAAAACATCGCGCGCTGCTGTTGTGATGGATCATTTAAGAGGCTATTTTAAACAGCCATATGGTACCAAATCGATGTAGGCCTACATACGAGTTAAAGAAAAAAGAAATTAGGCCACAGTTTGTTTTTTGGTGAGAAAAATGTTCTTGAATTAGTTCACATTTTAATCACATTTGGGCCTAAGACTTTTCTCAGTTTTGGTTCTCTCTGGAACCTTAATCCAAACTATCAAAGTTATTACAATTAAATAGTATTTTAATAATGTTAGCAACAAATGATTGTGGAAATGTGAAGGGAAAAGCATTAGGGTGCTGTGAGAGTCAGATTCTCACTACTTTTAATGAATGACTGGGCTGTTTAAGGGACTGTATTTACAGTATGGCCTGCATGTTTAAGCCTCTGGATAAAATGCATGGTGATGTTTTGATTTTTTTTTTTTTTGGGGGGGGGGTATGGATGTGTGGGGTGGAGAAAAAATAATCAGAGCAATAAAATTTGAAAAAAGTAACCTTTTCTCAAACTGCGTGGCACCGTAATTAACGGATTAATGAGAGAAATATTATACGCATTTAATAGAAGAGTCTCCATCTCTGCCTGTCCTGTTGTTTAAAAAACCAGGAGAGGGAGCCAGGTACAAGGATTTGATGAGGAGAAGCAGCACAAAGAACATTGCCTGACTTTAAATGGGGACCGTTAACAATGGAAAAGGAAAAGCAGACATTTTCTGTCACATTTATATGTATTTAAAGTAAATAAATTATGGTTAATTTTCGCTTAATTCCTTATTTACTCAGCAGGACATATGGGTCATAGTCAATGCAGTTGGGAGAGGGGGGGGGGGGGGGGCATGTTTCACACATCACATCTGTCAAGAACTTTTGTCCACATCCAAGAACAAGTATTAGTCCAAAGAAGTCCCACTGAAACACGCATTTTCCACTCTCTAAAGATAAAGTGCTGCTGCATGGAAAAGTGAGTGAACCAGGAGAGCTATCTGCTACTCACCAGAGAGCACAGCCCGTTAGAAGTTGTAATCCACTTTCTGCAGACGATATCAAACCAATAATCCCAATGCAGGCCAGGTGGATTTGGGATTTCCTTTTCCGCTGCAGTGAAGACAAGTCTCGTCGTTTTATCCGGATCTCTCTGGAAAGTGCTCGGCCGGCGGTGAAGAAAGTGTAACTCTAAAAGCTGAGAGAGTTCTTCAGGTTTGGTGTTTTTTGGTGAACACGGACGCCCAACAATCAGCGAATGCGCTCCGTGCGCCAAACAGTTTAGAGGGTTTGTAGGAAGCAGCGGGATGTATAAAATGTCCAAAAGACACTGTGAGGGAATGATCAGTTCCTTTAACGAGTCAGTGCGTGACTTTGCGGTGACAATTAACAAATAAAACCCATCTACGGCAACCCAAAGTGCCACTGGCGGAAACGTCGGACGTACTTTGTCGGTTCTCTTCTAATTGAAAGCGGCCTACTTTTATAGTCCCTATCCAAGTAAAAAAAACTGTTCCAGGTTATAGCTACACTATGTCAAACCACAAAACATGGAAAATCTGGTCGTGAACATTAAATCCAGCCGCCAACACGCTCAGGTCATAGCGCGTTTTTACCTGCGGAAAGATCCACACGGTGATCCTCGCCACAAACGACTTGTCAATTTACCTTCCATTCTGTGCAAAGACGACTCTGACAATTCCTCCGCTCGAGTTAAAAGTCTTCACATGCAAAAAAAGTAAGTCATCCGCCTCGCAAAAAAAAAAAAAAAAAGCGAAACAACAAAAAAAAAACAGATGCCACAATTAATCGGCTCCAGACAGTAGCCTGTGCTCCAAAAAACTTTCCGCGCGGACTATCTCCAAACAGTGCGGCTTTGGCGAGCGCGCGCGGTGCCAGGGGGAGGGAAAGAGCACAGCGTGTGAACAACAGCGGCTTTGCTGAGGCTCCGAGTCCGCCGTCCTCCCACACCGTATGTGTGTGTCCCCGTGTGTTGAAGTGCAGAAAAGTATCGCCGACTATCCCTCCCTCTCTCCCTCACCTGCTTCAGTCGCCTCCTCTCACAAACTAGCACACTGCAGCACGGATGCGCAGCGCAAAACCGTCAGATGGCGCATGCGCTTCACATTTCTCCTCAAATCCCCCCCTTTTTTTCCTCCTTCTTCCAGTCACAAACTTTCAAGAAGCGAGGAATTTGAGTGTAGGTAAAATTGTGGAGAGAGAGAGAGAGAGAGAGAGAGAGAGAGAGAGAGAGAGAAGGGCGGAACAGGCTGTAACAAAACAAGCGTCTCTATTTCCTAAAATAAACTTATAAAGTACCCGAGGCTATTACCCTATCCATACCAGAGCAGAGTTAGGATTTTCACTGGCAGCAGATCGAGTTACCACTCAGCAAAATCAAGACAAGCAGGTCCATATCATGTGCTTATACAGGCTGCTCTCATCACCTGAAGGCCTGCGATATTTACGGTCATTACGGTAATTATTATTTTATGGTACTTTATCTCAAAACATGCTGCAGGAGTCCGTCGATATTTTGCAATGAGCCCGACGACGAGTGTCAGAGGGCAAAGTGTTTAATAGTTTCACGTGTGTCACTGTAGATTCCTCAACCTGCACACACTGAAGGCATTCAAGGGTGAAAGCCGTGTTATTTTCAATTGCGCTGGACAGAATTTCATCTGGATTGAGGAAATAGAGATAGAATAACAAGTCAGTAAAAGAAATAAAACAATGCTAAAATTAATGGAATTGGGCAGTCACCTGAATGTCTGGCTGCGTGCCCAAATAAAGACTTGCCTCAGGTGATAAGAGAGGAGAAAGAGAGATTCATTCAGACATTTTTATTATACTGATGTTGTTGTTGCTATGGATCTAATTAAAAATCAGTACGAGCCCCTCAACCCTTACTTAAATTAAGGGGGGGATCAGTGTTTGTCAGCATCTCCAACAATATGTGATGAAGAATGCTTCATTTGGCCTCCTGCAGGCTCAGCTTTGTGGCTTTTTACATCACTCAAGACAAGCTCTGGTCTAAACTGTATTTAACTTTACATGCACTGTATGTGGACAGTGTATATAAAAACAAAACAGAATTGTACATGAAAAGCTTCTAGTGTGTCTGTAATGGGGAAAAAAATAGCTGTAATAAAAAAGCATAGCTGAGTTAGGTAATAATGCTTTTGTGAGAGACATCATTTTGTCACATTTTTCTCAAAGTGTATATCTCCTTGAGGAATGAAACTCGTCACGTGACTGCGAATACCTGCAGCAGAATTGAGTGTGAAGTGCCTGCAAATCTTGCAAGAGTTCTGCTCCCAGCTAATGTTACCGTGGTGGATGCTGGAGGCTGCGACTGCGTCAAAGAGCACTTAAAACATGCTCAGCCACATTTCTGATCCCTCACCATGCCTCACCACCCCCTCCCTGCCCCACCCCCCCATCGTTCCCCTAGGAAGAAAACTGGGCAACATCTGGCTGAGTTTATGAGAGAGAAAGAGAGAGAGAATTGGTAGACCATGAAAACTGGGGAGAATTCTTTCTCGGGCCGTGCAAGAGTCTATTGTTGTAGTTGCCATTAGTGGCGGTGAAACTTTAATCTTGTGAAAATACCCATTGTTGCACTCAAATTTACCAATAACACTGCCGATGTCAATGTTCACATTATTGTCTTTCTGATAAAACACATGTTGCAGTTTCTTGTGAAAACAACTTTTATTCAAACAACAGAAACAAGCTGACCACTGCAAAACACTGTGGAATGAGTCAAGGGTGAATTCTGTTACCCCCAAAACTTTCACAGTTATCACAGTCATGAGAGCAGCATGAAACCACACACACACACACACACACACACACACACACACACATGCACACACACTGTACAAAAACTGTACATATTAGGTAAGGGCCAAATGGAAACACTGTTATACCGTTGAATCAAAACACAATACTGTACCTTATCGTACCTCAGGTCAACCTCCAAGTACAGTGAAAAAAGCCATGACACAGTGCTTTCAAATGCAAGTCACTTCATTATAAACAGATTAGCCACTCAGATTCACAGGATCAATAAATACACAACAAAATAATACATCACTCATCAGCATAATAAGTCACACACACACACACACACACACACACACACACACACACAGCTGTTAAAACTTCAAAAAAAAAGAAGAAGAGTGGCACTCAAAACAGTTTTGGACGTAGAAAAGCCAACAGAACATGATATTGGTTCATTAAACAAACGCACAGCAGGCTAAAAGAACACAAGGAGAAATGTATAAACAGACTATTCTTACGGTAAGCAGGCTCATTTGAGGTCAGCGGTGTTTCCTTCTTTGCTAATAAAGGTCCTGATTTTTAGAGATGGTGTAAGCTGATCCTCAAACTGTCTGTTGTGGGGCATCTTTAAGCCCAAATTCGCCTTTTTTATTATTGATCTCTCCACAGGAAGTGAGGAGATGGTCAAACAAATGAGTAACTAGGGCGGTTTTACTGGCTAGTCCAAATGATTCAGATGCAGTCCCATTTCAGTAATTTGTTTCAGCAGACTGGGTTGTCTCCTTTGGCACGGTACATTGAGAAGGTCTCTGTGGATTGTGGATTTTGAGGTCCATGTTGTGATATTTACAAAAGTTTGCTATGTAGCTGCAAAAGTAAACACATTCATGCCATCATAAACCAGTCCGGGGTTGGCATGGGTTTACAGCTAGTTCCACTGGCTCAGCTTAGCCACACCAGTAGTCGACAGTGGTGGAGTGATTGTCGGTTGATGTGAAGCCAGAACTCTGTAGCACCGCAGTACTGTAAAGTGAATCCAGCTCCCAGTCTATTGAAAACAGCTAGGGAAAAGAAGGCAGTGGACCGCTTGCCAATACCTTGAAACTCCGCACTGATGACTGATGCTCTTCTGAGGGACATTCACCCATAGTGGGCTTAGGTCCTCAGTGGGCCATTGCATTTGTCAGTGAAGGTGACATTCATCAGTAAAATAGATAATTTCTGACGGGCTGAACGCTGAACTTGTCCACAATACATTGAAATGGAGGGTCCTGGAGTATTAATACATATCTAGTATGTGTACATCTGTTTATATGTATGTCCGATGGTCATGGTGGTGGGGCGGTGTGGGCCGACTGAGTGTGCATGCTTGCAGTTGAAGCTCTTGAACCTCTTGGTACCTGGCTCGACAAGCAGCTGTGGAAAGAAACATTGAGAAGGAATTATCAGTGTGAGAAGTTCAACCACAAAGAATGAAAAACAAATGCTGAAATCCACACAGGGATATGAAGATGCCTCATTTAGCCAAGGACCTTAAGTTTTTAATTTCCTCAGTCGTCTCCAAAAAGGTTGCATCATACAATTGCATCGCTTGGTACAAAGAGAACTCCGACGCTCAGGTCCAGTGCAGATACTTTGTTTTTTCTTAGCTTTAGGTCGACCATTTTCTTCCTCTAACTGTCTGGCGAGCCTCCAGAGCTCCTTAAGAATGCTCTAAATGCAGTTGGCAGCAGCCCAAACATCAAGTGCTCATTAATAAAAAAAAAAAACCTCTATTGGAATGTGTCTGTTATTCAGGCCGCACAGCAGTCAGCAACAACTCACTTCTTTCCTGAGGCTTAGGTTGTGAAGAAACAATGATGTATGTCTAGCTCGCTGGGGGCGCCTCATTGGCTGAGCAAACAGGCCCCAAAATAACTACCAATCACTGAAAACGTTATCATCAGTCACTCAGAGAGGGCATAGTGAAAGAACTTTAAGGCAAACTTTGCATGCTGGGGACCAGAGGCGTTCACAGGTAAAGTTGGGAAATATGTTGTGATAGAGATGATCTGACCTGTGTAATGGGGGATTACCAGTATTTACTGGTAGCATCTTAGGTCAGTGTGTGTTGTGTATAAAGAGGAATGTCAAATCATATGTCCAGTTCTGCAGGGCTGCTCACGCTCTTCCTGTCTCACTCTGATTGGCTGCCAGGCAGAGAAGGACCATCCATTACAGCCAGGAGTAAATAAACATGCACAGCAATTAAAGTGCCATCATTTGTTATGCAACACATGGCATGTGTGTGTGTGTGTATGTGTACACGCAAGCCTGCTTGCGTGTAAGTGTGACCAAATGTGTGTCTGCGCATGTACATGCTTGTGTGTGTGAATTTTGTGTATGTGTGTTGGACGCCATTCTCAGGTTTCTTCGCCGTCGTCTGCACTTAAATTAATGATTTGGGGGCCAGAGAATCAACAAATATGGCCCCCGGCAGGGCATAATGGAGAGCACGACCTGCCTGTGGATGTGTTTGAAGACCGCTCCTCTTTCTTCTCTGTCAACACCTCACTACCTCCACACAACAGATGCATTCACTACACAAACTCACGTGTGACGCCTGCGTTCAATGTTGTTAATGAGGAAATGTGTGTCGCTATGTGGTCATGAATGTGTGTACGCTTATCGGCCTATGATTATTTTACATGTCAGTGTGTTGTGACAGAGTGTTAAAATCATGTGGAATTTTATGCTCCTGAGTCTAAGTCCTGCATTTGTAGTCATGATTATGCCCGCTTTAGAAAACATGTGACAAAGCAAAGCATATTATACCAGCCAGGAAAGCTACAACCACACTCGAATGGCTCCGACAGGCTGCTTAAAGCCTTTTCAGCCCAAAGGTCATTGTACACAATTTTCTGCATCATCAGCTGCTAAAGGCAGCAAGAAAAAGAGCCAGCGACACGTATACTGCAGTGCACAAAGAGAACATTTTAACAAGTTGTACACTTGGTAGCACTTGTCACTGTTTCTGTAAACGATTCAAAGAAAATTTAGCCATAAGTAGAATATGACTGAAAAACTGAAAATGTTTATGTTTAATAATTCCTTTAAACGACTTGTTCCAATGGACATTTTCCCAGTGTTGGAATGATGTTTGATATAAAATGCTTGCAGATAGTTGTTTAGGCTGCAACGCACAAGAGAGGACATCTGACACAAAGGCGTAAACACACATGGAGATTCCATTTATCAGACACTGGCGATGTGCAGCAGTTTGGCTGCATAAGGACCGTACGGGTAAGAATGTGATGGATTGCACTGTAATATTCAAACCATGACCTGAATCTTCACGGGAACGGGGCTACTGATAAAACTAAAACATTAACACTTGACACTCACTCTAACAGATCAGACGCAACCCTCCCATTATCATATTGAGCCACTTCACTTAAAGTAGGTTTAGTGAGGGGGGAGGAAAAAAAGCACATTTGCTAATGTCTTTACTCACTCACACATGAATGTACTTTTGAGGTTTGTTTTAGATCACGATTGCGTGTACTGTCCTTTTAAATCAAAACGTTGCTGCCGTATCAATGCATACCTTTAAACGGCAAAATATAATTTCCCTCTCCCTCTTGCAGCATTCAGCCGTCATCTCCCTCTAACTCCAATCAGCCATTCCTATCTTCTACTCCCTGCGTAACCCTCATCCTCCTCCCCACTCCTCCACTCGCAGTGTGCTTGATGGTGGGATCAGACAGGGTGAACACTTTCTCATATTAATACTGGTTTAGTCTGCGTCTGGAGGAAAATGACTGACTAGTTGAGGTGAAAAAACATTTATACTGCCTTTTAAACAGCGTTCATTTTGTGATCAGTATTGTGTATCTACACACACAACATACCAGGCCAAAGTCCTAGTCAGTGGGTAGGTAATCTAAATGAGGCTGTAAGGTGTCTATTTTGTTAGTTCACCTGTATTTTAAAAACCGGTCTGCCTTTTTGTCCAACTGTCTGTCTTTGTCGTGAGGATTGGATGTCAAGCCTGAGAGTCTGGATGTGAGTGTCTGAACCCCTTCTTGTCTGTAAGTGCTACTAACATAAACTGCCTGTTAAATGGATCCTTGCAGAGTTTAGGGACCACCAATGTTAAAGTGCTGCTCTTTCACTTGGAATTACCCTGTGGTTGGTGTCCTTTCACTCCTACAGAAAAAAGCGAAACACACCAAATTCAATTACCAGTACAAAGATTAGTAACCCCCCCCCACCTCCCTCTACCAAGAGGAGAGACGTAAAACAAGCCATTCAAAGGTATGAAGGTGCAGATATTGGGGTGAAATACAGGGAGAGAGAAGTGACAACTAGTGACTGAGCTGAATTTCTCGCTGTTCTGTCTGCTGAGATACTTTGTGTGTGCAGGCCTAGCACATGACCACAGAAAATATGTTTCTGATAGGATGGTCTATTTAACCTTGGAAAAGGAGGTCAGAAGAGAAGCAGTTCTGACAAAATGCCTTGCAATGAAAACAACGACAAAACAAATCACCGCTCTTATCATATGTCTGATTTATTGAATGCAGTGAGGAATGGAGACGGTAAAAAAAAGAAATCATACAGTACAGCATCTCCATTGCATGCCGTGTCTAAGGTAATCCATTACAGCAAAGACGATTAAAAAAGCACTTAAAATTTGGTCCAATTCCAATTCATTGATATGAGGTCACACGTTCCCATGAGCTAAAAACTCAGTTTACATGTTAGATGGGTAAAAAAAAAAAATCTGTGCGCACATGCCCATCCAATCATTTTGAAACCATAGCCCTTTAAAACCCTTTAAAAAATATGGTCTACATCAAGACGTCCCGGGAAGAGAGAACATCTTCTCTGCAACAATTGCTTCAAGAGCTCTGCTCTTTCTTCCCCACATTTCTCCTTTTTTCCCTCTCTCTTTCTTTTTTTCTGCCTGACTTTTACAACTTCCTCCTGGTTGGGACTGCAGCTCTAACCCAAACAAAACTCCATTTTTTAGTTATTGGCCCTCATGGCATGTAATGGAGAATCAAGCTAATTATCCCTACAGCTGTTTTCACTTGCTTTTTATGTAAGCAATACCTGGCTGATCCAGAGAGCAACAGTGAGGCCCTTCTTAGCGCTCCAGGCCTCCAGGCCGGCTGGAATTAGAGAGCAAAATGCCAGGTTTTCCTCCCCCCGATACTGCCCATGTGTACCCCTGCACCCATCTCCCAGCACACAACCCGACCCAACCAAAACCCAGCCCGACGCAACCCCCTGCACACCCAAAGCTTCCATTTCCACTCCCTCATACACCTCTCAAAACTCCCCCTTTGATGTCGAACAAAGCTGCTCTTCAACAGTTAAGATGGATCTGTATGACAAGCGCTCATTTTCTTCCACTGATGGTCCCTGGCAATTAATGAAGGAGGTGAGCTAGGGTGCGGCTCGGATTAAATTGGAACCATCTCCTGCTGTCATGGGACTAGAAAGAGAGAGAGTGCAAAAAAAGAAGGAGGGAAAGAAAGGCAGATGGGTAAAGGCAGAGAGCGGGAGAGAGAGGGGGGTAAAGAGTGAAAGAAAACAATCCCTCAAAGGCTAATTACATAATTTCCTTCATCTGAGCAAACACATGCTGGGTGAAAGCAAGTGTGAGCAAGCCTCACAGATGCCAGGCCAAGAGGTGCTGAGGAGACCTACTAACACAGTCTGCAACTGCTCTCTAGCAATGGACAGCTTATGCCACACAGGCACTGAACCAGATCTCACAGGCAACATTATGTGCACTGCTTTTGTGGGATTCATATCCAAAAACCTTAGTATTGATCCTCCCTTCTCTGACCATCTCAGGGTAAAGCGACTCTTTGCAGATAAACAATTGCTGGTGTAATGTTTCCCTCATTTCATTCCTCACTGCAGCCAGAAATCTGTTCAGTGCAAACACCACTAGGTGGAGTTGACTGTTGATGAAAAAAAAAAAAAAATCTCAAGCATCAAACTCATTAAACTCCCATGGAGAGGCAGCGTGCATCTGTAAAGTGAGTCAGACACCGCTTCACATGTGCCATTTCTGAGAGTTCTCCTTGTTCAAACACTGCTTCGCTAGCGTGCATCGACTCCTTGTGCCTCCTCAAACTGACATCTGGTTTGACATTGACAGAGACAGAGAGGGAGAAGGACAGAGGGAGACACTGGTAGCAATTTTAAGACTTCTATTATTTCAGCTAAATTACAGTAAAGACTCTGCCAGCTACAAAATGTAAAAGAGCAATCCCTCCCTTGAACTCTCTCCCTCTCCCTTTCTCTCTTTTTCGTCTCTAATCCTGTGCGGAATGACGGAGGGCTCTCTGTGGAATGGCGGTGAATTTCCCGAGTCCGGCCAAGGTGTGCCAATGCACAAATGATACGGGTGGAATCTACTCCTAATGTGGAGGTTGTTTTGACATACTTTGCGCACACAGACACAAGCACATACTCACACATATGTAAGTGCTGTGCGTGCGCTTGTATAAAAAAGCAGTACATGTGCATGAATGCTGAAACACAAATACAAAGGCACAAGCATCAGAAAGGAAGGATTAAAAAGGTGTTATTGGCACGACATGTTCAAATATTACTTTATCACTTAAAAGCCCCGAGGCGAAAAAGAAACTATGTTCATAGAAGTGCATAGTGCTCATGCAGGTCCAAAATACAGGTTTTGCGCAACAACAATAAGAGGTGGATGGAATTATCTTTGCTTCCAAACCCCCCCGCTTTGAATCTCTCTTGATCTGCCTCTCTTAGCGCTCAGAAGTTCCTCTGACTAATCTCACTCATTTACTCCTTCAAGCTTTTTTTTTTTTTTTTATCTTATCACAGGATTCCTTCTCTTTTCCTCTCTCTCGCTCTGAGCACAGTATGAGTGGCAGTGTTTATGCTTCTGAGAGAAATGTGGAGAGCTCAGCTGCATGTGTGTCAAAGTCTGCCTGTGAGTGGCTGTATGGCTGTATATACAATCCACCATTGCACCCATTTTTCATGGTAAGAATAGTGCGGGGACCCTGGTGAGCTTGTGTCCCGTAACAACACCGTAACCTGGAGCTAAACCTCGAAGTGGAGCAGCGGTGGCCCATCAGAACTCACGCCGAAGAGCCTTGAACGAGCCTGCATCCTGACACCAGTGCAGGCCCAGCCAAGCAGGGGAGACAAGTGAAACCCGAGCCCACATTAAAGCACCTCCATCAGGTAGGAGATCAGGGGAGGCCTCCATGCTCTCAGTGTCTGTGGGGGTCCGGGCCTCTGAGGCCCTATCTCACCTCCATCTGGAAAGAGAATCTGAGGGTAGTCTGATGGTCCGATAAGAGGCTATGCCGACTGACACGGTAACAGCCTCTAACCCCCATTTGCAAAAAAACAGAGTGGTTGCAAGCCTAGCTGTGGTGCACTCTCATGCGGGTATGGGAGGGAGGGTGGAAGTCTAGGTGTGGGTGCATGGTGGCACTGACTTTGCTTTGAAGGTTTGACCCAGTGCCCTGAAATGTGTGTACAGGCGCTACGCTTACAGAGAAACAAGTTTATAGTTTAACGTGCATACATTAAGACCTTCTCTTCTTTGCTCTTAGTCCATTGAAACACAAGAGTATACACACACAAATGTGGGAAAAAGACATGGCGGACATGATGTCATAATTCATATTAGTGTTTTATAAGGGAGGAAAGTTTCCATGCAGGAGATACAGTGTGGGCTGGAGTCAAGACCTTGTTCCCGAAAGATGGAAAAGAAGGACAGCGAGCCAGACAACTGGTGAAAGGCCTACTCTGCACTAACAGTAATGTCACAGAAACATATCTTTATTCACCCTAAGTGTTTGTTCTCTCTGGCCTTTCTTTCTTCCTTTTTATATTTGTGTTGGGTGTGTGTGAATATTACGAAAATACTGCTGTGCTCATTCAAGCAGTCACCCATCCGTTGTTTTCTAGGGTGCTAGTAATGCTCCGCCCTCCTCTTGATGTCTTCTCAAGATGAGACCAACTCCGCTGACCCATCAGTCCTCGCTCCTGACCCAACTCGACGCTTCCTCTCTCTCGCTGCCCACAGACTCACAGTTTCTCCATCTGTTTTTTATTGTCCATAGTTCAGTTCCCTCTCTCAACCGATTTGCCCTTCTACCATACCAGGCTGGAGACATCTCTTTTTCCTGTTCTGTGTTTCTACAGTATAAAAACGAATTCCTAAAAGCTAAGACTGAACACACAAACTTCACAGAATACAGACAACAAAAACTGCACTTCACATTTTATGCTCCTGCCAGATTGGTATAACACACATGAATAAGAAAAGGCTGATTACTGAGCTTCATAGCAATGGTGATTTTTGGACACGAGCCTAACATGTAAGTACACCAGGGATTAAAGTCTGCGTGTGTGTGTGGATGTGTGCCTGCTATAAACGGGCACAGAGACAATGAAGCTGGAGCTTTGGACTTAAAATGGTTTGGTTTGGTCTGGTTTGGTCATCTCGGATCTATTTAGGATCACTTGAACCAGTTGAGCAAATAAATGTGATCCTTCAGATCTCAATCTGCTCTGAAGGAAAAACAGGCTCACCTTTACATAGGTGTGTGTTGGTGCATTGTACCTGGGCCTGCATGTGGATCTGTGTGTGTCTGCCTATGAGTCTGTTTCAATGTGTGTGTGTGTGTGTGTGTGTGTGTGTGTGCGGGACACTTGTGTCAACAAAGTCTGATAATAATGTCTATTCAGTAGCTACAAGTATTTGAGGTAGACAAGTTCAGGCGGAGATTTACACAGTCAGCTAAGATTTGTGTTTGGTCATCAAACATTAGAGAGCCCCTGCCCATCCAACGTTAACAATGTGTTCATTTATTCATCTATCCCACTTGGACGAGGGGTTGACTGATTTTGTTTTGTGGTTTATTCTCTCTTTAGTATACGTGTGCCTCTTTCATGCACATCACGAATAGGTGCAGCCTATTTTACTTCTCTTTATCAAACCAAATGCAAAATGTGTCTACAAACAGGATCTGAGACAGAGTCACAAAATCGAGGCTGATGTCAAGTGGAGTGAGTGTGTTTGTGTTAGCGCAGCTGCACTGTGGTGCTTCATACTATTTAAGTCCGGTCTCAGGAAGAACCAATCATGTTGTTGGCCGAGTCTGTTTGGTGCTCCTGGGGTCAGTATAGCCCCAGGACATGAGACACATAGGATATACGCTGGGGATAAAGAGGGAGGCTTTCACAATGCCTGGTGGTCTGCTAGTGATCTCTACCTCAGTCTGACCTGTGTGTCAGTGTGTGAGAGAGACAAGGGTGATGGGGAAGGAAAAGAAATTGTCAAACAGCTACTTTGCAAATTCTGAGCATTACTCTCCCAGAGGTGAGATGGATACAAATATAAATATTACTTCCATTTAATGTGAAATAAATATAAATGTCACTTCAAATGGAGGGGAGTGTGTGTTTTTGTGTGTGCATGTGTGGTAGATACACCAGGCTGTGGGGTCCCACTGCCAGCAGGCATGTTGTGGGGCAATGAGAGGAGTGGGAAGGGGGACAATCAGAAAAGAGGTAAGGAATGTTTTTGAGGGATAACCCACCTTTGCAGCCTCAGGGTGGAGAGCTAGGTTGTGTGGTGGGTTTGCGTGGGTGAGGTAGAGAGGAAAGGAGAGAGAGACTGGGTGAAACCGGCTATAGGGGTACCTGATAGGAGAGGGAGACCAGAAACACACACACATTTAAGTGAAAAACATTTCTGAGCCAGTTATGATTCCTGAAACTTGTGAACTAGAAAAGGCCTCTGGAGGTAAACTCCTAAACATGTACATTTTTCACTATGACTAAAACCACCGGCCATCTTGAACCTTGAACAACCTTTTGGAGCGCTCTGTACGACACTGTGGAAGGCCCAGCCAGTGAGACTTAAAGGGAGATACTGCGGATCGTAAATAAGCATCGTAGAAAGTGACGGAGGTTTGGCTCTGTGCGCAGATAGAGAGTAAATAATCCTCATTAGTTTTGACAAAGCGACTCATAGTTTTGTGATTATTTACTGCCAAAACACACTGTACCCATTAAATAAGCGCTGATAGAGCCATCCACACTGACAGCGCTAAGGCTTGCACTTAACATTTAGTCTTGCTGTGGGATTAATGCAACAGGTTATGATGCACTGGCTAGGCAAATATTCTTTGTTATGATAGCCAAGGATGACATAGTGGTGCAGGGACTGTAATGTACGTAAACGTGTCCTCACTCTGTTTGTGAAAGTCTGTGATGTGGAATATTGATGTGCTAGCTAAGTTAGGGATCACTTTTCAACTCTGGTTCATTTAACTCAGATAACTAAAACTTGTGATGTGCTGTACCAAACATCTTGTTGATATCAGGACAGAAACATAAATGCTAATAGTTCTCACTAAAATGACTTGTGAAAAAGTGATTTAGTGAAGTGTGTGCAGACATCCAGAAACTCATAAAATTTGCAGTGTGAAATGTTAGGGAGTGTGTGTGTTTGTGTATGTCTGTGTGTGAACTCCATTTTGTCTGGGTGGTGCTGGGAATAGTATCGGCTTAAGGCTGAAAGAATTCAGGCCTCCCAAGCAAGGTCATGTGCTGATGTTTAGTAGGAGCTTTCTCAGGTCACAGAATGTGACTTTCAACCATCACTCACATTACCCCACATCTTTGAGTGGTTCTGTTTAACTGGCATACCCCACAACTCTCCCCCAGTTTGTTGTAATGACAGGTGACAGGCGTCTCAGTCCACTTACATAGTTGAAGGAGAAGTCAACCCAAATAGTTGCTAGACATGAAATGGACATTGCATAGTAGATTTGGAAGCCTATGAGAACTTTAGGTATGGTAACTTGGCAAATATTTGTCACATAGATTTAGATTTAACTTACAAATGTCTAATCTTGTACTCCTGGAAAGTACTTTCATGCTCAATGATAATATTTCTGTATTTCAAAAAATCAACAATCAAAAAATCAGAGATGTGAATTCCTGGTTTTTGATTAATTCCTGTTTTTAATCTCCCTTAACACAACACACTTAAGGATAAAAAAATATAGCTAGTGATAATAGAGATAGTGAGCTACAGTGGAGGAATACTAACAAAAGGAGAGAATTTTGTACTAAAAAGACTAATATTTGAAGATAACCATAGATTTGTCTAACTCAGACTACTGAAGCCTCATTAGCTTCAGCTGAATTTTGGAATATATTTTTGCACCGATGGTGGATTTTGTCCTCCATCACTTGCAATGGAAGTACATTAGGAAAAGATCATAACACAGCCAGTATTAACATGAGGAATTATTTCAGCAAGCAGAACTTGTTTCAATGTTCACATGGACACGGGACTATTGTTTTAAAACAGACATGAAAAACTGTAAACCTGAATCTAAACCTGTAAACCTATCCTTTAAGAATGTGTATTTTGAGTGAGATGCAATAGCCAAGTAGGATGATGTTTCTATGGTGACACAAACCAGCTGAATGGTAAATGTGCCCAGCGGTGGTTAAGCAAACAGGGATATCTCCCTGAGGTGCCCTGGCCTCGCTTTACTTGCTGCTTAGCTTGGCATCATCTCTGCTGCTCACTGTATAGTAAAGCTCTACACTTCGGTTCTGATTTCTACTCTTTCGGTCTAAGACTAATTCTGCAATAAAAGAAACATCACCATCTCTTTCCCCCCATCCCTTCAACTCCACTCCTTGTGTTTTTGTCCTTTTAGGTCTGCACTTTAACAAAGCACAGCTCACTACAATAAATTAGCATCAGCCCCTGTAACTGCCAGTCCACATGTGTACGCTGTTTGTGGCACATGGGTAGGGTTTCACAGGGATAATTACATTGTGTCTCTCCCCACCTGGGCTCTGACACATGTTCAACAGCTCAGACAGACACGCCCAAGCTAACACAGTAACGTCAGACTGTCAGAAGGAGCGAGTGACGTGCTTCCCTCGTCTCTCATGTGAAGTTACAAAGAGAAAGTCTGAGGTGCTATGTGTCATTCCTGAACAGATGCAATTATAACAGAAATGTCATGTGCATCACTGTATTAAGTCAAATTTCTCCTCCCAGAAATATGGATACAACGATAAAGGAGAATAAACTATGTTGCTGTTCTGTTTAACTCCATACCTACCTCTACACATCTGTTCTCTAGTAACAGCGCGGGTAACCTTGGCTTTGACGGCAGGACTAAGTGGCTTTTAGACTCTAGCTACGACTGAATGTAATGGCTTCTGCAGTAAATATTACAGACAATCCCTTCCAATTTCAGATTTATGTACACTTGCAAGCACATTCATAGCACATGTAAGGAAGCAGCAAATGACAAAGATGGAACAGGGCAGGGAGAAAAGAGAGAGAGAGAGAGAGAGAGAGAGAGAGAGAGAGAGAGAGAGAGAGAGAGAGAGAGAGAGAGCGAGAGAGAGAGAGAGACGGAGATATAGAAACAAGCAGTGATGTTTTAAAAAAGGAGTGTAATAACAGTGGTTAAGGCCTGCTCTTTCATTGAGTAAATCTGGCCGGGGCTATTTCACACTGTAGGAATCTCCTGTCGACCAGATCAAAGGCTCGCCCAGAGACAGGGCTCGTACAGAGCACAAGGAACAGGTGAGAGCTCTGAGACACACGGAGGCATTTACACATGCACACACAAACCCTCTGCCACCAACAGCACACACACACATATTTCAATGAACACACAGTGAGATCAGAAAAGCAGCGAATGACAGCTCCTTTTGTGTCGAGATGAGCCTGTGGGGAAGTCTTTCTGAGGAGCTACAAGAAAACCATACGTCTATCATCTGAGCTTCAAAAACCACTTAAAGAGAGTCAATACAGGCTACACACACACACACACACACACACACACACACACACACAAATACACACACTAAGTATGCAGTGGGTATGACAAAGTACATTCAGACTTTACAAGTATGAGCGTGACATGTACCATATGAGGAGAACATTGATGAGACTAACACATGTACAATGGACATCTAGCTACGAATGGTATAGGAAGCATGTGGGACTCGAGTGCTGCCTTATGATGGATAGATCTAATATAGAGTGGGCCATATCCAGAGGGGGTGAACATAAGGCTATGTCATCACTGGCCCATCTCTCTCCATACCTTCCATCACTTTTCACTCCCTCCTATAAACAGCAGGATGGGGGATACTGTAACTCCCACACACAAGGACACACAAACACACACACACAAGGACACATGCACTTTCAGAAAAACACACGGGGATTGAGGCATATGTGCACACATACCTACTCATTTAATTGCAGTGGAGTCCAGACATGCACACAAACGCATGCATATACACAATAACATTTTCACAAAGAGAAATTAATCCCGGGTGGTCTCAGACGCAGCAATGTTTCCACTTGAGAAAGCTCTGGTTTTGAAATCACGCGATCCAGTACATATTGGGTTCAAACTGCATTCATACACACATACACACAACTGTAGAGTGATTTCCGTGGAATAAAATAAAAGGGAAATAAATGTGTACAGTAGAGCATGGAGACAGCATAAATGACTGCAGGGCTTCTGGTGTACACCCAACATCACACACCCCACCCTCCTTCTCTGCTATTCAGTCCAGGCCCGTATCAAACTAAGATGCTGTATGTTTGACATGGGAAGGTCCCACCTTAAACATGCCCATTATGGCCAATAGCTTTTCTGCTGTTTTCATAGAATATGAGAAGATTACGCAGCACTATGACGGGCCAATTACGTCCTTCACTAAAACACACCTCTGTACCAACAACTCTCTAATGATGATGGCTTAAACGTTTTCACCAATAGAGCCCTTTCAGCTGCCCTGGCATTCACACACAAACATACTCTGCTGCTATAGTTAAATACACACACACACACACACACATATACACAGCCACAGATGCTGACTGAGTCAAATTGAATCCTTGTGTTAAGTGTATAGAGCATCCCTACACACCACAAAGGGCTGCCTGTTTTTGTGTGTGAGTGTGTGTGTGTGTGTGTGTGTGTGTGTGTGTGTGTGTGTGTGTGTGTGTGTGTGTGTCATCCCCACAGGCCAACGTCTGCAATCAGGTCAAGGATTGCTTAGTATTGGAACTGAGGAAGAAAGAGAGGGAGACTGAGACAAACTAGAAGTGCCAGCCTTCCTCTCACATCTTCTCAACATCCTTTCTCCAACCCCCTCTCCACTCAAACCTGTGTCACCTCTGACCCAGGTCCAATTCACTACTGTCATTATGCAATTAACACCAATTAAGTCATTTGGCTGTAAGAATGTGTGTGTGTGTGTGTGTGTCTGCATGTATGTACGTGCATGCTTGTGTGTGTGCGTTAAGTTTGTGGATGTGTGTATGCGTGCATGATAGGGCAATTACAGCAGCACAAGGGAGCCTTTTGGAAGCAGAGAGCACTGCAATCAACCAATCAGCCTTCAGATGGCTTTGACATGAAAAGAGAGCGTGGCCTCTGCTAACCCTCAGGGGTCAGCCCCAATTTACTCTATTTACCCACTCAGGAATGACTCTCTGTGTGTGAAAAAGGAGACAGAGAGGGAGGGAGAGGGAATGATGAATAGGTATGGAAATGTCTAAGTTAGCAAGTGGGAGCGAAATAGAAAAGGGGAGGAAGGGAGGGAGTAGAGGGATGAGAAGCCTTGGGGTTGTTAGGCAGGTGAATTGTAGTGGGTGGGGGTGGGTGGGTGGAGAGAAGGGATGTGGGGAGAGGCCTTCAGGTTGTGTTTGCAAAGCTAAAAGGCCAGCAGTTGGAGCCCATTTGCTAACAATTTCCCCTTGGAGAGTGGGTGTACACACACACACACACACACACACACACACACACCCCACACACACTTTTCCTATTCTACGGAGCACAGATGAGGAATGACAACTTTACATTTGGCCGGAGCTGTTAAACAGTGAGATGCTCCATCATGATAATAGGGCTGTTTCTGCTAAACAAAATGTAAAAGATTACTAATACAACAGCAAGGGATTATTAGATTACACCAGTTTCTGTCAGTTGTTTGGATTCCCCCTGTTTATAAAACCATACTTTGCATGTTCTGCATGTTTTATCCCATCAACCACAAATTCTTTATACAAATACAAATCATGTTTACATTACTGCTGACCAGTTTCCCAGTATTTGGATTGATTGTCGATCTTACAGGCATGTGATATAAACGTTGTCTGAAAATGAACTTGTAGATACTTGAAACATCTTGGAGACAGGTAATCCATCTGTGAACAATATTTATTTTTCCTTTGTTTGCTTGTTTTTGTTTTTTGGCAGGTTGTGTTAATTATTGTAATGCAGTTGGATACGAGGGTCATTTTGGAAATTCTACTTGGTGATGCATTCGAGAGCACTCCAACAACAAAGAGTCAGCTGCCAACAAGTGTTTGAATTCATGAGCTATGCTGTAAGAATATTAAACTCAGAAGACAAACAATAAGCAAACAAAGAGGCTGTAAAAGGGTCAGGCAAATTTGCCTGTTTCTCCCAATAAAAAAAAGTTGTTGCTTGGTAACCAAAGCTGACATCTCACAGCAATCTTGAATGTCCCAACAAGAAAAGCAACTGCATCACCATGCAACAATAATTCAGATTTGACAAAAATACAGATGTAACAGATCACCTATCTAAGGCGTTTTAAGTACTAAGTTTAAATGAATGGAAACCAATGCTGGCTGCCAGGATAATAGCAAATTGTATGTTACATTTTTGGCAAAATGGTAGGTATAGATGTAAAAATGTGTGCTTTCTAGTTTGTAGGATAAAACACGCTAAAACACTGATCTAGTTTTGTAAGAGCTGGATCTCAACAGGAGTCCACAGACAAAGACAGTTTGTTTCCTTGGTCGGAAATTTGACACTAGTTAATCTGTATTGATTTTACAATTGAAAAAGTCACTGTTTGTGTAGCTCTCCCGACAGAAGGAACCACCCCCTTGATCAATAGCCCAGCTGTGAGGTCTGGTGCCAGGGCTGGGCCTGCAGAGCAGTGACTAAAATACAACAGGAACAGTCAGCCCCTCATCACACCAAACAACCTCCTGGCTACAGAACAAGGGAAGGCAGAAAAACCAGAAACAGACAGAGAAACTTAAAGAGAAAAGAAAAGAGAAGTAAACACAGATGCTCAGTATTTCCAGTGCTCCTGGTCAATAATATCACATATCTGACGAGAGGTACACAGGTTATTCTATATCTATTGTGTGTGTGTGTGTGTGTGTGTGTGTGTGTGTGTGTCAGAGAAAAAGTGTCCTGCTCCAGGGGTCTTAGATGTGGACTGTAATCAGGACCACATGACTCTGCCACAGGAAGTCCTCCAGCAAAGGACAGGAAGCAGGAACACAAGGACCACATCATTAGTCTCGCTAGGCCCAAACCCCACAGCCAATGGGAGCCTTGGACATGGTGGGAATGGGCGTGGTCGGTGGTGTGTCCACAAGTGTGCACAAGTACTATACATTTGTATCTGTGTGTGTGGAGCCTGCAGGCTGGTATTAATGACTTATTTGTTTACTGAGTGTAATGAGTCCAGGTTGTGTGTGTTTAGTAGGGTAAGAGCTAAACTCTGGGGCAGGGTTGGGCCTATCGCCAGAATACCAGAGCTAAAAAACTACAACACACACACACACACACACACACACACACACACACACACACACAGATCCCCAGACAGCGAAGACAAACGAGAAACAAATGGTTCCATTGTATGGTATATACCTGGTCGCCCCTTCTCTCTGTCTTATGATGGCGCAGTGAGAGTGCAGTTTTGAAAATGGTCCGTCCAAATATCCTCAATCACACACACATACACACACACACACACACACACACACACCTCTCCAAAAGCTAACAGCCCTCCTACCACATTCTCACCGCCCCTTCCTCCTCTGTTCTGCAACCCATCAAGACTAAAGAGGCTAATTTCTGTCGATGGCTTACAGGTGGCCAGTGCAAGGTGAACCACATCCACTCTGCTGGCCGACACACACACACCCCAACACTTTGAAAAAAATCATGCTTCTAACCAGCCCTTTTATAAACCCAATGCCAAACATCAAAGAGAGAAACACACCTTAACACACCTCAAAGGCACCAGCGACACACAGTTACGCATGTGTGCAAACACACACACACACGCACACACGCACACATTAAAACACCCAAACTCAAACATATGCACACTCGTAAACCTTAAAGCATGAAGCATTTTCAACAAATGGCTGGAGGGTCAATCCTAGGCCTGGGACTATCTCATGTTTCCAAACAGAGGAAAAGCCTTCCAGTGCTTTCATAAAAATCTCGTAACTGTTAGAAATCATGTTCAAGTTCCTCAAAGACCAAAAAGTCATCAGCATCAATCTGAAAATGAGACTTTGAATCTTATCTTTTATCCGGGAGAGCTGCCTTTTGGAAATGGAAATTCTTCAGCTGACAGCAACAATCTAGTAAGCGTGAGGCGACTGTTACAAACGACTGCTATATCATGTGCAACAAGATTCGCTCCAGCTCTGAGATTTGTGTCATTCAGTCCCCACAATTTGCACATTTGCTCTGAAACTTCATCATTCTTCCAACTAAGCACATGTCAGCTTCAATATGCAAGTGCGCACACAGTTAAACAAAATCCTTGGTGTATCTGAGCTTAATGATGTTTTGTGAAAAATATAACAGGTGAGCTTGAACGCAGGTGAACTGGTGCAATGTTTTGTTAGATTTCTCAGGTTTTTAGTTAAATGTTTTTGATCATTCACTCCCTCTCACACAAGTTCCACATTCTTGGATATCCATCTGTCTCTCTCAGTCTCTATGAAGGTTAAGAAGCATGCTGCCAAATTACAAGACCGGGCTGAGAGATTGAGCTCAAACTCTCACATTCATTCCAACAAGAAGAAGTGTATGTGTGTGTTGAGTGGTGCATGAGTGTGTGTGTGTGTGTGTGTGTGTGTGTGTGTGTGTACTTCTGCACATGTAGATTGGATTGCAGCTCTTTGAAGCCATGCCCTTGCCTTCATTAAACACAGTCCTACAGCCTGGAACAGCTTTCTGGGAATGTGTCGATAGCTCACAGAGGCACACACACGCACAAACACGCACACACTGCAGTGCCAGTAAAAATGACCAGCTCTCTTTGAAGCCTGTGTCACTGTGCAAAGTGATAAGATGAAAGCTGATCATCCCCCTCAAAGATTCTTGCAGAGCCTCGAGTGAACACTGTACCGACAAGCCTCCACCGAGGCCAGGAGGGCCTGACGGGTGCCAAGCTAACTGCTACATGCCACACTTATCAGCTGCTATCTGATTGGACGGCGATTGTGAGCTGCCACTTGGCAATTACAGATTAAAAATGGACAAGCTCTTCTGACAAAAAAGGTCCTTTGAAGTTCTGTGGCGCACATGGATTCCAGACCCAAACCTTGACAAACAGGTAAGTGGATGAGATTAAAAGAATGCTAGGTAAAATCAGTGTAGAGTGTGTGTGTTTTTTGCATAGCATGACTCTGACACAGTGCTTTAAGCAGGGAACAGACTTGCATTGATAATATTGAAACCTACGAAGATGAGACACCCAATACATAATGACTACAAAAAAACAATTTCTTTCAGCCCTGACAGTCAGAAATAAGCATATACTGAACTAAGTAAATGCAGAAGAAAGGAACACAGCGAACACACAACAAACAACCTTTGAAATCCTGTTAGAAGCTGCACCAAAACAGAAACAATCATCCATCCAGTTCGTCATGCCAATTAAAGCTGCAATTTGTTTGTTAAAGGCAAACAAAGAGAACATGCTAAATTGGAAACTAATTTACCATTTGCTTGCTGTTTTCAGTCATAAAAACAGGCTTATTTGTCCTGCTATGTAGTGTCAGCAGCTCGGATAGCGGTCATAAAAATCAAACATGTTTAAATAATCTTCATGAGAATGGCGAGCATGTAAGTTTACAATCCATTTATAATTTCATTATATTGGTCCATCCTGTGGACACGACATCTATTGCATGTCTGTCCATCCTGGGAGAGGGAGCCCTCCTCTGTTTCTCTTCCTGTTTCTTCCATTTTTTCCCCTGTTTTCTAAGTGCGGAGAGTGTAGTATGCTGTACAGATTGTAAAGCCCCTTGAGGCAAAATTGTAATATTAGGCTATATAAATAAAATTGACTTGATGATCTGGTACGAAGGTAAACCACATGCCACCCAAATCTTACTACAATCTGTCCCTTGATCATAATGTGTGTTACCATCTTTAGGAATGCCTAGCAAGCCAGAGAGCACAGTCCTGGCTCTCACACAAAAAAACACAAAAGTGAGAAACAGGAAAGAGAGAGGACAAAAGAGATTGAGGAGTTGGAAAGAGACATAAGAGAAAAAAAACTAAAGATACAGTGAAAGTAAGGAGGGGTAATCCCTGTTCCCTCCCTGTAGAGGCGTGCAGGCAATGATGGAATGGCCTGCTCACACGCATTTAAACAGGGGCTTATCCCATCACTTTGATACACCTCTCTATAATTGCCTGTGTATATTTCTGTGCGTATGTTTGGAGTGTATGTGTGTGTATGTGTGTCTGTGCAAGTGTACAATGTTGTCTTGTCTGTCAATCTTGCTCATTATGCTTAATCCTAGGAATGACACTCTCAATCCTCTCTGTCAACCTGGGCCTTTGCTGCGGCACTCAGGCAAGGAACTGGGTTTAGCACTTGCTCACTCTCTCTAGTCACACACACTAACGCACACACACACACACACACACACACACTTGTCAGGTAACACCAAAGCGGGTCACAAAGAGAAGAAAGCATTTTTGCTTGGCAAGAAAAGCAAACAACTATCCCACATCTGTATATGTGTGTGAGAATGTGAGGGAGAAAGGGGAGCGGGAGTGAGAGCAACGGAGGAAGAATGAGAATGAGGGAAAGACACACACAATCACACACACACACACATACACATGGACACACACCCACTTCAGACACAAAAAAAGAGGAAATCAAGCAACACTTCCTGTGTTTGGAAATTCAAAACTGCCACAAAGCGATGATAGAGAATGAGTACGGGGGGCTTACACTGATCACTGAACAGCAACACAGTTTAAAACCCACAGAAATATCTATAGCTATTCATTACTCTGTTGACTCCCCCTTTTTCTTCCCATCTCTCCCCTTCTCTCCTCTCTCCTCCCTCTCTCTCTCATCTCTCCCCATTTTTCTTTCCACCAAAAGGGAATCCGAGAAATGTCCACAAAACATCTTTCACCAGTTGTTAATACTGTTTCTGCTTTGCCATGATAAAGTCACGGTATGTTGCCTCATTCCACCCACCCACCCGCACACACACACACACACACACACACACACACACACACACACAAATACAACAAAGGTGGACCTCATGCATGCAGGCATATAAACATGCACTCTCTTGAAGTTATGTTGTAGTGTGTAGTGTAGAGGATCACCACACACAAACAAACTTAATTTTAGTCTTTTCCCTCACTCTCTGACATCAGATGATAAAATGTGTGTGTGTGTGTGTGTAGTGGTAGGATGAGGCAGAGGTAAGGCTGACTGAGCTGACATCTGTTATGTCAGCTCTGACATCACTGATAAAACGTTTCGCCTGTGATCTCAGTGTGTGTGTGTGTGTGTGTGGTGCTGGACTCACTAGTTGGCAGCAACAACTCGGATCTGGCAACCCCTTAGCTGATCTGGCAATTATTGGCCCCTGTTGACCCCTGGTATTGAGAGGAAATACGCTCTCAGTAGGTGGTGTGCGTGTGTGTTAAAATTCAAACCCTCCCACAAGATCAATGAGGCTTATCAGTATGAATATGATGCTGACCGGTGTGTTTGAACTTTACTGGTGCACAGAGGCAGTATTTTGCAAAGCCTTTTTAACAGCCAAAGTTATTCTAATTGCCATTTTGAGGGAGCAAACAAAAGAGGTGTAAAGGGGAGAGGGAAACGAGACTTGGGCAAGAAGAGAGACAAAAAAAGCATTCATTTGTGGATGGCAAGTACAAAGGGACGGGCTTGTCTTTATGTGTAAATGTGTAAAATGCAAGGGGGTTATTCCTTTGAACACACACACACACACACACACACAAACGTGCACACACACAAACATACACACAAACAAATTATGGCTAAGCCTAGTTATTACCTAAGCAAACAGAGTTAGTCTGAATGGAATGCCTGCTGTGAGACACACCAGTTCCAGACACAAAGCCTTGCAACAGGGAAACAGACACACAGTTTCGAAACGCACACACTTTACACACAAACACTGTGAGAGAAATAACTATGTGTATATGTAATTAGAAGGCAAAAACAAAGCAAACACATGTTTGGGTCTTGTTCTCTGGCCTGTTCATTTGCACTGCAGCGCAGAAGGTTCTGCTGAGCCGTTGTTTTTGGTGCTGCTAAACACATGGTGTCTTGCTGGAGCAGCAGGAGGTTGAAGTTGGCCATCCATCCATGTGTGTATGTGTGGTGTGTCTATGTGTCAGTATAGTTGCCTGGGGAAGATTATTAGCATAAAACAATAAATACTGTAAATATTGGTTTTATCGAGCAGTGATTGTTTGGATTTTATTTCCTAAAAGATTTTAGTTTTTCTTTTGTGTTGACCCAAACATACAGTGGGGTCCAAAAGTCTAGGCCGAGGCCACATTGAAAATCTCAAATATTTTCACGTTAACCTGGAAATAATCACAAAGTGTATCCAAAGCACGATCAGGCAGACCAAAAGTGACCACACCACCAGAAGATCAATACATCGAGCTTAGTTCCCTGATAGATAAAAAGAAGCAACTTCATCACAGATACAAAATCTGCTAAATAAAGAACGCCTGACTCCTGACGCAGGCTGTCTTGTAGTGGTCTCAGAGGACGAGTAGCAGTTTCTAAACCACTTCTCAGAAGGGGAAACAAGGCCAAACACTTGGGGTGGGCTAAGAAATACCAGTATTTTACCGTGGATGACAAAAAATCCTATTTACTGATGAATCCAAGTTAGAGATTTATGGCAGTAACAGAAGCGTACAGAAATGTATCAAACCAACAGTGAAACATGGTGGTGGGAATATTCAAGTCTTGGGGTGTTTTGCCAACTCTGGAGTTGGACACCTGCACCAAATCGACTTCACCCTGACCGAGGAGAAGTACCTCTCCATTCTTCAGAGAAATGCTATACCTTCCGGTTTGCATCTTTGTGGAGAAAGATTCATACCGCAGCAGGATAATGACCCCAAACACACCTCAAAGCTTTGCAAGAACTACTTGAAGACCAAAGAAGACAGAGGAGTCGTGACTGTCATGGACTTTCCTCCACAGTCACCTGGTCTCAGACTTTTGGACCCCACTGTATGTACATGTAGAAATGCACACACTCACACACTCACACATGTTGGTTTTCCATGTCAGCAGACAAGTTTATGAGGACCACTCGCTAATTAGGAGCTATGTTTCACAGCTAAGAGGTACGTGTCATTTTTGGTGCCTGTTCACAAATTCTTCTTCTGAAATATATCTGATAATGTAAGCTTAAAGTTATTTGAACCAGTTTTTTCTGCGTTTTCTTCAGTCACAAAACATCTCTCTAATGAAACCGATGTCAAACTCAACATTAAAAATTGCCTCAACACTGCTCTGATTCACCTGTTATTACGTATTTGTTGAATAATTACACAGCCATCGTTCACAGAGACAGATAAAAACAGAGAGGGAAAGAAAGAGAGGGAGGGGGTAGAGAGAAAGAATGTGACTGAGAGAGAGAAATTAAATTGAGACGCAGAAGAGAAAGACAGATTGCGTCCGCTCTGGTATGCCATCTTTACGATCTGTCTGTGAGAGAGCTAGTGAAATTGAACTCAGGTGTAGTGTGATCCCAAAAAGGCCATTTCCCCATTAGGGCTATGGAATCTCACATAAACAAATTACACAAATACTTTCTCTATAGAAGAGAGGGTGAGTTTTCTCTAACTGTGCAGTGAAACCCGAGCGGGGCCTTGTTTATGTGTGTGACAGAGTGTTTACATTGTCCTCCGCTCCCATCCCTTCAGATGGGGAGAACGCCAGGCCTCCGACAGCTCTACTCCTGTCACACTACCTGTCTGTCTTTGGGATTTCAGTTATGGAGAACATGTGCTGGGTTTGTATGTGCGTGTGTGTGTGTGTGTGTGTGTGTGTGTGTGTGTGTGTGTGTGAGTGGGAAATGCCAACCAGTGCTCTGTTCTCATTACAACCAGCTTAACCACTCAAGAGTGATGAGTTCAAGGTAGGAAGCCAAGGAAGAGAGAAAAAACAGTGACTAATGGCCATGACTCTAAACTACTGCCGGAGATTACGACTCTGTAACATCACACACTCGTCACAAACCTCACAAACATTTCTTTGTCTTTTTTTCCTAACCTTTAATTTACCCAGGAAGTTTACTAATGTCAGCAACACCTTGCCTCACCTCCCCAGCTGTTCTACCTGGTAGCTGACGAAAGCCGCAGTCACACCAAAAACACTCCCCAAACATTTAATTCACTTCCTCTTGTGGATTGATTCCGCCTCGTTCGAAATAGCCAGACTCACCAACATCCTGGCAATTTCAGAAAGAGGGTGAGATTGACCTTGCATTCATGAGGCGCTGATTTTTGTCTTTTCATGTTTACATAACTGCATGGTGAACGAAAACAAGCACCTTGCCAGTGAGTGCAAGGACAGGGTAAATAAAAAGTTTGATAAAAACATGGATCATTTTCACATTGTGGAATGCTAATGTTAGCTGGCTAGCTTGTGCTTGCAACCCTGCCCACACTATTTCCTGTCCCGCCCGCTGTTTGCCACAGCAAGCAAGTCAATTTCGCCTCGCCAGTTCCGGTCTGACCGCAGTATAATACAACCGCAGCTTTCGAGTGTTGGCCACTGAGCAGTAACACTAGAGCTCAAGCAGAACTTATTTACCCAGCCAAGTCTTCCCGAGAAGACTGGGGATTCAACCCAACAAGACCCTTTCTCTAACCTTGAGGTTTTTCTCTGATCATTTGTTCACGGAAACAACTGTAATATGTAAAATGTATTCAAATCAGGCCAAACATTAAGTACAATAAGCTTGCAAGGGTCAGACACAAACCTCAGTGACTTGACCTGATTCATAATCCTGACACCTAGAATGAGTGCGCAGTAAACTGTGATGCTGTTCTGAGATCAGCAGGAGGAGGACCACCCAGCAGTGGAGGTAATCCCATAGCTGCAGGGTTGAAGCCTTGCTGCGTACACACTCTGACAGGCTAGGCCACTCCTGGATAGGATATTAGAGTGGAGCGAAAGTACAATGGCACCTATTGATGACTGGTGTTAGGTTTTATCCTGCCATGCTCTAGTCTGCTTTTGGTGAGAAAGAATAATCAGGCAAGTCTCTCTTGCTCAGTTACCTCTCTCCCACCCTCTGCCAGCTGGTGTACAGTTCAACATAGTTTTAATTACAGGTGGGTGACAGCAGTGTTTCTAAAGACCAGGTTGGCTGCCACAGACTGTGAGAATTATCTTTGTCATATTTTTAGGTCTTCTCATGCCAGTAGAGTGTAGTCTCAATGAAATACTGCAGTCAGCATTATAATTTTGAATGAATTCTTCAAAATCAAAGCATCAGACAGTCAAACAGAAGCATCAGTAAAAGTCATAAAGCACATAAGAGAGCACTGACATGATATAAATAACACTGGGTATCAAACCTCAGGACCTTTTTTGGTACTGCCCAAAATGTGTCTATAGCACTGATCCAAAACTGTCAAGTAAAGCTGGCATCAAATGTTTGGACAGATTTTAAATCTTTAGCCTAAATCTCATTCTTTACATACCCACATACATACATAAAACGTTTGTAGATCGGACAGCTCTGAACAGCTATTTTTGAGTTTTTGCCTTTATTAATGGTGACGTTAGAGGTTGACAGAAACACGCAGATACAGGACAATGCCAATAAGTCTTCATCAGCTCGGGCGTCAATGTTGCATTAAAACAGTTTCAACAATGCATACTGCAAGGTAAAAAAAGACAGAGAAAAGTGATTCTGTACTTGGGAAACAAACTATACTACAGGAAATGGCTACATCAGAAAACAACTGTCCAGTCAAGTATGCAGACTATGTAAATTACGTGCTCAACGCAACACACCCATAGAGCTATAGCTTCATGAGTGGCCAGAGACTGCCTACTACTTTGTATCTGCATCTGCAATGACTCGGTTTTGATAAAGTCCATTGTAATTTACCACTTAGCACCTAAGGTTACTGTGGGCAACCATCTCCGCTTTGAGCCTGTGAGAAACTGGGAGCAGCCCACTGCTGGTTCTGCTTTAGCCCGTCAAACACACTCACATCAAACACACAGCCAGCGGCACTCTACAAGATATAGAGATGGAGAGACAGAAGAAAAGAAACAGAAAGAAATGGAGAGGGAGTGACAGAGATGCACTGGTTCAAAGCAACCCCCAAGTGGAAGCCCGGGGATAAACAACCAATCAGAAGAGGATTGCTGTCTAGCCCAATCAGAACGCATTCCAATGAGAATCCTCTCCAGACCCAACTAACTAACCCCCGGAGGTATGCAGAAAAAATAAGACACATACACACAACGTGACCTCGATGCACAGCAGCATCTTAACTAAGGTCCTCACAATGTCTGGTCTTAGCACAACTACAACCCAGAGAGTCTGTGTTCAATCTACCCTCAGTCTAAATCCCCTCTCTCTACTGTAACTGTCTCTTTGTCCGTCCTGGCAACACTAGAGCAAACAGTGCTGTTTGTATGTGAGTTTGTGTGTGTGTGTGTGTGTGTAAGGGGGGGGGTCCATGATAACATTGCAGACAGATGGGATTGGTGTCTGGGCTCATTCCTGGCAAGGATACCCACATTTCAGAAAGAAGAGCAAGGACAATAGTTGCAGGATGCAGGACGAAAGGATGCCAGTAAGTGTGTGTGTGCCTGCCTATATGTGGTGTGTGCACTTTGTTTGTGGATTTGTGTGTGAATGTGTGTGTGTGTGTGTGAGAGAGAGAGAGTGTGCGCGCATACAAACACATTTGTGCTTGCCTGCTTACAGTATGTGTGTGTATGTGTTTGCAGTTGTGTCTCTGCCAGTGTGTGTACAGGGTTGCATGAGAGTGTGTGGTTGTATAGATCCCCTCTTGGCAGCGGCAGTGTAAGCTGAGGAGGGTCTTACATGGGCTTTAATCCTGTGCTGAATGTCATCGTACAAGTGTGGCTTTTCCATGGGCTCAGATAAGAGAGAGAGAGAGAAACAGAGGGAGAGTGATTTCAACTGCACATGTGTAAGTTGTATGCATGTGTGCATGTGAGTGTACGTGCATACATGTATGAGACGGACACCCTTGTAGAGTAGCCTGACCCATTGGTTTGATGACAAGGATTATGGCAGTGACATACAGTAAGCTGTGAGGGACAGACAGAGCAGCTACAGCACTAATCTGCTTGTCTGAGCTGATCTAGTGACAGAGAGAGAGAGAGAGGCCATTCTGGCATCCAATTCTAAGGTTTCACTGGAAAACACAACCTGGCTGAAAACACACTACTCAGCCCAACAAGCTGCGCTGTGTTGGACTAACTTTCGTTCAGGCCAGGGGTTTATACACTTTTTTCAGCGTGGGGCCCAAATGAGAAGTTTATTCTGTAGCCCCGAGACTCGGGGGCTTTAAAACATTTTACTACCCATGTCATATGCATACCCTGCAGCAACAGGCCTGTGACCCATTTTGGGATTTGAAGCCTAAGTTCAACAAACATTATGCAGGCTTGAATAGGTCACTGATATAGAATGTCAGCGACTCTTCTTTTGAGGAAAAGAAAGCTATCATAACTAACTACATCAATTATGGAGGAAAGTGTTGTTGTTTTGACAAATGGCAACACAGCACATCTCACTTTTTACAAGCTTCCTAGACGTGGACGACCTTTGGGAAAGTGTTGGGTTAGCGTGAGAAATAAAGTGCAGCCTCCTGTTATACGAGGCCTAATTAGTGGTCAGCCCTTAATGTTGAGTGGCAGTCCAAAGGTTGTTGATGTTATTACAGTGGCTCCGTGATAGCCCAAGTTATGAAGCTTCTCCGCTGACTCTGCACTGGGATGACTTTCAGCAGGAGGAAACAGGTAAATTCCTGTTAGTTTTCCTCCTCAATTCTACAAGGAGTGTCCGATAGCAGCTCTGGCATTTCTAGAATAGGGAAAGAAAATAGTGAAATTCCTTCTGCTATTACTTATTAAAATACATTTAGTGTTATTCCTCCGCCACAGTGTTTCCGTGGGTGTCAATCTTGATCATAAATGTTTGCTTTCTATTAGGCGATCTAAGTGTATGTATGTCTGCGTGTGCTTGTGTGTGTGCAGTGGTGCTTGAGTTGAGGCATCACAAGTGCTGTATGTTGCAAGGTGTGACATACTTTAAGTGAGTGGTACAATATCAGAAGTGATAGTGTCACATGTAGTACAGTCAGCAGGTGTGAGTCCGCTAGTTTGTAGCAACCCCTACCCTGACCCCTTACACCACCACCTCTCTCTATCTGCCCCTGAATATCTCTATCTGCCTTGGAGCAGTGGGCATGTCCATGATTGACAGCCTATGGGTGGGTTTACATGTTAAAAACACAGTTTGGGGCATGAAGGCACCTTTATCCATGCAATGTGGGTCTGCCCTCTGGTTCTGCCTTTGTGGAGAGAGATAATCAAACAATACATGAGTGGCTAAGTATACTTTTGCCTGAATCAGTTCAACTTTGCCTCTTGGGGGATACATCGTGTTTATGCAAGATCTCAAAGCCAGCATTTGCTCTGGCCCTAACAGGCTTTATTACAGCCGCACAGGGACTTTTCTTTTGTTTCCAGGTTTGATCTGTAGAATGGGTCACTTGATGACTCCTTCAAGGACTGGTGCTGTCCTTATTAATGTTATGAACACTGCAGAAATTACGCTTTTGTTTAGTCTGTGCTGTTTTGGTTCTTGTTTATTGTTGTATTGTCTTGTTCTATGTTTCTTTTTGTCTTTTGTACTTGTTCATTTGTGTTAATGTTCCTTTTAAAAGCTCAATAAAAACTTAAATAACAAAAAACAAAACACAGTTTCGGGAATAACACAGGACTTACCCATGACCTGAGGCTGTGTGGTATTTTTAGTGCTTTTAGTGTGTGTGTACGTGCATGTGTCTGTGTGTGTGAGTGTGAGTGTGAGTGAGAGAGAGAGGGAGAGAGAGAGAAAGATAGAGAGAGAGGAGAGCACAGGAAGTCTGAGGAAAATAACAGGTTTAAAGTCAAAAGGCTGTGATTCCCTTTTCTCTGTCTCCCGATCCCTATACCTCCATCAGTGCCTCTTTGTGGTTGTTCAGACTTTCTCTTTGGGATGTAATCCAGCTTGAACAGGGGATCTGACCTCTAGAGCATCCCACTGAGATTTCTCTTAAGTACAATGATTTTTCTCTTTATCTCTCAGACACGCACACACACACACACACACACACACACACACACGCACACACACAAATGCTCACAAGTCCCTCCCCAGGTGCGAGTTTCTCCTGAGGGAAGGGCTTTTGTGTGCTGCCATCTCCAAAAGCTCACAAAACACCCTTATAATCCTGCCTGCCTGTCTCTCTCTTTCTTGATCTTTCTTTCTCACACACACACACACACACACACACACACACACATACACACTGGCTGCACAGTAAGAACTCTTAAGCAATTAATCAATCAATCTATCTATTTTCCCATTTTGACCTCAAAATCCCACAGATCCACCACAATGTTAAGATCTGCATTTTTAATCTGATATTTAATTCTTAGTCTCTGTCAGCAAGCCACAGAAATACTTGGATGTAACTTGTGGCAATGGCATTCAAAGAAGCGATGGAGATCACTGATAAAGAGTAAAACAGAGAGAGAGAAAAAAAGGAGGGGGAAAGAGGTGAAAAATAGCGACTGCTTGAGGTGTACTGATTTATGACTGTGGGCTGGCTGAGCCATTTCTGCACAGAGAGCACAACAGAGAGGAGTTTACAGACAGACTGAATCACACCTGGCATGTTCAGAC
This sequence comes from Enoplosus armatus, assembly GCF_043641665.1. Lineage (NCBI taxonomy): Eukaryota > Metazoa > Chordata > Actinopteri > Centrarchiformes > Enoplosidae > Enoplosus > Enoplosus armatus. The sequence continues at coordinate 14,642,421 of NC_092187.1, forward strand.
AGAGATGTGGTTCAGTAAAAGTATTTCAGCTTATAGACTTGACAAACTTTAAATGTAATAATGATAATAATAATTGAAGTGTGACATGTGAAGTAGTCACATGTTGATGACATGTACATTTGCATGTATATGCCCAGCCAATCAGGGTAAGCCCATATTTTGAGGGTTAATGTTACTGGCAGCATGTTTGAGATTATAAACCTGAGCCAACAAATTAGTGGTCATAAATGAGACAGCACTATAGCGTCATTTCAATTACATACTAGAGAAAGAAAAGCAAGTGCTTATTGTCTTCTGGCAGACGTGTTTGTGCACTTGAGCTGAAACCCCAAAACAACGACTGGGAAAAACACCTAACCACCACATTGTAGCATAATCCTTTTAAAAAGCTAGTGAGGTCAGAGCACTCAGCGCTGTACAGTACAAAAGGAGAGAGAGGCAGCACTGAGACCATTTGTTGAATTGGGGATGTCGATCAGACTGTATAAAGTACAAGTCTTCAAAAGGTGCCTGGACATGCTTGACCCAAAATTCAAAATGCCCTGTCTGGTTTTCTTTACTCCAAATGTACCAAAAAGTCAATACTTCACAAACAACAAAACTGGAACTAATCTGCTAATAGAATGAAATCCTGAAATAATATTAAAGTAAAACTCATTTTAAAAAGTGTAACCTTGGGGTACTGGACAGCATGACCAGTGATAATATCTGGGCTCATGGCCCACTGTGGTTGCAAGAGGATGCTTACTCAGGTCACCATCAATCCCATTTTGGTCCCACTTGGCTGGCTTAGATGGAGGACAGGCCTCTGAATCACTACCACCATGTCCTCTCTCAAGTGGACAGCGGATCTTTTAGGGTCAGTTGAGTGAAAGCAGAAGTGGGGTCTATACAATTAACTGACTGACAAGCTTCTCAGATCTGCATGTGTTAGTTGTGCTGCCCTCCACCCACACAGGACTGCATAGATAATAGATAATTCTGGTGATTAGATGAGCACACACATGCAAACTTTACTTCACTTCAGAAGCACTGATGAGTAGGGATTTACCTGTGATCATAAAACTAAAATTACAAAACTTAAATATTAGTCTTCACTCCTGCACATTTGCAGATTTGCACGAGTGCTTGTGTGTGTGGCCATGTCTTGGCGTGTGTAATGAGTGTGTTATGGGTGGGGAAAGGGAGCTTACTCAGACAAACTGCCTTATGATCCACACATCAGGTGTCTAACTCTCCTCCCCAGCATACAACTTCAAGAAAACCACAAAAAAAAAACATGAATAAACTTGTCCGCCTCACAACATTGCCATCCCTCCTACCTCCTTTCCCCACCTCCTCCTCCTCCTCCTCTGTCTGCTGGGGCTGAAGGAGCGTCTCTGGGTCCTGTCTGTCTACAACTTCATACACCCACAGCGACAAAGCAACTCTCCAACTCATCACCACTCTCCATTTACCTACTTAAATAATAATGTGCATGGCGTTTTTTAAACAGCAATACTTCATTGTCAAATGGATTATGATTCCCGATATAAATGCAGTAAACACATATTCAAGATGATCAAGACTGAGCTCCTATACCTCACCAACAACCACTGCATTCTTTCACAAACAGGTTTTTTTTTTAATTTGCTGCAGAATGCCAAATTCCTGACCTACTTCAGGGACTGATAATGCGTTTTTCTAAACATGTATCAACTACTGTACCGGTGTGCACATTTTTTAACATTAATATTTTGTTAGCATTCAACAACTACATCTCTTATTAGTTGAACCTATGTGCTATCAGATCTGAGAACTGTATACATAAAGACACACGGCAGCTTCACAGGAACAGGACCTTTTGGAAAATAATTTACATGTTGTTTCAGGATGGACTGAAAAAGATACAACATACAGCAGACACAGATGTTGTTCCTCAGGTGTTGCTGAGTTATTGACTTCTCTCCACTCATGTTCAACCCGGTGGAACAACCTCTGACCTCACAGACTGATGATGCTGACAGCTGGCTGAGGGATGGCCTCGGTCAGACGCCTCTACTGACCTCTAAGCTGCGGTTCACTGGTCACCAAAGACATACTGCACAGCACGGCTACACACATGTGTGAGGAGATACCCACACACAAGCATTACCCAAATGTGCAGACGGGTATGTATGTACACATGTTTACACATGATCACAAATAGCACACACGGGTGGGACTCAGGGATTTTGGGCACTGGCTCAGTGGGATGCTGCCTCACTGAACTGCTGCGTCTTGCACGCGTGTGGCGTCCACCCCAGTCCTATCTTTCTACATTGACTTTGACAATGGCCGTCAATAATAGAATGTTTCACTTCATTTCATTATAAATTCAATTTTTTATTTAGTTTAGACAGAGAAAGGTTAAGCTTAATTGTAAGTGTTGAGTTAAAAAAATGCTTAGAATTTTTTAATGTCTCTGACAGTTTTTACAGATACAGACATTGAAACTGTAGTGAAAGGTGTACTGTTGCTGGTATGATGTCATTATGAATATCAGCAGATCATCTTCACTGACTATTTTTGCTGAGAAATGCGTGACGAGCAGAAAAAAAGGCGAGACACAGAATCTCTAGATGACACGCGCTGTAGCCACGCTGCTCACGCAGGATGTGTGGCCCGGCTGTAAGTCTACTTTGACCTTTATATCAAACAAAAATGCTAAGTCTGGAATGAATTAAGTTAGTAATTGACAGCTTCCTATAACAAACAAAGAAGAATAGCAAATATAGCAATTTCAGTTTAATGTACAAATGTAGTTTGCTTTTTTGATGGCATGTGTCTGAGGTCATCTGGCTAGAGGTTCTGACTAAATTTGCTCCAACTAATTCCATTTTCACACATTAACCTAAACCCTACACAGAATAATAAAGTAAGACTAAACCATTATCTTGTATTCACTCCCACATGTCTCAGAAATCCAATGTATTCATTAATGAACACTCACTGAGTTGTTGTGATTACATGGGACAGATATTTCTTCAGGCGACTTGTAAAAATATGCGCCATCAGTTTGCGGTAATTAATGCATGGGGTGATAGTTGTTTACACTGGAGATTCAACCTGGCACATGGTGCAGAAAAAGTGGCAGGGCCGGCTCGACCATTTCAGATGCCATCGGCAGACTTCTGTCAAAGCTAACCCTGAATTAGAACTTACCAATGATAATTAAGTAGACTTAAAATCTAAAGCATGGTATTTTGTTTACTGTTAAAAGGAATGGGAAAAAGGTGACATTAAAAAGCAGACACATCAGAGCTGTAAACTGCTATTATCATGATTGTAATATTGTGGACACTGACAGGTGATTTCCCAGTCAATTCACAAGTCAAGTCACCGTCAATACTTTGTTTTTTCGAATATCAATTCTATGCACTGTGAGAGTGTTTGGTTTTGATGTTTCTTTATCAACCTGAAGATAAGAGAACACAAAGAAGAGTCATCTCAACTGCTGAAGGCGGGCCGACTGGCTGAAGGGGGGGGGGGGTCACTGAATAATATAATCAGTAATAGTGTTCATAAACACTACTGAATCATAAAAAAACACTAGTTAAGAGTTTATCATTTTAAGCCGTGTTTAATATTACTAGGACATATCTGTCTGGACTTAGAACATGGAACAGTTTAGTAACTTTAGTAGGTAGTGACTGTTGGTCTGTGCAAAGCTGAACAGAGCCCAGTGTTACAGGCATTTACTAATAGTTTACCACAGAGAAACAAGCGGCCATGCAAGGCAATAATCCACATAGAAATCTGCCAAATGGCAAAAACATCACTTCAGTACCAAGGAGAGCGCAAGTCACAGGTCTGACTTTATAAGTAAACAAGGTTTTACTCTGCAGCAACAAAAAATACCATCATCACTGTCAACAATTTGACTAGAGGATGGATAAAATCAGCTATGTTGTAAACTAAGATTAGTGGAACAGTTTTACAGCCACAAATCCACCACACTGAACTATTTCTCCATTACTGTCACTTGCACAAACACATTTTTACTTACCCAGCTCTGTACGTTTCCCCCTGGTTCAACTACAAAATAATGAATTATTCAGTTAACTCAAAACAACAACAAATTCAAGTAAATGTCCAGTTTTAGAAGTCCATCATTCTGTGTTTCATACTGGCAAACCTGCCAATGACTCTGAAAAAATGAGAAGAAGACTTGAAAAAAATGCTTCTCTGCCTTAACACGTCTGTGCACCAGATTTTTGTTTTCTTTCTGTCTTTGCAGCTTAGCCCTTACAGACTGTAGCACAGTGGGAGCAAATATCTGAAAAAATGCTGCCGGTGCTAATTCAAAATGGGACACAGATCTGCGTCAAGTATATTCTGCAACTTATATAACCATTGATATCAAACTAAATCAATTATAAAATGAATGAAATTGAATAGTCAAGTCCACCAAAAAGGTCAGGGGGGCCTGGAGTTCATTTGGGCATTTGTTTCTTACACAACAGTAAACTGCTCCAACAAGAAAAAAAAAAACTCACAGTATGTCCCTCGGTCAAATATGTCCACCATCTGGTACGTCTACAGACTTAATTTAGTTTACTAGTTTGTGTAAGGATGTGATAAAACCAGCCACATTCTGACTTTCATAAGTTCATCCTTACAGAAATCCAAATTTAATGAAGCCTATATGGCTAAATGGCTCGGGATACAGTGAGAAATACAATCAGGGTCAAGTTAAACAGGATAAATCTTCATCGAAACCTGTGTATGTTCAGCAGGATGAACTCCTCGTAGAGGGCTTATCTGTACAAGGCATCCCTATTAGTCTTCCAGTTCGCAACAAAACTCCAGACAGAAGAGGGGCCACCAGGTGCCTCCCACAAGCAGCCACATGAGGTGGGGGGGGTCTATCGTCTCAGTTTCCTGCTTGCTTTGCATCCATGGTTGCTGTAGTTTGGGTTCATGAGTTTCATAGGTTGTCAGGTCAGTTTTGAGGCCGGTTTTGGTAGGGAGGAGTTGAACATTTCTGTGACACTAAATTGTATTTAAGAATAATAAATGGGATTGAGAATCTGCTGAATCTTCTAGAATTGCTTAAGCCACGCACACACAAGAGTGGGATACTTACTACAATACAGTGCATACACAATGTAGACATATAAACACTGTATTCAGTGCAAACACAGCATAGGCAAATGAAAGCCATCTTCTTGACTTGTTTTAACCTGAACAAGGCCTCCCTCCTTCCTGCATGCACACATATGCATGTGCACACACACACACACACACACACATACACAAACATATTTCTGTCCCCACTTGGAAAGCCTCTCAGCTTCTTTTCGCTTCATTCAGTACAAATAACTTCACGGTGGGATAAAAGCATAATGTTTCCAGAAAACCTCTTCCCCCCACTTTGCTTCACTCTTTTGGCCCCATGTTCTCCTTCACTTTTTCCTCCAACCCCCTTCTCTTGTGCTCTCTGTCCAAAAGGACATTATTATTTCATTAGAGGGGGGTCTGGGAGGCCAAGAGGGTAAACAAAACCTCTGTAATCAACAGCAGGACATACACAACCACAATGAGCCAATCAGAGTCCAGTGTCCTTTTAGACAGAACCATAACTAACTAATACAAATCCACACCTGGACGCTCAGAGCTTGAACTTGCCAACTCAAACTCAGCACTTAGGTTTGTGTGGAATTCGAAATGTAGCCTAGCACTGGGAGTCAGGGTTATCCATATGAAACACCAATCAAAGCTAGCATGCATGCCTGCAAAGACACTGATACACACACACACACACACACACACACACACACACACACACACACACACAGATCCCCGGCTATTTGTCTATCGGTGCTGTCATCTCTGTTTGCTCATATTAGGGAGGGCTCACTCAGGGACAGGATATGGGGATTAGGTCTGGCCTTATTGCGCTGTAGCTACACACCGCTAAATGGCTCCCATCTGTTCTCACATAGAGGATGGCTAATACACGTTAGCTGCGCTCGCATTGCGCACTGCCAGAATAACAGCAGTGGATAGATGAGCAGCACTGATATCGCTAGCCACAACACCACTCTGTGCTAAAGGCTAATGTGCCTGGCTTATTCTATTAGGTTGGGATAAGAAGCACTAATACACATGTACATGCACACACACACACACATGCGCACACACACCATCACGATATCTGATTGGAGATACCGAAGCAGTAGGCTTGTCACAGACTCAACTCTAGGTTTACCTTGAAGGGATATACGTTAGAGCAGGGCAAACTGAAATCTGGGGAGAGGTGGAAAGAACAGGAGGGATGGAAAAAGATGGAGAGATGGAAAGAGAGGGAGAAAGGGGGCAGTGTGGTCTGTTTCATTACGGTGAATCCTGACACTGCTGCATTCTCAGCACACATGGACTGGATTATAGGCTATGTGGGCTGCTCCAGCACTGTATAGCTCAGCAATGCTCTCTTGCACACACACACCCACACACACACACACACACATACACACTTGCAAATGCACACACAAACATCATAGCTAAACACAATTAAAGCTTTGCACTGCAGGAAGACAAACCATTTACTCACACACAAGCTATAGGACTCTTAATCCCAAAAGTAGCACTAGGGCAAAGTGCACAACTACTAAGTCATTGAGGTTAGAGACAGAATCTGCTTGTGATGGTCCACCTGTGGATTACTGGGGGAAAAGAATGAGATGCACTGGAAACTATGAGTATACCATGCTGCCTGGTTTTCTCTCTCGTTCCCACATAAATACACAAGCACCCTTCCCCTTTCTTTCCCTGTTTTTCTCTCTCTGTATCTCACACGTACATTTGTAAATCTCTCTTTTTCTCTGTCTCTCTTCGTCTTACACACACATGTATTAGCTCCAAGCAAACCATAACCCTCCCTGCACAGACCTCTTTCAGCACGTCTGCGTTCAAAGGCATCCTGAGTCTATGGGGGGCTTCGATATAAAACCCCCAAAACAGGAATTATCCTTTATGACTCTGCATTCTTCATTTTATGCTTTTTCAGCTTGCAGCTTTAAAAAAAACAAACCCAAAAAACTTCATGACTGTTCTGTGTTGTATTGTAATTAACTACCCCACACACTGGCACACAACGGGGTGGGGTAGCGCGGTAAAACTTTACTATGACTGAAAAAGTGGGGCGTAGAGAGACAGACTTGTCCATCTCTGGTTTTTCTCACTGTGTCGTTTTTATCACCTATGGGCCCTGGTAAGCTCGCTTTCGGCTGCTGGGTGTGTGTAGGTCTAATACCACACAGTTACCTATATAGTGCACACACAGCACGTGGCACAACCAGCATATGAAAACTTCACAGAAAGGCAGCCATAAACCTCTGAATAAACTGAGGCTCTTTAGTCAACTGAAATTCATAAGCGATGGGAAAAGGAGCCGGCTTCTATTACACTCTCTTCTGTCAGACTTGGGTAATGCTGTGGTTATTGTGGTACCATCAATGTTCCCGGCTAATGGTTACTTGAGCCCACTGAGGAAGCCTATTGTGTAGAAGATCATTAAAATATCTAGAGCAGATATACCGTACTACACCCTGGCAAGGAGTATATTAACTGTAAAATTAGTAGAAAAATGTAACAATAGCTGTGCTGTTAAAACTCACTGTGGACACATGGATGCAGGGTCACCATGGCGATGGTCATCATGCCCATATTCCTTCTTCATCATCCTGTGAGAAAAACATGGGAGGAAAAATCATCTTTGTCATTATCCATGCATTAATCATCAGTTTATATGATACTTTATGCCAAAAGTTTCCAAAAACTGCATGTATGTGGCAGAAAATGGTTTCATTTTAGACTACTTACTGTACAAACTCTGGCCCAGTGGTTATGTCTTTGCAAGTAGAGTCTCATTGCCTAATCTTTTGGTCCTCCTAACCCCCTGTGGCTTTTAATCAAAACAATCCGGTTCATGTTCCTCATTCAGAAAAGCTGTGTATGATATCATGAAATGCTTTCCTCAGTGTGATTGTTAAGAACCAATAACTAAACACACAAGGGGTTTCCTTGGGGCTGAAACTGTGCAGGCAAGAGCCCTGCTAACAGGACGGCTAATTCACTCAGACACCAACATTACAATGGTTAGCATGAGCTGGCAGCTCACTATAGTATAGTGCTAAACTAGGCTCCGGCGAAGCTGATTCTATGCTAACGCTACACCAGAGCGAAAAACACAAGGGCCTTGGCTGCAGTCCACAGTGGCTTTGGTTGGACTGAGTGGTTGTGACAGGCACAGTAAACTCAGTAGGCTACACCTAAGCAGCTAAGCTATAGATATAATGGCCTTTCAATGGAACATGCTCAATGCTAAATGCTAACATGCAGTGAATGGCTGTGACAGGCCCTGTAAACAGAGCCAGACCTATAACCACTCATTCTGCCAGGTTAAACACACACACACAAACACATATACACAAAGACACAAACAGGCCAAATACCATGTGCTACTTCTCATAAACCTGAAGCAGGCAGCATGTTGAGGCTCAGAAGAAAAAGAACCCAAAAGAAAAGGTTGTATAATTCTGTCTCTGATAAACACTTTATGGCTGTTTTCTATTTCCTTCCAAGGCTGCTGCCAAGTATCTGGCAGTGGTGCTGGCATGGCTAAATGAGAACAACATGAACACAACATGCCCGTCAAGCTGCACACACTCCATGCTGAGACACAAACCTGGTGTGCATCTCGAGAGGCTAAATCCACTTCCTGTGCTTGTCTTCTCTGATTAGATTTCACCTGTCCTCAGACTTAGTCCATTACAGATTAAGGGGGACAGGGAGTAGAGGATTGGGATGGACCCACTAACTGTAGCAATGATCTTTGAATGACATGCGGTTTGGCTCCTTTGAAAACCTCAGAGTGTGTTCTTACGTTTGTGTCCACTATTCCAGTGCATGCATTTGTGCTTACGTGTCTTGAATGTGCCAGTTGGGTGTGCACACGGTGTGTTTGCGTTTGAGCAAATGCAAATGTAAAAATAAAAAAAATATGCATGTGTGGTCACTGTTGTTATTCATGGCACTAGCTGTATCTTGGAAAGGCATTGTGGTCTCCAGGGTGAGCGTGCAGACCCTCTTCATCATCATTATCATTATCATCATCAATCATCCTTCGAGTGGCGTTCCTGGACCCGGCAATGCACTGAACCACTGGCCTGGCCGCACTCGGATATTACATTTGAAATGGGAAAGATGGAGAGAGAGAAGGGACTGAAGGAAAGAATAAAAGAGACAGGGTGGCATCTAGAGAAAGAATGTGGGTGCGATGAAAATACACCAGGAAGAAAAGCGATGTTAAAGAAGTAAAAGAAGAGACAGTAGAGGTATGAAATAAAATAAAAAGCGCAAAAGCATAGTAAAAAAGAGGAGAAAGGAAGAGAAGAGGTAATAAGAAGTCATAGAAAGGCCAAACCAAGGCAAATTACTTTTTAGCTAATATTCTACAGGCATTTTGCATGCTATGAGTTTTTCACATCTTCATTACTGAATACCCTGCTGGTCTCAGGTCAGTAGGACTGTGCTGAAACCAAGTGCCTTAAAAGTATTTGATAGGAAATAATTAAATCACAATCATTGTATCATATTGTCCAAATAGAACCACTTAAGTTTTGAAATCATTTTGTTTTTTCCACCATTGAAGAGCTTGTTTCAGCTTTGCTCTGAGCAAATGAGGAGAACCTCTCGATCTGCTCTAAACTCAGCCTTAAACATCCCACTGCGGCGCACAGCCTTTGTCTGCTTTTTCATTTACTGCCATCAAACATTGGAATATGCTTCCAGCTGAGCTTAAAACTCACTCTTAAAACAGACTGTCATTCTTTTTCCAATGGTGCAAAAAAATGGATATTGAGCAACCAGTCATGTCGACATTAATTTGACCGTGATTCAGATTTTTAATTGTAATGAATTGTTATTTTATAGTTGTACTGGATGAATGTGCTGATGTGTGCTTGTAGATTTATCTGTCTAATTGTTAGTGTGATAAAGACTATGTAATCGGGCAAATGAATGTTTTAGAGTTTGTTCTGCGTGTACCTGATGTAATGTGGCATAAATCATCTCTTGTTTTGAGATGAATGTGTTTTGTGCATGGTCCTTGTTTCCTTGTTTAATACAGACAAAAAAACAAGAGGAGAGACAGAACAAAGTGTTCAAGAAAAACAAATAGAGTAATTAATCATCAAAGAGATCTGAAGTCCTGTGTTTGGAGGGAAAACAGTCAGTAACATCCAGACTGTGCGACCTGACATCACCCATCAGCAGTGCGCACGCACACATACACACACACAGACACACACACAGAGACACACACATACACACACACACACACACACACACACACACACACACACACCTTGGAGGCCTTACCCTGACCTCTGCTGAATCTCCCCATTAGGATCAAAGATCAGATATGAGGAAAAGCCATGTGGTGATTGGCTGACCTCAACAGGGTCTGTTGTTTTTGAAGCGTGTGTGCTTGACCCAAGAGGAAGAGCGACAGAGAAACAACTTAGCTAAATAAAAATCAGTTTGGCTGCAGCTTGTGAAAAGAGGGGGGTGACGAGATCTTTATAGACATCTTTGATTTGGACATTTTATTCCTATGCAATGTGTCAGTGAACTTGTAGAAAATCTAAATATATCCAATTTGCAAATTGACACATTTGTAGGTATTGCCTTTTATCTAACCTTCATTTAATGTATTTATATTTTTGCACCCTTTTAAAACATATTCGATTTTGCATACAAAGTGTGGGCCATCACAGTTCCCTTTTATAGACATAAAAATCAACTCTAATAGAAAGTATAATTCAGCCAATCGGCCCAGATTTATGAGTTATTTTGTTATTCCCCCACATTCAAGATTTCCCAGCAACCCTAATAATACTTTCTTAGCTAGGCTTTTTCAGTCCAACTTGAAAAAGTTGAAGTATCATTTGCAGAGAGCTACTGTTTCATATGTCAAATACTATAAACACTGCTGCAGTACAACAGTGCTGGATAACCATATTGAAGGAAAGATATTTATAAGAGCAAAGTAAAGGAGAGTAATGTGTGATACTAAAATGTGACCCCCTGCAGCTCACAGTTTAATATGAAGCCTACCGGGGTTGCAAGTATTCTGCGATACAATAGAACAATGCAGAGACTCGATAGCTTTATAATATTATTATAGCAAGTCAGATGAAAAACACAACATAACATAACCTAATAAATACACAGCTAGAATTTGAAAATGGTCCTTGTGGGATTACAGGGTGGTTTCAAGGGGTTAAGCTATGTTCCATGTCTTTTGTTTCCCCATACTAAACTTCCATATACTAAAGCATATGCTGCAAAAATCTTCAAAATTAGATGTAGATTCATTCTATAGTTGAAAAGGATGCAAATTGTCATGTAAAAATATACCCTACTGTAATATATAACTCAAGTGTGTCTGTGCATATGGATGTCAATCAACCCCAGACCTTCACATTCTTTTATAAAATCAAAAATAGTCTTTCCACAGGCGTAAAAGGCAAAAAAATATTAAATATTATTAAAACCAGCTATCCTGTCCTCTTGCATATTGCAGAGTTATGTGTGGGGTGATGCTTGGATATGATTGTGTGCTTGTATGCATGTGCGTGTGTTGGGGAGGAATCAAGGACAGGGGATCCCCAGTGCATGTTTAACTCCAATTTATACAGCAGTTTCAGAAACATTTATGATGTCGAGAAACATGTAATAGTGCATATCAAATAGAACAGATGTGGGAATTTAGACTCAGGTGGAAATCCCCAGGTATTCGTCTTAAATCTCCAAACACACACACTTCATCTTCATTGGAATCCCCCCAATCACAACCTCTTGACAACAATAGAGCTGTGATGAGTTTATATGGCATTCAAATAACTAGAAGTTTTTATAAGCTAATGGAAAGAGAGTGAAATATCTGTTTTACTTTGAAGATTGCTTTCTCCCGGTGGCGGTTTCATCTGGGTACATAGAATCAACAAAGACTCAGGTGTGCACCTCCATGTGCATCTACGCATGCACATGTACAGGCACGCACACGCCTACAGCATGCACACTTGGATGCAAGCACGCTCACACAAATATACCAACACTTTGTGCTGATAACAACAGCAGTTTGTTCTTCTTCAGCTGTCTTCAAACAGACACAATAAGTTTGTCCTCAGGGCAGTCTGGATATTATACTCAGACAGAGAGAAGGAGCTCATATGAGAGATGAGTGACATATAAACTAATCTCACAGACAAATCCCATCGATCAAAAACACTCATTTGGCAGCTTTTCCCCTTCAGGCTCCTTATCTAAATGATATGAATAACTGACTTGGCAGTAAGTAATGAAGTTGAGGGAGAAGAGACAGAGGAGAAGAGAGAGGGGAAATTTTATGCTGCTGAGTCCGACCACAACTGACTGGTGGTGGAGATGACAAATATGAAATTGCATCAACTTTAAAAGCATGAAGATGAGAGCCCACGACATGTCAACTCATGTAAACAAGCCAAAGCATTAAACTGGTTGGGGCGGGTGCGTTTGTGTCGACGTGCACATTCATATTGACCTGGTCCATAGGGGGGCGGTGGTTGGCGTGGGGGGGCCCTCTCTGCAGGCTTCGGTGATGCACGTTTGCTGGATGCACGTGGTGAGAATGGTGAGGATGATGTTGGGGGTGGATGTGGTCTTCCTCGTAGTTATCCGCTATCAGTTTCATTCTGCTCTGAGTCTGCAAAAAAAAGATAAACAAGAAAATTCATAACGCATAATTATAACACGTGTATACTAGGCAATTCATTTTCCAAACACTGCTTATTTGTTTCTTAAAAATGCTGTCGGTCTCAGAATGATTAAGCTAAGGGATTCTTGGATGGGGGAAAGCATGTTGAAAGCCATCAAAGATAATAAAAGCAGTACTTCTAACAACACTTGACAGGTCATAAATTGACTGAGTCGGAGTGCTTGATGAAAATATTGTAAATCTGACAAATGTCATCCATATTGCAGATTATCATTTAATTAGATTAGACGAATCCAAGTAAGAACAGTTAGTGAGTGTTTCATGTAGCCTCAGGCCACAGGCGTTCTGGCCCGGGTGAAGCAACCTCATTTTAGATGTCATTGATTAAAATTACACTCAAGTATGCATCTTTCTGCATGCCTGTAAATGGGTAAGTAAGACTATGTGTCCTTTGTTTGTGCGTCTGCGCATCTGTGTGTATTTGTGTGAGTGTTTGTGGAAGAGGCTGTCATCCCGCCAACATCATTGCTTTGGAGAGAGATAACAGCCTAGGCTGACTAACGTTAACAATCAGCCTAACTCCAGTGAGGCCAGCTGTCTGGGAGATAGACAGAGACAGAGTGGGTGCAGATATATTGACAGGCTCAGCTTTATCCCCTTAACTGCAGATACTTCCCCTGAGGGCGGACGTGATTGCAGAGCGGGAGGTGGGATTGTGTATGGGATGAAGATGATTCGAAGGAAAGATACGCACACGTCTCTCATCCAAAATATTGTGGCTTTTACTGGTTTAAATGAGAGACAGCCATGGGAGGAAGAGAGAAAAAAGCCTGAGTCAGCTGCGAGGGGGGGGGGTTACAGTAGTCAGCGGCCCGGGGACATCGCTGCTGAGATAAGGAGCTGAGGCCTAATGACTGAGGAAACGAGCCCGTCAGGATCACAGGAGAGGATGTGGCTGGTATTAAAGAGGTTAGCAATTAGCTTAAATTGGAGAAGAGCTGCTTAGATAAGGTGAGAACATTGACACCGTGGTGAGAGGGACAGAGTGAGAGAGAGAGAGACAGAGATAAAGATGAAGAGTGAGGGATGGAGAAGGGCTCAGACAGACACCAGACCAGTGGTTAGAGCAGTTAAAGGCTAGGTTGAGGTGTACGGCCCTCCATGACCTCAGGTGTTGACACTAGCAGGTGTGACTGGGTGTGGCTGGCTTCAATGCAACAGTTACAAGGCTGACACCTGTCATTGAGGCTAGCACAATTACTATCATATACCCCACAGCTTATGAAACTACTGTACTGCTACATAGCACATGCTAGGAGCTTCCACACAGACTCTTCCCCAATGCTTAGCAATGCTGTTTAATTCTCATAAAGCCATATTTTCAAAACTAATTTGTAGCCCAGGGTCCAAAAGGCTGATGTGTGTTTAGTCCTTAGTCCTTACTTGTTCCAGTTCATCTGATTACAACCATATTTGGTAGGATGAGAAGCCAAACGTCCTAGAATGTGTTTGCATGTGTGTGTGTGTGCGCGTAGTTAATATTTAATGACCTGAGACACAAACACAAATGAATGAAGTGATGAATTGCTTCTGGGAGAGTCTGACTGTGTGGTCAAGACATCCCGTTTATTCAAAAAGACATACACACACATGCAAAAAGCACACACATCCACTCTCTTCTTTCAGACATATTCCCGTGTGCATGCGTAAAGAAGGTGTGCGCATATCAAATGTCTGTGTGGTGGAATGTGTGTGTTTTAATTAGTGTTAATTAGGGGCTTTGCAGAGTAAACAGCTCAGTAATGGCCTCCAGGCCTGCTTGTAGATCCGACAACCTGGAATAGACACAGGTGGCACAACTGGGAGAGGAGAGGAGAGGACATATACTGTATGTGTGCAGTGAGTGGTCTCTGCATGTGTATCAAAGTGCAGCTGCTGGTGTAAACATGGCACTGATGATCCCGCTGCAGTGCTCACAGCTGCATCCCAAACCTCAATCCAAGCCCTCTGTAAATCACAAGCCTGTCCTGATTAGAGAAGAGCTGTATTAACACATATGGACACAGGAGGCTGACAAGAAAGGCCTTAAACAAACAGGCAGCTGGGGTAAGGCTGCAGTTTTCACAACCTCCTTTAATCAGGTCTCTCTCTCTCTCTCGCTGTGTGTGTGTGTGTGTGTGTGTGTGTGTGTGTGTGTTTGTGTGCGTACAACATTGGCATGCTATCCCAGCAAAATGGTATCCACGCACTAAGCAGGCAGATAGTTTTACATAAGCTGTTCTAAATGGCACACCTCTGAGAACACAAAATCCATCTTTTCAGCATAGAGAGAGGATGGATGCTCAAGTGGGTCCAAAAAAGGGAGATGGAGAGGGAAAAAAGAGAGAAAGTCACAAAAATGGCACACCTCTGAGGATTCCAAATTCATCTTTTCTCAGCTTCAAAGCAGCAGTGACGTTTGGTCATCCATCACTGGGATGGGACCACTCAAAGAATTCCCACATGGGGACACATTTGTTCTGACTCTCTCCACAAGAAGTCTAAACACCACACTCTTCATCTGTATGTCTGTGTCTGTGTGTGTGTGTGTGTGTGTGTGTGTGTGTGTGTGTGTGTGTGTGTGTGGCTGCATCTTTGTATATGTGTGTCTGTCTGTGCTGAAGAAGGCCTATGCTTCAAAGGGGAGAAAGCTGTCTGAGAAAAGGAAAGTTTGTCTTAGACCGCCAGCTTTATGCACACACACACACACACACACACACACACACTCAAGATCTTCCAAAAGAGGGATGTGAGGAGGTCAGACGGGGCACTGCTATCTGTAAATCTATCTGCTGTCTACAGATCAGCTTTCTCCTATGAGACTCTGAGTCCCATAATTCTTCGGCATTTCCTGGTCAGTTTCCTTCCGCCATTGGCTGTTGAGGACCTGAGGAAGGCAACCTATCCTGATATGTGTGTCAATGGGTCAGAAGACAGAGAGCCGGTGTGTGTCATGTCGAACAACATAATCCCCAGAGAGTTCATTCTGTGGAATGGAAGGAACCCAAGTAGTGCAAAGACTCCCTATAGGAACTACTTACCTTACAACCTCCATAACTTAGATGTAGATGAGCCACACTTTTAGGGCCCCAGTGCTAGGTGGCTATAGCACTGCCTGGTACACCTTTCCACTTAACAGTAGTAATTACATGGATTTATATGCGTGTGTGCTGGAGGACTTAAGAAACCAGGTTTGCTTGTGCGAGACAGGGGAGGCAAAGAAAGAATACACTGCCCACTCCTCTCCTCTCCCATGCCATCCTTTCTTTTCTTCTTCCATTTTTTCTCCTCTGCTCTGCTCTGCTCTGCTCTGGGCCCGGAGGCCACATCGTTGCAATTAGAGCTCATCACATCATCAGGTGGACTGTAACTGCTGGTTACCCAACGGGAAAACATGACGCATCCAATGGCGATAAACAGATAATAGGCTTTCCTTGAAATTCCTCGAAGAGAATTGCACCCCCTAGGAACTGTTTACCGTTTACGAGACACGAACAAACATAGGTTCGCGCTTAAATGCACACTCAGCCACTGCATCTGTTGACTTTTAAATGCACCATGTTTCCCAGAAGCCCCTGTGACTCAGGAGACCGTATATGTGGACTCCCTGCTGTTGGCTCATTATTAGCATTCACGTTAGCTCAGTCACTGATGTGGTCTGACCAGACCTTAATGACCCACATACCTTCATCAGCCTCAGGCTGATATTGAGAGCCAGGGATACATGGGAAAAAGGCGTGTGTGCGTATGTACGTATGCGTGAGTGTGTGCTGGGAATTTTGTCTGTTTGACCAGAAGATGTGAGACAGAAAAGTCTGCCGGTGACTCACCGCTGATACCAACCTACATCTACGACTTCAGTGCATCTAATAACTCTGATTGCAAGCTGATTGTTATGAGAAAAGCTTTCGTCATGTGTTTATGTGCCTGGATTTGGAATCACAGCTCCTGCTTGATTGGTTTGGCTTATGATGACTGAACGCAGTAAGTGTGGTTTGAGGCGGGGACGTCGACTCTGTTAACTACCAGGAATTATTAACCTCTATGTGTTCCTGGTTTTAAAGTTCAAAAGTCTGGCCATGAGGCTGTTTTAGTGCAGGCAAGGGTTCACCATCAGCAGCAGGTTTGAATTTGTCGTCCTGCTTTGATTCCAAAGCCAAAATCTGTCCTAAACGGTGACCGCAAGGCCAGGCTCCATTTGATTCATGTGCAGGCCAATCAACCTCTTAGACCAGGAGTGCAGTAAATTTAATTCATCATTTATATATGCACGTATAAATAACTTGGTGGTCATGTGTGTGGTGGATGTACCTGCTGTTTGAGCTGGTGCATGAGCCTGTCTTTCTCCCTCTTCAGAGCCATCACTTCCTCCTGGGCTTTCTTCCGTTTGGAAGAGGATAACTCCAGCAGGGCGATGTTAGCATCCTTCTCACTGATGGCTGCCAGCAAAGCCTGCTGCCTGAGGGGATGAGAGCGGGAAAGTGTGTAAAGAAGGGTGCAAAAGGTAAGAAGGAATGTTATCATAAACATAAAAATAAGTTTTACAGTCAGAAAATAGACAGGTGGACTGTACAGAGACACAGATATACAGGACCCACATCTGCAGCTGTGGGCCCTTGTACATATGCAGATGTCACAACAAGCTCACTCACTCCAGAGCTCCTTAAACTCAGACAGAGATTTCAGAGAAAAGAAGCAGACATCTTTGAAGTGGTCTGCTAAGTGCTGTATTAGTGGTACCTCAGTGTGACTCACGGACATGTAATAATGTAATGAGGAGGATATGACATCTTTCCTCTGTCACCGCTGGTTACCGCAGTGTGTGTGTGTGTGTGTTTGTGTGTGAAGGCGGTGGCAACAAATGACTGTCTACAGGTGCAGAGGAAACAAACCACCAAGCTTCATCATGCGCACATTCAGACGTACAAATGTACACCCACAGGTCTCATGAGAATGCCTTGCAGCCTTGAGCAGATTAGTGATGACTATCCTCGTCATCAAGCAGGATGTCGTAAATCCAGTGTTGTGACAAACACACATTCTATCCGCCCACTCTTGTAAACACACTCAGAAGCACAAACATATTCTCATATATAGCCAGGAACACACACCTCCTCTACTAAGGTCACTGACCCCAGGCACACTGTAAAAATACGATATATATATAAAATATAATATGAGAAAATGGACAAACACATTTATGCATACATAACTCAAGAAGTTCATCTGAATGGCCATCACAGAAGTCTCAAGCTGTCTAACTAGTGCGTAGGCACTGAAGGTATTTTAAGTTGGATAAACATATCGCGGCTGAACTCCAGACTCTTAAATCGCATTTGAAATTAGGAGGGCATTAAACAAGCATGGTAAGGTAAAGTGTGGGTTTGTGTGAGGTGAGGGGTAGAGGAAGAAGAGGAGGGAGGGTGCATTCAAAATACACTTTGGACTCAATTAAAAATTGACCTGCAATGGAGTGTTTTTATTCCATGATTTAAGTCCCTGCAGAAATAACTAAATTGTGAAAATAAACATGCTGAACTCAGAATAAAGTGCTGCTGGCCTGGGACTCCACATTTGGTGTTTTCAGTACAATTATCTGCAAGCCGCATCTGGATTCTGGATTCTCCCATTCAAGGCCATTAATAGGCCTCTGTGTGTTTGTGTGTGCTCAAGTGTGTGCTTGCATGTTGTGCGTGTATTTGTGCGTGCATGCATGTGGGTTCTGACATGGATCGGAGTGGCTAATCACACCATTAATCACGGAGCAGGACCAACGTGACACTTTTCGTCTCCCCACACCTCCACTGTTATTCCTTTTAATGCTCACTGTAATGGGAACACAGACACACACACTCACACACACAGACCTACATTGGACTTGTACCAGAGCAAGTGCTTTAGACTGCAGGCTTATTCTGCTTGACCTGGCCATTCACAACGTAAAAATGGGAAAATAATTTTTAAAGTAAAAGAAATCCCATCAAGAAATCCACAGAATTAAAAAAAATCCACAAATCAAACAGCAGCACGACTGATTTTTAAATCCCTCTTCATACAGTCCAGTTTTACATCCATGGCCTAATTTTGCATTATAGAGTATGGCACAATGGCAATCCCAGTCCCATTACTTTGGCTGTGTTAAATAGAGTGAAGAGGTGATGCAAAGAGTCATATATGGGCAAGGAATGCGGCACAGTGTCACTGTTCATAAACAGCGTGTCAGATTAACAGCCCTAACCTACTCGCCGGATGGCCATCTTTACTGCCAGACATGGAAACTCCAACATCCCAATAGTCTCGTAGTCGCACTTTTCCTTATCTCCTTTAGCATTAACTGCATCGGCTTGGGAATTCTGTCTATGCAGGTCAGTATCTGACTGTAAATACACACAGAATAATCACACACTAAGCTGAAAAAGGTAGTCACCAATGGGGATGGGGCAACATTTTTAGAATACTTAGGCAATCTAAGTGGGTGGTGCATTAAGTGCAGGGCCAACTTGGTGAAGGAAAAGAGTGTGGTGAAAGGTTAAGGGCACTAACCCCCACCCCAGTTCTAAAGGGGAGGTTTATCTAATCTGTGAACTCATCTGAAAAAGCCAAACAGAGATCCATCTCTTTCTGACCACCACCAAGCCACTTCATCAAGGATTGTTACACTCCCATTCATCAAAGTTGCCTCTGCTGAATCACCTGATGAAAGACACTGTTTTGGTGTTTGGTTAGTGACAAAAAAAAACGTCTATTTACATTCTGACATTGTAGACCTCTACAAGGAAGCTATGTACCAAAAATAATTACTGTATGTTGTCTTTTTTATGACCAGGGTGTGTGGTGCTGTCCGTGACAAAATGGCTGTCACATCTCACCTGCATTCCCCAGCCCAGGTACAGACTTCCCAACTGAAAATTACTGATTGAGCCCGAGACGTTCAGAGCCCAACAAGATTGAACCTCTGAACCAAAGTGGCTGCCATGCTTCAGTGCAAGCCAAATCACTTCCAGGCTCTAAATTAACACAGCAGATTACAGCTCTGTCTCCCTGTGGGTGCTCTCTGAGTGGTGCTGCAGGATTCTGCTGAGTGATGGCTTCCTAAAACAATAAAAAACATTATTATGATTAGCCAGCCTGTAAACGTTGTCTCCCACATCCTGAATCAGTGATTATGTGTGCATGGTGTGTGTGTTTGTCTGCGTTGATTAGTATTAGTAACAGTCTTTGAACCTGGATCACACTGGAGTATTTAATCACATCTAATTTGAGTGGCCATTTGGCCTTAGTTGTACTTGCAATGTACATGAATCTAGCAGACAGGATTCATCTATCAGACACACACACACACACACACACACACACACAGAAAGACAAATGCTTGTACTGTATCTGCTGGCTGATCTTGAGTGGGTGAACCCTCTCTCTTTGCTCCCCTCTTGTCTCACTCCCTGCTTAACTTGGACTTGGCGTGTCCTGGACAAACAAAGGATTATCTTCATTTCCTTTCCGATTGAAAGGGGCGACAATTAAATGGTTTTTCATGACGAACTTGTAATAAGTCTTCGTAAAAGTCAGAACCCATGCACTGAGAAGTCACAAGGCACTCCAATAAAAGGACAAATAAATCCCGCTGCTGGATCTCCGGTGTCAAAAATCTCATCTACTTTAGTTTATCTGTTCTGTGAGATAATAATATGATAATCTATGGGTATTTTGGCTGACAAGCTTAACATGATGCACACATAAACAGTTGTACATTAAATCTCACATGCCTCATATTTACTTTTAGCAGTATAGAGTAGGATAGAGAGAGCATGCAAGGCTCTGTAGAAAAGCCTGGGCTGGACTGACATCTTATTTATAAGGGGTGAAATTCTCGGCTCGACTACAACATGTGATTCCAATTGAACCTTCATGGTCTCTTGGACATATTGAGACATTTGGATCTACAAAGGTGGGAGATGGATGGCTAAAGTACATGACCATACGATGAGAGGTGAGAGGGAAAAAGGGGGGGAGGTCAGCAGAGACGATATGGAAAGAAAAAAAAAAGACTGTAAAGAGTGGAAGAGAAGGGGAAGGAAACGTGAGGCGGAAGGAGATAATTCAGGACAAAGGAATGAAAAATGAGGAGAGAAGACTTTGATGAAGACATCTTTGAGGTGGGGCTGCTGCCGAAGGACTGTGATGTCACAGGGCAGATGGAAGACTAGCAGGTCACACAGATTTCTGGGTGACGAGGGTTTTAAGATGGGGTCAAGAGTGTGCATAAACGCACACGCGTACATTTGCACAAAACAAATTCAAAGTAAGAGGATGTTAGGGGAGGTACGCTGTGGCTGTGAGGGAGGAGAGAAAGCATGGCAGAGCCAATGGGTCAAGAATTAAAAAAAAAAAAGAGAGAGATGGCAAGAGATAAAGGCAATAGAGGAGAGGAGAGTATGTGTTTGACAAGAGTGACTGCCACCTGTGCTTCATGAGAGAAAAAACGGGAAGAAAAGGAGAGGAGGAAGGGAAGAAAGGAGCAAAGGTATAGATTTAAGAGTCCCTGCCTACCCTAAATCAGCTCAGCGCACTCCATGTTGTTATTCCTAGGCGTCACGGTTGAGGGATGTGTGTTTATAATTTGTGTTATGACTTACTTGAAATTATGAGTGTGGAGAGTCAGTGGGACAGAAACAGATGCGTCCGTGTGATGCCCGAGGGAACCATCAATACTGTCTGCCCCTAAGTGCAGTGTGTGCAGTGTGTGCAGTGTGTGCATGTGTGCGTGTATTCGCCTGTTTGTGCACACATTTGCGCTTTCATGTCCTTATGTGCATGTGTGATGTATTTTGTTAGCAAGAACATGGGGAGCCCACTAATATCTGCTCCCAGAACATCCATTATGGAGGTCTTCTAGTTTGTGATCATGCCTTTCCACCACTTAACTGTCCGGCTCTGCAGAAACATTCCACGGGCATTTTATAGCCGCTCCTTGATTGTGAGTGTGTGAAGGTGCGGCACCAGGACGGGGGCCCCTGGCTAGGCAGTACTAGAGGCCTGTGGTGAGAGCAAGTAGAGGACATGAGAATGGGGCATGGTTGAGTGACACTATTATTTATGGCCTTGGAACATGGTGTTATTTACTACTGAGGAGGTAAGGAAAATGTCTATTTTCAACATAAAACACACACTCTGGCTTCATTTGGTAAGCTTACTGCAAAGCCAGTTAAGATGGCAAATCTGTGTTTCAACTCTAAATGTGGGTTAAATGTATTTTTATGAGGTCCAAGTTTTGGCTACCTTAGGTACGATTAGCTCCATGCTAACCTGTAGCAGCGAACCTGAAGCCACATGCCAGATGCACCTATTACCCACTTCCTTCTGTGTGCTTGCCTGGATTAAAGCCTTTATTTATCTCAATCTATAAAATAGGATTTATCCATCCCCACCACAAATACAACTTGCATGCCTGCCTTGTTTGAAAGTTCATGTCAACTCCAATATTCTTCTTGAGCAGCTATATTAGACAGTACATGCTAATCCTGAGCTTCAAGCAAGAATGATAAACTTTACATGCTAACCTTGAGCTGTGCTTCCCAAGAAAAATCCATGACAGCAGATGGTTCTCCCATAACTGGGCCAGGTTGTGTGTGTTTTCACTTCACTAATAAAATATACAACCCACTTACTCTGCCCACCCCCACTCCCACACTAGTGCTCTGACCGGTGGAAGGAGGGGGGTCTAATTGAAAGAGTATGTATCAGTTTTACAGCAACAAGAGGGAAAATACGAGGGGACAAAAATCAACAAATCTGCCAAAACTAGCCAAATGTTTAGAGTGGTAGCAGGGACGAGGAGAGATGGCTGACTGCTCCCAGAGATGAGCAGGACCAGACGGCCACCGCTGCATTCCAGCCAGAGAGAGGGGGAGACAGATCGAGAGACCCAGACCAGGTGGCTGTGTGAGTGTGTGCACGTTTGTGTGTGCGTGAATGCAGACAAATGAGATGGAGTATTATACCCCAAGACTATGTTGTCAAAGCATCAACAATATCTAAAAGGCATGAGCATGTAATTTAAATTAAATTTGATATGTTTTAAGGGACATTTGGAAAATAATTTGCTTTCTTTCAAAGGGAGTGAGATGAGAAGATTGATCAATCTCATGTCTGTGTGTGAGGTGCGAAAGTTAAAAAATATGCCTACAAACGTCTCTCTGAAAATTGACGTTTTGATGTTTTGTGTTCACTAAAGTATTAACAATCATACATTGTAATAATTAGAGGTGCCTCCAGTCTTTATGTTGCGTTCAGCTGAACGCCTCCTGACTCCACCTCCATATATATAATGCAAACACATGAGATTGATAATTGCATTCTAAGAGTGAAAGCAAATAAGTGTATGTCTGGAACTATTCCTTTCATAAACAGCTCTGGCAGCAGACAGTCTTTGACAGAAGGGTCCTCTCTCACTTCCAGCTCCATTGCATCACCTTCTCAAGATCAGCTCGGGGTTGGGTGGATTCCTGTTGTTGTAAAAACAGGATAGATAAATAAACAAGGGCTAGTGGGATGTCAGTGATGATTATGATGTCATCGGCAGCTTTTTCCCATTTGGATGACCTTGGGTATCTCCATATGTTATTTGTGTAACTTCAGTCTTTTGCATCAATGCAAAAAAAAAACACAATCCACATCAGATTAGTCAAAGCCTCTGCCAATCTCCAAAGCTGTCTAGCACAAGGCCCACCTACACAGCCCTCTACCAATAAGGTGAGCTCTGACCCTAAACCTCCAGGGATACTACCTGAGCAGGGTTCATCTCTTCTCTTAAAGCCAAGGTTTGTTTTCCGTCTTTATCGTCACTCAGTTGACTGACAGTGTCTCCCCAAGGCACAAGAAACAAGACAGGGGGCTGTACTGTACCACACACGTGCAGGGCTCCCCTGCCTTGCAGTCAGACACAAGTACAGGCACACACACACACACACATACATACATATACAGCAGCTGGGTTGTGTAAAGCTCCCTGTCATCTGAGAGAGAGAGAGGTGAGGGTCACAGAATGAGTAACACAGCTCCAGTCACACTACTGTAAGAACACACACACACACACACACAAGGAGAGAGAGAGAAACATACATATGCAGCGTGTTAAGAAAGAGCACTAAGGCCTCAGTATAAACACTGATGAGTTAACCCCCCCCCCCCCCCCCCGTCTGTCTCTGATCCAACCAGAGCACTGTCCCACAACACTTTTTAACATCAAAAGATGAAACTATACAATACAAGCTCAGATTAGATGATTCTGCAAATAAAAGTAAAGCCACCTGTCACATGACTTATGAGATTAATCGATTATCAGAATTATTGTTGATGAATTTGTGAAGTGAAGATCATCTGACTCACCTATTCACTTTGGTTTCCTTTCTATGTGAAATACTAATAAAAACAAAGTAAGCTTTATTTGCATAATGCCAAATAATAACTGCAAAAAACAATGCACATCTCAGATACAAAGAGGAGCATGATTACTTCTCTCTCTCATTCCCTCTTTTTCTGTACTAGGGCTGCAGGAGCAACAGTAAAGACTGTACTCTAAACTGTCAGTAATGTAAACTGAAAATACCAGGAGAACACCTTCTGCGTTACGTCATTTAAAATGCCAATCTTCTGTATTGTCTTGTGTGTTCCTGTGTTTTAAAATAACCCTCTGTCAAACAGTTCATCACAGGCACTCTCGGACAGGAAGGCCACCACAATGTGCCGTCTTTTCTTCTCTCTCCCTTCTCATTCCATCACTCCTCCTCTCCTCCCTTTCTTTCGCTAATCAAAGAGAGGAGTCACTCATCGGAGGAGAGAATGGCATCACCTCCGCCTTGGACTTGGACCTCTCTATCATTCCACTTCTCTCTCCCTCTATCATTCTCTATTCGGCTCCGTCGTGCCCTATACTCACTTCAGAGTGGGGCTAAATATTAAGTTCAAGGAGGTTATGCAAACACGTTGAAACAGCCATCCTTGGCCTAAGTATTACCCTGAACCCTTCAATTACCCGCCTTGCTTTCCTCTCTCCTCATTCCTCCTGCCTTTCCTGTCCTCTGTACGGGTTCTCTCACTCCGGTCATCTAACTGCAGCCTGGAAATACAGCACACACTCATGACGTGGGGCCAAAAAGCCTTAAAATATCAGGGGCAGAGAGTACAACATAGTGGCGCACTGTTACACACACACACACAAACGTGCACCCAAAATACACACAAACCGATGAAAGACGGGTCCAGAAAACAGTGGGAGCAAGTACCCCTGGTGTATTTTCTCTGTGTTCCAAATGTAGGGCCTGGCGGTGGACCACAGCTGAACCACAGCCGACATGCGGTGGAATGGGAGGCCACCACACTCACTTCCCTTAAAGGAGCCATAGAGACACACACACACACACACACACACACACACACACACACACACACACACACACGCATACAGGCGATCACAGAATAACACACACACACGCTCAGACACACATATACACACATGTTCAGCAATTTCCTGGATAGCACTGTCATGACGATGGGAGTCCATGTTTAAAAAGTGGTTTGAGGTGAAGGGACAGATCTGTATGGGCTGTTTCCCACAATGCTTTGCCAGACAATTACACAACCCAATTAATGTGGTTACTACAGCACAGCTAGGACTTTACTCTGTGCAGACCGAGTGTGCGTGAATGCGTGCGTGAGAGAGAGACTATGTGTGTACACTCCTTTGGCCTGTATTACTCTTAGAATTATAGCTTTCCTTGGAGCTTGGACCGGTCGATTTCCCGTCAGTGTGTAAAGGACACACAAGGTCACACTAACATTCACCCCACACTCCATCAGCCAATCACAGTTATTTCCAATCACAGCCACATGAGCTCAACTATTATAAAAGCAGCAAACCCGGAGAACTACAATACCCACAATGTGTTGTGTGTCTTCGCAGCGGAGAGTTCCATTTCCTGAACCATAACCAGACGATGGAAGAGACTTTTTTAAAAAGGAAAAACAGGTTTGAAACTTAATTATATGTGTATAATGTGTTATTTTTCACAGTTACTGCAACATATAACCCTGAACAATGTGCATATAAAAATATAAATAAGATTTTCTGTCACGTTCCACACAGTGGTAGAAAAAGCAAGTGCTGCTGGTACTGCTGTTTATATATATACTGATTGTTACTAAACCTCCTCCTCCTAAACTACTTAAGTATCAAAAGCCAAAATACTCCTTATGCAGAATGGCCCCAGTATTACATTATTATTATTATTATTATTATTATTATTATTCTATAATGATTATATTTTAGTTTTTGTATGATGTATGATCATTTGAATGAATCTATATACTGTTGGGTGGGTTACTATATGGCAATGCCTCATCATGATCATGATCATGATCTGATTGTATATTTGGCATATAAAATCTTATTCTGCAGAGTAATTTATATAATTTATAAAATTTATATATTACTATAGCTGTCAAATAAATGTAGTGGAGTCAAAAGGTACAGTATTTCCTCCTGATGTGTACTGGAGTCAAATAATCAAGAAACTAAGGAAGTATGAATATCCTTAAGTACAGTACTTGAGTTAATGTACTTACCACCTGCATGTACAGAGCTGCATGCACATAGATTACCACATAGATTGAGCACGTGCACACACACACACATCTGCTAATAATTAGCAATCCTCTGATTCCAACCTTGGTTTTCTTTTAATGAAGGATGGTAAAATGTAAGTAAAACAAAAAAAAAGCTCAGACAGCTCTGCTTTGTGTTGAAGCAGCAGGAACCACATGCTTTCTTTACAGTCTGCTACACAAACACACTCTGACCACATACTAACTTATATAGACTTCATTAGCCCGGCTTTAAAGTGCTTTAAAGCGAGTGGGGGGGGGGGGGGGGGGGGGGGGTACATTCAAAGCAAGATAATATGAAAGAGAGACAGAAATGCAGACACAAAGAGACAGACAGAAAGTCTCTCTCTCTCTCTCTCTCTCTCTCTCACACACACACACACACACACACACACACACACACAAACACACACAGTGGGCTAGG
Source organism: Enoplosus armatus (assembly GCF_043641665.1). Lineage (NCBI taxonomy): Eukaryota > Metazoa > Chordata > Actinopteri > Centrarchiformes > Enoplosidae > Enoplosus > Enoplosus armatus. The sequence goes on from NC_092187.1 coordinate 14,669,330, forward strand.
TGAGGGTGCTGATTAGAGGAGCTGCTGCCAGGTCTGGACAGGTCTGCTGTATATTTAGACAGATCAGTGAGGATCATGGGATCAAAGAGTAACATGATTACTACCTGGCCTTCTGATAAAAAAACCTCACTATTATTTCCCTGTCAATACACACAGGAATACAGACACACATTTAGAAGTACACACATATCTGAGCACATCCACGCACACGCACTCAGATTGATTTACAGTCATGGGCCCCAGCATTAAAAGACACGCAGTGAGTTGTACCGGCACACAGAGAGATACATGCACACACTCACACACACACACACAGACATATACAGCCACACCGCTCTATAATCGGGGTAATTTGTACGTTGAAGCTAGTGCAGACAGATCATGCCTCTGGTACATTGAGCCTGTTGTGTCATTGCATTTGCTTGTTCGTCAATCTGTGTGTATTCCCAATAGAGACGTACTTGTAAAGTATAGTGGTTGTGAATATGTTCCGTGTGAAGAAGACACATTGAAACAACTTGCGCTCTTGTTATAATGGCACTTCTTGTTCGTGGAAGATTGAGTGAGTGTGTGTTTATATATTTTTATGAGGGTATGAAAATTGAAGCTGCGCGTACACGTGCATGCAAGCATGAAACAGCAAAAGTGTGTGCCTCGTAATCACTGCAGCACACCCGCTCTTTAACCTTTCTGCTCCTTGCCTCAAGCTGTCTTGCTGGAGTCCAGTTTCCTTTTTGCCTTTGTTATGTTTTGTCTGCTTTTTCTCACAAACATGCATAAAAGTATAAACTGATCCACAGACACACACACACACACACACACACACACACACACACACACACACACACACACACGCAGACGGTACTGAGTTGTGATAAGTGCTCAGCAGGCCCTCCCACACACCTGTGCATGGATTCCAGCATACGTCTGGTTTTTAATAAAGAGACCAGTGGTAGTGTGCAGTCAGATGCTGCTGACAGACCCACTGATTTCCAGATAGATAACACACACATACACAGCCGGGCCCGCTCCCTTGGTAGATTACATCACAGTTATTTTAACAATGGCTTCCACTCAGTCCTTTTGCCGGCTATGGTTACATACTGTACAGGAGTGTGTGTGTGTGTGTGTGTGTGTGTGTGTGTGTGTGTAAGAGTTGTTTTATTTATTTTTGAATCTTAAATAATCATTCTGTGGTCACTTGAATATGGTTCTCAGAGTTTCAGTAGGCATTTAAGTTTGTTATAATATTGCACTAAATATACACCAGGGTCTTTACATAGATGTAAAATGTAGAAATAAATTCAAGATGTGTTTGTGTTTATATGCAGAAGAGGTACACGGCTTGATGCATCTGCCTTAATGTGTGTGAGTGTGTGTGCATGCTGTTACCAGGCAGTTGAGAGAGTATTACGATCTCTTGTTCTGTGTGAAGACGTGGATGCGCTCCACTGACACTGGAGGAGTTGTGGGTGAGAGTGGGCTCGTTAACTAAATTAGTTCCTAATGTAGCCTCACTGTTGCAGTTTCTTAGACACACACACACACACACACACACACACACACACACACACACACACAAAACAAAACGTACCGAGATTCAGACTTAGGTATGGGTCCCAGATTGAACCCGCTTTCAGTTACCTCCAGATCTACAAATAATCATTCTCATTGTCGAAGAGTTTAATATGTTCCATGAAAAACATAAATTCAGTACTAATATTAGGACTATTTGTGAAAATATCTCATAGTGGCTGAGAAATTGGTCAGCGTCTCTGTCGCTTAGACTTTAAAATGCATTTGAGGTTAAACCAAAGTGAGTGTGTTATAAATAATGCGAACATGGTGTCTCTTTCGTTGTCTCCCACCACTGTTAGACACAGCAGAGAGAATACAGGAGTGTTTGCTGGACTTTGTAGGAGAAACATACTGAGATACTATAGAAAGAGAGAATTGACAGAAAAAGCAGCAGATAGTCATATGGGGGAAAAAAGTCTAGCGAAAAAGTCTTCACCACTTACAACTCAAAAAACAGACTAGGCTCGTGTTACAGCTACACTGTGATGACATGGTGTGCATTAACAAATATTTTTGACGGGCTGGAGACCACCTCAGAGCTACAGAAGATCCAAAATAGGCTCTGCTGGGAAGGGTACAGACACACGTACAAACATTTTGACATGAAAATCTGCCTGTGTCACAGAACAGCAACTTTAAAAGGAGGTGAAGAGCACGTGAGGAATACCAGTTAGCAAGCAAGCAAGAAATGTTTATTGCTCTTTTATCTGTAGTCATGCAGTCAGACATACCAGGCAGCTGCTTAGAAGTTTGGAGAAACACTGGCACGAAAGGCACTGTGACTGACATGTCAAAATGTCTGCAGTGTGGCATGCGTGCAGACACATGTGGGCTTGTGTTTCTGTGTGTATGTGCATGAATGCATTCAGTGTTTATCCAGCATGTGTACTGTTTTTTGCCAATGTGCCTGAGTGCATGTGCGTGCGTGTGTGTTTATCAAAGTGACATGTCAGGACACTGATGTCAGGAAACTGAGACACTCCGAGTCTGACAAACAAACCATGCCAGGAGGAGGATCTAAACAATGTGCCGCAATTGCTTTATTACTCAGTGTTTGCCCTAGGTGTCATGTTACTGAAGTCTTCAACACCATAAAAGCCTTCTCTATGGTTCAGCACTGTGTTTGTGTGTGTTAGCTCTGGCAGAGGCTCCCCTATGACTGGTTATATTGGACATGCTCAAACAAAGCCAAACACACAACAGGAGCCGCAAGCAATTAGGGCCTGCCATAGTGCATAACTCCTATCTGAACACCCTCTGTTTCCCCTCTGTCTCTTTCTCACTTACCACACATTTCAAGGACTGTGCCACCGTGAGCCTCCATCCGCAACACACACACATATCAGTCACAGCAAACTTTGCATGCTCACTCTGCACTGGCATCCTGTGTAGCATCAGCGGCAATAATACTGTTTGTGCGTATGTCATCTTCGGGATTAAATGCTAACCTCGGTGGGCAGAACATCGCTGACTGGCACGGGAATGCCTGTAATGCTAGCAGGCAGCCTAATCCTCTGGATTAATACATATTAGGTTGGTTTAGCAGAGAGCCGGGTGGGCCCTGTGTCTCCATTTCATCCTGTCATTGGGATGAATTTGTCTCTATCCACATCATCACGATACACCCACTTACTCTCCAACTGTACTATTGTCTGATGCAGTTTAAAACACACAATTCATACGTTTCTCATACTTGGTTCTTAACTCACTTCTGCACAGTAGATGATTAAGACATCCTCTCATAGCAGAGCAAGGCCAGTCATAGTAAGTGATGGACATCCAGTTTGAATCAGATCCTCTGGAGCCTGAGTAGAGGGTGATATCTCACTGCCTGTGGCTTGGACAGCAGAGGCGGTGAAGATCTGTTTCAAATTAATGTAAGAAAAACGGGTAAACTCAAACTGGGTCAACCTATTTCTCTCCCCCTCCAAACCCCTCTCCACCCCTCTCTTTGTCTTTCTGTCTCTCTCTTGCTGTATGTGGGTGTCCCTTTGGCCTTTTGTCACTAAACACCTCATAAGAGAGACGTCTCTTTCTGCAAAAAGTGGAAGGAGGACAGGATGGAGAGTTGGAGCAGTGCTGCAGTTGTAGAGAGAGTGTTGGGTAGGGTGTGTGTGTGTGTGTGTGCGCTGGGGGTATGTCTTTACCAGTTGTGTACTAATAAAGCTAATGATTGCCATCTGGACAGCAAACAGATTTCGGAATTCCTGTTTTTTTCATGTCACTATGTTACCAGGCCATTATCCCAGCCCAGCCCGTGTGCCACTTTTTAAAACCAGACCATTACTTTAAGCTTAAGACCCAGTTGGAATGAGTAAAATGCAGAATGTGCTCAGATGATAGTGATAAAGCCAGAACCATCTACATAAAGTATGAGTGTGTATAAGTGAATTTATGTGTATATGCATGTGTATATGTGTGTCTGTGCATGGTACAAAAACTATGAACAATGACACAGTCCTTGTTTACTACTTACACCACACACACACGTTTATGTGTGCAAGCATAGGTGTGTGTGTGTGCATTTGCACTAAAATGCACACTAATTTGTGAGTATGTCAGGGGACTGCATACCTCGGTGTGTTTGTCCTATGTGTGTAAACCTTTTGTAGTGGCTCGCGTAGCTCTCCTGTTACACATACACATGTTCTTTATGGGCTGGCTAATGGAGCTGAGCTCTTCCTGCCTCTGTGATGTGGTTTACTGTTGTTTGATGTGCTCAGGAATCCTGCATAGGAGAGCACCCCGAGTCGATCTTATCACATAAAAGCCCTTGCGATGGAAGAGGACACTCAACTCTCTTTTTTAACTTAATAGAGATCTGTGTCCCTGTGAGGCTGTGTGTGTGTGTGTGTGTGTGTGTGTGTGAGTAAGTGAGCGAGTGTGCACCCTTTCTCTAATTCAATCGAGTGTGTAACCCAAGGCCAAACACACACATTCGATTTCAGTAAATGCTGAACCCGAAGACCTGTGGCTCGAATGGACCAGGGACATGTTAGATATGTCAGTGCACGTTACCGTGAGAGCGTTTGTGTGTGTGTTTGTGTTTGTGTGTGTGTGATAGAGGGAGAGACAGAGGAAAAAACAGGGACTACCTTTGTTATGTCTTTTTAGATTTCACATTGAAATCACGTAATGTGTGATGACTGTATTTATGTTTAAGAACAGGCTCAAGTCGTAGTCAGTTCATGTCTTAGTTAGGCATGCCATATATTGTTATTTGCTGCAGAAGTTTGACAACTCAGGAAACCCACTATCGTATAGGTACAACAATTTAGTGTAAGTTTAGCGCAATTTAAAATTGTTTGGGGTTTTTTTGCATGGATGTTCAAATGTTTTCAACGCACAGTAAATATCTGAATAGAATGGATAGAGACGACTTATATAAAAACCATGTGGACCTCAATACATCAATAAATGTATAAATAACGATTTTGCCACTCTTGTTGTTTTCTTTTAGTATTTCCATTTGTATATCAAGTGAAAGAACCAAAAAATCCTGCACACTGATAACTTGTACTCACTTTATTTATGATGTTTTTTTTTAGACCTTCATCAGGTAAAACTTTTAAATATTTTACCTGATGAAGGTCTGAGGACAGACACAGCGTTTCTGATCCAACGCATCTGTTCATAAAAGTTAAAACTAATATTTGTATATCAAGGCTACACCTTAGCCCAGTGTTTGCATCAAATTTGATACTGAAGATTTGATGATGATATGGGGGGAAAGTTACAGAGAGCTTTTGATATCATTATCAAAACAGATTTATGGACATTTATGCTCAGTGGATTTCAGAGAAAAAGCTGTCACTGAAAGAGTAAGCTCTGCTGATTCCTGCATTGTGTGTGCCGTCAGTGTGTTCCTGTTTGACTGAACTGTGACTCTGAAATGCGTCTTTTGTTGCATAATGCATCAATGGGTGCCACAGGTTAAGAATAAACACAGACGGAAATGAAAGGAAACACACCACCACAAACTCTCTCTCCGAATGCCTCATACTTCATAATAACGGAAATGGGTAAATGTTAAAAGAAAAATCACTAAGGTTTTGGTTACAGTAATGTCAGAGTACACACACGCTGTCTTTGAATATTGTATGCTAAAATGACTTGACATATGCCTCAGTTCTCTGATCTTGACTTAAATTACTTCAGACATAAACATGCACACCCTCATATCACGACATTCATAAATGGCCACATTCTAAATCATGCATATACACACTGTGTTTCATCTATGGCCTGAAAGTCGTGCCATTGTCTTTGCTCACACTCCCTCTAGCAATTCTTGTCTCTGCAGGAATCCTGTGTTGTTTATGTAGTGGTGACCAGTCCTGTCTCTACACAGTCTGTACGCCCACATGAAGGCCTTTTCTGTCTTATTGATGCAGCTTTAAAGATGAAGGACTAGGCAGATTAAACTGCGGTTGCCATCTTGAATAGATGTGACGCTTGCTCCAAATAAACTTTGGGGTTTTAGTTTTGTGTGTTTTTTTTTCTCTTTCCGTCTCTTTTCAGTGCGGATTTGCTTTGCTTTTTCTTGGACATCAACTCTGATATCGTAAAAATGAGACAGAAGTTTTATTGCAGAGTTGTGAAAGTTAACAGTGTCTTGTGATGCTTGTGAATAGTAATTTCTCTCCACAAACAAATAAGACAAATGTAGTTGTTGTTTTTATGAGATTTGAAATCCTAGTGGTGAGCTTAACTCCAGTGACCCCCACTTTCTCTACTGATTTTATTTTTATTTTCTTCTTATTCTCTTTCCACCCTTCTCCTTTCATTTCCTCTTCTCCCCCTCTCCTCCCATTTCTTCTTCTCTCCCGTCCTTTCCAGACCTAAACTCTGGATACCCACCGGCCCCCGAGAGAACAGTCATGTTTCCAATATGTCTCCATTTAGCAGAGACCAAATGAACAAGAGCAGGGCCAAAACAAGAGCAGGAAAAATCATCACATAGCCACTGGCACAATCTGCTTATCTTTCACTGCTAATAGCTCTCATGCTCTTCACATCATTGCTCCTACGTGCATGCGTGCGTGCATGTACACACACACACACATAGACCAATTCATGTATGCACATGTTGTTCTTTGCACACAAACACATTCAATGCGCATCAATGAGGATACACATGCTCATCCAAACTTGCTTGGGCTGTTTCCTGCCACTGCCGAGAAGCACATAATGATAATTACAGTTTGGGTCTACATCCCTGAATTAACCAGATCAGACACACACATATACACACACAATCCAGAAGTGCCAGGGGCTGCTGTGGTGTGTGCTGACTGGTGTGCAGTGTTGGAGCAGCCCGGTGCTGGGAAGTGGTCCGTTCTACTATTGTTCTCTATTAAAACCTCCTGGGAACCATCTCAGCAAGACTGAGAGACGTGCGGGGCCAATAAAAGTCCAGTCAAACCAACAAAAGACTGAGCCCTTACTGAGGGCTTTATGTAACAATGTGTTTCTCCAGTTGAGGGAAACTAGGTGAGAATGTGTGGAAGTAAAACTGCAGAGAGCTCTCAACATTCTGCCATTAAAGCTTTTATTTTTAAATCGATCTGTAAAATGTTAGAACCAAACAAACCAAAGAGAGAGACAGACACAGACAGATAAAGACAGAGGCGTGCTTATACCCAGATAAAGACAGACAGACGCAGCCAGAGAAGCCACAGAGGAGAAAAACAGGAGCTGTGGGCTCAGGTGTGTGTGCCAACCACAGAGGCTTGGAGGTGTTTACAGTGTGTGAATATATGCCAGTAAGCCCCATTGACTCACTTGTGTGGGTATACCAGCATTTCATGTGCCCATAATGGTAAACCATGAGGGCATTTCACTAAGCCACTGTTTTAATGGCTGTTTTACAGCGCAGCACATCCAACAACATATTACATGCAGCTGCATTTAAAATAACTCATCCCTCTTTCTGTCTTAAATTCTCCCACTGCTGCACACTCTCTTTGGGATTTCAGTTAACCCTTTGTGCTCCACCTCTACTGCTATAAATCTACCCATGTGTCTATCTAGGTGCATATCTCAAACTCAAATTCAAATTTGCTTTAGTGGCCATGACCATATCTATCAATCTACATTGACAACACCTCCTCCCTTGACCTCCCCTTCCTTCTCCTCATTCCTTTGGTGACCCTGAGGGCAGGGCCGTCGTTCAGGAGGCCGTCACTGGTCACCTCTGGGTCCTGTGTCCTGGGCTGCCTCTTTATGGCTGCAGGGCCCACCTAATCAATTGCCTACTCATGCACACACTTAAATGCTCCGACACACACACACACACACACACACACACACACACACACAGACTTCCAATCAATTAGTCTTGAGATTTATACAACCGGGTAAACTTTGGGGTGTTAGTCTCCCTGAGGCCAATCAGATTTGGCTTTCCCGAGACTTCTACCCCAGCCAAATGACACTAATTAGCTGTGTGTGTGTGCGTATGCAAGTATGTGCATGTGTATGTGTTGTTTGCGACTGACACTAATTAGCAAGGCTAGTGCACCTACTTCCTCAGGACCATTTCCTGTGATAGTAATTATTAGGTATGTGTGATAAATTCCAGGCCTTCTTCCACCTGTCCAGAGATAGAATGAGAGAAAAACAGACAAAAAAGGAGGGAGGGAGAGCCTTTAATACTCACAGGAAGTTAAGGAGGTCTGTGTTAAAAGAGTGATGAAGTAAAAGAGAGAGGATAACAGACAATGAAAGAATGATTTTACTCTAGTGGGGCAAACTGTGCGGTACAAAGGTGAGAGCAGTTTCCACATGCAACATCTTCCCTTTGCCTCCTCAACGTGGCCTCCTTATCTCCTTTTCTTGTTGTCAATCACTGCCTTCTTTTTGTTTTTGTGTGTCACATCTACCCCATCTTCACTATGTCAATCTCCACTTTAAAGACAAGAAGTTCTTTCTTTCTCTGGAAAGACTCTTCCATCTCTGTCTATCAGTTTATCTAAACACATGCGCTATCCACCCTGTTCGAATGATGTCCTCTGAGCATCAACGTATCTTTCAGTTCAACATCAACTTCATAAGACAGCCCCAGCCTTCCAGTCACTCATAAATTTGACTTTAGGAGACAATTCCACTTCATCCGGGCCACTCCATGGCTCACAAATCCTCTCTACTATGACAGCAACCCAGCCGTTACCGTACTGTAGGCAAACAGAGTGTGTGTACATCTGTGTGCCAGTTTTACAGAACTTAAGTCAGGGTTTACATACTTTACAGGACACACAAACTCCAATTCATATTTACTGGGTGGGCCTATGCTCGCCAAAAATACTATGTGGATATAAGCACCAATAATATATTAATAAGTAGTGATAAAAAATATGCATAGTTGATGCTAGAACAGCCAAACCCTTAGAAAAGTGAGCTTAAGATGTGATGGGTGCAGAGTGCAGTCCAAGAGAGTGACATGGTCTGGGGAAAATGGGTCAGAAAAGTTTCATTTCTATTTGCATTTGCTGAACGGCGCAATATCCTATTCAAAAAGTGACCCTGCTTCACATGTGTGTCTCTGGACTGTTCTCTCCACCATTGGAGCTTACTGTATGGGACCCAGGTAGCAGTCTGTCATTACCTTACTATACTGAACTGAACAAGGAGTTAGAAGCAGGGATTTCCATGTGATGAAGCCCTCCATTGACAAAACCTCAAAGGAGGAGGCGGAGGAGGGTGGAGCATGCCTCGGCCCTGACATAATAACACACCTACACGCCCGACAGCCGACACACATGTCGAAGGTAAACATGCATGTCAGAGGGCACGGGAGCACAGACAGACATGATGAATGGCCCGAAGTTCCCACGAGGCGACACGCATACAAACTTACGCGCAGAGAGAGGAAGGTGATGTGTGGTCAGCCCCTCCTCATCACAGAAATACAGAGAATCCCATTCACACACCGCACCAACCCTCTATGTCTCATCATTACTTATCACAACAATGGCACTGTAACACCATACTTGTCTGCATATGGCTGTGTGAACTTGCATATATGTGCGCATCTGCTGTAAGTCCTTGACTACCTGTGAAACGCAATGCTGCTTGGTTGCATGTATGAAAGTATAAATATGCTTTTTCGGTGTAAATGATGTGTTTCAACGAGTGCATATGAACGCACATGCTGTATGTATGTGTATGTCTGTGTGTGAGATTTTGAATTTGTGTGTGTGTGTGTGTGTGTGTGTGTGTGCCCAGGCCCCTCAGAGAGATCAGGGAGCGGGGACATGACCTTGCCAGTACAGCTGGTCTCTCTGTGTGTTTAGTCAGGGTAACCATGGCAATGGCGCTGTGCAGACAGGATGTCTACGTTGGGGATTTGAAAGTCATAACGTCGCTACTGCTCTAAGCTTCATTATGCCATGGTTTACTGTAACTAGCCAACAAACGGATACATGAACACATTTCTCGGACAGAATTGAATTTCATTTTCAGGTTAGGAGTTATTACATTTCCAGCGTGTGGAATGGCTCATTTAACATTTGTGTGAGTGTAAAAAGGATTGAGCATTAGATATAGTGGATATTTTGCTTAATTTTGCAGAATTGCACAAAAGTTATGTTTCTATCCAAATAGTCCACAAATGTTAAGCACATGTCCAAAATTCTGGCAAAATAAAATGTAAAAATGTGAATTACTGTGCACTGCAAATATTCCAGCAAGGGCATAAGAAAAGTGTGTAAGTGATAGAGTTTTTTTTTGTCCAACATGTTGTTTAGTTTTGGTAAAGAAGAGAAATGTAAGAAGATGAAGCAAAATAGGCACCTAACGTCAACGTATTCCAAAAATCTATTTCCATTGCCGTTTTGCACATCTTTCTCTCTCCTCCAACTCAGTCTAGCATGGTCATCTCGTTTGCTATAAATACATTTTTAGTTTTAATTTCTTCTGTATAAGCTTTTTTTTAATGTGAAAACCAAAATGTGAATTAACAGGTGGATGTTCTTTATTGTCGCATGTGGTGCAGGTGTTTGCTGATGGTATGTTGTGTACAGTTTACTCTCACCCATTCTTTTCCCTCTCTCCAGCTCTTCTCTGCTAACCGAACTCTACTCCCTCACAGCGCTACTCGATCTTTTCCCTGTTCTTTCTTCCACCACTTCCTCCATCATTCTCCTCCTCCCTTCCTCCATCCATCACCCCCTCCATCAATCACTCCCTCACTCTATCATCCCTTTTTTTCTTACCATCATTTACTATTTCCTCCCTAACTCTCTGCTCCCTCTTTCCCTCCGTCCACTGTCTTGCAGAGTCGCTCTACTAATGTTTGCATGATTTTCCCCTCCATCTCTCAAATTGTCAACTCTCCCCTTCTCTACCTCTAAAAATTTCCACTTTGTCAACTCTGCATCTGTTTATGTGCCTGCCTCAAAGCTGCCGCTACCTTTTCTTTGCTCTATCATCATTTTACATCACTAAAATGTAAATAGAGATAATATCAGCTACATTCCCAGTGTCAAAGGGGGATCAGGTTCAGTTAGCCACTGCAATGTTGTGGCATGTAGTATTATCCCATTCAGACTATGGAAACATCTCAATGACTAGCTATTCAAAATGTCCAAACACATAATTTCTCTATTGTGCACCTATACCCCGTGACCCTAGACTCATTTAATGACTAGCTCCTCTGGAGGCCATCTGTGTCTCTGACTGTGTGTGTGTGTGTGTGTGTGTGTGTGTGTGTGTGTGTGTGTGAGTATTGTACAGTATGGTGGAAACTCAATCTGGTGTGGGGTGATAGAACTGACCCGCACTGCTCCTTATACATCAAGCATTCAGCTCTATATCTGAAAAAGGCAAATATAAAAATGCACTCGCTCTCCCTCTCTCTCCCTCTCTCTCTCTCTCTCTCTCTCTCTCTCCCCTTCTCTCTTCTCTACACACACAATGCAAGCTAGGAAACCCAGCATTGCAATGAGAGGATATTGAAAATGATTTTTTCCCCTCTTGTCTCTTTCATTAACAGTGTTGAAAAGCAAAGAGTCTGCTCTCTCTCTCTCTCCCTCTGGCTTATACACACACACACACACACATTAAAAAACACACACACAGAGCTCCCCAGTTCACTGGGGAACGTGCCTCACATGGTTTGCTTCAGCTGGTCTTCTTGACAAATGCCACATTACAACGGAGAGAAGGAGAAACCTGGCATGCAATCAAACTTCTCTCATGATTTCTAAGATTTGAAATACTTCAGTTTGTGCAGCCCCTCCATTCCACCCTCCCCTCCCTCTCATTCTCTCTTTCTGTCTCGTTTTTTTCTCGCGTTCACTCTAACTCCCTCTCTCTCTTGTTACCTCTCTTTCTCTGCCTTATCTTTCCTGTTTAGTTTTCCCTGTGCTAACTTGGACCAGAGCTGTGCTGTGGGAATACGGCCCCCTTTTAAAGCAGAAAGCCAAAGTTTGTGTAAGTATGTGCATGTCTGCAGACGTGAGTGATTATATGTGAGTTCCACCGAGGTCGTGTGTACATTCTGCGTGCGTATCTTTGTGGCTTGTTCAGATGTAAGTCAGTCTCACGAAGCTTCGCCCCTCGCAATTCAACAGTCCTTTAATCCTCATCATCAGTGACCCCAAACCCCTGCCTCCGACCCCGTCATAGACACAGAATCCAATGCACAAGAGACCACACACACACACTCATGCCCTCTGTGCCCCCTCCATTAGCTCTTACCAGTGTAGACTTGCATTCAGTCAAAGTCTCAAACACAAAGGCAAAGAATCCCATCTACTTTGTTGCTGTTTATGTCAACCAACCATCACGCTAACCTTCTTCTTCAGACATCTTTCTAATGGTAATATAGTAATGATTTAAGCTTTGCGCCAGAAAATTACAAAAGTATCATTCACATGCCAGGTCCGTGAGCGTTTTCCTACTTTCACATACATACCTAGAAGCACGGATTGTGTCTGTGTCATGTGTAACACATTTCCTCTGCTAAACATCCCTGGTAATGTTTGGATGGTGGAAATTGGAGCAGACAGGAAGATGGTTTGGCAAGTGTGTGTGTGTGTGTGATACATGGGCAAGGGCGCTCTCTTTCTCAGCCTCCAGCACACAGTGCACATATACATACTGTAGGCAGACACAGGCGCACACACATTCTTTCAGAGTTAGTGTGATCAGAGGGGCTTGTGAGGCGTAATGGATTTTAAAAGTTGTGTTTTCAATACATATGTGCCAGCCTTCCCTTTTGTACTGCGCTGAGTGGCTGACATTAAAGGCATTTCTCTGCGGCACATGACAACCAGATATGTGGCTCCATGCTCCTTCAATCAGAGCGCTCAAAGCAAACACACATGTAGCCGCTCCACTGACAGATCACTGAACTCACTCACACATACATACATACCCACTGACACACACTCACACATGGAAATGCAGCTTGTCCTGCACACGTTCTTTTTTTTTGGTTTCCTCCTTTTCTAACTCTCTCTCTGTCACACACAGACATACAAATGGGAAAAAAACAGCTGCACACATATTTTTCTGACCTGCTGTCTAAGGCTGCACCACCTGTCCTCAATAAATGTACGTTTTCACAAGGCAGCTATAGACAACGGCTGATCCGGCTTCAAAACACACCTCAGCGCTGATGTCTATATAACACTCATGCACAGACGCACATGTGAACAGGTGAGCAGATAAACGTGCCTATTACCGTATTAGATGCAGGTTTCTGCTGCAGCAACAAAAGCTGCTGTGTAGGGTAATGAAAATGCGCTTGATGAAGCGCTGAGCAAATCGTGCCAATGTCAATAAAAAGGTCCTTGATCATATACTTTTTATGGGCTGGGTGTGCAGTCACTACCACAAACACTTGTGGTTTATTTTTTTTTCTGACTACATATCTTACTGCAGTTATCAGCAACTCTGCATTACACATTAAGCTGTTTCTATTAATGTAAATGCAGTTTAATTAATTCATATTACTGGGAAAGCTAAGTTGAAGTCTTTCTTTTACTGATTAGAGAAATGCAAAGCCATGAATGTACAGGATATAGCTGTTACAGAGTATGCAATTATTATTCTGTGTGGCCTATGAGTATTTGAAAAGGGTTACATCTGTTGAAAGAAGGAAAATAGGTAAGTAGGGTAGATTAAGGTAGATAGATAAGATTTAACTACTGTGCAGATATAAGTACTGTACATAAAGACAGATAGCTGAGTGCGAGACTAACTTCATCTCCAGAATCTCCTCCAGCTGTTTGCGTCTCTCCTGGCGAAGACTATTAAGGTGTCCGTCTCTCTCATGCAGTGACTGCTGAGTGGAGGACAGATGCAGCTTGGTGGCGTCCAGCTCCTGGCGTGTCTTCTCCAAAGCCCCCATCAGGTCCTCCAACTATTCAAGGAGAGACATATGCACACTGGTTTAAACAGCATCAACACATAGCAGGACACTCACCCACACAGCTCTGTTCTCAAACGTAACAATGTTCATTAAATCATATAGCATGTTATATATCATTCAATATACCAGATCTATTGTTTACAGTCACACACACACACACACACACACACACGTATACACATGAACATGGTAAAGTCATAAGATACACACTTATGTGCACTTTAATTTGTCTGCATGCATGTATTTCAGAGGGTGTGTGTTGGAATGCTAGAATGAGGTGAAATGACTAAACATGAAAACAAAATGGCCAGTTGACATCTAGCAGCAGATGAAGTGAGGTTCAAAGGGTAGTTGAATGTCCGCTGACTCGTGCACAAAGAACAAGGGTTCCCTCTTCTCTCTATCTCACCCTCAAGTGTGGCTCTACTTTTGGGCAGGTGAGAATAATGCTCAAGCCCTCAACTACATCTCCTCCCTCTGCACACACATGCCCTCCAGCCATGCAGGCCTGCGTGTCCAACCTGAGTGTCTGACAGACAGGATGTGACCTCAGGGTGTCATTACCCTGAGACAGGAAGCATCTAATTGTCTAACAACAAGTACTTTACAATAGGATGCAGTGCTGGGCAGGCTTGTTGAGATCATGTGAATGGAAGGCGGCGAGAATATTAATTTATCTTTGTTGGATCCTGATGATTTGCAGATTTGTGATATAAGATAGTGAAACAATAAATTCTGTAGTGTTGGATCCCAAATCAAACAAAGGGAAAGAAAGTGAAGGAAAAGCAAAAAAAAGAAAAAGAAAAGGAGTATTAGGGGGAAGCACTCCATGGGGTAGGACATGAAAAAAGGAATGGGCCTCTTTTATGAAGGGGCCAAATCGTTCACACATTTTCAGGACACTCTCCATCTCCGCCGTTTTTTTTAGGTGTGTTTCACAGATGTCAGATAATGTGTTCACTGACGGTTCATGAATATCACATATGGAGCGAGAGAAGAAAGGGTGAAAGCAAAACCAGTGGGGAATACAGAAATGCAAAATGGTGGGAAAGTGACAACTTTCAGTCATAACTTCCAAGAAATGTAACAAAGCATTGTTTTAAATAAAACACACTCCATATCCCTGCCAACAACAGCTGACCTCAGTAATATCCAGCCGTTAATATACCCAATATCAACAAGACATCCAACTTTCCAAAATCACATCATGTTTAATGTTTGATGTCTTCTTTCAGGCTTTAAAGAATCCAAAGCCAGTCTTTTCATCTTGAAAGCCAAGGGTCACACACACACAACTCCATTTACACCCACCACATGTCTATCAACCCTCATGCGCCTACTGCCTACCTCCGAGTCCCCCATTAGTCCACCACCCAGGCTAGCCCTCACTTCACAATCACATCATTAATAAGGAATACAATGCATTTTAGTGAAATTAGGGACCTAATCAGCTTAACGGTGAGCCTGTGCGTGCTAATTTAGCTCAACTTCAAGGCAAAGCCCCCCAGCCAGGCTAAGGCTTGCTAAGACTGGCCCAAAGCCCCTTTAGTTGCTAAGCTGATTGGGGGCTCAGAGGTAAGGGCCAAATCCTTCTTGTCCATTTGCGTTGGTGTTGCTGGTTCAAAGGCCTAGTTCAAACGCCACAGAGGGGGAGAGAGGGAGAGAGACAAGAACAGAAATGGAGAGAAAGGGAGAGAGAGCGTGGAGATGATTGGGTGAGACAACTTAAGAAGGCAGATGGGAAAGAACGAGACTCGGGACAACGGATGGACAGCAGAAATGAAGGCAGGGGAAAGACGAGACAGAGAGACGCAGAGACAGAGTGAGAGACTTAGAGAGCGGGGGTGTGAAGAAAAGTGACCCGGGGCATTACCCATGCTCCATTTCAGCAGGTCAGGCTGATGGAAGACTTTCAGCGCATTACACATCATGAGACTGATTACTCTGGGACAGAGGGGAGAAGAAAGAAGAAAATCAAGGAAAGAGTGAAGGGGGGGGATAAAATGCGAGAATGCGAATCTGGCAGGGCGCTCTGAAATGGTGCCAGGGTCAGGTGATGTTTCAGAAGGACCTGTCCATCTCTCTACTCCCCCAACATCCCTCCCCACACACGCTCTTTTTCTCCAGAGTCTGAGGCAAGAACGCCACTTGACTGACAACTGTATAACTGCATGTTAATGGCATGTTGACTTGCTGCCTCCTTATGTGGTGACGTCACGCCGGCTCACAAAGTTCAATGTGTTGACAGCACCTAGCAGTGTGAGTGCCAGGCTATGTGGGTATCTTTCCTTGAGTTGACATCAAGACTGCAACTCGGGCTCAATACAAGTCAAACACAGTTGCCAGTACGACTGTATGTTGGCTAAGTATGTTGTCTATGTGTAGGGTCTGGATAGATTTGAAATGACAGCAAGTTGACTATGGCTTTTTGGGGTCAATGAGTGTTAACGTGTCACAAGTTAGGAAAGGATTTCCCTGATTCTTTGGCTACACACGGGTAAACTTAGGTCAAGGCTGAATCATCCACTTCTATGCGTGCGAAAAGTCCCACAGACATAAATATACTTTTCTTTCGGACTTCTCAGTGGATCAGAATATTGTTTGATAAACACAGTATCCATGCTGACTGTAAGTCAAGCGTGTAAAGCACAGAAATTGCAAAACAAAGAGGAAAAAACCAGCCACAGTTAGCATTGGCTCTCACTGGATTTTCTAAACTGAGTTTGACCTCCTCTTACTTTCCCGCTCTGTCCACCAATCTCCTCGCTACATTTTGTAAGTTCTCCTCTATCAGTTTCTGTCTTTGTGTGTGTGTGTGTTGGAGCATATGTATGTGTGTTTGAGGCAATACAGCCACGATTCTGCCTCAAAATGTTAATTCTCGTTTTAACCGCCGATCACTCTCACATTTCTTGTGGCACTCATCAGTAATGCGAGGTCATTCTCATTCAAATGCACACTCACACCAGGAGGAAACACACTCCCTTGCCCTGTTTCTCTTTCCCACCACATACACACCTACGCTCTCTCACACACACACACACACACACACACACACACACATACACTTTTTTGGACCCACACAAGATGTAGACCGACCAGCTGGCAGTCAGAAAGAAAGACAGATCGATAGCAGGACAGACAGAGTAAAAGGGCAGCCTGTACTCCATCAACACTACAAGACTAAAGTCTACGACTTAATGAATTCTGATTGCATGCCCATAAACTCACAATATGTTAAACATATGCTGACATTTTCAAGCATGCAACAGCAACTTAACGAGCAACAGAAAATGAAAGGAGGAATTTTTGGTTTCAGTTTGAAGAAGGGAGAAAATGAGTAACAGCATGTTTAGAGAATAAAACCTGAATTAAGAAGAAAAGAAAATAACAGACAGGAAGCAAAAGACAACTATCCATTTTGTAATAATGATATTTGTTAGTTACAAGCTACATATCAAGTGATTAAGGATCATTCATAAACCACTGTCTGCCTGCAGTTACACTCCTCACCACATGGGGGTGCAATTAAGTTCCTCATTTTTTTTCTGAGTGGCCCTTCTCAGTCCTAGGTGAGCTGATACCTGTACTCTGTTTTAAAGGTAGGCCAGGCTGCCTATGTAGGGATGCATGAGACTATCTGTGTGTGTTTATGTGTATGCTGGTCTTGAATCTTCCATCAATGTGTGAAACATCGGGTGAACCTGTCTCTGGGCCTGAACACGGGCACCCTCCTCTTGTGCCCAGAGAGCCTCCCTATGTGCGGAGGTGTTCATGCTCTCCCTCAGTGCCTTCTCCAACCCAATGATCCGCTCTGCAGTCTCCCGCATGGCATCCTGGGAAGCTGAAAGAGGAAGCTGGGGGGGGTTCAGAGGAGGAGGAACGAGGAGGAGGAGGGTCGAAAGCAAAGCAGCAAAAGCCAGGGAGAGAGTGTTTTTCTTTCAGTATGCTTTGTTTCAAAAACTCATCATCAGATGTTTTTGCACTGGAATAAAACTGTGCTGGCAAACAATAATTTCACAAAAGATGTATTTGTTAGTCCTTTTGCTAAAAGGAATCCAGTCCATGTAAAATAGAAACAAAGGAAAGACTTGAGGAGAAGTTGTGGTGAGAGAAGAACAACACACAAGAGACACATCCAAGACAGAAGAGAGTGATAAGTGATGGAGAGACAGTGCGTAACAGTGTGTAAGTGCTGTGACCTTTGCCGACATCCATATGAGTGTGCGCATGTGTGAGTGTGGCTGTGTGGAGTAGACTATGCGCGCATGCACATGCACATGCACAGTTTGTGTGTGGCCTCTCTGACACCTATGGTGAGTGGGGGAAAAGGATCCCTCTCCACACTGGGTGATGGAACTGTGAAAGAAAACACTGGACAGAAATAATAAACCCCCAGATTCTCTCTCTCTCATTTAAAAAAAAATACTTTCTCTCCTACTCCTCCCCAGTTGACTTGCCTTCAAGTTCACACGTTCACACTTTTCTGGGAGCAGTGCAGAAGCCTTGGACGAGGTGACACAAAGAGTTCAGTTACACTTGTTGCAAAACACAAACTAGGGATCTGCCAATTGGATCCACACTAGCCAAAAACACCAGATCAGATGTTGTAGGAAATAAAATAAAAGTCACATTCTGATATGAACTATTGACCATAAAACATCATGTGAACACTTATACAGTATAGCCACAGTTTGTGCAACCAAACATAAAGAAAAGTAGCAACACTGGACACTTAATAACAACGGCTGCATCGCATGTGAGAGAGAGCAGCTACCAAAACAACATGGCAGAGTGTAGAATCAACATCACAAACTTGATAACACACTTGTAGAAGCATCAAGCTAATGAATATGACACAGTGCAAGCAACAAGTTGCAAGAAAGTGTGCCAGAGCAACAGACATTGTTGGAAGCAATGAGGATGTGTAGGAAACTCTCAATACAGCAACAAAGCAAAACCTTCGGACTTCATTGTGAAATGTTTTGATGTTTCGCTACAAGCTCTTCAACTGACATTTCATCTCAGAAACGGCTGCTTGTAGAAGCATTTTTCTTAATACAGAATTTCTTGGGAACAATTACAGCTGTGCAGGTATATTGCTGCTATATGGAGCTCATCGTGAGTGTGCGTATGTCTAATGTTATTACTAAGTCTGACAGCACTCTGAACAGACTTATTTTTTGTGTTGCATTAAAGGAGCTCCAGGCTAAACAGTGCCTTAGCTCATACGTGGCAAATCTATTGTGACAGCAAAAAAGGATATGCTGAATGCATGGAAAACTGAGAAGAGTCAAGTGAAAGACGTTTTTACGAGACATGCAAGATGCATATGAATGGCTTATTAACCGCCCTTAATAAATATTAAAGAGAATTAAAGAGTTTTGAGTTTGTACTTGTATTATACACAGATACTATAACAAGCTGGCTAACAAGATGTATCTTCAAATGAAAAATGATGAAAAAGAGTATTTATGACCAAAAAAGGCTAATTGACTAATTCAGTGATACAGACTAAAACAGGAGCAATGGGATTATCCCTGAGTGTGATGAAAATCGTGCCGAGCCAGCCAAATCACAAGCGGATACTTGTGGCTCGTCACGTCAGCACGACACAGCTGGAGGTGAGCGACAAACACCCGCACACACACGTACAGAGGCAGGCTGTGTGCGTCAACAGTCCAAAGCTGTAATTGAATGTGACAGACAGGCAGTAATTCGATGCACCAGAATCAACAAGTACTGGCCTGACCCCGCCCAACAGACAGACACACACACACACACACTCATACACACACCCCACTGAGATGGGGCTGCCACTGCGGGACCCCCCGAGTGAAACCCGACCAGAAAGCTGTGTCTGCCTCTGTGTGTGTGTGTGTGTGTGTGTGTGTGCAAATGTGCAGTATATGTGTCCGTCAGTCTGTGTCAGTGCATATCCGTGTGTTGTGTGAGTTTTATTAGTAACAAGAGACTATTGCTGGCTTTCAAGAATAGAAAGAATGGAAAAAAGGGCAAGAGAGATAGAGAGAGGGGAGAAATGGAAAGATAATTGCCTCTGCAGCAGCAATCATCACCTAATGCCCTTGGGAAGAATCATTATGGAGTCTGGCCCTTTCTGGTTTGATGGAGGGATTATAATCACTAAAATAAACCAGCAGAGAGTGAGAGAATGCACATTTCCAGCAACTGTGTACCTATGATCCTCAGCTTCACACACACACACACACACCACTCACCGGCATACAACCCACTTACCCACATAGGCTGACCCTGGCAGACACAAACATTTGTCTCTGTCTCTGTCAAAAAAAGTTAAGTGTGCAGCATCAACCTCTATGTGTCCTGTTTCATGATTTAAAAGAATGTTAAGTTTCATATACAGTTTCAGTGAAGTGTACAGACTGTGGGAAGAAGCTTAGAGTAAATGAAAGTCCTGGAATGCGTCTACCTTTTTGACTGTCCCCAGATCTAAAATATAATCCTTGTGTCTCTAAATAGAAAGGGGGGGGGGGGGATTGAGTGTCGCTGATGCTTCTCCGTTACAGATAAAACAGAAATAAAAGGCCTGTGTGAAGGCTTGAAGTGAACATTTCCGATGTGTGTTTTCTCTGTGTTTGTGAAGTGCAGCGTGGCGCGATGGAGACGATGGAGCGGAGAGATGCTATCACTCTGTCCCACATAAACTCTCCTGGATGGATGGGGAGAGGGAGCAATGAGGGGAGGCCCTGTTTGTTTGTGTTTACCCTCGGAGCGTGCTGTGTTCCTGATGGACCCGGAGATAAATGGAGAGAGAGAGAGAGAGAGCGAGCCGGGGGGAGCGAGATGGAGGCCACAACGCACCCCCGACTGCTGAGCAAACAGAACGCATGGTGTATTTATAACACATCAACATCAAAGATAGTGAGCTGGAATATGGGGTGGTCACTCTAACTCTTATCTATGTACATGTTCTACAGTATTGTTGCTAATCTTTTAAATATATCGCAGCTGCATTTAATCATACTGTTCTTAATATTATGTAGTTTCAATATGTACAGTTGCATTTGCGTGGTTGGTCAGGCCTCTCACAGTCTGGTTTTCTCAGGGTCTTGCTTATTTGTTGCAAACTGCAGTGCAGAAATACCAACTTTTTAAATTATTTTCCATGACATAGTTTATTTACCAAAAAGCACTTTAATTACCAAATTTAAGGGCTTCTTATTAAAAAATGTTTGCTTATGTTATGGGTTTATGTCAGAACAAGACCAAGTCTAAGAGTCTAAAGCCATGCTTGCAGCTCTGTCAGGCTACAGCGGTGGTGCAAAGTGAAAAGTCAAGGGATCACCATCCAATCGTTTTTAAGACTAACCAAAGCAGTACCAACCGACAGACAGACATTGCCATCCATAGAGCCACACTGCTAGTGTGACAGAATTTTTACATTTTCAAGTATTGATAGCGGTATCGGTCAGGTTTTGATATAGATGAATGACAATAAACTTGAACTTGAGCTTGAATTCCTGCATCTGCTCTATCACTGGTATTATCTCTGGTCAAATTATGATAATAAATGGAATTTTATCAATTATATGAAAAATGGTGCATCAAGATTCTCTCTCCTGCCTGACCAGACTCACTTCTTTACTATTCCCATCTGAGCCATTATGCCACCGCTCTCCCGACTGGCGTATGGAGCTGATTTCTGCTGAACTAAATGCCTGTCTCTTCCACTTAGGACGGACTCCGAGATGCACTGAGGGAGGGAGGGCAAGAGGCATAAGAGACTGGAGCAAGGCTCTCTCTGCTCAGAAGAACAGAATTATACAGACAGAGATAGAGGAAGGAGATAATACTTTGTGAGGAACGGCTTACAAAAGAAGCAAGGAGGAAATAAGCACAGTATGTGCAAATCTGCCCTCTCTGGGATGAAGAGTTGATGAAGAGCTTAACTAGAGGCCAAAGAATGCACACACACACACATACACACACATTCAAACCTGCGATAAAGAGTGTGGATGTCCATCAGTCAGGGCGTCTTTCCTCATCTCACCCGGCACCGTCTGTTTCTGGATGTTCGGAGACTTGATTTGCCTTCAGGTGAAGAAAGATGGGTGACAGCAGATAAAACAGATTCTCAATAAATAAAGAAATGTAAATACCAAAAGATTTGTATTTGACACAATATGACCATGGTGTATATCCTGTATGTAAACTGTATGCCCATGCCCTATGCACAATATACAATGGCCCATTTCATTTTAAATACATTTAATCCAACAGCTGAATTTGTGGTGCTTTTATTTGAGAGTGCTTATCTTTAAATGTAGTATTGACATCCCAAAAATAAAATGTATATATATATATAGTACCCATAACAAGGCCTGCATATTGCATCACACAGGTAAACGGTAGGGCTACAGTGTGTACAGTAAAGCAGAGAAGTACTGTGCGTATGTCTAGTCTTAGTAACATGGCAGACTGGGACAAGACAAGACTTGACGGATGGAGGTGAGACACTGCTGTGTAAATCTTTCAACAACAAAACACACAAACACATGCAGACAGGAGATGCAAGCACATGCACGCATACAAAGCACACGTCCTCAAAAATAGATATGTGCAAGAGGTAAGTCGACAGACAAGAAGACAGGATGACACAAACACACACACACACGGGCATGTGTTTTTAAAAAGAAATTGGCACAAGTCTATAGACACTGCCAGAAACACACACACAGGGTAATAAATCTGCTGTCAGTGTTGTGCATTGCTGAGGTGCTGATTACAGAGCTAAACCATGTATTTACCTCCACACCAAAACCTCTTCTTGTCATTTACCGAACTTACTTAGCCACAGAATATGGCATACACACACACACACACACACACATATAAATATATATAGAAATGAACACACAAACACTCACACTCAATACACTCACTGGTAGACACACACATGAACCCACAAAACCCATACACACAGCTTTGCTTATACACAATCTATATCTTCTCACAAACACTCTCAAAATAGAATCAAAACACACTCTTTGAGCTCTCAGTTTGGCCTCCACACTTAAAAAAAAGAATGCATAGAAAGTGCGAGAAAGCTGACAGTGACAAATTAGCGCTTAAGAGAACTCTCCAACCCTGTAAACAGGCTGTGACCAAGCAGCTGCTAAAACGCACCACATTATTATTCCATATCCACACTGGTGTGTTTACTCTGGGCAAAACCTACAAGCTGCCCCCACATGTGGCCAAATATTTGCTGTCACAGGCCTTAGAATGGTCTGTGTGTGTGTGTGTGACAGCTTTTATGAGTGATGTTGGAGCGCAATTAATGTGAAATCTACCAAACAAGATGATGAATAATTTTAATACACACTCACCTTGCCACACACATACACACAGCATATTGCCTTTGAAAACCTTTGAGGAAATATTTGTTATAATAAGAGAAGACAGAGCGGGACGGGAGTACTTCATGTCAGTTTTTTATCTGATATTACTCCCCCTGTACAAAAACACGCACACACAGTTTATTAGGCCTGTTGCTTCATGCTTATGGCTTATTTGTTTTTTTAATGACTCTGTTGTTGATTTTATATGTTTTTTAAATCATTTTTACGAGTGGGTTTTGAAAAGTGCTGCGTAAGCAAAGATAATAATTTGATTCTGTTACCATTATGAATGAAGTATATGTACACACATATGTACATGGGCCAATATTTACATAGAGAGGAGGAGAATCTGTTTATACTCTGATCTTTGATGTCTGTGTGTGTGTGTTTTTATAAGCTCAGAGCCATGTCCATGGAGAACAAACTTGCCATGAGGGCATATCAGCTATCACACGCAGCCGCTACTGGCACAGGTGTATAAACCAGCAGCCACGCTGGTCCCTTCTGATAGCTGATATGCCCCCATCAACCCATCAGTGCAAAATGAAGTAAGTGTTTTGACCAATGTGAAGGCAAATGAGGGCAGGTAGAGTATGAATAAGGAGCAGACGGGCTGGGCTGCATGTGAGTGGAAAATATGAAGGAGAACTGTGATTTGTTGATTGCTGAAATGAGTAAATTCATGGGGGGAAAATAGTATTTTATTGCCGTGACATTTCTTAGAAAGATTAAGTGAGAGAGAGAGAGCACTGTGCACGAGTCCAGCCATTTCCTAAACTGAGCGTAATAAGTAATTTTTCACATTTCCTCTTGCTTCTTTCACCTGGAGAACACCACGCATCCGCCTTCCAACATAAGCAGCTCCGCTTTACTTCTGGCTGTCAAAGCACAGCTCTGTTTTGTTTTTTTTATTTTACCTTGTATATGACTCTTTTTACATATTTATATCATTCTTTCGTTTCCTCCACCACTCAATTTTTCCATTATCCTTTTATTTCCTTTTCTTGTTTGTCTCTTAGAACTCACATCCACTTCGAACAGTGTTAAAGTAAAATGAATGAATGATCCTCTAACCTTCCTCAAGGACTACTGCTGACGTGCCCTTGAGCAAGGCGCAAACAGTAACTGAATGGCTCCAGTGCAGCTGCTGAGTGGCAAACAGCAGGAAGCTGCGGTCACACTGGCCGCTCCCAGATCTGAATTTGTGAATATCAAGTAGGGTGTTGCTGGAAAAGAGTATGCATTCTCAGTTGACTTTTCCTGGGTAAATAAAGGTCAAAAGGAGTAATAACCTTTTAAGAAAAAAATCCAGATTTTCATCTCCCCTTCATAACTCCTAATTCCTAGTCTGTCTCATCCTCTTCTCTTTTAATAAACAGCAGAGTGGAACAAAATCCTCTGACTTCAAGCAGACAGGGACACACCTGGGGACTTTCTACTCAGGGTCACACAATATATGGAATTAGATGCAGATTTGATCTGAATTAAATACATTTTCTCTGTAGTGCAAAAAGAGGAGGGGTACAGGAAAAGGAGAGAGCCTAGAAGAAACAGGAATATGAAAGTGTAGCGTGAGGCAGTTGGGTCAACAACACTGGAGTCTGAAGTTTTATCTGAGGCGCTTGTCTAGATGCAGTGCTGAGAGATCCAAACAGAACAAGTATGTTTATTACTGATAGATGGCTTTATGGTGCTTAGACATGTCTTATCACAAAACAAATACTGTTTCACGGTTGCCTTTATATATTGTCTGTGTGTGTATGACCGGGTGAAACAGAAAGGAGGTTTAAAAGGAAGCAGTGGTTAGTCTGTTATATGTGAGAAAATGTAATGTGATTCACTATATGTAGGGTATTGTCTATGTATGTCATATTTGTGTAATGAAACACCTCCTCTCTGGTGCAGGTGCAACTTGTCTATACTTCTACAGTAAAACAGGAAGTTGACGGATCCTTTTCAAAGCTAAAATGGCCATTAAAATGATTGGACACCTGCAAATACACACAGAAATGAACACTATTTACAAACATTTTCATGTAGAAACATTATATACAGAGACTTTTGAGGTTATGTGTGTTTTGGCATGCATGCATGCAGTGTGTGCGATTTCAAAAGATTGATGCTCTCAACATCTGGAGTTTGATTATGGTCACAGGAATAAGGCCAAATATTATATGTGTGTGTTTATGTGTGCAAATAGAGTTTATGAGTGTATGAATATTTGCCAGCCAACAACCACCAGTTCCTACCAGCCAACAGACGCTTGCCAAACTCCACTACCAACATTTAGTCCCTTCGGTCTCATCCTCGACACACACACACACACACTCACAGACATACATACACACATACATAGGTATACATAGAAACACACACACACCTCCCTTTTCCTGAAACCCTCCCTTTACATACCAGAGTGCTTACCACGTCAATAGCTGTGATATGGTCAGACTGGGAGGCTGATTTATTTCTTAAAGTTTAGCTCCCACACCACCGCAGAAACATTAAAAGTATAGGACTGGAACAGCATTAAGAAGAAGACTGTACAAAATAATTCCACTAGTTGACAATATATAGCCATGAAGGAAGGAGTGAAGGAAAAAGAAATGAGGCTTTATATTCACCCGACATATAAAAAAAATAAAGAATTTTTCCAATTTCCAAGTTAGAACTTTTGTCACAATTTATATCTCAAATGTATGAATCTGCAGATGCTTGAATGCAACAACCTCTTAAATATACAATATATACTTACTCCTAATGTTTAATGTTTATTAAAACTGGTCATGTTTCAAATAGACCATTCACTGGACTTGTACATTCAGACATCTAATACCGTGTTACTAACTACATAAATTGTAGAAACATGATGCAAGGCAAACACTCAAAGTGCTACTTAATTGAATGCATAAGGAAAAGATGAGAATGCTTCACTCCTAGTATGTCATGCTATGAAATGTATTCATTGTTCCTTTCTTTTTAGTCCACCATATCTGCACAAACTGCTCCAAGAGATCAGTAACCTTTAAGAGCTCTACTTAACTAATCCAAGCTATTAGTATTAGTGCTCACAGCTGATACAGATGCTTTCCACAAAGCCTGTCCACTGTCTCTGATCACTTATGCAGATTAGTTAGGAATTATACCTACACACATAACAGTTAATGAAACCCCAACAATAAACTACCTAATGTCATCACTGGTGACTTAAAGTAGATCACGAGGAGATCTAAGCTATGAAATAGCTGTGAGTGAGTCTCCGCTGTGCTGGAAGGTATTTATTACAATGACCTGCTGGCTACATTCATCTTTGACGCTCTGCTACATTGGCCAACTGGATGAGAAAGTGTCTATTTCCTCATCTGTTCTTCTCTCTCTCCATCCAGATAGTGGTTAATAGGCCATCTGACCGAGTTCCAACAGAAACACTCTGATTAAAAAGACATTCGTCCTCTGCCCAGACACATCTCGCGCGGTCTTGCACAGGAGTCCAATCAGAGCACAGAGACACTCGTGTGTGTGCAGACACACACACGTGTGTCTGTATTTATGTTTAATTTCTTTGTTTAATCAGAATTTCCACTGATAACATGACGTAACTACAATAGCTTGATGCTCCACTATTCTCTACAGCAGCCATTTACACTTACAAAAAAAGTTCATCAAGTATGTGTTCATGTGCTTATATATAAATTCTATTCTATTCTATCTTATTTGTTTACAGCAGCAGGGTATTACTGCAGTGCATCCTCCTCTGATAACCTGCGGCTGACCTGCATGTGACCTCTGACCTGTACGCGCGGACCAGAGGGGAGGGGTCAGACCAATAGGACTGGCTGGCTGACACTAATGAGACAGCAGCTCCGATAAGATGGACGAGCTGAGGGGAAAGAAACTCTTCCAACGTTTGATCCCAAACACTCCTGTCCCTGAAATGGCTGCACACACACATGCACAGAAACTAAACGCACAGATCAACATAAACATGTGCACACGCTGCATGTGAGCAGCAGACACATGTAGAGTTAGAGGCATGACGCATGCACACACACATGGAAACAGAGAGTGGACTGTGTGAACAAACTCTGCGGGAGCTACTGTATCCCTATTATACTTGATGCTCATGGGTTCCCACACAGTTTGAGTCAGCACACAGTTTCCATGCCAAAGTGGAGAGTCTGTAAAACGGGTAATGAATGAGGCAGGAAACTGCGTTGGATCCAGTACATGCAGCCCATCCAGATACATTCTAAACCACTCAGAACCATAGCTAGTGTTAACACACCTGATGGGGCCAACGTGTGTCAAAAAACTGCTCTTTCATTTCTGTTCTACCTTTTTCACACTCACAGCTTCTTCTGTGCAGTTGGCGATCCACCAACAGAGAATCCACCCACTATCAATCTACATATACAGACACGCCAAGCAGCACACTAACTATAACTGCTCCAAGCTCAGATCACTATGTACAGACACTCATACAAAAACATGCCTCTTTCTTTGCCTTCTTTTTCACACATGCACACACACACACACACACACACACACACCCATGAAGTAAATATACATGCAAACACTCATATAGTACCTCTGCGTTGGCACTAAACAACCACTCATTTGGGTACATACACACACCATGCCAATCCATAAATCAGATGATAATTGAGTAGCTCTGTGCCAGTAATAAACAGAGTAGTATAAACAGCCAGTGTCTGGGCTGGATACACCACCTCCTACTGGCATGCTGCTGGCTGCCTGCCTGGCAGAACACACAAAGACACACACACACACACACACACACACACACACACACACACTTGTTGTATGCATTTACAGTAATGCAAATACAGAAACAAAACCACTTATCTGTTGGTTTTACAGGCGCATATGTTAAAGCACAGTATGATATGAGGAAAAAACACACGACAGCGCTCGATAGCGATGAAATGAGAAGAAGCCTTGTAGAAGTCAACACAACAGAGAGACTATACGTCTCCATTTAGATAAATCAGGATAACATATAAAGTCTCTCGTTGTGTTATTGCTGTGACAGGAATAAGGACGAGATTGTAAATGCATTGTACATTTACTGTCCCACTAGGATGGTCAAATCTGAGCCAACTGGGAATCAGATTTGAGCCAAAATGCCCCAGTTTCTAACTTTATACCTGGGAAAGTTTAAAATCAACCCAACAGTCATGGCATGATGTCAAGAGTGACGGCTATGTTACGGCGGTTATGTGTTGGCGGTATCATGATGGTATGTTTAACAGGCACACTGAGAACTACTTACCCAGGTCTGCAGACGTAGATACACAGAAACAAATGATAAAACATTAAGCCAAATGATTAAAAACAACACATAGTATATAGGTCACAGTGTGCATTTCGAAAGTGTGATTACATCAGGCAAAAAGCATGACAGCGTGGAAGTGGTTTCAAGTGCTGGGAGGACACAATCTAGACAGTTTATGTCTCGTGGATTACTCCTTTTATAAATAGAGCACTTAGGAATGAACTGAGATCTTACAAAGATCCGGTCACTTGGAAGGACACTGCTCTCTGAGGACACCCACATGGTGTCTAGTGATAAATATGACTGTCACTGAATTTTTTGACCCTCACCTCTCAAGATCAGCAATTTTCTTTTCCTTGCACGATTTGTCCATCTCAGCATCCCTCAGAGCTAACATTAGCCTCTCCACCTCGGCTTGTGATTTCCCAGATTCCTCTTTGTTGCGGGCCACTTCCTGCTCCAGAAGCCTCAGACGATCTGTGATGTCTGGACACTTCCGGACTGCTTCATCCATGTTTTGGGTCTTGGGGGGACAGGATATGCAGAGGGAGTGGATACATTAGGTACAAAGATAGCCACAATATACTGCATAAATCATTATTAAGGCAGTATCAAAGCACACATACAGTTGCCAGTTTAGCTCTGACTCAGCTTTTCAAGCACTGCTCTGCTTTAAGATCATTGTCTGACTTAGCTAAACTTTCAGCTGCAATTTGTCTCACTTACTTCAACATCCATTAGCCTCAGCTGCCTTACCAGCAAAGTGAATAACTATTCTTCTTTGGAACTCCTCATGAACCAGCTACAGATTAGTTTCTGATAATTGAGCAACATAAGAATTAACTTAGTTAATCATTTAATACAATGTGGCCCATAATCATAAAGCTGTACCTTCAAATAATACATATATTTAAAGGTGATCAGACTCATCTCCGTTAGATAGGAACTGTTAGCACGGTATAATAGAATTAAGGTAGCATTATGCAAATACCTTAGTATGCTACATAACTGTAAGTATTAACATGCTATCATGCAAGGATTGAGCGTAAAGTACAGATGAAGCTGACAGCAGGCTAGCTGAGGCTAACAAACAACAGCTGAGGCTGACCAAGGAAAGCTAAGAATGACCAAGTATAGCTAAAAATGACAAAAGACACATAGGGCTGAGGGATGTTGAGCTAAGCGTGACAAGGAACGGCTCAGACCGATTTAAGTTAAGCCAAGTCTGGCAACAGAGAGCTGAGTCTGAGATGTCCTAAAATGGCCTCTGCACACACAGACACAAGCAAAGACAAACAAACAAGAGACATAAAATAACAGAACCTACCGTGGGGCTTCCTGTTGGTAGCCCATCTACTTTGGCTGGTACCTAGAATTTAATACACAAAGATATAACAGAGGGAAAATAAGACTATGGCAAAAGAACCAAGTATAATCTTGAAATTTTAATATCCTCTAGGACTGAACAGTTTGACACTGACAATTACACAGGGTCAGATGTGAGATCATCCTGCATGTGTAAGGTAAGTCAATCCTGAATATGTGGTTAGGGTCACAGTCTAGCTGAAGCAGAACCAATCTGTACCCTCATCCGCTCTCATCCCTTCATCAATCCCCCCCGGTTCCTCTGCTGCCTGCTTTTCTGTGGTTTGCTTCTATCAGTTGCCTCCCGGGGCATCTGTCATGTAGAGTTTTGGAGTCATTATCATTATAAAATTACTGTCTCCCTCTGTTTGGCTGCGATTTTATGAGACCACCAAACATTTTTCTAAGTGAAATGTTGAAAAAAAAAAAAAACCAGAAAGTTACACTGATGAATTCTTTGTTCTCTGAGAAAAATATCCCAGAGGAAGTTTGCAACCTAGAATTATCTTCCTCTCTACTTCTCCCTCTTTCTCCCGGTCTTTACTTCTCTCTGTCTGCTGTGTTTGCGAAGATTGTTGAACTTGTTGAAACAGCTGAGGCCACCCGTTTAAACATCATCAAGTGAGCGCGCACAAACACACACGCTGAGCAATTTATTGTCAGGTCTACATAAGTCTGGGACTGTACATGTAGCTCTGCTTGAGTCTGTCATTAGAAAAGAAAAAAAGGAGTGTCTGTTAACTATTACCACTAGCCAATCTGAACAAATGCCTCTTTCCCATTATAACAAACCCACCAGATAAACCATATACACAAGTTGGCCCTTCAATATGAGAGATACAGCCACGGGCACAGCATATGGAGCACATCTAAATGCTTGCACTTTAGATACAGGCATGTATAATAAGGTACATTAGCAGGGACACATCTGTAAATGTTCAAATATACACTCAATATGTAAATGATGACATTATTATACACTATGACTTTGTTGTTTTGTGTATTTGTGTTCTGTTCTCTCAAAATATGCACCTGTGACATGGGTGCATATATGCGTGTCCATGAATATGAGTCTGACTAACCTGCCTACAATATATGTGCCAGTATGTGACCTTAAAGAGCCATGTTAGCTTGTCATTGTATGTATATACACCTATGCCTGTATTAAGGAACACTTGGCCCTCTGGAAGCCAAGCAGAGTCATTGTTTACCTCGCCCTCACCCCCATTAGCTCCACACCTAGCCTCATACACTCGTGCACACACATCAAACCCAATCTTAGCTTGCACAAAATGCATTAGGCCTAAGTGGACCAGAGTTTGTTATGTTCTTTCAGTGGAAAACACAGACAGGAGGAAAGCAGGGACGGAGAGAGGACGGCGGGTCCAACAGGAATTTGTGATATTATGACAGGAGGGGGAAGGCCAGTAAAGATATGATTACATATATGGTCACTGAAATTATTATTATCATTCCTGGAAATGTCTCTGAAGTGTAAATATTACAAATAAGTTAAATATGTGCGGCCACCAGGATCTGTACTGAGTCCTGGTCAAGAGTTTAAAAAAAGCTTTTTGAATCCTAAAGGTAATATCTTTATTCATTCAATCTCATTATAAATATACTGTATATATCTGTCGGTGCAAAAGACAGTATCTTATCTCCATATTATCATCAAAAAGAAAAAGCAACAAAAAAAAAGGTAAGAAGATATGACATCTTTTGAAGAGGATTCAATGTAAGTTGAGGTGTGGTGCCTCCCTGCTGATTTAAGCCAATCCTCTCTGGAAAGGTCACTGGCTTCCCTGAGATTCTTCACTTTTTTCTCTTTGAAGAGCGAGTGTTTAGTTCCAGAAGTCCTTTATTAACCTCGGAATCAACAAATACTGTTTTATAGGAAGAGGATGAGGATACAGTGAAGTCAACAGAGCTCTGAGGTCAAGATAAAAAGCTCCGCTAACAGCTTGACTGAGTCAGTAATACAAACATCTGTAGATACAGTGAGTGGGCCACTGTGTGTATACGACGTATTGGCAAACACAACCTCTACATCTGCACAAAAGGTAATGGCCACATATCAGCGCTGTCAGGCAAAAAGCTTATTTCTCCATTTTTGGAGGTATTGGTGATTAACTGATTAGGACGCTCATACAACAGTTGGATTAATGTAACCATTTCAAAAGCATTTACTGTATATCACGCCTGTTTGTGAGAAAAATAATATTTTTCTGACTAGATGATATTGTGGAAATGCAACCATTTAACCCAACAACAGCAATATTAATAATATTAACACAAGTGGCGAGGAGAATTCAGCTAATTTGCTCATGACATTTCTATTAAATAAGATGGAGCATCTTTTTTCTGTGCAGTGTTTGTAAAAGCCTGAAGAATATACAGAAGAAAACACATTTTTTATAGTGGTACAATGTCCTGTGTAAAAGCCAAGATTTTCATTTTGTATTGTTACATCACGTTATTACATTACATTCACTTGGCAGATGTTTTTGTCCGAAGCAACTTAAAGTAAGTGCATTCAAATTTCAGGGGTTTTATTTTGTTTTTTTCACTTTTTAGAAATGAGATGTAGGTATGGAAGCCTAGAACTGCCGTGCTCACAATTGTTTTTTTAATGCTGTTATCTCGAGATCACAAGTTAATTCTTTCGTTATCCCAAGATAACAAACAAACAAGAACTGATCTGAAAGATATCTCTTTAAGACACAGTGCAATTTCTGCCTGTGTTAGACCTTAATTGAAGTGCAGTCCTGATCTCTGACAAATGTAGGCTAATAAGAGGAAACAACCTTTTGCTTTCTCATGTCTGCTGTCTTGACTTCAATAGTTCATTCCATCACCTTCACCGAGATGAGCGACCACAGGGCCTTCAGAGAGGCAGGAGAGTGCAATGGTCGCGAAGAAGTGTGGGGTTGGACCATGAGCCGTATCGTTTGAGCTTAATTGGTGCGGGATTCCTTCCATCTACAACACCTAGTGAAGCTTTTTGCTGTGCATAGCATACTGGAGTTTGGAATTTGATTTCGCAGTATCCCAGTATTTAGACCAAAAGTACATGTGGTTGTCAGTATCAAATCGTGTTATACAATGGCTGACGGCACTGAGGTGAATATGCACGTGTGTATGTGTTTGTGTGTGTGGTAGTTTAGTTTGATCAGATTCTAATCTCAGGCACCATGTCAGTTCACCTCTGACCCACTGAGTATTACAGCCTCACAACCTGTCACACTCCACTGCACTGCAATGGGATCACACCGCACATAAACACATGCACACACTCACACATCCGCACAAACGTACACATCAACAGATTCTGTGCAGGCATGCATGCACAGGCAAACAGAAAGAAACACACACAAACACACACACACATTCTCACAAACACACAAACATCATCTGTCTTTTTGAAGAATCTGTAAGTTTACATAACAAGTCTGATTGCTGCCGAGTACACAAAATAGTCCAATTATGGCAACACTTCTGTCAGAGTGTGAATCTGCTCGTTACAAAGAGTTATTGAGCTGCTGTCCCTTTCATGTGGTGCCGCGTCAACATTCAACAAGATATCATTTCGCAGGAATGAGATGTGTGTATGCTTTTTATGAGTATAAAAGAAAACATTCTCATAAATTCTGGCAGGGCAAGAGTCTGTCCTGGCTTGTAAGCTTGGGAGAGGAAAAGGAGAGAGAAAAAAGACAGCAAGGCCTCTGACTTGGCACCCGAACAGGGATAGAGGGATCTTTTACGTCCATAAATCACTCTCTCTTAATTCATCCCTTTATCCTGTGGGACAAAGTGCAGGCAGGCCCTTTGCTAGGGAGTTGCTAACAATATTGTGGGTGCTCACAGGGAGGTAAGAGAGTGGAATTACTATTACTGTAGATGTTAGCTGTGTAAATACAGGGTACAAGTAGCATATTACAACCACGGCAGAGTGGTTGTAAAAGTGAATTCTTTTAATTCTTTTTGTACAATAAAAAATAATTATAAAGTGTCGTGATGTTCGTTTGAAGTATTCAACAGTAAAAGGTTTCGAGAAAGGTACTTGTTATTATTTGTTTTATGAAGTCTGTGAAATGATAACGATGAAATATTGATGGCTGCTTGTCTGCAGTCCACACTCGTAGCAGACTAGCAATCTTGAGTTGTTGTGCGCAGTGCTTGTATCGACATGCACACCGTTTCAACCATGAGTTACATTTTGTTCTGGATCTTTCAGGTTAAATGTAATATTGAGAGAATGATTATGGTCCAAAAAGTTTACCAAAAATGACCAATACTGCATACCACACACACAGACACACACACCTTGTTTTTTCACTTCCTAAGGTAACATTACTACATCAAGCTCTCCATACTGACCTCTCCATCAGGCCTCTGGTTCGGGGTGAGGCCGGGTTTAGAGGGCTGACTCTGGGACAGTGTCTGGGGCGGCAGGGCTGAAAGTTTGTCCTTTAATTCCTGGTTCTCCTTCCTCATCTGTTCCAGCTCCTCCATCCGAGCCCTGTCCTCCCGCTCCTTCTGCTCGCGCAGATTCTCAATCACTCGCTCCTGAGATAGTGACACAGTAAAAGAAAAAGGGAAAATAACGTTTGGTGAGAGGTGTGAGTAGGAATATAGTAGGAATAATAATATAGAGCCTAGATAGATATCATCTGCATAAAAGCTTGTTCACATTTAAGAAATTATATAAATCGGATGTTGTTTTGCTTCCAGTGTGCAAAACATTGTCAGCCCTGTCTGATTATAGTTATTTCCTAACATTATTGAAAGTTTTGAGCCAATCACTCAGTTAATAGGATCGCCAGCATGCTTCGCAAAGTGAGGCCAAAGACAAACTCATAAATGCCCGTCATAAATAATACTACCATAAATAATAGCAGGGACATGACGAGCTCAGAGCCAAGTAGAACAGAGAGAGAAGGAGGAAGGAGGGGAAGGGTTGAGGGACAGAGACAGATTTATTGAGAACGGATTGGACAGTACTGTAGATCACTTCCTAACAACTCCACATTGCCTTCTGATGAACCAAGTTGGAATGTTTACATCATAATTTTCTCTATTCTCTAATCACATCGGACAGCGGGAGGACCACTGCTTTGGGCATTGGCCTGAGACCAGGCCCACACCATGGGTGGCGGAGCATGCAAGGTGTGTGTAGTAGGTGTGTGTTAAGGTGTATGTGTGTGTGTTTAGGTGTGGACTGAAGTGATTATCAAGGTGTTTACTCAGGTGTTTATTTAGGCACAGAGCGCAGCTCAGCAATGAGGCTTTACGATGTGGCATCGTGGCATGATTGGCAGCTTTAAACCCCTGGGTAATTGGACAAATACACCCACTAACTAGACCTGGCACAGTAATGCACTGCATAGCAGGCTTTGGAAGAGAAGGCAAGAGAGAGAGAAAAAAGAGGGAAAGAGACCACATGGCTAATAAGTCCTGGGTGCTTTCCCCACATTATGAAATATCTCTAGGATGTTTGGGGTTTAGGGAAAGAGACCAGGATGTGATAATAAAACCTGCCTCTATGTGGCTTAAGTGTGGAGCACAAGTAAACACAACAAAACTCACACATATAACATCCCGGACAAGAACGCACACACACACACACACACACACACACACACACACACACAACAAAGAGCATGGCTCGGCTTGGGCACAATGCCCTGGCCTGTTAATTAGAACCACAGCACTGTGGCTAGCGACTGGCTCCAAGAGCAGGTTTGTGACAGGGTGTGTGATTAGCAACACACACACTCGCTCTTGTAAACACATTACACACACCCTGTGTTGACCACAAAGTCTGAAAAGCTCGCCAATGTTCTCCTCATCACAGTTGAATTATATGTAGGCTGCATCAGAAGTGGTTTCTGGGTAAACAGATGGGCCGAGGCAGAAAAGGGATTTACAGTTTATTGTGCCATTATGCTATTCATTTCAAAGTCTGTCGGCAACAAAAACAAATTTAGGTGATAAAAGATCATTTTAAGTGAAAACAGCGTGTTGGTCCATGTATTGCAAACAGAATGAAACATACATCAGCATCTCAACATCTTGTCTATTAATAGACGGATTTATGTGAGCACAAAGTAAACAATTCTTGATTGAATGGATATAAATTCAGTGTGGTTCAATTAAATAAAACAGATATATAGGCATTTATGACAAGCAGATAAATCAAAATAGATTAAATGACACCACGTGATTTTTACATACGTTACGTTTATGATTTGTATATGAATGTAAATATTTATGATATGTTCATGTATAAACAGAGATGCAGGCAAGGGCAATGCAAGGCAAGATATAGTTTAGTGATATATGTGCCATTATCTGGACATTTAGGGGAAGCATGTATATAAACATATATAAAAGATTTGTTATACTTATACCATCCAATGTATGTGTCTACAATATATGTCTATATATATCATATATGACACAGTGTTACTGGTGTAAGGGCATATATGTTTACATAATTTTTCCGTATGGGGTTAGTTCAGGTAGAGCCCTGGAGTCGCGCTTATATTGGCTGATTGGCATCAGCTGTTTGTAATATGCTTCACAATGATTGGCTCATTCACAGCTGCGGCTAGGAACATCCAATCCTATTCATGCATGCATACAGCATACATACGGACATTATACTGTTACTCTAATGGTCACACTTATGCCAACTAACGCTGTTTGCTGCCACAGCTCCCTCCATCACTCCAACCTCCTCCTTATGTTAAGTAAGAGTTTTTGTTCACGTATCTCTCAGCAGAATCTTCATCACTGTTTGGATTAATTGAGAGTTATCTCAAACAGAAGAGCCTTTTTCGCCAAATCTAACTGTAACTATTTGCTATAAATGATCAATTCCTTGATGTGTCTCTGAGTGAAACAGCATTTATTCCCTCTGTGTAGTCCTGACTTAGTGTTAGATGCACCACTTGAATTTTGTCATGGAAGCTCCTTTAGGATGTTTACTATTGACTTACTTCCTTCAGTCCCTAACATGAGAATGCACTTGGCAGGGCCGAGCACAAGTAACACAAGCTAAAGTTGCAAATAGAAAGACAGTGGAGATGGTTGTTGACTTCAGGAAGAGCGCAGCCCCACCCGCCCCCATCACCCTGTGTGACTCTGCAGTGGACACTGTGGAGTCCTTCCGTTTCCTGGGCTCCATCATCAGCCAGGACCTCCGGTGGGAGCTGAACATCAGCTCCGTCATCAAGAAAGCCCAACAGAGGATGTACTTCCTGAGGCAGCTGAGGAAGTTTAACCTGCCACAAAAAATGCTGGTTCACTTCTACACCGCCATCATAGAGTCCATCCTCACCTCCTCCATCACCGTCTGGTACGCTGCTGCCTCCACCAAGGACAGACGCAGACTGCAGCGTATCATCCGCTCTGCAGAGAGGGTGATCGGCTGCAACCTTCCATCTCTTCAGGACCTGTACTCCTCCAGGACCCTGAGGAGAGCAGGGAAGATCGCTGCCGACCCCTCCCACCCCGGACACCATCTGTTCGACCCCCTCCCCTCTGGCAGAAGGCTGCGGTCCATCAGGACCAAAACCTCCCGCCACAAAAACAGTTTCTTCCCCTCTGCAGTCAACCTGACAAACTCTCACTGACCCCCCCCCAGAACACAAACACAAGCTATACGTTATATTAACGTACATCACCCCTGTCCCCACTGCGTTACATTAACGCACCCACCCCCTACTGGACACTTTATCTGGACACTTTACTTTATTCTGGTCACTGCACTGTTGTTATTTATCTTATCTTATTTTTTATTTTTATTTTTATTCTTATTCTTATTTTAGCCTTTATATTCTACTTATTTGTTATCAAAACAATAGCACCTTCAGACCACAGCAAATTCCTTGTAATGTATGTTACTTGGCAATAAACAGTTTCTGATTCTGATTCTGATTCTGATTCTGATAACAACAAATGTAAAGGCACGAACATACACACATAGAGTATGTGCACATTGGAACACATGAAAATGTGGCAGCTACTGGAAAACACCAGTACAGCTGGACATCCACATCTGCCCTTACTGGAAACTCTGTAAACTCTTAAGCAACAGCCAGTGCCAACAAAATGTAAACCAGCATCCATCTTTTAGCCTGCAGTACAAACAAACATGTAAATGGGACCATTTTTTAAGCCTGCAGTGCCAAAGCAATCTTTTTTTTAGACTGTAGTACCAACAAATGTGTGCTAGCAACAACTTTAAACATGCAACAAAGCTGAGCAAGACCAAGTCACTCTGACATCAAGCCAGTCAGTTCAAGGTAAAGTGTATATACTGTCAGACTAGGATTTGACATATCCATGGTCATGGTCAGTACCGTATATAACATCATATCGGCCCTGTGCTTAGGCCTGTCTCCAATTAGATATCACCGGCATCCTGTAACCATGAGTGCAAATTCATAAACACATCACTTCAGACTTGTGTAGACAAGAAAAAAAAACACCATTAGTATTCTAGCTTCTCGAAAGTAACTTATTTACCCGGGAATACTACAAAATAAATGGGGTTTTATTGGGTAAATGACCTGAGCAATGAAATGCGGTGCATTTTACTGAAAACAAAACACCACAGTGGCCAGCGAGGCCATTCATCTTTTAGTGTTAGTGGCGGCCTGCTAGCTCAGTAGTGTTGAGGTGAGGCTTTATGGAGACCAGCTGCTCCTTCATGTTGCCAGAAAACAACAAACGTTGAATGTTTACGACCAACATCCAGCCCATCCACTCACCCGTCCACCCATGGAATAAGTCTGCTTAGCTCACCTTGATTCACAAGGCAGTACTGTGCTCGTTATGCTATTTGCTGAGGCTGTTAAATCCAGTTAAAAAAATGCAAGCTATGGCGACTTCCAAATATTAGAGCCAATTGATAAAGTAGGAGAAACATATATTTTACTAACATTGGACTGGGACTGTACACATCCCATTGAGACTTTACCGTACATCGTGTCTGCAGTGTCTCTCTCATTATGTCTAGTCACAGTGACAGTTTTTCCTCTATATGTGCACGGTTGTATTATCTGTTACTGAATTTCCATCCCTGTCTGACCTTTTTAACTGTATTTTTCTTGCCAGCTCTGTTCATTCTCTTCTTCTTTCATATGTCTTGCAGAAGTTACTCATTTTTTACTCTGTCTCCACCCTTGCATTCCTTGACCTCTCCCTCCCTTAATTCTGAGGCCACCTCTTCCATCAGGGCTGTGCCTCTTCTACCATTCCACTTTTCCATCCCTCCATTCCTTCCCCTTTCAAAACTTCTATCCTCCTCTTATTCTATAGATCATTCCCTCCCTATGTTCAGCACAGTTACAGACAGGGACTAATCCTCTGTCTATGTTCACCTTAGACCTCCCTTCTCCCATTGCCTCCTTCTCTCCTTTACTGTTTTCAGAGAGAGGACCTCATCTAGTGTGGCCCAAGGTCTATAAATCAGGAGGCTATGTCAGTAAATTATGGCAGTGAGTCACAGAAAAGCATGCAACTTAATTAAGTTGTATACCAGCTTCCTGAAAGACCAGTGCCTCAATGGGTAAAAATTTCCGTTCCTGACCAAGTGGTGGTCTAATGGTTTCATTTTGTGAGTTTTTATTGTCTGCACATGACAAACAAGTTTTGGTCTCTTCATTAATAGTGTGAGTAATTCTTCACACCATCCATCAAGCAACTATTCTATCAGAGCAACACCTATCTCAACCTTGACCCTCACTTTGAGTCTCTTTTCTCAGCAGTTGCTGTCATCCTTTCTTAACTTGGGTTCTTTGGCTTTTTTAACAAGGCCATCCGCACCCTCCCTTCATCCCTCCCCTTGTTCTGTACCTTTTCAGATAGGGCTTCCTCCAGTGTGGCCAGGGCTGTGTCTGTGTTGCTGGAGTCAGTTTGAAGGCCCTGGACCCTTTCCCTCAACCCAGCCAGCTGTTTGTCCTTATCCTTTAACTGCTCCAACAGGTTCTCAATCTGGAGAGAGAAAGGCAGAGACAGAGAGGAGCTGAGGTTGGTAGCACTTTATTGTGAAACAAGCACATAACAATCTCAAAGATTAAAAGAATCATGGGCAGAAAAATTTAGACTGAACCTGAAAGTAGCATTCGTACAATGTACCCAGCTTAACTGTTGTAACCATAGACCTTGTGGTACCAAAGTACTACAAAAAGGAATTATCTCATTGAAAGCTGATTCATCGAGAAGATGAATCTAGACACTGAGTAGTGTGCTCAGCCTCTAGCTACATTCTCCAATTTCCTTCTGTAACGTCTTCCACTCCTGACCTGGGTTCTCAAAGATGAATAGCAATGAAAGCCTCCACTGTACGGCTTGGGTCAAGACAATTAGTGTTGGATCCATGAAGAGAGCCAAATCAGCTTCAGTACCAGTTCAGTAATGTTTCACTAAGGGTTAATTCGGCACATTGACTTAGGGGACTGTGTCTCTGCATCTGCCTTTCTGTGGCTAACCTCATGTCGCTAAAGTGGTGGTGTAATAGCCAGTTGTGGTGTTCAACAGCCTTTATCTGATGAACATCCGCAAAACAGAACACAAACACACACAAAGACACATGCACAGGCATACTCAGACACACAGGCGCACACACACACAAACACAAGACGCTCTGGGCTGTACCAAACAAAACACTAGCAGATGCAGCTGGGGTAGGACACAGTGCAATGCAATGAGACTCCAGAGGTCTACAAATTAGTTACAAAAGGGACAGCACATCTGGTGACAGGACATGGTAACTTGCTTGCGGCTTATAATACAAGCACACTCTACATTCTTTTAAATTATAAATTAATATCATCTTGATAAAAAAGGTAGTTCGAAGTTTGAAAAGTTGATGGATTCTCCGAGATTCCTTGAGACCTATACACTGGTATAGAACATCTATTTTCCTGTCTCCAACTCAGTCTTCTTTAGTGTTTTTTTCTACAGACAGACAAAGCACCATTCACTCACTGCTGCAAAGCATAACTACCACATTTGACCCAAGTGGTCCTGTTCTCAGATCAGGGGCTTGTGTTGAACAAAAGAAAGGCACATGCACTGAAAAGAATTCATTATTTAATGAACATGAGAATCCAATAAAAACAAGAAAAGCACTTCGGGCCATCAAGAGACCACATCTGAAGTAAAATGGTGACAGGGTAAAAAATGTCCAGTGGGGAGAATAAGCTGCATTCCAGTCATGGGTACATAGATAGATAATGTCCAAATTTCCACAGCTATTTTACAAATGAATCCAATTAGACTGTAGACTTTGGTGTTCTCTGCTCCCTGGAGGGCAAGAGCAAGGATTTAAAGGAGCCATCTTGGTTTTGGCAATGGAGGAAAAGTGGCAGGAGGGGGGTGGGAAAAAGCAGCCAGGACCCGTTGGCAGATCTTGATAGGTTAATGAGTCAGTCATTATACAACCGAGCTTAAGGCTCTGGTAGGTCAGCCCACAAGCGATAGGGACATCAAATCCTTCAGGGAATGATGGGAAAGCTTCACACTAGCAAACTCAGATAAAATTCCCATAAATTCATGATTGCCATGGGTGTGTTAGATGGGATTCTAGGCTGGACTCTGTGACAGTGAAAGGGACTGAGACAGGCGAGGTTAATATGGGTTTCCTCATTTGTTCTCTTATATTTCGCTCATTTTAAGTGTGTGGGCTGAAGAGGTACTTTTCAATTATTTTCCAAGGGATGTAGGCACTTGAGCGCTAATGATAAACACATCATAATATTCATGATCTCAACACCATGAAGCACTGGTGAACCCCCAACAGATTATACAAGACTGACACCGGAACATGCTTATCTCCACACGCAGTAAAGAGAGGAGGAAGTACAAACCAAATATCTGACTTTGGCCTCTAGTTGTAGCAGCTTAGTTGCTTTGACATACCTTGTTTTCCTAAATACGCACCGAAACATATACATATGCACTCATGCACCCCCTAGCTGCCTGTCCCTATAGGCACCACAGAGCCCTATTTCAGATCAAATTGAGCATGTTGCCCCTGGTCTTAGATAAATGATTACATACTTCACCAGGCCTATGTTTGCTTTGGCCTTGTTGCAAAAAATAACAACCCCTCGATGAAATATTTAGCCTCGTCGCTCTGCCTTCTGTGAAATTATGCAGAAAAACGATCAACACAGCTTAAATGTCGTATCGGCGGATGAGAACGAGTCACGTGGGTCGTGGATATGGGAAAGAGGGCGAGGAATTCTGTCAGAATTCTCAAAGTCAAAACATACCCTTTGAAGAGAAATGCCTGTGGTGGACAGGCGAGGCGCAGGGCAGCCGTATGCCTTTCTGGGAGAGAGAGGGGAGCCTCCCTTGCAGTAGCTCAATTGTTATGATGAGAACAGCAGTCATTCATTTTATCTCTCAGCGTATGAGGCTACCTCAAACTATACTCCCACATCTTTCTCTCTCTCACACACACACACACACACACACACACACACAGGCTTTTATCATTACACCACTGTGCATATGTCATCCCACTCTCCAACCACACACACCTCCCGCTAAAGGAGACCACCTACGATAGGCAGCTACCATGACTCTATGGGCCAGGCACTGCGGTGTGGACTGTCTGTCTCAGTGAGTGTATCCTCCTGAGAAACCATGACGTCCGTCTCAGTCATCTCCCACACACATGGCTCCCCACTGTTTACAGCCATACTGTTTTGACTCTGATAACTTTATCAACAAGCTGATAGGACGGGACCAGGTTCTCCGAGTATTGATGCGCGGTTACCTTTTACTGACCTTGTCTTTGCATATGGCATCGACAGTGGTAGCTCAGAAATACAGCTGAATAGTAAAGTGCTTTGGGAGGCTGATAATAGAATAATCACTATAATGATTAAAAAATAATTAAAAATAATTAAAAAGATGCAGAGTTGCTAGTTAAGAAATATGGCTGTAGTCATATTGTTTATGACTTATCAACTCGTTGGTAAAACTAGTGGGTTAAATGTGGGCTGTGATACTGTCATCAGTGAAACAAAACAATGAAATTTTGCATTTATTCATTCTCAAATAAGAGACAAATATTTAAAGCAAGAAGGGGGAGGGGGAATTTGAAGTCTAGCTGACATACATTCATGTCAAGTTAATAGTTTTGTCAACAAAGCAAATTTGATTCTCTGTTTAATGGGCTTTGAAATCCATTGGAAGCCTTGGTGTGGCATTGCATTTGCAGTCTGTAGAGTATGATCATGATTAGGACAAGCTGAGTTCTAATGTAATGGGAGAGAAGTGAAACAATATCAGGCCCTGTGTCTCTGGCGGAAAAAAAATCGTGATCTAAAAGCAGCTTGTTCCGGAGCAGAACCACAAACCCGGTCGACCCGTCTGTCTTCCATCCAAACTAAAAACTAGAACTCCGTGGCCTCCAGAGGAATAATTTCTGCTGAACACAAAGGAGACCAGCGTGGAGCGTGACCACCATAAAAATACAATCACTTGTATTTTTAAAACTCTTTTGGACCAATAAAAATACCAACAATAATTGGTCGCCCTTTCTGAAAGGCAACTCATTTCTCTGCGCTTGTCATCGCCTCTGAAAATATGACGGGGACAGTTGTAAAACCCAAAGATCCTGGCAAATGTATGTGCATGCATGTACACACACACACACACACAACCACACACAAATACACAGAGGGACAATTACCGCAAACTGAACAATATGTAGTAACACAGTGTGTACTTCCCCAGAGAAATCTAGGTCACAGAAACACGATGAAAGATGTCAAACTGGAAATATCATACTGCTACTTCAAGTACTCCATGATCACATACTGCGATCCAAGTAAAGCATGTACATATTAAACTTGGAAACTTGGTTTGTGTGTGTGTATGTATATGTGTGTAACAGTATACTTAAACATGTACACCTGCATACTGTTCCCATCTCCTGCCATCAGAGCTTCTTGATTCCCAGATTAATAAAGGACTTCCTCCTGCTCCGGAGCACTCAGATGTGGCTCTTCAAAGAGAAACACAGTTTGGTCATGAACCTCAGGGAAGACAGTGACCTTTTCAGTGTGAGGAGGGTGGGCTTGCACTTCATTTAACCCCCATCCCACCACCACCCCTTCTCTGCCTGTGAAACAGAGCAACACAGGCAACACTGGCAGGCTGTGGAAGACGAATACTGTGTGAGCTGGTGCCCCCATGTGGCGGTTTCCTGCAACAGGCTCATTTATCCACTTATTGACAACTCCCAAATTTAAAATAAAAAATGTGATATTTTTGTCTTTCAAGCATCCACTGTGTGAGGACAGCAGAGTGGCACACAACCACAGAGGAGACTCCGATTCCCAAAGTTCTTTGAATGACTGAACTCCATATTTATGATGTGATACTTCACATCTTCACTTCAGAGCAGGGTAACATAGAAGAGATACAGTCCCACCCCTACATCATTGTATGTTTTCTTGAATAAGAGTAGCAGCTAAACATAACATTGTTAGGAAACATAAACCTGCACAAATGGAGTTAGCTACTGAAAGGGAACTGCCACCATATACTCATAACTGTGAAGTCCCCACCAGATCTCTGTAGACCGCTGAGTCGACTGGCTGGGAATGTAAGGGGGCAGTGTGACGCAGAGACCCTTAAAGCAGAAAATGACACCTCTCCCCTATTCCCCTCGAATGACCTTCCTGATGTCATGCTGCTTTGCTTGAGGAGTCATTACTCA
Organism: Enoplosus armatus; assembly: GCF_043641665.1. NCBI lineage: Eukaryota > Metazoa > Chordata > Actinopteri > Centrarchiformes > Enoplosidae > Enoplosus > Enoplosus armatus. The sequence continues at coordinate 14,714,083 of NC_092187.1, forward strand.
TCTGTTATCGAGCAGAACGACAGAGCACAATGACTTCATAAGACGAGTGTTGCCCGAGAGAGGGAGGAAGAGGAGGGAGGGTCAAGAAGTACAATGTTCAGGTTCTGAAATCATCCACACTTTTCTAAACAAGGAAAAGAAGAGGTCGTTCTTTATTTCTATAAGAGAACAATTTTGAATTTTTTCCTCCTCGAAGAGAGCAAAAGAGAATGACAAAATCTTTCTCTCTGATAAAAGAATGAAAAACGGAATTTTTCTGTGCTTTTTTGATCTGTTGCCTGCAGAAAAGAGCTGGACACAATTGCACAAAAACATGTATTGTGCCACAGTGAACCTGCATGTGTGTTAGCATGCCTGCACGTCTCTCTATGCTGTTGCTGTGCTGTTCTCTACCAAGCCTCTTTTACCTCCAAACCAAAAAGGACCATGCAGAGGCAGGATCCAGTGTTGACAAGCCAAACAGGCAGGTCCTCGCCTATCCTACAGCCGAGGGGGGGAAAAATGATCTGTCGAAGTGGAACTGGGAGCAAACGAAAGAGACAGAATTTTCTACGGGTTTCACTACGATTACAACCGAGGCCTGTGACTCTCACAGCAACTTCATCTCAATTGCGCCAAAACTCATTTAGCTCCTAACCACCAGTGCCTGTTTAGAAATACAAAGGTGCTCTGTGTCCATCAGCAACACACACTCTCATTTGAATGCAGGCGCACAGGGCACATAAACATACACAAAAGCAGAGAGAAATATACTTAAATACAGAGAAACAAGCATACAGAACACAGATAAATGCACATGATGTGTTTTTTAGTTTTGTCATATATATTTTTTTACAAACAAGCCACTTTCCCTGTATTTGTTAAGATACAAAAGGTTGTCAGCGTGCATATAGGAATAAATCCCAATCAATCCTAAATTTGAAGTGCAATTACATGACCTCCATCACATGACCTTAGTTGCAAATTAATAATTATGGCACAACTTCAGATCAAATAAAGAAAAGCAGAACACCCACAAAGAAAGAAACAGTAAGAAATTATGTTAAATAGGCCGAAAAAAGATCAGAAAAAAAAGCTAACACTAAAAACTGTTCTCCAGAACAAACACACATTGTTTAGTAGCCAAAGTGAGGTTTCTGGTTCACAAAGGCTATAATTTAACAACAAATTACAGATAACATTAATATAATCTCATTTATGGAATGCCACATGAAAGAAGTAAAACAAATGCATGACACAAAACTTGAAATAAAAAAACGAATAACTGCATGCAGACAAAACTTTAGGAAGGGGCCAAGGAATTGCAGATAAGATCGTGTGCAGCTGCCATCATCAGCAAGGTGGTGAGGAGGCAAGGGTTTACTGAATTAGTTTTACATTGCATGTAGGCTAAAAGAACATTATAGTTACTTTACGCACAAGTTAAAACTTGGCCTATCTCAACTGGTTGGTATTCGTTTGCCCTTAATGCCTGCACTGTCAGTAACCGGGAAAAAAACCCGAACCTAAGTCACTGCACTAAAATCAGTCCTTCACAGATAAAGTTTTGAAAAAAAACACAGGCTACAGATGAAGTGCAAATTCAAACACAATTATTTTCCTCAAAAGTAATAATCTGCATTAAACCATTATTGCCTGTTTCAGGAGTACACACAAGTTGAGAGGCAGTGTGAGCTACAGCTGCACCTGAGTTATTGGAGTAACCTGCAATTAATCTATCTTTATGATATCATCCAACTAGAGAACCGTTCAAAAAGCCTGTTTAATTACTCCTTTAATCAATAAAAGTTAAAGATTCCCCAGAAAAATACAACTGTTAACACATATCCTAGTTTTGGGGATTTTTATAAACTTTCGTCCAATGTCTGAAAAAGTCAAGATAATAATAAAAAAAATCAGTCAATCAATCCTAATTTGCTGCTACTGAAACAAAAATATTTAAGTAGCTTGATAAATGAGGGCTACTGTTCATGCATGTGCACAAATACATTTGCATATGAACACACATACACAAACAGGAAACCATATCCACTTGTCTAATTCTGTACCTCCATTGTAACATGTGGCCTATTCTGAACATACAGTACGGATCTATGAGGAATACACACACACACATGCACGCACACAATCAGGCTGTGATTATTATCATGAATGTCGGGCCAGGTTCAAGCGATGGGGGCTGCATGTAGCACTTACACATATGACAAGCAGACATCCTCCCCCTCTCCCCCACACATTCCTCCAGAAACTCATTCACACAGAGATCCTCCACTGCATTCATACATATCAAACAGACACCAACACGCAGACACACACATATACTGTATGTACACTTGCACATACAACACAGCGTGCAGACATGCACGCACAGAATGACAAGGAAATAGCGGGAAAGACAAAGCGAGTGTTGTTTTCATTGTGATTTCTCCTAGTTCGACCACAGAGCAAAATGAGCAGGGAGAGACTCCTGCGGACCCCGAGCTGTTCAATGAAGACAGATTGCACTTGTGCAAGCTAGGCTGTACATGAGTGTGAGTGTGTGTGTGTGTGTGCCGGCCAAGTTGATCCACGTCCATGCTCTTTAGGCTCAAGACCCTATCTCTGCCCCCCTCAGCTGCGGAATGCTGCAGTGATTGCTGGGTAATTACCCTGACGCTTTATTCCTCTGCTCCCAGCACCATTAGTATTAATTCTTTTCTTTTTCTCCTTTTTGGAGAGAGGGAATGGGAGCCCTTTGATCTGGAAGAGAGAAAGAAAGACAGAAAGAAGGGAAGAAAGAGAGAGAGAGAGAGAGAGAGAGAGAGAGAGAGAGAGAGAGAGAGAAAGAAAATAAGAAAGAAAGAAATCATATGTGGCCACCCGGTGGGGACCACAGCAGCTGTGTGTCAACCTGTAGCTTCTGACCCAGGCCCACTTTACAGTGATCCGGTCAGACAGGTCAAATACACCATATAGTCATACGGTTCAACTGAGAGACAGAGGGTCAAACTGTGACCCACTTTCATCCGAGAGGGTTCGACAGAAACTGAATTGCATGTCTCAGATCTTAAAGTATGAAATACTAACACTTGACTGCGAACAGGTTAGGTCGAAACAGGTCAGCCTGAGTTATGGCTCATGTCATGATCACGATACAGTCAGGTTTAAGTTCTTCATCAAGTCGGAGAGTCATCAAACACGTCTGATTTCTTGAACTGAAGTGCACGTGTTGTGGTCAGGAAGAAGACGGATTTGAAAAGCTGGAGCCTGACATATGGCCCAACACTGGGTTTGTCTTGACTGATGTGTAGCCTGGCTCCAATCAGCCAGCCTCAGGCTCTCACCATTAACCCCGGCTGATTGCTGATAGGAGCAGAGGGGGATACAGGGGGGCCTATCACAAGCTGTTTACCGGAACCTCCCCAGCTCCAACAGGCTTATCTGTAGCCATGTCTCTGCACTGTGATTGGTCAGATGGAATCCATTAGGATGAAAGGCATCGGTGGCCTCATCACAGATCTATCAAGATCACACACACGCTTGCACGCAGGAACGTACACACACAGTTAAGAGTTATCTATGAGGATCTCTGCGAAATACAGCTGTTACGCACACACAATTACTCACCTGGAATACTTCTAGGTTAGGTATGTCTGTCAGTCATTCGGTCCTCATGAAGCTTCAAATATCAGAGCACTTAACATTTAGGAGGTCAATGCAATTTGCTAATTTTGGGATGAATAATCCTTCATGATCTGGCCCTACCACACATGCTGTACATACTGCTTGACCAGGGCAACGCATAAAGACTGCCCAGATTCAGACACTGAGGCACAGGTGACCTCTACTTTATAACATTATTTGGGAAATTACTACAAATAGTAATAGCATTGGTTAGGGCTGTGTATCTTTTGGAATTTTACAATAGAAGTGCCAATATGACATACAAGAGTTTCAGTACAGATACTTAATACCTCAATACCTCAAGTTTGAGGAATATAAACCTGTTTTTTTCTACAAAACCCTTTTTCCATTTAACAAAATGTGCCACACTGCCCACTGCATCAGCATTCAGTGTTGTCTTAACTGAAGTAGCAGTTCTTTGTCTAGATCAGTGGTTCTCAAACTGGGGGGGGGGGGATGTTAAGCAGGCCTAAAGTTGCATGAATATGATTCATGTGGTGACATAAACAAACAAAAGTGCTCTGATGCTAGCAAGGCTATTTTGCTAACCTGAATCTTTTGTTTATTTCAATCGCCCTTATTGTTAATGATTGATAAAAATGAAATCAACTTTTTTTGGCTTCTGAAGGGGGTGTGACAGAAAAACTTTGAGAACCACTGGTCTAGGTAATACACAGTCTAAAATGAGCAGCTTCCTGATTTAGATCAGGAAATACCTGACTAAAAATTAAGTAAACATGAATAAGAATCTGACCAAGCATTTGATGCCAACTTGCGGCACTTTTCGGTAGTCCGTGCTGTGGTCACATTTCAGTCAGTAATCAAAAAGTATTGAGGTTTGATACCCAGCCCTTGTAATGGTGGGTCATTGGACAGAATGAACTTTTTAGGCAACCACACTTATTATTTGACTGTTTTAGGACAGAGTTTAAAATTGGAGAGAGAGATCATTGTCTGTCAGACACCACTGGATACAAAAGAAGTAAGCAATGCCTATATTTGTTTATACAAAGTGCATATGCACACACACACACACGCACGCACAATAAACACTGTGCCAATGCTGGACTAATATTTTCCTTTCTATCATCATGCAGCACTTCCCCTCGCTATCCATATGCATCAAACTCAAAAGTGCTAGTGCTGTTTTGGGGCGGTGTGTAAAACATGTGGGAGGAGGGAGAGAAAAGAGAGACAGAGAGGAGCACTCAAGGTTTTTTTGGGAAAACATCATCAGCATAAGCATGCATAGGTACAGTAGTCTGATCAAATGAATACGACATTAACAGAAGACGGTCATTAGACGATATGCATCCGTTGATTCAACAAGGGACATGAACATGGAGTGTATTTCAACAAAAATGAAAGCTCATAAAATTAGGAAAAATGGACGGGAGAGCAATTGCTCCACAGAGAGGGAGATCAAAGTGGGGGAGAGGAAACAGAGGAAATGTAGAAGGCCAGGGAACATCTCTATTTATCTCTATATCACTCTCTCGCTCTACTTTTCTTCACAATCAAAGGCCTAGCCGTGCCGATGACACCAGGCCAGAGCCAGCGATGACACCAGGCCAGAGCAAGTGCTGAAAGAGTCTGGCTGAGGGTGCACTGAAACAGAGCTGGGTTCCCCTGAGAAAGTCTAAGGGAGACCTGCTAGACACTATCATAACTAACAGAGACCCTGTGTGCAGGGCATCCTTCTGTATAGACACGCACACACAAACATACACACATATGCCCAATGCAGCCTAAGCAGACGTAATCGAATCTCCCTGTCTGTGGTTGCTATAGGGAGGGAACATGATAGGGGATACTATACTTCCATGCACATAGCCAGCCTTTTTAAAAGCATGAATATGGATTGAGACGACCACAATGTTTGAACATGAATAACACATGTATGCCAAAACCACACCACAACCGGCTCTGCGTGTGTACCCCCCCCCCCCCAGCGAAAAAAAAAAAAAAAAGGAACCAAAAATGAAAAGATAAATAAATAAATGCATCATTATGCATTGGTCATGGTCTCGTAGACCAAGGGCTCAAACAGAGCTGCCACTGTTCTGTGTTGTGATACGTAAGACTGAAAATGCCCGCACAAACCTGGCATATACATTTTCTTTTTTCATTTAAAGACCAGTTCCTCATTATTTTTAGTTAAATTCAGCCTCTAACTATTAGGATCAATGTGGCGGTCTAACTACAGCAATGACATCATGGCAATGTGCTATACTGTCCATGGAGAGGCCCCTAGGAAACGATAAAAATCCTCATACTCTCCGAGACAGAAAATAGGGCACCAGTGAGTGATACATGCTGCAGTTTAAGGAAGTCTCTGCAGTGGTGCACTATTATAATTGTTTAGCACACTGTCTGTGTTTCATCCGCCCGCCTGTCTGGGAGTCATTTCTCCACAATGTAAAGTATCACTGCTGCATTACAGAGTGATTGCTGCACCAAAGAGGGTCTAAAGAGGGACCACTTTACCATTCAGAAGTTCCACACTTCAAACACAGATGGGGGCAACAGACCCTGACACTTCAGAGTCTAACATGACATAAGTGTGGTTTTACTGAAGTACTTTTATGTACATGAGGTTTCTTGACACGTAAACTTTGTACCCTGAAATCCCTTAAAGGTGAGTAAAGCTAAAGGGGTCAAGCTTTTTAATCACTACATAAAATGAAAAAAAAAGAATGAAAAAGTCAGCACAGTAAAGAAAAGAAAGGTATGATTTACTGGTCAAAGAATACAAAACTGCAACATTAAGAGGTTCACGAACTACAGATTGATACACCAAACAGACTCCCTGTTGTTATTTACATTAAATTTCTTTTAAACTTCTTCCGTTCCATTTTATTTTACACCCACATAAACATCCTACAGACTGTTTTTGCTCTTAGTTCTCCAGATGTCAATTCTTTATGACTAGGAAGAGAACGAGTTTGCATGTACACATACACACACATTCCCATAAACACACACACACACACACACACACACACACACAAACAAAGATAGAAACACATTATGACACACCAGCTGACCTGTCATCAGCGTGTGTCATCTTCACCAACACTGTGGGTGGTGGGAAATTGGACCTGTTTGTAGTGAAGATAAAGAGCTTGTCGTAATAACACAGATGCATCATCTTAACCCATCAAAGCTGTCCAGGAGGATGACACATGTCCATGTGTGTGTGTGTGTATGTGTGTGTACGTGCGCGTCTGGTATAGATATTGACTCTTTTCATCAGTGGGGAAAATATCCAAGAGATTAATAGCCTTATGAACTATGTTTAGTTGACTCATTCAGAGCTGATAATTTTATGAGGAGGAGGACCGCCACTCAATTGACTTTTCAGTGTTCTAACCTCATCCCATTGTATCATGAAAGCAACGACAGTCCTTGCACACAGGTTTTCAGGTGCATAACTTATCCACAGAACTTTCATAAGCTTCTCTGCAGACACACATTGAGCTGATCATCAACCCATCTTTGCTTTTCTGTATCCAGAATGTTTTGTCATATCAAATAAGTCCCCCTTTATTGAGGAAAATGTACCCTTGATATTTAGCTGCAGGAAGTTTCAGGGAAAGCTTCATCCTGCCCTGGGAAGATTTCAAACACGCAGGGTCGGTCCATGTTTTTTATGATTGGAATGCAATGACTTATACACCGGGAAGGAAGTTATGCTTCCAAGCTATACTCCTGTCTTTCCGTTTATATACAGATTTGTAAGTTACAGCTTCCTTGAATAAAGACATGCCTTGTGAAGGCTACGTGGCTCCCTAAATCGTAGCTAGCCCAGGTGTTGCAGAATTTGATTCAGATTTATGTTTTGAATTCCATTTTAACAAGGCTACCAAAACAGTATTTTTTTTGTTTAGAAATATTACCATGGAATGATTAGTCACAATACTGTACAGGGTTGCTTCACCCAAATTACAAAAACATGTTTTCTTGTGTCCTCTGGAGGTACCTAGCCATAACAGATAGATTTAGCATTATTTGGCCAGGTTTTCTGGCGTCACCCAAATACAACAGAGATGAATGGATCATCTGTGGTGCTCCCAGCATTGAAAAAATACCTTGAAAATATCTACGGCAACATCTTCCTCCAGAAACAATGGCCTGCTTACTCTGGGTAATCCACAGACCTCACTGTGAACAGTTTTTATTGGAACTACCGTCTACTCAAGAAAGATTCCCTATAAAAACTGTTGACAAATGGATTTGTTCCTGGTAAATACGAATCCAAATTTGGGGACTGAAGATCAAAATGAGGTGGACAACACTACAGTGTCTTGCTGTTGTATTACATGTCTTTTTTTAAGGTTATTTTTTGGCATTTTGCCTTGATAGTATAGAGAGAGATAGGAAACTAGGGGAGAGAGACATCGGTATGATATGGGACAAAAAATCAAACCGTGGACGTTGCAGTCATCACCTCTAAGTTTTGAGCCATTCTGTATCTGTATCTCTGGGTGCAAGTGAAGCTGATGAAATACAGCTGAGCCTCCACGCGCTTCATAAGCACATGCAACACAAGCTTCATCTTGATTACAGGCTACCGCCAGCGAGACAGCCCAGGAGTTCGTCAGGTCACCCGGTTGCTTTTTATATATCTATAAAGTTACCTTCAAATGCCATGCCAACTGCTGTATTTTCCGCCACTGTATCAGACTATCTCCTTCTGAACGGCTGTGCTTGTGCATTTGTATTCGTAGAGGTAGGGTTAACAGCCAATAGGAACGCCCGTTCTCTGAAACGACCTGTGATTGGCCAAAATCTCCCGTCACTGGCTAGATTTTCTGAAGCCTGAAAACAGAGCCTGAGGAGGCGCAGAAGTCTAGTTTCCTATCAGACCACTTGAATTACAATATACTGAAAGCTTATTATGTATTTTTTGCCCAGTGATGCCAAAATAAAACTGCCTACCCCAGCTTTACCTCCCTAACTTATAACATTTATCAAGCTTGTTTGAGTTGATTTGAATTGAAATTGAGCTCTGCCTTGAATGAACTGGAGAGTTTGTTATGTTGAGAAAACCTAGGCAACCATTGCGATACGCACATAGAACCTAGAACTCTACGCTTCATAATGGAAGAAGCTCAAAAGAATTGTCGTCATTTCAGTCGAGCATTGAGGATTAAGCACACTGAGATACTGAGAAGCACCCCATACCCATTGCACCTGCAATTAGTACACTGAAACTTCACTGATGGACCTTTTACAAGACCCACCTTTTTTGGTGGTGAGTACCGTATTTTCCTAAATGTACAGTAAGACTATGTTTTTTTGACAGAAACTCTATATGTTTGAGAGATGCCGTAGTTCCATGTACCCCCTGTGCTTCAGCAACAACAACTAGCACAGGGCAGAGAGTTGAACTGGCTGGCACAAAATGCACAGCAGCTTCAGAGAGACAAGATCCCTCTGGACAACAAGGCTAACTGTCTCCTCTCCCAGGAGGAGTGGATCTGGGAGAACAAAGAAGTACGTTTTACTGTTAATATTAATGTTACTGTTAAAATGTTAATGAAGTGGTATTTGCCATTGTTACATACACAGTTGGATTATGTATTTTTTGCTCTCTTTTCAAATAGTATTTGTCCCAAATACATGTCATACAAAATGTATCATGTAGAATGGGTTTTCCCAAGGGTACAGAACATGATCCGTATTTGAGAAGTGAGAAAGGCTAGATAGAGATGCATGGCTTCTGATTAATTTAAAACACACAGACTGTCCCCTTGAAAAAAAATATTTCCTTCTGTCTAGAAAATTACCAATGATGGTAATGAATATGACCACCTCCAGCCTGAGACTATTAGAGAGTCTTTGAATCCCATCCAGAGTGAAAGAGGTGAGAAGATTCTGTTGCGTGAAACAGCAGGATGTTTTCATCTCTCTCTGGACAAGGACAGACTGGAGGGGCAGATAGAGGCAGAAGCCAAAAAACTCTCTATTGAGGAAAGATGTGAGAAACGTTTGTGTGAAGAAACACACATAAACAAGATGAAAGAGGAGCTGGAGGTGGAAAGGCAAAGAATGACCAGAGAGAGAGAGGCCTTTCAAAGAGAGTGTACTCAAATGACTGAGATGAGGAATGCCTTCCAGTTGGAGAAGGAGAACATGAAAAATGAAAGAAAAATGTTCAAGAAAGAACTCAAGGCAAAACAAAGGGGAATGAAGTCCTGTAATGCACAGAAAAATGCTATGTGTGAGGAAAGGAAGGCCTTCGAGATAGAAAAGAAAGAGATGGCCATGATGAGAGAGGCCTACATTCAAGATAAGTCTGACATACAGACGATGAGGGAGGCTTTCCAGTTGGAGAGAGAGAACATGAAAAAAGAAAGAGAAACCTTCAACAAAGACCATAGGGCACATCGTATGAAAAAGAAGGCCTTTGATATTGAAAATGATGGTATGATTGATGACAGAGAGATGTTCAAAATAGAAAAGGAAGAGATGGCAATGATGAGGAAGGCCTACATTCAAGAAAAGACAGGCATCCAAAGGATGAGAGATGCTTTCCAGTTGGAGAAGGAGAACATAGAAAATGAAAGAAAAACCTTCAACAAAGAACTGAAGGCAAAATGTAAGAGGAGAAAGGCTTTCAATGCTGAACAAGCTGCTATGTGTGAGGAGAGGAAGGCATTTGAGATGGAAAAGGAGGAAATGGAAAAGATGAGAAAGGCCTACATTCAAGAAAAGACAGAAATCCAAAATATGAGGGAGGCTTTGTGCAAAGACGCAGACATGATGATGCAGAAGAAAAATGCATCAATGAAAAAACAAATAACACCCATCGCAAAGGGACCAATCAAAAAGTCCATTACAACCGGTGCTGTCAACATGTCAGACAATTCATCTTCCAGCTTCATTTCCGTTTGGGCCTGCAGGGATGAACACGGAAACTGCAGCTGCACCAAGAAACGTAAACATAGAAGATGCACAAAGAAGCCAAATCTCCCCAATGAGCCTTCACAAGTATTCAACTAAATATCCATGTACATTTAAATGCCATCGTTGCATGTTGACATTTATTTTTACTGTATATATATGTTGTAAATAAAAGTCTGTTCTGTTCTCCACTGATGACAGTCCAACATTTTGAGTCTTAAATGAAATCCTAAGAAATTATTATGAAAAAATTAAAAATTAAAAATTCTCAAAAATATGTATATAATATTTAGGACTGCACAGTACTGTTACATGAGATCAAATGACCATCTGAAATCATCAAAATGAATTGTCAATAATTGAAAGATGTGGCACAAGACTAGTCAGTAAGTTCAGATCGACCTCGATGCATCAGTCTGGTGTGATATGATGCAATTCAACTACTTCCATCTTATGTCTACTGTAGCTCACCTACTTGTTGGTCAACGGGGTAATGCCATGTGCTATCTGAATATTTCCTGTCTGTTGATTAATATTTTTGACAAAACAATTGTTACATTGGATAGCAGAGGAAGGACATGGTTCTATCAGTATAGTACACTTCTACCAGCATTTAAAAATGATGAAGAAAAGTGTTTATTTCAGTTATTCGAGCTCTGACTGATAGCAAAGACTACATACATTACATACTACGTGCCAAGATCTGAGAATTTGCAAAGCTAATTTAAGCACAAATTTAACTTTACATTCACGTCAGCCTCTTTTGATTTGCTGGATGTAGGATCAGTGTCATTGCTGTAGAACACGCAGTCACCCTTTAGTTAGTAAATACATCCTTGGCATTTAGATTTGTGTCTGGGGAGGACTTTGTACTGCCTGTGAGCTTGTCCGTGTATTTCATAATAAGCCAGCAGTAACTTAGAGAGCATGAAGCCCAGAAAGGAAACTAGCTTTGACTCCTAGCTCCACTCCTGCCTTTCCCTTGGGACACAGCACTGTAAGTTATAGCCCTCAGGGACTGTTGGGGAATAGGAAGTTTGGAAAATCATTCAGATTGTGGTCAGTGTATACAGTGTGGCTGAAGGAGTGAAACACCTGTTGGTTCACACTGTAAAATATTTAGCCTTCTTCTTTATTCAAATATCACTTCTTCTTCCACTCATTTCACGTTAACGTAAGAAACAGTGTCGTAATATCAAATAAAAACACATTTTTATGTCTTTGCCCATTTACTACAAGTCATATATGCTTCATGTTGCTGCCAGTGTGCTGCATCACTGCTGGATTTTAAAAAGAAAGGAAGATTGGGAGTAACAATGTGTGTAAGAAGAGGATGTGTTAGAGAGAAAAAGAGGAGAAAAGGTAAACACACGTGTATACTGAGGAAGAGGGAGGTTTTCCACAAAGACACAGATGAAAAAACATAAATGAAGGAGCAAAAATCTGGCCAGTGAGAAACCAGCTATCAATCCAACAATAGACAGCACAACTAAACATTTGCCATAGTCATCATCCAACCTTCTCTCACATTTGAGCCTGTAGGAATGAAAACGGCAACTGAGGCTTACAGTAAAATAGCGCAACTGCAAACACCAAAATCTCTTAATAAAAAACACAAATAGTGACTAAAACTTCCCCACCGAATGCTTCAAAAATGACCTGGCAGTCTATAGCAAACATTTCTTTGGCCATGAAATAAAGTTCAAATCAAACATGATTGAAATGTCAAGAAGCAGAAGGGCCCCATTTATCTGCTTATTAAGTGCCTCAAATAAAGAGCTATAGGTGGGACCCAAAAGAGAACAGCACAGGGTGCACATAAAGGTCATCTTTAAACTTCTCACACAGAAGCACTTGAGGTCACACATGATAATGCATTTGAACATATGCATGTACTCATACATGCACACACACATACACATACTGTACATACACACAGATTGATGGCACTGCATGTGACCTCTGGAGCCCTTTTTCATTAAACTCAGCAAGGGGGAGGGTGGGAGGAGAGAGAGGGAGATCTAATTTGAGGACATGAGAGGAAACAAGGAAGTTGAGAGGGGGCCTTTATGTGTGTGTAATTGGTCTATGGAGGAATTGCCAACATGCGCACCACAGGTGGCCACAGGCCCTGTCTAAATAGCTAACCTTATAAAAGTCATTAAGGCCTCTGAGACATGCCGTGCAAGTGTGTGTGTGTGTGTGTGTGTGTGTGTGCATGCCTGTGCGTGTATATGTGAGCAGGTGTGTGTATATATAAACGGATGTGTGCACTCCTCATCCTGCATGTTTATTTGAAGGTATCTGTGTTCATCTGTGTAACAGTGATCAACCGTGAGTAGAAGATCTTACTAGGCACACATTCAACGATTCATATAACAAACACTCTTACTGTCTATTTACTGTTCTTTCCTCTTTGATTAAATTCAATGAACAATAGTTTTTCTTGTGAAATGTAGAACCTGCTGGGCTGGTAGTAAACAGTGGGTTTACCAGAATTTTCTCACTGAAAATAGCTGCCTGCTGCAGGTGGAAAAGGGCTGATGACAGCAGCAACAGTTGAAGGGAACTGCAGAGTCAGGTGATAATTCTTTGTCAACAAGCGACCCCTTTCACATACGCATAGCCACAAGAAAAAGAAAGAAAAGCCTTCATTAAAAACTAAAGGAAAAATGTAAGAGGAGAAAATGAAAATGCTGAAAAAGACGCTATAGTTGAGGAGAGGAAGGAGTTTGAGATGGAAAAGGAGATAATGGAAAAGATGAGGAAAACCAACATTCATAAAAAAGAGAGACATCCAGAGGATGAGGGAGGCTTTGAGCAAAAGGGCAGACATGATGATGCAGAAGAAAAATGCATCAATGAAAAAACAGATAACACCAATCGAAAAGGGACCAATCAAAAAGGCCATTGCAACCAGTGCTGTCAACATGTCAGACAATTCTTCCAGCTTCATTTCTGTTTGGGCCTACAGGGATGAACACAGAAACTGCAGCTGCACCATTTTATCCAACGTTAATATAAAAAATATTGATTAGTGCAGTATTAATGAAATGTTCTGCTTTGTGAACCTGTGAAAGACCTGGCCTCTCTACTACTGTAGGTGTAGACTAATTCTTTCAATGTTGCATTTTTCCTTTAACTAACTAGTTGGACTCCCTTACCTTCTTCTGCAGGACATTAACCTTCCTCTCCTTGACATCCAGCATGTCCTTCATGTCTCTGATCTCTCCAGTTAGTGTGCTCTTTTCATCAGTCAGGTCCTGCAGCTGCTTGGTCTTCTTGGTGAGGAACTGCTCCTTCTCCTCCAGACGCACCCGCAGAGCATCTACCTAAAAAAAAGACCAGGACAAGAAGTTAAGTGCAGAGAAGCAGATAAGAAGTTAGACAGAAACATGAAGTTCATACAGTTTAGCAAGTATATAGGTTGAACGTAATATGTAATAGGATAGTATAATAGTTTGAGAAAGAAACAGACCAGATTGATTGACAGGCAAAAACACAGAAAAACAGAAACACAAAATAAATACACAAGATTACAAAAGCTTACACCATGATTTTTTTTGTCCAGTTCTCAGTCAGGTGGCCCATATGCTATTATTCAGTACTGGAACTGACATATCTCAACACATGTAGTTGTTGAAATTTGGAAGTAGTAAAAGTTCAGCTTTGACCGACTGTCCGCAATATGAATCACTGTGGACTGATGCAGTAAAAGTGTGTGTGTCAGAGAGAGAAGGAGCCTGGAGCCTGTCCCATCATTTTTTATTGAGAGTGCTGTATGATTGGGCCAGCGCTGCCATAGATCAGACTGCTCACACACTTCACACTCACACATTAAAATCCTCCGTATCTGGCCGTACGCAATGAGATGAGTGATATCTGAGCTCACTCCAGAACTTCTTTTTGGACATATATCAGAGTTCTGCTGCACCGCCTACAGTGACACACACACACACACACACACACACACACACACACACACACACACACACACACACACTCAGCTGGCTGTCATGAACACACGATGTGCTCCTCTGTTGCTCTTCAACACCTGATTGCATTTCCAGCACTTTTTGCCATGGCGCAACGAGTGAACCCATTTGAACCTAATTTGAAGGTGTGCATGTGTGTTTTATACAAAGTCAAGAGACACGCACACATACGGTAGATAAAGGGAAGCAGTGAGGGAGGCCTTGTTAACAGTCGTTTTAACAATCGTTACTTGGACACAGAGGGGATGGTGTGAAAACACTTAAAGCACAGGCTCTGTTGAGCTCTCCAGCTCATCTCTCAACTATTTCACAGGGCACTTAAGGAGATTCAGAAAGGGAGGGAGCAATGGTGGAAAGCTTACTGTATTGTACCTAAGCACAATTCTGAGAGACTGGTACTTTAATTTCAATGTCACGCCACTTCATATTTCTACTCCACCACACAAACTCTTTACTCTACTACAGTACATTTATTCAACAGTTACAGTTACTTTGTATATTGAGCGTTTATTATTATACCATAAAGTAAGCATAACTAACAGTATACAAAATAGTTAAAATTTGCCCCGCACAGCTCTGACATTACAATGCTTTCTACAGATTAAAGAAATAGTTCAACATTTTGGCTTATTCCTTTTCTTTCAAAGAGTTATATGAGAAGATCAGTACAGGGAGATGTAACTTAGCTTAGCATCAAGACCTGAGGCCTGCATGGTTCTCTCCATCATTCAAAAATACAGCTTCCAGCACCTCTAAAGTTGACCAATTAATATCTTTTTATTTAAAATGTCTGTTTGTGATACACCACGTATGTATGTTTGTGTACTTGCAATGCAACTGTAATGCAAGACTTGGATGGAATGGAGTATGTTTACTTTGTGATATTGCTACCTTTACTTACTTAAATTATCTGAATACTTCTTCCACCACTTGAGTATTTTAGTAACTAACGAGTAACAAACCACAGTAGAAAAAACACTAACATGGCACTAATGACTACAGAAATGGAAAACAACACAACAGATATAGTGAGAACACAACTGAGAGGTATGACTGTGGTCGGCCACAGTTAGTTCCTACCTGCCTGTATGCACATACACACACTGTATGTGCATTTGTAAAATGAGAGAGCACCATGCAGGCCGCAGACACACAGAGGGCTCCTCTCAAGCAGTAGCATTAGAAGTAGGCCAGGACCCCCAGGTGTAAGATGGTGAAGTATTTATCTCATATTGCTCCTCTGGCAGATAACCAGAGTCTAATACTGAGCCCTGCTCTGTCCTCCCCACGCCACACTGGCACACACACACACACACACACACACACACACACACACACACACACACACTAGTGATACCACTAATCCTCTGAATGTACAGTACAGCATGTTAGTGCACGCACGTCATCCTGTGCTGATGCCCACGTGCTGCCACATGAGTGTATGTGTGTGCATGTGTGTTTGCCACTGTGTGTATGAGACAGAATAATGGGGGGGAAGCAGAAACCCCCCTCCCCTCCAACCCCACCTGGCAAGGAGCAATTTAGCAAGAATGTAGCAGAGAGGCCTAACAGGAAATCCCTGCTGTCTCACCTGCACTGGCCCACTAAGCTGTGATAGTACTGTACAGACGCCCTGCTAATACCCTCTTAAAGCACTCACCGCTGCCAGGCACAGTACGCTACAAACAAGGAGAGAGAAATGCACAGATGAGGAGGGAGGTTGGAGAGGAGTAAGGGTGAAAGCGAGGGGAGAGATACATGAAAGGACGTGGATAGAGGTGATGGGAATTTTTAACATATTATTTGGCTTGAGCATATTACCACCATTGAAATGTTGCTCCTCTACTGGCTAAAACTCCATCAGCAAGTCTGTTACAGGAAATACCGTATGGCTTTATCAGCTGGCACACATGCTGAGATGACAGACAGCTAACACGTCGAGGTGATTAACCTCTCTCTTCTGCTTCAATTTCCTCTCCAATTTTCTTTTCCCTCTAGTCCTGTTCTTCTCGATGTCGTCTTCCAACAACACCTCTCTCTCTCTCTCTCTCGCGCTACCACTACTACATCTCTTTCAACACTCCATCCCTCCAGCCGTGCTCTAAACTCTCCAGGAGTTTTCCTATTGCCGTTTTAAAGGTACAGGTCCCGTTGCGAGACAAAGTGACGTGTCGGTGTGAGAAATCCCTCAAGTCCTCGAGTCAGGTTGTCTTTGGGACAGGCCCATATTTCTATGACTCCGTAGGTTTGTGCATTTCTGTGTGGATCTGTGTTTCCATGTGAGAGCGATAACATACAGATCGATCTTCAGGACAACTGGGGGACTTTTTTTTTTGTTTAGTGTATGAAAGAAAGAGAAAGAAAGTGAAAGGTGGCGGAAAGAAGTAGAGGGGCCCACTGCTGTCCACTCTGGCTGAGTTCAAATCCAAAGGGGACATTGGAGATTGCACTGAGGCATTCCTCAGATTAGATGAATTAAAAACACGTCTATATCACCCCATCTTCCCCCCAAAACCCCACTTAAGCTTTCCAGCCCCTCACTCAGCACCATATCATTTAAAAAATGACCTTGATATGTTTTCAAGATTCTGTGGTTGCAAAACTATTAATTCTTTGGAATTTCTTTAAACGAATACAGCCACAAACCAATAACCACTCTAAAGTGTGTAAGCACACATGCATATATTCAACAGTTGTCTACATGCATGTACCTGCAATTATACATGCAACTATGCACACACATGCATAAACACACACTCATTCTCCTTGACTTCCTCTCTCATGCTTGCAATGACAGCCAAATGTGGATTCTGGACACTGGTTAGCAAAGTAAAACAGAGGCTTAAAGAAAACAGCTTCTCTGTTTGTCCTCACCTCCCTTTTTCCTGCCTCACATTTCATCATAAAAGTTTTTCTGGCAGGCGAATCTGCAAAGGTATCAGGCCCAGCGTCGGCTCTAGGCCGCAATAAACAACACGGGGACTATATGAGTAGACCACAGTCAAAACGGCAGAACCAGAGATGATGGCGAGACCACAGCAAAGGCCTGGGGACGCAGCAATACTTGCATACTCGCACACTAACAGTTGCACTCTCACTCACCCACTTGGGTGCGAGTACAGTCATAGACTGACCAGAAAAACATTCATAATATCATCTCCTATCTCTCGCTCGAGCTCCCTCTGACCTTCACACATGCCCACATCTATACACACACACCATGAGGTTTACTCCTTCTTTGTGTTTCTGTTCAAATAATACGTTTGAATGTCACTGCAGCTGACAACACCACCATAAAAGTTGTTAAATCCCAAGAGTGGGTCTGGTGGAGTGTATGTGACGTCTGAACTCAGGTCTGCTCGGGCTGCTGCGGTGCACTACACACAGCTGTGTGAGCGATTCACTTTTCTGGCTGTATGACGTCCAGCCTGTATAAATACAGCAAAGAGCAGCCATTAGGCTTAATTTATTTAAAGGCCTGTGCTGTGAAATTAATCATCTAGATTTATGAAATAATATTCGACTAATTCATGTTTGTCTAGCCATTAATGTGGCCAAGTCTGGATTGTATCACTAAAAGAAGGAAGGTTATTTGGTTTCAAGATGAGGCTAGACCACCAGAGAGTCTCCCATATCAGCTATAATCATTCAAATATCTCTTTATTGAAATACATGCATCAAAGAGAAACCAAAACAGCCTCATATGATGACAAAGGAAGGGAATGAACGTGGACTTCTGGGTTCAAACAGCCAATTGTGGTTAGTTTAGCTTTCACTTATTGCATTAAGTGAAAGCATTGTATTATTAAAGACTGATTGACAAAATACCTATGTTTACAGTATATACACTGTACCGCCTCACACAGAGGGTGTATAAGCACCTGATTGTGGGTATCTTTTAATAACACACATGTGAGAAGGGGTAGCGTTAAATGATCCATAGTTTCCTGATGAGGCAATTGAAACTTCCAATAGATGTCAGGAGGTCACTGTTGAAGGTTGTGAGGTTAGACAGCCTCTAAGTGGGATTTTTTTCATATGAGCGCATTCATGCATGTTGGCATGCATGTGTGTGCACAGGTGCAGGGGAAAGTTGCAATGTCAAACGGAAGAATGAAGCACTTCACAGAGCAACTGTGAACGAGGGTCGAGCCTCTCCAAGACCCTACGCTGATTCTAGGTTCTCTCATTTACACACACGAACTGTATATACAAACGCATGCACACACAGAAGATTTCCTCTCCACCTGAGCTGGCCAAACCAGACATGACGACACCGGGGTTGATCTGTGCGGAAATGAGGGACGTTCCCTGTCCTGGGTATTAGGCTGGGTGTCATTTGAGGTGTGTCATCAAAGCCAGGGATCAGGCAACAGTCAGAGCTCCGATCAGGACTAACATAATGGACAGATCACCTTAGGGCAGGCTCGGGATAATAAGCGGATGTAAACTGCCTCACAGCAGGGGCTGCAAGGTGGAGAGAGGGGCACAGTCTCATTGTATACTCTGACATCTGTGGATCAAACCATGGCAACACAGCTGTCTGCCCACAGGCTACAGAGGGAACATGGGAAAGCGCAGATGTAGAAGAAAAAAAAACAGGACGCATACACGCACTCGCACAGAACTCCCAGGATCCACTAACAAAAGGATCTTTGTCAACAGAATGAATGAGTGTTTTCTGCCAAAGCATGAAAGTCAATCATGCCATGTTTTTGGTATTGTACCAGAAGATGGATATATGACACAGACAATGTAGGGGACTCACCCCGAGTACCATCACAGTAACCCTCACCACGCACAGCTGCTTCAATCCCTCTTTCGCCCTCCATCCATCATCATTACGTCCTCCAGCAGAGATGGACACACACACACAAGACACGACACACATGCACATATAAAGGAAGAGACGCTGCAGGCGTTCCCCCTCATTTACACTTGCTCCTTCTTTGATTATTTTTCCTGATCATTTCCAGCACCGCACGCCAGTTGCTACATCCTGTTTCCAGGGAATCCGTTTCCTGTCAAACCACACTGAACTGCCACACTGGCAAACATGTGTGGAACGATCACAGCTCTGCAGTGTACAGTAGGTGCCTGAAATCAGCTTGATTTCGGCTGATTTCTAACACACCCTCTGGATCTTGTAGTACAGAAAACATCAGGGTTATCACTTAAAAAAACGACAACTCTGAACGAATGTGAACTAACATGATCATTTGAATTAATTCAAATACAACCCATACAGCCTAATCCTGAAGTTGTTCAGTCACATCATAAGTGAACCATCTCCATGACAACTGAACAAACTCTCTCTTACCTTTTGACGAAGGCCACGATTTCCAGAATTTATTTTTTTTGCTAATAATGAACCTGAAAATTGTGAACCTTGTGTTATTAATTGTTGTTTTAATTGTTTTATGTTAATAAGAGCTCTTTACTTTCGCCCTTACTGACACAGCTGCTATTTAGTCTCATCACATGCAACTACACAGACATCATAAGAGGGAGAACAGGCTGGCTTGTGCATGTACATCAGAAAAATAAACCAAATGTCAACCTGCTAGACTCTAATCACACTGGTGCAACCAGCGAAAGGGAAGCTTTTTACCCACAGATGCAAATGGCCACATTCTAAACTCCTCTGTATAGCTGTTTAGTTTAGTTCCTCAAGCACGGTTTAATTGTCTGGAGGAGAAGCCTTTTTGCACATAGACACATTGCCAATACTAAATGCAAAGCACTGTCATTGGTTTTCATGAGGGGAACTTCCACTGAACTGTGCTGAAATTGTATAAAAATGTATATATACCCCAAAGGGTAACACAAGCTGTTCACCTGATGTGCACGTTAACACTCCCAAACACCCTTAAAGCTGAAAGGCAGTACTTTAACCTCATAGACTTTGTTTCATTTCAAATAAAATAAGCTTGATTGGAGCCAGAAAGTCCACGCTGTATTTCTGCTTCTTCTGATACAACATTGAAAGGCTTACTATTAACAAAGATTGAAGTGGGAGTGAAAACTCTTCAACTGTATTCTTGTGGCACTGCATGTTTGTGTGAGTGTGTCTTTGTATGTGGGTGTATGTGTCTATATGTGTGCATGAAATTAGAGGTTAAGTGGTCTGAGCAAAGCAGGGTCAACCTGAGGAGAGAGGTCATAACCAAAAGAAAGGAGAGTATTGTCTCTGGCTGTCTCTATCAGCACCTCACTGCTTACTGGTCAACCAGCCGCTGACTGACAGCAGACCAAGCAAAACCCCTTATTACTCTGTTTATGTGTGTTTTGTTTAGTTTCAAAATGAAAATAGAAAACATGAACAAATGTAGAGTGAGCACACGCACACTTCCCAAAGACCTTCATGTGGGATAGATCATCACAAAAATGAAATTTCCCTTAGACGTCCTCTAACTCAACGCATCGATTGCGTCAAAGTATGCGGTGTGTGTATTTGCACGACAACACTAATGCGCGTGTTTTCATGTGCATATGCATAAGTGTGCACACACTTGTGATTGTCGGCACATATTTACCTCGTTCCCTGTGTAAACCATTAAATATCTCATCCCCATTCTGACCCGTATAACTCCACTTTATGTCTTTTCCACATGGCCTCTGAAGAACTCGCGGGGGCTTTATTTTGGACCATGCCATGTTTGTTCTGGGGGGCCCTGATGCTTTGCTACTCACACTGCATCCCAAACCGCACCACCCCAGGAACCTGGGAGCATGCTGTTGGGTCTGAGAGTGGTGACCGTGGTCAATCAAGTTCAGATGAGGTCATATCATTACGGGTCTGCAATGGCTGGAACTCATTACAACAGGCGGTTTAAATGTGAAGTCGATAATTAGTGGTCAGCCTAAAACAGGAACTGTTTTCCACTTGCTTAGGCCAACCAACCACCTCACTGTTGTCTTAAATGTGTTCATCAAGTTCTCACCTATGTTAAATTTATCATACACTCTTTCTTGCATTGGTACTAACAGATGGGGGGGTGAGAATGCATAGGGGAGAGATTAGACAGAAATTAGGCGAGAAAATGGGGGGAGAGAAGACAGATGGACGCAGATAGAATGAGGGAAGAGAAAATATGGACGGAGGCAGCGAAAGGGAATGAGGCAGAAAGAAAGACAGAGAGTGAGAGCACAGCAGCGGGAGAGTACAGGGTGGACTGTAACCAGGTTGAGCCTACATCTTTTCTCCGCCTCACTACCTATATGAGCCATCAATCAGCAAAGAGAACAAGGAAAGATCAACAAAAATAGTCCAGCAGGGACCACAGCACACCATACCATAGCATCACTCACTGACAAAAGCCCACAGCTTTCTACATCCATCAAGCAACTCTATTCTCTCAATTCTCACTTCCTCCTGTCGCTCCATCTATCCTCGATTCTTTCCCTCTCCCGCTCCAGATTCTCTCTTGTTTTTCTCTTGTTTTCCCTATTCATCACTGTCGCTATGGTTGATGTTAGCAAGCCATTTTTGAGTCATTTATATCTTCTTCAAGTCATTACACCTCAACCTCAAAATCAAAACTCAGTGGAGGCCCTTCTGGCAGACTCACTGTGAACGCTGGTGATGAAAGAGAACACAAGATATTTGAGGTCACATCTGAGGAAGTTAAACTGAAACACCAGACTGTACACAGACATGTTGCCACATCGCAAAACGTGCATTATAGACGTGCTGCTACGAACATTTCTGTTGGCATTTCGTGAGGAACAAAATATCAAATGTTATATTACTGTTTTATTTATGTGCCTGATTTAGACTTTGACTTAAGCACCTTGATCCTACTTAAGGTCTGGAGTTCCCCTGTGTGGGTAAGTGGCCACCTGCAAAATGCTCGCCTCAAGTGATGAATATGTAAATCAAAGCATATCGAACTTCACAAAGTGAAAACCTTAACTAATATCTGCCAAAGACACTAAATACAACATGATTTGTTGCATCGAGAAATTGAAGGTAATAACTCAGATTGTGTGACTCTCAAGGATTTAGAGTTACCACCAAAGAAGACAGCAGAGAGTAATAACAGGTCACACAGAGAACGCCACGAAATTAATTGTGCAGATATCTATGTCAAGTGTTTCCACATGAATAAAGTAATACCTTATAACCAGTGAGCCACAACACACAGGGCCTATTTTTGTGAAGAAATGTGGGGAGCAGGATCCAACACAGATAGCAGGAGCAGCGTTGGGGGGATGTACATTACCACAAAACAAAGCTCAAACAATCGTCCTACTAGCAGCTTAGCCAGAACACACATACAAATGATGTATTATAGAAAATTACTTTTCTGTAGCAATCACAAAGTGGAGGAGAAAATGAATGGGGATGCACTTGATAAAGAAGCTCCACAACACAACAGCCAATATCCATCTCGTGTTAATCCATGTATACATGTGTCACTTGGTTTATTGCCATATAGACAGTCAGACAGACATGAAATATTATGCAAAGTAAACCATCTCCATGACAACAAACACAGTCAAAATCCTGAGGGTTTGTCCAGGGAAATGTGTTCTTCATTGCTTAAATGACAACAAACATGTTGCATTAACCATGTGTAATGAGTAAGCATGCCTAAATTCAATGAAAAAAATAATGCCTCTTTGTGTCTAATAATCATGCATACAGCAAGTAAGTTATATGCAAATCTCATCCTTTAGTTACTTTTATGCAATGACTTGAGATATAACTTTGCCCTACAACACACCCCACAACACCAACTCACATAAATGATTGTTGCAGTGGATGGAGCTGAGGAGATACCCACTTTGTGTTGTAGTTGGACAGATTATTGGTTTTTGGGGGAGGCTGCTGGAAAGTAAGGACAATAAAGTCAGTCAGGTATAAGACAACAATTTTCTTAACTAGTATATCTCTGTGGTATATGCATCATGGATATTGCAGGCTAAGCAGATACTAGATAACTGTGGTTTGTCCTGTCTCTGGCTCTTAGAAAATTACTTATTGTATTTGTTATTTGCTAACTTCAGGGTCAGCAACGCCAGAATTTCCAAGGTCACTGGAAGATATAAAGGCCTAGATTGGAATCAGATTGCCTGCTACCTTTGCTATGAGAACCGTCTGAGAGACGAGTATTTTGTGTCAATGTAAGAATGTAAGCATAATAGGAAAAATAACTTGCCAAAGTAACATTTAAACACTCCATCTATGTTTAAATATGTTTTGTTATTAGCATTGGATAAGCCAAAGGTTATATGTAAATTAGGTACCTTCTGGAAGAATAAGTGCAGCATAAATTACTGAAACAGAGGTAGAACACCAGTTTGTGTCACACTTAATTCATATCAGGCGCCACTGTTGTCAATATTGCATTGTATTTTTTGTTGGTACTCCATACCACACAACAGTACCATGGTCTTGAGTCAATAAAATCTCAATCTGAATCTGAAAGAAAGTGACTTTGTCCGGGAATCTTAAATCAGATGGGGGACACTCCCACCAAATATCTGTAAAATAAAGGCCCACACGTCTTAATGCAGTCTGATTTGGCCTCTTTTAGTACAACGTTAATATTCTAAACTATGTTCTCAAAAACTAAACATAGTCAAACCACATACAAGGCCCTTTCCCTCTGGGGTTGTGGCCTGTTCCCTCATCGCTGGCTGGTTAAATATGCAGGCGGGTCTCTGATAGGTTACCTGATCTGCGGGAGTATAGTTACAGCCCTGCATTGTCCTGATCGGGGCAGGAAAGACACATCCACATACTGTATTAAAGGGTTAAGTTTCCATAGACATGGGCAGCAGACTCACAATGCTCACACACACAAGCCTACACTCATTATTTTCCACATTTTCCAGTTATCTGGAGACGTATTCAATCACGCCCATTCAGAAGCTGTCCTTAACTTTGACTGACAAATAAATACACTTCCATTTTCTCATTCCCTCACGCACAGTGCCTGCTCTGTTCGGTGACTGGTCCCTTCTTAGTCCCATCCTGATGTGAATTGCTTTTAGAGACAAGTGTCTGTGAGATGAAGCTGCTCCTCAGGCCTGGGAGACACCAGTCTGTCTCTGGGGGAGTGGACTACTGTACCAATCACTGTCATTCATGATGAGACCCACACACGAACACTCACGCACGCACACACACACACACACACACACACACACACACACACATGTACATGGGGAGGGGTATGATAGGCCAGTAATCATGAGTGAAACAGAAAGGAAATCTGGGACTCTTGAGGAATATTAAATGAGATGTAGGAAAGCTGAATCAAACTGCTAAAGGGAGATGAAGTAATAATATGAGTGGATGGAAGGAATGAGGTGAGAAGGGAGATCCTGTGAGAATGGCTGTGTTTTCTAGCCAAATGATTGACAGACAGTAAAGGAATGCAGGGCCATGGCACTCAATATCTTTACTCATCCTCTGGTTTGCCCACTTAGTCCAGGAAACCCTAGCCTTTCCCAAGAGGGGGTAAATGCCACTTCAATAGCAGGAGAAAACTACTCGAGACCGGAGATGAGAGTCCAGCAATCAGCACTGACAGCGTATGTGTTTTTGTGTGTATGTTTGTGTGTGTGTGACTGTGTGTGTGTGTGATCAAGACTGTTGGATATGATTACAGGCTGCTGCAGTAGCCTATGAGAAGTGAGAAGAAGACAGGCTACAGAGCACAGTGATGTGCCCAGTGTCAGGAGCATTATCGTCAATTACACATACACATATCTGTGCCATATTAACAGACACAGATAGACACACAACACCTGCCCACTCAAGGGCATCATTTTCATTTCAGCTTTGGCAGAGACATTTACTGGCTCACGACAAATCAAATCAGCAACAACAATTATAGTCTTCAACAACAAGAATGATCCTGGTCTTGCCATAAAGTTACACCTATGGCAAAAGGACACACAAACAAAAATATGTACACACACAAAACCACCCACTGAAAACCAAAACCTTTAAGTATGATGTATTCAGCAAAGTGCAAGGGCCAAAATTCCTTGCACATGTATGGACAATTAACCCTAATTTTGGCCCAAATTGCTTCCTGTAATGATGAGTGGACATAGTTAGCAGGCCGCTCTCAACTGCCTAACACAAAGAGATCTAAAGTATCAGTTCCAAGTCTCGAGAGTGATGGAGAAAAATGCTAAATGCTCACCGCCCCCTCCCACCCTACACACACCTCCATCTCTCTACATACAACCCGCCTCCATCCCTAACAGCAGTGATAAAATCATTAGAACCACAGAGTTTAGAAACTTCAAAGATGAAGAAGAAAAAGCTGCCAGCTTTCTCCAGCCTGACTGACCCGCCCACACGTACAAGCCCACTGGTGGACTAACGGAGCCACACACATAGACATTTTTTCCACCCACGTCAATGTCCTTCAGAGAAAGAGAAAGACGGGATTGTGTACACTTGCACACTTTCTTTTAGAGTCCTGGTGTCTTGTATCTGAGAATAGAGGCATTTTCTCTGTTGTCCCTGGACTACAAAACTTGTAGTTTTTAATGAATTAGCAAAACATGAAAGTAAGCAAGTTAAGGACTAAAAGCCAAAAAAGTGGATATACACACTAAAATGGAATCCCTTGTTAATCCCTGTAAAACCACACAAAGCTGAAAACAGGCTTAACACATTATACTGTGTGTATCTTTACAAGTGGTTTCCAGGAAGCTGGAGTGGCTCAGTGCATCATGGTGAGTGTTTGCATCTGTGTGGGTGTATTTGTCTGTGTTTGTACATCTGTCTGTATGTGTGCGTGTGAGTGCGTGTATGTGTGTGTGTGTGTTTGTGTGTACTGACCTCTGTCTGCAGTGTATTGGCGCGCTGCTCCTTGGCGCTGAGCGACTCCTTTAGCACCTCGATGTGTTGCTTGCAGTCTGAGTTCTGATTGGTCAGCGTTTCTAGTTTAGTCTGCAGGGCCTGCATCTCTGACTCCTTCCTGTTCAGCTCCTGCTTCTGCTGCTCTATCTGACCATCACAGGAACAGAAGCACAAATGTGTTACTCATCATTGACTGATTGATAACAAAATCTTTCAAAGTGAGAAAAAAAAACCACGCATACACAAACCACATACACTACATACGACTACTATACATACCCCAAAAACACATTGATGTGTGTGTTGCTGTTGTATATTACTGAATCTGAAAAAAATCCACCCACACTTTGTTCTCTATGAACAGAACTTTCAGAGCAGGCAAATGTTTTGAAAGCACACATTCATTTGAATGCAGCAATAGGCTTAAACATGATGTTTAATATAGGAGTGGGAAATATGGACAAAATTAATAGCATGATTGCTATCTAATCATTCAAAATCACAGGGTAAAAAGTGTAACATTCTAAATGTTTTTTAAAAGAAAATCTATGAATCTATTATTTCTCATGCTGTGACACATTTTGTTAAAACTGAAATTGTATTATTCATTTAGACATGAAATGTAAACTATAATATCTAAATATGTCAATTGTGTCATGATCCATTTATATGGAGAGATGATACATTACAATATTGAATTATCACCCAGCCCTACATTATCAGTCCTCACTCAGGGGAGTCCCAGGCCTACTGTCTGCTCTATGGACATACCAAGCCAAACAGCCAAAGGGCGAAAAATACATGCAGGTAGCCAGAGTTACGGGGAGCAATGTTACATTCACATAGCTGACAGATTACAGATTGTTTTAAGGAAGGCCATACAGAACAGGACAGAAAACCACAATGGAAATCAAATGCACTAACAGAGGGAGGTTTCTGTGCTGAGGCTAGCTATGTGCAGAAGATTGTCATCTGTCTACTGGTGCCAAAAATGCACAAAGCTGATTCAAAGAGAGATTTCTCTAATTGTGTGAGTAGGGTTCACCTCATAGCAGGGGGATTTTGACTGGACCAGAGCTTGGCCAATCAACCCTCATTCATAGAAAGAGAGAGCGCAAGAGAGCAAGGAGGGGGGCTCAGCAATAGGAGACGGGGGGGCAAAAGGTGAGGTGGAGTCAGAAAGGGACTGTGTGAGACATGGTCAAAGAGGTGAGACTGGTGAGAGGATAGTGAGACAGGGAGAAAAAAGTTTTAAAAAAATGGGTAGGGAGTGGACTAAAAATGATATGATAAATAAATAATATGAGCATTACAGATAAAATAAGGATCAAGGGATTAAAAAAATGTTAGGTTGAATGATGAGAGAGGAGACTAATGAGAGGGGTACTTCTGCTTGTTCTGTGATCCAGGGCTGTTGGGTGGGGTGGAGGAAGGTGGGAGCTGTTCTGATGGAAGACACACATGGTGACAAGGCCTTCTCCTACAGAGACACAAAGACAAGAAGACAGCAAGCCACTAAACTACGGCACACAGCCAGCTGGGAAAGTTAGACCCAGCTGGCTATGTGCTCCTCCACACTCCTCCACACTCTGCACTCCTCAACCACACAGCTGAGGCTTCAGAATGTTATACTCTGTGAAGTTCTGCTAGAAATGATTATCTGGATAAATAAATCCACCTGCTCTTATGCCCACAAATTTTCATGTTCTCAGAAGCCATTTTCTTGTGTTCGAGTAAATCAAAGCCCAGAGAGGACACCAGTGAGGACAGGGATGCTGTCCTCACTGGTTTCTCTTATGACAGTGTCACCTCAACACCGGTCACCACCACTGCTGACAGACCAGGACCCCAAACACTTCAAGCATATAGAATGAATCTGTGTGCCTGTGCATATCCATGTGCATGGTGTCTTTCTGTGTTACAGAAAGATGAGACATGGGAGAGCAAGCCGGGGCCATCACTGCGATGTATATCATCCTAGGTCAGTACGGGTGAAGAGAGAACTCTTTCCTCTGCCGTTGTAAGCTCACATTCATCAGTCAGGGCCCCATTCATAAAAACATCTCTTTTATGATTGCATCAGGAACTTCCCCGGGTGCAATGACAAATGGGCCCTACAAAGAGCACCATTAATGAACCAAAGTGAAACATTTTCACATGGAGCGCTGCTCACTGACCTCAGCCATCATGGACACTCAGCTAGAAACTCTGTGAAACCTGAAACTACATTTTTTAACATGGCTCCTGTATGTATGTTCATGTGCACAATGTCCCAATGAATAAACCAGTATGCAGCCTGGGAGAGAGACATCTTAGTCAGGCTTTTCTGGAGGCCTTCCTGCAAGCTAAAGGTAGGACAGTAAACAGACACGGTGCACTGTAAGCTGATAGGGCCTGAGTTTGCTCCCTAAGAACAGTCACAGATAGGAGAGCAGTTTTACGCTTGGTCATCACAAAGGTAAGGTAGGTAAGGCACACAAGCATTTCATGGGCAATAAGGAAGAAGGAAGAAAACTCTTCACCTCACTCTTAATATGAAATAGCAAATACATTTATAAGCATAGGAGTTCTTGGTATGCATGCAACACAGGAGGCTAAGAGCCTCAATAAAAAAAGACACAACATACTCTAACATGCAGTTTGGCATTAAGATTTCTACACACTTCTCTTGAGCATTCAGTGGTGACATGCAACATGCACACAACAGGTTCTCACGCACTTGTAATTGATGTTTTATGGCAAACATGCATCACTCAGGTCATGCAGTGGGAAGTCATCTCAGGTGGCATGCAGAGACATTCTACCTTAGTCTTCATGAATTTAGAATGGCTCTTGTAGACCTCCACCTGCTTGAGCTCATCCTGCCTGTCGTCGGGGTGCAGCAGGCCGCTGGTCTTTAACATCTGGACCTCATCCTCTAAGTCTCTGATGTTCCTCTCCAGGGAAGAGATCTTGGTGTCCTGCACCGGCAACAGTAGGCAGGAAAATGGTCAGCAAAGATCTGACTTTGGATGTTAGGCCCTGGATTTTAATAAGGGCTTACCCTTATGTGTTATTGTTTAGACAATGATGTATCTATCCATCTATTGATCGATCAACTGATCTCTCTAAAATGGCATGCAAGAGAGCACAAATACAGGGAGAGAGCAGGTAAACAAAAAAAAAACAACCCTCATTGCGAGGGATGAGTGCGTGAAGTGAATGAATGTCGGATTGTTGGTTTCGGAAAGTACCAGAAATTGTCAGACATAACTCCTCCAATTCCGACATCGGAAAGGTGTGCAGGGGGGTTTGAAGCTACTGACCATCCGACAAGCAGTTCTGATGACGCATACTGGCAGCTTAACCCTACGCAATATCTGCCTGGGTCAAGTATTTGGCTAAAACAGCACTAACAACGATACAGCATATTCACAGAAGTCCTCAGAGCGTCCTGTATCTAAATTAGAAGCTATTAATGTGTCGAGATGTTTTCCTTTGCAGTATCTATGAGGGAATGGAAGGGTCTGTCATGGACAGGTCCTGAGGTTGTTTAGCTGCATGGGTTCAGACATACGTTAAATGCCAAACCTTGGAAGAGAAGAAAAAGGTAATTGAATAAATGGAAGCAGATTGCATGATGCCATCAGCACAAACCACAGGCAACATGTAAGCATCTGACCTCTATTACATCCTCTGACATCAGCCCTGCCTTGCACACGGTGCTGCATATACCATCCTAAACACACAAACACGTGTAGACCGAGCAAACAGGAATGCATAAAGGTACATATGAGACACACACACACACACACACACACACATAAAAAGAGTGTATGCAAGGACAGAGACTTTCAACGTATGCCCAGAAAAAAGTCAAGGTGGGGCATTCAGGCATCTGGGGGAATTCCTCCACCTTACCCAAATCACACACATACACATAATACAAAAATGCCCACACACAGACAATGCTATTCAATCATTTCCACTGCTTCACGTTGATTTTTGTATTATGAGGTATGCTCTATCTTTAATAAATGATTGCTATCTGTTTCTGCTCCAGAGCACAGGGAGAAAAAACACCGCCCAGAGGAAGAGAAACAAGGCAAGCCCAAAGAAAATACAGAGGGTAATATCAAAAACAACATTCAGTGCAATAGCAAAACGTGTAAGAAAAGCTGGGCCTCAGAACCTCTGAAACATGAACTACTGTACATGACCGTGCTGCATTCCAACCCAGGATGAATTTATGATAGGGATAGAGGACAACACAAATACTGTATATTTGCAGCCCATGCTGAGTTGAAAGAAGAATCAAGAGGTGAGCACTCATTACTGTACCTGCCAGATAACGTCAGGATCAAAACAGAAAGGGGGGTTGGTGTTCTGTAATCACAAAACGGAAATATATACGCGACTTAGAAAAAGCACCAAACACAGACAATGCAGAGACTGGAACAAACAGTGATGGAGACATTCTACCTTATACGTCCAATCCCTCTGGCAGAGTTTGTTTTGCCCTTTCTAATTAATGCAGTCAGATTTGGTCTCTCTCATGCATTTACAACACTGTGAGCATCCCGGGCTTGCACATGTGCAGTTTGTTAATACGCAGACAAATCACAAAGTATGTGTGAAAAATAACTGTGGTTTTGCTGTAAAGGAACCACTTTTGGAACAAGCGTTTGCTGAATGAGCACTAAATATGTGTGTGTGTGTGTGTGGGTGGGTGTGCACGCAGACACATGTGGAGTCAACTGCGTTTTTCACAGCTCTCACGACTTCAAAGGGCTGAGATGAGAGTGAAAGCTTCCATATGTGACATTTGAAACAAATTGAATAAGTGCTCCACTCTGCATGGGCCAATAATGGCCTTTACTTGGCCATGGCCGCCGTACAGACACGAGGCAACAATAAGACAATTCAGTTTGGATTGTTTGTGCATGTATGTTTGTGTCTGCATTTACAGTCGAGCCAGATCCTCTACTACTGCCCCGTTACAACAGCGTTCATCAACAATTAAAGTTTTGTTTGTATGATGCCGATATCAGACTAAACCAGACAACATGCCGCAACCGAAGAGCAAACTACACTGCTCAAACAAGATCAACGTCATGCTTTAATTCTTATCACAATACCTACCACAGTTTAAACTTGCTGCTCTCAAATTTGTTTGGAGATGAACTGGCGAACACATTCTCTACAGCTGATGCTATAAACAGTAAAAAACACTAAAATTTATGAAGCTGAGAACTGATCTGTTACAGCAATACACACTCCCCATGTAGCACATTATTACTTAAAATGCTGCCTGCTCTCGTTGATTCCAGATCTGCTGTAAGTCCTACCTTCATATCAATTACAGTCTGCAGAGCCCTGGTCTTGGCCGGATCGGCCTGGAGCTGGTTTCGGCGATGGAGCTCCTGGGGAGGGACCCGATAGAAATAAGCCTGGCGGCTCATCATCTTTAGCACTTTTTAACACCCACAGCTTCAGATGAGATCAGTCTGACCAGTCCGAGTCTCCTTGTCTTTTTTACTACCTTTCTTTAATATTTTTGTCAGATATTCTTATGTTATCCTCTACTGTACATCCTTAAAAATTCTTGTTTTGCAAAAAGAAAAGGAAAAACCTCCCAGTCCCAGTTTGGTGCTCTCCCGAGGACTTCTTTCCGTCTCTAACAGCAGGTGCTGATGTCTATTTCCTCTCTCTTTTTCTGTCTCTGTTTGTTTGTAGGTAGGAGACACACTCAGCTATAGGTCATATGAATCTGTCTCTATCACTCTTTCAGTCTCTATCTTTCTATTTCTCACTTGTTATCTCTCTCTCTCGCAGATGTCTCTGGCATGCTAAAGCTCTTGCTTAGCAACACTTTCTGCCAGCACATGCGCTGCGTTTCTTCTATCAATAATTAATGGTGGCTCTGACCTACAACTATGCCCACACAAAAGCACACACGCATTCAAGCTAATGGGAACACACACACAAACACACATACTGACACACAGTGAGTTAAACCTACTTGTCAAACTGAAAAAAAGTATTAGGACCAGTCCATTCAGAGGAAAGAACAATATTGTAATTCAATGATTGTCAACTATTCAGAGCATGAGCCCTGCAATAAATGGAAAGCATTTCAAATTATCACAGTATTTAAAACCTAGATTGGCTACTTCATGTTTGCGTTATGTTATTGTACAATTTTCTATGTCTGCCCCATTTGTGTATGTAAATGGCGTGGACACAATTAGAAACACTATTTACAAAAGCCTCAAAACTGACTATGGAGCTAAATAAACATATCTCTAAAAGAGTGTCAGCAAAAAATGGAGTGAAGCCTGCAAGCCAGAGTAGCACCCATCCAACGTGACACAACCATCATTGCCGCTGCTTAGCTTTAATCAGCCTCACTACCACCCTGGGTCCACCTGTAGGCTCTGACTTTATTCTAGGAGGTATGTGTGTGTAAGTTCAGAGCAAAGATGCCAAACATTAACTATACTGCTGTGTTAAACCTTTATTTAACCAGGGAAGTATCGCTGAAAGCAATGTTCTCTTTGTCAAGAACGCCCTGTTCACAGCCACACAGCCACACACATTCACACCCAAAAGCCACCCAGCACAACCACTGACTGATCTGCTGGCCACCAAGCAGCTCCACTGGAGCAGTTGGGGGTTAAGGGCACCTCAGTTGTGGTAATGAGGGAGTGGTCCTTGCTCAGTGATCTCAGTGGTGGCAAGCGCTGCTCTTTCAATCCCCACCCAGATTTAACTTTATTGAACCACAGAATTTTGACCCACAGGCTCGTCAAAGGTTTCGGCCACCACTTCCAGCTTCACAGAGGATTCGTTGCAGGACTATTGCATTGGATTGTACACTTCCATAGTGTATGCTGTGCTGGAAACAAAATAAGTGATCATAGACAGAGCTGAAGGTGACAGGCATAGACATAGGCTTCATAACAAGCAAATCTATAAATCTGCACAGTAGGTGAGAAAAGTGAGGGCCGCTTGCCGCTGCTGTCTGATTGTGTTATAGGCAGCTGCTGGAAAGAGGCACGCTCAGTAGATTTTCCCAGTCCAATAAATAATAGAGGTTGAAAAAAATCAACATGGAATACCAATTGGGCTACACAGAATCACAAAATCACATACCTTGTATGTATATGTATATAATGTATAACCTCTAAGGAAAATGAACAGGTTAGAGTGTCACTGAAAAATTAGGGAAACCGCCTCTTTCACCCGTGGGACAGATACACAAACCAAATCCACAGATGGATTAAAGGACAGAGATACTGCAATGCTATCAAAGCCAAAATTGGAAAAAAAGACAGACAGTCAGGGGGTAAAGAAAAGCCACCAAATGAAGAAACCACATGCAGATGGGATATTCATATTAAGGCAGCTCATCAGTCAGAGGACATAAAAAGACTTTAGAAAAGCACGAATAGACATATAGGGAGAGGCAACAGGTCGCCATGATTTCCCATTGCTCCCACTCTTCCCAGTTCTCCCAGTGAGTTGAAATGAGAGGAGACAAGGGCCTTATCCACTTGTCCATGTCAATTGTGGATAAGGGGGGATTACTGCTGTCAGAGCATGCCTCCCATAGACTGGCATGTCCACGGCTGCCACAATCCTAATCTTCTATTGACCATAAGTATATTAATGTGTCACTGTGAGTGTGTGTATGTCAGTGTGTGCCTGTCTTTTTGTCTCCATGTGTGCATTCAAGTATTTATATTCAATTCAATTCAATTTATTGTCCTTATACATATATATAGTATAACAAATAGTGTTGTTCGCCAGTCTTTTTGGTGCAGAGAGAGTGTGGATATTAACTCCTTATCAACAACGGTAAGAGTACAGTTAAAGAACAATAGGTGAAATTAAGTCATCAAAGACCGTCTTCTCTGCTCCACATGTGTCAGAGGACCAAGCATATGGAATGAATAGGATCAAACATAAAACTATAGCAATAAATGCCGGCATCCTGAATGAAGGATACGGTCAAAAGGTTCAATTCTAGCCTGAAGGCAATGGTGTCATATGTGCCATGCGCAGACTAGAACATGCACAGATCCTACATAGACACACACACACATTCATCAATCACATTCCCATCCCTTCTCCATCAGTGAGAGAAAAAGGAAACACATTTGCTTGCCACAAATGTGAAAATCTGTCCGCATATCAGCTCAGTGGCTTAAAAGAGCAGTTTGAAAAGACAAAAGGAAAATCAGAGGGAAGGCCTTGCTGAGAAATAGGGAGGGGGTGGAGAGGGTGCGGAGAAGGTTTGAGGGGTGTAATTTTGTCCCGATAAACTTTTCCGCTCAAACATTCTGGGAGATCAACAGAGCGTGGCGACTATGTGGTGCCCGGGGTGTGGTGGGGAGAAGGGAGTATTGGTGTGTGTGTGAGTGTTTGCTGATGACATTTACAGTGGTCTTCTAATGTTAGTTTAGAGGGGCTTCATTAGTGGAGGCTGAAAGTAGCCAATCAAGAATGGAGCCCTAAAAAAGCCCAACCCAGGACAGGGGCTTTTTACCAATGAACCTAACCACAACAGATAGCATATCAGCCCGGGGAGAAAGAAAAACTGAGTGGGACGTGTTGATGCACAGACACACACACAGAAAAGGAGATTAGAAAAGCCAGAGAGGAGAAGACGTCAAAAAATTGCAGCTGATAGGCTGGTGGCATGAGAAAGTGAGCAAAAAGACAAAAGCAGGAAAGAGTTTACAAAAAAGACAGATTTACTGACATGAACTTCCACTTCTCCTCAACATGCTGGCACTAAGTTTTAAGCTACATTTCTGAAGTTTCATCAATGTTTGAGGGAGGACGCAGGGGCAGACAGAGAGGGCCTGCCAAAAACAGCATACGATAGAAAAACAGGGGAGCCATAAGTGTTTTGCCCTTGCGTTCTCAACACGAGAGCAATGCTACATACTCAGACGGACTGATCCAATACTGAGTGAGATGTCTTCATGTACAGTAGGGGCCCTAACTCTATCCAGAGCCCCTGAGGACCATATGAAATCTGCAGTACGATATGTATGAAAGTAGATATGCCATCTCCAAGTAAAAATCTCACAGTGAGAGTGTGCATGTGTGTGTGCACGCCTTTGGCAGCAGGTCAGAGCTGGGCAGGAACAGACCAGTGGTGCGGCTGTTATTATTGGGTCCACAGGGACCCGGTGGCTGGGGAGAGACGATTAGGCCCAGATTTATGCCTCTCAGCGTGTGTGTGTGTGTGTGTGTGTGTGTGTGTGTCATCACACATAACCTAACTCACAGTCAGTGCATGTAACCACCACAGTAGTTAAATTCTAATAAAACACTGCCACTTTGTGGACATTGCTAGTACTGCTTTACATTAACATTTCTTATTTTACTTCAAGAGCCAAGTGAATAGACAGACATAGATGGGCCAGTGCTTCTATGTCAGGTCTGTGCAGCTAAGACAGTCTGACAGCTGACAACGCTGAACAGGAAGCACAAGCGAGAGAGCACCACTACACACACCATCCCCTGACAACACACATCAACAGGTGAAGGAGTGACGGAGTTCTATATCCACACATACTGCACGCCAGCATACCATACACACATAAACACAGACAGCTGTTTAAAGTAACTTCACATCTGGCAATGGTCTATAAGTCCTGAGTGATACAACAGAGTGAGAAAGGGGAAAAGACAAAAAGAGATTTCAATTAT
The DNA here is from genome assembly GCF_043641665.1 of Enoplosus armatus. NCBI lineage: Eukaryota > Metazoa > Chordata > Actinopteri > Centrarchiformes > Enoplosidae > Enoplosus > Enoplosus armatus. The sequence goes on from NC_092187.1 coordinate 14,750,188, forward strand.
CTGTGAACCCTTACTCAATTCAGATTTGCAGCATACAAATCTACATAGGTTCATGCGTCGCCTAACCCTTCATTACATTTAAAAAATAAAGATAATATAAACACAAATTTAAGGTGACAATTTCTCTTCAAACAAGCAAAGAGTACTGCGAAAGCCCCCATGCCAACCCTCAGCCATAAAAGCAGAGGTGAACTGAAAATTGAGGCATTTATTATCCCAACTCAAGCTAAACAAGCTGGGTCATTTAAAGGAGAGTAATGGGTGCGGTAATGAAAGGCAGTTGGGCTGGTTTCCTTTGGAGCTAATCAAAAGAACTAAGAGTAGTGCCCCCTAATAGAGGCAATAGCTGCACTACCATCACAGGCTTGCCTTCACCGACCATGACAAGTGCAAGTGTAAGGCTAAATTACCACTCTGACACACAAACAAAGGCATGACGCCTTCACAGGAAGTAGGCTTCTGCTTTCAGTTAAATTAGTGCATAGAAATCCTTCAATTATTCTGTATTCAGCCCAGCATTTAACACTCAACACCAACCATATCAAACTGTCAGACAACTTGACTATTCTTCACCACAATGCTAATAAACTAAATTTTGAAATCCCCAAAATTTGAATGTTTTTTTTTTTGGTCCAAAATAGCTAATAATACATAAATACATTTTTTTTACATTCTAAAAACAGTTCAGATTCTCATAATTCACTACTGGACATTTATTAAGATACTGTTTTGTTATAATTATTTCACTACCATTCAATGTGTAACAGTAGCTCAGTTCACAGGAACTGATTTATTTGTTGCACATAAAACAACTTTGTCAGTGAAGCTGGACAATGCATTTTATGCATCAACACGACATTATTCCTTATTTTGAATATGTTTACCTTATCCTCATTATAAGACAATGATTTTGGGACCAGCTTGGTATTATTATCAAACTATTATAAAAATGACATTTAAAACATTTGATTTTACCTTATATGTAATGGACCGTGCACAGTGTTAAACAGTAATCTTACCATCTGATGTACATACAATCCACACAATAAAAACGCTGTAAGCCAGGCTTATAGTTGGGCTTAAAAACTGAAAAATTAACTGTTATACTTAAGATGTAATCAGTTCAGCATACACACACACACAAACACACACACACACACACACACACACACACACACACACACACACACACACACACACACACACACATACAGACTCCATCACCCCATGTCAACCTCAGAGGAGAGGTGGCCAAAAGGAGACGAAGGAAAAAAAACGAAAGAACAACAATCCTCTCTTTTCAATCAGGGCAGTCAGAGTGTTTTCCCTCATTAATCATACATTAATATTCAGACAAACACAGTCTGTTTTTCTACCTTAGAAAAACACTCCTTTCTCCCATCTCTCCCTCTCTCTCTCACCTCACCTTTCAGACCCAGTCACCCCCTCCTCCTCCATTTCACCCACAGTATGTGTTAAGCTGTCAAGCTGTTAAAAATAGCACAGCACACAGAGTCTGTGTGAACAGGTACTCACCTCTTACACACACAGCATGGTTAGGTCCCTTACATTACGCACAGACACACACACATACACACACACAAGTACACACATGCACAGCAGTGGTTGCATTAGCATGGGCTGAAACACCCATACTCCCCTCTGACAAAATCATCACAGTGACCAAACACCCAGCATGGGTGGATATCCCATCAGCCATCGGCAGCCAGTGAGGGAGTGTCCTCGCTAGAAACGCTAAGCCGACAGGTCCCAGATGTGCACGCATGCTCACATACACACACACGCAATCACTGAGACCGGGCACGGCAGACGTAGAGGCAGACAAACAACACATAGACAGAAAAACAAGAACATTATGACACAAACAATAGCAGAGGCACGCACAGACATGCAACACACACACACACACACACACACACACACACACACACACACAAACACACACACACACACACACGACAGAGAGGTAGAGAAATTAAAGGCTAAGAAGATTTAGGAGTTAAAAATAAACAAGGCAGGAGTGAGGAGCACAGAACAGCCTACTGCTAGCCCTCCTGGCAGAGGATATAGAGACACCTGTGCTACACCACAGCTCACTGGTACTAATTCTCAATCGATAAAATTGAGTCTCTGAGGCAGACAGAAAAGGTATGAGCATACCAATACCAAATAACTTTTCTCACATTTTAACTGAGAATTTGTGAGGGGCTACATTAATTTAGTCACTTATAAATTCCACTGACCAACACGCTCATTTCAATGCAGCATGCTGTGGAATAAATGCCAAATGCTATGAACAACGCACAGACAAGCTACATATGAGCAACTGCCATATAAACATGTGCATACGCAAGAACACACACACACACACGCATACACACACACATATATATACAGATTGTAAAACTGCATGGCTGAACACAGGCTTAGAGCTCTCCGTATGTTAATCTGGCCCATTGATAAGACCTGCTGAGCTGCTTTCTGCTCCCACACTCTACATAAAACAGACACACTAATAGGTACACACATATATATACACACACACACACACACACACACACACACACATACTGTACATTCAAAATGCATGCACAGCCAAATGTTATCAATTAATCTCATCACGTAATATGCAAATAAAAGAAATACATAAAATAAATACATCATATCTGTATCTAAGTATGGAGTATGGCATTAATATAAATCACAATATCTGTTTGGTATCAAAAATCACATACCATCTTAATGTTTTTAACTAGCCATCATGCATTAGACTGTATGCAGTCTGAAGTCATTTTGAGCTCTCAACACAATTCTGTAGTACGATTCGCAATATCGAAAAACCCCCATGATCAAAATGATAACTCATAAATATCGTCATTGCCCGGCCCTGTCAAAGTCACTTTGATACTATTGGTGAATGGTTCAGATACATAACCATTCACCCCTGGAAAGAAAAACACACCTCTCTCACATGCATGTTCTCCAGATGCGCTTCAGCCTCCTGTGCCGCCATGGTTATGATGCCCGTCCGCTGTCCCCGACCCCAGTGTCCCTGACCTTGACCTTGGCCCTGAAGCATCTCCAGCAGCCTCTGAATGCTCTCATCCCGGGCGCCCAGTGTCTGCTTCTGAGAGTCGATTCTCATCTCCATCTCTTCCATGGTCTTCCTCAGCAGGAACAGCTCCTTGGCCTGCCGCTCGTGTTCCGACTGCAGCCGGAGGAAATTCTCCTCCGATGGATCCACTGGATGAGATGAGGAGAAGCCGTCACACCCAGGCACCTGGCAGGGGCTGCAGGCCCGCAGTGAGCTAGAGCTGGGCGGTACCACCGGACCTTGGCTGGGACTGTAGAGGGGCTGATTCGGGCTGTTCCTCGGCCCAGGCTGAAGGGTGTTGGCTGGACTGGTTCTCTGTGCAGCTACTGCAGTGTTACAGCCATAACCAGGGCTGTGAATGATGATGTCAGCTTCCTGTTGCCTCGGATTGTATGTGTTGGATGGGCTGGCTCTCGAGCTGTTCTTTGGTCCAGGACTGTGCAGGTTGCTGGGGCTTTGTCTGGGGCTGTGGCCAGGGCTGAGCCCCCCTCTGTGGTCCTGGTCCGTATGGAGTTCTCGATAGGAGCCAGAGTTCCCCTGCTGTCGCTGTTGCTGCAAGCGACTGTTCATCTCCCTGTGAGCCCTCAGCTCCTCCTGAAGCTCCTGAACTGTCAACGGAAGCTGCTACAGAGACAGAGAACGATTGAGTGCCCATGCCGCAAACATTAAGCACACAAACATACCAAATACACATAATTCCTAAGTATATAAAAATATAGAGTGGGGTACATAAAACAGACCTTGGTTCTTCTGATATCCCCTGGCTGCAGCAAAGAGATGCAACATAAAAAAGACACACAAGCATAAAGCCAAAATAGAAAGTAGATAAAAAATAAAAATATATATATACCCTATATATCAAACCATTATGTGGATTACTTCAAGCTGTTGGGTGATGGTTATATGCTTTGGCCACCAGGGGGCGACACTTCTCTTCAAAACACAGGGAGAATACATAGGCAAAACTGACTTGGGTTTGTATGCAGATAGATGAACATCAAAGGGGGATGTTAGTCCAGATAAAACAAATTTGTAATCTATGAAAACAAAGAGAATGAAAATTTCCAAATGTACAGACTACCTCAAAGAGAATCAGATCCACAGTTATTGGCCTACATGCAATGAGCATTATGGGGGCCTAATTGTGCCACTATATGTATCAATAATCAGTTGATCAATAAACTGACACATCAATGATTAAAGGACATAGTTAAGAAATTTGCAAACTAGTGGTCAGACTGATAAAACAGAATAATCTTTATCTAATAGTTCAGTCCTTATATTAGTAAGCAAAATGGTAAAATAAAGTGTTTAAAGTATATTTTTCACATGGTTTCTTGGCGGTATCATCATATAGAACAGAAAACTTTAAAGTTCATGTCCATCCTCTTAAAAATATTCCGTTATACAGCATGGCGTGACATTTAAAGACCTTTGGAAGATATTTACCTAGAATTAATTTTTACGGGTTTAAACAGTGTTTGCCTGCACAATTTGACTTTTTAAAGATGGACTCATCAGTGCATGACCAAGACTGAAAAGGTTTACTGATGCAATGGCTGATTGATTTGTCAATACATTTATCACTTGAACAATTGATTACTAAGTGACACAAATGGGCCCCGATAGAGTGTCGCTGGGGACAACACATTTCACTCAATATTCCTGCTTTTGCCGCATGTTGCAGTGCAAAGTAATACAAGAAAATACAATACGCTAATTTGCATTTCCCGACTGGCAAATGGAAATTCATTCTGTGCTTGAAACCATGGACAGAGTGCATTCTTGATGATTGACTGATCAGGGTAAGACAAGGCTGTAAGGACATCAAACAAAAGGAAAAATACAGAAACACACACACACCATCTTTCTCAACATACAGTATGTCAAATATTCATAAATACTAATTGACACAAACACTAAATAGAAGTTAAATTACTAATCTTTTCATCTGTGAGAAGATATTACTAATTTTTCCTCAAATATTCGTACTCCTCTGCTCAGGTCCAGAAGGTGGGGAGCGCCAAGGACACAGAGTTGAGATGTAGGAGGAAGGCGAGAGCGAACACGGATAATCAATGCAACAAGCTAGCACTGAATATCAAGTCAGAGTGGGTGGACAGTCCTCCGCACAAACACACACACACACAACCGAGACTGTAGACACAAATACATATGTACAAGTGTACACACACGCATACATATACACACACACACACACACATACACAAAGCAAACAGATGGTTAGGGGACAACTCTGGTCACTGCAGCTGAGAGAAGAGGTGACATTCCTTATGCTAATTACAAAGTTCTCTTGTCAGACTGAACTCTTCCCACAATGTCTTGAAGGGCAAAAAAACAGGGAAAATAATATAATCTGAGAGATGGGGGATAGAGGTGATAAGGGAGAAAGCCGATAAGAGGCAGAATAACATCTCCTGCATGAGGTGCAGCTTTTTTCAAAATAACCAAGTCACTTCAGCTTTTATCTCATTTTAAAATGACAGGGCTGAAATCATTGTGAGAGAAAGTTAAGTTTAAAGTTGAGAGACAAAAGGGGGCTGGTAACAATTTAATGAGAGATCAATATTGCTGACAAAGTTGCAATCATTATCAGCTGGAGCTGAAATAGCCTTAGGTGTGTGTGTGTGTGTGTGTGTGTAAGAAAGAGGGAGGAAGAGAGAATGTAAGAGAAAGACAGACACAGAAACAAAGTAAGAGAGAGAGTAATATAATGTTTTGTGATTAATCATTTTTAGATATACAAGCTAAGGTAAAGCAAATTAATGACAAATGTTACTAAAATTGGACACATCACTAGTGGGTGTTTGTCACATTGATTTTCAGAATGAACTTCGCTTTTATTAATCATGTTAGAAACATTAAAGACGGTGTGAAGTAAGATGCTGCTAATTCAGGGGAGTGATGAAGGACAATTGAGTTCAGCATGAGGAAAAACTGATAAATCAGCATTCTGTTATTCTGACGACAGCCTACATGTGAGTGCAGGAGGACACATCATGACCTTTGCATTTAATGGTTTCCATCAGAGCCTTGTACAGGGTCTTTTATTTTTATTTGTCTTATGGTGGCTTTTCCGATGCAACTCAAGATTTTTAAATGGATTCTATTGTGCCAGTTTTGATTGACGATTAATAAAGTTAACTAATTCTTCCTTTAATATCCTATTGTATTTTAATATAAAACCCCAAAATTCTCTACACACACTCATAAGGTACATAAGGGTACAGAAAAGGTACTGTAAGAGGCTTCAGTAGATGGGTCTGTCGCCTGAAGGAGCAGAGACAGAGACAAACACATCCATCTATCACAGACAGGGTCAAGTTAGGACAAGTCTGCAGATACATAGAGAGCAGCAACATTCACCGTCCTGCCCCAGTTTAATGCCACAGGCATGAGAATCTAAAACACATTTATTGCTTATAAACCTGTGGTAAAAGTAGTGTGTGTATCTCTTTGTGTACCTGTATGTGAGTTGTGTGTGCACTCCCTTAAAGGAAAGAATTAGTGGTGAATGCAGATCTTTATGCAATTTTAGCTGTTTGTTAAGGAAGCTCTACGAAGCTATACAGCAATTACTATGTGCCTGTACAAACAACAAGCTATTCTGCATTCATTTTCAAATTTTATATTTTTATTATGTTTGGTTAAAATCTGAAGAAAGTGTGTGCATGGATGTGTGTGTCAGTGTCCTCGCACTGTATGACAATGTGAGATGAAAAAGCTATAAATACAAATGCAGAGGTGGCTCCTTGGTTACAGGAGGGAGGAGTCAGATGGAAGAGCGCAGATATGATTAAAGTTTTTGCATGCTTGTGTGAGAGAGATGAAGAGCACGAGAGAGAGAAAGAAAGAGATTCAACAGAAATTACACAAGTTGTATAGTGAGAAAGACAGGATGAAATATATATCTTATACAGACTTCCAGGTGTTTTCCTCCAGAGAAACACTTCTATTTCCCACCAGACAATCACAGACACACAAGGAAGTAAAATGTCACACAGACAAATGGAGAAACAGAGGGCCGACAAGAAGAAAGATAGACAACGAAAGAACAGATGTACAGTAGCTATGCAGTGAGGCAGACAGATAGATAATGCCTCAGGCTGAGTGGGATGGACTCTGGGGAGAGGTGGCATCGGACAGACTGGTCACCATCCCTTCAGGAGTAGCTGTGAGCTTTTTTAGAATCTGGCTAACACTTAGAATGACTGCCACTAGGGCACGTTCCCATGGAAACACAGACAGTACTGAGCCTGGCAAGCATCTTTACAAATGAACTGCACAGAAGCCTGTCTATGCAACCTTGAAGACAGGAACAAAAGCTATGATGTGAGAGGTATGATGTGCAGAAGAGATGGGCGGGTCAACACAAAACATCTAAATGGGATGTGTGAGTGGACAAAACAAAGAGTTGTTTCAAAATGAAATTTCCACCATTTGAAAAATTTGACATCTTCTCTAATAAAGACCTGCTGGTGTTAAAGTGACTTACTGTTGGATTTTAGTGGATGAAATTGCTTGTGTTTTGCTCACAGCAATCTAAGAATTTTGTGGAAGTGGAAACACAGTGTTTTTGAAACGAACTCTTCAATTTGTCTTTCTCACCTGCAGATCCTCTTGATTAGTCCTGTACGGGTCTTTCAGAACTGAGGTCCTCACTCCCTCCTCCCGCCTAACACCCTTGTCTCTTTTCAAATCTGGGCTCCAGAAGTTGACATTGTTCATGCTGGGGCCCGTCCGTCCATCCCTCGCTCCATCCAGTTCTCTCCTCAGGTTGTCATTGTCCCTCTGCAGCTCCCTCAGCTGAGCCTGGAGATCAAACGTGGAAACTTCTCCCCGTCCAGCCGAATCCAGTGCCTGGGGATGTCTCCCAGACTGGCGCCGCAGACTGGAAGTCCCTGCAGGATGCAAGGTTTGGTCTCCATAGGGGTCTGACGAGTGATGCAGCCCATAGGAGGTGATGTTTGGGCTGCTACCCATGGCTGTTGTCCGGTTGGTGTAGGAGGAGCGGCTGGTGCTCCTGCCCAGTGTCATGGTGCCTTTGGGGTACCCACCAGAGGGCTCCAAGGAATCCCGCTCAATAGGGTACATGATGCCTGAAGTGGCATAGGCAGCACTCAAAGACTGGATGTTCTCCATAGACAGGGTTTTACCGCCTGGAGCTGTCGCTGAACCACGAGTTACTCCTTTGTCTGCTGCTGTGCCAGGTTTTATCTTCGAACCTGGCCTCAACACTGACCCTTGACCTCCAGTCAATTTAGACGCTGGTGCAGGCCCACCCCCTGACACAGAACCTGGTTCTAGCCCTGAGCGGGAGCCTGGTGCTGAACTTGCAGCCTGTTTGCCTTTCCCCTGTTTGGGGGATCTGGAAAAGCGTGAATGAGATGTGCTGCCATCAGTGTTCCCACTACTCTTTGGGCCAGCAGAAAGCTTGCTCTGCGAGGGCTTGGCTCTAATGTTTAAAGGCATTTTTTATATGGCAAAAGTCGACTTCTGAGAGGAAACCGTCAAGGTTGGGAATATTTTCATGTCCCTTTATGGAACCAAAATTAATAACAAGGTTTAGGATAAAGGCCACCTCTCGGCCTCTCAGTTTTCACCTGTCCATTCTTGATTGTTTAGGGCTTCAGGCTGAGTCTCATTTAGTCCTATTAGAAGAAAGAGGCAGCGACTTTTGGCTAGAGGGCTCCCAGACACACAGGCCAGAGGTCTTATGGTTTCAGCTACAGTGCAGGACATGGTGGATTCTAGACAAGTAAAAGAGGGGCAAACATTGAAAGAAAGACCAATCGTATTAAAAGAAATAACACAAGCTGCATCACTACATGGATCATAGGGCTGGTTATCATTTTACAATACTATTGCCAATATAAGACCAAACCTCACACTGATACCAAGAATTTTTATTTTGCTTTGAGCAATATAAACGTGTTTTTCTCCAAAGCCCTTTTTTCTTTAACAAAATATAAAAAACTTTTGAAACGTTGTCTAAACACAAGCACCTGTACAGTACATTGTCTGAGTAAAAGAAATGCAGAATTATGATTTAAATCAGGAACTATCTGATCAAGAACAATAATAAGTAACCAATGCCAATTTTCTGTTCGCTACCCAGTCCTACAGGGTTCATGGTACAACTAAACAATAAGACCTTATAGAAGAAGAACTAGTTATAGACAGACATTTAGTATACTGTAGTATAATTTCCATCTTTCCCTGCTCAACTGTGGCCAATCAAGAGCTGAACTGATGTAGTGAAAAACCTCTCTCACTATTTCTACAGTACTCTGTAATCCTCTCTCTTCTATATGTGTGGTTGTGAGAGTGATGGGAGGACAGGAACACAATGTCCGTTTAACCACCGGACTATATATTATGTAGATGCCTGTACTCATTATGTACAGAACACCTTGCACAGCCACAGTCACCACAGTAGATGGGAGTGAAAACAGGAAGAGGGACCGGCTTGACCATTTCAGCACCATGGACAGCACTCAATCTACCGTCATGAAACACATGGACTATAATGCTGGCTCAGGTCTGAAGGCAACAGGGACAAAATAGCGTAATTGGCTATGGCCATGGCAGACTGCAGAGGTATTTTTTCTGCCATCCCTCTGGGGCACTTGCAAAACTCATCTCATCATCAGAATTTATAAGTGCTGAAGACATACTGGTACCTTAGGCTTCGACTAAAAAAATAGACACTAAGAATTTAGGCTGAATCATACTTGGAAAGTACAACATGATAAACCTGTTCCCATAGTAGGATAAAATCATCATATGTAGTATTATACTATATGTCTATATCATAAACAATATTGGGTAATTTGTTGTCTTTGAGGCAAAAAGCCTGGACATGTATTAAAAAAGACCCTCAGGAAATCAAAATAAGCACAACCCAGTCCATGGTGGACCAGATATTGGGGACTGTTTGCAAAGCAGAAGCAAATCCAAATCATAATCCCTCCTCTAATCCAAGAGGATTGGGTGCTGGGAGTCACTGCACAGGATGCAACTGAGAGATTGGTTAAGTCTGCTTGTCAGTCATAACATAGCTGTCAATCCCTTATCCATCATTGTTTGAGACAATGAATTTAGCTTTGTGAGCCAGCAGTGAAACCATCAATTCCGTTAATAATTTTGGTACATCAATTGAGCATTTACCGCTAGAATTCAATGATGATGATTAAAACAGAATTACAAAGATAACTGTGTCTAAATCTTTTAAAACAAGGAAATATGTTAGCTGTCTGCTATTGAAGCTTTGACTACAGATATGAGATATCATTTGCATTAAGATGGAGGCATCACACGTCAGTGTAACTGGTCAGTTTAGATGGGCACGCGCCAAGTTTACGCAGCTGTATGCCTTCTTGTCAAACCCTACTGACAGGACGAAACAACTGACAAAGAAAGACAGGACTGACGAAAATGCATAAAATAAAATGCCACAAGTAGGAAACGCCTCACAGTTCATACTGACTCAAACCTCTGCACTTACTTCTGAGTTGGCAGCCAGCTGTTGCGGCGAAGAGAAAACTCGAGTCACCACCCAAACTGCACTAGCGTAATTTGCATGCTAACATTTGACCACACGAGCCCCCTCTCAACGTGCTGCCAACCTGACGTTCAAACTATGAAGTAGACTGCACTATATTTCATGGGTGACACGAGTAAAACGGTCGTGTTGCATGTGACTACGCAGCCCGGACACAGAAGCCCGAATAACTCTACTACGACCACGGTACGACGGATTAGTTTCTTGCTCATATGCACACGGCTACATTAGTTCGAGCTGGTACCTTACATAATAATTAATCTGTTACACAAACTGAAAGCAGAAAGAGTTTAATTTGTTTGAATAATGTTGCCAAATGGTGCCGCAAAATCCAGGTGTGCACGCAACAGTGTGCTCTGGCTTACCGGACAGGCACGTCTCCATCACCGCGAAGTCCCGACCGTACCCTGTCCGACCTCGGCGCAGGCTCCATGATCTCATCGGCTCAGCTCTCCCCTGACCTGTCCTGCCATCGGGTCCTCGTGGGCGCGCTCTCCCAAGCTGGCGCGTGCGCGACCTACGCGGCGTGGTGGGGCAGCGCGAACAACAATGATTGGAGGGTTTCTTTTTTTCATACACTTTACATGAGCGTCAGCTGGGCATGGCACTTGCAAGGTCAAACCAAAAACACAAAACAACGTAACTTCAAGTAAATAAACTGCATTCTAATTTTCATACAGACCAGACAACAAATACCCTGACAGACATCAGTAATGTAATCCCATGAAAGTAAGTTTGTTTATTATATTCGATTTAGAGAAAAGAAAACTAATTTAAAAGTGCACCACATGATTGGATAAAGCGGACCTGGCGCTCTTTGAGAAATTTACAAGCAGACTGCAGCTGTTCAGTATACTGTTCATTCACTGAATATCACTCAACCAGAAAATGAGTACAAATAACTATTTTTGGTCAGAGGTTTCACTCTCAGAAAAAGGGATGCTTGTTTGACAGATGGAATTCAGGCCACGAGACAAAAAATGAAACTGAGATCCCAGCCCACAGGCTATAATAGCATTACAGTGCAACAAGCTGCACTGCCCACGCAGCAGGTCTGGTTGCACGAATTTGTAACTTTCAATATTTTTGCATGCACTTCTGCCAATCTCCTCTTCTGGCCAGCAGCCTGCAGAATGACCTAAGCAAAGCTTCCCTGCTTTCTGACATGTTATTAGCAAATTGGTGCAGACCTGTGCTGAGGTTTCCCCTTAAACATGTGGAACTGTTTCAGGAAACTGAGAATCACAGGTGACTTATCTTACTTTGAATGGGTGCAGCAGGTGATGTTGTTAAGACATCTGTAACCTGTAAGAAACAATCATCAGTTTCATTTCCTCCCAACATCTAACTAAAGAGAAGTGAAATTTTGAGATTGGGATGGTTTTATACACAGCTTCACTACATTACTCCCTTTGTAACACTTATGAAATCAAGCTACTCAAGTGAAATCAAGTCAAGTTTATTTGTATAGTCCAATATCAGTGTCTATGTACAATGTACAGTGTCTTGATTAACTCTGCCCACAATAGCAACATGTCCCTGCCCAGCTCAAGCACTCTGAATACAAGGAATAACTCACCAAAAAGAAAAGAAAAATGAAGAAACTTAAATTTAAAGACAAATGTCAGATAAAATAGGCCACAATGTTGAAAAGTAAAACAATTACATGGAAGAGCTGTTACATTTTAATTTTAAAAATGATAGTTACATATTAAAAACATCAACTACATATTATTGCCTATGTGACACAATTAAGGATGGGGTGAGGTTGGCAAAATTAGGCAATGGGACAGTGGCAAAAATGATTATCTATCTATCAGCCATTAAAAGGTAGTCATATAAAACTTTCACTCATGTTGTTGTCATAAAAGTTGAGGTTATCTGACGACAATGCCATTCTCACTCGGTTCCAGAAAAGTAGTTGAGCCCTTGGGTTTCTCGGCCAGGACAACACAGACTTTTTGCACAACCTTTTCCTCAGCTGAAGGTACTTCAGTTTGGGAAACATCTCATCCAACAGAACCAGCACAGCTGCATCGACCTTGTTTGGATAATATCAGATATAGTTTAGTGTTGTGAAAACACAGCTCAAAGGTGGTAAGATTCACATCCACAAAATGCACATGAAAATAAAAAGTAAAATGTTTACTAACCTTCTCATCCAGAAGCCGCTGTTGAACCATGAAGAACGCCTGACGGATCACACCATTCACTGTCTCACTGCCATTAGCACCACTGGACAGCACAAACACTGTCTTCACACTGTTGTAGACAGCATTATGTAGATTTTCAATACATGAAAGCCCAGGAATCCAGTCCCTCTCCTCCAAACAGAGACAAAACCTCCTGTGGCCTGAGTTCTCCAGATTGACAGTTAACTCGTTGTAGACCCAATCCCTCACAGCCTGGTTCCTGGTGTCAAAGACCACAAAGGCATCGTAGTGATATTTTGAATCACTACCAGCCAGCTGGGAGTAGCCCTTATGTCCTGCCCAGAGTACCTGTAAGCAATACCACAGATCCCAGCCATAGAGATGCTTCAGTAGGGGCAGAACAGTGAACGTCACAGCCAAGAAGGAACAGACGAGGGATGCTAAGCTACCATATATGTCCTGGCAGGAACGCTGGTCCATAGACAGTATACTCTTGCCCTGTTGGGACTCTGGGTATTCACAGTGTATATGTGTGGTGAGATAAGGAATCTCTATCGGAGTAGTACGCAAGAAGTCCGCAAACCACGATGTATCACAGTCACATTTAAAGGGGTTAGCATGCATGGTGAGTTTCTGAAGGGCACTACCATTTTTAAAGGGCGCAGGGAGAAATTGATGGTTCAACTCTTTGATCTGATTGTGGCTGAGATACAGATTTTGCAAGGATTTCGCCTTACTGAAGAAATCCTCAGGAATGGAACTAAGGCGATTGTGACTAAGGTCCAAGAGAGAAAACATTTCTCCAAATTCTATGACTTTATGAGGCAAATAAGACAGGAAGTTTTGGCTGAGGTCCAGGTGATGTAAGTCGCTGAGTGCTGAGATGTTTTGCCATGGGAAAAAGTTCAGCAGATTGTTGCTGATGCTGAGGGCCTTAATGCTTCCTGGAAGGTTACACAGCACTTCTGGTGAGATTGACTTCAGTTCATTGTTAGAGATGTCCAGGTAGATGAGATTTGTCAGGTTTTGGAAGAAATGAGTGTACTTGTACTTGTTATCAGAATCCCACATAATGTCTAGGTGATTCCCATAGAAGTAGAGGTACTTCAAAGAGCTGCTGATCAGCCTTTGATCTATTCGCATCCCAATGCCATTGTTTGCCAGACTTAGGACTTCCAAGTTAGTCAGATTTTGAAGGAACTCTAAACGATGGCCCATACCCCTCATTTTGAAATGAAACTCATTGTTACTAACATCTAATACCTTCAGAGTGGTTTTGAGCTCACTCAAAGCCTCTTTATAATAAAGATCAAGTCTGTTGTATGACAAATTAAGAAAAACTAAATTTTTCATGCTATCAAACATCCCACTCTTCAATGCCTGGCTCATGTAATTGAAGGAAAGGTCTAAACAAACAGCATTTTCCATGCCTACAAACACCTCTCTGTTAAGAGACAGAATGTCATTTTGAGACAGGTCAAATGTCAGTTTACGTCTGCAGATTTGGTTTTTAAAGTCCCACAGTGATGGGAATTGTGACACATTGTCCTCCAACCTTTCCAGCCTGTTTGACTGGTTGGATTCCCAGATGTCACTTCCAGGCGTGACTTCTCGATCTATCAGCAGAGGAGGTGGGTCAGGAAAATTCTGTGTATAAAAGTTCTGGTTCTGACAACTTTCCTGTGCCACAATCTCAGATGATGGTCTGGAGCAGCATGGAAGGAAATTAAGCATGTTTTGGGAGAGGTCAATATTGATGAGAGACGATAATTGTTTCAGAGCTTTCAAGTTACAAGTATTGATGAAGTTCATTCTCAGTTCTAGTTTCGTTAGATTTTGAAGTTTAGACAGAACATTAAGGCTCTCTCTTGAAAGCAAGTGGAAAAAGTTACCACTCAGGAGAAGATATTGTAAACCAGATATATTGGCAATATGTGGGGAGAGGATCAGATCCTGAAATGTCTTCAGTGGTTCATAGTTGTAGATAAGGCTAATCCAAGTGAGGCCCTTCAGCTCTGCAAAGAAGGTGCCATTACGTATAGCATATGCCAGGAGGTTGTCAGAGAGGTCCAATCTCTTTAAATTCCTCAAAGGTCGGAAAAGACCCTCTGGAAATGTTTTCAGAGAGTTTCCTCGCAAGCTTAGGAAGGCGATGGAGCTGTTCTCAGCATAGAATGAGTTTGGATGTAGGTATAGAGGGAGATTATGTGGGCAAGGAAAGCAGGGCCTGGCTGCATGGTCACAACGCTGGCAATTCCACTCCAAATTCAAATGCTTGAGGATAGTCAGGTTGGCAAATGCTCCTTCTAAGACCTCGGTGATTGTATTCTCTCTTAAATCCAGACTCTCCAGTGAGGGTGGCAAGCCTTTAGGGATAGCTGTGAAATTATTATAGCCTAAGGTAAGGTTTTTGAGTTTAGGGAGCTCTCTGAAAACCCTCTCGCTGATGTAAAAGGACTGGTTGCAAGGGTTTGCATAAAAGCAGTTCCTGGCGAGGAAGAGCTCTTCGAGATGTGGAGTTTTTAGAGGGTGGATAATGTGGAAGATGCAATTATTCTGTAGATCAAGAACCCTCAGGCTTTCGGGTAACCAGGGTATAGAGGTGAGACTGTTTCCTGACAGATACACAAATTGAAGCTTCCGTAGCTTCTTGAAGGCATAATAGTGGATCACCATTTTGCATGAGCGGTCTTCCACAGCTCTCTGGTGACCTGGTTGACAATTTCCCATTATTTTCAGAGTGTGAAGGTTTGGGACACCTGATAAAGCATGCTGCCCCACTTGTTGAATCTTAGTCCGAGTTAAATTGAGTGACACTACAGTGGTAGACTTGATGAAGGGGACATGCTTGAGTGGTCTGTCATAGCAGTCCACTGTGGTGGTATTCACATCGGTGTCACATGGGAAAAAGATGGTATTTATAGTCCACACTAATGGAAGAAGCTGACAAAGGATGATATTTTTCAACATAGCCTGAAAAAAAGAAACTTCATTTCAGTTGTTTGTTGGTGGTTCAGAATATGTAGTCTGAGCAGACAATTTAATTTTGCATGAGCTCAAGCATTATTCAGTACGTTCATAAATATCACCCTACAGACCCTGTTAAAGCAGCTGCAAACTACTGTAGAAATTTTCAAGCTTTTCCAATCAGCCATTTCTTTGCTTATAATGTAACAACAGAGTAGTTACATCATTCTTACAGTGAAATGTAGTACATTTCTGACGGCAAAATAAAATGTTCTCTTACTTACCATAATGGGTATAGCATGTATCTTAAAATCTGAAAGCCAGATGAAGCAATATTTAATCCAGGTGGGGAGATGGAAGATTAAAAAGAGCATCTAAAAATCTGTGCAGTGACCAGAAACTGGATCCATTTATGCAGAAGTGAAAGCATCTAGTCATATATACATGAGCCTGATGCAAATCATGTGACCCAAGTCAAATTCATAAGGGGCATCAGATACAGATATCACCTCAAATTATTACTTTTTTTTTTTTAATTGTCCTTTGAATATACAGAGAGACAGACCAAAATAAAGGTTAGAGGTTTTTTCCATTGGTGGACAAAGTTGGATGACTTCCTTATTTCACCACGCGTTCTAAAGAAAAAGGTATAAGGAAGTAATATACCACTTCACCACCTGCTTCAAAATCCTTTTCAATGTATGTATCCAAACATTCATCCCACACTGGTAGTATTTTCACAAACACTTTATTAGTGTACTGTGTCATGAAAGCCAGAAAATCATCATCAAAATTTAAAAAACAAACAGTACCAGTGAGCAGAGAAAATGCAGATTATGAAACAAATTTTCTTCGCTAAAAGAACCTCAAACACAACTAATACACTGAAAAGCCCTTTATTTAACATGTGTATGTAGAGACTGCACAAGAAAAAACTATCAATAAAATGTGCTTCTAATTAATCAAAACTACTTTTATCCAAGTGCTGTGTTAAAACAATTATTTCCAAATCCACTTATTGGAAGTAATTGTGGCAATCAGCATAGCCACATATAGATAACAAATAAAGTACAGTTATAAAAAGTGCGTTGTGGTTGGCGAGCACTTTCAATGCTTTGGCTTTAGATTGGACCTCACTCTCTCCTGGACACATGAGTGTAATATCCCTTACACACAGTAGTGTTCTGCTGTCTTTGCCTGGCAGCAACATCAGCAACACTACCATGTATTTTCTTTACCATCACTGACACGAGTGTTGAATTATCCACAGAGCGATGTTCATAAAGCCATCGGACTCAGCATCCACCTTGGCGAGAGAGTGGTTGTTTCCTGGGTACCACAGTAACCTAAACAACGCACATCAGAGCATTAATAAATGAACAATAAATGCCCTGTTGTGCAATGCATATCTGACATGACCAATACAACATGTAACTTCATACAACAAGCTTCTTACCGGACAGGGACCTGTTTTGCTTTCAGAGCTCTGTAATATTCAATTCCTTGCTTGTTAGGTACACGCTTGTCATCTTCCCCTATGGTAAGCAATACTGGTGTCTGCACCTAGATGAGAGATCATCTTAAGTTAATACATTGCGTAACCAATGAAGTCACATGCAATCAATCAAGAGACATGCACAGAAATATGCATACCTGTGTGACGTGTTTAATGGGGGACTTGTTCAGCATCTGTTCCCAAACAGCAGGGTCAGGTAGACAATCTGTACTGTAGTCGTAGCCAGCCTCAACCATGCACCTGCAAAAATCATAGTTAAACATCAACAGGAAGAAAAAATAAAATCACTGAATGGCTTAGAGGTCTTTTGTTCCTGCAGTGTTTGTGGGCATTATTGAACACTCCCATCCCTGACAGTGAGGCAGACGCATGTCCTTTATCCCACTCACTTCCTTACAGCTGTCAGAGTGGAATGTCAGGGTTACAAATGATAAAAGTGAGTGGTTGTGCAAAACTGACCAAGTCACAAAAAAAGTAAACAAATGTGGGAATCTGCATGCCAAGACGTACCAGTCTGGGATGTCTGTGTTGCCAATCATAGAGGCCAAATTGGTGACGGGGTTGCGAGCCACGCAGGCCTTGTAGAAACCTGGGTACTGGCCAATCAGATGGCAGGCCAGGAAACCGCCATGGGAACCCCCACAAACTGCCACCTTCTGCATGTCCAACTCGCCACCTTTCAGAACACTTTCAACAGCAAACTGGTGGGAAGAAAAACATGGAAAAACTGTAAGAGAACTTTTGTGGTGGAGAAGAGAGAAAGACAACCTACTGCTGTTAAGAGCCATGACTTAAACAGAAACTATGGCAACTAACCTCAACTAAATATAGAAACTATAAACAAAGAAAGTACTGGAAGTCATTTTTACCAGAAAGAGCAAAAGATACATTTATAGATAATGACTTCATACTAATTGTTTTAAACAGCAATTGTTGCTCTGACAATGTTATTTTATTCTTACTTGAACATCTTTGACGTCCTGGGTGCCAACATTGCCAGGTAATGAGAGGATACTGTCCTGGCCGTACCCGAGAGAGCCACGATAGTTCACTAAGAAAAAACAAAACACACATTACCATCTGTGTATCAATTCTAGATATTATGAATTATTATTATATAGTTAACACAAATGATTTAAAGCTGACCGCACCCTAGAAATGATCAAAGTGAGCTTGAGACCTGGTTACTGATTCAAACCCTGGGCCTAAAATAAAGTGTCTTGAAGTGGCTAAGGAAATGTACAATTAACACTTTTTCTAGTCTGGGAGGCTAGCAAAGTCACCTCCCTATGAGTCAAACTATCTTCTGTCTGCAGGAGACAGCATGTGAACCTTGCTCACCCCCATTTACAAGTAGAGTACATAGCCTATCGATGGACGATCTACCTCTGAGCAGGTGTGATACATGAAAGCACTTCACACACAACAGTGAACTTACCCAGTAATATAGCAAAGCCCATCCTGCACAGCACAGACGAGGACAGAAACCAGTCAGCTACAACCACTGCGTGAGGGCCCCCTAAGTGAAGGAAACAAGTTATGTAAAATACATATTGACATTTTGTATTAGAAGCTAAAGCTGAAGCTATCTGTGTTTTTATGTGCTCGGTCCAGTGAGGTGTAAATGCCACAAATAATATTGCATGTAGAATCACAAATATGTGAAACATCTCAGGACTGTTATTAAAGACCATTCTTGGTTTTGAGAATATGATTAAATGTTTTGGCACTAAGGGCATCATTGTCATAGCAACCAGTGCTGGCAATGCCAATTTTATCTGTAGCAGTAGCTCTTGACTGAAAAGAAACAAACCTAAACACAGATTCACAGATTCAATCCTAAAAATAAATTCAGCATGGATTAATAACATGTTTCTTACTTCCAAATGTAAGCATATTGTGTAACAATATAGAACATTTCTAATATTAATTTGGCTAATTATGTAACGTTACCTAAGTGTTCATTTTGTTTTCACACTAGAGAACCATAATGAGAGTAACCAACCATGAGGAATGACAATAAGAGGCAGCTTCACTCCATCCTTAACCTCCTTTGGTTTGATCAGCAAAGCCTCAAATTCCAGGCCAGCTAGAATATAGAAAAAGTAATTAGTCCCATTAAGATTACATACATTGTTCTTCATGTGTCTCATAGACAGCTAAATCTTTTCAACCCATAAACTCAGCGTCCTGCTGTAAACTCCTTTACTCCTTCTACTATGAGCAGAACGGTCTGCCATCTTATCATAATAATTACTTTTACTACTGCATGTATTATTATTTTGGACAAACATGCACTTTTAAAAACAAATCTGCTGACAAATCTGTTAAGATCAGTTATTTTTAAATCTAACCCATGTTTATTCTTTAAAATGCCAGGTGGCTGTTAACTATATGTGTAGTCCCAAATATTATATATGCACACCTCCTTACCAATTTATTAGGTGAACCTGTCCAAGCAAATGTAATCCAATTTGATAACTTTGCAATAAACCTTATCTTTGAGATCTCAAAATGTTCAACTCTGATTATTTTTAGGCTGTAGATAGTGGTGGCATTGTACTGGTCTGCAGTGTATGTTGAGGAGTTTCTTACATTTTCTATACTCTCCATGTATGTGAGATGTATGTGTATTTGACAAAAACAAAAACTATGTATTTCAGTTCATTCTGCTAGGACTCTAGATACTACTAAATCTAAAAAATTGTATTCTTACGGTATTGACTGTTCTCTTGCTCTGGGGGAGGGGTGAAAGTCAAGATCTGCCAATCAATATCTGGCAACGTCTGAGAGTCTTCCAAAGTAACCCAGACCACTTCCTCCTGAGAATCCCTGGCCGGAAGGAAACCTACCCTCTGGACATAGAAATGACATTGCAGTAGGTGACATATAAGCTTCTCCACCACATGAAGTTTTATTTTTTTAGTACTAAAGCGCCCCAACCTCATCCCAGAAATTCCATTTATGCAACAGCATTCTTTGTATATACTATATATCAAAATATATTAAATAAAGACCATCCTTAATGAAAACACTGATCCTACCAGGCTTGGAGGGCAGTTTGGAGAGGAGCAGCTGACCACCATCAGATCTCTCTCAATGTTCAGTAGACACCAGTTACCAACATCAGACTCTACAGACAAACAAAGAACATCTTTAGACACAGCTTGAAATAAACATGTGCAAGGCTCATATGGTGAGCAAGTCAGCCATTAGAGACTCTCAACACCAAACATCAATAAACAAGACTGAGCATGAGTAACGCCAAGGTTTGTAAATGTGTCTAGGGACTCACTTGAAGTCAGAGAGGTGATGCTCCCTGTGCTTATATCCACCATCAATAGATCCTACAGGAGAGACAGTAATGACTTTTGTTCAGTTAAAGATGATTACAATATTCTCAGTCTAACTACTTTTATATGTAAAAAATGTACATTTATCAGAAAAAAATAGCAAGCCTTAATGGCTAATTTTTGTCATAATAACAAGGCCTTTCCCAGGAGTTGACTGTACCTTGCGGCTGCGCTGAGGACAGGCAACAATAATACGCTGACTATCTGCTGACCAGCACTGAGGGGACAACCGAGAGCTGTAGATCCCAGTAAAGCCATCTGTAAAGCCACACCAATAAACACAGACACAAGTAAGTTTGATAAATAGTGGAGAAAAAAATGGTATATTCATGTGACCACCAAGTATTCCTTACCCTCTCCAGGTCGCTTCACCACATCCACCACCACCGAGGTCTTCTTAGTGTACCAGTCATACTAGAAATAAAATATTACAATAAAATACACAGAGGAAGGCATATGAAATCACACGTATTTAGCTCAAATGTATTTCTGCTTCGACAAATGTGTCAGAAAGAACAGAAAACCACAAGATGGTTCATTGTGTGACGGAACATCCATTCCAACTTATTCTTTTCAGTGAGTGCAGTGCACGTTGTAAAGAAGGGAAATTAAGTGTGTCTTATGTGGAAAGAAGAGGCTCAATCCTGTCTTACCATACAGAGCCTGCTGCATTGCATGTGTGGTCCATAGACAGAACATTCCAGGTAGACAATCCGACACTGGTCTGGGCTCAGCCTGGGGGAGCCGACTGCACTGCTGCCTGATGATAGCTGCTCTGAGGGACACGACAAACAAATACAATACACATAAACATCTGCAACAGTAGCAGAATCCAGCTATACCCATGTATACCAGACCACTTGTCTGATGCAAAATGGAAGATCACAGTTCACACACACAGTTTGGTGCTGAACTTGTAATGTACATGTAGTCATGTTGTTGATAATGTAATAACATAGAAGTTCATTGGAGATTGCAAATGAACAAGACTTGGCGTGAAATGTCTCCTGTGCAGGATGGACATTTGAGCATCGTACTTTAATTTACCTGGATCATGTTTATGAAAAGGGTACTACAGATCTAAATAACACAAAACGAGCATTCACTTACCACATTTTCCACCGGTAAGATCCACGTAGAACAAAGCTGACCTGACAGAGAGACGGGACACATGAATAACTTGCAGTATTAGCCTCCGAGAAAGTAATTTCTGATATGCCAGCTTTAATTCTTCTCTTTGATCAGTGAAAAAAAAATCAGTGCACAGTAATCACCTCCTGTTGGGGCAGTACTTGAGGCCAAGTCTGAAAGGCTCCTGCCACCAGCCTACAAACACCACACCTGTGTCACCTGGAGCCCAAAATGCCTGCAGAGACAGAGTAACAGAAAGACAAAGAGAGAGCAACAGCAAGAGTAAGAGTTTATGAGCAGACTAGAAGTGCACAAAAACAAAACCATACATACACAAACTGCTGTACCAACCTGTCCAGGTGAGATGTTTTCAGGCACTCCCTCCAACACAGAGACGTTGTCACCCTCGATGTCCAAAACACAAAGCGCTGGACAGCTTTTACTAACCAGTCCTTCACCCCAGTCCTCATAGAAGACAAACTGCTCCCCCTGCAGGGATAAAAAAGCAAAAACACCACAACTTAAGCCAGAGTGGAATGAACCAAAGAATGTTGATTAAACCTTTGAAAAGGGAAAATTCATTCATTCACTTTTACAGTCTCCTTTTTCTCCGATCTTATGGTCTCCTCCTCATCCCCAACAGAGGACGACTCTGGTGACTCAGTCTACAAACAGAAAATGAGAAATAGAATAACATTAGAAGAGAACCTATTAGTCTGACCTTTTTTATTACTAATCTTATTTTCCTGTGGTAAATGGTGACTTAACACTAAATCACATATTAGGGCAGAAAAGTGTTGTCAAGATACAGTTTTGGTGACAGACCTGGAAGAAGGATTCTGCCTTAGGTCTCTTCCTTTCTGCCACATACAAGAGGTGGGTCTCAGAGTGGGACCAAACCAAGCAGCCAAACTGCTCTAAGGATGCAAAACACAGTGTGATTAACACCTAGACGGGCACATGTAAAGGCAAAGTTTCAAAGAAAGTGCAGATGACTCACCATCTTCATAGACTTTGCCATGTTTCTTTAAGGCTGATAGATTGATGCTCTTCATCTTGATGTTTTTACTCCAGATCTGAAGGGTCACAAAGAGGCCAGGAGAGGAGAGAAGTCAAAGATATCGGGTTCAAAATGCAACGTCACATGAGGTTTTAAACACAGGCTACAGGTGGAAATGCAGCAGAGCAGAGATACAGATGAGCACCATACAGGTCGCATTAAAAAAGTAAAGTGGAACAAAGACATTTATCAGGGTGGGCAAGAGACTCAGTGCTGAGTCTGAGACAGACAGACAGCCACACACCTCCAGAAACTGTTTGCTCTCTCCTTTGATTGTGCACTCTCTGACAACAGCCTTCATTTCACCCGAGGGGGAATCCTTACTTAGCAACCTGAAAGGAGAGACATATTGGTGAGACATTGTTCAGCTTGTGCAGGGTCAGATCGATGAGAATGTCTTTAACCCCACTACAGATAACACGACAAAATGTTTACATACTCTCCCTTGATCTCAGTGCAGTTTCCTGAGGCTCCAGAGTAAACCACAGACTTGTCGTCGTGGAACAAAATGTACTGTCGGCAAAACTTGACATTCTCATTCCTCTCCAGGTCCCGCTGGCTCCATTCTGCAGAGGAAAGTAAACAAAATGCTGTTAATATCAGTGAACATACACACATCTGAAATCTTGGTACAGCACAGACTAAGTCTACCTGTGTAGATGTTGCTGTATTTGCCTCCATACTGAGAGGTGATAACAGGTCCCGTATCTGCTCTGCTCAAAGAAGGGAAGCGGCTGAGTTCTCTGTAGAGCTTGGCGATTTCCTCGGGGTTGGTCATTACCTGACAACACGCAGCAGAATAACTCACACTGCGTCTCAGTGATACAAACTGTCTAACAGCGGACAATGCCCTATTCATATCCTAGCTAGGACGCTAACCAGCTATACATAAGTTCGTAGAGTTAACACAGTCTACCACCAAAAAACAGAAGTCAGATTATATAACATTAGTCTAGTCCGTTATGCAAACAAATCATGCGATTGCTGCGTGATAAACAAGGCAACCAAGTGAACAAGCTAGTTTGTATTTAATTTGACCAGAAACTTCTTGTGGCAGCTAACAGCAAACAATCGAATCAGTTCCAGTCTCCTAGCTTAACTTGAAAGCTGGCTAACGTTAATTGAATTATTACCGAAACATAAAGACAGCTTAATCAACGCCAGCTATACATTTGAACCTAACCTATATGAGTTTTATTTTTGTAGTATTTTCTATTTGTTCAAAAGCAAAGAATAAGTAGTTCGTTTAGTCTAGTCATACCCCTGACTCCATGATAGCGTGTCTCTTCTTCTTCTTCTTCTTCTAATTTTCTTTTTCTTCTTCTCTGATTTAATGGCGGATCGTAAACCAACGTGTATAGGTGCATACCGCCACCTACTGTACTGGAGTGTGTAGCATCAGGGTTTTACGTACTTCATGTTACATCAGACAAATGAGAGAAAAAAAGTCTATATCTTACTGTCTAATCCTGTATCTTGAAGATAAATAAAGAGAGCCCTACAACATTGCCTAATTTTCTCACCCATCCCTAAAATCCCTTCCAAATCCCATCCCCGTCCTAGTTCATATATCTTATCCTGTAAGATGTTCTTCTCTAAATTATATTTACTGCACCTCATAATAACATGCTCAACATTTTCAGGAACGTTACAAACATCACATTTATCCAATATGCACATTAAATAAAGAGATTTTAAACCAGTATGTACAAATCACTTCCTCTCCTCTGCACTTCCCTTTGAAAAACTTCACCTTAATTGATTTCTGTATACTTCAATAGTGTCTCCCTTTGGTATCTGTGTCCCACTTCTTCTGCCACAAATCCCTCACAGCTTTTCTTATTAATGATTTGGCCTCACCTTTTTGGTACTTTCATTATTTTATCATCATTTAGTTTCAGAGCTTTTTTTGCAATCTCTTCTGCCTTCTCATTACCCTCCACACCAACATGAGCAAGAACCCTACACAGTTGTAATTGTGATCCTAAAATTATAGCGGTTATTTCTGCTGTAATTACAGATAATCTATCATTAATTATTTTGCATATAATTACGTCAAACTCAGGTATGTATACCCCTGTTCCAACATGCCCACTCCCTGGATCTTTAGATCCATCAGTAAATATTGGTATATAGTTATAATAATTCCTCTTCACATAATCTTGGATCAAATATCCAATGTTACCTATATTCCTTTTAGTCCATTCTCTCTTCTGCTCCACAAGTTGCAAGTCCACATTGGGCACTGGGAATATCCATGGAGGAACATTACCCCACACAATATTTGGCTCATAATCTAGCCTATGTAAAGCATATTCTTCTGCTGTTGTATTAATATTCCATCCAAATCCTTTACCTTTGCCTTGTTGTGAATATTTCCAACAATCACACCGCACCTTTGTTGCAGGTTGTTCCTCTCCAGACCCCTTTAGCTTAATCCAGAATGCTAATGACAACTTTGACCGTCTTAAATATAATGGTAATTCGTCATCTTCCACCAGTATTGCATCAGTAGGAGTTGTTTTAATTGCACCAATACTGAGTCTTAGAGCTCTGAACTGTATTCTTTATAATTTATCAGAAAGTACTCTTGGCTACTGCTCCATATATCATACATCCATAATGAATACATGATTGTATTAAGGCCCTATAAATATCAAGTAGTGTTAGTAGTTTATCTGCTCCCCATGCATAACCTGAAACCGATCTCATGATATTCAGTACTTTTTTACATTTTGCTTCAACCTGTGTGTGTCGCTAGTCTCCAAACATCAAGCCGTTGGAAGCACAATGGAGTGGGTGTTCAAATACAATCTAGCTGAACATGAATGTAACAACTGTTATAGCTTCCTGTTGCTACATGACAAATAAAATATAATCCACCGATAAATAGTTCCAGAATGAAACAAAACATCGGAATTTAGGAATGAGTTAATGGCAAATAAGGGTGAATAAATCACATACAGCAGTCTACAACATGTACCATAAAACGTTGTCAACCGCATATAAACAGTTTATTCATAGCAGTAACATTTACCTATGCTTTTATTTTGTAGGCTCATCCCCTCTGAAACACCCAACAGGAAGCGGCAGACAAATAACATAACTGAGCATTTAACGCCCTCTTGCGTTGAAAACCATAGTCTTTTGACTATTTTACATTGTGCAATAAGCAAAGTTATTGATTTTAGTGTGTGGCATTCTCTGTTGAAGCACAGTAATACATATATATTTTGACGAGACATGTTTTAAAATCACTTTGCCGCTTGTATGCATCGCATTTCTTATGTGTGAATGACAACCACCGCACTCTTTCTGCCAGTCAGCTGGGGTAGGTGGGGTCACAAAGAGCCAAGATGGCTGACTTTGAGGAGCCGCTGTCAGAAGAAGAGAAGGTTTGAAGACTATTTAATTCTTTGCTCTACGTCAGTTTCTCTTATTTGTAGAGTGCTACCCTTGTTATATGTTGACATGCATTAACGGCTAAGTTTTGGAAAGAGAATGGCAGTTTTTGGTCACGTATTGAAATGATAAACTTGTATTTTTAAGCTACCACTAGCTAGCCAATGCTAGTTAAAGCCTATAGTTGGCTAGCAGCGGAATCAAACGCTGATAGAAGGGTTTAACCACTGGACTCTTGTACTGAAAACTTTTTAGCAGCTGTACCTAGCTTAATGGAAATGAAAGTATCGACGCCTAAGTCGTGTTCCAATGTCCATGTCAGTCTTCAATAATTACAGTGTGGGCTACGTAACGTTATTCCTCTCATATAACATTAGCTAACATTAGCGGCTAACGTTACTTTGCTTTGGATTTCTGGGTCAAACAGATTCGGTTGCAGCTCAAATACTTGTTAGCCTCACATGGCTTGACATCAGGATAGGGGTGCCTACAGTTTAGGTGGAGCCTGATAGTGACGCCCTCTGTAATACCAGTGGCAGCTGGACACTTTACCAGTTGGAGGCAAAGCTGTGGTTATTATGAATGACAGACTGCAGTCATTCTGTTACAGGGGGAATTAAAATGTATGAGTACATTACAAGACAATGATCTGAACACCAACAGGGTGGTTTCAAAGCTAGAAACAAGAGTGGCGACATTATCCTAATATCGAGAGTCATTTAAGATTAAACATCCATTGACAGCCAACCAGAAAATTGAGGGCAGGATGATGGCATGATTTTATAGTGACATGACACATTGTCCAGACAAGTCATTTCTAATTCAGTGGCCATTCTGTATTCTTAAAACAGTTAATTGGTGCACTGCTCAAAATTTCTTGATGTTTGTTACTCCATGTCCCTCCAAATTAGGGTTAGGGTTAGGCTTTAAGCTTTAATTAAAATATGTCAATTATACTGTGAAGTTTATTATTATTTCATAAAACATGCTTGCAGCTAGTTGTGTAATTGTTGACTGACTTTTTTGTAATCAAGACACTAAGGTCATTCCTATTTTAAGGATAACATATGTAACCAAACCCACTATCCATTGAATACAGATTTGTGTTGCTTGTCAGAGTGACAATTGGTTAATTATACGTTAATATTAGTTTGTAGTGTCTCTCTTTGTGCTGATTGTACAGCAAGTCATATTATCTTTATAGCTGAATTAATGGGTTGCATTTAATTTGCTTTCATAGGTCCGCATAGCGGCCAACTTTGTGACTCATGCCCCCCCTGGAGAGTTCAATGAGGTCTTCAATGGTAAGAAGTAGCTAATTGTGACAAGACGCCTATGAAAATAAGAATACTGTATTTTATATAACATAATTTGCCTTGAATAATTATATTTTATTGTTATAAGAGCGCTATGCATACAGTGGTTTCTTTTGTCTTGCTAGATGTGCGGCTTCTTCTCAACAATGACAACCTCCTCAGGGAGGGGGCATCACAGTAAGTAACACTCAATTAAGACAATAGTCAGTAATTCAAATACTCAGAATTTACACAGTTCTAAAGACCTGTGCCTCTATATTGGGTATATTGGGATATAAGCATGGCCAGTGTTCTCAAAATGGTCAGTGGAAAACATTTGCTGAAAGCATTTTGGTGTCATATTATGAATGCCTGCTGTACCTTTGTGCCCGTTCTATTTGTCCAGCTCCTTTGCCCAGTACAACATGGATCAGTTTACTCCTGCCAAACTAGAGGGCTACGATGAGCCGGTATGTTTCATCTTTAAGTCTTTCCTTTTTATTCCAGAAGCGCAAGTGTCAAAGCCAGACTTTTTCAATATTTCCTCTCCCTTCTTTATAGGTTCTGATCACAGAGCATGGTGACTTGGGTCAAGGACGTTTCCTGGACCCCCGCAACCATTTGTCGTTCCGCTTCGACCACCTAAGAAAAGAGGTGAGCGACGTGCAGCCATATGAAGGGGACACAGCCCTGAGAAGCTGGAGAGATGCCTGTGATACTTCCCTTAGTGCCTATGTCAAAGAGCACTACCCTACTGGTGTCTCCACGGTAAGGCGAACATTTTGATAAAGTAGTAATGTAAGCAATATAGACTACATTTTACCTATACTCATACGTATCCATACCATATGTCGGTTGCAGGTATATGGGAAAACGGTTGATGGTCAGCAAACGATCATAGCCTGCATCGAGGGACATCAGTTTCAACCCAAAAACTTCTGGTATAGTGAACACCCTGCAAACAGTTTAAAAGCCTATTTGAATATATGTATATCTGATAGGATTTGTCACTATTTTTATAATATAGCTTATCACAAAGGTTATAAATGAACAGTTTTACTTGTGTTTTTTTATTCATGGGGAAAGTGAAATAATTGGTCTCTCAGTTCTATTAAAGTTCCTGCTGCTGCTGTCTGATTGTAACGTGGGGCTTCTCTTCATTTGTCTAACACAGGAATGGTCGCTGTAGGTCAGAGTGGAAGCTTACCATTGGTCAGTCCATCGCTCAGGTGGTGGGAGTGTTGAAAATCCAGGTGAATTGAAATCAGTGCACTCATCTGCACAAATGATAAATAAGTAAAACGAGAAAATCTTTCAACATTTTTAAACTCCAGTTTACTAATGAAGTTCTTTTCTGTCTCTAGGTGCACTATTATGAAGACGGGAATGTGCAGCTGGTTAGCCATAAGGAGGTAGAAGAATCAATACCAGTGACCGTAAGTAAAAATGTTATACATAAGCACTCACACAATCTTTCAGCAGTAGTTTAAACCTTGTGTAAGACTGGCTGTGTCAGCTCCCGGTATATGCAGAGAAGGGCATCCATGTCCTTTAGTAGGATAAAAGATGATGATTATTTGTGTGTTTCTGAAACAGAATGAAAGCCAGACTGCCAAGGAATTTGTTGACATTATTGAGAACGCGGAAAATGACTACCAGGTAAGCTACTTTTTTTTCATACTAATGTTTGAAATTACAGCTGTTACTTTGACTGAAAAATACATAAAGAAATGTTTAAAATAAAAAAATATATATATTATATTTGATATTTGTTTCCCTCCACTTTTTGCCCTCAGACTGCAATCAGTGAGAACTACCAGACCATGTCTGACACCACCTTTAAGGCCCTGCGTCGCCAGCTGCCTGTCACACGCACTAAGATCGACTGGAATAAGATCCTAAGTTACAAAATTGGCAAGGAGATGCAGAATGCCTAGTGGAAGGTCAGGGACTGACCAGAGAGACGAACACTCCACTGGGCCCACAATCCACCTATACATGCGCAAGGACTAACCAAAGCAAAACTATATCAGTATGGGGCAAGGAATTCAAAAACAAAAAAACAAACAAAAAAAATAACTGAAGATTTGCAGACTGTTAGGCACAGATATCGGTCTGCTGTAAGGAAGTTACGGATATGGAGATAATCATGGTTTGGAGAAAGTGGTTACTTCTGGA
This sequence comes from Enoplosus armatus, assembly GCF_043641665.1. Classification (NCBI taxonomy): domain Eukaryota; kingdom Metazoa; phylum Chordata; class Actinopteri; order Centrarchiformes; family Enoplosidae; genus Enoplosus; species Enoplosus armatus. The sequence continues at coordinate 14,779,943 of NC_092187.1, forward strand.
TGTGTGTTGTGAAAGAGTTGTGTTGGGTCAGTGTGCAGGGCTGTGCTCAGGACTGCTACATTAAAGAAGTAAATCTTCCTTCGGTTGTTGAAGGAATCACAGACCTCCCTAGATTCAGGTGTCAGAAGTTACAATAATTTTTTTTCGTCATACTGATGCAGAACTGTGATCATGTTACAGTAAAGATCTCAGCACACAGGAAAAAGAACCGCACAAGGCAGCTGATGAGAGAAATTAAGCACACCATCACATATCAGGGTGATTTTGGGACAGGAAAATATGAATTTTGTCAAAGTTTTTGTTTCACTGTGGTTGTCATGTATGGTGGAATTGGAAATCGGGTGCATCAGTAAAATCGAGACATCAACAGGAAAATGAACAGCAGTCATCTGACATTTTAGCTGGTACCAAGCTTATAATATTGCTGAACTGACAACTTAGTTACACTTTGCCAATGAAATTGACTACGTATTTCTACCCGTCATTAACATTAAGGAGTAGCATGATCCTCAGCATAGCTCTGCTCCTGCACTGTTGACATTGATGTTTGTTGGTGTCTGTCAGGGCTGAGGGAATGTTAACATTTTCTGTTGCGCTCCACTGATGTAGTCTCCACCCATGCAAGCTATGATGACTGAAATAAGATAAAGCAACTTCTATGCTGCTGCATCTATAATGCATTCTCTGTTCTTACTTTGGCAACACCACCTCCATTGCTGTACAGCTTTTCCTTTGTGAAAGGAAAACATACTTATATTAACCAAGATTTATTTGCCAAAATCTCTTTCCTATGGTAAAGAACTCCATCCTCCCACCCATGTATGCAAATTTCTATTTTAATACGCTGGTTTTTGTTGGAGGCTTAGAATAATGCTCTCCTAACTGTACCATTTGTGTATTGGTCAATGCCAAGTGAACGCGAAGAAGTTGCCATGTAAGGCAAGATCATATTCTGTTCAAGTTACATGACTTCTGTAAGGCCACATCATACTGTATGTGTTACATGACTTCTAAGTAGGCTGACTCTGGATCAGTTACTTGTTAGCTATACTATGTGCAGTGTTCAACCCTCACACTATACTACAACCGATCAGTTATAACGTTCAAGACTGTACTGCCCCATTCTGTTGTACAAATAAATGGATTAAACATCTTGGCTAGATTGTTATTTTCCTTTCACGCTGTCACACATAAATCCTTGCATAGCCTATTAATCAAGATTCTGAAGACTGCCAGCCAAAAGTGTTTCAATAAAAAAAATGGGTGACACTCAGTAAGCTTTAAGGCGTGGGCAATTTATTTAAAATAGCACTAGATGTTGCAGGTGTTCATGATATGCATGTTTACTAGAGACAGATGAGGATTATTGCCCCTCACAGACAAATGATGTATAAATCTACAGATTTAAATTGATTGGCTAAAATAACAATTACTTTCAATCAATTCTTGGTTTTAAAGCCAGCAAACATGAAACATAAAAAACATGGTAAACCTAAAACAAACATCTGATGTGTAGCACTGTTAGGACAAAACACTACAATGCCAATTATTTGACAGATACTATAAAAGCAACAGTTACAGTAGCAAGATTCAAACCTTCGGTCCCCATCATGTTCATTGATGCAATATCCCAAAGAGTTATCACATATGACTCATGACACACAGTCCTTCTTGGTTTGGGTGAAGCAGAAATGAACCTTCCCTGAACAAAACATTTGAAATTGTAGACATAAATTATCTTACAGTAATGTAGTACAAAGTGTGCTCTCCCTTTTCAAGACAAGATTCAGTGTATTTATGACAAGTGTAATAGAGTAAAACAGCACATGCATGTGATGTTGTTCATTCATACAGAATCAACTGGGAATTCTTTTAACTATGTACAGATAATATTGTTTTCATGGACTCTCCACAGGAACTGCGTAAGAAAAACATTTACAAACTACTCACTAGTTTATTCTGAAATGGTGATAGCTACACATTTGCTATACTCTACATCCACATATTTTAGCCCTGCTACTTGCTATACGGTTTTGCTTCTGACTAAAGTCTTCTTGTTTTGATTCTAACAGGACTGGTAATTTGAGCATTAAGGGAAAAGAAAAGGAGTGTTGCACTATGAAATCTTGTTAACATTTCTTCAACACCAACAGGTATTCAGCTTGGTCTCTTTTTTTGTGCCATATATATATATATATATATATATATGGTTTCTAAACACACTTAATATTAATATATTAAAGTGGAAAATAAACGAGATAAACTTAAAAAAAATCTATATAAATGGAATAAAGACAGGAATGTTAATATAAATATTAAATCAAATTCTTAAAAAATCCATAAAATACTATATTTTATTTCAAATAGTTCTTTTCCGATTGTTTCTCAGGTTGTGGTATAGAGGTAGGGGTGCGAACCAGTCCAGCTTTGAAGTGTCTATACTACTGATTATGAGTGCTATGAAGTGGTTTTAAGGGATGGCAAAGATGAACATTACAGTAACTGTTGGTTTAGGCCTGACTCATTGTAGGATCTGGCCGTTAGCTGCTAGAAGATAAAACCAGGTCTGGCTCCTTGGCTCCCTCCTGCCCACTGTTGCTGTGTCCACAGTTCCCTGTCAACTCTGGGAAGAGGCTGGTCCGAGCAGAGTGACTTGGGGAGCCTGGAGTTGGACTCATGCCTGGCTTCTTGGGAGGGATCGGAGGAGGATGGGTCTTCTCTGAGCGAGGAGTGAGGGGGGAGCGGATGCCCGGAGATAGAGGCCCTGAAGAAGGTGACCTGCCCCCGGGAGGAGATGCTGTTACATTACGGTAGTCTGTACCAAATGGAGAGTTGCTGATTGGTGCCAGCTTGACACCAGCCTGCTGGCTGGTGAAGCGGGACAGCACCTGAGTGACAGTGTTGCGTGCCAGCTGCTTAGCTGTGCTGTGCTCTGGTGGGGGAGGGATGGAGGAGGTGGTCGGGGAGAGGTCCCTGGGGGAAAGAGGGCCCCCATGCTGCTGCTGCTCCAGCTCCGCCTGGCTCTGGAACTTGTGCCTGGCGGCCTGGAATCGCTGGTTGACTCCAGCCTGGTAGGAGGACTGATGGAAGCCTGGGCTGCCCAGACGCTTGGCAAGTACTGGGGAGGAAATAGGTGAAGAGGAGAGGGAAGAGGAGGCTGTGCTGGAGGGAGAGTGAGGATGAGGGTGAGGATGAGGGTGAAGAGGGGAATGCAAAAGTGCTCCTCCCCCATTCTCGACCACCCCTCCATTTTCTGCTCCTCTCCCTTCCTGCGTTGATTCGGTCTCTTTATGAGTGTGATAGCCATTGACCTTTGACAGTGAGGTGGATTTAGGAGTTATCTTTCCATCTGGCTCAGTCTGAACAGAGGTGGACACCACCATCAACTTGGACAGTGACTCTTTCACCTCTGTCACAGCCTCTTTGACCTCTTCTTTACATCCTCCAGTTTCAGCCAACCTCTTCCTCAGCTCCTCCAGCTGTCTTTCAAGCTCCCTACTCCTCTCCTCCTCTTTGCTGATCCTGGCTTTCATCTGCTCTCGTTCTGTATCAAACTCAGCCAGCTGCCTCTCAGACACGGCCTCTAGCTGGCCTGCCTTGCTCTTCTCATCTTCGAGAACCCCCTGGAGCTTTTCCAGGGCCCTGGTCTCCTCTTGGAGCAAGGTGCGAAGTTGGGAGACCTTCTGAGCCTCCTCCTGAGCCAGGCTGCTGGCTCTCTGGAGCTCCAGAGTCAGAGTTGAGGAGAGCTGCTGCTGCTGGGACAGCGACTCCTCCATCTGGCTCACGGCCTGTGCGTGTTCCTTCTCTAACCTACATACTGTTGTACGCTCAACTTCCAACTAGAAAGAGAGGGAGAGAGATACAGGAGTCAAGGCAAGGCAGCTTTTCCACATTTGACCACAAGGAGGCAAAAAAACACTGTTTTGTTACATTAGATCCAACACATGACAAACCTTCCCCTTATATGAAAATACAATTGTTCCCCAAAAGGAGTTTTTGGTATAAAACATTTGGATATGTATTTTGCATCTAACCCACTACAACTGTATAATTGAGTTTGCAGCTACGTGTATCTATATGTATTATTTGCTTTTTTAGAAACACAGCTTATAAAAAGGGGCCTCACTTGGATGGCACAAAGCATTGAGTTTCAAAATGGCTGACATCCTTTGTAGGTGATCAATTCCTGTTTCTCTCCCAACCTTCTTGTCCAAATCCACATATCAAATAAACTGCATTTTACTTTCAGAGTCTGAGGGGACAGAGAGAGTAGCGGTTGTTCATGTTTTGCCGTGTTAAAGAATGATTTGCTCGCAGGGCATGTTTATGGAAAGTTCAGTTTGCCATGAGGTCATTAGAGGGTGACTGGGCAGCTTAAAATCTTTGATGAGTAATAGGTGGGAAATGTGAGGTGATGAAATACAATCTAGTGTATATGATTAGTGTACAAAAAAACAACACAGGCAGGAAAGCCTAAGGAAGAGTGGGAGACACTCCGGAACTCTTTCTTACATAAGGCCCTTGGGCGAAGTTTGTATAGCGGCTGATTGTGTGCTCACAGAGTGTGTGTGCACCAGCTGACCTTGCATTAGACATGGACATCCATTATCTCAGGTTTCCTGAGGCCATAAAGCCCCATGGCTGCTGGACAACTAAACAATGGCCTCTTCCTCCTCTATTTCCTATGGAACAGCCCTGTGCTTGTGCAGACGGGTGCCTGTGTGTGTCTGTACTTTAACAGGGCAAGCCCTCTCCACCTTACTGAGTTACACAATGGAATTGCACTGATGCTTCCCAGCTCAGTCGCTGTGTTTTAAATCCCAGCTACCACTATGAAGAAGGACACTGTGCAGACAGACAGAGGAGAGGGAAAGGGAAGCAGAAAAAATATCTTCCATCAGATGTGCTCGTCTATCAACAAGTGAGAATTGTGAGTACCAGTTTTGCTGAGGCTTGCCATCTTTACCAAACAAAAAACACACAGTACAACATGTACACTTTATATGTTTTACGTGTCATGTCATACCTGTTGCAGCAGTTTGTCTCTTTCTGTCTGCAGCATGAAGGTAAAATCATCACTGTGCGCAGAGTCCTGGGCACGCTGTCGTTTCTCCTCCTCCAGATCAGCTATCACCTATCAAACATACAGCCTGTTGAAACGATTATATGATAAGACATGCAGACATGCAGGTTTCTTGTTGCAGGATCCAGTGCATGAATTTGACATAATTCTCAAACTAGCTAATTACCTTTATTTATTGATTTATTTGTCTTATGAGAAGTTTCCTGACCCATAGAGTATTGTCTCCTGACTAATCAGCCTACACAACTGAATCTGAACCTCCTCTACATTACAAGGTTTTGTCAGTTTCATCAACTCTCTATAGTTCACTCATAGACGGTCTATACGGTTTAGTGTTTATGACTCCCATAATACTCTCAGACCTTGAGCTCTGCTGTGATAAAGCCCCTCTAAGCCCTGTGTGGGCGGCTGCTGTCTGTCTGCCTCACTCCCCCAAGCCAAGTCTACAGGAGGAACATGGAGAAAAATGGATGCACACACATATTCACACACACAACAAGCCTATTGTACAATTGTGAGCCCCAGTCTGTCGCTGGCTGGGTACTCTGGTGGTTGCAGCATCTTCCTGACACGCAAATCTGAAATGCAGTCAGGCGAGCTGGAGAGCTCGCTGAAAGTGTGAGAGTGTGCGTTCACGACTGTGTGTGCATTGCCTCTTACCCTCCTGTGTCTGCTCTCAGCAGCGGCCAACTGTCCCATCATCCTCTCCTGCATCCTCTTGCAGTGAGCCATGACCAGTTTAAGGACAGCCAGAGGGTTTGGGCCCACCGCCCGGCCCTGTAGGTGTGTGTGAGGCTGGGTGAGTGTGTCCTGGCGCTCCTCGGACTCGCTGTCCCGCTGCAGGGCCAGGAATGGATCGCTGAGGTCATACTGGCCGTAACGCTCCTGGACGAAAGCATCTCTGTGCTGAGCCTGATAGATACACACAAACATACAGAACATATGTAATTGTGTTGTTAGGCCGCTCCATTAACTTATACTAACATGCTGAACCTTAACTTGAAAACTTTTCAAGAAAGGATGAAAAATCAATTTTACCAAATGATGAAGCACACACATCTGCATACACACGTGTAGCTCCGCAGGCAACCAAGTGGTAATGAGACAGCAGGTGTTTAAATCTAGCCATGGGCTGTGTATGCCTTTAATGTCTACCTGTGGCATACAGGAACAAAACGTGAATATCTATGTACATAACAGAAAATATGACCAGTGTGTTTGTGTATGTCAGTACATGGATTTGATAGGATGAGGTCTTGTTTCAACACTGCAGCACAAAATGGGTTCACATGAGGCCCAACTGCCAGTGCCAAGAAAAACACAAAGTAACTGTATGTAAGCATACACACACACACACACACACACACACACACTTTTAGGTAATAACTTTAGGTGTTCATATCACCATCGAACATAGACTCGGAAGTGAGTGTGCATCTGTGTCCGTGTGTGCAGGAAATCTGTGTGGAGTGATGTTATTGTGAGTGTGAGCACAAGCAGATGGTCTCTCCCCTCAACCCAAACACAAAGAGGTGAGGCATGGCTGTCCAACCCCCACCAGGGGCAGATGTTAACTCCTCCCCAGGGATGCAGGGGTGAAGGACTGGGGCCATGAAATCAGACACACTCACACACTCACACACACACACACACACACACACACACACACACACACACACACACACACACACACACACACACACAGAGCTGTTTCTAATGAACACGTTAGATTATACCTAAACCAAAAACAAAACAATTGAATAAAAAGTGACAGCGCACTAGTTTAAAGGTATAAATTTGATCCTGAGGGACAAAATATTGCATGCAACCAAACTAATTTCAATTTACCACAAACTATTCAAGCTTGTTTGAGAGAAACAGGCTGGAATGACAACAAACAAATGTGAAACTTGATAGGGCCTTGCTGACCTCACTCCAGGTCATCCTGATATATCATCGGGTGGTCTCATTAGCTACATACAGTGAATAGGTTTGAGTTCTGGAGGCATGCAGGGTCAGCTGGCAGTGCTAGTGATGTAAGCACATGCCACGGAGTTCACTCCACGTGCCTTTGGGGCACCCGTCACTGTCCCCCCATACAGTCCTCATCAGATACCCCCTTCATTCCCCTGCCCAAACATGCATAGCACAGCATTCCTCTGCTAGTTCATCATCATTTCTCAGAAAATGCCACTCTCTACTTCCGCCTCTCTTTTTCTCATATGCTCTCAGACTGTGGCAGGACACACACACACACACACACACACACACACACACACACACACACACACACACCCTGAGGGCATCAGTAAGGAGGCTGTATTGGAGGCTCTTTCTCTGGCTGAACAAAGAATGTGACCCTCAGTGAAGAGATTACAGGACTCCAACAAAGACACTGTCTCAATGCCTTCAGTCTCGTGCATTGTCTCCATGTCTGACCCAGTAGGCTTCAGTGTGTGAGAATGGGTACGAATGTGTGTATGTAGTATGTCTGTGTCTCTTTTTACGTAAATATAAACGTGTGTAAGCCATAGTGTGTATGTTTACCTGTGGATGTGAGCATGTGTTTGTGTGCTGGGCTTTGGAGAAAAGCTGCGAGGCTTCTTCATCTAGCTGGAGACAAAACTGCAGCCTCCTGAGTTAAATAACTGTTTAAAAAGACCAGTAAGGGCCGGGCTGAGATTGGATTGTGTGTGTGCGTTTTGCAGTCCTAGCCTAGGGTCTGGTCTCCCATGGTTTTCTCGGGATAGTTCTGATCATAATGACAGAGTGTGCTTTCCTTTATGAGAGGGCACAACAAGCAAACCCTCTCTGCTGCAAAGCTCTCATTTCTGCCCAACCAGTCATGACAAATGTCTCCACAACTAAGTTGTGGAAATTATATGCTATTAATATACTTTTTCTGTCCTGTGTTTCATCATCAATAATTATGTTTTTGAATTTGCATCAAGTATGTAAGAATTCCTCTACAATTTCATGCAATGTTGTAGCTACTGAAATGGGTGTGCTACAGCTTGTTTGAGCATTGCCTTCTTAAACAGTCTGTATTCTCTGATGCATCCCCGCAGCTGTAATGAGGTGTGAAAGACAACCTGATGCTTTTCACCTGGAAAAAGTCTACCCACAGCTTCAGGGCACAATCATGTCCTTGTGTGTGCTGAAAAGAGCCAGGGAGTCCTGTTTCCTTAGTGAGCTTCTGCAATGACTGTCACACAATGAACTCAGCAGCTAGCAAGGACAAAATTACATCTCTCAATGGTATTGGGTGCATATCTCATGTTACAAATGTTCTGTTTAGCCTAATTAATACTGTGAGTGAAAGAAAAATGGAATTGCTTCCAAAATGAGGATGAATACATGCATGGACGTATCTATATGTGTGTGCATCTATGAGAAGACAGCTGGCATATGTTGCCTGAGTGTGTGCACACCATGCTGCATAAGGTTCTTAGCATGACCGGCTGTCTCCAGAGTAACATCTCAAATCCAGAAGCTTTGCAGTGGGGGTTATGGGAAAAGTATGCATTCCTGGTGAATTAGTCTGCTCTTCAGAGGAACAGTTAGACACACAGAGACAAAAGGACAGCAGGACCAGACCTGTCAGATATGAAAAGCTTAGTTCAAGGAACTTAAGGAGTCCCATGCAAGCGTCTTTGCAACAAGAGTGAAGAGGACAATGCATTCGGGATGAAATAATGAGTTCGTCTTTTAGTTCTATTCTGTTATTTCAAACCTGCAGTGCAAAAAAAGCACAGTGTCAGGTAATTGACAGGCTTAACATGATTAATGTTAACCAAAGAACAAGGAGAACAAAATAGAACAGTAGGTCAGCTGCAGACCCTCTAATGTTGGATTCTGTTCAGATTCATGTCTCGGGCTTCTGTGTTTACTTGGATGAGGAAGAAAGACTTTAGTAGTGCAGTTTATCTCCTGGGGAGTGGACAACTACTCTGCTCTACTTAATAGTGGAGAAGGAAATATAGTCAATGGACTACTTGTCAGCCGTGTTGAATAACAGGCCTTGGCAGGTAAGCGGTATCAGTCCACTGGCTTTCACATCTGATTTAACAGAGCTGGTGAGGCTGCAAACTTGAAAAAGACACAAAGGGCTCTGACCCATTTTGCTGTGTGCTGGTCATTAGAGCATTAAAACATTACAGAACAGTCTGCTGGGGAAACTCGAATCAAATGCGAAATGGGAAAGGGAGCGTGTCCATGGCTACAAACAAAATAAAAGCTCCTGCTTGTACTGTGTTACCTATGAATCAAGTCCTTACAAGATTCAATTTAGTCATTTAACTTATTGTAATAAGACAAGCTCTACACACTAATCATATTAGAATGCTGTGCTTTGAAGTCTTTCTCTTAGGCACCAGTTGAGAAAATGTCAAAAAATGACCATAAGAAACAATGACATACAACAGTGTGCATGCCTTAGTTTGGTTAGAAAAGAGTTTGGTGTGACAGTCTGGTGCTGGGGACTAATGACTATCTAACTAGGAACTTAGGACAACATAATCATTAGCCACACAACACTTTGACAGCATAAGAGTATATTGTATTGTCTTGGGAGAAACAAATTGCACATGTACCTACTTAAAGCTCCATTCATTGATTTTTGGCCACTTGTAGGCAGAAGAACTGTACAACAAGCTAAAAGACAGATGGCCTGACATATTATCGCCTTATGAAGCAAAACTAATTGTACATTTACTTCAGTCAGTTAAGGTTACACTGATAAGTTTGCCCATATGGTGCAGACGGAAAATCCCCACTAACCATTGCAGAAACCAAATCAGGCACTATTGTTTGTTTCCAGCTTCAAACACTATATTGGCAATGTGGTAAGCTGGTGAGGGATCACGCCATTGTTGCGTGGTAGTACAAAGGTAGTGCAGTGATTTTCCCAACATTGCCTGATGATTTTGGTCACTTGGGGTATAATAGTAATTTGAGGGTACAAATGTTGAGGGTACAAAATTGACTTGTAAGAGAGGGTAAGCGTAATTCACTTGCATAGGGTAACTGCCCCAGTGACATGTTTTTGTGCTCCAAAAGAGAGAAAATAAAAGAAAGAGAGAGAGACAGAGAGAAACAGAGAGACAGCGAGAGAGAGAGACGAGATTTTAAGTTTATACATTAACCACAGATGGCATTAAGATAACTGGGAAGACACCAAACAAAACCTTGCTTTACTTTATGGGCCGTGCAATGAGACAACTTCCAAGTAATGTTTAACTGCCTCAGATGCTATCATCAGTGGTTAGTGATGAAACATGGAAGCAGGTGCTCTCACCCTTTGGTCAGGCAATGCTTTTGGAGAAGCACAACATATCATTAGGTGGAACGAGAAAGTGCTCCGGTATTTCTTGAAAGTCAAAAATGAAACAGAAGGAATTCATTGATGCCGACAAGCACAAACTACATAGAGAGAGCAGTGATTTTTCTTATCTCAGACTGGCTGTTGCCTTGGTTTGGCCTAACCTCCTATGTCACTAATTTATGTGTACCAGGCAAATACTCTGCTGTTGGTGAAGGGTGGAGTTCATTACTATTATGAACCTTTATCTTCTTGCTGGGTCTAAGGAGAGGCTGCCATAAAAAGGCATCCTAAGGAACATTATCCAACCTATGTCACTCACGTGGACTAATAATTGCTGTGATTGTGTGTGATGTGCTGTGTGTGTTTCTGTACACCTATTTTTAACAATGAAAGCAAGAAGGTAAGATCAGGTACTTTGATGTCATCTGAGCGTTTTCAGGTAAGGGAGCTTTACTCTCCCATGCCTCAGGCTCAGGCTGTTGATATAGAAGCACTTCACTGACATCATAGGCCAGTGTGCATTACAGTGTTTAATCATATTTTCCCTTTACCAATCTTGACAACATGTCCAAATTGGGCAGTGACTCTTGTAGAGTGACAGAATATACAGTCTTATCTGAACAGCACACTCTAGCCAGGCCCTATTGTTTTATGGAGTCAGGAAAACACGTCAGCCTGCAAAAATAGACAAAGCATTTTAGGATTACAGGATATGACATCATAAGACAAACAAAACAGGCACTGCTGGGCATGACTGCAATGTTTTAACCACACAAACCTGGTGGCCTGGGTAAACAAAAACAGTTAAATCCACTGTCCAACAGCAGTATTTGTTTCACAGCCTGTGACCACAGGGTCTTTTACAAAACGTTGAAGCAGATCCTTGGTGCATATTTCTGAGACATATTTCGAAATCTAGTTCGATATAGTTTGTTTCAGTTTTCAGTGTCACAAGTTTGTTCCCCACAGTGCTCACTTGTTCACTTGCTCACTGGTATTACAGCAGCAGGTGACAACAACAAGTCAAGGGTCCTACCTACTATAGGTCTGTTTTCACGCCTTAAACTGGCATTCCTTTGAGCTACTGAGACCTTGCTCTACGCTGGATTCATGCCAATTATGCCTGACAGAGAGACGATGATAATAGCATTAGTTCCCATATAGATATAGACAATCATCGACTCAAAAGATATGCCACTCCTGTTGGAATGCAGGACCTGTTTCTAGTGTCATGTTCTCAGGAATGTTCCCTCTAGTAAAACTGCTTATCTGTGTCCTTAGTGATGAGAGCTAAAAACAGTACAGTCTGTAGAGACAAGTCCCAAAGGTGACGCCATATTATAAGTAAGTAAGCAAACACAAATTTTTCAGTGGTTTCGGGTGAAGGAAGGGTTAAAGAGGCGCCTGAATGCGGTTGTCCCGAGCAATCGACAGGCATCCCAAGTACTTGCTGCTGAGAGGAGGAAATATTTAAAGGTGGAAAAGAATGGGGAGGATTTGAGAGCCTCTTTTCCTTTCTCAACTGGCCTCACATGCAAGTAAACGTTATCGGCACAACACTGAGTTTGGTTAAGGCGACATGTTAGCTGACAACGCTGAGAAGAAGACTCTAGTTAGGGAAAAACACTGTTTGTGGCATAGCAAGGGGACAAATCACAGTGGGAAAATGAAAGACAGACAGTACAAACAGACACCTGGGTGCCAAATCAGTGCACAGACATAGCGCTCAATATTAGACACATTAGCCCTATCAACCCCTGACACCCCACCCCACCCCTGCAGCCACATGTCTACACACAATCTGTCCTGACATGGACCAGTCAGTAAAAATGGTGTACAGGCCCCCAGTGGGAACAAGGGAAGTCAGTGATTTGAGCCTACAACTCTGTACATCCTCTCCGCAATAAACACCGCAGCCCATAACTGGCCCACCAGAGACCACCAGCATGTGTGTGTGTGTGTGAGTGAGCGAGTGGGCAGATAGGACATGGGTCATGGTCAAACATGAAAGGACCCCCCCTAATGTGGCTGTGTGTGAGGAAAATAGGAAAAAAAGCAGTATAGCTAGAGATATGGAAAGAGGAATAAGTACAGACAACAAGGCAACTGTACATTTCTCCCAAGGGTATGATTGTGTGTGTGTGTGTGTGTGTGTGTGTGTGTGTGTGTGTGTGTGTGTGTGTGTTGAGTTTCGAGTTGAACCCTGGATTCGTCAGATTTGGACAGCTGCCATTTAAGATGCATCTGAGCTGGTGTGGTTTAGAACGGCTTCCCCTCAGGCCCTGGCACTGAAATTCTCTCACTACAGCAAGTCTTTCTTGCTAGATAAACGTCCCTATTGAGGCCTGTTTATCAGACATAGACACGTCATGGTTGCTACTTGTCCTCAACACAACCTCAATCACTACTTCAGACAATGAGTCAAGCATTTAGGGCGGCTTCGTCCACGCATGGAGCAGCTGCTGTGGTCATGAGTGTGTCAGACTAGAGTCAAACTGCTGCAAAGCATTGTAGCTGAAGGAAAGCAATACTCCTTAACTTCAATATGAGTGAATGTGCTGCACAAACCTGAGGATTTGAGGATGTTGACATCTGCAATGTAATGTAAGGTACTGTTCACAACATTCACCTGGGTGATTCAAGCTGTCCAAGTGGACAGTGTAACTCAAAACGTTCAGAGGTTGTCTGAGATGCCCGTGTCCACATATTACGTGTAGTGCTAATGCAAATTCCTCTCTGACTGCCTTGAAAGACCTAGTCTTAGTCTAGTGCCTAGTCATCATCATAGTCTGTGTTTAGGGTTCAAAACACAGTTGGATACAGCGGATTTGCCAGAACCAAACAACTCACAAGGGTTTGAAGTATGCACCCGAGGCAAGGGTCCAAATAGGGCAAATTTAGTTTCTGTTTAGTAGCAGCGGGAGTTTCCCAGATTAAAACAAATGTGCGCACAAATGGTCGCTCAAGACACATTTGAGACACTCCAGGTATGAACTGCAGTCTGTCTGAACTGGGTCTAGACACAATGTGGACATATCCAGGTCTGAATAGTGCCTGATTTGAAAAATAAAAAGGGGGAAAAATGAGAAACACAGATTTCAACTGGTCTGACCGGCAATAATGTTGGTGCTCTGGTGGAATGAAAGGCCAGGGAAACCAGAATGACTCCTGTGCCATTGTCTTTACAAGCTCTGTTTCCTGTTTACACATCCCCTCCCTGTTAGCTCACATTCTTTTTGGGGCCGTAATGCTGAAACAGGTTCATTTTAGTGTGTAAGGATGCCAGTAAAGACAGACAAAAGTTTTTGTTATTTAATGGGTTGCTAGGATGGCTGTAATATTATTTTTCAGTTATAATTATGTATGTATGTATGCTCCCAAACGTGTGCGAGTTGTGCCGCAATGTGTAAAACAGAGTCCATAGCGGGATTTGTGTCTATTAGATGTAGTGGCCAACTCACCCTGAGGGCATGTATGACCACATCCTGGGCCTCCAGCTCTCCCTCCAAGATACTGAGGAGAGTCAGCAGCTCTGCTCTGCTTAGAGCCTCCACATTCATCTTCTCATCCTGGAGAGACAGGGGGAGTGAGAGAGAACATTCTTACTGGTTATTTTTATTACATGACAGAAGCAAATGAGCATAAAACGCACCTAGTTACGAAATAAAAATGCTTCTGGGTATTATAAATGTATTTACGTGTAGCATAGCACTTAGTGGCAGCTTGTCTGAGTGCAGTTTTCAGAGAGTGGCACAGAGCTGATATAGGATGGGACTTGAGGGTCCCATTTGTGGCGTCGCCGGGTTGTGCTCAGGGTTATAAACAGGAAGTCATTAGCATATTTTGCATGCTAAGTTGCTGAGGGACTGAGGACAGTTATCTGCTCAGTCCAAACTGCGTGTCCCCTGCAAAGGTCCTGGGTGCTGCAAATGAAAACAGTGTTAGGCGAATGTGACTGTTTGAAACAGAACACAAACACAAGTTATACGTTATATTAACGTACATCACCCCTGTCCCCACTGCGTTACATTAACGCACCCACCCCCTACTGGACACTTTATCTGGACACTTTACTTTATTCTGGTCACTGCACTGTTTGTTATTTATCTTATTTTTATTTTTATTCTTATTTTACCTTTTATATTCTACTTATTTGTTATCGAAACAATAGCACCATCAGACCACGGCAAATTCCTTGTAATGTATGTTACTTGGCAATAAACAGTTTCTGATTCTGATTCTGATTCTGATTCTTATTTAAGGTGTTAGCCCTGCCGCACTCCATCCACTGTGTCCTGTGATTCATCAGCTAGGTCAAGTCTCGTCACAGAGTCCAGACATAACACACACTTCACACAGCTGACATCATCCTTAAAATTAAGAGAGAGAGACAAAACACAGCTGACTTCATCGTTTAAAGTAAGGGTGAGGTCGCTGTCAGGTCCATGTCTTTCAATAGTGTGGCTGCTCCTGAGTGCTAACCGTGTGTTTGACGAGGTACGTGCAAGCTGTATGAAGACAATTAACAGAAGCTATAATGATAATAACACCGTTCTCTCTTTCACACACCACGAATAAATAAACTGATGTCAGAGTACAGGGGTTCCTCCATAATTCTAAAATCCTCTGCAACATAATTCTTGCAGAAGATTTTAGTGTTTTGATGATGGTGATGGAGAACACTATCTATCATGTGGGTCCCAAATGGTGTTCAATTAAGATGAGATTATTAGCATTTTTCATGCTCATCAAACCATTCAGTGACCCCACATGCCCTGTATGGAAGCTCATGTGTTTGCTATGTTCTTTCCACTCATTTGTTCTGGATTTGTTCCTTGAATTTGTCACTGCCTGTATTAAGATTGAAAGCAACTGTCCCTATCCTCTCTTTAAATAAGGTTGAATCTCAAGTGTACTGTTTACTTTCTTGCAGCAGCGTCCCAGAATTCATTCTCTGTCTCTCCAAAATTCCTCGGTGCACTCTGTGGCTCGCCGCACATTCACAGCAAAGCTACAAAGTGTGAACCCGATATCTGCAAATCAGCTTCCATGGAAAATCATTCTGGCATTCCAGGGATGCCCACACCACAGGAATCATCACTCACGAGTAAATCCCTGAATCCCACTCTGTGTGCCCGCATGGTTTCAAGTGGCAGTGTTGCAGTTTGGCTTTGTGAGTACTGGTCAATGAACTAATAATCAGTAAATATCTTAACAAGGCAAAACAGCAAATGATGACCAAGTCAATACAGAAGATTGTGACAGCTAATTTGACAACGCTAGTCTATGGTGAGTGTCAAACCCCCTTGCTTCTCTGTGGGTGTGTGCATTCAGACACAGCTCCCTGTTTTCTGCTCCTTTTTTCTTTTCTTTTACAGCCATTTTCTCTCAGGTGGCAAACAAAGTCTGGGTTAAACTTTACTCATCCTGGCCCGAGAAACCAGGAAGGGTCTGTGCGTCTCAGTGTGTTCAAAAGCAATAAAGGATCGTTGTGGTTGCCCAGGAACAGCAGAGGGATCCACCTGCCGTCCTGGGCCTTTGTCTGACACAAGGGACTGACTGATTATTTTCCGTGTTGGCAACGTTCAGTTCAATTGCGAAGTGTTACAGACATCACAAAAACACCCAAATTAGCCATTATCTATACACATCGCTTGGAGTGATAATGGTAAAATCAATACTGCATCAATATTACTCAAGTACTCACACCCACCCTGAAAATGAACTCAACGTAAGACCCCTGCATCTCAGCGATTGTTGCTCTTATCTGCTATCTATCTAAATATTATTTTGGCATTATTATCTAGCATGAAGCCCAACCTATTTTACAGCTTTAAAGTTTCAGTTAACCAGAAATGGCAAAGCCCAATACAGTACGAGCAAATATCAGAGACCTGTCTATGGACTTTTTGCATTTTGCTTTTTTCCTAAAAAGCCCGAACAACATGGGAGATAGAATTTCTGGAAGCTAGTATGAAATATTCCCGCAACATTCCGAGTAAACATACCTTCATGCGCTCTGTTCTGGCCGTATTAATTGTTCTCCAGATCCCAAAATGAGGCTCCACAACAGCATGAATCAAAGCAGCCCACTGTCACAGGCGCTCTCGCTCTGAGGCGAGTAGGAACAACAGACGTTCAGTGACGAGGCCGCCAGCCAATCAAAGGGGCGTAGTGCAACAATCTGACCAGTGGCTGGTGGGCATTTTGCTAGGGGGCGGGGAAAAGGGCGTTCCCGGGTCTGTGGGATAAACCTCTTTGTTTCGGACGTCCAGCGTTGATGTCTGTCCACTCCTGTGCCCCTGCTGTTATGTATTTTAAAGTGTTTGCAGATTTAGTCTAATGATGGCACACTGTAAGCGCATGTTTACTAGTTATGATAGATAGTTTCTACGTTTTAAGTGGACGAGTGCACTCCAACTGTGAATTTTTAAAATATAAATTCGATTACATTTCTATGTGCTCCTGCACTGATAATCCGTAATCCTACTTTGAAAACTCGAAGAGCAGGTTATTTCTCAAAATCCCCTTAAAACTGACGCCTCGAGGAGAAGAGGTCTGTCATCGTCTCACAGTGTTTCAACTCCCCTTAATGGCCAAATGACAGTATCGCAGCGCTCTCTGTGACCTGGTGTGGCTGTTGTTGACTGTATCGTGTATACTGCAGGTGTGAGCATGCTGAAGGTGTGTCAAACCTGCCTTACAAGATTGCAGCATGTTTCCACAGTTTACTGTCCTTCAGCTATTAAATCATCTGGAAGACTCAAATCAGTCTTTGATAGGCTATTGGCACTTAACTACAGTTGGATTTATGCATTCATAAATTAAGGTAGGGTTTAGTGGAGTTGCTTTATGTTCATTGTGTAATGTTAAACATCTGCTACATATTGGAGATCATGAGATCAAAATAGTGAAGTAGGAAGTGCTGTTTTTTTTTGTCAAATGATATGGGAGTGTGAGATCATGGTGGGATTCAGCCCCTTGAAACAATGTCTAACATTTAAAAGTAGGCTAGGTATTCAGTGAAATAGAATAGAGAGAGGGAAGGCATTGAATACTATAATTCTTTACCTCTCCTTCTTTTGTTTCTCTAGTACCTTTTTCATAGACCCGGTCTTGTTGAAAAGCAGGAACAGAAACCTGATAGACGAGATGTTTTGGTTAAAGGATCTGCTCCAAATTGTGCACAGTCATTGTCACTGAAAGACTAAAGTTTCCACAACAGTGTTCTCACACTACAAGCCTGCATGCCATTTTCACCTCTGAACACACCAGGCTGCTGATAATCGAGTGTGCTGTGAATCCAGGACACGTGAGGCTCTGGGGAGACATATTTCAGTCAAAGTTCACTCTCATATTCCCTATAACATTTTGAAATATGTAAAGCACTGCAATTACCATCACACAAATCTGTGTTATCACTGACTCAAACAGGTTGTATGCACCATGTGCCACTGCTGTTTTTTTGTAGTTACATGTCACCACGTATCATTATGTCAGAGTATTCTTGTGTCTGTATTTCACTGGCTTTGTATTTTTACAATACAGCTGATTTAGCGTGATGGCACAAATGGCAATGGCAAGCTTACTGCTGGTGGACGAAGTATCCAGATCATCAACAATGTAAAAATATTCAATTACAAGTGCTGCATTCAAAATGCCCCGGTGAGTTATAATTATCAGTTATATTATTGGATTTATTTATTTGTTATTATTACAAATGCAATTTATTTTTGATGCATTGTGTAATTTAGTATAATCTAAATGTTGTAGCTGGTTAATGTGGAGCTAATTTTAACTGCTTTATATACTATTGAGTCATTCGATCTGTACCATTGCATCATACATTATAAATGGATCATATCTTTTGTTTGAAAATCTTATTTTGCAAAGTAACTATAGCTGTCAAGTAATCTTGATTGAGTCAAAAGTACAACATTCACCTCTTAAATGTAGTGGAGTAGAAGTATGAAGTAGCATAAAATGGAAATTATCAACAGTACCTTAGACAAGTTAATGCAATTAGTTACTTACTTTCCACGACTACCATTACATTTTCCAACTAAACTCACCCAGTTTTCCTAAAATTACAGATGACTAGATTAGATACAGCTAAAGGTTTGTATCGCACCTGTCTCAAAAAGCGTGACAAAGCACAGAGACCACACATAGACCAAATGAAATCTGAGGATTTTTATTAGATAGAGGAAAAAACACTGTCACAAATGAGACATGATTGTGAGCGTATCAGTAATGTTTCCTAAACCAAGCCCTCTCAGGTGCACTTTGTGACAAGCTCTCAGCTCCACCCTCTCTAACTTGAGATAAAAGATCAAAGAGCACAGCCAGCCAGAAATGAGCCAAGCTGGACCAACTATAATTGAGCATATTTAAACTCTCTACAATCAGTCTTTGCAATATAATAGTATTCATGAATATTTGTAACAATAATGTAGAATTTTATCCTGTTATAAAAGGATATAACTGTGTGTACATAGTAATAACATATTGCAATTTAATTATGTAGCACACGTGTGACGAGGCACGCTTTAGAACAGTAATGGTGCTTTCGCATGTTGGCATTCTTTAATATTTAAGATCAAAAAGATTATAACAAATTATTTAGTCCATTAAAACACATAGAGAAAAAACTAAACTGTGTCTGTACATCAGAGTTACATAAAACATCAACAGTGGTTTGTTTAGTAGAATCAAGCTTTTGGAGCCAAGTTTTTGGCTGGGCTTTATAGTTTTTGATTCATTTGATAGTGAAGCAGTGAAGAACTACAGATAATCAGAGTTAGCTTGAGGGAGAAACGGCAACGATTGTTCTGGGCTCCAGCTTCAGTTTGATGGGATTCTTGGGGTTAGTAAATCCATCAACTCCCAGCTCCATTGGAATCTAGGAAAACAAGAAATATGTCACAAATGAAGCTCAAATCCATTGACACCAGTCATACATAAAAACATCTGGTAGCGCTTTAGATTATGACCTGTAGTGCAATTCTTCATTGTTTACAGCGTAATTATTTGAACGGTGTACCAGTATAGTCCATACCGATACATATATGTAGGTACAGGTACCTATTCTATTATTACGGAGTACCGTGCAATCATTTTTGAGCAACTACTATAGGTGTTTGGGGGAAGATGGGATAATGAGTACTGTAACATTTTATACACCTGCAATGACTTCTTTCAAAATGATCATATACTGCTTTACCTA
Organism: Enoplosus armatus; assembly: GCF_043641665.1. NCBI lineage: Eukaryota > Metazoa > Chordata > Actinopteri > Centrarchiformes > Enoplosidae > Enoplosus > Enoplosus armatus. Next base: position 14,799,575 of record NC_092187.1, read on the forward strand.
CACTGGAGGGGTACACGTGATAGCAAAAGGAGGATGGGCAAACTACAAAGTTCCTAAATAACTGCGGAGTACGTTTGCGTTTTTTACATTGCCACACAGAGGTCCAGGTCAGGAACATACAGCCGACCTATAGCCTTTATGTTACTGTGTATGTTGTAAAGTAGACCTACCTACATGATGTTACAAATACCTACAGTATAAAGGACTTTTTAGTTCCCATATTGTTACCTCTGTATTCCCTGACTTCACATATTGTTCCCTTGTAACTACATATATGTATCGGTATGTACTGTACTAGAAAACCGTGAGTACAGATAATTCCACTGTGAACTAGGAAGAATTACGCTGTACTTTGCGGGCTGTACAGTAAAGTGTTGCTCAATTTATCACTATTTTAAGACCACAAATACTGAAAATGTCTTCTCACATCTGTCTCCTTGCATGTGACAAAGCTGAAGTCCTGAAGGATCTCCACTATGGCCAACTTCATCATCAAGTTAGCAAATCGCATGCCAATACAGTTCCTTGGCCCTGCTCCAAAGGGTAGGAAGGCATAAGGGTCCACGTTGTCTTTGTTCTCTTTGCTGAACCTGAATAAAAGATGAACAAATATCTTAAGTTGATTAGCAAATGACTAAGTTTGAGTTAAATCTGACCTTAATTTGCCATTAATCCAATACAGTACCTTTCGGGTTTGAAGGCCTCAGGCTCAGGCCACAAAGAAGGATCACGGTGCAGAGTATAGACTGGTATCATGACAACAGTTCCTTTAGGGATGGTCACACCGTTCATATCCACAGAAGCTTTTGACATTCTCTCTAATCGATTAGCAATAGGGTACAGCCTTGATGACTCATTCATCACCATGTCCAGGTATTCCATCTGCATCAGGGCTTCATAGGTTGGCCGAATCTGGAGCGAGGTATAGTATAAAGTAGTTTTTAGTTGGTAGCACAGAACCAGTTGTTGATACAAACAAAATTAGTTAGTTAGAAAAAGTATTAGTAAGAAATAAATTTGTTAGAAAAGTAACCTTTTCTGGGAAGGTTTCGTCAATCTCCTCTTGCAAGGTCTTTTGGGTGTGCGGGTGGGTTGCCAGGTTGTAAGCTAAAAATCCCAATGTGCTGCTACTGGTTTCATAGCCAGCAAAGATGAATAACATGGCCTGAGAAAGGATCTCATGATCAGTCAGCCCTGCAACACAAACACACCATGATTAAACTGCTATCACTATCATGATAATAGTCACAGTAATGGACATGAAACTTTCTAATATCTGACTGCATGATTATGGCACTCAGTGGGTTGTCACTGGTCTTTGACTTGGACTTTAAACTGGAAAAAGATGACTGGACTGGAAACAACGTCAAAGTTCTCCTAAACTATCAACCAACATAAGTCAACTTTGACTTAGTTCAATTTTTAAGTTACGCAATGTTACCTACGTACGTGAGTTACGTAAGACACGCAAGTTATGTAAGTCACATGACTTTGCTTGTCACCTGACCCTTTCCTAACCTTAACCAAGTAGTTTTGTTGCCTGAACATAAGCCTTCTGAACCTACTAGTAGGTGTAGCAGGCCCTGATAACCCATATCTCTGAGGGTGATAACCACTGTTACCGCCCATTCAATCGAGTGATAGCATTCCAGTCGGGTGGTAATACACACATTATTCAACTAGAGCACAATGAAATCGACCCTTGATATCTTGAAAGTGACCCTTCAGCCATGACTACAAACAAAGTCATGAGCTTTAATTTCTCCATCTGGTTTCCTTCTCTACCTTTTTGGGGGCTCGTATCCTCTTTGTTGTTCTCTGAAGTCTGAGAGTCCACCATCAACTGCATGAAGTCCACTCGGTTCTGCAAGACAAAAACAAGTAGAAATCCTATTTTGATTTTCCAATTTGTGTTCAAGGGAAAGGTTAAACTAAACCAACATCAAATCCATGGCAGCTATACACTTCATACACATTACTTTGTGTTGATTCTTATTCCGGTCTGATTTGATTGACTTTAGGAAGTTGTAGAAGAAATCCAACACTTGAGCAGGGAAGAGTGACACATCCATCTTCTCAAAAATTGGCCCCAAAAATGGAAACAGAACTGAAATTAATAAGAATTGAAAAGATATAGTTAATTCAGGGCTCAAGAAGACAAGATAGACATTCTGGTTACAACATAATGTTTTTTACATACCCAAAATTACAAGCAAGGGATTCAGGAAGTTGAACTTGACCATTCTCTTAATGTTTGCTACAAAAGGATCAGAGGGACGGTTGATGGAATCAATGTCCACGCTGAAGGCAGTGCTGGTCACAACATCCATACTGTAAGGTCCAAACACTCTGCAAAAAAGGCAAACATGTAATTCCAATTGACTGATTGACTGGAATAAAAGTAGGAACAAGAAACATGTTAAACCATTCAAATGTTTGTGTTAAGAGATGTTGTTTCCTATTTACTGAATAGCACAAATAACAAAATAAATTACCAAAACTGAACAATACTGATGAGTCTGTGTCCAAATTTCATCACAAACAATAACATCACTCACTCTTTAACCTCTATGACTTCACCCGCCTCTACTTTCTTGGAAAGACTCTTGATCAGGTTATTTGAGTGCTGCAACATGATCTTGTACATCTGCCCAAAAGTAAATAACGAAATCATTAAATCATTCAATATTTACATGCAGGTATCATGGACCAACAGTGAACAATGCACAAAAAAAAGAATAGTGCACATTAAAAATATGTTAAAGCTGCAGCGTGCTTTTTAACCTCTTTCAGTCGTCCGCTGGTGAATGACGGAGAGAGTACACTGCGAATCCTCTTCCATTCCTCATCTTCTACTATTGATACAGCATCGCGTAAGGGTCCATTGAGGCCAAAATCCTAAACCACACACACACACACACGGAGGAGGCCTTCTTTACTTTATGTTCTTGAATTAGTATTGAGGTATTAAACTTGGGAAATTGCCTCTACAGTGTTTTTTCCTTACCCGTCTGTTGGTGAAGACAGAATAACACTCTTTGACCAAGATCATTTTGATCATAGCTGTGTCCATTATACCCAGTACAGGCTGCCTACCATCATAGAACCTAGTGATGCAATAGCAGATATTGTAGCAACTCAGTTACAGCCTGGAGCATTACATTAGAAATGTATGGTATGATATATTCCTTCTTCATTAATATCAAACAACATATGCACACACACTTACCCCCACACCTTTCCATATTTCTGAAAGCAGTTGGTGTCAAAATTGTGGATGCCCTAAGGGATAAAATGAGAGACAAAGGTATCATAACAGTCAAAACCATTAACAGCTGTGTGTCCGCTTAGATCACTGTACCAATGTGGCAAATGCGTCTCACCTTTCTGTACTCCAAAAATGTCCCAATAAAGGGCAAAGGTTTGGGGCCACGAATGCCTATTTTCTTGAAAAAGCCATATGGAGCATATCCATACCTGAGGATTAAAAGCAAGATTAGAAAAGCTAGACCAAATCCATCTATTATTACAAAAGTAATTTTATACCCTGTTCTTTAGTGAAATTCCTCCAGGCCTTATTTCTTCCATGCTTTGTCTTTGTATGGATTTGTTTTTGTCAAGTTAAAATAAACACTTTTTTTGATAAAGAATTTTGACTTGTATTGCAATTATTATTATAATTATTTCTTTGTTTGTTTAACAAATACTAGGATTATACTAGTTATACGTGTCACATAACTGTATCTGTCATACTATCATAGTAAACCAAAATGTTAGATTGTCCTGATCTCCTGGCATTGTCCTGTCTATTATATTGCACTATTTAATTGTTTCTATAGTTATTATATTTTCTTTGTATTATGATTATCTGAATAAAGCTTTTTGGCTTGTGCTTTTCATTTTCTTAACTCAACATTAAAGAGTAGTTGTAAACGGTAGTGTTATCTAGTACTGAAACAATAAAACTGCCTGGTGGTAAACTGGCCATTTTATGACGCACATTTTACAGCCCTTATGTCATTTTACCTCAGTGAATGTCCACTTTATTTGTTATGAGTCACACTCCCACAGATGGTCACATAAATGGTCCTAATGTCAGGCTGTAATTTGAATTCACTGCTTACTTATTACTATTAAATGACATGTCAAAATGTCTGCTACGGTCTATACGGTCTATTGAAATTGAATGCAGCCTTTACTGTGTTATTAGCGACATCTGTGCGTGACCAGTCCAAATGTCTGCCTTGGGAAGGATTTATAACTCACACAGGTGATCTTTAATCATTTGGCTGATTAGACCTCTTCTCAAGACTGTGTGGGAGAGTACAGACTGAGCTTGACTGACATCTCCCAGACTCCCCTTTTGGCTCTGTTGCACCTGATCAGGTGGGACAGCATTACAATCCTTATTAGTACATGAGGTCTGGCCCTTCAATCTGACCAAAGGTGTGATCAGCCACAATAAATAAAAACACCTGTGTGGATGTGCATGGCCTTTACATTCACATTACTAAAACTAAGAGTTTCACTTTAAAATAAACAGACCAAACCAGTATGTATATTTTCATTGCAGCCTTAAATTATAAAATAAATGCTTAAAGATTCATTAGTACATGAAAGCTATATTAAACTGATTTCAAATAAACCAATTTGTATTCTTTATATTCCTACACATATTTGCTAAAGGACTCGCGGCTCTATCCAAAGCCCTTGGTACACCCACGCGTGTGTTTTCTCTTATTTTGCCTGATTGACCTCTTCTCAGGACTGTGTGTGCATGTGGAGACATCTCCCTTTCTTTCCGGCTGCACATGTTAGGGTGCGACAACGTTTACTTTTGCCATTGTTATTGGTACAGTACACGGAGTTTGGTCACCTCAGTAAATCATCCTGAGAGAAAAACACCTGCGCAGGCGTGCAGAGCCTTTAAAATATTTATAGTATTATAATGTAATACCTAAATCTAAGTAAGGCGCTTATTTAGAGGGAAATCCACCCTCAACAGAAACTATATATTGAGTACACATGTTGACTTTTTTCTTTGACATTCAGCTGCAAATCCTCAATTGCACCTTTTAAAACAGAATAGCTTCAATGACATGTTGTCTCCCACGTGACTGTATAAAGAGGGGACAGTTTAAAGATCAGTTTGTTTTGGAAGAAATGGAAAGAACAACTAAATAAGCCTGAACTTCTCTGCTGACAGACTGACTAGTTCCCACCGCGCAGCAACTCGATCTGGTTGCGATTTCAGACTTCACTTAACGGCCTGAAGTTAAACAAAACCACGTTTAAAAATACTTCCACAGCCGCCGCCTACAAGGAGCTGGACCAAAAGTAAACAGCAACATTGATTAATTCCGCTTCTATGTGGAATCGGTTCAATTGTTTGGAGAACTTCCTCCAAGCAGTTTTAAAAGACAGAGATAAACACGACCGCATACTCACACTGCGATGAGAGTAACGACAAATGCTATTAAAGTCCAGGTCTCGGTGGAAAAGTCCGGGAGAAAGCCCATCTTCCCTCCTGTGCACACCACTGACGACTGAGATCAACCACTTCCCACTTTTAAATGTTTACCGGACAGAGAGGCGGGCTCACATAACTGGAAAAAGTGCAAGTTACGTAAGATCATATCTCCACCATCAGTTCAAGTTGGTCCAGTCTAGATCACTTGTACTGAACTGTGATTGTAGGTGACCTAATAAATGACCATTATCCTATTTAACAACCTGCATTAAATCTCCTAGAACTCCCTTACAAGTCATTTCATCTTCTAATTGTTTCCTCTAAAGGGTTTAAATGGCCCTGACAGAATAATATCCTTATGGTGATATGCTTGCTTCCTTTTCATCAGAAGTTGAAACATCATTATTTTAGGAGGTAATGCATAATTAAACATTCTAAAGTGTTAACACAGGGCAACAGATAACATTTTAAATAGTTTATGACCACTTGCAAACCATTTCAAACCATGCCCAATTCAACTGACTCACAGTAAGTAACGGAGCTATTTCACCAGAGAGTGTTAGGCCAGTGGAAAAGCAGGTTTGTAGTGAGCCACTGTGGAATCGTATTGTTGTTGTGTATTGGTATTGAAGTTATTGGAATGCGAACAAGAGGAGAAAATCCTGTGGAAACCCTGTGTCCACCTCCAACTTTGCCTGAATAATTGTTTTATTCTCTCTTTTCACAGACATGGTCTGAAATTTGGTTCAGGTCAAATGGCTTAGAATGGTATTGATATAGTAGATGCCAGGTGTTTCATCCCCCCCCCCCCCCCCCCCCCCAAACAAAGGCAGTACTGTACTGTAGGAACAGTGAGAATAAATGATGGCAATGATGACGGTGAAAGAAAGTGACACACAAGTATCTTCGCCAGATATTCCTGTCTGAATGACATTAAATTTACACTCGCCCACTGTTAAACAGGCCTTTTTCTCAGCCGACAAAGCTATAACATCAATGATAGCTTTGATCTACTCAAGTGTGCCAGGAAACGATGACAGTGTGACAGTGAGCCAGCATGCAGAATACCAGAAGACCCTGAAACTGAAGCAGCTACACTATATTGCCAAAAGTATTCACTCACCCATCCAAATAATTGAAATCAGGTGTTCCAATCACTTCCATGGCCACAGGTGTATAAAATCATGCACCAAGGCATGCAGACTGTTTCTACAAACATTTGTGAAAGAATGGGTCGCTCTCAGGAGCTCAGTGAATTCCAGTGAATTCCAGCGTGGTACTGTGATAGGATGCCACCTGTGCAAGTCCAGTTGTGAAATTTCCTCGCTCCTAAATATTCCACAGTCAACTGTCAGTGGTATTATAACAAAGTGGAAGCGATTGGGAACGACAGCAACTCAGCCACGAAGTGGTAGGCCACGTAAAATGACGGAGCGGGGTCAGCGGATGCTGAGGCGCATAGTGCGCAGAGGTCGCCAACTTTCTGCAGAGTCAATCGCTACAGACCTCCAAACTTCATGTGGCCTTCAGATTAGCTCAAGAACAGTGCGTAGAGAGCTTCATGGAATGGGTTTCCATGGCCGAGCAGCTGCATCCAAGCCATACATCACCAAGTGCAATGCAAAGCGTCGGATGCAGTGGTGTAAAGCACGTCGCCACTGGACTCTAGAGCAGTGGAGACGCGTTCTCTGGAGTGACGAATCGCGCTTCACCACCTGGCGATCTGATGGACGAGTCTGGGTTTGGCGGTTGCCAGCAGAACGGTACTTGTCTGACTGCATTGTGCCAAGTGTAAAGTTTGGTGGAGGGGGGATTATGGTGTGGGGTTGTTTTTCAGGAGCTGGGCTTGGCCCCTTAGTTCCAGTGAAAGGAACTCTGAATGCTTCAGCATACCAAGAGATTTTGGACAACTCCATGCTCCCAACTTTGTGGGAACAGTTTGGGGATGGCCCCTTCCTGTTCCAGCATGACTGTGCACCAGTGCACAAAGCAAGATCCATAAAGACATGGATGAGAGAGTTTGGTGTGGATGAACTTGACTGGCCTGAACAGAGTCCTTACCTCAACCCGATAGAACACCTTTGGGATGAATTAAAGCGGAGACTGAGAGCCAGGCCTTCTCGTCCAACATCAGTGTGTGACCTCACAAATGCGCTTCTGGAAGAATGGTCAAAAATCCCCATAAACACACTCCTAAACCTTGTGGAAAGCCTTCCCAGAAGAGTTGAAGCTGTTATAGCTGCAAAGGGTGGACCGACGTCATATTAAACCCTATGGATTAAGAATGGGATGTCACTTAAGTTCATATGCGAGTCAAGGCAGGTGAGCCAATACTTTTGGCAATATAGTGTATGTGGAATTCAATCAATTTTTACAACTGCGCTTTTTTGACTGACAGGTCAAAATGTCTTCCATGAAAAAAAACAACAAAACAGAAAAGACTTGAATCAGCTGCCTTAAAAGCCATCAAGAATCACAGAGGCCTCCCATTGATTATGTAATTGATAAACTCATCCGGTGCTTTCTAGGTGCAGACTTGACTGAGCTATTAATTCTCCAATTGGTGAGAAATGAATATAATAGAGCATACAACTTTCCAATTGAATTCAGGAGTTGACTTAGCTCACATAGTACTATAAAATGACTTTTGTTGTTGTTTTTTGAGTAGAGTAAAGTCCACTCTTCTCAACTTTGGCTTTGTTTCCTGTCCTGATAGATATGGCTAAAGTTTGAGGATAATGACTGCTGACCTTTAGCCATCATGCTGTAATTGCTGCTGTCAGTCAGTTTATGCCTTCACCGATAGAGAAAGTGTTACTTCCCACTGACTGTTTGAAGGAACACACATGGACTCTGGAAATATTACAAACGTACCTACGCATGGATAATATCTTGAAATGTTTTACTCAAATGTTAAAAATGTTAATAATAAGCTCTTATTACAGTAAAGAAAAATGTATGTGTGGTAAGGCTGGGCAATGTGGCTGAAAATACCGTGATATATGATGCGTAGCATAAAGCATATGAAGCCTAGGAAGACAGGTTGGTTGTCCAAATTGTTTGTGAAAAGACCCATAAAATCTGCTTTCACATCCTTCATTGCTACAAACAACAACCAGCCTTTTACTGGACCTACTCGAGAGCAGATTCAACATGTACTCACTACCCAATAACATTTCCTGTTTAGCCTTTTTCAATGTGGACATTTTTACATCTGTCAGTGTGTCCCCTAACTCCCTGGTTTGCTGTCAACTGCACAATCCATCACCCTTGTCTCATACTTAGGATACATTTTTGTTTCCTTGATTATAGAAACAAATAAATAAAACAAAAGGAGAAAAAAAACCTCCATCTAGAAGTCAGAAAAAGACAGCCCCACCTGACAGCCCCATTGTGATGTGAATCAGCCGCCTTTGGCTGTGGCTGGGTCAGCTGAGAATAAATAGAGTTGTTTTTCTCATTTCTTCTCTCGTATTTCTGTGATCCCATGTGAATGTATCAATGTCAACACGCTGTGTGTGTTTGTGTGTTATTTGCCCACAATTTTGCAAATGCCTGTCTGCCTGCAGCACTACATTGAGCAACTGGCAACAGTGCCGTTGCTCTCTGTTTGCCTCAGATCAATCTTGCCAAGATGAGTTTCCAAGTAGTAGTGAGAGAAGGCCATGAGAGACAGATAAGGTATTGAAGCCATAAGAAACAGAGGGAGAAGGCTGATGATGAGGTCTGAACACAAAGCAGAGGGAAGATGGAGAATAACGCACAAATATATCGAACAGGCTGCTGATTGGTACAACATTTCTCCAGAGTCCGAAGCTAACATTTCTGACAGTTGTTGCTCCTGGGTACTTTGCCAGACAGTATTCAATTACATGCCTTAATGCAGTTCAACATTCAGCACGAGTCGAAGATGGAGTCATTAGAGTGCAGTTACATAGTTTTTGATGCTATTCTGAGGAGAGGGGAAATTAAGTGGTGTGTGTGATAGCAGCTGGGTGGCCGGTGTGTCCTCCAGATGTTGTCTGGGAAATGTTAATTGACCTGCTAATGAAGTCTGGGCTCCTCCTGTCGGCTCTGAGCCTCAGAGAGTCTGTGACATTGGAAGGGACACCTGCCTATCTGACCAGTTGACAGCAAATCTGAGTTGCAACGAGACACACAACAAACTAACAAAACAAGGCTTTTTTATTTCCTTTATGGAGAGTTAGTTTAGTTTAGTTAGTTTTAATCAGACAGCACTATTAACACTTTTCATCACGCTCATAAATATACACATCCAGAGGTAGAGCTGTCAGGAGGCACCAAAAGTTAATTGCACCCTTCTGCAGTTGGCTATGACCACACCCTGGCTCGCCTGGTGATTTGGCCGACGGCCTGGTGAATGTCACCTTCTATAACCAGTGAGTGTGCGCATGTGTGTGTGTGTGTGTGTGGGGGGGGGTATTTAGGTGTGTCTCTTTCTCCCTTACCTCCACGCATGTGTAAGCAGTGCATGGTGAGTCATGCTGGGGAGAGGTGGGAGTGTCTGGCCGCAGCTGTCGGACATGAGGAAGAGATGTTTAAATTGCAGCATGGACAGGAGGCAGGTGACTGTGAGTGCCAGGTAGTTTTAAAGGTGAAAGCAAAGTCACTTTATAGCACAATCACCAACTTAGAGGCATAGCCAGAATCCGCTACTTGAAACAAAAAATGTTTTATGCTGTGACTGCTTTTTACTGACATATAATTCTCATCACATTCTGTCCACATGGAACTTAGGTGTATTCACCAACAGAGGGCAGCGCAGGGTAACATTTGTGATGTTCACATTGGACGTCATGGAGTTGCTGGAAGTTAAGATGTAAACGCCACTTGTCTTTCACAGATAACCTTTTCCTGCTTTTTAAAAGGTCATATAATATGGTGCCTTATTAATTTTACAATGCATTCACCAACTTGCTCTGGGGAAATGAAATGATGAGACACACACTTTCTAATCAATGTTCTTAAGATTCGAGCAGCTCAGTGCTCTGTAGTTCAGTCGCTTTTCTTTTTCTCTACAGGCTGCTGCACCTTTTGCCAATTAGTTTTAGTCCTCTGAGCATCAGTCCAGTGTCCAGTGGTACATTTACTCAAGTACTGTACTTACTTGAGTATTTCCATTTTATGCTACTTCAAACTTCTACAGGGACAGTTAATGGCAGTCAGGCTGGTGCAATATGTCTCTGTGCAGCAGCAGGTAAGGACCCCCCCACCCCAGGGAGCTGAGTAACATTGTCACTGTGTCCCGACTGAGCTACTGCAAAGTCACACGCCTGCATCACTGTGACGGCACACCGCAGAGTTTGGACCTTCTGTCTCTTTATATTTCACATATTTGTGTGACGGAAAATGTAGGTGCAGTTTTATTTGCTCTGTTGGAGGGAGAGACATGGGTCGGGAAAGAAAATCTGTATGCAAGAATGATAGAGACACTGATGCAAGCTTCTGAGTGTGTGCGTAATGTTTACTTGTTCGATGCCAACTCTGGTTGGTCCAATCTATCCCATTAATTTAGACAGGAAATCATGTCTCCATCTGCCGGCCACTTACAATGAGTTATGGCTGCTTGTCCAAGCGAGCTGTTGTGATGAAAGGCAAGTTTGCTGGGGAAAGCACACCAAGAAAGAGGAGAGCACATACACGGATGTACAGCACACACACACATACACACATACACACACACACACACATACGTACAGTGACAGGGTGATTTAGTGGCTTTTAATCATTCCTAAATTGCTTGTCGTTCCCTCTCTCACAGCAGCACTTGATTACACACACCGGTAAACTACAATACATGAAACAAGATTCTTCTTCAGTCAGGCACTGGGAGTATCCTGGCCCGGAGTTCTGTGGGTGTTGGGGCTAGAACGGCTGAGACTCCATAACATTGTTTCTTGCCTGACACGTGGAGTCGGGGGAAAGTGCAGAGTGAGCAGGGAGGGCAGGCCACCGTAAAGAGCAAGGCCGACAGTGAAGAGCAAGACTCCATCACTGCCATCAGTGGCGTGTGCTGAATCTCTGAATCCACTAAATCCACTTGCTCCACATTCGGCTGCCTTTCCAAAGGATTTCTGAGAGGTACAGAGCCAGTTACTTGTGATTCTAAATCCCAGCACTATGTAGTGCCAAGCTGATGTTTGAAACAGCCCGAGGGTGAAACGCGTTGGTCAGAGCAGTGTCCTCATCTGACTGCTATTCTAATGGACTGTTAAACATTCACTCTACAAATGCAATGTTTATAGAGCCATCATTTCACCACTTCCACACAGCTATTGTACTTATGTAGATATAAAACAGCACATGGTATGGATAAATTGATTATGAATGAAACCTTTAAACAATGCATCAGGTTGGAACATGCACATCTAAAGAAAATCTATTTAACTGTTTAACTTTTCTTAACCTTGTTTGTATTGTTCGAGAATCATAAAGCCTTAAGATATCTCCATTAGGTCACCTGATGTATTCACTATGCACCCTAATGTTCCCAACAGTGACCCCTTAAAATGACGCATGCAGGTTGTGAGCAGTTCCACCAAAGAGTCATTTCTTTCTTGCCTTATTTGAATGATTTTTAGAAGAGCCTGAAGAGGTAAAATTAACCAGCAATTTACAAAGATTATATGAAAGCGACATTTTTTGTTTCTCATTTCATATAATTTGAGATTAATCTTGCGGTACCCCTTAGGGGGTTCCTGACCCCCAGGTTGAGAACCACTGCCTTAAATCAATGAAACGTGAACCTAACATATGAATCAACCTTACGTGTTCAGCTTAGAATAGCATTTACAATGTGTGTTCAGAGCAGATGTAAGCAGTTATGGAGCCTGACTAGCAAAAACAACATATGTGTTTTGGCTGCAGTTGCAGCTGTATACACCCGGGGCTTTTTAGGGTCATATTTGCAGATTGCTCTTTAATACTGAGGGGGTTTTGGAATGTGTGAAAGCTGCTTGGAGATGAGAATCTGTAATCTCTCAATCCATCTTTGGGTTGTTTTGAAAGGTTTAGAGTTTTGATGGTTTGCTGGACATGCGCCTGGGTTCAGGATGTGTGACCACTGACTGACTGACTAGTAGGGCAGAGATTAGCACAAATACATCCACACAAATATGGCTACACCAAAAAAACACATGTGCAAAGCAAAATCCCAATTATACAGGCACACAGACAAATGCACAAAATAAATTCCGTAGTCATACTCCAAAGTCTTAAATAAATCTCACATGAGGATCTGCAAGAGAGGGCAAAGTTTACACTACCAACGTTTAAAGCGAGGTTACGTAACTTTTGCTAAACAGCAGCCACTGTGGTCTCCAGTGGTGATGTAGAAAGGGCAATGAGTTTGCCTTCATTTCCAAAGATTCTCTTGAGTCAGTTACTTTGAAGACACCATCATGTTTACTTGACTAAAATGTAATGTAGAAAATAGGAAAAAGATACATGAAGTCAGAGAACATTAATTAATTAATTAACAGCCCATTAATGTAAGTTACCCAGCATCTATCTAAAGTCTGCCAGCATTAGCCACCATAAGCTAAGTAAGGCTGTAGCGACAAAAATCTTGAGTGTAATGAAATGACAAAAGGGTGGATTTTATTGCTTATAAATTCAACTTTTCACTTGTAAAATGAAGACTGTGTTATTTCCTCTTTGCACAGTTTTTTTTTTTACATGGCTCCGTTTTGGCCTTGCAGGAGGTGTTTTGAAATGTCAGCCCATGTGACCATATTTTTGGAGGTTATTTTAAAGGATACTGCTGGCAACTTTTTCATAATGAAGGAATATGTCAACCAAATGCGACATCATGCCTCTGTTATGCGATTTTAATAGGTTTTGGATGACAATGGAGGTCCATGCCACAGAGGAACAAGCAGCATTTGGTTGTGACTATACAGATGATACTTTGACAGATACATTTTTGATAATTTAAAAGACACAACTGAAGCCTTATCCTTGAAGGAACCTTGGAATCAACAACATAAGTAGGGCATCTTTTTTTCACTTGAAAAATGTATCAGGAAGTTAGAGGATTTATATCTCAAGCTGATTCTGAGAAACTGGTTCATGCATCTCAACTTTGATTACTGTAATGCTCTCTTTGCTGAAATATCAAGCCTCCAGCTCATTCAAAACACAGCACCCCTCACCCAGGCACACAAAGCTGAACACATTACTCCAGTATTTAAATAACACCAGCTCTCAGTACAACACAGAACCAACTCAAAAATTCAAATTGTGTATAAAGCACAAAAATGAATGCCAATCCTCTCAGGTCATCAAGTGGTGGTTTTCTAACTGTACCCAGAATAAGATCCAGATTTGGTGCGGGTGCTTTTACTTTGGTCTTGTTCTCTGGAGCAAACTCACTTTCTTTTGGTGGGTAAGCAGGTTTTTCTTGAATTTCTTCTCTTATTTTCTTATTATTGCATTTTCTATTTCTATTTTATCTTTTACAGCCTTTGTGTGCCTGTTACTTGTTGCTGTGTGCATTTTAATGTAAAGCACATTGAATGTGTAATGGGCTATATATATATATATATATATATATATATATATATATATATATATATATACACATATATATATATGTGTATATATGTTAATAAAGTTGCCTTTAGTTCTTTATTTTGTGCATATAATAAAATAAAACAAAAGAGAAGAGAAGAAATAAACAATAACATAAGAAAATGCACAGGATGAAGGAAACCCTGAGGCCTTATAAGAGGAACCCACCTAATATATATATATGTATATGCTTGCCACAGATTTACAAACAGACATAAATATTGCTACAATATCTAAAAAAAGAAGAGGATATGATTTCCAAACAAGAAATACTAAAGATTGTGTCTAGACACTGTTGTGCCTTGACTTTTTAATGAAGACTCTGGGAGAACGGTGAGGAAACAATTATGCCTTCTATTCAAATTTTAGACCTCTCATGGTCCTGCGTCTCAAAGCTGGGTGACGGACAGCTTTATAGGACCCAACGCAATTAAGGTGACACTTTTATCCCAATGTGATATCTGCACTGCCATTGTAAACAATGAGAAAGATGTCCGTGGTGTGGCTGGGTTGATGTGCAGACAGCCATCACCAGTGTCTGACCACACCTCCCTCCTCCTCTCCATTTACAGCACTATTGAATCCCATAAAAGACAGTGTCTATTTATGTGTCTGTCTCTAACCCTGTTACAATGTGCCTCTCTCCCTATTTCTCCCTGCATATGTGTGTGTGTGTGTGTGTTTCTGTATCTCCCCTGCAGCTGGTATGTGTGACTGAGTTTGAGGCTTATTGAGATGTATAGGATGACACAGCTGTTATCATACTAAAGCCCCCCAACTGTGTCAGCCATTCTGACATTGATCCTAGTTTGAGATTTTCAGAAATGCACATCTAATATGAAACACACACACATCTCACACACACACACACACACACACACATATATGTGCTATGTTTTCATCACATTATGGGGACAAAAATCTGTGTCTGTGTGCTTTGTGTGGTTGTGTGTATCTGTGTTATGTGTTACACTCATCTTACTTTGCCCTCAGAGGTAGACTCTCTAATCCCCAAAGGAGGGAACAGAAAGGTAAGCTATAACGTGCATTAGTTGGATTTGGGCTCCATCGCTTGTGCAAACCCGATGGGGATTTACTGATGGAAAATCTAGTAAGTCTCTCTTCTTTAACCTCACAACCAGAGAGCAGCAAACACAACGGATTAGACGACAGTCCAACCCAACCGGGCTTACCTTGTTAGCTTCTGACGTTAGAGTCAATTACATCTGTCAGAGCGCATAAGAAGAGGTGAACAGTGGAAAAGGTTCTGTGAAAGCCTGGGTCCCTAAGTCCTGTATCAAAGCTGACAAGAATCAGGTAGTGCTCTACCTACCTCAACTTTTCAGACCCTTCATGACGAATCATTCCACTTCGTTAGAGCTTGGATCTTACTCATGTAACTTATTCCTATTGGTAGTAATAAATATACTCCACTGCTAAAAACCAAAGCTAAACCAAGCTTACAGGCTGACTTCAACTTTGACCTACTGTTCTTGCTGTACTTGTGCACGCACACAGTTTTCCTGTGCCATGAGGGATGGATTAGATAATACAGCTAAACTGTGAACTGTCTGCTGTTATCATGAGTGATAGAAATAATGGCCACAACTATAAAGATAAAACTGAGAAAGATGAGCCTGTTGAGCCATTTCACACACCATTCTCAGAAAATCACCTTTTTGTCAGCAATTGGAAACAAGTGCATTGTGGGAAATATGTATAGCTACATTGAAGCTTCATGCTCAGGCTCAAATGCCCAGAAGAAGTGGGGATTAATCATACTGCAGCCTTGCCTGTCAGTGTGGTGACGGAGTCACACTGCTCACACTGATCACACAGCCTCCCATGCTGACCCACCATCCATTATCACTATTGCCCACATTGTAGGAACATATGTGCAGCAGTGCACACACACACACACACACACACACACACACACGTAAACACTGGAGCTTGTACATTAGATCAATATTTTGAAGGCTAGTACTGATTATTTTCACCAGATACTATTGATCAAAAATCTGATAGTGTATTTAAATGAGTTAGACAATAAAAATCTTAAATCTGCTTCACCTCCATTATTTCTAGTGGATGACACCAGTGGACCAGCATCTCATTTTATTTTACAATACAAGGCCAGTATCAGCCTGATACACACAGATCAGTGTGTTTCACCCTGTGCTGCTGTATTTGTTTTCTGACAGACAGTCTTTGGTGCTGTGATGTTAGTAGAGTCTTGTTTCTGTGTGTGTGTGTGTGTGTGTGTGTGTATAGCAGTGTGCTTTTATTTTCCTTTACAAATGTTCCTTGCTGCTGTTGAACAACACTGTGGCAGTTGCCCATGTGAGTGTGTCTATGTGTCAGATATGAGGCCATGTTGTTGACTTATTTATGCCTCTCTGACACTGCTCTGCTGCCTGTTGGAACAGCCTAGGTGTGAGAGAACACAAGAACACACACATAAATAATTGAAGGTTGCAACACTAGACACACACACACACACATGAAATTACACAAAAAAGCAGCAACTGGGCAAACAAAAAGAACACAATCCAAGAAATAATCAGTTTATTCACAGATAACCATTTATGTTTTGAGGCATATTAGTACCTCAAAGCAATGATTTGACATTTTGGGAAATATTCTCATTTTCTGTCCTGCTGAGAGTAAGATTAGAAGATCGATACCACTCTAAAAGGTACTTCTACTTTACAAGAGTATTTCCATTTTAGGCTACTTTATACTTCTACTCCACTTCATCTCAGAGGCAGGCAAATACTACGTTTTAGGCAACGGGTAAATGTATTTAGTTATTTTCACAGATTTCTTATTTCTTTAGTATTAAATCAACAAACATGTCTGTGTTTTTAGTATCAGCTACATGTGGTGTGGATGGTAATTTTATTAATTGCAGGAAGCATGAAGTAAAGAAGCATAGTGTTGGTTCAGGCAGAGTACTGAAGTTGTACCTGTATTAGCTGAATGGCATCATCTGTTTCTTACATGCATTTACAGTGATTGCCTCATTAAGTAAGCTTAGTAACATTGAATCATATTCATGCGGGTGTACAGCAAGTACATTGTGACCTGACTCTTCTAACTCATGCCAGCGGTGATGAGTTATGAAAAGGGGGAATAGTTCGTTTCAGAAGAATCCTCGTTGCTGCTCAGATTCCTTGAGAGCTCAAACAGCAGAGCCTTTTCTGCCAAATGTGTAACCATTTGCTATTAATGGTCAATTTCACGTAAGTGTCTCCAACTGAACTGTGGATTGGTGGATGCAGCCATGCACATCTCTCTCTCTCTCTCTATCTGTGTGTGTGTGTGTGTGTGTGTGTGTGCTCGCTCTGCTCACATCAGTGAAACGAGGAATTTGTACATGAGCACAATCTCAGACTGATGAACTACCCTGCCAGAGTGACAATATTGCTTGTGTGGGTTTTTCTCTTTCACGAAGCAGTTCCTTTGTAAATGTTCCCCACACAGTGTAGTTGACCACTTGCATACACACAAACAGTTTTTTACAACCCAGCATAACAGCCCTACAATAAATCCTATCTGTGAAGCATAATGTTTTTTTTGACACATTATAAGACTATAAACTATGTATAAGTTTTGATTAAACTCTAATATTTGAGACCACAGTTAGTGGCGGTTTTGTATTTGTCTGCGTTATAATGAAATATTTTGTCAAATGGGAAGAAAGATTAGAGCCAGCTTTAATTACAAGTGTTCAGTGCTAATAAACCTGTAATTCTGGCTAAATTTACAACATCTTATGTCTTTTGAGGTTACCGTATACATAAAAGTCGTTGACTCACCTTAAAGTATGAACAACTTTTACTGATATAGGTTGAAATAACTTTTGGGTTTTGGAAAGACTTCCTCACAGAGATGTCACATTTTCTGTCAGCTGTTATCAGAAGGGAAAAGTGATGATTTTAGTTAGAAATAAGTCTCTGCTGGGGTGTCTCTTTCTGACACTTGCAAGTTTTTGTGTTTTTCATTTTGACTGTAAATCAGTTTGTGTGCTGGCTTCTTTGTTCTTCTCATTCCTATTGTTTTTCAGTCATTCTCATGATGTTTTTGCATAGATTTTTGTTTCATGAGTGGTCTTAGAATGGAGATATCAGTCAGTGTATCTCTTGTAAAACATTTTTGTTACTGTTTTGGCCAGTCCACTTGATGGTATTCACGGTCCCCAGAGGATGATTCTTTATGATTTTGGTGACCCTCTGATTTGTCATCCAGCACCAACATCAGGTCAAAACATTCACAAACTCTAGGACAGCTAAATTAATTTCACTCAGTAAATGATGTTTTAGGTTACATTGAGCAGGCTTAAAAAGACTTTGAGGAGTTTTCAAGGAGCTACTGCTTTCACAGTGTTTCAAAAGCAAAGAGAACAGAGACAGTAAGAGCGACACTCTCCTGAAGAAGGAAACTGTTTTCATGATTCACAAATTGCATTCATTTTTATGTTTTACTTTGCATGAGCTTGTTTGTTTTTTTCAAAATGCGCCTCTGCAAGAAAATATTTTTCCATGGCAGCTATTTATGTAGTCCAGCCGCGTTCCTCGACTGTTTCTCCCTGCTCTTTTCTATTGCATCACTCTAGAGCTGTCACTGCAGGCACACACAGCCCTGCATGTAACATACGGTGAGATGATTACTAATTACTATGCCTCCTGCTTAGCAAACCTCTCTATTACTCATACAAACATACAAAAGCACACACACACACCCAAACACTTACACACATAGATGTATCACACAGAGCATTTCAACATGTGTGACTCATAGGACTCTGCGGGAGGATGGCAGAGGTGTTTCTAAGTTTGATCTCAAGGTACAGTGTTTGCAGCAGTTCCTGATCTGATCTATCTTGGTTGTCAATAAAGAAGATCAAAGGATAAAAGCTGTCTTCTCTATAAAGACATCAGTCTCTCGCTGCCCAGGCGAGAGTCTGCGCTTCCGTGACCAGAATAAACAATATGCAAATATAATCAGTGAATGACCCAGAGACGTGTTATTGCAATTATCTCCCAGTAACCCTGATTTTCACCCACAATCTGTCCCACTTCATGCGTATACAGGAGCCCATGTGGGACACCTTCATTCTGAGATTTCTTGTTAGATTTTAAAAATGGTAGTGTAAAAGTAAAGTTTAGAGAAGCAAATGTTGTTCACAACAAAACTTAAACCAAGTTTAACAAGTGATTTTTCAAAAAGAGTCAATGGAGTTGACTGCTTGTATTTTGCAAGTCAACGCTCTATCCTTGACTCCGCTGATCTCTTTCATCCACGTATGAGAGAGAAGGAGGAGAAATGAGAAGACAATGTTTTTAATCTGTCCATTGGTGGAACATGAGAGGAGGGGAAGGTAAGAGCTCTCTACAACTCCATCCATCTGCTGCACGGTGTTGTTTTCTGCAACTTTTTCACCAGCACGAGAGAAACTATGAGAGAGAGAAAGAGGGAAAGACTGTAGATCTGAGAGTATAGATTGCTATTCTGTGTCACTCTCATCTCTCTATGACCAAATCTATTTCCTCAAAGGAGCCTGGAAAAGCTTTTAGCTGGTGCTTGAAAATGTACAGCACAAAAGACACAGACATGCTGTGATGGAAGGTCATGCTGTAAAGTGTCATGTGGAGAGCTGAGCCTTTGTGAGGTGCTCTCAACCCACTGCTCCGCCACTGAGACCTTTCAACCTTCCAGCTCTTTTTCCTTGCCACCGTAAGACTGGTAGTTGTGAGGCAGCCACATGGATGGTACCACGGCACTGACATAGTCTATAACTCTTGCCCTGTAACTTCTAAATGATGTATTGCCTTCAGGTGAGGTTATAAATCATGTTAAATGATATATGGAACCTTGTCTCTGTGTTTCAAGTGGTTTTAGAGGATAAAAAAATACAAATCTGTGTAAGCCTGTCATGAAGACATATTGTTTAAAAAAGCATGCAATGGGGAAAATTGATCAATTCTAATTAAATGTTTAATTATTCCTTGACATAGCTTGAATTCATAGATACTGCTTAAACTTTTTGTTCCTAAAACTACTCATCTAATTATGATACAAAATACAAAAGGTGTTTTTGAAGGACCAATATTGTTGTGAACGTACAGTCACACTCATAATTGAAGAGACTGACTTACAGATAAACATTTTTCTCAGTTTTTCAGCTGTTCAAATTAAACATATGAGCCTATTTTACTCCTGAGTTTACAGATCTTACTCATGTAAACATTAGGAACTTAAATTGTTGTGCTTTTCTAGGTTTAGTTTGTGTATTAAAATACCAACAATGTGGGTGATCTGTTTGTTTACATTTAGATCACAGACTGTGCCTTTAAGAAAATATTTGTGTAGGAATTTTGGAAAATGTCATTTTACTTTACCTGCTTTATTTCAGCCCCCAGTTTTGTACTTCAGATAAGTATTCAGTAAAGTAACAAAATGTCATCAATGTAGAGACTATAGCAGAGGTGGCTGATTGACCATCACTATTTTTCTTCAACAACTGAAACAGCACCCCAGACAGCCTTTTCAGCAAGTTTTCAGGGAAAAACCTTATAGTGCTAAGAAACACATATACGCATGCATGCTTACAGGCTTGAGCACACACAAACACATACATACACATGCTTTAAGGGAGAGGTAGAGCTCATGGGAAATCACAGCAGGAGGATAGAGGAGACAAAGTCATTCAGACTGATTTAAAGAAAAGCAATCAGCCAAGTGTGGAGATCTGTGCCGATCTGTATTGCCCAGAGATAACTGGCCCTCTCAAGGTCTCATTATGGAAGCAGAGCAGAAGAGCAGGGCAGGAAGATCACGGCAGATAAAGTGCTGCTATCTCAAATGTTCGTTCAGTTCAGTGAGGGTTCGCTTAGTTTCAGGTGAGTTCAATTTGATTTAATTTGTTAAATCAATTGAATTAATCTGAAATCAATTGAATTCAGTTAAGCTGAGTTCAACTCAGTTGCCTAAATTGCCTCAAGTCCCTGAATGTTTGCGTCCACATCAGTTCTGACAAAGAGGAAAAGAAACAGTAAACTGTAGGTGAATATAGACATTTTCACAGCAGACATTTTGTCTCGTAATACCACAGGTGTAGCTAATAACATTGACGATGGCTCAGTTCCATTAAGTGTCTCAATAAGCCATCCCAGTGAGCCAGCATGCACAATAAAGTCCTTGGAAATGGCTCACCCGGATGAACTGTAGCAGTCATTATTGTTATTAATTGCGCCTGTGCTTTTCCCACTATGGCATATTGAAATATCCGATGTGGAAACAGTCTAATGCTCTGTGATGACCGATTGACATCAGTCAGGGAACACGCCACCTTCAGAGGCCACGTAACACAATACAGTATATTGCCTCCTTTCTTTTTTTTTTCTTTCCCTTCGCATGCCAAAGTCATTCTGTCATGTCAGAGTGTATGTCAAAGCACCGTGGCGTGTGCACATTGACGGCACGGGGGCTGGTGCCACTGCTACGCACAGCAGAGTGACACGTCACGGTTTGGTGGGTGTTGGACAACACAGAAGGAGTCTGACATATCTGTTCGCCTGTTCCTGTCCTCTCCAGCTGCGACAGGGAGGTGGCGTGGAGAGGTTGGAGAGAAGAAGAAAGTAGAGGTGGAAATTGTGAATCACTTTGCTGATTTTGTTCCATTCAGTTCAAAGATCACTGACTCTGCAGTGTGTTCATTTCTTTCTTAAACTAAGATGATCTTTACCGATCATAACGCCATGACTGTTCAGAATCAGTTGCTGCTTTGAGCTGGTACATCCAGTTCGGTACAAAACTAGGCCTATATAAGCACTTTTTAGTGCCATTACTACTACTTTTTTGGATCAGAGTGAGAAATCTCAATTATTCGATGGATTGCCATAAAAAATTGGTGCACTCATTCATGTTTCCCTCAGGATGAATTGGTATAACTTTGGTGAGCTCTTAACATTTCATCTAGCACCATCAAATTTTGATTTGTCTTGGATTTGCCAAATACCAAAACTACTGACATTCCCATCAGCCTCACCTAACCTACTAAAAGCCTACTAAACATCAGCATGTTAGCATTGTCATTGTGAATTTGTTAGCATGCTGACATTACCGTTTAGCTCAAAGCTGAATATCTGAGTATTCAGTCCCCGGTGAGGAGGAGATCCACTGCTAAAAGCTTCTGATTTGGTCAGTGAGAATGATTTTTCAGAGCAGTCAGCTCAGTTTGAAGATTCTGTGTTAAAGATTTGTTTGTTCTTGTACTAAAAGCCTCTAGAAGAAAGGGAAGGAAATGTGCTCATCACCTCTTTGGACTCAAAACATACACAGCCGTAAAAATTTCAGGGTTGTATGCAATGACATCAGCCAGAGTATCGCACCATGACATCGCCAAGCCAACCACCACCTGCCAGTAAATCAAACACCATGCTTTATCTAACTAATGAGAACATGGCATGTGTTGTCTTAGTCAGGCCATTCATTTCCCCTCGCAGAGAAAAGAAGCGGCAGATAAAACTGTCACGGCACCTGAAGAGCGCAGGCAGACCGAACCTGTTTGCTGCTTCATCAGCGCTGCAGCAACTCGATCACACAGTCCTGATTGAGATTCTGATGACCTGTCTCTTTTAATCCAACATGCCTCCGTAACCTTCTGCTTGGGTAATATTTGTTAACTGTGGTCGCGGGTGACTGTCAATTTACCTCAATTTTGGCTTGTTTGTCAATGTGAAGTGTCCCTGTCTCGGAAGAAAATGACAGCAGTGTTGTAGTCAAATCAGCAACATTATAATTCAGTATGTGTGGCTGGAGATAATTGTCACAGCATTTAGCAAAAGCTCTCCGCATTTAGCTCACTGAAAGGAAAATGTTGATTGTGGTGTAGAAATCTAATGATGGCGAATATGATGTATTTAATGCACTGTAATTGTTTAGGAAGTAAGCCTGAATGCTTCCCTGTCTTAAATTCAGAGGCTTATAGCCAGCCGCTCAGCATGGTTGACCATGTTAGCTCAGCACAGCGGGAGATTTACTCCTCTATAGCTTTCTAAAGGGCCAAATAAAACTGCAAGCATTCACAGCAATATGAAAGGGCCTCTCAGGTTTTATCCATTTGTGTGGCAATTCAAATCCCTGCAAACAAAAAGAGAGCAAGGCTGCATACTGAGCTTAAAGTATTGAAAATAATGCAGTGTATTTAGGTATTGCACCATTAAAAACATCTCTTTGAAGTGCTAAACATATAGAGTGAATATGAAGG
Source organism: Enoplosus armatus (assembly GCF_043641665.1). Classification (NCBI taxonomy): domain Eukaryota; kingdom Metazoa; phylum Chordata; class Actinopteri; order Centrarchiformes; family Enoplosidae; genus Enoplosus; species Enoplosus armatus. The sequence continues at coordinate 14,822,911 of NC_092187.1, forward strand.
AGTTTTAAAATCTTAGTCCAGTAATGGCAACAAAAAAAGAAAGAAAAATGTGAGCGTGACATATTACTTAATACATTGTGTCTTGGCCAGGACTCAATACAGTTAAGACAGCATGGGCTTCTGAATAATCAGAGGCTCTGTTATTGTTTACCTTCAAATACCGCACTTGGATGGATATTTGCACTGTCTGTTGTAAAACACAATTCAATCCCACCAGTACGTTCTTGTGCGTGGTTGCTCTGTATATTCATAAGAAGTCATATTTGCCATCGTATGCATTCTCTCTACCTGTGTATGCGAGAGACAGTCAGAGAGAGATGAAGTACTGTATGTAAATCTGTGTTTTGAGTGTGATTGCTGGGGGTTGTAATGCAAGTGGTTGGGCTGTATCTCTGTCCCTGTCTCACATCTAAATGATTAATACACTGATACGGCTGCTACGTCTTAATAAGACAACATGTGAAAACACACACACACACACGAACACAGTCATGTTTCCATCACTTCGGACATTATATTGACTTACATTCAACTCCTGGAGGCTAAGCCTAACCCTGACCTAAACCTAACCTTAAACCAAGTCTTCACCCTAAAATTTACGTTATGGTGACCTGCGTTAACGTCCCCAAAAGGAAGGCGAGTCCCCACAATGTGACTGTGTAAACAGATTTATGTCCCCACAGCATGAAAAATACTTATGCAAACAGACATAAACAGACATCACCTCTCACTCTACGTTCATTAACATAAGGAGAACTTGTAGACAATGACGTGATGAGCCATTGCTTCTGCATTTTCAGTTCTGCTCAATTTCATCTGCCGTTTCATGACTTGGCATCGCCCCCTTGTTTTTCTACCTTTCGTCTCTCCGCTTCTGTCTTTATTTTCCCTCTCTGCCTTTCTGAATTTGGAGGAGTGAGTAGGACGTGTCAGCAGCTCTAACTTGTCAGTGTACTGTGTTGGCAAAGGCCTGAAAAGACAATTGGTGAATAGTCGGTATTGGATGGAGTAATTTGGAAGAATGCTGTTTGTGTGTGCGTGAGAGTGTGTGATGGGTAATGCTGGAGCAATGCCATTGTTTCCAAGCCAACCTTGTGAGTTAGATGTGTTTTCTCCACATTGTTGATGATTCAAAGGGATATATGTCTACAAATACTGTTCTATATCTGAATATAAATATCCCTGTTATGTCGACAGCAGCCTCTTCTAAATGACAAATCTTATTATTCCCATAAAAATGGGAATAAGCAGATTACCAGGAAGACTTGACAGTAACACACTGTAAGTATTATGATTTTAGACCGACAGTGTGCAACTTCATTAAGTCAAGATGATGTTGTGTTTACTGTATACAAACAAGGAAACTCTATTTCTTATTGATTAACATTTGAGATGTAATGGCAGCCATTCGTCTTTATCTGTCAATCAGCAGCAATAATATGATTGATTGTCATCAGTAGCACTAACCTACAGATGACAGGAATTAATAATTTTCCATCTTGGCACTGATTCAACTGTACCTGTTTATTATAGCTGGCAGCTTTTGATTTCAGTACGAGGAAGACAGCGCTGAGGGTGAAAATCAAGTGTGCTACCGTTCAAGAAAGCCTCCTTCTGTGCCGCCAACTTCTGTCAATCCAGTGAGGGGGATAAATCAAAGGAGTTTCTAAATTTAGCTCTGACATAGAATTAGTGAGACGTTCTGTAGTAGAAAGCAATGGCCTGGTGGTTACTAAGCAACTGGTGCTAGGCAACCTTGTTGGTAAGCATCGATTGTGCTTTAGGGGAAGTTGGGGGCTGATTGAGGGTGGGGTGTCTTCAAAAGCTAAAAAAATCTCTTGCTGCTTTGAATAATTTGAGTGTTTAGAGTTGCTTTTCAGGGAAAATTGGGTGGATGTGAAAGCTTTAGATTGCATGGTGAGCTCCTAATAGCTGTTTTCCTTGAAGATCTGTAAGGACATGGTGTCTCTGACGGAAAATAACTTGCGTCCCCAAACAGACAGGAGAATAATAACTGAACTGCCATGTTCTGACCGAATGAGTGCCTTTAGTAATGGCATTCGTCATCATCTGCTGCGGAACTGATAACGTCATCAATTACCAACCCATTGCTTAAGCGGAGATGGACTGTGTTGCATACTAATGAGAGTGTGAAACTTTGATGTGGAGCTGAGAGTGCGTGTTCTCGTGCATCTGCTGTGCGTGTTTGTGTATAAAAGTGTGCATAAACGTGTCAGAATAAGCTGTGTGTGTCCCTCGAGAAGCCAATCAAACCATTGATTTGTGCGAGTTGTGACAATGACCGATGACAAAGACAGCGAGTGGGCTGGTCTCTCTCTAAGATTAGAGTTTGGGTCTCTCTTGTTAAAGAAGAGATTTGTTTATGCTCAAAAATATTGATCAGGCTGTCAGCGACTCTAAGAACAACAGATGTGAAATCCTAAATCAAGTGTTTTGTTTCTCCTGTTAGCAGGGAAACTAGAAAGACAACCAGAGCCTTTTTATAGACAAGAAAATCTACCATCCAATCTAAGGAACAGAGAGCCGTGCAATATAAAATTCGTTGCCACAGAGAGTAAGAAATGGTTCAAGAACATTATTGCTACATCTATGAATAATACAGGGCATTAGCACGCAGACACGACAGACCAATTTTATTCCTATTAAAAATTCACATTTCTGTGAGAAGGTCATATGTATGTTGAGACGTAATGCTATTTGAGACTGACACCATGGCTGGCTGAAGCTGTACAATAGGAACTGAAGTGTCACTGAAATTCATTTTCAGACAACTGAAATTGAGTTTAATACACACACTAGTACATGGACACACTCTGCAAAGCACTTTCAGCATTTGTTATGAGAGAACACACGCACGCACGCACACACACACACACACACTTAAAGCAGCTTCCAGGAAATATCAAACCATTAGCTTGATGTTGCCATTCACTTGATGCTGGATGTTTACTGTGGATTTCTATCTTTACCATTACTGTGTAGGTCACATGCCGTTGCCATGACCCCCAAATGGATGACTGCTGCCAACACAAAGAGGCCAACAGCACACCACCTGGATACCACCTGTTATTCTGTAAGTGGTTAAATGTGAATAGATGCTGCAGTCCTGCTGTTTGTTAAGTTTTGGATGTCAGCTTTGATCAATATTGTTGTTCATTCATCAGTTAGAGGAAATGATAAGAGAGAGTGAGAGAGATGATGTGTGTGGTAGCTGCGCGTCTGACAAGATTTCTAATGGTCTGTTTTAGAAGGTAAAAGGAAATAGTCAGCACTACAATGTAAAAAAAAAGAGATTGAATGGAGGCGTTTGATTTATCAGAAGCCTTTGACTTGCTTTACCCACACACATACTCACAATACAATACATTGAGTGTAGTATGAGTGTCATATACTGTGTATGTGCGATGCCGTGCCCAAGAATAGTCATTACAACGAGATTAGCCTTTCATCCGCTGTGAAATAGCCTATTTCCAGCGTGGTGTCTGACACACACACTGCTGATTTAGGAGGTTAAGGCTTTGGCTGCACCGTAACACAGAGGTCACGAGTCTGTTCCTTTTGTTTCAGGTGTGTGTGTAGGAGTGCTACACACTCACTGCAACAAAGGGGTACATTGTTATAGACAAGGTGCTGGATTTAATAGACCATGCTAATTTTTTAGCCACACTAGCGTGGTGGGGCTCTATGGATGGCAATGTCAGACCACTTTGGTGATCATCTACCGTTATCATCAGGTCAATGTGGTCAAAGTCTCAAAATGCACTAGTTACTAAATTAACTGCTATTGTTGCGAGGTTAATGATGTGTCAGTAAGAATACCACAACACATCAGACCCATCAGACCCTACTGTGTACTTATAGTAGCCTATAATGCTGCTCTTTCACACAGTAGCCTTTGCCCGCATCTTAAAAACCGAGTCAGCAACAATCCATTTTTAAGGTAGCACAGCTGCCAATCAGAAACCCCAAAATCCCCTTGAATAAGCACTCACCTTTTAAAACTGCATCCAATAAGCTGGGCAATGTACAAAATCCTTAGTAAAATCGTCCGCACCCCAAGCTCAAGGTTGCTAACTTTGTGTACCTGGCTGGAGTGAGATTTTGATGCCATGGGCTTAATCACATGCACATATATTTGGATTCAATTCCCCATCAGGGTTTAAAATAGTATGCAGCTTACACATATGACAGGAGCTTACATTATAAGATTCAAGGATATAGCCTGACTACGACCACCCCGGGAAATAGTTACAATTTCTCAAATGTAATTAATCCAAATTTGATAGCTGTTCTTGTAGTTGAAGTGTGGCTGGCTTGTTGGGGCTCCCGGCGCAGGTGTTTCGGTTTAACGAGTTACCCCGTTTCCTGGTAATTTTCAGCTGAATGCGTTTGTTGTTGTCGTCGTTACGACAGCTGTTGAAAGCAACTTGCTCTCTTCCTGTTTTGAACAAACAACAACAAGCAACGTTCAAATTGCGACTGAGTGTTCGTACGTGACATGTTTCCTTAAACAAGACTCCAAAGGCAAATCAGTTAGGTATATTTTGATGAAAGTCTAAACAAAGAAGCATTTACGAGGACAGCTACATGTTCTCTTGCTGTTTTCAACAGCTGTCGTAACTACGACAACAACAGACGCAATTGGCTGAAAGTCGCCAGTTAACAGAGTCACTCGTTACACCAAAACACCAGGCTTTCTGCCACAAAGGCTTCCTGCAGAACAGCTGTCCAATCAACATGGAGATAAGCATTGCGCACCAATCAGAGAATGATTTAAGAACATATAGAATCTGGGTTTACGGTACGTTTAACCATTACTATAGTAGAAACACTTAACCGCTGACCATAACACGTTCGCCTGTTCATCTCTGTTGCTGTGTTTTGGCGTGAGAATTGTTTGGGCAGCGTGAGAGCGTGAGACACACCAGATACGTAAGAGTTGGCAACACTGCCAAGCTTTGATCCTTTCAGTAGATAGAACAGTCAGCGAATTCAGTCTCTCTTTAGCTAAAATCTTCAACTTTGTAAAGCCCTGCTTTGTCACTGTTGCTAACATAGGCCAGCTAAAATCTGTTAGAATTAGCTAGCTCCTTCCTTGCTCGCCTGCACATAGTAGCAACATGGATAGGCTACTTTTAATAGCAAACGATACAAAACAAAACTAATAGCAAATTTTCTTGGCAAAGTTTCTTTTCCATAACTTGCCATTGGATTGCAGCGATTTATGATGAACATTTCGTGAATGCATTGTGACAGTTGGGCAGGCTGACATCGCCAAATAAAAAAATAAGGATAATAATGAGAGACCTGGGCCCTATCAAGTCTATTTCTCATGCACATATCATCCCATGCTGTGATACTCTCTTCATTTAATGTTGTTTGACAGTTATTAAAACAGTTTTCCCTATTCTTGTCGGCCTCTATGAGACAGCCTACCTGCAAACAGTCCACCAAGCCATCGTTGTCAATAAGCTTGTGTGTCAGGAGTTTTATATTCATCTGTAAGTACATGAATTTCTGTTTATTCAAGATTAAACTAGCTATATTTCCCACCAATAAGAGCTATTTTCATAAGATTATTCATAATTCATATTTCCAGGAACAATTGCCTCACCCAGGAGGTACAAGTAAACCTTTAACCATGCGGCACTAACATAAACAAAACTAACTTTGAACCACACAGATTCCTCAACATCAAAGCTATTCTTTCTCGTTGCATTCAAATGATGACAATACGTCTACTTACCATCCCTCAGTGATGCATGTGATTTATTTCTGCTGTTTCCCATTCAGACCTGTGCGATTGTGATTCACAAAGCCACTGTTTGTGTTTGTGGAAAAAGGGTTGCGAAGCTTAACAGAATGCTATCCATCCTCATTAGAGTGATGGGAAGATCACTCATTTTCCAGCCTGAGAAAGCTGCAGCACACCGTTTTTTACATTCTCCCTGTTAAAACAGCCCCCACTGCACAGCACTCAACACAATGCACTGAAATACACTGTAATCACTGAGCACCTGTTTCATCTTACAAACACTAGAAATAGTGTTTTTTTAACTCCAACTAATTGAATTTGATTATACAGGCAACAAAGTGATATGGTAATCCTTGTTTATGTTTACCCTTAGAGTAGAATTTATGGCAATAAAGAGATCCAAGGTACTCAATGTTTTAATACAGCAAAGGTCAAAACTCCTTTATATAACTGCGATGACACCAGTAGAAATCACTGTCAAGCAAATTTAAAAAATATAAAAAACAACAAATATGTGGAATCATACACAGATACACACACTATTTCCTATTATCTGACAGTCCATGGACAAATGAGGTTGGGTGATGTGTGTGTGGAGGGAGATCACCCCGGCTTTAGCCTGCTATCTAGTGAATGCCAATTGGCCTTGATATCCAGCATTAGACAGAGATAGATGAGGAAGGATTGTTGGATTACAGTGTTGTAACATATCCGTCCCCACACATACGTACACACGTACACAGTGTCACTCGACCAAAGATAAAGTGATTCAAAGTGAAAGCACGTCTATGTGTTCACATATTCCCCTAATCCAAGTACAAAAGCAAATTTGGGTTTTGTCCCCCAGATGACCTTGATGCCTCATAGAGATCTTCGTGCATGGGTGGTCTTCTTCTATCAAATGGTTGCACTCAGATTTGTCAAATCCATACACAGCATAGCTTTGTATTTAATTTGAGTTTTTTATCCTTTGAAATCATCGATCACAGCTATACAAAAAGAGATATCTTGGTGTGGAACAACCTGGATTATAAACCGATTCCACAGCGTTATATCCTTCTTTGAACAGTGGATTGTTACCTGAAATGTATTACTCGAATATTTCAAGAATATAGATGATTGATAGCCTCATCAGAAATGATCCTATTTTGATGGCTAGTATCTTCATTAATATTCCGTAATGAGTTTTACTTTCATGCCAGCAATCATTGTATCAGAGAGGGTGTCACATTTTTTAAATGGTGGCTTTCTCATTTTGGAATTGAGCTCTTCTTGTGCCCTTTATATTGTGTTTAATTGTCTTTCTCCTCTTAGTCTAGAAACACACACATGCATGTACAAAGATTGGCTGAGTGTATGCACTGACACACAACAGGAAACAGCTGAATGCGCATGTATTGTATGACCTCCTGTCATTATGAGACATCTCTCAAAGGCTCCTACCAACTTCTTGTCAACATGTAAGAATATAGGAGAATTAACTGGAGGCAGATCTTTAACATGCAAGTGAGTAAACAAGGCAGTGTATCATTATCCTTCATTCTCTAGAGAATTTAGTCAAAGGGCTCCAACATAAACATGGTCTATTGGATAATTATGTATCAGAAGCAGTCTTTCAAAGCATTTTTATCGTGCTTGACAATGATTAATGTCTCTTGTTTATATTGTACTCTGTTGTGTTGATGATACAGGGATATTGTTCGCATCTTTTTTTCTCCTGACAGATTTTGTCTAGCCATTATCAGAAGCTGTAGCATTTCGGCTGAATGGGTTGTACCTGTCTTTTCATGTTTTGTGCAGTGATCACACGTCTTTATTGCCTCCATGACCTTGTATTTCTACCTGAAATTAATCACTGTCAGGAGGAAAGAGCTTTACAAAATATGGAAGGTCAGAAGTCTCTAAGCTCTTCTTAAAGCTTTCAGCTCCTGGGTGGGATGCTTGGAAAATGTTTTCGGTTCACTGTTCAAACTGCAGAGAAAATACAAACAGGTACATGTGCAGAAACATCCACATCATACCTCTACCAGCAACAAAAAATCTTTTTTATCTTACAATTGTGGAACAAAGCAAATAGTCTAGATGAAAAGTAGTTTGTGTCACAACCTTGCTCCAAGAAAAACAAAATGGGAGAGACCATACATCATTTATAAAAGAAAAAGTTTAATTTTAGGAAAAGAAGCTTTATTAAACCCAAGTCTACTTAGGATGTCAGTGGTGTTTGTGATCCATGAATACGTAGATGTTATACTGTGGAAATGTATGGAAAGAATCTAAATGTAACCAAATTCAAAAATAATGGATGCCGGGGGAGGAAGTGACACCAGCTGACTGACACCCTTCAGTGACCTAGTTTGTAATGGCTCCTCCAAATGCAAACAAGAAATTTGGCCATCATTTGGAGCTGTCAGTTATCCCATAATCCCATGAGTTCTGGCCATTAGTATTTAGGCAATACTCATTACCTTATGAAAATAGTATGAGTATGTCATATTCAGTATTTGATCACTGATTACTGGTAAAAGATTAGATATATGAAAAACTTGTCAAGTGGTAAATTATCTACCCTGTCTCGTAGACATCACGTTTATGTATTCCGAAATAGTTTTCCCACTGACATTGTGCAAACGTAATAGCTTCCTGGATTATGTTCAGAGACAATTTTTTTTGAGTAAATTAAGCCTGCATTTATGAACCGCACTGGAGTCGCATTGCAGAGGCCGGGGTCGATGGTGAGAGTACAAAGTGCATCCAAGGTTCACATCAGTACCGTGTGGGATTAGGTTTAGGTATCAAAAGCACTAGGTTAGGAAAAGATTGTGGTTTTGATTGTGTCTTGTGATTCAGGTCTCTGCAGACTTTTCCGTAACCTATGCTACCAGTGCCCAAACATAACCATAAAAGACTTGAATAATACTGTAGTCACTGCGAGCAGATTTTGGCAGAAAACAAATGAAATACATCAACAGTATTATGTTAATAGAAAACATAATCGGGATGGCATCATGTTTCCTTCAAAACATGTTTGCTGTTGGAAATTAGTTGCATATAAATGTCATTTCTGGGAGACAAGGTTGAAATAATAAAAACCAGACATTAACTTCACTGTTTTGTATAATGAGCAGCCTGGATATGTTGTTTATCACAGGGCATTATAGGGAAAGGGTATAGTATGTAAGTATATATGCTCCAAATGAATTGACAAAATAGGTTGTTTGTTCATGCCCTCTAGAACGACACAAAGCGTTTTCTGATGTGGTGCCCCTATAGGCAGGGCTCTGGTATAATATGACAGTGCTACGGTTAAGGTTTGGTTAGGTTTAGGCACAAAAAACGACTTGGTTAGGTTAAGGGAAAGATCATAGTTTGGATTAAAATATGGACTTAGGTTAGGGAAACATTGTGGCCAACATGTGCCTCTGTGGGGAATTTGGCATGCAGGAGTCAAGGAGGTGAGCAAGAGAAAGGAAGAAAGAGAAATGCAGAGAGACCCCTGGAAAGCCTCAAGGACAGAAAGGGGGAAAATGGAGCAAAGGAAGGAGGAAGAGGTGAACAAGCGGCGGAGAAAGGGAGGAAGCAAGGGGGGGCTGGTTTTAACAACGTATGACTAAATGGATGAAGTGGAGGAAGGATTAGGGAAGATTGGATAAATGAAGTAAAAACAGAAAAAGGGACAGAAAGATGCATGAAAAATGAGAAGTCGGAGCAGAAGAATTAAAGAAAGAAAAACATGAGAGGGAAGGAAAGAAACAAATAAAGAACAAAGAAATGGAAGAAAAGTGGGGGAGAAAGAAGGAATGGACGAAGGATACCAGGTCGGCCGCTCAGTTATAACAAAACAAAGGGCAATATTTCTGAACAGGGCAAATCTGTCTGATCGGTAGGTTGCTTTTCAAGAAGATTTTTTTCCAAGAAAGGCAATGCTATTTGCCTCTAGTATTTGCAAGTTGTTGTTGTTGGTAGGGCGATGTTTGTAGTGTGCAAGGCAATTTTCCTGCCTGGCCAATTGATTTGCCTGAGGTAGGGCCACATTTCTGCCAACTTAACAGGTCGTTTTACCAAATGGAGGCAAGGAAGGATAAGCAAAGGAGGAGGGAGGAGCAAGGAAGAAAAGAAGAAAGCAAACAGGAAATTCCTCGAAATGAAGGAAGAAAGAAAAGGAAACTAGGAAGACTAGAATGAATGTTGAAAGGATGGCAGCTCGGCAGGTCATTTGACAGAGACGGGTCGATATCTTTGGATTGCAGGCTGATTCTTCCTGATTGCCTGGTTGGTTGTTTCTACCTACTACAAACCCCATATTTTACATTCCACGCACAAGGTTACTCTTTTAGCAATTTAATCATTTAAAAGCAAATTTGTGTTTCCAATGAAAGTAGGCATAGCCAGTTGTTAAAGTGGCTGCAGTCAATTACATCTTAAACGACAAACCTAGTGTTGACCAGACAGTGCAAGATGCTAATGCAGCTCAAAACACAGCTTTTGTGCATCACGGATAGCGTCTGCCCCATCAGCAGGTGTTGGTTTGCAGGGCAGACGGGCTTGTCAGACTTGATTTTCACATTCAGCGTCTTCTATCTCTCCCTCTTGTTATACCTCGCTCTCACACATTCTCACTGGTTCTCTTGTTTCCTCCTTGCACACACACAGAAACAGACCACGGCACAGTGAACCACACAGGCAGTCCAACAGTTTCAATGTTAATTGCAGACTGATCCTGCAGCTTGAGCTCATCATTGAATCGCCAGAATACATTTACATTGATTTTTTGCAGAGCCATGCTCTAAAACTTTTCTCCACTTTCTGATGGGAGAAGTCAGAAATGGGTTGCTGCTGTAGATGTACATAATACTGTTCTTATTTCCTGAAACAGGATGCTTTCATAGTGTTAACGCATGGAATAAAATAACCATAGGTGCCCTATTTAACTTGAGTTAAAGAGAAGGCAGTGTTATGGAAAGAAAACCCATTAAAATGCTGCCAATGTTACAGGGTGAGATGGAGACCAGGAGACCAGTCTTGACAGCAGGTCAGCTTTTGCTTGTGTTATCACTTATGTTATATGGCTTTACATGTAATGCAAGGCACATCATCTGTGCTCAGGCCACTTGGCCAAGTGGCATTTGTTTTCCATTGATCCATCATCTTGATCTAAAGCCTTCTTTAGGCTCTCTCGCTGCATCTTTGATGCTCTTAACGGCTTTTTTTGCTGCAGCACACCTGTGATAACAAGGAGCTTAAGGGCCCTATAGAGAGTTTGCCTCTGCAGCCTTCCTTTATATGCAAACACACCACCCCTACATCTGGCAGTCACCTACCAGCTTCTTGTACCTGTCCCTCTTTCTCTCATGTGCCTGTGGATATCTTATGGCTGGTGGATACCCACCACTTCTGCTGGGTTCAGACTGACACACAAGCAGGCCCACTGTGGTTTAGGATCATCGTAGCACTTCCTCACCTGTTGCTCAAAGACTTTCAGTATCACTGGTGGCATGATCAGGTGCTAACATCAAAGACTGTTGAACAACTACCAGCTGACAATCAGTAACATGGCTGCTTTTATTTCTTTTCATAGGCCATGCACAAGTAATCAATGCATATGTTCAATATTGCCTTATATAAAAAGAAAATTCTTGCTTTGTTCAATGTAGCCCCTAATAATTTGTTGCTAGTTTTGCGCTTGCTGTTGTCTAATTTAGACTAAGTTTAGTCTACAAAGTCAAATTTACAACAAAACCAAAGTTTGAAATTTACATGTTCCTTCTTCTTTCTGAAGCATTGTTAACATGAACTGTGAAAGGCATGCATGAAACCCCTGTAAATACCCTCTGATTGTGGACGGCAACACCCAGCTTTAGATAATCACAAACTGGTATTATTGTGGATTCTTCGGTTCCTGTCTGATTTTTTTCAACTGTAGCCCAGACTTGCTCTTAGTTAACAAGCAGTGCATTATGCTGGGATGCTAGCTGATGCCACTGTTAGATTTGAATGTGTAGAAAAGCCACCAAAGAATGAGACGTCACACAAGACAGGGCCTAGAACAAGATAGCGTGAGAGAGGGAGAAAGACACTTAAAACGCCTATCTACCTCTATATTCATTTATATGGTTATTTTTTGATTAATACCAAAGTATTACACATAATTTACACATATAAAGTATACTGTGTAGGTATGTTTTTGTCTATGCATATGTATGTGCATATTAACAGGCAGTAGTTACATGTCTTACGTGAATGACAGAGCCTGTTGCACACCTGATCACCAGCTCTCCTCCGTCCTTTCCTGGTAGGTTAAGGATTCAGATGACACCAGCGCCAAAGGAGTATCTGGTAAGCTTCTCATCCTGTCAGTAACTGAGACTCTGATAGTCGTGAGATATTCATTTAGTTGCGTAGATTTTGATCCTTTACCAGTGTCAATTCACTTGTAATACAATACTGGGTTAAGCCGTGGTGTAGATTGGCTGTTTTGGTTACCTTGTCATATCCAGTGCCACATTTTATAAGAGTTTGTTACGTCAGGCAGCAGGTCTCCGGCAGTGCCCTACTTTGATGCATTATAAGCATCGCGCCAGAAATACTTTTTATGGCAGGCATCATTACAGGGCACTCAGAAATACAGATATGCACACTCATTCCCATTAACAGACACATATGCATGCACACATACACAGCCTCAGTCCAGACATCAAAGCAGTGAGAGGAGGCCTTGCTGAGCCTCCATAGGCCCTGTTCAGCAACAGGAGACAAGCAGCCAAATAAAACATTTAAAAATCTAGGTTACTGGCACGCATGAATATCTTATGCAGCTCTTTTTATGTGGGAGGGTGACACAGTGATTTGAAGCAGGGGGAGAGATGTTGCACGCCTCTGCATAGCATAACCTGATTTCTGCTACATATTGACATATCTTATTCCTCTCATAGGAACTGTTGTTGTGTGTTAGCATAGCGTTTGCTAACATCAATATACATCTAGTATTATGCCTAGGGGACATTGCAACACATGTCCATCAGAGCCAGTTGCTCTAAATACATCCTTGTTAAAAACTCATCCATGATCTTAATGGAAAAAAGGGATTTATATTGGTACTTGGTAGCAGCTTCGATCAATTAGTCATCCAGTCAGGAAACAGTTGCTAATAACCCCGAGGGCAGATTCGAAATGGTAATGTTGTTTACCTGGCAATCAATCGAGAGTGGAACCAGGGCCAATCTGGGTTGATCTCTCCTGCTACCCTCTGAGACTTGTTCACCAACATCATTCACTGCTGGGGATGAACAGTGTGATTCAGGCTTTAGTGGAAGATTACATTTCCTCCAACTGAGCGCTAGTGTTTGGTTAGAGCACACATGGGATGACTTCAACATCCTGTGTTTTAAAAACCTTTAAACCCAAGACACAAGGCATCACATTGCTTTTGTCAGACAGCAATGAATGCACCCTTAGCAGTCGCAGGATTCAAACTGAAGATTTGGGCCACACATGTGAAATAAGATACACTTATCAGCCTCTACATTAAAGTCAAAGCTGGAACCAAAGATGTATTCAGTTCAATCTTAAAAACCTTGTGTTATCAGAATAAACTGTGTTATGTAATACTGCAAGGAATGAGGTCATTAGTTACAGTGAATCTCACAGTGTATTGTTTTTTTTGAAACAGATATAAATCTAATCTCCCCAACAGGAAATTTGGTGTTCTATGCATAGTCTATTTACACTCCAAGCATATTCTGAAAATCTATTTTCTGTTGCCACGGGCCAGAAGTAAAACACTAAATCAAATCTGAATTGAGCTGGTTTCAAACATCTCTGCTCTTTTCAAATCCTTCTTGTCTGATAATTCAACCTTATTCATACAAATATGTAATACATTTTATATACAGAGCAGCAGAGTGTAATGTATGTCTGTTACTTATAAATATATCATGGTACATTTTGTACTCTGAGCACATTTCTAGTCTGGACCTAACCACCACCACCACAAAATAAATGGTAAATGGACTGCATTTATACAGTATGGCATGTCTTTATTGTACTGGAGAAAGTGCTCTACAATTTGCCTCTCATTCCCCTATTCACACTCAAGCATGCACTAAGGCTGAGTCCTTACCTCAACGGCCTGGGTTCAATTCCAGCCTTGGGCTTGCTGCATGTCACCACCCTCCTGCCTTTCTTGTCTCTCTTCAGCTGTCACTATCTAATAAAGGCAAAAATGCCCCCAAAAAATCATTAAAAACAAAAAACCCAACACAGTGTGACGAACTGGCGGCAAAGCGAGATTCATAATTTCATACAGCAGTAGAAAACACTTGACTTAGAAGCAATGCATAGTTTTACCTTTATCTAGTTAAGTGGTCCCAAAATCCTTAAAATAACTTCAACATCACAATGAATGGAACTAGAAAATAACATTTCATGCCGTATACCCTCTAAAACTCAGCTGTGACCTTTGACTCACCTGAACAGACCTTTGACTCGGCAATACCGGGATCCAGTCCCGGGTGAGCGGAGCGCAGCAGAATCTTCTCGCCTTTTTAATCAGAGCAGTTTAATCAGAATTTCAACAATTTATTTTTTGCAAAGAAAGAGAAAATGTATTTTATAAATGACACTGAGATTACTCTATTTTATATTTTGATCTCTCTCTTGCCTCTCAAAAATAGAGGAGGAGCAACCTTCTTGGCCTCTGTGGACCAGCCTCCTCTGCTCCTCCTATAGCAAAAAAACAAAACAAATTACTGTTGGTAAATTGCCTCATAAAACCACAGTGATGAATGTAGGCTTAGCAGGTATTTTACAGCTAGTGTCTTAATAAAGTGTGGGAGGACAGGGCTGGCCTTTAAGATAATGTAGTCCACCTTGTCTTTGATCCTTCTGGGGTGGGGGACAGGCATGTGTTGAACAACACCACTCAACCTCAGCTTTATGGTAATGTGACTCATTACGGCCATGACCTTGAAGGCACAACACAGCTAATATTGTGTATGCATGAGAACATGTGTTTGTATGTGCAAGCATGGGAGCCATGCAGCTTATGTGAGGCATTATGCAGATATATAGCAGCCTTTGGCATTCATGAATGCCGGCTTACATACACCACACCAATGTTACAAGTTATTATGCCTCCTGTGCTACTTATAACTGTTTTCTGCATATGAAGTCAGTCAGCATGCCCCTTTGTCTTTTGCTCTCCCTCTGCTGTGTTTTCAATGTCCCTGCATGCATCAATGTCAGCCGCCCTCCCCACCGGCACCTGATTTATGAATCCTATCCTGGTCTGTCATTACTGCCTCCAGAAGGGAGCATTGATGGACCAATATGTCGAGCGTGTCACCAGGAGAATCGCCTCATGTCCACAAACATCGTGAATATTCTTCTGACAACCTCTGGCCTGCAGCATCTCAGATTTAGATTATACATTAAAAGATGATATATTAAGATGTTACAAGAAATTCTGGGTTATTTCATTTTGTGGGTTTTTGGCAAAGCCCCCCCTACAAAAGCGATATTTCATGGGAAATATTCCTGTGGCTATCATAGCCCTCCGTGCTTTGTTGTCAATTTATCCTCAGATCCACACAGCATAATGTAGGACCTTTCTGTTTATGGTTCAAACCCCCTAAAATAACACAAACCGGGAGGGAATTCCTCTTCAAAAAACTTGTAATACTTCCTTGTGGAACAGGTGACATCCTCATCTTTTGCTCTCTCTGTCTCTCTAGCACCTTTTTCTCAAACAACATTGCCACAGACAGTTTCTCCTGCCAGCTGCCGATCCCGACCATCATCCCCAGAGCAGTGGGCATTAGGACAAAAGGGCAACCTGAACTCTAAAAATACAGCCAGCATATCAGTCTCCGGTGCTTCTTTAATAACACTAACCCAGGGCGCGATACACTGTAATTATCACAGGCAGAGGCCCCAGGGCAGAGCTGTAGACAGACACTGCACACAGCACAGGTCATGTTTTGAAAGGGACATCTCACAAAGCTATTTATCGATCTATCTATTTATATATGTCTCTATGCTTACTGCTCATGCCTCCTCTAAGCATTTTGTCCTGTAACACCACCCATATTTTGTCTGAAATTGCCTCTCTGAAGTCTCTGCATTCTTTTCATAGAGTTTTAGTTTGCTTACTTACTCATAGACTTCCCTCTCTCTCTTTATCTTTTTGTATTTGTGTGCCTTTTTTGCATCTATGTGTTCTATGCAATCCTCCAGGCTTATTTATCCCCACATGAACTGAAACCTTAGAATAGAAAAGCAGTCATTTGTGAGGGCAGTGTCTGTGCACACCCATTGGTCTTCCTTTTTTGTGTGTGTTTGTATGTGAGCATCTGTGTGCACTACCCAATGTATGTCCCGAGGACATATTAGAGCAGATTTATGCACACCACTGGCAAGTGGAGTTCACTTGAGGCTGCTGACTCCCAGGTAAACTCTATCAGCTGGCCTTCTGTTGCTTGGATGTCCTCGATCTGTCTGCAACTTCTGCTCTCTTACCCCTGACATTCTTTAGAGGCCTGGACGACAGAGAAGTTTGTTTCATCCTCGTTTGAAATATTGATTGGCAAAACTTTCTTGCACTTATGTTTTCATTTTACCAGGCAACCTAAGGCCACCTGAGCTGAAAACCAAACCACGCCTGCCCAGTAGAACCCAGCACCACCAGCTTAGATGAAATATTCATCAACTCACCCAGCCCTGGCAAGGAATGGAAAAGACAGATAGCTGCAGGTTTGGTATCATCATATTGCCTTGCGTTCACATGCACGCACACAAGTTACAAAAGCACAGACATCACACACACAGACACTCAGAACTCCATAAAGCGCACACACACATTTCTCCATCACCACTTCAATACACACAAAACTTGCCAGTATTTAATGTCTCGTTCTCTCCCAGGGTGGTATCAGCTGTCATTCAAAGATAATGTCTCAGATGTTTCCATACCTTTCCCTGTCCCCGTGCATTCACCACACTGACACAGATACAATAGCCTAGAAGATAGAACCAATGATATCCTGGCTCCCCTATTCAGCCTCTGTCCTCCTCTCAAAGACTCGATTATGTGTAACCCTATGCCCAGGCACAACACCACAAGCTTGGAAACATTCACCGCTGTTTCCGACAACCTAGAAAACAGAATTGCTATTCATCCACAGGCTTATGTCAGCCTTGTTTTTTTCAACCCACCCACCTGCCAGGGGTTTCATGGGCAAGATGGTGTAATTGATCTGTCAAAAGCCTCATGCCAGAGGGTTGCATTTGGGAATCAGACGATCCTTCTCAGTTGCTCTCGGCAGCACTTCCCTTGATCAGGAATCAGGCCAGCTATTATCTGTAACAGCGGCGATAGGATTGCTCGCAATGTCATGTTGTGTCCCTGATAGCAAAGGAGAGGTGGACTCATCGCTTTCTTTAAATGCAATGTCTTTGAAGAGACATTTTCCGCTCTTTCCTCCAAGTGGTCAGCATTACAACATACTGCTTCAATGGTCATTGGCCTCTTTTTCTTCCCAGCAGCAGAGAGTGAGGAGGGACTGGCAAGACAAAGGCAATATGTTGTTTACCTAAACGAGTGTTTGCAATAATCACCACATAAATGTTTTACAACTCATATTTCATGTAAAACTGTCTTGTGTATATAGCAACATTCAGGGTTCAGCATCCCTGATAGAATTAATCAAAGTTAGTTACATTTTTATGTGTTTAATGGATTTATGAGAACTGATGATAAGCAATCCAATGAGGGAATCTATGCACAATATTAGTGGTGATAGGGCATGGTGATACAGTAGGAGCTACTGATTTGAGTTTAGTCGTAATTATTCACATAGAGATATTTCAAAATGTAAAACTCACATGTGAGCACTGTGCTTGATTATTAACAACATGTTTGAAGTGTGATGCCTGGTTTTATAGCTATAAGACAAATGTTTTAAGATAAAATATTTTCATCTTCCATCTTGGTTCTGAGCGCTGTTGAGAACAACCTTTCTCTTTGAAGAGGAACTACACTGATTTTTACAATCAAACAAAGTCTTCTTACAGGTTTTGGGGAGTTCTATTGCATTTGTTAAAAAAGTTGTAGAAAGCCTTTTGTGGCTCCAGAGGGAGCTGTGTGAAGACTGATAAATTGCCTCACAGGATGTCACTTGAGGCAGCGTCGACTGGGGTTGAAGACTACATGTTTTAAAGAGAAATAAATCTGGGGATGTAGAGTTAGAAAGAAGTGAGATTTCCAGACCTCTGTAGCCCGCTCCTCATCGCTGCTTGAGGCTACATTAGCCGCCGCTAGCATAACTCACCTGCATCTCTGCATTTTGAAATTATTATTATTATAGAAGATTGTTGTCTATCGTGAGTCTGACAATTTTATATGAGTGCACTGCTAGATTGGTGGAGTACTCTTTTAAAATATACGAGTAAAAAGCCAACAAAGATGGTTGACACTCACTCACTCATTCACTCATGCTTATTCTCCCCTTGATAGGGTTAAACTTCATGCTGGCGCTAGTTTTAGACCATGACAAGATTGTTTTCCTGTTTCATTTAATTCGTTTTACACTGAGGCCAACACATTTATCATTTCTGATCTTTTTCCCTTTCCAGAAGGAGCGTCTAAACAATTCTCTGTGAACTGATGGGATCAACGGTACATCCACATGAAGCTGATTGGCAGCAGTCCTGCACACCTCTGGAACACTGACACACTCGGAGGCTGTTAAAGTTAATGTAGATCTATAGATGGTTGCGATAAACAAAGCTGATATTTGGTGCAGCTAATTGATTCCTTATCAGGTTTTTATCTGATTGCACTGGCATTTGAACTTACTTTTCATCTCTTCCCATCTCCTGGCTAAGTCGCTTTTGCGCTTCCAGCTACTGGCCCAGGATACGCTTTTCTTGGCATCATAGTTAATATTCAGATCACTTCATTTTCATGCAGGTTTTTCAGCCTCAAAGGACCTCCCACTTGCCCGTTCAGCTTTTTGAACAGATAAAAACCCTTGGAAAATCTTGAGAGAATATTAATGCGAGAAAGTGATTTCAGAGTTGAGCTGCTGAATAGAATTGGCAGAATGACGTGAGTGATAACTATCATGCTATATCTGCTTTCTCATGCCCTTATTACCCTTTCTCTGTCGTCATTATTCACTGTTGTGACTATGTTTCCTGCTTTTTGTACATTCTGATTCACTCAACTCTTGTGGTACCCAAATAACAATATAATGGTACTGAGAAATATTATAATGAACAGTTGTGTTCCGCCCTCAGTAATCTATCTATAGCACTTATCTTATATTTGCACCAAATGTGGAGAATTCAATGAAGAAGAGAGAGAAAAACTATGACAACTACTGATTACTGACTAAGTGGTCAGAGAGGTGATTCTGAACTGAGGCTCAGTCATTATTTGACTATTTAGATTCCCCTCAAGGCAAATGTGGAAAATACTCTGATGCAGAGTGGAGAACTGAGATAAAAGTCAACCAGCAAAAAGGACAGAAATATGAAACTCAAAATTGGACAATATAAAAGATTTCTTTGTACGTAAGTAGCACGTCATTAATATTATTATTATTATTTTCACAGTTTCATAGTTTTAATAAAACCAATCTGACCCCTCACCCATCAACCAATCACATTCTCCAGCCTCTATAAGCAGCTTGTCAGCTATATTGCCTATATGATGATATCTCACACACCAAGCTTAGAGAGGGGATGGTTGCATCTATACATAATTTTCTGCCTTAGACTGTTTTTTTGTCATATTAATCCAACTGGATCATTCACAGTCTCATTTGTCATGTGAGGTTCACCAAGCTTCTATACTTAGTCCAGTCCTTTTCTCCATCTATATGCTCTAGTTAGGTCACATTATCCAAAAATACAACCTCTCTTTTTACTGTTATGCAGAAGTCGTATTATTTGGACTACAGCTTTTAACCTCCCTGCTTTTTCCTCATCAAAAAAAATCTTTATCATATTCAATTTAGCTTTGAGGTTCGACAAACTCAAAATCACTCAGGTAGTTAAATCAAGTTTCAATCAGCTGAACATGATCTATTAAGGTTTTCAAAGCGTCAACAGAAGATGCACTTTTACTCACTGGAAATGTAATTGTGCCTAACCCAACTGATGCTTTTTTGAGCATCTGTAGGTGTCATTTTTTACTCTATGATGTTTTCTCCCTTTCTTTTGTTAGGTTTTTCTCTGAGCGCAGATAAGTGCAGTAAAGTGCTTTGGAGGTGTTGTGTGTAAAGTGCTATATAAATAAAGTTGAGTCTTTATGTTTTTATCGACACTGAAGTTACTTTGAAAAATAC
Organism: Enoplosus armatus; assembly: GCF_043641665.1. NCBI lineage: Eukaryota > Metazoa > Chordata > Actinopteri > Centrarchiformes > Enoplosidae > Enoplosus > Enoplosus armatus. The sequence continues at coordinate 14,843,032 of NC_092187.1, forward strand.
AAATCTGCCCCAATAATCTTTATGAATCTCTGAAACATGTTCAAATCGCCCCACTACCACATGTAGAATTGCACTGCAAAGATGCTAGCAGCTGAGCTACCCATCGCCCAGGTGATGCCAATTTATTTTCAACCCATTTACTGGCATCAAAAATAATTAAAAAAGGGCAGGTTCAATGAGCACTTCCCATCTGCCTGTGGAGAGGAAATGTCCTAGTATAGCAGATGTGCAGCTCCACCTTGTGCCGGCTGCCACGGAGAGGGAGGCTCAGATCCAATTAGAGAAGAAGTTTCATTTACAGGAACACCAATATAAACAGGACATAGTACAAACTTGACAAACTTGTTTCCTAAATGACGATGAAAAGCGTCAGAAATTAAACTGTCACATGATGTCTGATGCCGCGGAAACTGCAGTCTTCATTCAGAGTGATAAAGTGACTTAATATCCACTGTGTCTGGGCTGTTCTGTTGCCAGGAACAATTACCGTCATCAATAAATGATAAATGCCAGAAGAGAAGAGAGGCTATTTCTCCACTGAGGAGTTGGATCTCAGTACTGATGGATAAAGGGCTTTTACTCCTCTGCTCTCAGTGATAAGTTAAAAGGCAGAGGTTGAGGCATTGGAGGGGAATGGAAAACTAATTAATTTGGGATAATGATCAGGAAGAAGTGCCGATAGCGATGGCCCCAGTCACAACAGTATTAGAATAATGATCAATCCAGGTGGCAGCAAATTGTAGCCTATTAGCTAGCTTTACCTCACATATAAACACAATGTCAAAATCTTTGATATTCTGTATTAGAGTGTTTCCAACAGCGCTAAAGTGATACCACCATGAGTCACCTGAGATGTAATAACAGTATCAATAGAGCTACTGTCCCTCTGAGCCATGTTTTAATCACCAGTATTAAGACTTGTGGTAAAACATCACAATATACACAGTCACGGCAACATTTGAAAAATTTAACCTTTGTTCTACCGTAGATGATATCAGTCTTTGGAAGCCAGTACCAATACCTATCCTGATGGACTGTATCATGTACACATTGTACCTGATCAGAACAGATTTTTTTCCCCAGCTCACTGGATGTATTTCTACATCTCCTGAGGCACACACTAGTATGCACTAACTATTTCAGCCCTGCTTGGTTGTATGGGAGGTGCAGTCTGGCATTATGATGGCTGTGAGCTCAGCAATTAGTGTGGTCACTCAACGCAGCGGCAGAACCAGTGAGGTACAAGTACACCCTGTCATTGGATATAGATGTGTGAGGGACCATAGCAAGAACATTGTTACGATCACCAGTGCTTCAAAATAAGAAAAAGTAAAGTCTGTATATATATTTAGTACATCAGTGCTAAATGTTCTTGCTTTGGTTCAGCAGTAAAAGAGCAGCAATCATAGTAACAGCTACAGTTGTGCATATTAATGCAAATTCATCAGGTTGAGTGACTGTAGATGAGAATGAAATATGTTACCAAACATTTTTTATTGTGTCCTCAACACAACTGACATCCTCCTTATGATACTGCAGGGGGATATTTGTGGACCTGAATGCCAACAGGTTTTACCCGACACACATGAAGTAGACAAAAACGCTGCAATTTGTGTCACAGACATGCAAGATGCACCTCGCCATTCCCTGCCACCTACCTCATCTCTCTGTGGGAGCAGCGGCCTAGACCAACAGAGACATATTTGTCATTTCAATCCATAACATGTCTCAGTACACCTCATCTCACACGGTGGCAGTTAATGAGAACTGTCAGCCATGTGCTCACGCCCGGCACATCTCTCCCTCTTGCTCACATACAATATATATTGTACATACACATCAATATACACACAAGAGTGCACACTGGCATACACGCCCACTTTGGAGCATGTGTGTGTGCCTGCAGACACACACCCACTTCTTTGTCCTAAATAATTTCTCAGAGTGTACCTGTAACTCACATAACTCAGCAGACTGCTGCTGTTTTATCACCTCGGTGTGTATTGTCATAGTTACATTTCCGCTACGTTGACATTGGAAAATTAGACCTGACACACTTTAATATTTGATAAAGCTTGCTCACTACTTTGCTGGTTGACTTGAGCTCTAATATAGTAGCTGGAAGCTAGTAGTTTGATGAAAAACCTACTGTTGTTCTGCACCAGCCCCCTCAAGTTGTAAATCAACCTAAGGACTGTCATTTGCTTTTATTGACCAAGACCATTTTTCCTCTGTTTCATTAATTTTAAATGAGGCTTTATTCACTTTAGCGCCTGCTTTGGGAACCATGTTTTATATTGTTTCCAACACTTTCGTATTCAGACACATGGGTTTCAGCACACGTTTGTCTTTTTTAAAGGCAACAACGACACATGCAGTACTATATTTCCTAAACTACTTTTAGAAGTAGTTTTGAAGGAGATCCAGCATACTTGTTTCAGATATTGGAAAGCCATTTTGTGTCCGAAAACATTTCCCAAACCTGCTGATCAATGCAGTTGAGTGTCACCGATATTGGCTATGATGTGAATGACCATCGGGCATCCTACCCTGCAGCTTTCCGCTGCTGTTTCATTCTCAAAACCATTTGCTCTACACACATGTCAACTGAGTGTCTCCCTCATCACACAGATGCTAGTACAGCACTACTGTATACTTTAACCTTTCCACAGAAATATTTTTTGTGTGGCAGGCTGTTGAGTTTTCCAGCTCATGATAAACCACATCACCGCATCAAAGGAGCACAAGTCACCGCTGACACTTGAATGTGGTTTGTGGTAATCACTCAGAGAAGGTACGGTCAGTGGAGGCAAAATTAGCACGTGCACAAACATGCAAACAAACTGATGTTCAGTGATGTTACATTGATTATTGCACTCAGCTGGGCTGGAAAAAAAAAAGTATGACAGCTGTTTTGGACCTCGTATCCAACCACATGTTTGTCCAAGCAATTAATGCAAGCCGCCAGTGTTGGCCTTTTGTCAATATGGAGTTTCCTTCAGCTGACATTGAGGATATGCAAATATTGAGCATTTCTCATAAAGCTGAATTTTTTTCTTTCATGTAACAGTGAACCTCCGTGAACTTGAGGGCAATTGTTGCTCCCTTGCCAAATGGGCAGACTGAATGTGGTGCTGTGAATAAGGAGAAGAGTGACACACACACACACACACACACACACACACTGAGGTCCCGAGTTAATCATTATATTGTATGTGAAATTAGGAAAATAAAAAATGAAGGAAAGAGGGCCTCTGCCAACAGAGACTGTTGAGAATTTTGTGTTGTCTATGGTAAATAGTAAGTACATTTACTCAAGTGCTGTACTTACCATCGCATGCTACTTTATATTTCTATATTCTATATTTCTGTTATATTTCAAAGAGAAATATTATACTTTTTACTTTACAGCATTCATCAGATTTTACATGAAGACACATATGATAAGCTTATGAAATACAAAACATTGTTAAAGATTAAACCAGTGGTTCCCCAACCTTTTTGGCTTCTGATTCCTTACAAAAAAGCTGTTGGCAGTGTCTATTGGGGCCCTTTGTCATGTTTCAGATGTCTATGAGTTGTTAGCAGTTCTGCAAAAGAATAGAATCAATTTGACTGAGCTAATTTTTTTGCACATTTTTTCCACTTACATACTCCTATGTAATCACTTGAATCACTGCTGTACACAATATAACTGTCCTGTATAAAAAGTAGTTAAAACTATCTGCACCTCATTAACAATAATATTGCTTGATATAATGTTATATATAGTAATATATTAGTTACAGGGACCATTTTCATTTCAAATATAGAGTTTTGATTCAGGTGATAAAACACTGAATATGGTATACAGATGTAAATAGGATTTCCATGTGTTTGTCTTTACATCTGACCTCTCTTTTGGTCTTGTTGGCTCTCTCTCTCTTGTCACTCGCACACAGACCTGTCACTCATGTGCAGGAAAAAATAAATGGTTTTACACTCCTCAGTCAGTTTCAATTTTTTTCCTCTCATTTTTACAGTTACTACCTTGGTAGTAATTTTTCATTCTGCGATTGGAGACTCTCTCTCTCTCTCTCTCTGACTCTCTCTCTCTCTGTCTGACTCTCTCTCTCTCGAGAGTGTGTGTTAGTCATACATGAGCATATATGTGCTGCAGCAGGATTAATTGCTTTTAAATTCATTCAATCAAAAACATTGTTTATTTGAATATTATATAATAAGTATTAAATAAAACAATGAGATATTCAGAAGAAGATGATGTGCAGTTGATGTGGATGTGGATCATGATTTAATTTCCCCATGGTCTCAGTCCTTGGGGACTTTTTTGATGGACAACCACACTGTGAGTTGTTGTTGTTTATGCTCGAATGAAATAAATTTCATTAGCAGACTTTATATGGCTGTAAAAAACTACTCTTGGATCCTGTGGAGGGAGCGCACCAGCCAGATTGATATCTGTGACAGTGCTCCACTCCGTTCTGCTCTGAATGCTGGGACATGTTCCAAAACCCTATGAATATTCACAAGGACGGTATGGCCCTTAAAGGCCAGTCAGGACTCTGTTTTGCAGCCAGTGCTCTTGGCAGTGAATGACAGTGTCTCACTCCATCTTCATCTCCAGTGCTAGGTGTTTATCAGAGGAAAAATTGAGTATGGGTACAGAGAGTATACAGCAGAAGGTATCTTCGTCAGCTTTGTCAGACAGAAAATGAATTGCATTTGCTCAATTTCCAATGCTTTGAATCTTTATACAAAAGACACAGAGTAAAGCAAATGTTTTATTATATCATGTGTTCATGGGGGTATTCACATTATGCAGCACGTAGGACACATACTGTACTTTTTTAAGAGTAAGGCTCAGAAAGGGTTTGCATGGTTGTGGGTGGGCATGGAGATGGAAGGTAGTGGGTTCAGTATTCACAGAAACACAATAGTCTGACCCTGCACTGTAACCACTGAACCACAAAAAGCAAAGCAGCTTCATTATGTGACAGTGGGTACTAATGCAGTTTCACATATGGGGCATATTTTTCATTTTCCTCTGTTTTATAAACACACATGTGAAATGCAAATGCAATGTTCTGTGCAGACTCTGGCCTCACACAATGAATAGGAGCGTGAAGGGGGGCCAATTCAATTTCACCTCTCTTATACCTACAGACTTACAGTGAAATGAGGACACACATAACAAAAGAGGTCTGATAAAAAAAGTCACCCTATTTTATCAGATTTCCATTTGGGCATGTATGTGCATGTGTGGGCTGCTACACTTGTGGAGACATGGCCACACACACAAAAACACATTGAGTGCATTATTCAGGCTGACAAACTGAGAAGCAGATGACTGATGACTGGCCTGAAGAATATATATAAATGGGTTTCATGAATGATAACAAAAAACTAGAGACCATCTTGCGCTGGGATCTCACAAGTACTCGGTAGTCATTACTACATTATTACATACGTGCTCAGTACTCAGGGGTCTAACATACTGGGATACAGTGATCCAGCCACACGGCCTCGAAGCTGGTAAGAACGGTTTGGATTTGTCGTCAGTTAAGCTTCGATGGAAGAAGTAGGGTCATGTCACCTCCAATATTTTGCCTTGTGTTGATCAGGCAGGGTATCTGCCAGTGCTGCAGGTATGCTGAAACTGTCCTTCCAAGAAAAATGTCAGGATCAGTCTGTTTACCTTTAAAACGACAAAGCCCTCTTACGGCCACAGTAATTATGACTCTTCCAAATGAGGTCGGCAGGTGATGTTATTGCATTGCATGTACTGACAAAGTTGGTCAATAAGAGGTTGGTTGGATGGTTCCTCATTAAAACATCAGACTAAAACACAAGAGATTGCTGTTCGTTTCCTGTTTCCTATCGCGAGTCAGCTTGGGTTTCTTTTATCCATGACCACTGTCGTCAATTTCTTCTTCATTCCCCAGATGTAGGCGATGACTTGATGATGGAAGGAGACTCCGCTGATACTGACTTTTCACATAATATTCTTTATTTGCATCAAAGATCAGGATCAACAGGCATGCGCATCTTAACCTGGACAGCACCCGTAGCCGAATTAGTACTGCTGCCTCGAACACTGTTCAACCTCGTCCTTTATACATTTAGGCATACATAGGGTCCTATTATAACTCATAAATCTATAAACTTATCTTTCCCTAGTGTCCCTCAGTACCCCAAAACCTATGATATACGAGTTATTTGGACAGCAGTCTAGGGGTCAAGGACAAGAGACCTCTATCGTATAACTCCCACATTCCAAGGGAGACTCCCAAACTATAATGAGTCTTATCAGTATGGAGCCCCAACATCTGCTAGTTATCCACCTGGAACACTGCATACGTGACAACTTTGTACTGTATATCATTTTATGAAAAGATTCCTTTTATGTTTAGTATCAAATAATACACATCACCACAATTCCCTGTTCCCCGACCCTTAACCACGTGGTTATTGTTGCAACCATGATGATAGTTGGGTAAGTCCCATAAACTTAACAAAGTAGTGATTTTGATCCAAACCACAATGTTTCCCGAATCTTAACTAAGTACTTATTTAACCCAAACCATAGAATCCCAAGCCTAAACCTAACCAAGTTGTTCTTGTGCCTAAACCTAATTTGGAGGACTTTATGGGTTGGGTATGCCACACCTAAGACACTTCGATAAAGACACAAAATCATCAGCATTAAATCATAAACATTCACTGCTGTCTCCTAATGTCAAAAATGTGAGTTAATGCAGTTTGGCTAATCCCCTAATCTGTAATATCACGGTTAGAATAGGATATTAAGAGAAGACACATTACATTTTCCGCTAAATTTGGTGGTATTACAATACCACAAATATTCACGAGAAACATTCCTTCACTCCACAAACCTATTCACAGATTCAATTCAGGAAAAACTGCCCCCAAAAAACCCTTTTAACAGGGAAAAATGGAAGAAATCTCAGGAAGAGCAAACCTCTCCCAGGATGGACAGACATGCAATAGATGTCGCGTTTACAGAATAGATTCACAACAGAAAATCATAGTATATACAATTACGATGACAAAATGTAGATTGTAAAACATAAGTTAGGAGGATGGATCTAGGAGGACAATTGAGCAGCTTCAGGTGTCGCCAACTAAGAGATCTGAGCCACACCACCTCCTCTCCACCATAGACACCTGGAGAGAGGACAGGCCACACAAACACAGAGGAGGACAACAGCATTCACACAGAGGGAGGGAGAGCCATGATAACACGCAAACTAGAAGATCCAGATCAACAACTGGATGAGGCACCGACAGAAAGGGAAGATGGAGGTCCCAGGACGGCCGATGGTCCAGCACAGAGAAAGTTCTCTTGGGGAACTTTGATAAAAGAAAAGTGGATGGCGGTTGCTGTGGTGCTGGTGAGAGAGCAAGTGACGGTGACATTTTAAACAGACCTTTTTGGCGATGGCAAGACAAAAGCTCACCTGGCACATTATCTGATCCAGGGGTGCTTCATTTCAAGATTCAGCTTCAGGACACACTTTGTGAAGTCAACTGAACTAAGTGAACTTAATAACACAGAGGAATGATTTAGGACATAGTGAATTGTTTCATGAATCATCAGCAAGGAAATGAATGTAGAGGGACCCAAGGACATCACCTGAAATAGTATGAGTAGATTATATTTGGCATAGTGTAATTTGCTTGTCTATGGTTCATGCTCCAGACACATTCACAAGTTGTCCGATTGTCAGATTATAATTACATGCCGCTGAATACACCACTTCCTTCCAGCACTGCAAGGAATATGTGCTGCTTTATCACTGAGAACACATGCTGCAGTAATCAGGAATGCTTGCAGAAAGGTTGTTGAAATGTTGGATAGTCAACAAGAGTTGAATGCTCAATCTGCGTGTGTGTGTTTCTCTGTGTGTACAGTAACAGTGTTATTTAATGTTTGATACAGTGACTCTGCCCAGAGCTTTTTCATCCATCCATCATTTATCCAATGTTTGATTGAGCCTCTGTGAAGCTGTATTCTACAGGAAGAATGGGGTGTAATGACCACATCCTTAAACAGCAGCCATCATCCATAAATGGACTAATGGAGATTCTCAACATTTTGATAACAGTGGCAGAACTAGCGCATCATTCACATCAAGTGCTGTAATTTTTCCCCTTGGTATTTTCTCTGTCATTACCAAAGCCCCTCTTGACAATTGTGATGTATTTCTGGAGTGAGAATCCGTTTCCCTCTCTGCACTCAGATCTGTATTCCTAACTGGTCTTTTCACTTTAATATTCACCAAACATTTTGAATATACCATGAGGCTTGTGCTGCAGCCCGACTGCTCTAATTGCAGAGATATAATGTTCCTCACAAGATTTATGAGCTATTAATCTGTTCATGCGGAATGATTCATGAGTCTCAGAGTTGGGAGACATATGATTAGAGTTATTCATTTGTCATGGCTGCCGGAGACATAAGGCTTTAAGCTACAGATATTTCATCCAAACTGCAGTGGTGTTGAATCCCATCCACAATATACTTGTTTTTACTTCTTTGTATGTCAAGTCATGAAAAAGTGACATCTGTACTTACTATTTTGGCCCTATAATGGAACCATTGCAGTTTGACCAAATCAGTGCACGTCTTGCTGTACACACACTGTTGAGTGTTCAAAGTTTATAATGAGTACCATCTACATGGAACAAGTCAGTTCAGGAAGATAATTGAACAAATGAAGCAAAGCCCGTGAGCTAGTTAGGCCGTCAACTTGAGTCCGCCGCTACACTCTCACTGCAACACATATCCAAAGCAGCCTTTTCATCGTGGTGGTGTACTTAAGCCATCAGTGCTCTCCTCACTCTTGAGCTTAAATTCTCCAAATTAAGCGACAAAATATGTTATTTGTAGTTGCTCTCCAGACTCTGCTCTACTTTGCTCCCTGTGGACAAGAGACGTAATTCCTGTGGCTCCCTATGCTAGAGGGATTTGTCACTTGAATTTAAACATGTTGTTTTGGAGCATTTGCTGAAGTGACGGTTTTTCTTGGGACAACAGACTCCTTTTGATACAGGCCTTCTGTCACAACACTCACTTGAAAGCTATGCTAACATCAGTGTTGTCCATATTTTACAACCACATAATAATCTATTCCACATGAGCTGGCTGACTGAACTTGACAACTTTCTGCATCACACAGTTTATCCAACAATATATAATAATATAGGCAATCTATTTAAGCTGACAGTGATCTGCTCTCTGTTGTGCTCTCCTGCTACAACACTGCTCATTGACAAATGTAGCACTATTTAGCATCTTATCTTATTGAGTCCCACCTCCACCACATCATCCTGAGCTTGCATGGAGTGATGACATCGTCAAACAAAACTTTTTGCTCTGATCGGGAAAGGTCATTGATTTAAAATCTACTGCTTGATGACTACCATCACCCAACTAGCAGTGTACAGTTCATTATATTAAGAGGGTAACTTTACCGTGGACTATTCAGACTTAAATTGAAGCTACTGCGTTGCTGCCCTAGTAACTCAACCACCACCAAATCCCTGTGTATTTACACTCCATGTTGCATATGTTTACATACCATTGTAAAAACTGTTAAATTTATGTTAAAAAAGCAAACTTAATACACAAAATAAAAATGCCTAAACTCCTAATTAGATGAGGAAAGGGGACAAGTGAGGCAGAATCCAGAACATTTTGTATGTATGGGACGATGTGGCATTTCAATCCACAATTTATGCAATAAAGAAGTAACCTTATTTTTTGAATGTAATCTTGGTTCATGCTAAATAAAGAAACAACACATAGTTCAATAGTAAGTCATTGTGTAATGAGTGACAAACATTACTGTTGGGAGACAAATCATCAGTGGTCTGGTACAAGAGTTGATCCGAACATGTGCATGAAGTGTTTTGGTTGCATGAGAGCATTTTGGATTTGATATTATGTAACTGTTGTGCTAAGCTGCATGTTGGGAGAGAGAACTCAATAAAGAGAAGTGTGTGTTACTAATTGTAAAAAAAAAACAAAAAAACTGTAAAGACTAAATTAACTTGCACAATACTGTATTTTATCTTCCCTGCTGTTATGGTTTCCAAAGCAAAAATAAACACTTCAATAGTATCTGACATAATTCAGCTGTATCCACTTGCTGAGATAAAGACTGCTCATTTAGTTTACAAAAGAACACAGAACACAATCGATACTCCAGCTCCTGATTTATTTCCTTCACTTCTAATGGGAAAGGAAAGCCAGGCCTGCATTTCATTAGGATTGCTCAATGTTGACACTGCTCAAAATAAAGAGATGTGAATGCATCAAAAAAATCTGCTGTTTCAGGTGATACAGCAAATAGTGTGAAAAGTATATATAGATATCCAGCGTTTGGTTTGTGATGAGAGAGGAGAGGAGAGGCGAGGAGTTAAAAGGGTTTTCAGATTTGGAACAGATTGTCAGGAAGACTCCATCATATCCTGTGGGTGAAACTGCCTGCTTCACTTAATTTTGGTCCGAAGCTTACAATTAGCATGATAGTTCAAAACGAGGGGAGCTTTCACGTTGTAATAAAACCTTCCACATTGCAGTTTAGAGGTGCTCCCTCTTGTCACCCCCAAAAGGCTGGTGCCGAGTAACTGTCAACAGTTGCTCTTGCCTTCCAAAAACAGAGAATTCATAACTGAATGAATTGGTCAGGTTAGATCAAACATACAAGTTGAAAGAAGCATAAATAATTTTTAGAGGCACACCTTCGCATCCCATCAGTGTTCATACTTCTGCGGCTTCTCCACAGGCAGTTTGCTAACTAACAGTGACTGAGCAAGGTTGGTGTGAGTGCTGGTTCTCTGGTGGTTACTGTGGGTTACCTTTGTGTAGACTGAATAGAACATCTGTGATCTAATAATATCCCTTCTACCATGCATATTTCATGTGTTTTTGCAGCTATTTCTCAAATCTGCTTTGGTGACTCATTTAGTCATACATTTGGATGTCACTACATACCTTGGCAAATCAGGTTCCATTTCCTGCACAAATTACTGCTCATGTTTAATTCACGGCCGATACATACATTCTAATTTGACCATACTAAATTATTAAACTAAAAGATGATGGATGATGAGAGAAACATTAGTTCTGTGACTTAATCATACTGAACACTTAAATGCAACATGTAAACTGAACATTTGGTCACAATAATACCTATGACATATTACTCCCACTCCAATATGTTTGCCAAGACAGTGATAAATGAATGAAATGATTATCAATTACACTGTTCAACCAATCAGTGCAGTGAATGATTAAACTGAAGTATGAAGCCATGCATTATCATCTTACTAAAAACCATCATCTTTGACGGTGGATGTACAGAATATTTAGACACATTTATACTTTTTCATTATAACTATATAAATATTCTATGATCACAGGAGAAGAAGTGTAATCTTTTAACCTATCAATAGCTCCACAGAACTCTTGGGGCAGCATGGTACCTCATTAGTGGACTCTACCTAACACTTAACCACATGTAACAATTGTATTTATTTCACCCTCGGACAGGACTCTATTGTCTTTGGGATTGAAGCCCAGTGACTCCACTGACCTGCTGCAACAAGATCACACTGACAACTTGCCACTCGCAGATCTGATTACCTGCCAGTGTGCATACAAATAAGTCAGTCAGGGTCAGAGCCTCCTTCATCCATTAGTAGTGGGAAGGGAGCTAACCTCATGTTATGCCTGTCAGTGCTTAAGCACCGAGGTTCACAGGCATGACTAATGCAGTGAAAGATCTCAGTCTCACAGTGTCCAGCACAGTAACACTGTGCGACAGCGCAAGTGTAAACCATCCTCTGTACAGGTTCTGACTCCCAGAATTTGAGCTCACCTTGAAATCGACCCAGACATGTCCAATAGATCTGACACTAAGAGGAAAGGTTTTGACCACTTACTGTAACATGGTCTCTGATGAATATCTGGTGATAATTATTCCATAGTTCGACCAGCAGCAGTGTTCACTTGTCTCTTAAACGTCTTAAGTGCCTGGCTCTAAAGCAACATGTCCTCCAAATTAAAAATGCGTAGTTTGTGACTGCCCTTTAGAGCGACACATAGAAGTGTTTTCTGATCTGACTATCAGCAGGACGACACCATTTTTCTGTGCCTTCTAAAACTGTTCCAAATCACTATTTAAAAAGCCATGGGGTTTTCTTTGGAAGACAGCACTTAACTTGTTTAGCCTGTGGATTGTGGACGTCAGCAGAGGTGGTAAACCTGTCTATGAAGAGAACAGGCCCTATAGACCCAGAATAACGTTCTTTTTGGTCAATGACAAGCAGAGTTCGAAATACGGGAGAGCTACGGGAAGTTAGCTACCCTAAAAGAGACATGAGCTCCCCAGAAAGCCTCATGTGAAATGTATAAATGTATATTTAGGTCCCTGAAATAAATAATAGGCTACTAGTAAAGCACTTGTCAACGTGCATATCGTCACCTTCCTAAAATAATGGCCTAAGTCATTTTTTGACAAAAAAGTAGTTTTTTGCCTAAATCATCTCCTCATGATGCTGGCCACCTCTGGTAAAATGGCCTGCATCCTCAGTTGAACAGATCATGCGAGTCTACCCCTGTAGTATAATGACCTGAGTGTCAAGAGTGTGACTTAGGCTGTTTTATTTTGCCTAAGTCAAAAGACAATGTGACTTAGGCAATTTTACAAGCTTTTCAAGATGGCGGCTGCTTCAAGAAGAACGAAAATCTACCTAGCCACTGAAGTTATTTCCATGATTCAGGGCTCGTCCCCTATTGGTAAGTGATGAGGTTTACTATAATATAGGCTAGGCTATAAATATTGCATAGTTATTTAGTCTTTTTATTCAGTCTTTTTAGTCAGCATTTTAGTCAGCAAAATAGCTAAGTCCATGAAGCTAGCATTTAGCAAAGAGTGGAAAGGCTCCAGAATCTGTGGCTGTTACAAGTGATAAGTTACAAGGCTTTCTGTTAACTCTTTTCTGTCTTTTCAAACAATATTTCATCTACAGTTTTTGTCTCATTTTTTCAACATTACATGATTTAATTAAGAAAGATTTGAATACCGTATTATAATCTAACAGCTAGAAATTATGTGTATAACTAAAAAATTACTTTTGTGTTTTTATTTAATGAAAATCTCACTTGAACGTAATATTAGTAATCAGAGTTGAAGGTTTAAAATTGCTTAAGTCACAAAGGCATGTTCAAAAATTTGCCTAAGTCATTTATTCCTCTTATGTTACATAATTGACAGACATTATTATTAGTATGTCATTAGTCATCTATTGTCATAACTTTTTTGAGTGAAATTATTAATAAATATCATATATTCAATATTTGGTTCAGTTTTTTGTGTTTTCTGAAAAACCTGAAAAAATTACATTGGCCATTATTTTAAGAGGGTGTTGATATTTATTCTTGCACAACAATTTCCGACAATTTGTGTCTAATAAACACAATACTGTATATTCCTGCTGTGGCCATCCATGTTTGGGGCGCATTCAACACACATAACACACTGTACGTTGTATATGTACGTATTTACGTACATGAATATGCACAGCCTACTGTTTTATGGTGTATTTACATTGTGACGTCACCTGTGGAATGTTTTACTGTGCAGCGAACACTATGTGTTGCCTTTAGAGTCGCTGTTGGAAAAGTTATCATGCTATATTTGTTGTAAGACAGAACCATGCCAAACAGCCCCAGGTTGTTAGTCACCTTTACTGACTGTGTTGGCAAATGGATTAGGTCTCCTACTCCCTGACCAACTTGCCAAGCCAGGCAAAAATTAACAGCTAATTGCTGAAGAGGGGACTACCCGAAAATGCGTTTTTCTTTATACATGTACAATATTATGTAAATGATGATCTCTCAGAATCCAAAAGTTTCATCTCTGTCACTGGCACATAGGCCTCCTTCAAATGATAGTTGAGGTGTTGAAGGTGGGCAAGAGCTGGCAGCAAACCCACCAAGTCACTCTCATGACAGTTGGGCCCACATTCAGCAGTGACAGCTAGTCACAACTTTGGGGAGCAGTCAAAATGGTTTCAATGGAGCTGGTACCTCAGAGCAGAAAGAGCCCAGCAGGCTGTGCATTTCCAGCTGCTCCATTACCCCTTGAGACCCATGCTCAGCACTGAGACACTCAAAGCATTTCTCATGGGAATTGAAAACAGTGATCAGACTGCGTCACATCCAACAAAGCCACCCTTGAATAAGTTGTCATCGCAGGCAGAAAAATCTGAGGCAGTGAAATAGAAGTCAGAACCAACAAGTGAGCAAGCAGTCTTACCCTACTGGTCACAATGACGCGGAAATCCAATTTAAAACCAAGCCACATGCTTGCTGTATATAAGCCAGGGAAAGCTTGATTATCCCAGCATTATCTTTGTGCATGCTGTACAACATGCTAATGACATTTCATCAGTGTAATCAGATTAATCATGCAGAAGAATGTATTTGTTTAAAGACAATGGATCTTATTAATGATGCAATTACAACATTAATTCCTGTGTAAAACCTTAATGAGGACAAATATGAACATGTTTGTCTATTCACTGACAGACTGAATTTATCTTAGGGTCATTAATGGACTATGTTAGAAAGGCACTGCAACTTCCAACCGATATGGTCTGATGTCATCAATGGTCTGGTACCTTGAGTCAGACATTTTGTGCTCACCTATTTATGAACATTTCTTGAAAGCGACTCTCTACTTCTATCTATACAACAGCTCGCAAGCAGTTTCTAACAATATGCCGTGGAACAGACACAAACCACCATCTGTTATCCTGCTTCTAAATGACCATTGACGAACAGTTGGTACAGAATGGAAGTGGACCCATTCATTAAGTAGGCTCACGCAGTGAACATGTGGAAAGTCGGTAAAACATGTACAATTTCGATCTCTTTGTAATGTAGTCATAATCATTGCTTCCCTGGTCATAAATCTCCATCAGAGGACCCAGGCACTGTTGCACACTCTAACTGTACAGTATGTATAAAGGTGGATGGATAATGACGTAATGAATCATGGAGAGGTGATAATGATGATGAGAATTATGGTGACAGCAAAGGTGATAGTGTTGATGATGATAACTATAGCACATGTTTATGGACACCTTACAGATAGAACTCACTTGAGACATACTTGCAGCATTTCTAACTGATTGAATTTGATTGTTTTTTTGAAGGTGAAAATTAATCAGTGTAGTCCAGAAATAGAATGGATAGAAATGGCTGGAAAATCAATGACCTGACCATTGTTCACATCCACAAACAGCTGTGAGCTGCATTACTTGTTGGTGTGTGTGTGTGTGTGTGTGTGTGTGTGTGTGACTGTGTTTAATGGGTTGATGCAGTAATCATATGTAGCATATGGAGAGGGATGGGCTGTGTTGCAAGTACTGTTGAAAGGAATATGGCGTAGCTGGAAGCAGATTTAGATTGGATAACAAAACGCTTGCTGACTTCCCTTTACCACTTTAAGTATATGGTTGGTTAGTCTGCTCTGATTGCTGTGTTCTGACAGCTGCACTCTAGATATTAATCTGCACCAAGACTCAATAGAAACATATACATTAATATAAGCATGCTGCTGTACAAGTAACTGAGACAGGTGACTTTACAGGGGAGGTACCGCATTACATTTTTTTCACTTAAACGCAAGTGCTATCTGCCCATATTCACATCTACCAAAGGTGATTTGGGTGTCACGACTGATTGGACTAAGTTGGACCGAGTCTGTTCCAGTTCAGGTGAGTAAATGTTGACTGTTGGCAGATAAAATCATACAGTGTGTGGTGTTGAAGGATTATAATCATTTGTCCTCTGATCCAGTCGCTGCCTGTCATTTTCATTCCAGTTATTCATGTTTAATATCTACAACAAGAAACAATCATTAAAAAGACTAAGAGTCTACAGCCATGCTAGCAGCTCTGTGAGGTTGCATTGCTTTGAGCTAACTGCTAACGTGAATGACAATGATCTTAGTTTTGCATTTTATTACAGTTTAAGTGTTCCTTTTAACAGTACTTGCAACACTGCAGTCCCTCTCCATATGTTGCTTTTTATTTCTGCAACAACCCATTAAACACCACCACACACACGTCGACAAGTGATGCAGCTCACAGCTGTGCAAACGTCATAAACCAAAGAATTGAACAAATTGGGTAAATTCTGTGTATATTGATGGAAACAGAATTTCTTTGAAGGTTTCAGCTTGTCTGTAGGTAGGTCTGTCCCCAGCTTTAGCTATCACTGGTGGACAGGGGTGGAAGTAAGTACACAAAATATACATGTTCTAAATGTCAGTGGGTGTGAGAGGTATGGCCGCATCCTGGCAAGGGCTTGCAGTGTGTGTACAGTACATGATTACACAACAAGCAATAAAATTAAGGATGATGTCATCAGGGGTAATGGTAGAGATCAGCATTATTGTACCTTGGTATAGTAAAATGACAAAAATTGGATTTTGTAACAGTAACGAGAGTACTGTTAAAAAAAGGTTACTTCTACCTTACATCTACACCCGGCGAGAATGCTAGATGACCCACATCAAGCACACCCAGGTGTTGCGTGACCATCACATGAAATGTAACGCGGGAATGTTTACTCAGAGTATATTTTGACTGGCCTACTTTTTTACATTTACTTGAGTACATTTTTACACAATAAACTTTAAAATAACAGTGCTTTTACTTAACAAAAATATTCTGGCACTCTTTCCATCCTTTACCGGTGGAACTATCAAAACAGACCAGGACCACACAGAAAAACGCACAGCATTTCTTCTTCAGAATTCATAATGATAAACTGTTTTCCATTTGCATGCATTATGTGTAATTTTCCCCCTGCTTTTTCCCTTGACGTGTTTCCATTGACAAAGACGCGAGAACATTGAAGAGAAGGCTAATTATCAACTCTGTAGAGAAAGACCAGACAGGTTATGAAAACATGGCCAGTTCTGATCTGATATATAATTATGCTCCGTATGCAATATATTATTAATCAGAGATATATGTTATGATAACCCTTTGTGTTGTGGTGCATATCTAATTCTGTGTAACAAGAATAGCAGTGTCCCATGTGTATACTGACATGGTAGTGCAGGCCAATGTCTTTAGTGGTGGAACCATTTCTCTTGTCAAACCAATGTCACTGTGCGGCTATTGTAACAGATCCAGACTAATTTGCCCGTGCAAAATCTCATGAGCCGCTTGATTATTTGGGTGATGCCTATCTCTCTATTCTGATTTATTCTGCTGGAGTGGGATGAGGAGAAAGGATAAAAGGATTGATGAGATGGAAAAAGAGAAGTCAATCCCTGATCCCTGAGAGCTGGATCAGTCAGCTGTGTTTGCTTCTCAGCTTGGCGTCATGTTACACATGCGGACACTGTACACATTGTACAAAGTCACTCAGCAGGCTTTGGACAAAGGCAGTTTTCTCACAAAGGTTGTGTCAACTTCAGAAAACATTTGAGCAAGACAAACAGTAAGTGGCCACTCGTTGCACAGTGAGATCAGGAACTGGATTAATGAACTATTTTTATGGTCTGGTTGAGAGGTCTGGAAAAAATTGTAGACCTGGACAAATATATGTTGTTTCCCACTATCATTGTTTCGTGCTCTCTTGTGCTCTGTGTGTTTCTGCAGGGCATGGCTCAGGACTGACACTGAGACTAACACCTGTCTCAGAGAATAGTAGGATCCAGAAAAAAAAACCTACTCATGCTTTGGGACTGAGACCTGTCAATTCAATCCATTGTATTGTGTTTTACTGGATTTAATCATGTTCCTACTTCAATTTCAAAAGTCCGTCTGCACTGCAAAGCACACAAACACAGGAATACATACTTACATAAATATAAACGCATGCTCCTGAGCCTTTAAAATGAATTGTAACATGGGCTTTATGTAAAATCCATAATTCTATATACACAATACAAAGCAAACAATTCAGGCATTCTTTCATTATGGCCAAAGTTTAATTAATCTGCCATAGTGGTTCACTCGGCATTCAGAACACTATTCTTGACTAGTGTACCCAGATTTTTGAAATTGAAATTGAAATGCAGAAGGTCACCTGCACCCTCTAAAAGCATCAACAGGAGAAAAAAGTTTCAGTTAATCACTTATGATTGTATTGACCCCTTTAACCCAAATGACTGACTGCTACTAAACCTCTGAAGCATGGCACCACCTACAAGGTGAACAGTAGTTGGCAACCCACATGCACTTGAGCAAAAATACACACACTCACACATGTTCGCAGGAACAGGCAGCATGAGCCTGGCTCTGTGGAGAACACTCAACTGTTATTGTATTCATTAGTGTTCAAATATTTCTCTACATTATTTTTGACCTAACATATTAGGGCCTGGGTGAGCAAGAAGGGTCTACCAGTTCACCCCGTGTTCACAGATCGTCGCAATTATTTAATTTTCTAGTTAACTGTATCGTAAGTATTCATCGCTAAGCTGCTACTACAGTACATGTTGAAGTTGGGACGTAAAGTGGTTGTGAGTAGGCAGATGTGGTTACATAAACATCTTTACCAGGAACATAACGTATATCTGTCTATTTATATTTGCCTGTACTTCATAAGGATAGTACACAAAGTTTTATATTTTTTGCATTGTATAGTACACTGATGGTTAAACACACTTTTCTTGTTTATGAAGCTAGAGTAGATTAGTTAAAGCTGATTAATGGCCTGAATTGGTTTTTGAATTGGACATTACAGGCGTTTGCAGGTCTTCACTGGACAGAAATGGTCTGATTCTGGTTAAAGTGGTAAATAAGAAGACAGGTACAGTAGATATACACCAAATTATTTGCTATGCCTAGATACAATTTACCCAGTCTAATATCAGCCCTGCAATAAATGCTACCTTCAGGAAGGTGATAATGTTCAGTTTTGTTGAAACTGTTTTAAAGGGGTGTTGATTCAATTTTATGGTTATTTTGGAGGATGTCATTTGTGGCGTTGTTGAACTGTATTGCATTATACTAGGAAGTGTAGAAGAGTAGAAACGCCTCTCATTGTAACCCGATTCAACAATAACAATTTAATACAACAGCACCAGTTGAATCAACACCTCTCTAAAACAGTTTCAACAAAAACTGACCATTATAACCTTCATGAAGGTAGGATTTATTTATTCTATTGTATTGGACTACATACGTTTTACCTAGGAGTACCTCATAAACTGGCAACTGAATGTAGTTAAGCATATATTTTAAACATATGTTTCTCTTAACCAACATTATTATGGTCAGAACACTTCAATCTGTCAAGCTGTGCTGCCAGCTATTAAGAATATATATGTGTGTGTAAGCCTGTTTTTGAAATAGTACTTCCAACTGAAATGTAATTCTAAAATATAATATAAGTTCACCATTAAACACGGTATAAACTGCATGCTGAGAAATAAAAAAGGCATCTATGAGTTGTCTGACTTTGGGTATGATGGAAAAATCTATTCCCCGAAAACCAAAGTAGCCCTTTAACAAGCCAGGACTTACAGGACTGATAAATAGTGAGGGGCCAGTATGCTCCATTAAAAGTACTTGTCAGATGATCAGATCGACTTTCTGAAACTGACAAACCGACAAGCAAGGTCACTTCACCCAGTGATTGGCCAAGTGTGCGGAGATGAGAAAGCAATCTGAGTTTGAACTCTTTTTCCCATTCGGACCACAAAATCCTGTCACTTTTTGTGTGAACAAACGAGTGCAACAGCATGAATGTCTTCCAAGAGAAACTCTCTGAAAATGTGCTCCTTTATCATATCCCATATTGAAACGATTACCTCCATATAACGGCCGGGTTTCACCCTGCCTGCGAGAGTGGGAATTTTTGAACAGCTATTGCCTTCAGACGTGGTTCGACGACATGTGAACTAGTTATTTTCTAGCATAACCAAGCCCTTAAACTGAATTGAGTTTCATTCGTATAGACTTTTGTTTGGCCTCTCAGTCCCTGTCCTTGCAACTCTTTTTCTTCAAAGAAAAAAAAAATCATAGGCAATTTTCACCATGCCATATTCCATATCTGAGACCTCTTCCCCACAATCATTTCTTTTTGGGTCAATTCTTCTCTCATAGCTGACAGTATTGGGGCAGCTGAGTGTTGTGAGACCTGGGACAGGCTTCACTGTGACAGATAGGACTCCCACTTCCCTAATATCCAACCGCAGGCGACACCAGAGTGTAATGGAAAACCTGTGTTTTGTCCGCAAACTGACCCTCATGCTCCTGAAAGAGAATGAATGCTCCTCACTGCACTTCAAAATCACACCCAGTTGTCATCAGTGGTCTGGATGCAGGAGGCCCTTGGGCAGTGGTCAGCATACCCTTCTGCCTCACTCCTGGTGTTTACATCAAAATGAAAAATGTAAAAACTGGAAACATATTGGTATCTGGGGGGATAGCATTCTCACTCAGGCCTCAGTGCCCACAATGAAAGCTTTAGCCTACACAGGGCATAAATTATGGAATATTTCCTGTTCCACATTTGAAGTAGTACCAAAGATGGCTGGTAATTATAACCAGGGCTGGTACAAGTTTATGTATGTTTGCAGTTGTTTGGGGAATGCTCAACTGAGCATCCCATGGTGTAGTAAAAAATATCTTGAAGTAATGTTGAAAATATTCACACATTTTATATTTGCTCAGGTTAAGTTACTATATTGTTTTTTTTATCTGTCTCATTCACAGCCACATCATTTAAATGGCTGCATTTTTGTTCCAAGTAGCTCCTTATTTGAGTGTTTCTCTCAAAGAAGCTTTTGAAGGCATGAGTCCCAAGAGCATGATTCAAAAGAGTCCTCAGTCAAAGCTGCATCGGCTCATCTGGACCCCTAACACATCCACATATCGAGCTTTCAGTATTCCTTTTCTGGGAAGAATCACATCGTACACACACAGACTACATTACGGGGCCTTGCTAAGGAATAAAATATCTCCTCTTCAAAGTGAATCAGGTATTGTGATCCCCACTGAACTAATCTGGAGCTGATTCTTGTTCCTTGATTCTTGTTTGTGATTCTCAGCATATGGTTGATTAGGCATCAGGCAGACATACTCTCTGTAAAATTGTGTGCAACAACACTTGCCTGGCTAAACAGGCCTCAAAGAAACACATCTTGAGGATTTTTTCCAAAGGCTTCCATACAGTGACTAGTATTCATGGGTCAATATTTGTGTATCAGTGTTCTGCTATTTAGGATAAGCCTATGCAACAGTAATGGGGCAGAACAGCAATCAGTGTTTTCCAGCGACAGCCAAGAACAACATTGCTTTCTCCTGCCCTGGCTTGGCCCCCTGGGGTTCATCCTCCACAATGAAAGGACAACCTGTGACCTTAGCCGCGGTCAATGTCCATCAAGTATTGTTAAGCATGACCAGACAGAGAGAATCAACTGGGTGCCCTGCTCTCCCCACAAAATGATTCATTACTTCCATTCCATCTCGTGAGTCCTTTGTGAGTCTCGTGATGCCTTTTGCATCACCCCATCTGTGACTGACTGGTGGCTGTGGTGCCCCCTGTTTGATCCCCTGCGCCATTTTGGAGCAGCTGCTCAAACTTATTTCACAGGTCTCTCTCAGGCTGTTGTCAATTGAGAGTCATTGCCGCTTGCTTTAATTTCAGCTAAGACAGTTGCTCAGGAGGTCCTGATGGTTGGGCATCACCCTGCGCGGTAGCTTGATACCATCGGTGTGTGAGTGAATAGGTGAATGAGCAAAAAACACGTAAAGCTTTGCATAAAAGCTCTATATAAATGTAACCATTTACCATTGAGTGGCTCATGTGACCCTTTGGTCACCCCAAGCTGTACTGTATGCTTGACTGAGTATGTAGGTGCAAATTTCATTGCGCAGAAACCCAGACTGGCTTCACCTTGGCATCACAGAACTAGAGTTGCAATATGTAGCTCTTGTACTTCTTTGTAGAAGTGCAACCTTAATTTCTTTTGGAAAAGATCACATAGAGTATTGTTTCTCCAGTTTCATTGTTTTTTCTTGATTAATTCACTCCTTTCCACAATATTCAGGTCCAGTATTTAAAGGTGTTAGTCAGATGATCTTTTTACTCTTGAAAAGTTTTTTTTGGACTGGAAAATGATGGTGCAACCTCGGAACCCATCGGCTATTATCTGACAGCGATTTAGCCTCAGGGGACAACGGCCAATGTTTCAGGGCTTCTGGTGCATCCGTTATCCGGATATCGGGGTCAAGACTTCCTCTTCCGTTCCCCAGTCATTGTTCACAGTCCAATTAGCAATCTCAGAGACCATCAGCTGTTGCCTGACAATGATTTTTTAATTTTAAAAAAGCGAGATTGCATTTCAGCTAATGTGTCTGCCTCTTTTGCTCTCCACACGGACTGCTTACCTACATTAAAACTAAAGCACACTCAAACTTGATTGGTCAATACCACTCGGACTACAAACGGAAACCAGAATGCTTCCAAGACCAAAATCCTGTCCCTTGCCTACCGATTCTGCATTAATATGCAGATATCTTTTTATAAAGATTAATTATGGTGAGACAGAAATCTGGAAATCTTGAATTCTGCCATGATAATTCTTCAAGTCTTAACTGGCTGAAAGGTGCAGGCCTTCAGAGTAAGAGAAAGAAGAGAGAAGAAGTGAAGGACATCACTCTCTATTTCACGATAAGTTACCCATTTTTCAATGCAGGCGAGAATGTCATAAAGCTCCACTGGACCTTGGTCTATGAAATGTTAGGATATTAGACACAAACAATGGCTATTCAAAATAGACACAAAGGATCCCTCACAATGGAGATCCACGGATTAAACCCTTAAAGGAGCAGCACAGCATAATGTTTTATATATTGATGACATGCAATAATGATCTAAGTGATGTATTTCCATACAGGGAGACATTAAAAAGCAAGGCTGGAGACTTTGAAACACGAGGCAGGCAGCTAGTTAGTAAGCACATAACATCTTACCATTAAAGCCTGTGTCAATGTTAAAGCTGAGCTGAACTTCAAAAGCTTGTCACTCTAATTGCCACTATATCTAACCGGATCTCTCGACAGACTGAGAAAATGTTAGTTACCACCACATTTAATTAGTTTTAACAACATAACAAGAATACTGAGGGGAATCAAGTTTAATTAACTCAGATTAATTATTTCCTCTTTAGAAGTTCTATTTCACACAGCTATATTGTTTGGCTGTTTACTGTATGTGTAGGCCTGTTATGAAATCTGTTCATTGCTCTTGGTATGAAGCTGATTGAAGTTGACATTTGAGCATTATGCAGGAATTTCCTGCGGATTATCGAATGATTATGGGCAAAGAGCATTCACAACACCCATAGTGGATAATTACACTGTATAATTGTAATCATCTACTTATTTATGTGTTAGTTAAGTAAAAAAGACAAGTGACTGGCTCTGGTCCAGTTACTATAATTTAAACTGAGAAGCCTTTCTGGATATCTAATCTGATAATATGCAGAGTGGTGCTTGCATTGAAGTAATTTCCATTCATGTTGTCCTTACAACTCATGAACAGCATGGAACCTCTTCTACAAAAACTCACACACTTAAATCTGATCTCACGTCTCCCCGTGGACACTCAGTCCTCCTTCAGCTCCTCTGCACATGTTCTGAGAGACCTCACTCTGTGATCATTATAATTGTTTTGACCTCATCGACCTGCAATATAGACATTAGATAAACATTGTACATTATTGTAGGTGTGTCTGCATGCGTATTTTGTCCACATACATATGAATGTGCATGCGACACAGTCCTCGGTGTTCAGTCTGCAGTGGCATCACTCTGATGTTCTTGCTCCAGATGTCTCTCTGTAGGCCAGGATGTGCGCATGTTTGTGTGTGTGTGTGTGTGTGTGTGTGTGTGTGTGTGTGTGTTTTCTCTCCTGAGATCTTCACAGTTGGGGGTGGCACCAGGGTAGAGGTCCATGGTGCTATAGAGTGTGACGTAAATGCACAGTGCTGTCCAGGACCTGAAGCAATGCACTGTATTGTGAAAGGTCATGCGTGTGTGTGTGTGTGTGTGTGTGTGTGTGTGTGTGTCTGTGTCTGTGTGTGTGTGTCTCTTCAAAGGTCTTTTCCTACATTTTGGCAAATATGTGCTGATTATGATCATAAGGGTCATAAGATGTAAAACTTTATAAATTTATAGTGACATATTACTGCAGGCACAGACTTTGAACAATACAATACACCAGAGGAAGCTGGTCAATAGAGACAGAGGAGGCAAGAAGGAAACCAAATAATGAAAAAGCCTAATTGGTTTAAATAAACCATTACCAAATATCAGTGTCATTTATAAAATATTTTTTCTCTCTTCTTTGGAAAAAATAATTTGGATTAAAATGCTTCAACAGTGACTCCTGCTGTCTTACTTAGGGCGGGATCAATTTAATTTACTTACTTTTTTTCCATTCTAATTATCTGTTATCTGTTATCGGCCAAGTGATGCTCCAATGGAGGACCTAACCAATCAACAACCAGATTAAAATGTTGACATTGCGTTGGTAATTGATAATTTCCAAATTTCATCTTCAATTCTCTTATAAATGAGTGTGACGAACTGGCAGTAAAGCGATAGAGAGATTCATAATGTCATACAGTAGCATATTGGAAAATAAATTATAATGTGCAAATTTCGAATTACATTAAACACACAGCTAGCTACTTGCATTAGCCAGCGCAACAGTTAGCAGTGAGAATAGATCTGGACTGTGGGGTACGGCAGCAGCAGGACGGTGCAGATGGTGGCGCAGCCTCGGGCCTCAATGCCTCAGCTATCGAGGCTGGACCCATGGCAGGACTAAGGTGGCGTGCCGCGATTTGACGTGCTGCTGCACTCCTTTCACCCGGGACTGGATCCTGGTATGGATAAGGACTGCTGCACGGGCTGCACGACTTGGAGGATTCAAAAGTCACAGCTGAGATTTACAAAGGTATACGGCATGAAATACTATTTTCTAGTTCCATTTATAATTTGTGATTTTTAGGTTATTTTTAGGATTTTGGGATCATTTTACAAGATAAAGGAAAAAACGACACATTACTGTGTGTTTTCTAATATGCAACTGTATGAAATGAATGTGTTGTTCTGTCAGTTGTGACACTGTTTCACGTGGTCTTGTTACTTTGGTATACACAATATTTCATGCAACAATAACTTTGTGTATCTATTTGAACATTTTTCATGGAATACTGAATGTGCTAAATACGGTATACCATAAATATAATTTATCATACTACTTTTTTAGACCCTATGTCAAGTCATAACCCTTGTACCTGCACAGTGTAGCTCTGAAAGTGTTCACTGAGTTCCATACCTACTCTATTAAGCTTTCAGAGCATTGTTTGGTTTTGCCACAAGCTGAACCTTTCATTTCTGCATGTACAGAGTTCCTAAAAATACATTGCTGTTTGATGCTGTTGAATGAATTCAATCGAACAGCACTGTGAGATTGTAGTCATATTTTCCATCATGAATTTTACAAAATATCTGTGTTTTGTATGGATGATATTTTTTAAGAGAAAGAGGGGTATTGTTGATGCCACGACAGTGTGTGGCTGGTATTGTGTTTTCACCTTGTGAGTCTGTGTGTGTGTCATCATGGCAAAATGTGGTCCTGGAGACACCTGATGTAGCGGGAACTACCACAGAAGCAGTTTTGAGTACTTTGCCATGTGTTCATATAGGTTTGCTTATCTGTCTGTGGACAGATTTTGTCAATGCGATGGCATCACAGCTGTCCGAAATGCAGGTGTGTAGTTGAGATCAAAATGAAGTTCAAAGAGTTCAAAGATGGGTGTGGTCCGAGCAAGGGCATCGGAAGTAGGGGGGTAAGAACTAGGGAAGTGCCCAAGTTGTGGATCACTGTTAATGGTTGTCCGTTAGCCCAAAATAATTAGTTAGTATGTGGGTATTGTCCGACCCATGAGTACTCATGTAATAATGTATTAATGACTACTGAGTACTTGATGGGAACATCAGCCTGTTGACGGGCGTCGTGGCTGGTGTGAAATTAAATTGGTTTCAAGCAGTTTTTGAACATATTTATATTACATGCATTACTTTTGGAGATTTTTTTGAAATCTTGTTGGTTGTTGGTTGCTCCCCTGTCACTTGTGGTTAGTGAAACCAGACACATTTCAGTCTCCTATCTGGTTTGTTTATTAGATTCCTCTTGCGTCTTCTGGGATTCCTTCTCATGTTCCCATGTCCTCAAGTGACTCCAAACACCACATGCTTTACCACGTGACTGTCCTCCTCAGTAACGATGAACTCATGAAACGAGAGAGAAAACGAAGCTAGCACACTGAATAAGTAATTTGCAGAAAATTCACCTGGGAAATTGGGAAAGGACGACATTGACTGAGTCAAACATCTAAACCCTGAGAGGGAATTAACACGTGTATACTTAAATTCTCAAGTCTAAACCTACTGTCATCTTATAATAATCCTTAAAATACCATTGACCTAATTTCAATGGACACACTTCTGGGAAACATTGAAGTTCTAAGCCCTTAATCTTTCCTAAACCCCTTCATTACAATAGTGTATCTATATACAGTTTGCGGAGCTTTATCTCTGATGATAAAGCACCAAGTCGTGATGTCTTTGACTGTAAATGCCTTTCTCTGTCCCCCCTGGGCTGTGATTAGTTTACTCCCCCTTAGACCTTCAGACAAAACTTTATTACAGTTTAATTTTTGACCAGGGCCCTGCCAGGTAAGAGCCCTTGGTCAGCCAAGGATGGTGTTCCTGTCTCAGGGGGGCTACAGACAGTTTCAACACAGTGAGCTGAGTCTGGAAGAACCCAGGGGGCCTGGGTGCAATCCTCCCCCAGTATAAAGCAATGATAATGGTGAAATCTCCAGGGGAGGAATGCAATCTCTATGTGATCAACCACTGCAGACTATGGGCCAGTGAAACTGACACCAACCCACGAGGTGCAGGTCCAGTCAGATGAGAAAACATGTCTTTCACCTTGAGAGTTGACAGGATGGGACAGAACAGAACTTTCCCTTCCATTAATGCTGCTGCAGTATAACTCCACTGCAGTATATCTACTCTCTGCTTTGCAGTCATTTCTATTTCTGTAAAGCATACAGTACTTGAGCATTTTATGAATAACATACTGTAGTTCAAGATTTATTTTGAAGTACCAGGGATTGGAAAGTCTAAGCCTGATGAAATATTCTCACTTACTCAAATTTTACTGAAGTAAAAGTTTGTAGGCTCAATACCTCGTCTCCTCGAGTTAAAATGTGAATTACAGTTGGATTTACATTTGTCGGCTGGACAGAAACAGGACTCCACAGGGGTTGATGCAAAGAAAATAAGAAAATCTTTCACATTTTGTATTCTGTAACTGAATATGATCTAAGATAGCGCTTAAACCCAATATATATCTGAAATCTCTCGGAAAATCCCCGGCAGCACAGGCAAATGTTAATGTGTGATATTTTCTTTATCAATAAGTGTTCATTTGATATGAAACAGAACATCGCCAAAGGACATCAAAGGAATTTCTATGTTAAGTCATGAATATTTCATTTTGGTTAGCCATTTAGATTGAATATCTAATTAAATCTCCCTGTCCCTAGGGGAATATACACAATGATTCTGCAATTAATTTGATACTTAAAGGCAATGAGCTGATAATCTAAGAACACACCCACTGAAACAGCTTGTGATCAATGCTCATTCTTGTATATTTACACTGAGAGGCCAGTGAAGAGTGTAGGTTTGAAAGATAAAGCTACATCTAGACGCCCTGATAAAACATTCATGTGACAGCAGAGATGAATAAAACATATAAGAATGATCTAGGGGGTCAAGCAAGCGGCACATGTGGGCGTAGCTATGTGTCATGAGATGTAAATATTGTTAAGAGAGAGACATTTCGCTGCCTGGCTCAGACTGGCAGAGATACTTGAGCTGCCTGCCAGGGAGAAGAAACACAGCAGCCCTAACTTCTCTGTGGGAGAAACCAACCTGCACTGTGATTCTTTATGATAAGAGTCATTCATTATGCATGCATTCAGCTTTGAATATGGCAGCCTTAAATAAATGATACCACCTGCCTGGCACAGCCAATGCTAGAGCAATAGGGACTTAAAGGAAGAGACAGACAGGTGGTGGAAGATGATGATAAAGGTTGAAACTGGAGAATGAGAAAAGTTTATGAGCCATTACGAGTTCAGTGCTTGTGAATTGTGTTACACAATACAGTTTGATGCCAGGGCTGAGCACCCTTTAAAGTAGTCATGTGATCCCCTGAAAGAACTTAAAAGTTACAATTTTGGGATGTGGCTAAAAGTTTCTGTTTATTTAGAAAGTAGTTTGTATGAGTGATAAATATTGCAATTAAATAAAATAAAATCTAACTCCAAAATGAGCACAGCAGCTGGAAAGAGAATCCAGTCTGCGTCAGACTTGGATCTGTAACATTACTCTGATGTGTGTGTTCATCTGTGGCAAACCGCCTGGCTGCTGAGAGCAAATATCTTGTTGTGCAACATTTAAATTGAGGCCGTCAAGCTTCAATTTATCACTGAAGAAAACCTTGTGTGTGCTTGTGTGTGTGTGTATACCATTTCCATATTGTAGAGATGACGTACTGCACTGTTTGTCTGCATCAAGCATGTTTATGGTTGTGTGTTTCTCAGCGACAAGTCGCTTCAGTCTGGACCAAGCTGACCGACAGACCGTCATTACCATGTTTTATCAACATAACACATTCATAATGATACATTATACTACTATTACACTGCTTAGTATAATAATAATAATACAAATCTGTGTACAAGTGCAATCATAATGATCACTGTGATATTAAGTGTAATAATTTAATTGTTGTGTTTCAAGCTGACAGAAGAGTTCTTGCTCTATACTTCTACTTTGATGACATCCACGTCTCTTATAGCATAATTCCAGAGCGTTCGGCCTCTTTGTTCATGAACCATGGCTAATGCTCAATATTCATGTGAGAATGAGAACGGAGTGATCAATGTGGCTCAAGGCTTTGAAGGGAGCAAAGCAACAACCTCCCTCCTCTTTTCCTCTCTCTCTGTTGCCTCTTTCATTCCTCCCTGACTGCCGCTGAGGCCAACGAGCCGCATTTATCTCGCCTTTATAAGTAAAGACCACACGAGTGCCTGAATATTCTCTCTCTCTCTCACATACACACACAAGTGTAGCATGATGCAATCTATTTCAATGTTGTGTTTGTATGCATTAAGGGGATATGTGTGGATGAGTTCTGACAAATGTTCAGTGGCTGTGTTTAGCAGGCCACTCTTTCACACTGGAGGCATGACGCCGCTGGAAAGGCTTCGCGTTTGACTCACATGCAATTACAATAAACAAAACGTAGAGAAGACCATATTAATTATGAGCCTGGATGTACAAAGACGGACACTGATGCATAAACAGGCAAACTGTAGGAACATAGGCTCATAAAAGCGCTCTCTGTTCTCTCTCACACATTTGGTCTTCTCATTTTCATGCTGCAGATTAGACTTGCCGGCTCGCTTTCTGAAAGGAGGGCACTGTGTCCCTGATAGCAGGGACTTGCAGGATTTCCAGTGAATCCTCCTATTTTCAGTTGAACCACTGACACTCTGCTTGGATTACCTCACGCTCCTCCACTGAAAGAGCTGCCAGGAGTGATTGCTATGCGATTGTTGTGTAATTTTCCAGTGAATGGTGCTGGAATGGAAGACTGCATTTGCAACAAGAGTAGTCAGAATAATGATATCTATAAGCTCTCAGGAATACACAAAAAAATGAAAAAAAACAACAACCAACAACTCGAGTCTAAAATTGTTTCATATACATTCAAATATGGCCACTGTGGTATGTGTAAAATGCAAAACAGTCTATGAATGAATGTGTATTATACACCTGCAATTGAACAGGGCCCCGATGTGTTTAAGCCTCTGCATACCTGCATTTAGATTAATTTGTCTACTTCTCTTACTGTATTGTGGAAATGCTAATATTCAAAGGTAGAATGCTGAACCACGAGCTTCACATTAAATGGGAATTGCCTTCACCACAGGAGCCCATGAGGAAGGTCGGAGGGAAGGTATCACTGTGTTAAAATAGGATTTGGTGGGGAAAAATGTGTGGGGATGAATTCAACAAAAATAGCTCACTCATCGAGTTGCATGATGTGGTGAAGGAAGGAGAAATGCTATAAGCTGCTTTGAGAACAAAGAAGAAACTGTGGAGGAATTGCTGTGGGGAGAAGAAAAGTGTTAACTTTGAAAATTGAGTGTCATAAGAGTGAGGAGTCTCTAGAGTCACAGAGGAATAGTAGGACTGGTGTTGATGCAGCCCATGAATAAGGAATTAGGCCCGAATGTCCAGTGGGTAGCTGAGCGCTATCCCACAGAGATACCCAGGTCTGAGCCCAAGGGAGGTTCGTCTCATTCATCATTAACTGCGGCTTAAGGTGAATGAAGGAAGAGAGACCAGAGAGATGAAGGAGGGCGAAACGATGCGGGAGAGGGAAGGCGATAGATGAAGGCAGAATTGGAGGAAGATTGTTGAGGGGTTTGGGAAGCAGATCAAGCTGAGAGAGCATGATGATGTGGAGGATAAAAAAAAAAATCAAGGTCTGGAAAGAAGACTGAAAGGGAATTGTGAATTAAAAGGGGGAAAAGAGATAAAAGATACTCAAGAGTGGATTGGAAGGCGAGGGATGAACAAGGGGAAGGAATGACAGCAGGAGAGGAAGGGGGTGAAAGGTGAAAGAAGACGGTTGGGGTAGAGGAGGTGACTCCTGGGAGGTTTGTAAATCCGCGCTGATATTCCTGAACAAATCAATACATGCAATCACACACACGGTGACATGACCTCACCCTTTGCAGATGAGTATGATGATGTGTTTAGCTCTGAGCTTTGCATGTTTTATCATTACTGTGATTGCAAACAGAATGAGTGAGTACTTAAACAAGTTCACGTGTAGGTCAGTGTTAATAGTTTTTCCATATCAGCAGGAGCAGCAGACAGGTCACATTTAGTAGCTGATGAGACACTTGAGGTGAGGCAGAAGAACCTCATTAGACCATATTTAGGCTAGCAGACCATACTTTAAATGTACATATAGTACAATGCTGTGATTAAAACCAGGGGCTCCCAATCTGAAGGTCAGAACTCTGAGATAGGGTCACAAGATGAAACAAAAATCTGCCACAAGATTTACATTTATTTTTAAAGCTTTTCCCTCATCCCGGCTTTTTTTTCTTTTTTTCTTTTTACCTCCTCTGGTCTTTTTTTGATTGAACTTCTCACAGTTCATAGACATGAACCTTGTGGTGAGGGGTCGCTAATAGACATTGATTTGATAACCCTGAAATGTGGTTTCAAATATTCAAATGTTGCTAAATCCTGATCGGGCAACAGAAATATGTGACTTCACCTTTGTCACGCTGAGACGAGATATCTTCATGTACAATTCAAACTCAAATAGTAAGAAGCTGCGTGAGAAAATCAGGGCCTTTGGTCTCAAGCGAAAAAGTTTGGAGAATTGAAGAGAATTCATTAATGTATTTGTTTCCCACAGAAAAATGTGGATTGCTCATTCTGGAATAAAACTCTGATATTCTTCTCAGTCTGTCAGTCTGTAGTTAATTGATGGGTTCATCTAAAATGGAATAGCAAGCTGTCAGCAGCCACCAGCTGTGGACTAACACGCTTGGTCAGCCAGTGTTCAGCTGTAGCTTCTCTGTCTTTTTCCATGTCTCTCTCTCTCTGTCTCCCCCTTATATCTCTCTGTTTTGACACACATAGCTCGGCTAAATCAACAAACTATGACAGCTCCAGTGAAATCAGCCTCTGAGTAAACAGCAGTTTCTGCTCAGATGGGCTGCCTGTTATTGATTTCCAGTAAAATGGGAATTCATAGCATATATACGGTGTGTGCTGTTGGAGGGCCTAATTAATTCCCTATTTTGATGAGTGTCCCAGAATGTCTTGGCAGATCACTCGTGCTGCTTTTGGACTGCCTCTGGGTTTCCATGTATACCTACAGTATCAGTACAAGTGCCAACAGCAAAGATGTCGAGGAAAATGGTTTACAGGATATGTAAATCATATACAGAAGGCGAAGAAGACAGCGCTGGTGGTATGCTAGAGGTGGTCGCATTGTACAACATGAGAGTTGTTCACGCAGGTGTTCAAACTTCAGTAGAATATATTCAGTTTGAACATTTCCCTTCACTTCAAAGGAGCAGCTTTATGTGTGTGTGGGGGGGGCATGTGTGCCTCGATATGGTAAAAGAACACTGATGCATTGTTTGAGAATACCTTTGATGTTGCAGAGAAGGACTGTGTCTGTTCAGCAGTAAAGGGCAACTCGACTGATTATTAATCAACTTAGAATGTTCTAATCACTCGGACCGAGACGCTAATCACACTCTCCCCACTGACTTTGAACGTCTTTTTCACTGCAGTCAGACAACCGCAGAAACTCAGTGAAGCCGACAGGTTTAGGAAGAGCTGATGAAAACCAGATCAAATGTTTCCTTCTCTCTCAGTCCCCTCTAAACTAATAGAGGGAGAGGGCGTTGTGTTTTTTTTTGTTTTTCTTAGATAGGGAAAGAGGATCAGGTGCATTTTGTAATTACTGTGTGACGGGGCGATAATGCACAAACAAACACATACAGACACATGCGAGCAAAGATACAGGCGCATACACAGACACACAAACCCCCACATGTGCACACACAAACGCACAAATGTCTCTAGCAGGTCAAGACACAGCTGCTTCATGGTCTGTAGCCCATTTTAGCTCTGAAAGTACATATACCACAAATAGATCACAGTCTGTGTCTCTTATTCTGAGCGGGGTTTTTTTGCATAGAATGTCTTAATTTTTAGAGAAAGAGACGGAGGCGTATCAGCATTCAGGGTGTCTGTCATTACCATCATCAGTTTCCATCCATGTGGTGAGGATCTAAGGCTGGGTGACACATCTTAATCATTGGCATAATGAATGGAGGAGTAACCCCCGAGAATTTCAGCCTTGGTCTGACAGAGGTGATCAATAACTCCCTATCACACCATCTCGTTAGGCTCCGCCTGGCCTGCTGACGAGGAGGCGTCTTCCCACACAAGCGGCTGATGCAGGTAGCATTATTGGGCCGCGCTATCATTCACGCAATTGTCTTTCCCAACAACAACCTTCATAAGGAACGCTCTTATCTGACTTTTGAAGGAGAAGAATCGAAACAAAAGAAACACAATGACGGAAGTGAGTGTTGTTAACTGCAGAAAACCTGTCAAAATGGTGATCCAAGCAAGATTGTTTTTGTAATTTTCGCTGTGCACCCTTTGCAACAGCTACAGTATGCTTAGGGATAGACGCTGCAGAGAGTAAGAAGCAATAACATTTTAAACTGTCTATACCTCTTACAACTCATCTAGACATTTTTTTGTTCTTTGTGAGGTACTGAGGCAACATTTTTTGCATTTTTACTAAAGAAAGGTTCCTCGAGTGGACTACTATTTGGCAGCATTATTTCTTGTGTTCCTTCATCACACAACTAATGTGGCGAAGCACTGAATCAGCAAACAGCTGAAATCCAAGGATGCTCTGTAGCAATGTTGAATCTTTTTTTTATGCCTGTCTGATTTATGGTAATAAGGCTTTAGAAGAGCCTCCTGAATGCACTATACTCCTCTCTTTTCGGGGGCTGGACCAGAAGTGCATTTTCAGCAAGAACACAACGACAGCCCGGCAAACCAAACCATATGCCACAGAGTAAATGAGATTACATCTCATTATAAATGGATTCATCTGCTTTGAATACAGTCCAGCTCGTCCCGCCTTGGGACTCTCCATTACCAAATTACTTGGGGCCACTGGGTGGACAGAACCATGAATGGACTTTTAAGGGGCTTTTAAAATTCTGAATCACACTTTGCCTTTTTGTCCATTTCCTTAATTTACACCCTTTTTGTGCAGTGGATAAAACTTAATCAAAAAGGGTAATGTATCTACAAATGACCCTTCTTTAAACCATTTCTATTTAATTTCATAGAAGACTGAAGAAAGGAAAATGTATCTAGAGCTGTAATATTCGTTTCACTGTTCAAATTGGATGTTGAATAAATTTATAGAAAGTTTTGAATTATACAAAGGATGTAATCAATTATAGAACAGATGTTAGATTAGCTGAGGCTGCCTGTCAGTTAGAAAGAACAAAATGAATGAACTGAATCTCTAATAAGGTCACAGCAAATTGTTCATATGCTGATAAATTAAAAAAACGGTCATTTCGCATTAAGTAGCAGGGGTTAACAGATGCCACAGAGTGATAGAATTACCATCTGTGTGGTACGGTGGAGCAAACTATGGAAGTCTTAATCTGTAATTTTGATTTTTTATAATTCATTTAAAGTAAGTTCTTGTTGTCTCAAGATTGACTGAGGTAAAATAACATAGTACTGCACTTTCCCCCTCTCCCCTTCCGTCCAAGTGAATCAAGTCCATTGATATTAATACACTTTTTGGCTTGACTCCTTCCTCTTGGTTTGACCCAAAGCCACCTCACTAGGCATCTTCAAATAATGTTTTCCTCAGTGTTAGACTGTGAGCAAGGCTTTTTGGTGGTGCAATTGGAGTGAAACTAGACAAAGAAGAGGAGAGGAAATTACTGCCTGAAACTTGAGGGGGACTGAAACATAAAAAAAGAAGAAGGAAGGTTTAAGGATAGGTTCACATTTTGTTTTATCTAATACAATACTCACATGGTCATTTACATTTCAAGAGTTACTGGTTGCTGTAACTGTTCGTCCTGTCCATACTGGTCATCAAGAGATCCTTGCTCAAGTGAATGTAACTAACAAATCTACAGTCCTTTTCTGCGGAAAAATGTATTCTAAAGTTCAAATGAAGCTAATATGAGGCTTCAGCAAATTAAGTGGGCATCTTCCAAACTACCAAACAGTCTTTTTAGTTTAAAATTCCCTCTTTGTGTTACTGTCTGTGGCTCAGCAAGCAAACACTGTCCGTTGAAGCACAAAGAGGGATTTTTGTAGTAAAAACTGTAGACTGTAATTTTGGAAGATATATTTGATTTGGCTAATTCAGATTATTGAAGCCTCACAAGGCAAGGTTTATGGATTTTGATCCCTATCTTCAATTGAAATTGCTTTAAGATGGGACAAATCAAGTGAAGAAAAAACATTTCAATGAACATATGGGCATGTGAGTATTGTTTTAAGACCAACTTGAACAAATGTCAACCTACCCTTTAAGCAGTAAAGATAGAGGGCCAGTGAATTAGGATAAGTCACCAGCAGATGCGTCATTTTGGGACACCAATGGCCCCCCTTCCATATCAGCCATGTGGTATCTTGGGAAACAAGTAGATCATTAATGAATATGGCCACCAGTCATGTTTATTCTCCACTTCACCCGTGCCCCTGTAACTGATTCTGACACATCTTGCTTTCTGTCTATCCTTTGCAACCAGTTTGCATGTTTTGCTGCCAATTATCTATACCGAGATTGATGTATTCTGTTCACACAGCGCCTCTTTATTGCTGATAATGAAAATGAGCCAGATGAGAGCAGGAGGGCTGAGCTGGTGCACTGGCTGGGCCACGGGTAGTTTACTCTGTTCCCTTAATTAGACCCCTCCAAATCCCCAACGTTCCTGTCGGCAAAGTTTGACACAACCTGCTCTAATTGCTAACATGCACAGATGTGATAAAGTATATTTGCTGTAGGATAAGGAGGATTAGGATGCACTCCATGCACAGATCTGAACCTCGGGGATATGCAGTGGGAACGGCTGGAAATGTTTATGTGTATGAGGAAGTTACTACAGAGAATAAGGTGTACATGGTACGTTAAGTAATGCAGCATCAATAGGATATTGAACCAGGTGTCTCTGATGAGATTGGTGTAGTGTTCCTATCGCCTTGAACACTGAATTTATAAACAGAACTCCTGAATAACAGATTAGTGGAAACTAATTTAAAATAGATTTGTAGCTTGCCAACCTCCGATATCTGTCATGCCCTTGAATGATGCTTTGCTAACACCATATTTGAGGTCACTGCATATTTAAGGTTGCTGCAACTTTCTATATGACTTTCCTTATGCTTCTCCATGTTGCCATGTCCAGAGCAGACAGCCACATTAAAACTGAGCCAATATCCCTCCTCCCTCAGGCTTGAATCTAACTACTGCTTCTGCAAAGTGGGGCTGCAAATAGAACCAGTCCCCACTGAACCACACTGACCTGGACACACCCAGAGACAACCCTCAGCCAATCAGCAGACTGGACAGATGTCACACATAGATGCCCAGACACATGAAAAAATGGGTTGCATGCAATGCATCTATCTACAGATTGAGAGTAAGGCGTAAGAAGTGAGTGAGCAAGGCTTTCTCTTTGCCAGGAAAACGTCGAGGACTACCGTGAGGTACAGTGAGTTCCTTACTTCAGAGAGGGCACACTGGAATTTGATTGATGGTTTTTGACATTGACATTGTCCTCTCCATTAAAGTGTAAAAAATAACTCAGAACGCTTATACTGAAATAGAATAATTTTCCCTGGCCAGTATTCCCACTTGAATTCCCTGTATTGGCTGTAATGTATTCATTAGTCCGCAGATCACTCATTGCAGGGTTATGTTCCACCATATTAGTTATGTATAGAAAATAATGAGTAACGCATATGCAAAGGGAGAGAAGCAATCTCAAAGCATTTAATGTAATAAAAAAATGAAACTGCATCATTCACACAAAAACCCACGTTAGATAAACACATGCACATGTTTGAATAACTAATTTATATCCACTCTATATAACACATATTTACACAAATGTGCATGTATGGAATTTCCCACACATTTACACACATTATAAATAGCACTTATATGTGGCATGCACACAGAAAGTAGAGATTCAAACAGCCATTATTCTGTCCTTTAGGGCAGTGTTGCCTTGGTTACTGCATAAGCATTGGCCTCTTCCCCATCTCCCCACCTAAAAGTGACGGCGTTATCAGCACCAAGCCTCTCGCCATCACACCCGACTATTACTCTGTCTGCTGCTATATCCTTAACGGTCATCAGTATCTCTCCTCTACTACAAAAGGACAGCCAGCTCTCCCTGAGTTACATTTGATCTTGTCAAAGTCACTCCTCACATTGCCAAACTCGGTGAGTGGCTACAACCTCAGTGGCAGAAGGCTGTCTTACGCCGAAGTCCTTTTTTTCCCTTTTTGCGTGTGTGCATGTTACGTGACTGTGTCTATCTTTGTCCCGATGGACCATATTAAATGTGTTCTTGCACTCTCACGTGTAACAGAGGTTGTGGCTGCAGCACTATTTTTGTTTCTTTCATTACTTTGTTGTGTCTTACAGGCCCTTTCGGTTAATGCCCAGTGGACTGGAGGTCGAAGTGAGAAGAAGTGGAAACACGGATGAGAAGTGGAAACTTTTAAGTGTGATAACAGCATGTGTCGAACCTCAGGTCTTAGCAAGGGGTGATTGCAAAGAGTATAAAATATATAGTAAAACCCCCGAGGGATGCATACATGGTGAGAATCTGAGGAAAACGACTTTTTTATCTGTCCATCATCATCCACTTGTCAAAACTCAAACTGCCTTTCCCTGTTTTGAAGATATAAGGAACACGGGGTGCTCAAAGTGTAGGAGACAGCTGAAATATGTCTGATTTATTGAATAATGTACTGCAGGCCTAGGTACGAAAGTTAAGTCATGTTATCACTGTCAAATTAACTTCATGAATTATCAGCATTGTCTTACGTGCTCTTCTGTTTTGCATTTTGCTTGGCAGATTTGCCAGAGTTTTATTCTCCTTTCCTCGCTGACTTTGTTAATAAAAGGCCAGGAGGCAGCAACTGTTCTACCAGACGGACCTGCCCTGATTAGTGCTGTGCACCCTTATTAACCTTCAATGATTACTTCTCATCATCACCATTAGGATGCAGTGGAGTTCCAGGTACTTAAGTAATCATCCAAAAAGATTCCCAACTCCTAACACAAATTAAAAATAAGACAACCACCCTTGAAAAGAGATTGGTTTAATTAGGCAAAAACAGTGAGTTGCTATTTTGTTGTTCACAGGACTTAATGACTATCTGGATTGGCAAAAGACAGAATCAAAGAACTGGATTCTGCTTTTTCTCCCTCTGATGGATTTCCCTGGCCAAAAATCTGCAAAGTGATTCCATGTGATCCTTGATATTCACTATGTTTGATTGTGTATGTTGCGTGATTGGATGCACGGGAGCCTCTGGAATGAGAATTGAACGCTCTATTAATCTCATTTAGAAGCATTAGAGATGAGTCACAGAGACTGGGAAAGGAGATGAGCTGAGAAACATAAAGCTCTTTTCACCTTGGTCCGACTGGAACTTTCTTCTCACAGAAAGGAATAAAGCCTTGTGTGCAGGCTTGTGTGTTTGTGTTGAAGGTTGTGGTGTCATTCATAATTTCATAACCTCTTTGATTCTAGAGCAAACCTTAGAGAGAAATCTTACTGGAGACATATTGATATTAGCATATATGTCAGCTGAAGTAGCAAGAAATTACTCTGCAAAAATACCAAAAGCTAAGTTTGAGGTGCTTTAGAAACAATGACAACAACATTAACTAGCATTAAAGGTCCCATATTATGCTCATTTCAGCTCTATATTTTTATTCTGGGATTCCACTAGAGTAGCTTTACATGATTCACAGTTCACAGAAGTCCTTATTTATCTTACACTGGCCCTTTATGCAGCCCCTCAGGTCACCCTCTGTCTGGAACAAGCCATTTTAGACAAAATGAACAACCTCCAAAAACTTGAAGAGTAGTCCTGAGCAGAGCGGTCACATTACTTAGACAGACTGAGCACGTCCCTGTACTTGGTGGGCGTGCTGTGTCTGGAGCAGATGACCTGCTGGAGGCGGGGCTGAGTGCGGTGACTGTATAGTTGTGACATCACAACCTCAAGGAAGTCCTGATGGCTCGTTTAAAGGTACAGTTTCTGAGCATTTTGATACTTTCACAGTATTTATGTAGCACCTAGAGCTGCTTTATAATCAAACAAGACATGGAACTCTCACTTTCTACAATATGGGACCTTTAATGTTGAATTTCAGGCAATGGGCAAATGGGGAATTGTTCATTTTAATCAGAATCAGAATCAGAAATACTTTATTGATCTTGATTGATTTTACAGTACTGGTGCTCCCATTCAAGATTAGAAAGCAGCATAAATTTAGAAATAAAAGTATGTACAAAATATAAAAATAAGAAACAGAAAATAAAAATATACACATTTACAATAGTTAAAAGTTAAAAGTTAGAGGTGTTCATTGTAGATATATGAGTACTATACTAAATTTCATGGCAATCAATCTAATAGTTGTTGAGATGTAGACAGCGAGAACAATATTGCCATCCCTAGGGCAACATAGCTGGCACGGCTTACAGTAAAACAAAGAAAGCACAGTTAGTGGTCAGTTCACAGGTTTACCTTATTGTTCTATTATTGTTGTACTATCAAATATTTACATAG
Organism: Enoplosus armatus; assembly: GCF_043641665.1. Classification (NCBI taxonomy): domain Eukaryota; kingdom Metazoa; phylum Chordata; class Actinopteri; order Centrarchiformes; family Enoplosidae; genus Enoplosus; species Enoplosus armatus. Next base: position 14,882,680 of record NC_092187.1, read on the forward strand.
ACGTAGTAAATGCAAAAAAGTCAAAGTCAGAGCTCTAGTATTGTGCCAGCACTATTTGAGGGTGTTAACATTATACAGCCTGTTTTAAATCATATATCTACCCTTTGCCATATTGGTCCCATCAAAGCATTTGTGTGAATGATCTGTGAAGGGTGTTTGGCTAGACGCTAGAAAAACCATCCTTTGTATTTCATTCCTGGCCTTGTATAGTAAAGTATGCTGTCGTATGGATGTGTGTGTTGCTTTGAAAAGGCTACACTGTGTGGGTCCCTCAGGCTCTGCGTTCAACACTGACTGTGACTGATTAAGGGAAAAGTGTGTCTGTTCAATGTAAATGTGGTGGTACGGCTCTGACAGGTAGATTGCTATTTACATGAGTGCAATTCTCTGTGGAAGACACAGTCCTGAACGACATCCACTGTCAGAGAGTGATAATATTTATTCCTGGAAAATATAGGAGCGAATTATTTAAAATGCATTGTGAAGCTACACAATTGTGTTGCTGCAAAAGCAAAAACAAATGTGTCTGTCAGTTGTTTGCATTTTTTTGTTATCTTTTATTACACAATACTATCCTGCTTATCCTGTCAATAATTCAACTATGGATTGTTGTCTTCTCATGAATAGTTCAGGGTTCATGAGAAGTTCCTACCCTCTTTCTCTTGAGGGGATGTGCTTCTGCCTTCAGTGGCATTAGGATCAGATTTCTGCTGCATTTGATATCAAACATCTGGTGTGGCTGTGGTTTCATGGGGCTGGTGATTCGAGTCCCTGTTCCTCCTAAAATAAATGTCAAAGTCGCGTTGGGCGAGACACTGAACCCCAAATTGCTCCCAATAGTCAGCACCTTGCATGGTAGCTAGCAATTGTGTGAATGGGTAAATGTGAATATGACGTATTGTAGCTATTTACCATTCTGCCATCAAAGATTTTATCATGCACTCTAGAGTTGTTTTAAATAAATGAAATGCAGTCAGGATTATCAGGTTTCTTTCAGATACAGGTGGATTGTCCTAACCAGTTGAAGGGTTACACTTAGTGGAGGAGGTATTTCTGGTATTTTTCACTGTTTCGACGAATGATGGATAAACTAACTAATTTTTCTCTTAGATATGCAGTATGTGATATAAGGACATCTCTTGCTTAAGATTTTCAGTAAGAAAATAAGCCAGAAGAGACGCAGGCCCAATGCAAACCCGTAGTGAAGAACTCATGGTCCTTAATGTTCTTATAGCAGCATAAAGCTATATCCATAATGTATTTTAAATCATGTTCTGATTTCATTATAATGTCCACATCACACTCTAATAGGATGGCACGAAATGCTCTGTGAGCAACACTTCAAAATCAATTAAGGATGCTCTTCCATTTTCACAATGTCAGCAGTTATAGTCTCCAAAGTTTAAGGCAAAGTACAAATTTAAAAGAAAAAAATCACATTACTCTCTTAAAGCACTGACTGAGAAGGAAAAATTATGCTACCATCCAGTCTTCTGCCCTGTTTATCAACAAGAGATTGTGCTATAATTACTTTTCCTGCATGGAGGACCCGCAAACCTGTTCTTTTTGTAAGTTATTAAACTGGTTGTTTTCAAATGAGTGGCCTTCCCAAAAGACCAATTCATCAACATAACCGTCTGACAAAAGCAGATTAAAAAGCAAAAATGTGTGGTGCTAAAATTAATTCTTAAATTAATTTCATAGTGCCTTTGGGATAAATTAAGGTATGATACATCATTAATGAATACAGTCTGTATTGAAAGAATATAGACAACCTTAGTCCTTGAAACTATCACAACATTCTGGGTCTGCATGTGTTTACAGGGAGGTCGGGAGTGTGTTGGTACTAGATTTTCTGTGAGCGTCAGTTTATGTCTAGAATATCAACAACCTCTTTACACCTCTGATTGCTCTGCCCCGAGGAGCAGAGAGATGAAAGAGAAAACTGGGAGCAGAGAGTCAGAGGTGAGTTTCAGGGCTTTTCTCCCTGCATCCCTGTCTGAGCTCTTACATAACATAGACACGGTCCCAGTGGAATTAACTCTATACTGTTAGTATCACGCATTCCTTTCATTGGTATGATGAAATTAAATTTTGATTGGGTTTTGTCTTTCATCTTTAAGCTACAACAAACTTTCAACTCTGAGCTGCCTTCCTTGAACGGCAGCTGAAAACTCAACAGTTCCTTATTGTTACTTTCCTGAAATGAACACGGTGATATATAGTCAAATAAAGAGTTGATTTGAGGCAGTAAACAGAGCTTGCTCTTGCAACACTGTTCTCCTGGTCCCTCTGTGAGAGCCAACTCAGTTTGGGCATCAGCAGACAAAGCGTGATATTTTACAGGGTTGGAATGGGTACAGGATCTGCTGTCTTAGTCTCTTTGTGTGCTGGAAGGGGGCCAAGAGCACATCTATAACCCCCCTGTGCCACTGACTGCCTCCCTGAACAGTAGACAGAGGGGCTGCCAAGTCAGTGTTTGGCACACCAAGGATAAACTCCACCACAGTCAGAGACTAAATCCCCGGAGGAAGATTTCAGATACCTAATGGGGATTAGACAAACTAAGACGGCAGGTTGTGGAGGAATTTATGAATAATTGAACTCAAGGAAGCCAGCAAACAAACAAATGCACAACGAGGGAAATGTCAAAACAGAAGCCTCTGTGTTTACTCATGTGAAGAAAGTGCATACGAGGGAAATAGAGGTAATGCATTTGAATATGCTGTTGTGTTTATTTTACTGAATACTGCGTGTGTGGGTGTGTGTGTGTGTGGATGCCAGCCTTGAGGTGGCCATCAGTAGGCAGCAGAGGTATCAAGGTAACAGCAGTGAGCGCGATAGAGGAGGGAAATTAATTGTCACCTTTACCTCAGGATTTCTATCAGTAAACTGTGCTCATTAGATCTGAGCTGTTTGCTCTTTGGGGGCCACCAGAGACCCTTTAAGTCACATCCTTCACAGAGGAGGTTAAGAGTTGCTGTAAGACACAAATACACACAAACTGCATCGAGTTGGGAACAGCATCATCTACTTTGATGCCACAGGCATAGACACACATTTGACATGTCAATCAAAATAAAAATACACATTAAAATAAAAGCAGAGGGCTTCCCACATAAAGATTAATGTACCTTTTGAGTGTGTACTTGCAGTGTGCAGTGTGTCCATATGATGATGTAATAAAAAACAGAAAAGTCACCCTGGCCTGAAGCAGAAGTTGAGTTCTTCCATGCTTCTACAAACAGCTTTTTTTTTGTTTACAGGATGTTTAAGAATCATGTGTAATTTCCTTGATATTCATGCATTAGTTTACTTTATTCTATCTTTCAATACAAACACTCACTCATTCTTGAAAGGGAAGGGAAAGTGGAATTACCTCACCGTATTGGCAGAGGTTTTCCTTGCTTCAAACCATTAACAGGCAGTCGTTGCAACCTCATGTTGTTTGTCCAAACTTTATTCAAACTCGTAGAATTTTATTTTGACTTCAGTGGAGATCACAAAGTTTCCAAAGAAATATGTCAGGCAAAATATTGGATTTATATTGGATATTGGATGCATAAGACATCTACAATATTTCCAGAAGCTTTGTGTTTGAATGTTTCACTCAGTGAATTTCCCAAAATGTTAAACTATTACTTTAATTGTATTCCTCACTGTGTCGCAGACTTTATCGCATATATATTCTGCATAATCTTTTTCCACCTCTTCATTGACACTGTATGATGAGTGAAACTTATTCGCTTTTTTGCAAAGAGTTAGAGAAGATGGATACCTGGATAACTATGAAGCTGGAGAGCCAGCACACTGTTAGCTTAATTTAGCATAAAGACTGGAAACGGGGGGAAACAGTTAACCAGGCTCTGTCTGTCCAAAGGTGAATAGAATATCCCTACCAGCACCTCCAAATATTCTTTATTCTTTACCACATTATATCTTGTTTGTTAAAAAAAAAAAGTAAGTGTTGAAACCACAATTTGCTGTTTTTACATTTTGTTTGAAAGAATCAACATATAACGTGTATGCTAAGCTAAGCTAACCAGCTGCTGTCTGTAGCATCATCTTCAATCTTCTCATCTAGCTGTCAGCAGGAAAGCAAATACTTTTATTTCCCAAAATGTCTAAATATTCTATTATAGCTACTTATTGACCATCATGAAGACTGAATAAACAGTGAGACTAAATAATGGATAATAATTTGTAAGGTCCTCTAGAAGACTGGAAGACTGATAAGGACACTTGTCTCCCTTAGGACTACTGTAAAATAAGCCTATTTACTCAACCAATCCTCCAAGTGTCACTAAAACATAGCTAGTTTGTTTCTCGTGGCACCGCAAGGCGCAGAGGATTTATAATTTTAATGTCAGTGTCTTCAGATAATTACAGAGGGCAGTTGACCATGAAATTCAACCCACCTTGTTATTCAGTGACATTTGAATTATTGGAATCGCTCACAGACTCATCGGTTGAAAAGGCCAGTCTCCATACAGTGTCTGTCTTTGTGTTTATGTGTGTGTGTGTGTGTTTTCCTAAACTTCTATTCTTGTAACTGCCCGTCGGAGTTTAAGGAGTGGGGACATTTTTCACAAGGTGAGATCATTTTGGCAATTCGGTATTTTATCAAGGGGCCAGTTTACGGTCAGGGACTTAATTGAATCAACGAAAGGGGGCTTCTAGGGATAGTACAAGTGCACGGAGACATAAACAAGTATGTCTGTGTATGTGTGCATCTGTGAATGTGTGTAGCTGTATGTCTAAATAACAATCACTAGCAATTTGTCATTTCCAATCAAGAGTCTGTAAAGCTCACAGAGTGATTTCACAGTGAGTAATATGGTGTGTGCAGAAGTATACATTTTTCATACTGTGCACATGCATATCCATAAGTGTAATGAGATAACCATATGTGTTGCAGCCTGTGTGTAAGCAGTGAGCCCTGACCATATTGATATTCCAGTGGACTGTACTTATTGGAGGGATAGGATCCCTGTTGACTCAATTAAGGCTGCATTTTGTTCCACAAAGCATAGAATAATGTGGGGACGGGGACATGGACACCGTCTGAGTCTGAATATAAATTACCATGTACTCGCAGAAAGTATTCCCCTTCCTGATTATGAGCTTTCCCATCGATGGCTGCGTCACATATTCCAGGCTTGATTGACATGTTTCAGTAACGCACTGAAAACGTCAAACTGGATCGACTCCTGTTAATCCATCAGAATAATATTAACCAACCCAGTAGAGTACGAGCATATACATAGACTATACAATAACTTTACAGTATTGTGTGGTTTAGAAGGTAGTGGATTGTGCAGAGGCTGAGTAAGCCTGAGCATTATAGTGACATAAACGTGCTCACTGTATGTACTGCACCTGCTTCTCTTCAGTGCAGACAGTGATTGTTCTGAGAGCTTTTCCACTGAAGGTCTTTTCTTTTGCTTCGCCTTCATGAGTAAACTCGCGTGCAGAGATGATTACCAGACTCTGTAGACACCCAGGCCCCCAGAGAAGAATGCAAACAGAAAATACCACGTGCCCAAGATATACTGTTGTTCAGACTCTGCAGGCTGAAGAGATAAAGCAAAATATTATTTCATGCCTTTTTATTGTAGCTTCTGTCTGGTTGAATAAATATTGTCCGGTTTGGTGAGGTTCATGCCCTCCATTAATATGTTTTATGTCTGCTTTGAACTGTATAGTATGTCTTTGAAAGGTAGTGTGTAGCTAGAGTGTAGAGTTCCACTGACACCCCCTCCTCGAGGGACCTGGGATCCGAGTCAGATCTGGTCATACCAGGTCCAAAGTATACTAATTGTGTTGGGTGGGTGGTTTTACTGCCACGGGTCTGAGGTCTAGACCCACACGTGTGTCACTATGTCTAATACCCCCTGATCACCATCATAATCACTGCCGGAGAAAATATTTTGTAAAAGATTTATGCTGTTAAATAAAAATTATTTTGGAATTTGCTTCACAGATATCTAATTGGTTGGAAAATTATTATCATCTGTCTGTCTCTCCCACTTGGCTGCAGAATGTTTTACTGTTGGCAGGCGGTGAAAATAGGGCTTTTAATTATTTCTATTAGTCTTTGAAGCATATAAACAAATTAATTTTGAAATTTGTTTCTATTACTTTACATTCACAATCATACAAATTGCGGCTCGTTTTGACTGCAGCTGCGTGTTAATTGATGCCAATGTTGTGGCAGTGTGTGCTCTATTCGGGGTCTGTTCAGGTTCACCGCATTTTGGATCGAATCTAATTATTCTCTAGTGTGTTTGGATTGGGCCTCTCTTTTATGCAAATTAGTTTATGTATGTTGGGTTTGGATAGGTTTTCCAATAGTCCGTTATTTGTTAGGTCAAACGTTTTGGACCTCTAGTCTAGAGGGCTTACGGGGGTCCACAATTGAGGAGGGTTAAAAAAAATTCCAGGGGGAGTATCTAAAGATCTAAAGTGGCAGTAATCGATATTTTACAATATACAACAACAATGTATATTGATATATAATGACAATGTGAAAACATTGTCCCATCCTGCCAGCACCCCGATTTTACAGATCGACCCCTCCCACATTACGTGTTCATATACGTTTTATACAACGTGCAAGGCAGAATAAAGGCGCAACATCGCAGCCTTGAACAGGCTGCATAAAAGGGGCACAGTTTGCGACTAGCTGGTGAAAAAAGTGGAGAGAGTAAATATTTGACTATAATGTCGTTCAATAACTGCTGGCTGGATGTGTAAATAAGCAACTGTTTGCTAACAAGTTCAACTTAAAAAGTGACTACTTGTTTCTGCTGCCCCCAAGTGGCTCTTGAACTCTTAGCTACGCCCCTGCTGGGATGCTCCCTGTGGATAACTCAGGTGGCAGCAGTTGCCTTTGATATGTGAAAATAATATTGGGCACACGTGCTGTATGACTGGTTGGACAGCTTATCCATTTTTGGGGGTTTGGCCCTTTTTGTCAATGAATTTTGAGTGATGACTGAAGGGTGTAGGTTTTGTCATCAGTGAGCCTAACCCCGTTTCTGCGCATCGTTTCTGAGTCCTGATCGAGGTTTCCCATAAATGCAGTTTTGGTCCACAATCCGCCCTGCGCAGAGAGAGAGAGAGAGAGAGAGAGAGAGAGCGCTCCTCCTCCTCCTCCTCCTCCTCCGTCTCTTCCCACCACTCATCTCGAAAAGCCAACCTTTGACGGTCTCCACGGCGGAGTCCTCTCATCATTTCTCCCCTCGCATAATGGCAACTGAATTAAAACAGCTGTGGTACGCCCGTCTCCGGTACTTTTCCGCTTTCACCTCAGCGGTAGCGTTTGTCTAATGTGGCTCTCCTCTTCGTTAAATAACTTCTTCTTTCCTGGTACATATATATTTGTTTTCTCCTCCCAGACACGCTTTCACAAATAACCAAACCCCACGACTTGTTACTAAACTGCTCTGGAAGAAGGTCGTGTTTCTTGTGGATGGAGAATTTTGAATTGGTGAGTTCAAAACACTGTCGCGCAGATAAATCTGTTAAAACAAGCTGTGTTTAGTTATCAACCTGTTCGGCAAATTGCATCGCTTTTGCTTTGTTTTTCCGTGTCAGTCGCCAGTTTGTCATCTAGAAATGTCAAAAAATGCTTCTTTAAAATGGGATCACATGCAACTAAATTGAGTCGTGAATTGGATCTGAATCATCACGAGCTACTTTCCTTGTTTGGAGTAAAATAAAGATGCAGCTTCTGTGTTCGAGTTGGAACTCAACAGGTTTTGGATCTCTTGCTTTTATCTCTCCTCTAAGAGGACTATACAGCCTTGTAAAGGTGCCTGTTTATAGTTCAACCAAAAAAAATACTAATGCCGCCTCTTTTATGATGCAGTTGCTTTGCTTGCTTTGCCTTCAGTTTTTTAAACTATAAGATGCAGTGAGCTGTGGTCCTGAGAAGACTGCTTCTTTATTGTAACTCAATAGAGAAGATCTGAGAAATATAGCTCGAAACTGATTATGGGGAAGATGATACTTAGTGGAAATTGCAGTAGGTCCCTGTAATCACATTGAAGCTTAATATATCATATATATATGCCTTCATGATGGTATATATATGTACTATATATATTGAGCACTGCAAAGGGTTTTCAACTTAAGTGTGATGTTAAATTGTGTTTCCATTAAGATACTTTTTTGCTATCTCAGCTAGACTGCCTTGTTCCAATACAAGTTATGTTGTTAGTTTTTGTCTATGTTTTGTCTGTCCCTTTTTAATGGCTCATATTTTCCACGAAATCTGTTTCTTTAACATCACTTTCCTCTCTTCCACATCTGTAACATTCATTTATCTTAAATTCTCCCTCCTTTTTATTCTATGTCTCATTGTTGCTTTCCCTCTCGTCCCCTCTCATGATCAAAACAGTACTCCCCTCCTTCCTATCCTCACAAACTCTCGCTCTATTCGCTTTTAGATGGTGAATGAGCTGAAGCCAAGCTGGTTTTGAAGGCGCTGGACTTGTTCCCCCCTACACCCCAAGCCGGACACAGCATGGCGGCGGGAGTAGCGGCATGGCTTCCCTTTGCCCGGGCGGCAGCCATCGGCTGGATGCCTGTGGCCAATTTGCCCATGCCAGTGGCGCCCACTGAGAAGAACAAGCGGCAGGATGAGCAAATCATTCTTAATGTCAGTGGACGGCGCTTCCAAACCTGGAGGAACACGTTGGACCGTTATCCAGACACCCTGCTGGGGAGCTCAGAGAAGGAGTTCTTCTACAACGAGGAGACCAAAGAGTACTTCTTCGACCGGGACCCTGACGTGTTCCGCAGCGTGCTCAACTTCTACCGCACAGGCAAGCTCCACTACCCACGCTACGAGTGCATCTCCTCCTATGATGAGGAGCTGGCTTTCTTTGGCATCGTCCCAGAGATCATCGGTGACTGCTGCTATGAAGAGTACAAGGATAGGAAGAGGGAGAATGCAGAGCGTCTGATGGATGACCAGGAGGACAACAAGGACGCTAAGCTGCCCAACATGACCTTCAGGGAGACCATGTGGCGGGCTTTCGAGAACCCCCACACTTCCACCATGGCCCTTGTCTTCTACTATGTCACGGGTTTCTTCATCGCTGTCTCCGTCATAACCAATGTGGTGGAGACGGTACCCTGTGGCACGGTGCCCAACCAGAAGGAAGTACCATGTGGTGAGCGCTACACCGTGGCCTTTTTCTGCATGGACACGGCCTGTGTCATGATCTTCACCGTGGAGTACCTGATGCGCTTGTTTGCTGCGCCCAGCCGCTACCGCTTTATGAGGTCCGTCATGAGCATCATTGATGTGGTGGCCATCTTGCCCTACTACATTGGCCTGGTGATGACTGACAACGAGGACGTGAGCGGCGCTTTTGTGACGCTCCGTGTTTTCCGCGTGTTCCGTATCTTTAAGTTCTCCCGTCACTCGCAGGGCCTGCGCATCCTAGGCTACACTCTGAAGAGCTGTGCCTCGGAGCTGGGCTTCCTGCTCTTCTCCCTCACTATGGCCATAATTATCTTTGCTACCGTCATGTTCTACGCAGAGAAGGGTTCAAGCTCCAGCAAATTCACCAGCATCCCAGCCTCCTTCTGGTACACCATCGTTACTATGACAACGCTCGGGTAAGAGCAGAGCAGACACCTCTTTTATCTGGTTGCGGGTGCTTTGTGTGTGTGTGTGTGTGTGTGTGTGTGTGTGTGTGTGCAAGCGAATGTGTGTGTATGTGTATTTGCAATTGGGTTTGTTTCGTGTGAGTAAATGTTTGATTATGATTTGAATTGAAATGTGTGTCTGACTTCGTGGCCCAAAAACCTACAACTGCTTCAGAAGTCAGTGCAGCTCTTTCCAAGACATACTTTACAAAGTTTCAGCATAATGATAAGAGACTACAGAGGAATCATACTGTTCACTAGACTAGTGTCCACTGTGTTGTTACAACTGATGGTATTCTTCTGGGGGGAAGAGCAGCCATCAAGATGTTCCCAACCCAGTAATGGCTGTGCCATCACATGCCCTTTATACATCACCGATAAGAGGGAGAGAGAGACATAGGAGATTGTTGAGAAAAGGGGGAAGTTGAAAGCATCTTAGTGAAACAAAAACACTCGATAGGAAATAGAGAGAAACAGAGATTATACCATTATGTCCCTCTCCAACTTGCCCTGTGGTTAGCAGCACTGCTCTTTGATTTCAGAATGAACTGAAACAGTGACTTTGCATTTTAAGAGCCCTCCTCCTCCTCCTTCACTCACTCTTTGTGGGTTACTCTAGTTGCTGGCCTTGAAAATGAAGTGCCTCTTGTTACAAAGGCTCTGATGCGGAATATTAAAATGCTCTCCATTGTTTTAAGAGGCAAGTAAGTGTTTCAGTTATTTGCGTTTGGGTAACAGGCAGAGATAATTATTATTAGTTATTAACACACAATTTTAAATGGCATACATGTTTTCATTATTCACTGAATTCCTAATTAACCTGTTGCCCAGGGCTGTAGTTTTTGTTTCCTTTTTACAAGGTCATGATTTGGCTTTGATTGAGTTTTTCAAGATGAACATGAGGAGTATTTTGATGCATTCATTTGTTACGTCTCCCAACGTGTTTTTCTTCATTTTTATGTCATCATATATTTCCACCATTTTCATTTTTGTCATTTTTTATGGTAGTGAGAGGAACCACACATACATCATTAATTTTACACTGCGTACACACACATACACACACACAGTTCTGTGATGCGGCACTATTATGCCTAATGGTAATGTGTTTCATGAGTGTCCCCTGTTGTGGATGTGTGAGTCAGACTGAGAGGCTAACAAATTGCAGCATCCTGCTAAATGTCAGAGTCATGGAGGCCATAAATGGCTCTGAGCTCATTGCCGTGACACACTTGGCACCCTGTTATCGTGCCCTGCCATTCACAACCTGCCCAGAAGATCTGGTGTTGAGCAGATGTTTGATTCTGGATCGGTTGTTTGGTCTGTGGATGGATGAGTAGCCACTGAATTGTGGAAAATAGCACAGTGTTCTCTGCGCTGTTGTCTGTTCATTTTATGAACAACAGCTTGCTTTGCTGTCCATTCTAGCCCGTAGTCTTTCACACAGTACCTGTCTCGTCCCACAGGAGTGAGACCTGAGACGCTAAACTGGTCTCCTGTTGCTTTTACAGTAGGATTGTGGACGAGGAGGGTGTGTGTGTGTGTGTGTATTAAAGGGAGGGGTAGTTGTTGAGTTTGGTCTCATCAATAAAGCAGGGGCTAGAAGTGGGTGTCAGAGTGACTAATGATGTGGCCCACTGCATCTGCTGACTAATGTAAACCTGCCTGACATTCTGGTCTCTGCTCTTGGTTGACGTCATAAACACACACAAACTAACCATACAGCGTTTGTGTGCATGTTGGCGTGAGTCCGTTTCACGGGGTCTTCCAGTGAATGTGATTTCAGATTTGCAAGTACCATCTGTGTTTAAAGTTGTTCCACTCTTTCCTCCTCTAACTTGCATTGAAATCTGTGTATCAAGTATGTTGACTGTCTGCTGTGCAGCAATTTATACTCATCTGACTAAACAAGATGAAAGCCAGTTCCCACAGACAATGTTTTTTTTTGACTTCTTGTCTTCCTGTCTAGCTGCCTCAGGGCTTAGTGTTGTGCTGTCGAGAGTGTGTTCTGCTTTGTTCTCCTTGTGGAGATACTCATATCATCCGCACTCTCATATTTAATTTACTCTTAACTTGTAAGCTTTAGCCCTGGTGTTTGTGCTGTGTGTGTTTTGATTTGTCCATGTGTGTGCATGTCAGGTTGTGTGTTTACATGCACACACCTGTTTTCATTAGCACTATGGCACACAGCACAGAGGGTGACCTATCTGTGCCACGTACGTGCTGGTCGCCCGCTGTGGCTTTTTGAGTGTTTTGATTATCTGACAATAAGCCGGCCTCAATCAGAATCCATAATCCCCCTTCAACAATGGACAATGAAATACCAGGTGAATAGCTTTTTGAAGTCCAGATCTCCTCTTTCTTCCTGGAAATGGAAGTTGCTCTAATGACAACAGCATGTCAGAAGAGAAGGGATATTGATTATGGGCTGAGAGGAGAGGGAGGAAATTATGGATAGAAAAATAGCTACAATCGGACATCTATTTATTGCATCTAACTTTTTAGTCATATCAGAAGCGGATTACTGCAAGACAAAATTGCAGGGGACATATTGTGGTATAAACTGGCTTTGGTACAAACAAGATAAGAGTCTAAAATCCTCAAAAAAGCAGACCCTAGAGGCTGTGCTGCTCCTGAAGACCAACTGTACAAAAAGAGGTTTAAACCATAGCAAGCCACCAACCAACACTGCCATCCTTGGAGCCCTGTGCTCACTCTATAGCACAGCTAAAAAGCTTAGCTCAAATCCTGCAAATGAGGGGTAGGCAGGCAGGCACACAGTGGTGAAGCTTTAGTTAAATCAGAGACACTTAGGCAATAGGACCTGTGAGGGATTTTGTTCCCGAGGTTGTTAAACAAATTGATTTTGACCTTTGAGTGATAATAACTTTGAGCATTTGTCATATTTGGTTGAACCTGTATTATAAACTGTGGTCTGGCTGGGGAGGAGGCAGAGAGGGTGTCTGTGAGAGACACGCAGCAACTGCTAAACCTCAGCTTTTCATTACCGGTCCATCTAGACTCCATGTAGTTCACATCTTTATTCACATTGTGAAAGAGACACAGGAAGATAATGGAAGAAATTTTGCCTTAGTTGTGCTAGTTTTCCCAGTCCAGCAGTTAAGTTCGCAATGATCTCTAACAAGACTTTTTGTCTTTTGTTTTTATTACATTTATTCATCATGATCTATTTAGAGACTTTTTTTGAACTAAATGCTTTAATGGCTTACCTTTTAATCATAGTAAGTGTATGATATTATTGCAGTTGAACCTCTAAACGCAGTAGCAAATGTTTTCACTTCTTAAAAGGCCTCTGTGCTGATTGTCAAGTCGAATTTTATCTGATCAAGGAGGACTTGGGAAAGCCTGCCATAAAGATGCCCACTAGTGTTTGGAGCGGCTTACCCCAAAAACCTCTCTCTACTGTTAGCCAGATAGAGTAAACAGGGATTTCCAACTGTTGTAGAAACCACCAACCGTCAGCGCCGGTCTGCTGCCATCAGCCAGCTGGTGGGACTCAAAGGGTCCACTACAGAATGAGGCTCTTGTGACTGATGGAGGAACTAGCATTATAGTGAGCCATCATAGCTAATGTGTATACCACTATTTGCAGCTTTAAAACCAGCATAGCCTGAATAGCTGCCTAAATCTCAGATTTGTCCAGTGATTCATGTAGTTCTGGTGATGTGGTCATTGATGGCTGTTTCTGCTGCTAGGAGAAACAGTTGACCAATCAAAGCTTTGTAGGCGGGATTAAGAATGTTGACATTGGTGGGATAGATACTCCACCCGATACTGATACATTATGGATTGGTTAGGGCAAAACAACAACATCAGCTAATATGAACATAATGTCATGCTGAGTGAATAAAGTCAAACCTGATGAATATTTTATGTTCTTTTGACAGACATCTATCCATCTTTGTGTCTTGTTTAGCATGTAAGTCAAGGTCACTGGCCGTAACTCAAGAATTGATGCAGTAATTATGACATAATTTCACATAGATTTTTAATAGGTTACATCATTTTTTACACAAAAGGTCAAAGGTCAACTACAATGAGAGAGGCTTCACATTTAAAAACATATTTCACTGCTGCTGGTTGACTGTCCCCCATTTGCTTTGCTATTTCCCTCCCAAAGTGACTTTTAGATGTTTTCCTCATTACATATACATGATTTAGTTTTCTTTGTCATCTGAAACTAAACAAGTTGCATATATCACAGTGCGTTATTTCAAATAAATGTGTCCCACACACCCCTAAAATGGTTGTTCCCCAGTCCTCATGTAACTTGAAAGTTTGCAGTAGGCACGTTGAGACAACACTGATTCAATATTAGTATTTCAGTGTTGAAAACATAACCCTTACACAGTGTTGATTCAATGGCACTCATTTGACATATAAATTGTGACTGATTCAAAGTAGACCTGTCAACCTCGACCACCTCGCAACCTTCCAGACAATAACTCAAAGTTGACTTTGGCTGTCTGGGAAACATTTTCTAGGACAATATTGTGTATTTGAAACGCTTTTGCTTAAGTACAGTAAACAAATTTTCACACCAAGCTAGTCTTTTTCAGATCAACATTGGCACTAATGCGCCCAAGACTTTATTATATAATTAGTGTGTGTTGTCTTGTAGTCAGCAAGGCTGTAAACTCTTTGATATAGAAAACAGTGTATATTTGTTTGAGCAATGAAACCCAACCAGTTCCAGTGCTCTCTTAAAATGCACTCTAATAGACGTAACAAAACATGTCAGCCGTTCTCTAGGCATCTTGTCATCTTTGCGGACTCATTGGGATATATTGCATACATAAGTATTGATGAGAGCTGTGAGAGTGTTTGGATGTGTCGTAGTCATTAGCATAGCCATGCCTGAGTATGACTAATATCCCAATCAAAGACCAGCTTCTTTTGATCACTGCTCCTCTAAGATCAATGCACTGCTCTCTGTCTCCCAGACAACCACACAAGACCTTTCACGTACTCTGTTGTTTGCTGTGGTGCATGGGTTGCGTGTGCATGGAGACGATGTTTGTGGGGGTTGTCTTTGGGTGCCTGCTCGTGTTCACTTGTGCCTATAAATGTGTGCATGTGCGTGTCTCTAAAGTATGCACCCTCTTTCACAAGCTCTGATTTATAAAGCATTTGTTTTTGGAGCCAACAGCTTGTAAAAAATGATGATCAATGCAGATGAGCAAATATTGATTTGGGCAGTAGTGTGAAATGTGGTGGCCATTGCTAGTGCTACTAATTAGAATGGGTGATGAGAGTTTGAATGGAAGATAGCACCTAAATGTGATGTCACTGATCCTTTATCATGGATTTATGAGAGCAGTTAAGGAAGTAATTTGTCCATGGTGATTTAGGTCCAGGTCTGTTCGTAACCTTTTCTTTTTTTAAGGTCAAGATTAGTGGTGAGCTGATCTTCAATCATATCAATTAAGACTTATTTTTAGTTTGCGTAATGACAGGAGATCATGAGTGCATGCCAAGCATGTAAGAAATGTGAGATGAGAGCATTTAGCTCTCTGGTTATTTAGAAACCATGTACGGAAATATACGATGCTATGCAAATAATCTACTCTGCATGTACAGTCAAAGCACTCCAGTGCATACACTGAAATAAATCAAAGTATTTTTTTCCCTTCAATACCCTTAACTTCATTAAATCAAGATTAATTATTCATGAAAATAGTAAGAGCTATTATCATGGGTTTTCAAGGGATTTACACATGGGGTTGATATATGGAGATATTCCAGGCAACATTTACAGTCACAGCATTTGGCAGACACTCGTATCCAGAGCGACTTACATTACTCCTCAGTATTCATAATGTGGACAACACCGTCAGTTTAAGTTAAGGCAGACTTTTAGTAGCAATAAGACCATAAGTGCTTGAAGAGTGTAACAGTGTGTGCTGAACTAACCAGCTTAAACTCAATGTCTAGAAAAGCTTTCAGTTTAAATAACCCATAGCAGCCAGTCATGCTGGCATTTTCTTGTCTTTAGAAAATGCAGGACAACAACTGTTACTGTCAACCAACCTAGAGCAGCAAAAACAACTACTTATCTCAGTGTGTAAAACAAAGCACTGAGCAGGTAATTACCACTGGCACTCCATTTACACCTGGCATTAACATGCAATCTGTATCTAGATATCTGGTTAAGCAAAAACACAAATTAGTGACAGCGGTATAAATGCAAAGGCCCTTGGATCAGGTGTCATTATCCAGATACAGATCACATGCTAATAACAGGTGGAAATGGAGCCGAGAACATGCAAAGCAATACATCAGCACAGATACATTGTATACCAGACCACCTTTTTTAGAGCAGAAGTCATTGTTTTACAGCCAGAAAACATTTCATTGCGTATCATTAACGGACAGAAGTATATTCTGGAGCCTATGTAAAAATAGAGCACAGTACCTTTTTAATAGACAGAAAGTCATGGGTCAAAGATTTCACTTTCTGACAACATGTCAGGAATAGCAAAAGGCTTTTTCTGTGCTCTGTAGGCTTTGCACAGTCCTGTTTATTTTTTCTCTCACCTTTTGTGTTTTTCTTCTTTTTCTTCTTTTACAAACGGCCAATAAAAGCTATAGTACAATAGGCATTTGGCAGGAATCCAGCCAAGTCTGCAAACTTTAAATAACAGTTAAGAGCCTGGAAAGGCTTTATAACTTAATTTCAATATATCGGGGCTTGTCATGAATTATTTTCCCTACCTACACTGACAGTGGTGGGAGGAACCTAACATCAAAACATAACAGAACTGCAGATTCATAATAAATCGTGGACTTAACAGATTGTCCACATTTCTTTTTCTTATTCCTGTGGAGGATAAAAGCCACATTTGTGTACAATATCTTTGTCGTCTGGCTGTAGAGTGAATCCAGAGGGAGTGTGACTGCATTAAAAAGCTTCAGTAACATCTACAATCACCTTTGGCCTTGAGATGCTTTCTATAGAACATAGACCTCCAGTTGAACTCCCTGATACTGAAATAATTCTTTATAATGGAGATTCACTACCACACATACTCACAAAAGCATATATCAGAAGAATTGAATCTAAACTTTGACCTCCCAGCTGTTATTTTCCCGCAGTTTGTCTTTCCGCACCCTCCCTGTCTTCTAGCTCAGTCTCCCTTCCAGAGTAAAGAGAGTCCCCCTGACCCCTTTCCACCTTTACACCACTACTAAAGAAAAAGCAACAGAAAAGAGGTCACAAAATAGAAATGTCAGTCCATTTTCACCCCTCACCTTAGTTTCTTCCTTCTCTCTGTGTCTCTGGCATGGCTCTTGTGATGGCAATGTTGGTCAGTCAGTCTGCTGTTTGCTCCAGATTGAAATATTGACAGTCAAATTAAATTTGGTGAAGACATTTATTGTCTCCAAATGGCGAATCCTATCTACTGGATTACCATTTGGTTAATGGTATGCATCCAAAACTAATGAATTCATGTCTGTCAGCATTAGCTGCACTTTGAGATTAATGCTTATAGTGGTGGGCAATACATCCATCACATTACATGTCATTTTATATCATGATATCAATCTACTGTATATTGTGATATAGTACATTTTCTGTAAATGTAATGGAGAAACAAAAATAAATATAATGATTTATTGCTCCTTTTGTTTAAATCAAAACAGGTAAATAAATAGGTAAATAACTTTAATCTAAGAATACCATAGTTTTCCAACTATGGTATTTCAATGATTTTTTTGTTTTCTGGTATGTAGTCATTACAGACTAACAGGGCTGCATAGCTGTATACGTTTCTTTTTGTCTCCCTCTCCCTCATTCACTACCCCTAACCTTCTCTTCTTTCTTTTTCTTGTTTTCTTCTGAACCGATGTGTATCCTGAGGCATGTTTGATTACGTTGAAGTAATGTTAACAATGTGTTTGGTGCGTTTGTGTCCCACTGTGAAGGCATATGGTTTACATTTTTAGTATGTTCTGCTCTGTAACTCAGTGTACCTTGTAATTATGTGCTTCCACATTTAGTCTTATGTCTGTGGCTGCTGATTGTGTGATAGTGAGGTTGTTATAAACGCAGAAAAATCACTAAAGTAATTTTCCAGGTCCATGGTTTCTAGGTACACAATAATAACTCACAGTGTGTTCTACTCATACCAGTGAATGTATTTTACAACTGCCTCAATTACCGACAGAGATACTGTGTTTATTTCCTGGTGGTCAGACGCATCAGAGCACAGGGGCAGATGTCATAAATCTAAACTGTGTGTTTAAATGTTGCACCTGAATATGAATGTGAAATGGGTAGGTAACATTTTTGGGGTTGTTTGCTTTTAAATGCTCTGAAAACGGAATAAAATTCAGACTAAAACTGTAGATTTTATCAGCATCAGGACAATTGACTCTGGACACTTATTTTTCTGGATGGAATGATGGCCTTGTAATCTTGATTGCACATAAAATAGGATTAGATAGGATTGAGCATAGTATCATATATGATATAATATACTATATATGTTATGTTGCTTTGCCGTTCTTAAGAAGACGAAAACAAGACTAAGAGTCTACAGCCATGCTAGCGGCTCTGTGAGACTGTACTTTGTTCTAGTAGTGCTTTGAACCAAAAGCCAACGTAAGCATGCTAACATTTTGACCTGATGATAGATGCGAGATGAAAAGTTAAGGGATCACCAAAGTTACTACAGTTCATCCTGTCGGGGAGCATTAATGTCTCTATCAAATTTCATGGCAATTCATCCAACAGCTGTCAAGATATTTCATTCAAAACCAAAAATGTCATCCTCATCATGGCGCTAGAGGAAAAGTCAGAAGTTCACTAACTTCATTAGGATTCATCATCAGGGGATTATGAATGTCTGTACAAAATGTCATGGCAATCCATCCAATGGTTGGACTGAAGTGGTGGACCAACAGACAGACCGACGTTGTCCTCCGGCTGCTTGCACGATTTGAAAGTGACTTCTTCTTTTACAGTTTACCAGTCTTTAGATTATATGCTTTATTTATAAGGTGTAGTAGAAGTAACGGAACCTGTATAGTAACCTTTATCTGTCCTTGATTACAACAGCAGCTGAAAATGGTCAATTCTGTCAGCAATTGGTCCTCAAAAGAAATCTGCAAACAATCAATAACCTCTATATGGAGAATAAGACCAGATTAAACATGTCAAAAAGAACGAATGTACTAGCTAGTAAAGCTGGTGCCTGCTGCTTGTGTTTTTGTGTTTGAGGTCACACAAGTCAATACTGCACCCCAGTCTGCCTTCCAAAATCTGCCTCTGAAATGATTCTTTTCAGCTCAGCTAGATGCTCGGTCAGGCCCCCCTGTTTTGTTGTTGGTATGTATTTTACCCCCTTTTCATGCAGAGATCTGGATGGTTGCCCATTTTTTTGAAAAGAGATATCGAGCGCCAAGCCTTTCAAGCTTTTGCAAAATGCATTTACGTGGCCACCTGTCAGCCAAGGGAGTTTTTTTGTGGCCAATGTGACTGTGAAGGGTAATTGACAGGGAGGGTCTTTCAGTGAGGTACTTCAAGCATGTGCTTTGTTTTGCCACCCCCTTTTTCAACATTGACGTGACATGCATGCAAATGCTGCCTGTCATAGGACACTGTGTCCTGACTAACTTCATCTCAACTAACTGGACAAAAGTGATTGGAGTGATGCTCAAGGTGTTGAAGCAAAAAAAACCCCCAGTATGTCAGATGTGTGAACATTTCATTATAGAAACTGTCTCTCTCCCTCTCCTCCTCCCTCCCTCCCTGTCTCTCTCTCAGTGTCTGTCACAGCTGATTGCCTTCAGCTATGGTCCTTCCAAGCCCACTACACTTGTGCCCATTCCTCCAATTCAATTACCAGCAGGCTCTCAGTGAGGAGTCTGAAAATGAGTCGGTGATTATCAGTTTCCAGGGTGTTTAGCAACATCCTGGACAACTGATGGCTGCTGCTACCCACTGAGTGGATCTAAAGACACATGGTAAAAGCAAACCCAAGACACCAAACCCTGAACCCCTTCTTATCATTTCCTGCAGTATTCAGACTTTTGATTGTGAAGTTTGTGAAGCTTTGTTTTTTTGCCAATTTTTAGCCATGCTAGCGGTATGGCTCTAGGCATGGCATAAAGCCTACTGACTTTGGTGATCCCCTTACTTTTCATGTAGCGCCATTATGAGGTCGACATTTTATGTGTCACCTTGGTTTATGACTTAATACCTGAAAAAATAATAACATTCCCATCAGCCTCAGCTGTGTTTACTGCTAATTAGCAAATGTTAATATGCTAAGATGGTGAACATGGTAAACATTATACCTGCTTAACATCAGCATGTTAGTATTATCTTTGTGAGAATGGTAGCATGTTAGTCTTGTTTACTTGTGTTTCC
Organism: Enoplosus armatus; assembly: GCF_043641665.1. Taxonomy (NCBI): domain Eukaryota; kingdom Metazoa; phylum Chordata; class Actinopteri; order Centrarchiformes; family Enoplosidae; genus Enoplosus; species Enoplosus armatus. The sequence goes on from NC_092187.1 coordinate 14,902,739, forward strand.
TGTTGCAAGAAGACACATTACATTCCTGTAAAGGCAATGTCCCCAGTTCAACTGTCAAATAAATAAATATATAACCCAACTTATAAATAAAAATAAGTGACACTAAACAATGTGCTCATTATACACCAGAATCCCTCAAAGTAATTACAAAAACAACAACCATTTAAATATGACTGCTTAGCTAAATTGTATTTTTATTTTCTTTTGATAAAAAAGATAAATAATGATCCCTGAAGTGCATATACCTGATAGTGTAAACGCTAACTCCTCCTTGGATTGATTTTATTATGTTGCACAAGTAAAGGCTGATTTAAGAGGACGATTACACCATCACTTAGTGATGCATTGTTTTCGTGGTTTTATTGGAGTGGCCCTTGATTTAGTTGGCTGTGAGCAAACACTAGAATGTAAACAATTATGGATTAGACAGTATTGTGTCCACTGGGCAGACACGCTCATTACTGAGTGGATAATGGGGGCTGAAGTGAATGTGAGTGATAGTTCTCCATATATGTAGGCCAAGTTATAGAAATAAATCGCCTCTCATTTCCCTGTAGAGAATGTGATAAACGCTGTCTGAATGACTCTGATTAATCTTCCCAGACTCACAGCCAAGGCTTTTGAACAGGTAGACGTCATTGTTCCATTTTTTGGTGCTCTCACTCTCGCACTGACATACATGCATTTTCTCTCAGTCACTCTCTCTCTCACACATACACACAGACACACACACACACACACACAGACACACACACACTCTGTCTCTCTTTCTCTGTGTCTATGGCTTTCTGGGCGTACTGTAATTCATAAACTGTGTTCTGTGCTGATTACCCAGGGTGACAAAAGCAATTGTTCTGCTACACTAAATCTGTGTGGATTAATGCTTGTCTCTGGAGCTATTCCCTCTGCTTTAGTGTATGTGTGTCTATGTGTGTGTGTGTGTGGGTTGTCCTCTTCTCTCTTCTCCTGTTCTCACCATCCTGACAGGCTTCACTTAGGATGATCTTACTGGATTTCTGTGTGATTTGCCGCAGTTTGAGCGTACTCCTCACTTAATGGTTAAACATTGTGCCCAATACTGATATTATTATATTTGAGCTCTCTACTGTGTATTGTCATTCTCATGTCGGTACAGTGACGTAGGACGTGTCCTTCTCTAAAGTAGGAAACAACTTTTTTGATCCAGATGTCTTTGGGGGATTACCCATGCTGAGGGATTAACCCTGCCATGTGCCATCTGACAGCGCCAAGCACGGGGAAGAGCATAAAAGTCAAGTCATGGACTAACACCATTAATAGATTTCCGTAAGCCCGTTTTCCCTTCAAAGGTTTACTGTTGGCAATTTTAATTCAATTTCCAAACCCCCTCTCGTGAGTAACCCGTCTTCTACCTCTCTGCTCTGTGAGGAGCGTGGCCATGGTCCACTGCCGCTCAATAAGAAGTCTCCTCAAAGGATTTTCACCAGCCTCATTTCACAGGAGACAATCTGCATTATGTTTTAATCTTATTAGCATTGAATTAACACCACATCAATGACCTGCTCAAAACTGAGAGCTTATAAATCCATCCAGTTTCTAGCAGATATGCAATGGGAATCAGTGAAGCTATCAGTTTGCTGTTGGTAACAAATCATGCTGAATGCACCGTAAGGAAACCACTTTAGCCGTGTAGGGGAGTCGGTCCGTAACCTTGGTATCGTATACATAAACAATACACTTCAATCTTACACGTGAGGGACAATTGAACACATGCGCAGCGTGAGCAAATTGATTTTGTTTCTCTGCAAAGGCTTGGTGGAGAGGACATAACCTCAACGTCCAGATGCAGTGTGTAATACAGAAGAGGTCTATCCTGGAAATATGATGCTGTTAAATGTACATATCAGTGGCAGTTTGAGTGTGAGGGAGTTATAACATTCAGTCTCCGCTCAAAAAATGAATGTGTATTTACTGGCTGCATGTTACAGGCTACATGAAGTCATAGCATGAAATAAATCAGCAGATGTTTCATTGAGAATCTAATCTGCAAAAGTGTCTATTTAGAAACTCAAAAACCTGATTTCACCTTTGTGTTATCCTCGTATCTTTTTAAACCAGCGTTGTTCATTGTGTACCATAAATCATTTTACTTTAGATGTCATTTTTATAGATAAAGATTTAATTTTGTAGGGAAACACTAAAAATTGCAATTTCATGTGTAATCTTAAATGCAATCTCACTTTATAAGCTCTCTTATCTCTTTCCTTTCTCTGTTTCTCTTTATAACACATTGCGTCTTAACTCTTACTTGCCCCATCACTGTCGCTGCCTCTCCTTTCTCTTCTCTCCTACAAAGTAATGTTCTTTTTTTTGGAAAATCTTTTTAGAGTTCATCATAAAAGTAGAACATTTCCCTGCTAACATGTGCATTGCAATGCAATACAGTCCATAAGAAGCCTGCATATACTCTCTCTCTTTCTTTCTCCCTCCTCTCTTTCACACACACACTCGCGTGCATGCAACTTTGAACCAGCATTGCTGCAACCCACAGGCACAACATCCACTCAAACCAGGCTATATTACAATCAATTTATCAGTTTGTGTTCTATGCTCAATGGTCTTGGGCATGTGTAGACACACAACAGGGGAAGCTCATCTCTCCGGCATGTCGGCTGCTCTCCGGCAGGTGAAAGAGAAAATGATCTGCTGTTCATTATTAATACTACAAAAGCGAGGGATGAGGAAGAGATGGGATGAAGCATTAGGACATATAAAACCCATTGTCTTCATGTTGGCCTCTATTAAATATATAAAAATACAAATACACAGGAACAACTGCTGCACAACTTAATCGCATTTCAGAGGCTTGTCATAATTCAGAGAGTATTCTTGGTAATGAGTGCAAAAACTCTCAGCAGAGCCTGTGCTTCAATAAAGTTAAAGGAAATTTCCTTCTGCTGCTCTGGTAGAATGAGAATTAACTGTGTGTCTTTCTAAAGGGACTCACTGCTGATATCACAGTAGGGAAAGGCAGTATCCAATTTTTGGTAACTTTAAATCTCCCTTAGATTTAATGGCATCACACGATATTGTGATAATATAATGGAGGAAGAATCTAATATAAAAAAAATTTATGTTGGTGGCCACTGCTGCACTGCCACAAGACTCTCAATGAACTGCTACGATGAACGTGGGTCACACGAGTTTTCACAACAACATTGTTTATAGTGTTAATGTTTTTACTTGAATCTGCTGATGCAATTTAAAGAAGTTTAAGAATACAAATCCAATGCACTTGATATTGAGTAAATTCTTCAGGTTCTTGAAGAAACTGCATGCGAAACATGTCAGTTGCTGTTAAAACGATTATACAACAATCTAATAAAGACTTACTTCTGATTTGAGCTTTTACAAATAGCCCGACTTTACTTATAAAAGATACCAGCAGACTATTTCCCTCATTTATCCCTTTTTATATCTGGATGAATTGGCTTTCTGAAAATTTCCGCCCCAGGGCACACCAGAATGAAATTGTCCATTATAAAAATAATAACACTAATAACATTGGTCTATGAATGATAATACGAGAATAAACACAAGTATTTCCATCCGCTGCCATTTTCTTTATGCAGATTACACAGTTTTTTTGAGATTTGCTGGCTCTGTCTTATCATTTGCTGCAAGCCAAAAAGACGGTTATAAAAATGTCATGTTACTATTTCAAAATACATTATTTCCTTATTAGCGCTCAAACCTAGCAAGCGGTCCAACATGACTCATCAACGTTCAATTCAAAAAACATGTTTGGATAGTTTCTGCATTTCTGAGAGATGCACAAACCCTGTTGCCCAACATAAGAAAATGAATATTCCACTATCCACTTACCACAACACTCTGTCTTCCTCTTGTACAACTGACGCTTTGCATGCTGAATGAGTCGTCTGCATGAGTAAAACACCAGCACCATCCTGGGGGGATTTATCTATGCAATCCAGGTTCCTATCCATTCATATTACCAGTGTGACTAATCAGTGTTGGACGGTGATGATAGCGGCGGTCTAATGGGTGGATATAGATCAGACTGCGGTGATGGATGTTGTGGTCAAGTGCTTTGGACCATAATGAATGTTCCCAGGCCAGGTGGACCATACTGGCAGCAGGTGGCTGCAAGTGGAGCAACAGCTTTCCAATAGCTCCCCATGGCCGGGCACACTGTGGCCATACGCGCCTCTGGACACTCTCCCCTCTGTATTTCCATGAGTTCTACTCTATTCACACATGACTTGATGAGTTGCATGTATGCATGAGCCAAAAAGTCTGGAGCAAATTGTCAAGAGGGAATAGCAATTTAGAGTGATAGGCAGAAAAGAGACGACAACACATCACACACGTTTCCAGAAGTGTGGAGACAGTGTTCCTGTGTTGGTGGTGCTCTATAGCTGTACCGTAGGGGAGCTGTGACTTTTAAACAGATGCAGATGAGGCCGGGGCTGCTATAATTAGCAGAAGTTGGTTTGTGAATCGCATATTTCAACTTTCACTTCATTGTTTCCTGTTTGTTACCCACAGCATTTCCAGCAGCTAGAGCGGAGCTTACACCTTCTTTGAAGACTTGTAAATGTTAGATGTCTTGTTTCTTCACATTGCTGTTCATCATTAGTGAGTTTGACCAATGTGCCCTGTACTTTCACTAAGAAAAAAAGAGAGGATGCAAAGACAGCGTTGAGAAACAAATAGTTGCCTAGATGAGGTTGAAAAGTGCAGTCCATTGCCCACCAGGAGAGAGAGAGACACTGAAGCAGAAAGGGGAAATATGGTCAGGGAGTAAACTAAGGTTTTTAGGGAAGATCAAGCAAGAGCAGAGATAGAGAAGTGGTGTTTGTATTTGTATGTGTGTCTGTGTTTTTCCTCTTCCTGTAGAGCAGCTCTTAGTCGTAAACTTGGCCTGTGCTCCAGTCTCCAGCCGTGAGGTCATTGATGTGTGTTCTATACAGAGGGCATGCTGGGAAACAGTAACAGATTTGAGCCAGGCCTCATGGACAAGCAGACTGATATGAAGAACCTGGCCAAATGCTTTTAGAAATTCACAGATGGCTGCTATTGAGGGCTTTGTCGTTCCAAATGTGTTTGTGTATGTGTACCTGTGTCTGTCTGTCTGTCTATGTGTGCATGTATACGGGCATTCGTATGTGCATGTATTCATTCAAAGAGAAGCAGATTCAAAGTGGTGAAATATCTTCTGCAGGTTCTGCAGAACTTATGGTTGTTTCAAGATTGTGAAAAAAAAGCTTCAGCTTCCACAGTGTGCAGAGACTTGTTGGCCTAACTAGTCAAAGTGTTTGCATGCCATCACAGACTATCAAATAGACTGTTTGTAAAATGTCAGATGATGGTTCTATTGTTTTACAGAAAAGCTTCTTATTTCCTCTCAATTTTATTGTATTTGTTTACATCTTACTGTTTATTCGTAACCAGGTAGAATAAAACAGCTTGGAAATCCTCACTTTCTTTCACCTGTGCTTGTTGTGCTTTGACTAAAGACATTATTATTGTGCTCTGAGGCTTTGTTACCGCTATTTTTAGTTTTCATGGTCATGATTGCCTCCTAATCTTCATGTGGCCCCCACTGGTGTGGACACTAAATTAATGAACTAAACAAGGCTGCAGTGATTATACTAGAGGTCTGCAACTCAGCCTGAGTCCAACAAGACCCGAGGGTGTTGACATATTTAGAATGAGGCCTGTTTTTGTAGACATGGGGCCCATAGCTAAAATATTGATATTGCATATATACAGTATATATATAGCCACCCTAGCAGCAGTGTGGCTTTTATAGATGGCAATGTCAGTCAGTCGTTTTACCTCTATGGTCCAGACTGAAATATCTCTATTACACAATTACACTATTGGATGGATCGCCATGAAATGTGGTCCAGACAGTGATAGTTCCCAGACAATTAACCCTAATGGTGGTGGTGAACCCCTGGCTTTTCCCCTAGCACTCCCATAAGGTTCACATCTGTGTTTTTTAGACAAATGTCTCAACAACTGTTGGACGGATTGCTGTGAAATTCGGTACAGACATTCATGCCCCCCTCAGGATTAATTGTGATAAGTTTGATGATCCATGAATTTTTTCCTCTAGGGCTACCATCAGGTCACAATTTCACTTTGTCCAATACTTTGGTTTATGACCAAATACTTGCAAAACTAATGACATTGCCATTACTCTCAGCTGTACTTTGTGTTTCGTGCTAATTAGGAAAGGTTAGCATGTACTAAACTAACATGGTGAACATGTTAAACATTATACCCATTAAACATGAGCATGTTAACATTGTCAGCATGAGCATGTTATTATGCTGACGCCTTAGTACAGCCTCCCAGGGTCACTAGCATGACTGTAGACCATTAGTCTTGTTATTTTGTTATGCTTTGAATATTAAAATTGTAATGATACATTACTTACAATGCATACTGATAATATTGTGTGAATCATTCTGTCCCTGCCAGCCATGCTCAGCTCTGTTGTTTGTGCTTGACCCCCCCCCCAGAGAATGATTCAGAGAGACGGAGACAGAAAGGGACAAGAGACCGTCTCCATTGGAGACAGATGCAATTATGATTAGACCAAAGTCAGAGGATGGTGCAATTCATCAGGCCATTTATGAGAGGATGATCAGTTAAATGCTTTAGTAAGTGGAGGCCAGTCACAGAACGGAGTGATTGATGTGATAGCCATATAATCCAATAAGTGATAGTGGCCCCTGCACTGCAGCATTACAAACAAAAGATGTATTGCAGAAAGGGAAGCCATAATTTGGTCAAAATAGATCAGACTTTCTCTGCGCTATCACTCATAATAGTGTCCTACCTCTGGACCCATTTATTGTGTTTAGCATGGCCTTTGAGATCTGTTACTGTCCGGATGTTTTGATACTGCTCCACGATTGGGATTTATTGATTGATGTCACTTAATCCATCTGACGTGCGTGTGTGTATGTGCGTGAGCGCGTGTATGTGTAGCTCTGCGTCTTTTCTTCCAAAGCCCAATCATTTTGGGATTAACGAGTGATTGAATGGCTTTATGGATATAATCCTGATTTGATTTCATTATGATATGATTTTTTTTCCTCTCCGCTGCTTCCATAGTGCACTCAATTTAATTTCAGCACATTCAATTTACTTGGTTTTATGGAGGCTTTCAGCACCTTCGCCTCCTGGCAGGGAAAGAAAATATTGGGGGCAACAGTTATCGTCAGTCGCCAATCTGAAAAATGGACTGTAATTATTTTAGTTACGGTAGTTTTATCTCTACAGAAATGCAATTTAATGACACAAGATAAAGTTGGTGTTGCTTTTCAAAAGTGAAAATGAACAGAATAGGTGTATCATAGCCTGCCAAAGCCTCTCTTACTGTGGTTTGAACACCTATTGGCATATATCACACATGCAGGCTAAAAATAGACACCATCCACACTCCCATCATCAGCCCCTCACTCCTATTTTCTCCCGTTTCTCAACACATCCCTCTCCTTCTGTCTCCTCCCCGCCCCCTTCACATTCATACAGCACAACTCTCACACGCCGCCCTGCAGAAATATACACGCGGTCACACACATGCTAGTCGAAAAGCACACACGACGATGAGGTGTGATATCTTTTTTTATGTGTCATATTTTTAAACATGTCATCTGCTGCTCGGGCTGTTTTCGTTGCCGTGGTAACCCTAGGCTGTAAATGAGAATTATGTGTTGAATACGTCGTTATGACACGCATACACACACGCACCCACGGACACACACACATTCAGAGCTGCAGCAGCAGAGTTGTTAAGATCCCTCTCCACCATTTTTAATATATCCTAATCCCAAATTTGCTCCAAAGATACGTCTCCGTCTGTTTCGATATCACTGTCTATGTCTTTCTGTCCTCTCTGACTCTCACTTTCTCTCTCTTGTAACCACAGCTGGATGTGTTTAATTACTTAGGTGACCTGATAAAACAGTGTTGCAAGAGTGTGTTTCTCTTTATTCCTCCTTTTTTTCTCTTCAAGAGCAAAGAGGAGTCAATCAAACTTGTCTTCATTCTGCACGGCGCATCTGATTGATACACAGTGACTCACTTTGTGTGCCCTCTGTCTACACCAGACACCTGTTGTGGCTCTAATTGAACAGTGTGACTGTTTATCACGATAAGTTTGTCATCTACATGGCTATGTATGACGCCACCTATGTGAAACACAGACGGGAGCCAGCTGTTACTCCGAATAGCTCTCGGCTTTCACAAGGTCCGTTTGTCAGCTTTTGGTTGAGGTTTGGGTTGATGTATGTGTGAGACAAATTGGACGTCTACTCCTTGGTCCATTAGTTCCGAGCTTCCTATTTGTTTTCTTCGTATCTTTGTCGTGTGCCTCCTCTCCTCTGTGTCTTTATAACGAAGTGTATGCGCGGGTTTTTGTGTGTGAATGCCTCCCTACAGGCTCCTCCGTCCTGATGATTGCACTGGCCATTTCCCTTTGAGGCTCTCCCCGAATGACAAATTCACACATCCGTTATCAGCCTCTTCTTTTCCACAAAATCAATAGTCTCACCTCAGTTTTCCTCTGCATATATGGGATGGTGTGGCTGCAGTTTCTTTTCAGTGTGTGCATGCAGTCATACCCACAGCCATGAAAGCAAGACTATGCAACTCTTGCTTAACACCAGCCACCTTATTCACAAGTCGCAATGACAATATAATGGTAGATGCTAAAATGTAGCATTACAACAGAAGAGTCATTAAGTCAGCAAATTCACTGTTATACAACATCTAAAATGTATTAACATTAGCCACCGTGAGCTACTTGTGATACCAGACCAAATAAAGCTGTACAGTAGTTGCATTGAATTAAGCTAGGGCTAGTTTTGTTGCTTATGAATTCAGCCTTTTATTTGTAAGAGGAAGAATGTGTTATTTATTCTTTAAAAGTCTTGTTTTAATGCTAGAAGCCATATAGGTGGTAGGACCCTGTAGCAATACAGCTGTCAGAGGCTGAAGAGCACATCAGGTCAAAGCAGTCCATTCCAATATCGAATCATTACAGCTGAATGAAACATCTGTTAAGAGACACGCAAGTTTCCATCTCATGTGTTATTATTTTGAAGGTGTGGAGTAATGGAGGGAGATGAGAATGGAGGGCAGGCAGGAAAAAATGACGTTGTGGGGAAGGGTATATGCACATGAAAGATGCACAGGACGTTGACGGAGTGCCATTGTCGCTGAAAGCAGCAGACAGGCATGGAGATACCGCCGACATTCATATAAAGAACGAATGGCAGCATGAAACATCCATCTATCATTGCTCTGTCTCTGATTCTTACTGTACTGCCACTATCTATTATTCATCAGCACAGAGGACGGGGAGCTACAGACATGATGAGTAGACTGTCTGTGAAAGAAGGAAGGCCATTGTGTACAATAATGCACGCACACACACACAAATGCCCTTGGAGTATGAGTATATACCGTACATATGTACCGTATACACACATTATTGATACAATCTGTCTCGCACAAACACTGGATGTTATTCTTTGATTTCTCCACTGCAGCGAAAGAAAGACATTTAAGATTGATATGTCGCATTAAAGATAAGTCTAATTGAACTCAAACCATTTAGAGAAGTCAGTGCTCTTCAAGTGTGCATTTATGTTTTATGTGTGTGCTGTTGGTTGTGCATGTGTGATGCATGGTGGTTTTGTTGCCATTAAAAATCAGCCCCTTCATCATTTTGCATCGTCCCCCATCTCTCACGGCAGGAGTCATTAATTTCACACCAGTGATATTGAGGAAGACAGGGATAATGTGCCAAAGCTGACTGGCTCAGTGTGAGCGTTCACTTCACAACATGGAACCAAAGACTGATTACTATTAACTAATAATATTTACTAATTTTCCAACTGATATGGTAACTTAAATCCACACTGATCCCAGCAGTTTGTCACTGTGCAAAGCAATTACCCTCTGCCTTGATGGTTGGAAAATAATCTTAAAATATTATAAAATAATAATTTACTATAACTTGGAGTAATCGTGGTGTGTCATTCACAGTATGTGTGTTGAGTTCCTGTTCAGGGGTGACAATTTTGTAACAGCGGTAGGTGGCTAGATGGAGAAAGTTGCAGACCCATTACATACTTATTTGCGCATGCAGCAATGCACCAGTGCACCAGTGCCTCATCCTCCATTTCTTCCTCTCTTTCCCTTTGACTTTAACAAATGTCCCCTCCAATCTCCTCTGTTCAATCCACCTGTCAGTCTGCTGGTTCATTCAATCTGCTTTCAGAGCCCATTGAGACCGGCTCAGTTAACTTATGCTCTCCTCCTTTTCACACCTTCTCTTTTCCTTCTCCCCACTTTCCTCCCACTCTGCCATCAATCATCTTTTCAAAGGGCTGTTGTGATATTTACCAAAAATGTAATGGGGGTCGGAGGCCTCTCGGACAGGAAAGGGGGGGTGTAAAAAAAAGAAAAAAAGAAAAGACGAGCAGGAGAAAGATGGGCTAGACAGGGTTAGACAAGGCTGTTTGATGACCTAGAGACAGACTGTGTAATCAGTCCGTCTGTCTCTTACCTTCACTGGAGCTCCAGGTAGCTCGTGGGGTCACAAGAACAGTGCTTTTGATTGGTACAGGGTTGTCATGGCAGAGTCATTTAGAGGGGCAGCGCTGGCACAGGAGTGGATGCAGGCAACCTGCTGACAGAATCTTCCAGATTGACGAGGGCTGACTTTCACCCTCTTGACCCATTTCCACGAGCCCTTGTCCCGATGATGCGGGTGGGAGGTGGAAAGAGCTATTTTTGGTATCAGGGTCGTCGTCGGTGTTGAAAAGACACAATAAGTGAGATGATAAGTGGAAAAGAGAGGAGTGGAGGCAGCTAGAAAACAGCAGTGAGGAATTTGGGGGACCACAACAAATTTGAAATGTTTTTGTTACATCTTCCCCACTACATTAAAGATGACCACACAATACAGTTCCATTTGTAGTGTTGTGGTTTAACGCACTGTATTGCAGGCTCTGAACAGGCATGTGCATTTGACTCAGTGAATTACTCATAAGCTCTGTTGCTACTTATTACTCATAAGTAGCAGACAGCTATATATATATATATATATATATATATATATATATATTTGGACGTTAGAGTATGATAGCTCTGTTTCTCTCTCTTCCCTCTCTCCGCTCCATGATTCTTGGACATAAAAGATGCAGAGTGTCGTAGGTGGGAGAGTTGTGTAAGTGAGGAGGCGCAGAAAGAGATGGTAGGTCAAGTAGCCCTGATTATGTAAAAAGAGTCAGAGAGGGTTGGAAACACATGCTGCTGTACCTTTGGAGAGATTAGATTATGGGAAGATCACACTGAGTGGGATACTCATAATGTGGAGATTGAGTAACACATAGACATGTCACTCGTATTACCTTCCCTCCATCTAAATGTTTTAATTCTGTCTCCAGCTACCGGGGTTCAAGTCCTCAACTTCATTTTTCCTTTTATCTAAACGCCTTCCCACTCTGTATGACTCCCATCTCTCCTCTTTTCATGTACACCCTCATACTTTTTTTCCGCAGCTGCTGTCCCTTTACAAGCTGCACCATTTAGTTTCTCTTTTAGAAGAGTTCATGTGAATAAGATGGGCTGCTTGAGCCCTGAGCTACAGGCTGTCTGAATAGCAGCACTGACAGCAGTTCACCCCTCAGGTGCCATAAGATGGACATACAGACAAGCTGTCTGACACACATTCAGAGATACACTGCAGGTCATCACCCTCTCTCGTTTCATTTTACATCTGATGTCTAGATCATTACTCAGGTTCACTCTTTTTCTTTTATTTTTAACATTTAGTATTATTTAGTCATTATTTTCTTAAAAACCTGCCACTGAAGGATTAGTGCAGTTGCTTTTTAAAAAATCAACTCTGAGGAGATTCAAACGGACTTGTAATGGCTTTGAATGAATTCAGACACAACCAAGACGTATTTGACGACAAGACGTATTTGCTGCTGGCCGCGAAGTGACCAAGCCTCGTTTGTGGAGCTCAAGAATGAATGGGGCGCTGTTTGGTTGCAGCGAGTGCATTAATAGAGGTTTGATAAAATGTTGGAGAATTTTTTTATAATTGAGGAAATTTCACCATGTGAAATCCAATATGTTCTGTTGATACAAGGTGCATCCGCTACCTTACTTGAGTGACAAGTTAACATTACAAGTCAGTGGTTTCTAGGAGCGCCCCCCGCTGGAGTATAAGGCACGGCCCACTTATAGGACTATTCTGACAATTTTTTAATTGTCTGATATTTCGATTTTTCCACGATTGAACGGTGGTTTGAATTAAGAATAAAAAGTGACAGCCCTACTAGCATTGGTATTGCCCAACACTGGCCCACTTATTCATCTTGAAACATTCTTCATCTTGCTTTGAGTCTGTGGTCATATTTACAGCACATATAGGGGCTGCATGCAGCAGTGTGAATGTGAATGTGTTTTTACAAAAAGGGGTCAGTATCAGGTTTTTCTTGATGTTGGCCCACACTCACATGTTATGTATATCCTTGGTATAAGAGCGGAAGAGTGGTACCGGTACATGCGTAACTGCCACTTCTCATGACTATTTCTACATCCCTTTATTCATTGCACCCCTGTGGCGTTCTGCCCTGCTGAGAGCACCGATATGTGTAAAGGAAATGGAATTACCACACTCTGAAATCTGTGCTTTTATTTTCCTCCCACATCAATGAACGCCAGACATCTGATCTGAGTGGGGAATTAGCCTATATAGCGGAAATGGGCTCTATATTCACAATAGAAGACTGTGTGTGTGTGTGTGTGTGTGTGTGTGTGTGTGTGTGTGTGTGTGTTAGTGTTTGTGTTGCTTGTGTGTACATGTGGGCATGAGTCTTAGTCAGACTCTGAGTGGGAAGTTGCAGGTGTTTGTGTTTGTGTGTTAATAGGGGGCGGTAGGAGGAGAGTATAAGCCGTCAGCTTACATGCCTGTGGCTAACCCACCTTATTCATGACTTTGATCCAGTGCTCCCTTAAAAGAGCATGCCAGTGGAGGGAGGGAAATCAACAAAAGTGAGTGGAGGAAAGAGGGTGGAAAAACAAATGGAGCAAATGGAAAAAACAAATGGAGAAGCATGGAAAGAAGGAAGATAAAGGGGTATGGAGAAAGAAGCGGGAAAGCGATCAGGTGGCTGGGATTGATCAGAGAAGACACAAATGATGGATAACTGATTGATTGTAAATTCCCCAGTCTGCCTCAGAAGGATAAGGGGAATGGACAAATGGGGGAAGAGAGTTAAAGGAGTGGGGATATGAAAGAAAGGATCAACTGCGATTTCCCAGAAGGGATGGAGATGGATGAATGAAGAAGAGATTGTGGCTGGAGCAGGCAGTAGAGGTAGAAAGTATTACAGCTGGTTGCCTGGGTGGTGGCTCATATAGGGTTTGCTGTGGCTTTCAGCGCCCCTTGACCAAGGCACCGAACCCCCAACCCCACCTCTGACCTCTACAATGACATGTATGTGTGTCTGGGATTATGCATTCTTTGTATCTTGAGTAAAAATGAATTTGATTTGAATACATCTGTATCTAAATATTTTCATTGTCTATTTTTTTTTGTCTATAAAATGTCATAAAATGCTGATGCTCATCCTTATAAGCCTTATAAAATGCGCTTATTTGTTTTCCTGCTGAGAGTTTAACGAGATGATCAATACCACTCTCTTATCTGTCCGTTAAATAAGAAGCGACAGCCAGGAGACATTTGGCTTAGCTTAGCTTAGCATAAAGGCTGTGAGCAGGAGGAAACAATTAGCCTGGCTCTGTCCCAACAAAAAACAATCCACCTACCAGCATCTTTCAAGTTCACTATTTAACATATTATGTCTCGTTTGGTTAATCTGCTAAAAAAAGTGCGAAAACGACAAGTTGGGTTTTATGGGTGGTTAGGTGCTGGACCATTTCTTGGCGCAGTGACTTCAGGAGACTCCAAAGAGTTACTCAGATTTATTTGAACCTCGGACAGAAGCCAGGTTAAGGATGCTAAGGATGCCGCGAAAAAACGAAGAACAGCCTTACGCCTAACGCCACAATTCAAATCAGTATCTATGAATCACTCTGTGTCCCTTCCTCCCGCCCTCTTGTCTTCAGATGGATGAATGACACGCCTCGGGTTGAGAGTAGTAACTTAGCTAGCAGCTGGGGCCTGTAATGATGGAGCTGAGCTAGCCCCAGGAGCACGCTCGCTGAGGTCTCGCTAACCTTGGAGCAACTAGAAAATAGCTTCATTCATCTGCCAGGAACCTCCAGCTAATCCAGACCCACTGTGAATCATTAATGGCAACTCATCTGATTCACGTGCTGTCAACGGGACTCCGAACGTGATCTAAGCTCATTTTTAAGGCGCCGCCAGGCTTACGTCTAGAATACCAAATACACACTCTCTATACTTGGCCTTGTATGAAGGCTGCCACATCTGCAGTTTGGCTTTTCTCCAGGGAAGCATCATAAGATTTACTTGTTTCTTTTTCCGTTTGTATTAGCATGTTACATGGTCATAATGTCATACTGACGTTAGACATATGAGATATTTAAGCTCATGGGGCTGTAAAAGTGATGCCCGTGTATAAATAAAGTTAAGACCTGGTATGTGTACAGAAAAGGAGAACTAACAGCTACTGAACAGATACGGTAGAAGTAGACGTGAGGGACTTGTGTAAGGAGAAAGGGAGGGAAGAACGAGTGATGTGGATGGACGGATATCGAGTCCAGCCTTCCATGCTGATCCCAGTGGAAACCAGTAAGGAGGTGTCCAAGGCTGCTTGATCTTAGATTAGATGACTGTGCGCTCACAGTGGCATAGCACAGCACTCCACACATGCTCGCAAACCCATGTGACACACACAATTCCTTTACTTTCATCAAGATATGCCCAAAATACAAATGAGCTGAAGCAAGGTCTTTCTTCTTTTAGCCACAATTTGGCACCTTTTATTTCATATGTTCTTTGGAGCAGTTGTAGTGTGGAGGGGTTTAACACTTAATTATTTTAGAAGCTCCTTTAATAGGCTGCAATCCCAGTATCTTTTCACTGGGTTATTTTTGATATTAGCGTATCTTATAGCAGCTAAGGTAGAGCAAATTCTCTTTCATGTTCCAGTAGCAATGGACTTGTTGTTGTATTAGTGTCATGTTTAAGCAGTAGGTTCAATGATCATTTGAGTCAACATTCTGGCAAGCTTTGCCATGACAGATGGACAGCAGACCTGATATTGTCCTGGGAGGCCTGAACCACTGACTTTTTAGCAGTGGGGTTCAGGAGAAGGGAGGATTGGATCACCCCAGGAGGGAGTCAGAGCAAAACAGGAGAGGCTTGTCTCACGCTAAGACACATAATGAACCAGGTGGAGGTGCCTGTCTCTCAGGTCAGAGGGTGCAGAGGGAGGGGTGAGGAGGGATGGAGGGAGGGAAATGGAAAGAAGAAGAAGGCAGGAGGAGGTTGGACAGGAGTGATGGAAAGTAAAAGTGAAAATTAAGAACAGGTTCTAGCATGATGTCAACATGGAAGGCGTGCTGGAAAACGATGGCAAACCAGGTTGTGGCATAATTTGCCTGCATATGTGTAACCACATGTCACTGCTCCAGTCTCATCTCTTCACCTGCCTGTCATCCTGTGCTGCTATTTCTAATGTGTGTGTGTCCTTTTGTGGCTGTGTCATTTGGATATAGGCATGGATGTGGATATGTGAGAAACATGTAAAAAAAAAAAAAGAAGAAAGTAGCTTTGACTCATAAGTCTGTGCCTCAGATAATGCTTCATCTCCACATTTTCCTTTATTTAAAAAAGCTGAGTACATAGGTTAGCCTGACATCGCTTCAGATCCCTGTTGTTTACTGTTTACTTATTTTCAGCCTAAAGCAGCAATGGAAAGGTTGTGAAAGTCAAGACCTTCTCCTTCATCGCACAATGCTTCACAATGCCTCCTCTCATCTTCAATAACTGTTTACTTATGTTCCCTGTCAAACCTGATGTTAAATCCCCCAGATCTTTGTCTGATGGAAATATGAAACTGTTTGGATTCCATAAAAGACGGAAAGAGAGAGTGCAAGGGAGTGAGAGGGAAGCGGTGTGAAGCGCTCGCTGTCAAAGACTAATGTTGGGCCCAGTGATGTGGGGTAATCTGTCGGTGCTAACAGATTGTGTGATAGGGTAAATAGGGCTCATTGTCGTGGCTGGCTGGTTGTCTGCGTCTTTCTCTCTCTCCTCTCCCTCTTTGGTATTCATGGCCCATGGAATAATGAATATGACGAATTATCCAGAATCTGTAGCCCGTGGTTGTGGGTCGGAGAGTAGCGGCCAGACAGGGCCATCTCTCTCACCTGCACAGACACACAAACATGCACAAATGCTCACACACACCCGCACACATAAACCTGACAAATTAACCCTGCAGCCAGAGGGCTTCCAGACAGAGCTTTTGACACAATTGGGATTTTTATCTTTATTCATTTATCCGATTGGTTTTCAGGGCTTTTGTGTTTCTGTGCATGTTTGTGTGTGTGTGTGCTTATGCACTCCTTAACTCATTTAGTGGCCTCTACTATGAGATTCAGAAAATAGAACTCTCTGCCTCCTGTTTTGTGCTTCATCAGTCGGGGATGTTTTGTTAAAGTGAGGAAAATGAATGAAGATTAAACTCATTTATTCAGCTCTGCAAGTCCTCATCCTCCACCAGCCGAGAGTCGCAGAAAGGACCAAGATATCTGATGTACAACTGTCATTTTGAGCAGAATACTTTCCATTTGAAATAGGATGTCATCTGTTGCTTTCAAGCTCTTTTGCGTCATACTGCAATTTGTATTGGGTAATTTTGTGTTGGAGAATGTCTCATCCTTTCTGTCATTACGTTGTTCACAAAGTGTTTCAATCCTGTAGAGAGAAGTCATTACTGTTCTTCAAAGACAGAATGGAAATAATGGTATGAGAAGTGCAATGCTTTGGTTGCAGATAAGGTGATATTGCATGAATTACTCTTTTAATAACTTAGTATTTTGTTGAATGAGAGGTACATTATGCATCCTTGAAATGTATGTTTTCATCAACTGAAAACACCATTTTCATATCTTGAAAATAGCATGTGTGTTATGAGGCAATATTTTTTGTGCCATTTCCATTAACTTGTTTTCTTTTTCCTAAATCAATATCATTTGTGCATTATAAAATTCAAAGAAACATTCTTGGGAGTCTAAATCTGAACACAGACCTGTAATGTTTAATGAAAGGCATCAGTGGAAGGATCCAGTTGAGTTGACTTTTGGAAGTGAAAGGTGTTATTTATCTTCTCTGGACAAGTTCTTCTGGCCTGGGGCTTTAGTGGAAGGGAATCTCATGGGTACAGTTGGTACCAAGGGACAACACACAAGACAAGACCAGTTTGGGAATGTCTCGCTTGTAGCTTTCGCTTGTGGGGAAATTCAGCACACCTCAGCCACCCTCTCCCTCTTCACAGGTAGAGGACACTGCCTGGGCTTCATCAGTTTATTATCAATTACGTAAGAACGGGTGTTGTTACCTTGTAACCTCCACGACTGTAAGGCTATCGTCTGCCCTTTCTTTGCATGTAGGTGCACATCGATATAACTAGCTAAACACACTTCCAATAAAAGTTGAAGGCAGGAGTTAACCTTTGTTTTTACTGGAAGCAATTATGACTCTGAAATCAGCACTGGATAAAACACAACAATTTCAAGGATGATTACAAATCAGAAAGTGTGTTAGACCAAAGGTATTATAAAAAAAAAAATGAATTGGTACTATAACAAGAACACTGGATTAACAAAAGTACAGTAACTGTCATATTAGTTTCATCATGCCAGGAAGAAAGTATCACCAGCATTAAGTCCCCACAAGAAGAACAGTATCTAGTAAATAATACAAAAGAAAAGTAAAAGGGTAAAATTAGCCTCAAACAGCAAGTATAAGCTTAGTTAACATTAAACTGATTACCTCAAATTACAGACAACAGTTACAAAATAGCTATAATAAAGTACGTATGGCATAATACCTGCGGGACAAAGAACTGTTTGGAGGGTATATACAATGGCCCCTTACCAACAAAACACCATATAGAATCAAATTAAAAATATCATTCATTCGTTTACTTATATGAATAAGTTTGACTTTTCTTTTCTGTTTAAAAATAAATAAAAATATAGTTCCTGGGGCTGAGATATTCCAGTTAATGTTAACTAAAAGTTAATCCACACCTGCCAGCCAATCAGAATCTTGAATTCTCAGCGACCATGTTATAGCTACAGATAATGGCCCAACAAGTGCATTTGAAGAGTAGATAAAAGTATTTGCTTTGTTCACAGATCTAACAAAACAGTGGAAGAAACAATGTCAGTTGAACTGTGTCAGCAGCAGTTGCTACTAGCAATGGAAAGTTTAACTGAAATTAACTGCTTGTGGCAGAATAGTGTCCTTAACATGTTTTACGTACTGAAATATACAGTATAACTTGGATTTGTCACCACAGCAGCTACACTAAATACCAAGTCTTCACCCGGCCATCAGTTGCTTTCTGCGGCGGGACTCGTCAGTGTAGTTGACTACACTGTAGTTGACTACACAATGTAGTGTAAGTTTACTTGCATCTGAATTAGCAAGTTAACATTTAGCATTTACTTTTTTTTTTGTTATTGTCAGTTCTTTCTGACTCCCCTTCCCTGTTTGTGGCTCTCAGCCCCAAGACATTTTGTTCCTACTGAAGATGCAAATCTTTAAAAATGATCATTAAATAATTAAGGCTAGATAATTACCTAAAATAGCTGGGCACTGTAGTTTTAGTCAGATTTTGGTACTCTGATGAGTATTTATGGCAGTATATGTGGTGAAGGAACATGTCACCCAGTGCAACAGTGTGTCTCATTGATGTGTTTTTAATAGTTTTTGGACAACAATGGAGGTCCAGGGCACAGAGGAATAAGTCATGCTGGTCAGGCTTTGTATACACAGACAATGCTTGTTAGTACTGTAGAATCAATTTATTGTCTGCTGGGGTCTTTTCACTGAAATAGTTGACAATAAGAAAAATATAGAAAATCACCACTTATCCTTTAACATTTCTATCTCTGTCCCACAGACAAAATGTGTTCGCCCTGGAATAGATTAATATTTAGCCAGCTGTGTGTTTCTCTCTGTCTCTCCTTCTATCATACACATTGTAATATACCTACTACTACTATACAAAGGCAGCTACACACACCGTCCCACACTCTCACTTCCCCCATGACACTTTTTTCATATTATCTTGTAATACATCTTACGCCATCTAGTTCAGTTGTATTTTTGCCTTCTGTTCGTTTGTGTTTTGCCCCTTCAAAGAATGTTTATCTCTCACAAAGAGAAGCATGTTTGTCATTTCACATTAAACTCTGCTTTAGCATCTCTATTATAATTCTGCTTCGGCAGAGTTGTTAAACTACATTTGACACTTTTCTGGAATATTGGCTGATTACAGTAACCCACAGGTCAAATGACAAAATCATAATTGTAAATTTAAAAAAAAAGCATGAATATTGTTTATAGCCCATGTACGGACATTGATGAATGACTCTAGGTGTGGGTACATGACTATGAGTCTGTTGCATTATTTGTGTCGAGCTGATTTTATTTACGAGCTCTGAGCAGATTGCCTGTTTAATTGCGATTTAGCAGACGTCACAGCTCAGCACTTTTAGCCAGGGAACGGTCTCGGGTGGAAGTGTGTCATGTGGGGAGAACACTTGGAGAACAGGCATCTCCCGTCATCCCAAGGCAATTTATCACTGTGTCTCTGCCTCTAATGTGAGCATAGTTAAACAGGAGGTCTTGATGGTGGCTGCGCTTTTAATATTCGAGTCGATCAATAAAAAAAGGCTGCTTTATTTAATAGCTTTGGCCCTCGAGGCTGTTTGGCCCTGTTTAGGTTCCTTTCCGCTTTCCTGTGTAAACATAAATTAGCTGTAATTGAACAAACCGTCACATTTGCACGGTTGAATGCGTGCTACTGTGTGCTGTATGCCAGCCAGGCCTGACTCAGTGAACGCCGCACTTTCCTCTCTCACTCCTAATGTCACTGTCACTTCCTCTCTTACTGTCATCATTTCATATTTCTGCCTCACTCATCTGCATCTCTCTTTCATTAGAATTAATTAGGCATTTTAGTTAATTACCTGCCTGCTTTGGCATAATGGCAGCACCCCCATACAGTTGTTTTATGGAGGCGAAGACAGCCGTCATTAACCTCCACTCTCTTCAATGCATTCGCTCTGGCTCTCTTTAACTAATTCTCTCTGTAGTACTTCAGTCTAGCTTCAGTATGTTGCTGCTGTGCACTCTCTTGTCAGCTCATGTTTTACTTTTTAAATATTTAATCATCCTCATGTTTTGTGTCGAAGAACCACATCCCACTTGACATAGCTGGAATAAATCCATGGTCTCTTGTAACACTATTTTCTGTGTCTCCTCCTCTACCAGCATCAATCCTTTTTAAAAACATGTGTTTTTTTGTATTGACTCTGTGTAGAATCTTGGTTTGTATTGGCGGGGTCTCTCATTTACTCAACAGGCTTATATTTACTTTTTATGAAGCAAATCCTGCTGCTTTCATTGCTTTAGAACACTGAGTCTCTCCATTATGCCTTATTAAAATGGCCGGAGAGACATCCCAATAAAGTGTGACTGTCTCTCTCCTGGAAGCCCAACCTTATTGTTATTCTTCTAAAATAATTCTTGTACCTGTACTGTATGCTGGTGACTCCTTGTTATTCTCGGTGTCTGGTCCCCTCTGCCTGCATCTCCCTGTATGTGTCTCTCTAAGTGCCCACTGTTGTCCATATTACGCAGGGTCGGCCGTACCCAGGTGTGTGTATGTGTAATTATCAGTGCAGAGAGCTTGTCTCCATTCATTTTTAATGAGCAATGAGGCTGCGTTGCCCCCATTAATAGAGAATTAGACCGTCCATCAGCCGGCACATAAAAGCCTTGTTCTCTGCATCTGGGGTGTAGACTGTACTGCGAGAGGCGGTTAATGATGCGGCGTGGCTCCCTGTCTGCGCTGACAATAACTCAGAGAGCTGGAGATGGACAGAATGAAGTAAGGAGGGAGAGGAGAATGGAGTTTAAAAAAACAAAAAGGAAGGAGTGGGGATGGGAGGGAAGACGCAAGGGAGCCCTTCAGCACTCACAACACTGTCAGTGTAAGGCAATGAGGCTTAACTACAAGTGCTGGGGTTTCAGTGGGATTCATTAGCATGAGACTTTAGTATAGAACTTTATGATGTTATAGTAACACATGTGTGCATACATCTGTGTGTGTGTGTGTGTGTGTGTGTGTGTGTGTGTGTGTGCGTGCATGTGTGGGTGTGTGTGTGTGAGTGTGAAAGGGAAATTCACTCGCCATTATTCCTATTGGGTATGATAACATTTGACTCACCAAGTTAATAGCTGTGAACCGGGATTGTGATGATACTGCTATAACGGAGTGGTCAGACACTCCATGAGTTGTAAATGATCCCCGGGTTTGGCCACATCATCTAAACTTTATTGATTGTTGGTGATCATCACTTATTCCGATGAAAAGCTGTGGTCAAACTTAATGTAGGTCTTTTTCAAGACAGATCAGGTAATAATTTTAATGTTTCTCTCCCAAAAACGGATGGTAAAACTGTTTCAAAACCTTTCTCCTTTGTACTGTCTCTGCTCTAGTAATGTGTTTAGAGCTGCAACAATTAGTCAATTAATCAATCAGACAATTGACAGAAAATGACTATGGCAACTATTTTGATAATACATTAATAGTTTTCCATTTTTTAAGCATGTTCAACTTTTTCTGTTTCTGACTTCTAAATGTGAGACTTTGCCGCTTTTTCGTATCTTACATTATAGTGAACATTTGACATTTTGTGACATATTCATGGGGCTCTGGGCGATCATGATGAACATTTTTCACTGTTTTCTAGTGTTTTATAGACTATTGAGGTTAATTAATCAAATAGTCGCGAAAATAATCTACAGATTAATGGATAATGAAAATGTCACCGCATGCCCATTTGTCACCACTGATGTTCGAGAGTGAAATGTTCATAACTGATAAGAACGATGGAGAAAAATATGAAAATAGGACCCAGGCTGTAAAAAAAACAAAACAAGCCTGAATACTCCTGTAATAAATGGACATGCACATAACCTACCTATTGTATATATCAAGGTGTGTGTATGTGTGTGTAGGCCAAGACTGTCTGGCGCTGTGCCGTGTCTAAGCTCCGCCGCTCCTCCCTTGAGTGAGATATTTAAGGGTGGAAGCAATTTATTACCATAATATTGAATCATGCCCCTTCTTTATGGTCAGTAATGAAAAATGAACAGTTTTTCTGTGAGGCTCCTGCAGGAGATAGAGGCCCAGCAGCTTTCCAGCCATTATGCACATGCACTCGCACACGTGCACGTCTGTTTGCTGAGAGACTGGACCAACCTGCTGCAGCTTGACCTCCATTCATTTCTAAGAGAATGGGAAATCACATCAACCGAGTGATTAGTCAAGCTTCCTTCTTTGTGGTGTTGATAATTTAACCTGTATTAACCCAACCGCTGGGCGTTCTCGATGATCAGCGTTGTCAGTGTGGGGCTGACACCAGATCTGGCCCTGCGTTGCTGCGGTCTGTGATGAGTAACGAGGAACCAATGAACCTTCACCTCAATTTCAAGGGAAATGACAATGACAAAGATGGTATGTTGCAAAGGCAGGAGGGCCGAAAGCTGCGCAACATCTTTGCAATCTATGATACTCACAATGGACAAACAGGCGGCGTTCAGGCTGCCCTGCCGCTGCCTGAGGTAATGTGCGCCACATCGCTCTTCCTGTCACAGAAGGAAATAGGGATTTATCGTGAGCCTGTTGAAAGGCAGTAACATGTATCCGAAATACATTCTTCCTATTGGCTATCATAAAAGCTGTAAAGTACGCAACCATTCGTCCGACTGAGCATTGCGACATTCTCCTCCTCATGATCTGTCTCTGAGTGTGTTTAATTGGGTCTGCTGCGTGTTTACCCGCATCACGTGACTTATTAATGCCTCCCAAGAGACCCCCTGTCTCTATACACATGTTGTATTGGCAGGTGCTAGAGTGTGTGCATGTGCAAGTTTGTCTATGTGGGATTGTGTATGTGTTTGTGAATGCAAGGGTCCTCTGTGCCAGTGCAACACTGTCACATAGGTCTCTTTTTTCACTCTTTATATACATACTCAAACAGGCAGCTGAGACCACTGGAGACAGCCACAACTTGCTGACACACTGAAATTAGAGACACACAGTCATGCAGAAATCATCTCTGAAATTAACACTAAGTGACCTTCGCTTTCCAGAGAACATGTTGGTAAAATTGGTAAATCCAACTCAGATTGTTGCTGTTCACCTTTTGCCCTTGTGTCCTCTGGAGGATTTCTGGTCAAAGAGGATTTGGGGCTTAAATGTGCACAAATGTCCTCAAAAGGCATTGTTAGGGATGCTGCTCTATGTCAGCGCGTTGCTTTTTAACGTGTTCATCGTGCATGCAGGCACAGTCACACTATTGTGTCGCTCACCCACGTATTTAGGCAGACACACAGACCCATGCGCAATGTCCTATGGTCGTAGACAGACAGATCAATAACAGCTCTTAGAAGAGCTCTATATAGAAACAAATCATTA
Organism: Enoplosus armatus; assembly: GCF_043641665.1. Taxonomy (NCBI): domain Eukaryota; kingdom Metazoa; phylum Chordata; class Actinopteri; order Centrarchiformes; family Enoplosidae; genus Enoplosus; species Enoplosus armatus. Next base: position 14,926,495 of record NC_092187.1, read on the forward strand.
GCTCAAATGGCTCATTTGCAGCAGAAGCAGCAGCACCAAGCAAGTACACAGCATTCAACCTGAGTACTAATGTGTATGACATTATGCATCAGGATATTTGTGTGTGTGATGTTTTTTGGAGTGGGGGGTATTGCTCACCAGTAACAATGTTCTCGCTCACGGCCTTTACCCTGTCTTGGTAAATTAACTGCATTACTCTGACCCAGAAAGTCTCTCAGCCCAAAGATGGTACAATTGCCAAGAAACATGCATGTGTGTGGGTTATTGTGTGTCTGTCTGTGTGTGTGTGTGTGTGTGTGTGTGTGTGTGTGTGTGTGTGTGTGTCCTCCATGCTCCACTGACTTACTTTGGAGTCCAGTCTTCCTGAGTGCCCACATTAGCAGCCACAGAGAGCGATCTGGCCTGGCTAATACAGTAACACAGTGGCTACCTGGGGGCCACAGTTGAGCACAACAGCACTGCTCCTGTGGCTTGGCATGGCTTTTTAGAGAGAAGGGCTTGCTTTATTATGCTCTGCCTGAAATATGTTTATGTGTTGAGAGAGGGAGATCCAGGCACGTCTGGCTGGCCACGAGAATATTTGAGAAAAGTCAGATATGACAACAGATACACGGTATCATCTTAAATATCAGTATGGCAGAGCGTGAGTCATTTTTTACTGTGCTTTGGTACAGTAGGGGAATTTCTTCAACAGCCCATATTGAGCAATACTGTACAAACAGACATGACAAATATGTATTGTAGTGCATTGTCCACCCACAGTTTATTCAAGAATTGTTTTCTGTTGAAATGCTGTTTCTGCCTTGGGCTCAACATTCATTTTCTAAAGTATACTTTGAAGCACCTTGGATTGGAAGTTGATTTATTTTGTGTTAGGTTTTGTTCAAATCTCAAGAAGTGAGCATTGCCTGTGAAATAAAACTGGGTAACATCGGCTGTGGTGTCTGCCGGGTTTGTGAACACAGATTACAGAGAAATAACTAGAAAAAAGAACATGTGTGTTTCCATATAGGCTTTTGCACTTTCAGTGTTAGCGACTTATTGATCTTTTAGGTGCAAATGTATTGACCTCAACCTGGTAAAGTATTGACTTCCTTCAGGGGATCTATAACAAAATTAGTGGGTTCGAGCTGTCCATACCACAGGGTAGAAAATATCTTCTATTAAGAAGTTGTTCCAGAGGCCCCACGTTCCCTCAGAGCAGCTCTGAACGAATAATGAGTGCAAATATCAATCAAAGTTGATTTGGCTTCTCATGATAATGAGAATACTTCCATTTAGGCCCTAGTATAGATGGGGATGAAATGTATTAAATCTCTGGTTTTTGCACATTTGCCATGTGTAAACCTGAATGTTTGTTTTGGGGTGTTTATCAAGACTACATGCTGTATTGCGTAAGACTAGAGTGCAGCGTGTACGAGTCATTATGGTTTAAGTATACAGTGTGGATAAAATGATAGGTTAGGTCTCTGAGATGAAAAGGAAAAAGAGAAAGAAGATGTTGACAAAATCTGGACCAGGGATGTAGAGAAATAAAATAAACAGCCATGAAGAAATTCAGAACAATAAAAAGACAACATGTACACACAGTGTACACCTCAAGACGAGAATTTGTACTCAAATACTCACACACTAACACTAATTTACACATACACACTCTGGGCTCAGTGTGGGAGAGGTCAGTCATATCCAGTTGAACTTTGGGAAAATAGGTCAGCTCCTCCATGACAGCGCACACTATACTGCTTCATTTGATCCAAATATAAGGGTCACAGGTGTCACATTGACAACACACACACACACACACACACACACACACACACACACACACATATCAGTACATGTGAGGCCCACTAGGGTTATTAAGTCTCTGTTGGCTGTGTATGTGCATGTGCACAAAACGGAGAAATTTGCCAGCTACTCAATAAAGCTTTTTTTGTTTGTCCATTTTGATTGCAAATCTTGTTTTTCAAATGGTCCAATAAGTGTGTAAGCAAACATGCACAATGCACACACAACTGCCAACACACACGCACACACACACACACACACACACACATGCACAGAGACGTGCACAAATTCTCCCATTCAACTGAGCCATTTCCGAAACCTGGGCTAATATTTGTATGGATTATTGGCCTTTGTGCTTATCAGCTGCACCATATTGGCAGACTAAAACCTTATTACCAGCCTATTGAATGAGAAAAAAGGTTTCGACAAGCACACATAGTCACGCACTCACAATTCGGCCTCACAAAGACACACAAACATTTGTTCAACATGCAACAAAAGCACACATTTTCAACCTGAAATACACCCCGGCATAGAACCAAGGTCTTAGCAGAGCTCGCCAAAAGTTTGAGGCAGGTTCCACCTCATTCATTCTGAAAGCTGCTGTAATAATTACTTGTTTTTTTCTTCCCCCTCTAGGGAAAGTAAACAAATACTGTTATGAAAATGCTACTGATTATGGATGGAGGCAACCATAGCTTTCTTTTTCTTCTCACCGATTTGGATGTGTAATAGCATTATGTGAAATCTATTTAAAAGTAATGACATCTACCAGCTTCGCAAAGACCTATTTCAGGTTGGAAGGCCCTTGCTTTCGCTCCTCTCTCACTGTGTTCCCTCTTACTGTGATCTCATCCGGTCACCGCTGCTCCTCCTCTATTGATCAGCTGTCCTCCACTCTGTTGTATATCTGTCCATACGTGTCTGGGGCCGACTTTGCTCCCTCACCTCTGCATGTTTTTAGCACCCTCTGTACACATTCAAGAGAGGGAGAGATGGATGGGTACAAGTAGAGATGGAGGGAGGGGGGGTGTGTGGAAGTGTTACCACTGGGCTTTAGTGAGTAATGACTGGTCTTATTGCTGGCAAATCAGGTAGGCTCTCCTGAGACAGAGATGAACAACCTCCATGTCCCCTCCTTCACTTCAGCAGCATTCTCCTGTGTGTTCAATCCACACCTCTCTTTTTTCCTCCTCTTTTGACAGAGAGATGCGGAAGACCTATTCCACTTTCCTTTTTTTTGCTCTCCCTTCTTTAAAGCTACCTCCTAGTCATCCATATAATGTTGTTTCACAGCTCTCCAACTCGGATCTCTTGCCCATCCCTCATGTTGCAGCGGCAAGAGTTCCATTAGCAACTTTCCTAGAGATACTGTAGATGAAGGCTTTTTAAGGGGACACGATGACAGGCAAAATTACATAAAAGCATTACAATCACCAAAAAACAGGGGTAACACAGAATGAATGGGAGAAGGAGACCCAAAATGTTCTACTGGTACTGTGTGTAATAGACCTGTCGCCAATTCTTTTGCAGAGTTTGTGTTCCCATATCAACAGAAAGTGACAGATATGTTTTACAGTGCAGGAGATTGGCGCTGGGTGTCAGCGTGAGTTATAAGTGGCTGGGTATTGACATCATACTGGGTGTCAAGTCTGTCTGTGTGTTCATTCCTCTTCCTGACAGCTAATGAAAAACCTGTTTTTGATATGTCACTTTCACTCCCTCCCGATACATATATAGCAAGGATTATGTGGAGACATGACTGACGAGTGTGTGCATGTGGGTCTGCATGTGTGGGAGAGAGACAAGAGCATTGACAAGTTTCAGAGAGAGAGAGAGAGAGAGAGAGAGAGAGAGAGAGCACATAAATTGGTGGCATGTGTTCAAACATCAGGCACATCTAGCAGAAAACACAGAGAGACATTCAGTAGGTCTCCATGTTCAAATGTCAGGCCCCAGGTTATTTATAGCCCCTCTAATTAAACCATGCACTGTGCCTCTGTCCTGCTGTCTCTCTTTCTGTTTCTCCCTCTAATTCTCCCATGACCCTCTTTCTCACCCTTTGGTCCTCCCCTCTCTCTCTCTCTCTCTCTCTCTCTCTCTCTCTCTCTCTCTCTCTCTCTCTCTCACTCTCTTTCTCGACTCATTGTCTCTCACACCCTCTTTCCTCTCGCCCCTCTCGTTTTCCCGTCTAGAGTTTCTGCCACGCTATCCTCCACAGGCCAGCCATTAGCGTGGAAATCCTATAAATCCTGTTTGATTGTGATCCCGCACTGTCTTTTATGGGAGTCTTATGATAAACACAGACACACTTAATCTGCTGAGATTAAACTCTGTCTCGCCTTGTCAGCCTGGTGACAGGAACGCACACAAAGCGTCCACAAACGCACACTCACACACAATATCATTTTAACAAGACTTGATTGTCAGCTGGCTTACTCTTGGGAAAATGGTTGCCATGGTGACTCCAGATGTAGCATCTGAGGGTCTTGTTGCTGTGTATTTCCAGCTCCATGCTTACTTCCCTTGTCATACTCTACCCCCTCTATCCAGCACAGCGGGGCCTTAACCCAGATTATGCATCAACACCTCATTATACATCCATTACATCACATCTTCCCTTGAAGACAAAGCTTTATACAGAAGAGGAGACTTCTCTCTCTCTCTGTCTCTCAAGGCCAAACTCTTGCTAGAACAGAATGAAGTCAATCAAAAATGTTTCAGAGTATTGATGAAATCACAAAATATTTCATTTAAGTGTGTTCGCATGATGTATGTGTTATGCAGTGCTTGTAGGTGCATGCACTCTGTACGGTATATGCATGTGTAACTGACCACATGAGCTCAGCAGCATGTCTCTGATGATGAGGTGGTGGTCATGTGGCTATTTCCAGCTTGGGGTCGCAAATTCTGGCCTTCACATTGCTGCCATCACTTACCCTTTGCCCTCCCTCATCTCCCCTGGAAGCTTCACGCCAAACACTGGCTCGCTCCTGAGGTCAGATGGCCTTGACCTTCCTGCCCCCCCCCCCCCCCCCTTTTGAGCATGGATCTCCATTGTAGCAAGACTGGTTCTCCTATGCTCCCACTATTTCCCTTTATGCTAGGTCTCAGCAATGTATCATATATTATTGTTTTGTTGCAATATGAATTTCTACAATAAACACACAATAAAATGATGCAATATTAGATTCCCTGGTTTAATGGAGCTATAATGAAGTCCATTCTTCCTTTACATCATCTCAAACCAATCACAGTAGAATGTCTACAACCAAATTTTATCAAGCAAATACTTACAATTGGTAGCTACCTCAACTCAACATGTACTGTACTCCACATGCCCGCGGCTACACAGTTAAATCTTTCCAAGCTCCAGCGATCTGATGAAAACAGATCATGCTGCAGCACTGCTTTCGCTATGAAACAGTTGAGGCATTTGCCTTACTGTGCATCAAAGTGTTGTGCCGTCCACCAAAATTCAACTTGTTCCTCCAAAAACATAATTCTGTGTCTGGATTTAAATACTTCTTTGTTCAGTTGCATCTCATACTGCTATATCATGCAGCCATGCTTAACATACCACCTATCTTTTCTGATGTCCTGCAAATATATATATATATATATATATATATATATATATATATATGGCTATACTATTGTGACTCAGTGGTTGACTTATGGAAAGCAGTGTTTTGCCACGTTATCCACCTCATCAGCCATCTATAGACTGTTTGCTGTCTGTTGTAACATTGTCATCATCATACTGACGTCAGCTGATGTTGCATGCCTGTTGTTGGATGATAGAATCAGTTCTGCGATGCTAAATATTCACTGCCCTGCGTTTGTGTGGGCGGGTGTCTTTGTATATATATGTGTGTGTATGTGTGGCTGTTGCTATTTATATACTTCCTCATCCGTATATGGTTCATCTTATCCACATAGATGGACAGGAAAAGCTGTAATTAGGAAGCAGATGTAAATATAGAACAGCTGACTGGAATGTCTCCTACTGGTTGAATACAAGCATGTGGGCTTTTGTGTGTGCATGTATATGTGTTTGTGAGTGCTGTGATGAAGCAGGGAGTGAGTCGGAGCATCCATATGCCAGTCTATGCGTCTCCTGTGTCCAGCGTGCAAGATTTTGCCCCCTCAGACCAATTAAAACCTTGTTGCAGCGACACTTGCACATCAGACGGGGGAATTATAAATCAGACACTCATGTTACCGTTCCTGCTCATCGGCCTTGTTTACAGGGATATCTGTGGAGTAGTTTTCCACTCATGGTTTCTTTGTGCCTTGCAAGCACGTTACAATAACTTGTGTGGAACTGAAATGTTCTCTAATGGAACCACTGACAAATACTGCAATTAGCGCAATCCAGAGGGAGCAGCGGCACTCTATGCATCCCCAGTAATACCCGAGTGGAGGCAGGAAATAGCCTGACTCCATTTCTATTATCACTTAGCTTTGCATAAAAGGCAGGCTGTTAATGCTTTCTACAACCTGCTTCCTGTCCAAAACCAGCTTCTCATCGTACACAGGCCTCATTACTGGCGCGCAGAGCCAGCCAGAGTCGTACTCTGTCATTAAGAAATACATTTCAGCGTTGCGTCATCACAGACTTCAGCATGGCCATCTTAGCCCCTGCTCTGGATGTTGATAGTTGCTGGGGCTGGAGGCTGTTTCATATTCAGAGTCAGAGTCGATCAAAGTATTGGTAAATCAGTAATTATAGATGAGTCTGGGCACTTTTCACACCCACTAGCAGGTATTAGCCATCAGTAGGCAGAGTGGGTCTGCTACATTAATGGACACTATTTGGCAATGCCACACTGTGTCAGGCTGTGCCAGCTGTGGCTTTTTAGAAGGGGATGGGAAAGGCGAGGAAATGCATGGAAGATGGAAGTGAGAAGGTGAAAAGAGATTACTTTTTTTTGCTGAGGGGCAAAATGTTCTGAACTAATCCTAAATGGTCTCTTATTGAAATGTGGGATTATGTTCATATATGTTAGTACATGCCAACCTTTTTACCCCCTTTAAGTGCACTTTTTCTACCCGCTAACTCAGTGTGAAAAATGAAAAATGTCATTGCTGTAGTTGCTGTAAAAATGATGGGAGGCTATCGTAATAGACATTAACACTGAATACAACATATTTCTTGTTCCATGTTGGCGACTAAAAACTGTGAACACACATGCACCATCACTTTATGCTGTTAGAAAGTAGTTATAGTTAATCCCTTATGCTTTTTGCTTACTTTTAGCTTTACCTTGCTGCCTCACTCTCAGCTCAAAGTCTGACACCATTACTAACAACACTGAAGTCACCACAGTATTTATTGCCCTCTCAGTCCGCCTCTGTTGAAAGGACGACTTTGTTTTTTATGATGTGCATGTTGGCAAATAATGACTTATGACTGGCTTGTGTGCGAATCCACAGAGGGCACATGATGAAAGGCAGAAGACTGATAAAGTGGGTCTCAGCACTTAGGATTCATCAGCTGGCACATTGGAAGGAGAAAGGTAGCGGGGGACACGGTGAGGAGCCTCCAGAGAGACAAATTGAGACACAGTGAATTGGCATCAATCCGTCCTGATAAAGACAATGAGATTCATGGAAATTCAAAGGCACTATTAGTTTTTAGAACGGCAAAAGGTCGCCAGAGGAGATGGGACGGTGACTCATGTGTGACACTAATAATCCCTACGTGGCTTTGAATACAGTATGGCGGGGCGCCAGATGACACTTTAATGACAGTTACATCTTCTTTATGGTGATATACAGTCACTTTACCTTTCAAAGCATAAAGAATGTTATTTGAGTTCAATGTAGTATGTATAACGGCTTTCTTGCAACGTTAGACAGGAAATATTTAGGTTCAAACCCAACTGGGGGCAACTGAGGCCTTTCTGTGTGGAGTTTGTATTTTCATTGGGGTGTCTTGTGGGTAATAACTGCCCAACATCAGCTCCGATTGAGCAGTTATTTTCTCCTTTTGCCACCTATACTGGTGCGCGATGAGGTATCATTTTCTGAGCGATATGTTTCAATGCGTTGTTTTTCTTACTTAGCTACTAGTAACTCATTTAAGTTGTATTACTATATAGAGCATTGGGAAGCCATTGACCACAACGATCAGCTTGTTTGAAGTACTTTTATACAGCTGAGTTAGAGTAGAAAACAATGATGCTCCTGTTTCCAGAGAAAATCAAATCAGTCTCGATTGGTAGTCTCCAGATTGCTGCTCCTGCGTGTTACATAAAGTTGAACCTTTCCCAACTTGCACCACTGGGCGACTTTTGCATCCTACTGCACCTTCAGTGTGAGAGTCCGTATGTGTGAGCAGGAAAGTTAGGTAGATATTACTGCCATTTGCCCACAGCACTGGTCTTATTGTAAGTTATGAGCTGCTCCCCAGATGCCAGAGAACAATTAGTTCTTAGAAGTAATTTTACTGTCCATATCGTGCGTATGTGTTAGTGTCATGTGTTCTCAACTTTTTATTGTGTTGTGTTATGCCTATAATACCAGGACTCTTAATTTCTCCACTTGTGTGATTGTGTTTTTATTGTATTCATGTTGTCTTTAAGAGGGACCATGCAGATAAGCATTTTCACAGATAAGCAATGCAACAGATGTAATGCATCCAGGGCCCCTAGCTGAAGCTAATTTGTTGTCTTTGTGCCTGGTTAGGCTTTTATGCTGCCTTGTTGCAAAAAGAATTTCCTCTTGTGGGACAGTAATGATCTGATCTGAACTGAAGGTATAATATTATCATACTCTCAGTGAGTGTGGTAACACATTGAGAAACTTGGGATGGCCTGAAAGTTAAAGAAGAGTTAAACACATTGGTCAAAAAATAGAAAAATGTGACATCAACCACACCTTGAACTCCTGTTCTTTTAGCATCAAATCCTGGATTAGATGGAAGCAGGAGAGGCAGCATCTACTGTACAAGTGTTATAGATGAATTTACCTTCTTCTATTCTTGCTTTTTCTTCTCACCTTGCTGTCTTCTTCTCACCAGTACAGGTATTTTCCTGGCTCAACACCATATTGATTCATTGAACTGCATTTCGTTTATAATGACCTCCGGGAAATTAATTTTGGCTTTGGTAGCTCAAAATACCTTCACCTTGGAAGTTTGTGTTTTTTTATTTATTTATTTTTTTCTGGAGCTCTCACGCAGTATTAGTTTTATTGCTTAGTCTCTATCATGAAGTTCAGATTTTATTTTTCCCTCCCAATCTGTCTGATCGTCTCCTTCTGTGTTGCATTAAAATAAAAAAAAGTTTAAAAAAAACATCACGCCTATGCTTGGCATCGGCACTGGCTAATAGCAGAGAATGAGCAAGAGAGGAGAGAGAAGAAGCGAGAGAAAGAGAAAGAGAAAAATAGAGGTGAGAGAAGTGAGTGAGAGTGGAGAGAGGTAGTCACATTATACTGGGTTATGTAATCTCCAGAGGAGTGCTTTTGTTTGTGTTGATTTTGCATCCATGCAGTGCCATGGATCAAACAGACAGACAGAGCCTAATTGGGTTCGGAAAGGAATTTTGTGTGTGTGTGACGACTCATGCATGTGTGTGTGGCAGCTTATCCTCTCTCTCTCTCTCTCTCTCTCTCTCTCTTTCATACTCCTCCTCTGTTGCATAATTCATGTCGGTACTTTTCACAGCACAGGGGCTGATTTTCTCTATGCCTCTATTATAGCGTTGATCTTGATAATAAAACTTGTCATAACAGTATCTATAAAATCTTTTCATGTTGCTGTTCAGAACATTCAGAACAGATAAAGCCTTTGGGATTGAAATCGGGAGCTTGGATTGGCTAAGTGCTCTGAACCCTAAGACATCCAGACCCACAGTGAACAATAAAGATGAAGATTATTTTGTAATACCAAGAGAACAGTCTCGCTATTTAAAGAACAATACTGGTCTTTCTTAACGTTAAAGTAATTGTCTAAGCTTCTCCTCGACTTGTCCCCTTACTTTTCCACTATTACAACCAGCACATCAACAATTGTGGTCTCAGCAACTATTGGATGCACACCCTCAGGATGAATTGTAATAACTTTAGTGATGACTTTTGATCTAGCACTATCATCATGTCAAAATTTCCACTTGTCCATTACTTTGGTTTATGACCAAATACTAACAAATGACATTCCCATCAGTGTCATCTGCACTGCGTGTTTAGTGCTAATTAGCAATTGTTAGCATGCTAACTTGCTAAACTAAGATGGTGAACATCAAAATCTTACCTTGTGTGTTGATAACTTAGCGTTGGCATATTAGTATAGTCTTTGTGAGCATGTTAGCATGCTGTCTGTGCCTAAGGTTAGCCTCACAGAGGCCATGGCTGTGGACTTATTTTAAACAACATAGTAGTTTAGATGGTAGGGTTGTATTTTAAATGTGACAAAAATTAGTAAATGTAAAAAACAAATGTCTACTATAACTGCAGACATTAAGAACATCAAAATATTTGCAGATACAAAATGTTTTATGCAGGATATTTGGCTATTCCAGCTCTTAAAAACATCACATTCTCCTTGAACATTGGTTAGTAGTAAATAAAAGGTAGAGGCTTTTCAGATAATTTTTTTTTTTAATCCGTTACTCTTGACATCCTCCACATTCTCGTTTTGCAGTCTCCCACATCCTTATGAAAGGGAGGGCGGGGGGTGCAGACTCTGAGAGAATGCGATATGACAGCATATGCTGATTCCCGTAAGATAACATGTCAGTTTTCTCACACCACGCACACAATTATTGTACAAGCATGCATGCACACCTCCATACACTTCTCACATAAAAACCAAGGTCAAACAGCACTGCCCTCTCGCATCTTGTCAGTGCAGTTTGAAAAGATAAAAAGAGAATAATGCAAGGAGAGAGGGAAGGACTGACAGTGTCCCAGAGAAACACAGACAAAGAGAGTTGGTCAGCAATGTGGGACACAGAGCAGAGAGAGCAGTGTGTGGCCGCAGGCTCCTGAGGAGTGGAGGATAAAGGCAGGGTTGCAGCGGTCTCGGAGGAGAGATGAATGCATTATTAAACAAAATTTTGACAGCAGTATGGGCTCTGACTTAAAGCCTCTGACATAAAGACAGCTTAGCATATCTCCAATTCAATACAATACTTATGCGTAGTACAACTGTTTGCCAAGTTGACATGATATTATACACTTTGAGAGATGACTATCAAAAAGTGAATATCATCAAATATTAGTTTTATATGTAATAATACACTGCAATAATGCATTATATTACAACTTATGCCCTGTCCGTATAGTTTTTACTTTTTATCTCAGGCTTTCTATTTTAGGTAATAGCGTGCTTCTAACTTTGTGACAGTGGTTTGGGGAAGACCCTCTCCTGTTTCAACATAGCAGTGCCTCAATGCACATAGCAGGATCCATAAAGAGATCGTTTTCTGTCGTTTTAGTGAGGAAAGACTTGACTAGCCTGCCCAGGAAGCTGACCTCAAACACATCAAAGATCCGTTGGATGAACTGGAACGCCGACTGTGAGCCAGGCCTTATCGCCTAACAGCAGTGCCAGTCCTCACTAATGCTCTTGTGGCTAAATGGGAGCAAATCCCTGCAGCCAGGTTCCAAAAGCTTGTGAAAAGCCTTCCCAGAGGAGTATAGGCTGTGAAGGCAGCTTTTTAACACCCATGGTTTTGGAGAACGAGATCTTTAACAATCATATATTTGTGTAATGTTTGCGTTTACACATACTTTGTGAGAGTGTCCCCATACCTTTGGCCATGTAGTGTATTTCTAAAGAGGCACACTGTATGTACAGCACAGGCATACAGAAAGAAACGCATCCATTACACTTAACACTACATAGATGTGGGACTTTTTGAGCACAGCACTTACAGCAAGTGTACGCAAGTGTATGCTTATACATGACTGTGTGTGTAGCCTGAGATGAAAACTGTTCCAACACTGAATATGTCCCACTAGGGGCATACACTTTGTGAGATGTAAGGGCATTGTGGGTTAACTGTCTGAGGACAGAAAAGCTAAAAATAGCTCACAGCACAGAGGTGCGACTCCACAGGCCTGAAAAGAGGTCAGTGTGTTTGCACCTTTCCTGGTGGGAGCATTGTGTGTCTGCAAGGCTGTGTGATGGCCTTTTCTGTGCACCTGTTTGTATTGTTGTGCGTGTACAAAATGCTGCCATGCATCTGTGTTTGCAGGTTTGCATCTGTACGATCCAATTTGTAACACAGACAGCATGCTTGATGTTGCCGCCTCCCTGGATCATCTCTCCCTCTCAGCCTCTCTAATAAGAGAGTAACTTTAGTCAGAGAAAGTCACAGAGAAGGGATAAAGTAAGATTTCCTTAGCTTCACAGTTTTTAACCCTCCCTGTACTTTAGCCAAGTGTTGAGGGAAGAACAAGGTGACGAGCTATGAATCCCCACCTGTGCTTTTTCACAGGGAAGGCGAGTTAAAAAGGAATAGGTGATTACAGGTGTTCTATTTAGGGAAAGAAAAAAAGGGAGGGAGAACAAAAAAGAAAGAAAGCCGTCAGTGGTGAGAAGGGCAGGAATTCTCTTTGTTCGTACTTCAAAGGCCACTCGAAGGCAACCAGTGCCTTTCAGTCAGGGCTCATTTGAGATATCATGCATGAATATGAAAGCATGACTTTGCTCTATGAATATAGGGTCTTTTATAGAAGCTGGGTTGTGACAGAAGATGTGAAGGAAGTAACACAGTTGTTCGGGTGATAATGAATTATAAGAAAGTGAAAACTGGAGATGATGCCAGCACGACGGCAGCAGTGTTGCAGGCGTCTCATTTCTAAGCTGTCTGAAAGATGCCAAATGCAGTAAGTGTCACTGTGTATTTGTGTTTGTGAGTGTGTGTGTGTGTGTGTGTGTGTGTGTGTGTGTGTGTGTGTGTGAGAGAGAGAGAGAGAGAGAGAGAGAGAGTGTGTGTGTGTGTGTGTGTGTGTGTGTAGTAAATGGCCACAGGTAGTAGTGTAACAATGCAGTTCCAAGCAGCAGACCTCCTGGGAAAAGAGCCATCCCCATAGGGGTTTCAATTCTGCCATTCCTAACATAAGAAAAGGTCCCAGGTAGAATCCCTGAAGTTCACTTGTTATCTCGTTCCCTGCAGGGCCCCAGAGCTTTCCCCTGACTTCTCAGGGCACTGCATCTGTCATGGCTTTCTCTCTGTGTAGTTACTTACAGATATGGAATCTGTAACATAGGTTCATCTGTCAGGTAAAGTATGGCCTTTTGGCTTTCACATATACGCATGTCTCTGTTATAGAAAAGTTCCATCTTGACTGTTCAAACCTGACTGAACTGTTTCCAGGTAGAGCTTCTCATGTGTTATTGGACATCTGGCACACAAGACCAGGCAGCACAGGAGGTTTATTGTCAGGTCTCTTGTGTTTGGTTAACGTGCTACATCATATGTTATAATCTTGTGCATGACTTCTCTGGCAATGTAACAGCTTTTCTTTAACAGTAATACTCAAGGTCCTTTTCAAACATGATGCAAACATGTACAGCCGACAACATTCATAGATTACTGTGCTGGTCTGAAAGGGGCTCGACTCGTGCACACTTGGACACTTACACATTGAAGCAGAGCTGAAACTTTTCGAACTTTTTTTTCTTAGATTTCTTCCTATGGTTAAAGCATAAAGTGTAAGACCTCAAATACAATACAGGGTCCAAGTTAAAGTGGGGCCACAGAAATGAGAGGCTTTGTGAGCCTTAGCCTTCAGGAGCTATGGGATCTCTCCCCTTTGACTGTAAGCCACAATTCTGAGCCCTTGTTCTCAGTGGGGATAAGATGAATCAGAGTCTCCCTTCCACTGCTGCCTTACAAAATGTAAAACTTTCTTTATTTCTGTCTTGCCCTTTTGGATCAGTCCTTCATTCACCCCTTCTCCATTACTAAATCTCTTTTGCATATGCAAGGGTTAGGCTGTGCCTGTGCCTGTGCAAACATTCTTTGCATTTCATGTTAGATTCATGTTCATGTGAGGCAACACACAGAACTTTAGCTATAACAACAGAGAGAGGAGAAGGCCTCAGGCCACGATATGGAGCTGCACCACTCTCTCACCAGGGGAGAAGAAAAACCAGGATGAATTATTCACTCATTTCATCTTTTCTGTGGCACTTCTGTGGTGCTACAAATTGTGCTGTAAACGTTGAAGCCAAGGCAAGTGCACCATGTCAGACACAGTGTGATGGTATATGGAGGAGATAGATCAGCCAAAAAAAAAAGGGTGTCAGGAGGACTAGGAAGAAGTTCCTCATTTATGCCATTATCATAGAGAGCTAGCAAAGAGGAACTTTCATACATTTAGACTGTACATCTGCTTGAGTAATTACCAAGTAATGGCTAAAAGTAAGTGTCTAAGTTGTGTTTTTAAATGACAATAACTAGGAAATGTAGAACAGCACAAATACAGTATGAACATGTGCTTTTACAACTAAGTGTTTTATAATGACTATTTGCTTTTAAGTAAGTAGTAATGCTGACAGTTATTTAATTTGCTAGGCTTGTTTGAACTACAGCACAGAAACAGTGCCTGGCCACCACAAGCAGAAAGGCTTTCATTTGTTATTTGGAAGCTATCTGCCACTGTTGTGTAATGAGTAAGCAATGAGCAGTTATTGTGTCTGTAAAAACACAATTTTTGGACCAGCTACTTACTGCAATACAGTTTTTAGTCTAAACTGATTTTTAAACATTATTATGAAGGGCAGTAATTACTTGGTTATTACTGTTTAATGAGATAATGTGAAGCTGAGGTGCTGCCGCAGGAATCTCAACCAAATAACAATGATGTAGCATATTATTTATGTGTGTGTTTGCACATGTGTGATGCACAAATGTTTACCCATGAGGTTCCTTCTTCTAAATGTAGTACTCACAGGTGATGTCATCCTCATTAAGACGCATGCTCCTGCTCCCACACACACTCCTCACCACTGTGCTCAAAGAGAATAATGGAAGAATACACTCAGTTATATTTTTAGAGGCTTTGCTCATCTAGGCACAATGACATGCTTTATTCCCTACCTTCCATTCATATGCCCCTAAACCAAAACTGTCTTAGCACTTACTGCTTATGAAGATGTCTCTATGCAGCATTTTTTTATACAACAGAGACAAGCGTTACCGTGATAATACTGTACGTTCTTTGTTCAGTGTGTTTGCATTTTCCTGCATCTCCTTCTTTTGATGCCCTTGTGTTTCCTCCTCCTTAATTTCCTGCTTTGTGTGTTTGTGCCGCTAGCCTACATACACCCTACACACACCTCCCATCATCCCCCTTGAGCTCCACATGAAACGCCACACTGTTGCTCTGCAGCCAGCCAGCGCTTACTGATTTGGAGTCCAAGCAGCAGGCTGACAGTCGGCAAAGCCTTACAAGGCTATTCTCAGCTGCCGCTGCTGTTGCTGCTGATGACCCGCTAGACCTGTTCTGTGGTGTACTGATGCGGTTCGATATGCAGCGTAGGCCGTGTAGGAGTCACAACACTTGTTTAAACACTCACTCTCTCTGGCTCAGTGGAGCTCGCCCTGCATGCTGAATTTAGCTCCCCAGCTCTGTCTTTTACTGCCTTCTCGCAGCGTAGCTGCTCCCTTTCTTGCTGCGTTGCGTTTTTCAGTTTTGCTTACATTCAGTCTTGCTATGTCACTTCGCTTTATCTTTTTCTCTTTCATTTTATATATTACGTTCTGCTTAGACTTTAGCGTATCACAAGAATTCATTCTAATACTTGTGCAAGGCTATACAGTAGTTACAGACTCCTGTCCTAAATTTCTTTCTGTCCATCTAATCTCGCTTTCTTTCTCAAGTCATCTTTGTTTCTCTTGTTTCTCCCTTAGAGCCAGAAAAAAAAATCTTCTTTCTTAAATAGCCCTGTGGGAGTGAAAAATAAATCTCTAGTTTATGTGTCTTCTCACCCTACAAAAGACTCTCCTGAAGAGGGTATTGCCACCGCAGCCCCAAGCCAGTCATCGCCTAAAACCATGCTGGAGGGGGATACAGGTTGAAAGCAGAACAGATTAAATGAGCCAGGAGTCATTGGAGCCCCAAGGGCATCACATTTTGCCCCAATTAATTGTGTTTGTCAGAGCGTGACAGTCCAAGGTCCCCTCACAGGCAGTAAGGAGAAAGGACAGAAAGGTCCGGTATGGCTCACTAGTGCCATCACCTCACAGACTTCTGCTCTCTGTTTTCCCTTCCTGGGGTGTCTCAGCAGCTGGCCCGGGACTCCAGGCGCACACAGCTTTGAATTTGGTGAGTTTTAGCAAGTTTAAGTTTGCACCACTTGCTGATTTAGCAGTTAATTTAAAACAAACTCTAATGGTCTCAGTATGTTGATTACATTTCAGCCAATTATGGGTGTTTTGGAACAGGGCTTGAGTGTTGTGTAATGGAACACAGCTTTTGGCTGCGAGGGACCTGAGGGGCTCTGGGTTATTGTGAATGTAATTGTGTGGAACTAAACAATGGAGCGTCAGCCACACAGACAGCCTGTGGTTAGCCCAACGCAGCCCTCACTGGTGTGTGTGCCCTTATGCCTGTTTGGCAGGTTTAGTTTTCAGTAAAGTCACTCTCAAGCAGACATGGTCATCGGGTTACAAGCAGGGGACGGGGTGTAGGTAGACCTTTGCAGTCTACTGGCTGAATGACAGAAGACTTAACTGCCATGTTTTGGCTGAGGTTAATGTTTTGAATAGAATGAAGTGTAACATCTAATTTGGCTCTTGTAAAGGTCAGCGTGCAGAGTTTGACTCCAGAGCATAACGTGCCTGTGACCATCTCTGCCGTGAGCCCCTGGTATGTTTTTTTGGGCATGTTTCGCCATCTGAGTAAAAACCAATTTGACGTGTGGTGAAATATCAGTCCTGTCATCTTTAACATGAGCCCTCGTTCAGAGATGGGATGTGAGCGATAGCAAGTGTTTGCTTTGTGTGTACTGTATATAAGAATGCTAATTGCACATCTAAAGTAAACCTCCTAGATCAGCCCCCCGCCATGTAGCAAAGAGGCTAACTTAGTTTGAGTATTTGGCCAAAGGCTGTTTCTGTGCTCCAGGCTTACACACATATGTCCTTGCACTTGCTGCTACTGTGCATACAGTGAATGCTTGCACGCACACATATACACACACACTCTAAACAATATACAAGGCAGGAGCAGGGTGCCTTCTGCTTCAATCATATCAAATTATAAGACAGGCCAATATGGAAATGGGATAATAGTCATGCAGAGTTACACACGTTCATGCTGCTCTCTTGCAGACGTGCAGTCTCTGAAATGGAAAAGCTTTCAGCTTAACTCCAAATGTTTACTGAGGAGAATGAAGTGTTCATCTGTACTTTTTCCATAACCCTGTAAGTTGGTTATTTTGAAGCTGGTGACCAAATTAATAGGTTACACTGCACATTGTTACAAACACTGGGGGTTAGGGTTAGGGCTTCTACAGCATTTCAGCATCTCAGCGTTTCAGCATCTTTGGCAGTTTTCTTCATGTAGACAGGAACAGTAATATCTTCATCTAAATGTTGAACTCTCATTAGAGACAGTTTATCAGAAATAATAGTTGTGTCCATTACGGGACTGCTCTGCCTTCCATTTCTCAAGTAAATCTGTCTTAAATTATTTTTACTTGGTCAGGAGAGTGCACTAAAAACAGGATTTTAAATGAATATCTTGCTCTCTGTTGACACCAATTAGTTAGCAGAACATTCAGTAAGCAGAAAGTGAGAAATAATTTATTTGATCAAGGTCCCCTTAGGTTAGCCGAAAATCTCAGAACTTCTCTCTTAAGGTTCACTAGGATGGCCCTCAGCAATGGCTGCCAGGCAAACACTGAACAGTATGCACACACACAGAGCAGAGAGTATAGAGTAGAACGCAGTAAAGTTTATATGCAGTGACTCAATGGCTCCCTGCTGCTCTCTGTTCTCTCGGCAGGGAGACACAAACAGCAGATTTAGTATGTTTTCAACCCTCTTATATATTTTTGTTGTCTTTAGATAGACAGCAGTGATGTGTACCTGAGTTTTTGTATGTGGCTGGAGATGTATTTTATGTGTGTGTCTATGTGTGTGCATGTGATAGACCTTGCACAGTCTGGTCTTGGAGTTGTATATTCCTTCCCCAGCAGTGTTAGAAATGTTTTGACAGGGCGATTGGCCGCAACATACACAGCTCAGTGGAAGGAATGTCAGGCCGTGACAGTCGAACTGTACTGTAGCACTGTGTGTGTGTGTTTGTGTTTACGTGTGTGTGTGACACTGCCTGGATCTGCAAATATGTATATGTAAGCAGCAAGTGTGTGTGTCGCTGGCACACAGTCTCAAGAGTGTGGATTTTTCTGTTTGTGCATCTCTGCTACTGTGCATGTGCTAACACAGAGGGAACAGGCCTGCTGCTGCAACCATTAACAGCACTATAAATAACATGCTGCTTTCCCTCTCTGCTCTCCATATTAGTGTTGATGAGGGTTTCATTTGTGCAAGAGGCTGACCCTTTTTTAGTCTGGGATGGTGCAATAGCGGATGTTGGGAACAGACATGATGTCTTGCCATTATCCAAGGTCGGGGGCCATAGTCGTGTTTGTTCTTGTTGTGAATGCTGTTGCCTCCACATAAAGATGCTTTCTTTTCTCTTTTTTTTTCTTCAGCTTCGTTTTCCCGCATTTATTTGCATGCTCTATCCATGTGCACACATTCACTGCCTCCATCATTGCGTCTTGGGGTACTTTTGCTAAAATTAAGTGACCTCTCCGTGGAGAATGCACATTAGTGTGGCCGGATGGAAGGTAAAGAGACTGGGGAAAAAATGAAGAACACCATATTTAGAGGAAAGAGATGTGTTCATTCCAAGCCGGTCAAGGGGAGAGTGGGCTGGCACACCAGCTGCTTAGGTGCAGAGACGGCAAGGAGGGGAGCAGAAGGCTAGAACAGCCAGCTGGGGAGGGCAGAGAGCAGGGCAGAGCCGAGCAGTAGAGAGGACCAGGCACGCCGGCTGTCAGGCAATCTGCACACGCTTCAGATACAGGTGGGCTAAGAGATGTGAAGTCTTCTGGGAGGATTTGAGCTAGCCTGAGAGAATACAAGAGAGACATGGATGAGGAAAGTAAGGTACAATACACCTACAATAAGTATTGTAGGTGTATGAGCATGTGTGCAAATGTACGTCAGTCCAACCTTTGCAGGGAAAACATGCGTTGTAGGTAAGCAGCATTTCCACAGAACTGGAACTGTATTGTTTCCAATAAGCAGACATATTACCTACTGTACATAACACAAGCATGTGTATTCTTTATATAACTAATAAGCATCCCTTTCTTTTTCTTTGCCCTTCAGCCTCAGTCCACTCTCCTATATCACAGTATCAAAGCTATCCCTCTAAAAGGTGCAAGATGACCAAGTGCCTTCAAAAAAGCATAACACCGCAACCTGGCCACAGAGAAGTGTCAGATCCTATATGGTGATATGCTGTACAAGAATACACCAGACTGTGTCTCGCTTTCTAAGTATGTGTATCTGTGTGTTTGTCTGGAAAGGAGCCAGACAGGGATCCCAGCCAAAGAAGAAAGAGTTTAATACAGAGCACGTCTTAAAGGGAGGGTGAGGGAGCAGCTCATCTGCCCACAGAGAGTGGCAGAGGTTAATGCAATCCCTTTAAGTGGACATAGAGCCAGTTAAGAGGCGATCAAAAGAGCAAGCGACTAAATAAGACATCTATTGAAGCGCACTGTGGAGATTTGTTTATTTCACAATAAACTTATTTTTCTCCACATTTTTAGAATCAAATATCTCTTCCCTGATAGTTTGTAGAGTGTAGAATTGCGATGAACGCTGTGATTCAGAGTCTCCTAACATCCTTATATTTTCTGATGACTGTGGTTAGCCTGAAAGACATCGTGGTGTAATGTTTTGTTGTGTTTTTGACCGATGTGTTTGGATGCGTTGACGAATGAGAAAACCATGAAAGAGTTTGCTCTGTCTCATCGCTGCCAAGCTTTTAAAGTGCATTTGTGAATGTGGTTTGTACATGTGTGCACACGTGTGGAAGGAAGTCAGGGGGAAGGGACGTTGCGTGCAGCACAACCTGATAGATTAGCCAATCTGCAGCATTAGCGACGGCTGTCTGATGGATTAGTATCAGTGGCATTAACACTGATGTGTGATGGAAATGATTTGTGATGCCTGGATTCCCTGATCTTCCATCTTTCTCAGCTGATCCCATTACAACACAGAGGCTTTAAATCATCCTCAGGCTCCGGTTAATGTGTGTGTGTGTGTGTGTGTGTGTGTGTGTGTGTGTGTGTGTGTGTGTGTGTGTGTGTGTGTGTGTAATGCACATATATATGTTTGCATGCATACAAGTCATATTTACATATGTGTGAGTAGGTATAATGCGCCACAAACTCTGATCTGAAAGCTTATTTGTGTTAAAGACACCATGTTTCCTTCCTTCTTCATTCATCACCATGGTTACTAATTGGCTTATGGTGCATGTTAACAAGCTGTCCTTTTCATTGGCCCAAACTGCCAATGTGGAAAATGCTGCCTTTTCTGTGCTATGGGTTAATCCACAGCAGTTCTACAGAGACCCACTCTTCCTTTGAAGGTTATTTTTATTTTTGACCTTGAGGAAAAACTGACCTCTCTGAAATTAAAATATAATGGTGTCTCCCTGTAGCCTGCCCTCTTTTCTGCACTTCCACCCACCCGCTGCTCTCTCTCTCTCTCACTCCTATATCAGTCAAGACACAATCAGACAGAATCAATACATGAAATGTAATAGTAAGTCAGCTCAAACACCCTCTCTGTGCCGCACTACATCCGAAGACCTCACCTGAGTATCCAATTCAACAGGCAATAGACCAGTTGCTCTTTAAGTGTTTTCATGTTACTTTTTTAAGTAAGTTTTTCCAAAAGATAATTATCTGGTGAGTTGTAGTATTTCCATGTAGAGTGACTCCCCAACACATGTTGTAGTTCCTGCTCTGACTCTAACTGCGTTACTTAAGTCTGCAGTGTGCTGTATCCACAGTTGCTGTAACACAAACCCAGTCCTCATTACATGTCAGGATACATGACCAGCTAATTCCCCCATCAAGACCTAACCTGGCCACCCGACACTGCACCCACACCCACCTGACTACGCGCTGCCGTTGACAGTGCTGCAAGACCGGCACGGTCAAAGATCAAGTAGCTGTGCACGATTCGCACATTAACCTACATTTCCATTCTGATTCAATAACAAGGGCCGGTCATTGAAGGGTAGAGTTGCAGTGTGGGATGAACCCTGCCAGGATATAGGCTTACAGGAGGAGCTGGGGTGTAACTTGGCCCAGCAGTAAAGGGCCAGCATGTCAGTTCAAAGGCTGCCCTTATTTAGAAGGGGGGAAATGCCAAGGATGAATTAGTGATGTGTTGGAAAGCTCCAGAGGAGGGGAGAGCAGGGACTGATAGATATGAATAATATCTGTCATAGTACAGTAAACATCACGTGTGGGTGGGTGCATGTGTGTGTATGAGTGGGTGGGTTTATGTGTGATTGTGGGTGCGGGAGCACAGTATGTGCTGTGCTGTATAGTGCATACTTGTGAAACTGTACAGCATATATTTACAGTGATACTCGACAGCTTAGTTCTTGCACCCACACAGCCAAACAAAAACACCTACATACACACTTCCCCTACCTGTCTGTACTGCCTTGTTCGGCTCTCTTTCCTGTTGTGAGTCATCTGCCCAGTTGGAGCATACACACACACGGGCAAATGCCTGTGCGCATACACACACACACACACACAGGTGACAAATTCCCATAAAGCTCAGAGCAGTTTTCCAGTATGTGTGCACAGACCGTCTGACATTTGGTCTATGCCCTGGGGGCTTCTGCACATCCATTCCACCCCAGCAAAGAGGCCTGTCACTGGGCCTCCTCTCTCCCACAGGTAGCCTCCCTGGAGCTCACCTGTTATCTCTCTGCCTCCTGTGCCTGAAGCTTTCCCTTGACTGCCCAGGGTGCTCCCTCTGTTGAATCGCGCACACACAACCAACACACATGCCAGTCTCGCCAGGCGGTGAAATAGGACAGGAGGCTGGGCTGGAGACACCTCTCCTGAGTCTCAGTGGTGCCCTAGTTTCTCCTGCAGCCTACTTTTCTCTACTAACACACACATCCAGACAGCTACCTTCATCCACAAACACTGACCCATGCTGACAGGCTGACTGTGGTTGTCAACTAGTGCCACGGTTGGTTTGGGGGAATTTTGCTGCTTATACGCTCTTTTGATTCTTGCATTTAGTATGTACAACATAATTTTAGGTGCTGCCCATCCAGCATCCACTAGTTTCTGTCTTACCCTGTTAACTTTTCATGGATAGACATGTCAAGTTGAGATGACGTGTTGTTATCTCAGACACTCTGACTGGACAGCACATTGACCAGCCTAAAGCCGATTTAGAGGCAGCAGCCAGCTCTAGTTAGCTGCATTGACCGCCTCCCCATCAGACTAGGTCATAGATCAGCAGTCGATGCTGCCGTTGTGCCGGACACTGATGAGAAGAGCCACGTTGGCCATGTTCGCAGTCAATAAGTCAGGCAGTGTAAAACAGTGTGTGATAAGCACGGCCTGCAGCGAGCCAATATTCTTGGCCACAGATAAACAATCTGACAGAGACATCTTTGATTCAAGGGGGGATGAGCAGCAAATTGCGTGTATCAACTCCTGCTCTCCCCTGAATTCACTTTCAGCAGTGGAGCGAGATCAACCCTTGTTGAATATTCCTCTGTTGTGTAAAGTGGAGCTGGGTGACAAGGAAAAACCAACATGTAATGTCTCAGTATGGAGTCAGAACAGCTTCAATGCTCATTGCCAAGTCTGTGGAACTCTATTGGAGGGATGAACCGCATTCCTCCACAAGATATTCCCTCATTTATACATACCACCTTTACTTAATCAAGAAATATCATTGAGATCAAGATGTCTTTTGCAAGGGAAACCCGACTACAGAACATAGTAAGAAAAAGATGCATAGTCTGACATAACAAAAGGACATACAGCATCAGAGACAGTCACAGACATCACTTGAAGATAAAAGTTGAGGATGAGATCTGGTGACTGTAAAGGCAGTAGTATTTTATTCACTTTAATACTCACCAAACTATTCAGTGAGCCCTGGTGCATGGAAGCATCTGCATTTGATTTGATTTCTCCACTCTTTTATTCAGGTTTTCCCTTTAATTTGTCCCTCGTCTGTATATTTTTACTACATTTTTAACTCAATAGTGTGTAGTTTAAAGCTGTACAACACCAAAAAGAAAAGTGCCTCTGAAGTTGTGGCTCTCAGAAACTAGTTGAGTATGAATTACACTTAAACCAAATGGGCTAGGTGTTCACCCCTGATAAGTTAGATTAGTGCTAAATGCTAACCGTGCTGGCCCTGCTACCACAAATGTGTTTTGCTACCACTAATGGGTAATATAGCCCCTCTCTAATGTAACTGGCCGCTGATGTTAATGTAACCCTTTTAACCGCTGTGACATGGCACTCTGTATGCTGCTCAGCGTTGCAGCACTCCTGAGGTCCCCATGACAACAGGCAACATCAAAGAACTGAGAATAAGAGCCAGCTATGGTGTTGAAATGGAGGACGGATGAGAAAGTGTTCTTTTTTGGGGAGGGGGGGGGGGGGGGGGGGGGCGTTTACTGAGACTTACGGGCTTACGGTAGTCTCTATGGATCTGTTGCTGTTTTAATTGATTGGATCGGCAACAGTTTAATCAGCAAAGTCAGCTACAGGATGTGTAGCATGGAAAATGGCTACACGGGATCGCAGGCAGGAACAGAGCTTAATTAATTTCCATGTCCTTTTGGGAAAAAGTTCAGTAGTTCGATACTTTTAGTCACGTCAATCATTCTAGACCTGCTGCACCACCCGCACCTTTGAGAGCATTCCTTACGTTGAGTTTGCTGGCACATTTGGTTACTTATTGACACACTGACATTGAATTAAGCTGTGAAAATCTGGCAGTAGCTCGCCAGCGGAGACCTGAAGAAAAATATGTAGAAAAATAATTGTATCACTGTCTACTTTTACATTTACATGCAGTGCAAAAACTTAAAAATAGCAACACAAAGAGACCGTAACTAAATGTAGGGATTGCAGGCACAAACACTCACATAGAAACACACACGTCCAGACTCTACGACAGGAGGAAATGGTCTGGCCAAGTTAAACAAATGCAATCACTGTGACCTGAATGGGAGTCAGAGTAGATCTGACGTCCTGAAATGTGCTTTACTATTCTCTCTCCCTTTTTCTATCAATTTATCTCTCCTCCCTCTCATGTGGTGTTTGTCTCTGCCGAGGTCACCCTCGAATCCCACAGCAGTGCCCCCCACCCTTTTGTTTCCCCCTCGCTACAGTCTCTTTTTCCACATTTGCATTTCCCTCTCTTCCCCATCCTTTAATGTATTTTTTTTCTCTCTTCTGTGTCTGTCCCTTGTCTTTGATCCCTGTGTGAAATCTGTGCTGGGACCAGCCAGCCGGTCACCTTGCTGTTATGACTGTGGGCTCACTGCAGAGTGGAGATGACCCCTGAACTCACAGGCTCTGACCTTTCTCTTTCTCTCTTCTCTCAGCTCTAGCCTTATCTCTCCACACAGCCTCGCTTCTTTTCATCTCTGCACATCAGTTCCAGCAGGGGTCAAGCACAGGCAGGACATGGAAGGGCTGGAATGAACTGGGAACATGTGTTAAAAAATATATATTTGTAGTCTAAAGCAGATAATTTGAGTATACCATCCTTTTTTTATCCAGTTTCGTAATTTTTGTCACCTTTCTGTCCAGATAGCAGTCTTGACCAACACACACTCGCACACACACAAAAACAGGTGAATAGAGAGAAGCACAACCTTTTTAGGCCAATACCAATATAGGTATTTCTGAGTAAATCTAATAAAGATATATCAGCTGATGCTTTTGAAAATGTCGTGACTAGTTTAATTCGTACATGAACAAGTAGTAAACAAATATATTTGGGGAAGGATCCCTTAAATTCAGTTTTCACAGAGTTGTGGATGCAAAGATATTGTTTGTACTGAGGTAGGATATTTTACAGTTGAACAATAAACTTAAGTAACACTTAACATTTAATCAAGAAAAATATGGATGATGCCATGCCAGCGGCTCGGTGAGGCTGTCTTAGTGTAGCATGTTAGCATCTGCTGCTGATGTCATTCGTTGTGCAGGTAGTTGGTGATAAGACAAAGTATAGGATAGCATTTAATGTTTTACCCGATGATGGTGCTAGATGACAATTGAAGTGTTCACCAAAGTCCTTACAGTTCATCCTGAGGGGGACATGAAGGTGTGTACCAAATTTCCCTCCATCCAATAGTTGTCAAGACAACATGACAATCATGAACGTCATGGTGGCCCTTAAAGTCAAGGGATCACCAACTCTGGGGACCATGAATGTCTGTAGAAAAATTCCGTGGCAGTCCATCTCATAGTTGTTCAGATATTTCAGTCTGGAACAAAGACCACCCAACAGATATTACTTTGGATTTAATTCTGTGGCTGACATTGTAATTGCTCTCTCATTCCTTTTTGCTGTCTCATTCCTTTTTTTTCTCTCCCCACCTCTCTCCTTACTCTGCTGACTCTAATGTCACACACTATTGGAGACATAATATTTAAGACTTGTGCAGGTTGTAGTTGCCTTTGCCTTTGTATAGTAGTATACTATATTTTGTTGTTGTCTTGCATCCAACAAAAGAGATCAATCTCAGAATTCAAACATTTCTCCAGAGATTCATGTTTCAAACTGACCGCAGTTCGTTCTCATTAGCACCTTAATTGAACCACATATCAAGGTTATTGTGCCTCAGCTCTTCCACCTCTCTGCTCCTCTCCTCTGCCTCAGACACACTGCTCAATGTACCCAAGCTCACAGAGATAGATGGGTTCCTGTTTCAATTACCAACAGCCATTACTGGTTTTATCCATACATCCACTCGTATCAGCCCTCCGAGGCTTGAAAGTATTTCAGCACTTGTAGAGATACCTATTAGCAGGAGTGTGTACCTAACCACACTCGCATTCATTCAAAATTACCATATGCACATAGATATGCACACAGGCAAATGCACAAATGTGGTAATGGCACTGCTATTTTCTGTGAATTAGGCAGTATGCAGGCAGTCAGTAGTGCAAGCTTTGGGGACTCGTCCTCTCTCAGATGTAATTCATATTTAAATGTTGTTATGCTCCCTCTCTTCTGGTAATTGTGTTTGCACTTCCTGGTTACTCTTGAAAGTGGATTCACTGAAGCATTCTGTTGATAGCAGTCTGGTAATCGCTAATTACAAAGACAGGCACATACACATACACAGGCGCGCACACTCATTCACACAGACACACACATGCTCGCACACAAATGAGCAAAGCTTGTAACAGGGTCCCTGGCTATTATTCACCGACATCCTGGCAAGTGAGTGTGCTCGCACTGCTTAATGGGACTCTTCTAGAAAACAGCATCTGTAACATCACGTGTAGGTTTCTTAGGTGATGTTTAGAGGCTTGTATTTGGGTTTTCCACTCACTGCCATTAGTTGCTGGAGCACGAAAGTTAAATTTGTTCAATGTAGTGGTGCCTGGATGGAGCACCAGTGGGGGGTGGGTGATAACCACCAGTTGCTTGTCGAGTGTTATAGCGACCTGTTAAAAATGTAAATAACTCCAAAATATATTTATCATTAAACCTTTACCCTGCATTAACACAGCACAGCAGAAACAAGCTGTAAACACAACACTGGTTTATTATCACCCTTTAAATTGATATGACAAACAGTTGTTAGCAAACAGTTGCCTATTTACGCATCCAGCTGATACCGAGCGACATTAGCAATTATTTTGAGTCTGCTTTCTGTACACCGGATGAATGGGATTATTTTCACCCCTTTTTTATTTCTGTTTTTTTGGACTCCACTAACTCCAGAGAAATATATGTGGCTCTTTAGCTGCTAAATGGTCCACTATGTTTACCAGCACCAACCGGCAACTGTCTGCTGGTTGTTGCTGAGCAGGTAGCTTGCAGTGGGTTCATCAAAGCTTTTTCACTGAGTAAACAAAAGCAGTAAAGTTGTGTGGCATAAAATCAAAACAATAAGCTGAAAGACATAGAAATGCTCTGTCGTGCTGAGGACATTTTAAATTAAACCCTAACCCCTAACCCTTTTTAAACTGTCTCCAACAAACATGTTAGAAGAAGTGAAATAAGCTACTCTAAGGGCAAACTTTTAAAGATGCAGAAATTGAGTCCTTTTATGTGTTTTATGTGTTTTGTTGGGAAAACACCATCTAATGTCATTAGCAATGAGCACATTAAGCACTGGCTTCAGCATTGTGATGATTTCTGCTTGCTCTGTCCTTATGTTGATTCCTCTTAATCTGAATTCACTAAGCTTTTTCTGCAAGCCTCCAACAGGCATACAACATGGACAACTAATGTGATGATAGATTATGTGGGTACAATCCACAACACAGTAAATGGAAAATAACACATAAGAGCGAGGCTAAGAACCCCCCTAAATTTTACTTTGAGTGTTATTTTGTTAAATGTCTATTCATGTCAGAAGTAATATAGTAAATCAATTATACAAAGGTGTGAAAAGTCAATGTTGGGATGAAACTATACAAAGTGTTAAAG
This sequence comes from Enoplosus armatus, assembly GCF_043641665.1. Lineage (NCBI taxonomy): Eukaryota > Metazoa > Chordata > Actinopteri > Centrarchiformes > Enoplosidae > Enoplosus > Enoplosus armatus. Next base: position 14,954,022 of record NC_092187.1, read on the forward strand.
GTAGTCCAATTCCAAGTCATAATGTAGCAAACTGGATGTGTGTTACAGAGAAATGGTGGCAATCCCTCAGTGTGATTCACTGTAAGATTGGTTGTGAAGTGACTGATGGTAATGACCTTTCCTCTGTGTGCAGTGCGGTGTGAGAGTAATGCCCCTCACTTTATCAACTTATCTGTGTGTTTCTTTCTCCCATTCCCCTCTCATCACTTGACAAATGTAAATGAGGAAATAGCCTACATGCCTGCCTGCCTCTCACTGCACCCTGGCAGGCTAAGAAACTGGATTTTGCCACAGTCTTGCAGTTTTGGTTGTTTTGGTGCGTGAACGAAAAAGAAAACACTGACTGTCACAATGTAGCATGTAAGTGACGAGAATATATGTTGATCAATTATTCTGATGTAAAATGGCAATCTAGCTAAAATGACCAGATAGTAACGAAGTGATTCTATTTATTCTTTGGTTAAAAAGTTTTGTTGCAATAATTCTATTACTGTCAGGCACAGATGGTTATTTGTTACATACCCTATAAAAGGAAACATAGCGTTGCTCTGGCAGCAAATGTTAATAGCATACATAAAACAAAACCCCTCTAAGGTAAAACAGTTCCATGGTGCAACCTAAGCATTTACCTGGTTCATAAATAGCTATGCAGAAATTGCAATTGCAATGTCTCCCACATATGCATTGTCACGTGAGAGATTGGAATTGGAGCTGAAATGCTGCAACAGCTCTTTTATAATGCAGTTATATTCACAGAGTCAGTGCAGGGATAAGTCCTTAATAGCACAGCAATACTGTGGTTCATTTCAGCCTTACAATATCTCCCAGGCTCTGATGACCCACCCACAGTACAATGAACACAATAGGTTACTTAGTCTACTATTAATGATAAGAGGTGTTGAACGAAAGCATTACACTGAGGTGAATGACGGTAAATGTATTGGAGGAGCTATAAGAGTAGCCATTTTCCCAGGTCAAGTTTTAGATTTCAGCTGTTGGCGTTGTTCCCGCCTTTCACAATACCCCAGTTTTTATTGTAGAGTTGTTCAAATCAAGGTCATTGCTGCAATTAACATGCCATTCAAAGAGCAGTTATTCACACAGGGGCTGTATACTGTACCTCATGATGCCTCTTGGTGTGAAAAAACCACATTACTGATTTTTATTCTGTTTATCTCTTTAGCCTTGGCCTCTGAATGGGCTGTTTGATCGGTGCAAGGAAGGGTGTTGTGTGCAGTCATTTGCAATTTGGTACTTTTTGTACCAAATAGTTTTGTTTTGCGTCAAAGATCCCCGCTATCCATACTCACACCACCCATCTGAACTGCATTTTGTTGTAATAATGATTAGTAATATGAATTAGCCATTGCACTGATACACACTCTTGCTGTAAAGGTTTCCAAAAAATTCCCCAAATGCAACTGAATTGGATCTTCATTTCTTTATATGTCATCTGTTCAGAAACTCTCCAGTTGTTTTCCTGGAATATAACTCTTACTGTGAGACATCCTCATCCTCAGACAACTATTTTTGAACCGTCTTGACTTTCTTAATAATCGCAGTTGTTAAGCAATCAGTTCTCTTGAGTTAAGTCTTAGTCGAGCCCCACAAATCAGGATCACAATCAGAGTTCGTGTCTGTGTTGAGCTGTCTTAAGGGAGAGCTGAGATTATTATAGCTCCATTGTATCCGATTTAATCCATATTAAGAAATCGTTTGAGGCATATTTAACCAAACATATCCGACTCTCTGCTTATTAGCACTGACGCTATCTGAATCTCAGTCTGTTTCTGTCAACTCATTTCTTTCTCAGCTGTTCTCTTATGTTATCTTCTCCCTCTTCTTCTCTATCCGTCTCCCTACCTGTTGTTCCTCCACCTCCTTATTTCTTGCCTCCCTGCGGTGACATTTCTGGGGGTGATTATAGATGGTTGTCCCATCCCTGAAGAGCCATGTGTCATCAGAGTTACTTCCATCTGCGTGACTGGCCATGAAATGTCAGATGAGAGTACAGATGGAGGGATGGTTGAGGGTTAGAGGCCTGGAGAGACGATCTTTCACTCTGCTGAAGCCAGATGAGCTAAGCTTCATTGGCCTGTGACAGCTTTCCCTATGAAAATGGAACTCTACTACCATTTATGGATATTTTTATGAGGCATCATCATTTATGGCCACTGTTGTAATGCATGTTTTTTTTATATAGTGAAGCTCACCTGTGAAGATGAATTGATGAATATGCTGAAATTACTTTACGCCTACATATTCTTAATCAATACAGCAATATTTGATGTTGTAGTGGGAGTAGGACAGCATTATGATCATACTGAACGTCATATTTCTGAGTCTGGAGCAGCATTGACCTTTTATATTGGTTTTGCTATGGCTGGGTGATATTATTTATTTTTTGGTTTTTGGTGAAGTCATATCATAATGATATAATTATCAGTAGTAGTTTTTGACATGTCTTCCTGTAATGTAATAATGTGCAGTTACAGCAATTCTCAATTTGACCATTTCATATGGGATTTTGCCATATCCTGATAGAGTATCATATATTCTGTCATATATTGTCATCAGATTCTGATTCGAATACTCCTGATTGATGCAGGGAGGTACATGACGTCACCTTTTTCCAACAGAGCCCCGCCCACTTCAACCCAGTGAGAAAAGCACAGAGAAAAAAGAAACACAGAAATCTCTCTTGTGAAATGACTAAAACTGGTCTGACATGGGCAGAAAATACTGTGTCTGTGTGGCATGTTATCACATAGTAGGAAGCAGATAGGAAAAATATGTTTTTAAGACTTTAACTATGGACCACATAGAATCAGAATCTGATTCTGATTCTGATATTTTAGCATGTACGAGTTTTGACCACCCCCTTTTATTTAACAAAACACTTGCCTGTAGCCTAGAAAGCTATTTAAACATAAAAGACATGTAGGCTGCTACAATCTACAAGGAGTTGAAGACTGGTGCAGACAGATGTTGGTATTCAGCAGTATGAGGAGAGTATAGACAGAAGCTATAGTAGCTGTCCATGGTGCTGAAGGGTCCCAGCTTCCTCAGCAATTTCATCCAGGATTCAAATTAGCTAAAAAAAGAGAGATTCAGAATGGTTTAAAATGAACAAACAATCCCTGTATATAACAGTACAGTATATACTGACATATTATATGTAAATATAACAGTTCCTGTTTTTTAGCTTTGCTGGCAGAAAGAACTATGATAAGTGACTTGATAATGATTTAACATACAAGTCACACATACAGTAGACACACAAACCCACTCAGGAACACTGCCTCCTCCAGTAGGTGATTTAAGTCCTCCAGGGGGTCAATCCGCCGCAAGGGCTTTTGGTCCAAACAGAATCACTTAAGCTATATCTGAAGGGAACTGAGAAAAATTGCAGAGGAATCACGTGGGATTTGGTCTGTAAATGGAAACCCAACCCTCAACACTTCATAAGTCTCTGTCCTGCCTCTCTCTCTCTCTTTCCCTCCCTTTTCCTGAACATATCAATAAAAACGGCATTATGATCTTGCAGCACATACATAAAATCGGTTTATGATCCACAGAGTGAAAACAAATTCCAGCAATAAATATTTACTTTGGCTCAGATCAGTTAATCTCAAGCTTATTGTGCAGATGGTTTTTAGTATACCCATACAATAAAATATATTTTACAAAGCATGTATTTATGTTATTTGTATAAGTAATGTTTGTGTATGTTGCCTCTTGACTATGGCCTCCGTATACTCGTTGTTTTGTATATACTTGTATGCTGGCTGAGTTCATCAGCAGGGGGTGAGCTTTGCTTTCCTGACCTGACATGACATGACCTGTCATCATCACAAATCTGTGTGCCTGTCAGCCCTCAGACCATCTCTGATAAGCCCATCCATCATACATACCTTCACAAGAGCACTCAGTCCCACTCAGTAACCCCCCATCTATCCTTCCTAGACTTTATTAATATAACCCGCAGAGACCCAGCCCTCCTACGAAAGGATGTGACAACCCTGACCGAGGACCGACCTGCCCACTTGACCTGAGTGTTTGCATGTGTACGTGGGTGCCCCTGTATTTGTTTTTATGTAAGGATGCACATATGATACACAGCAAACTCACAGTTGTGTGTGTTTGTGCACATGGAGGGAGCAAGAGGGCTAATGGGGAGAAAAAAACTCCTGGGTGGCACTGCATCTGCAGATAAAATATCTTTCCCTCCAGTAGACTTCCTTTTGCTGCTTATCCATCTTCTTCCTTTCTGAGGCATTTACCTCCACCTCCATTCCCACTTTCAATGAAGTCTTGCAGAGTCAGAAATGGCCCCAGCATTCATAAAGGCAGGAAGGGAAGAAATTACATTTAACCTCGCTTATCACATGCACATACACGCACATGCGCACCATCACGCCACTTACTACAGCTTTCTCTTTCTTTAATGTGTGCAAGCCTGGCTTTATCTCCGTGCCATGTATAATGGCTCAGAGATGGTATCATCAGAGACAGGCCAGCTTGACTAAATGGGAGCGGCAAATTGACTGTAGTATTAGGAGAGGAGGGCCTCTATCTGGCAATCTGATAGGATCCCATTAAAGAAGGCTTGCAGATGAATATGATTAGCTTTTCATTCCTCCTAATGGAAACATCTTCTGAAGAGGAGAGGAGATGAAATGTTTTGTAGTGATAGGGCCTCTGTACCACTGATGGGATTGTTATTGCCTAATTTGGGTAAAAAGGCCATTAAAGTTCTTGGAAGGGATGATGAATGTTCTCTGTAAGTATACTCTCAGTTATGGCTGTGGACCAGCGGTTCACTGTGTGTGGGCAGTGCTTTGCTTAGTTGAAGTGAAACCCACCCTTCACTTAAATGGTTCATATTGAGCTTGTTTTTGCCGAAACCTTTGACTAATGAATATGAGGTTTCGTCTGTTGTTTCATCTCCTTCCCCAAAAATGAACTGAATGGGTTTTTTGTGTGTTTGTGTTTAATGTGTGTTTGTGTGTGTTACCATCTTGCATTTTTACTATCTCCAACAGACTGTGACAGAAGTGCTTCATTAGATTATAAAACGACTATCATGAGCACAACGTCTTAAGCAGATTATTGTTCATTTATGGAGAGCCTCTTGGGTACTGTTTGCCAAGTCCTCAAATAACAACCAGCACTATTCTCTGTGATCTGTCAAAGTGAATGAATTTGATGAGTGCTGTTTGGAAACATGTTTCTGGATATCTGCAAGACTGGGAAGAACTTTTAAAGTATTGATAGGGTTCCTCTAGCTGTTTAATGTCATTACTACACAAATGGCCTTACCCCTCATTTTGTTGGGTTGCTGTGAAGCATGCTGTTCAAACAGGACACAGAGTAGCACAGCAGTAGACACTGATGAATATTTCTGTTTTTGAAAAAAAAAATTCACAACTCAACTCTCAATGTTGAGACTGGTGTGTGTGCTTGAGAGTCAGTTTTTGCATATGCATGCCTGTCTAGCAACAGTAATAGGCTGATTGACGACTGTAGATCTGCACTCTGCCAACTCTACAGGGGCCTATAATATACATTGCAGATGCATCAGGGGACCAATGCCAACTGCTATTTTATCATGTGAAAATGTGCCCATCTGTCACACAATAACTTACAGTGTTGATGAAAGATCAATGGAAAAGACACATTTTTTGAAAACATACTCAAAACCATGGGGCAATCGGACGGTAACTGTGGTTTTCCTGTTTTTAGTGCTCAGTTTTTGTTTGTCTGTTTTAGAGAGGTGTTGGTTCAACTTAATGATGTGTGCTGTTGGGTTGCATCACATTATGCTGAGTTGCAGTGTTTCTAGTGGTTTGTCCACTATGTTTATATCAATGAGGGCACACTAAGTAAACACCTCATTATAACCTAATTTAATAAAGTTGAATCAACACCTCTCTATAACAGTTTCAACAAAAAACTGAACATTATACCCTTCATGAATGGAGGGTTTATTGCAGAACTGTTGTACTAGACTGCATTCATTTTAGCTAGGTGTACCTAATAAACTGGGAGCTGACTGTATGTCAGTGGTGGAAGAAGTATTACGATCCTTTACTCAAGTAAACAGGCGATTCTTATACCACAGTGTAATAGCCTGTTATAAGTAAAAAGTCCTGTATTCAAAATGTAATGTAAGTAGAAGTAGAAGTTTTATCAGCAACATGTACTTAAAGTATTAAAGTAAAAGTACAGGAAAAATGGGCTCTGTCAGTGTTGCATTATTATATATTGTACTAGTGGATTATTATTACTGGTGCATTAACTTGTAAGCAGCATTTTAATGTTGTAGCTGGCTGTGGTAGAGCTAATTCTACCCATTTTATATACTGTTGGGTAGTTTAATTTACTGTATAACAATGCATTATGTTTTATATGCTCATTATAGGTTTTTAAAATCTTCATCTGTAAAGTAACTATGGCTGCCAAATAAATGTAACAGAGTAAAAAGTACAATATTCCCCTCTGAAATGTAGTGGAGTGGAAGCATAAAGTAGCATAAAATTAGATAAGTAAAGTACAAGTACCTCATAAGTGTACTTACTGTAAGTATTATACAGTACTTGAGTAAATGTACTTTGTACCACTGATACATGTACATGCAAAACTCCCTACACAGTATTTAAACATGTGTTTTGTGTATAGTATATGTGTGTGATTCCATTAGTGCACGAGGTAACGTAACCTCTCTGTAATTCCACCTATCTGTGGTGTAATCACACTACAGCTTACTGACACAACTACATCTCTCAATTTTCATGTCACATTGCTTTCTACAGGAGCGAGTGTGACGAGACGGAGAAGAGACATATTCCCCTTGCACAATTTTGTTACTGTCTTTCTGGCTTTGCCTCTGCTGCGACTTTTCCTTCCAGCCTCTCAGCGCCAACCAAACTGAGATATGTTCACAGATGAGTGTCCATGAATCATTATCTCATTTGTCTGTTTACCCAAGAGAATCTGTAAAATGCACACATCAACATGTGCTTTGCAGTAATTGCACAGTTTGAGATGGGGATTTGTAGAAATATCTGTTGAAGAGATATAAAACTAAACTAGGATTGGCTTTAAGAATTTACAGCTAAATTGCGTTGAGTCCACTGGCTGCAATGAGGCTGTTTTTCATATGATGAAATAAATTTGATGAATACAAAGGAAAAGTTATTGCTTGCAATTCTGAGGAGGTAATTCTTGCGGTTAGATTTATTTTAACTGTGAATTGCAGGTTAGTACAACTCACTATGAAGGACAAAAGATTTATGCTCAAATTGCTACCTTACTGGAATAGAAATCTTTCCACAATCAGTCTTAACATAATTATATATAATGCTGGATGCTTAAAGGCTTTTTGTTTCAGGTTTGTTTGTAGTCTGACTTGGAATCTGTTCTAATAAATTCAGCAGAACTTCTTGTTTAGCTGGAAAACAAGAACAAATTAGCTGCACTTTTTACTCATGAATAAGAAATGAACACTATTAGAAATAAAGGTTGCTTTTCCAACTTAAGTCGTGCTCTTTTAGCTTTTGAATTTATTCTCCTCCGTCTTTCTTTCCATCCTCTGTTGATTCCAGCAGTGTTGTTTCTTCCTTGAGAAAAAAAAGTGGGGGTTTAATATTGTTATTGTAATTGTGTTATCTGTCTTTGAACTCAGGACGAGATTGCTTTTGACTTGCAAATATTTCAGATTGAATTGGGCTAAATGACTTTTGGGAAATGTCCCTGGCATTCACCGTGTCCTCCTCTTTCTCCTTTCGAAAGGTTAATAGTATCTGCTCTCAGTGAATGAGTCAGTGGACTTTACTGTGCCATTCAGTGACAGAGGAGGTTTGATAGGAGCCTCTCTCTTTCCCTCTTGGGGTGGGATAGAGTCAGCAGGTCAAGCCTTATTCTGGTGGGGATGGACACATGAAGCATGGAGAAGCCTAAAAAGAAAGATGAAAGCCTTGTACAACAGAAATGAATGGGCAGCAAGTTGAACTGGTGGGTGTGTGTGTCTGTGTGGTGTGATGTGAATGACCTCCAGTCAGCTGTGCGTGACTTGAAGGTTGAGCTCCCACAGACAGATTTTATTAAATGCATAATAAGACGTTTCACTAAATTCATTCTCTCTTTCTCCCTGTCACCTCTCGCAGGTACGGAGACATGGTTCCTAAGACGATTGCAGGGAAGATCTTTGGCTCAATCTGCTCTCTGAGTGGGGTGCTGGTAATTGCCCTGCCTGTCCCTGTCATCGTGTCCAACTTTAGCCGCATCTATCACCAGAACCAGAGAGCAGACAAGCGGCGGGCACAGAAGGTACAGGTGAACACAATTTTATTTTCCTTCAACTGGGCCCCGGAGGGTTGGACCTCCAGACCTCCAGCCCTGAGGGGAGGACTCCACAGGGTTCAGGTCTTCCCTGAGACTAATGATGATGTGTGTATAATGCACATAGACTTACATTCACATGAACAGCAAGTGTGAGATACATATTCAGTGAGTATCACCATACTTTAATGGACCTTCTCCCATGACATGCATACCTAAACCCTGACCTTCCCGTTTTCCCTTTTGCTTTGCATAAGTAGATCCATTTTGGAGGACTTTGTCCCTCTCAAACAGAGTCAGGCAATACTTATATATACCTTGCAATGTCTCTGGGTGCATCTTAAAGTATAATTTGCTAGATTAGCCTAGCATAGCACAATTCCCAGGTTTCAATGTGAGCCAGCTCCTCCCCAAAGTAAGGAAATCCACCATTAAACTCCAGACATTGATGGCTGATCTACATTAACAGCAGGTTGTCATTTACATATATATATAAAGTTGCTGCTTCTACTATTAACAAAGAAAATAGGAGATTATATAAAACTTCAGGTCAATTTCCTGTTTGTAGATTTTGTTAATATGAGGACTTTTGGTACCACCTTATTAAAAGGTATCCTTTGTAAAGATATAAGGGTTTAAAAGTTATAACTAATGGCTTTATTGATGGTTAATCAATCATCAGCTAATGCTTTATAGATCTGCTATAAGCCATTAATAAGAACAACTTTTGGGTTGCTCTCTGTTCTCTTTAATTTATCCGAAATAAAATGAGGCACTTGCCTTGTTGAAAAACCTGTGACGTATCTGGAACAAAATGTATTTATTACCAACTTATTTACATGTATAACTAGGGACTTAAAGGCTTATTAGAAAATGTGAAACACATTACTAACATTTGCATTTTGCACTGCATTATTACCTAGTAGAAAGGATAAACAAAAGCCAATGGGATTTTACACCAACTTGCAGCCCAAAACTTGGTGTTATTAATGGTTTGTACCTGATCTACAAAGCATAACTAAATGATTTATAAACCATTAATAAAGCTAACAGTTACAAATTATAAAACCTAAATTATCAGAAAGTGATACCAGCTTGTTGTGAAAACATTGTTGAGACCCTAAAACATATATTTTCTAGATCAGCTTGTCACTATTAGTGATGGGGTCTTGAATGAACATGAATTTTCTGCCAAAGTTAAAAAAAAATTGGTTATTTCACAAGAGATTTCTGCCTGTGCCTGTCTCACTGGTTTTAAGTGGGCGGGGCTAGGTTGGAAAAAGAAGATGTCATGTACTCCCATGCACCAATGACAATTTTGCAACATTTGAGTCAAAACCTGAATTGAATTGTTGGTTTTGTCACTGTCAGTCAAATCTGATCAGCTTTACCCACCGATTCCTAAAGAAACAGATTATCTCACTTTTTGAGTTTTGAATTATGAATATTTAATGTTATGGAGAAAATATTAAGATGTGAAATCAATGTTCATAGGCTTTAAAGCTACAACATTGAGCTCTTTCTTGATCCCATAGACATCCACGACCTGATCTGAGCCAAGCTTGCGGTTCTGACTCTTATTTTTATGTAAAATATCAAATTCTACCAAATCAAACTATCCCTTAAACTCCACAATCTAAATGTTACCATTACTTCAATTTTACCCAAAAACCCAAGCCTAAATCCTAAAATAGCCTGTCAAAGAAGTTAATATCAGCAATTTCCCCTCTTTACATAATTTTCTTTGTTGGTCTGTCCTTGTAAGGAGATTTTATCCTTGCAGGTACAGCTATAAAAACACACACAGGTACACATTTATAAATGGATTATGTAAAGTCGTGTTTAAACTGTTTAAAGATCCTATCTTCCTTTGGATAAATAGCCCAGCCTTTAGACCTTTTAAAGAATCATTTTGTGGTGTGACCATGAGCCAAACTGGGTAGCAGCATCAGCTGGCACACACACAGAACTGGGCTGGTAATCATAGTTTGAGGGCAAGCCTGACACTTTTTGTTCTCCTGAGATAGATAGTAGTGTGTTTGTTTGGAGCTGGCAGACATGCACACACTGACACATATTTTCAGAGTCCGTTCCTCTCTGTCATCACTCTCGTTCCGTTCACACCTTTGCTAGCAAGGCTTTTTTTCCTTCTCCTCTTCCCCAACCCCCACCCCACACACTCTCTGTGATTACTGCCATCCATCTCGGCACATGCTCTCTGGTTGTAGTTTAAATCTGTTTAAAGTCCTGCAGTTTGACCGTGGTCTGACCGCTGCCCAGTCTTAACTAACTGTAACCTTGTCTGCCAAGCAAGACGCCGGCGTAACACAGCCAAGTGTGTGGGGAGGAAAAGACACACAGAGGAGACGCAAAGAGGGTTGGAAGGTTGTGAAAATTATCGAGATTGAAAACGGGCTGGAACCGATGAGATGTATAGTGTTGATGCAGAAAAGAGAGAGGAGAGGAGCAGTGACGAGGAAGGCCAGAGGGAAGGGGGGAGCAGGGTAAAGTAGAAAGGGAGGGGGAGCTGGAGGCGATGTGTGTCCTAATGCTGTGTTCTTTCCTGAAATAGCCATCACCCAGATGAGGTGCTGGCTGGAAGGAAGGTGTGCGTCTGTCTGTCTGCTTGTGTATGTATGTGCATCTGTTTAAAGCGCATGAATCCACGTCCGTGTGTGTGTGTGTGTGTGTGTGTGTGTGTGTGTGTGTGTGTGTGTGTGTCCACCATGCTTCCTGTCAGTTTAGGCCTGCCCTTGATCTGTCCCACCTTCCTGTGTGTTCTCCACCGAGCCGCAGTGTGGTGCAGTGTCCCAAACACCCCTCAGTACCAGGCACCCACACCCCCAAAGGTACCCACCACCCGACCAGTGTAGCATGACGGTGCTGTCGTCATTAACTAGTACTAAACGACTCCCTCAGGCACTTGAATGCCTCTCTGGCTTTCCTGCAGTGAGGTCAGCGATTTGCTCAAGCACCCATACATCCAGTGGATAGGTTTCTTCTATTTCATAACAGCATGACTCAAACGCCTTTTCATTGCCTTCATGATAATATTCCACCTGGATGCCTTGATCCTTGAGAGTGTTATTACGACAGCAAATGAAGGTCTAAGTGCCAAGTATGATGATAGGTTTGCAAATGTGATATTCTAGAGTATTTAGGAGATGCAATCTGTGTACCATCTCCGTCTTTAATTAGCCCGCAGGATTAAGTGTTGCTTAGCATTTAATCTTGTGTGCTTAAAACCAGCGGAGTATGTCTTGAATTACATATTGTGCTAGCTTTAGTGGTAAATGCTGTAGAAATGATTTGATTCCACATCCCAGGTGGTTGTTAACTACAGCCATCCCGTTCTGCCTCTATTTAGCCATGCTAGTGACGTGGCTCTATGGATGGCAGTTTTGGTCTGTCCACCACTTTATAACTATCGGGTGGCTCGGCATGGAAGTTTTTACAGACATTCATGGTTCCCAGAGGACGAATCCTGATGACTTTGGGGATCCTCTGACGTTTCAGCGCCACCATGAGGTTCATGTGCTATATCTTGACAACTATTGAATAAATGACCATGACATTTGGTGCAGATATTACATTATACAGATACTTTGGTGATTGACGAGATCTTAACGAAATACCTGCAAAACTACTGACCCTCCCATCAGGTACAGCTCTACCGTGTGTTTAGTGCTAATTAACAAATTTTAGCACACTAACAGGGTAAACTAAAATGGTGCACATTGAAAAACATTACACCTGCTAAACATCAGCATGTTAGCATTGTCATTGTGAGCGTGTTAGCATGCTAAAATTTAGCTCAAAGCCCTGCTGTGCCCACAGTAAGTACAGCCTCATAGAGCCGCTAGCATTGTCGTAGACTCTTAGTCTTGTTGTATTATTTGTAGTAACTGCAATGGATTTTACTGCCTTTTATACCAACTGCTGCTGATATGTGTTTAGCTCATTACATGTTACACGACATAACTTTAATGTTCTTTGACTCAGCAGTCTCTCACACTATAAAAGATCAGTGTAGAGGGTGTATGATAGAGCCATTACCATTGTATGGTCCACTCTTTCACTAATGACAACTGTGATTTGTAAAGCCTCACCCGAGTCATGAATTACGTAGGCATGCCATATCCCTCAATAGCCCATTACTACCGTCTACATAACATGTAATGTTCTTTAATGCTTCATAACCTTGATGACATATGACCTTATCAGCCATTAAGTCAACCATTTAGGAAGTGTCACTGGTCATTTACTATAGCAAAACGTGATTTGTTCAGCATTTATTACCTGCATGTGGTTTTATTTCACAGAAAATCCATTCTTCCTCAGATCATTTCTCAGAATAACGCTGTGTTTAAGTGAGAGTAAAATAGGATAGCCATCAAAGATTGCCTTTCACAGTACTTAAACGACGAGGGGAGAGCAGACAGGAAGGGGGAATTATTGAGGAGAGGAGGTGCAGAATTAGTCCCTGAGCATTTCCCAGCCCCCTCTTTTCTCCCCTTTTTTTCTCTCCTTACATGCTTTCCCCCTCCTTTCCCACCCCCCATTCACATCCATCTTCATTCAGGTCTAATTGTTAGCTGTTCTGGGCTCCCATTACAATTAGCCATCCATCTGGGTGGTGGTAGAGAGACAGCCCCTGATCTATCTCACTGCACAAAGGAAAGATACATGAGGATGCCACTAGTTGCTGTGTGGCGCAGGAGGAACACACAGCTGAGACACAGACATATTCTCTATTCTGCCTCCCTATAGTCTTCGGTGTTACTACTGTTGTTCTACAATGAATTGCACACTGAGTTTAAGTCCTTCTCTGTCTTTATGCATGATCCCATATAGTGATCCGAAACAATGTGTCCAATCTGCAGGGGTTACTCTTTTGTTGCTCCTCAGAGCTAATTTGCATAAAGGTAATAATATCCTCAGGTAGGTCTAATAAAATTCTGAATAGTACACCTGAAAGAGGGCAAGATTTAAATGGAGAATCACAAAGGGCAAGTAATACAGAAGGATTAAAAAACAGGGAATTTAAATGAGCTTAACTTTTATGCGTGCCTATGGTATTCTCCTGGATCTGTTCCTCTGCTTCTGTGAATAATATGTCTCCTCAGTTGGACTTGAACCTAGGATAAAAGCAACTAACCACTTTTAACCATACACTCAGATATATCCATGCACATGTAAGCTGCAACAAAAAGACTTCACTATAGCCAAATACAAGATTAAATGTGGCATGTACGAGTGATTTAAGAGAATCTGTCACCTTCACCAGTTTTCTCATACTTTCAATTTTCTCTTCGACACGAATGAAATTCAGGAGTGGTCCAGACCTATTGTACAAGTAATGTACAGAGAGTCTCCTTTTCAATCACTTGAATCATAATGCCTCAATCTGAATGAATCTGGACTTAGTGAGATCTCAGAGCTGCTGCTGTATATGCAGGTCGTTGTCACTGGAACATCCTCCATTACAATATCTGACAGTGTAACATCACCTACTGTATAATATTCTTTCATCTATATGCGTGACTGTCACATCCCCTTTGCCACCTCCCATCCAAGTCGTGGTAGCGCTTCGCTTTTTAAAGACTTTTTTAGCATCTAACTTCATGTTCCCAATTTATTTCTGTCACAGTACAACGCTACTCTGATAACACGTTGTTGACATCTTTGGTATTAAAACTATCTAATGGTTTCAGGTCCCCTAATACAAAAATTGCTGCCAGATTTGTTGTGTTTTCATCTGCTGATTTTTTGACAGCAGGCCTTGAAGTTCCACCGTATGAAGTTCTTCTTTTTACTCTCGGGTAACATATTTGTGAATGAAATTTTCCCAGAAACGCAGCGGAACAAGTAGCCTTATATGGCAATTTAGGGGCATTGATTATGAAAATGGTGAAATATCACGAACGCGCTCCTCCTCATGAACAGGTGCAACTCATCGAGTTGAAATGAATGATTTACAAGAAGTCTGTGTAGTGAATCAAACTTGGGACACTTGTAGGTGGAGTTCACAGAAAAAAGTAAGCGATTTATGATAAGAATACAAAAATGTTCTTGCATGAGGCCCAATGTCTGATTTAGCAGCTTGTGTGTCATTTTTTGTAACTTGAAATATGCCATTCTCATTTTTTTGTTTGATAAATTTAAACAAGTTTATTCCACAGTCATAAAACTACCCACGAATATACACCACACAGACAAAATGCAGCTGTATAATGTAGAGTTAAACAGTTATGGGTCTTTCTTTAACAAAATGGCTCAACGGTAAATCATGAATCTTGCCTCAGGTGTGGAGCGGTAGAATCTATACATATCTCGTTTGTTACCCATTATTCTTCCTGCGTCTGTGAAAATTCACTTGTCATTTTATTTTGCTGCCTTGTCGTTTTCCCACTTGGACTGGAAACCTTTCTCTGGTTGGACCAGTTGTTGTCCTCAAACTTAGTGAATAGTAAAATTACTGTCTGTTGCGGTTCATGAGCATTGCATTGGCTCGGGGCTGACATGGCAGAAACAAAACAAAACAAAAAGAAGTCCTCTTCACTTCCTTTCTCCCTCCCTCTCAGACTCACTCCCTTTGCTCTAAATCATCTCACTATTGTTTTTAGCCCTCCCTCAGAAGGTTGAAGTCAAAAGGTGGAGATGACTTCTGGCTGAGAGTGTTTTGCCCTTCTAGACAATCAATAAAGTCGTCTGCACTTAGCAAGAAGGCAGACCAAAAAGAGAGATGGAGGGATGTTGACTGGGGACTTCACTGAGGGGGGTCAGCAGTTCTGCTATGAATTATGTCCTTTGTAAAAAAAAAAAGCCCCAAAAAAATAACCCATCAGCATCACATCAGCTTGCATGCAGAGCTGTACCTTTCTCTATAAAGAGGAGGTAATCCAGGCTTAGCAAAGGTATTTTGTCTCTGAGTGGTGTTAGTCCGAGGTTAAGCTGTCTTTGCTACAGAGGCAGATATCTGTGGGTCAGAGGTGTTGGAGGACTTAATTCACACCAGATCAATTCTTGCCATCGTCCAGAGTTTCCTGCCCTCACCAACTCCCAGAAGGATTTTCAGAAAGTCAGTTTTTCCCCAATTTCTCTCCTCTTTTTTCTCTCATTCTCTCTGGCCCTCCTCTTGTTTGTGTCACTGTCTGTCTGTCTTTGTCTTTGTGTGTGTGTGTGTGTGTGTGTGTGTGTGTGTGTGTGTGTGTGTGTGTGTGTTATCGTAAAACAACATACCTCAGAGGAGGTAGCTGACTTATTTCCTTGTGGCAGAAATGTCAGCATGTATAAAAGCAACTTTTTAGATGAGTGGCAGCTGCAAAACAAAATGACTCTTCCACAGCTATTTGTGTGTGTGTGTGTGTGTGTGTGTGCGTGCGTGCGTGCGTGCGTGCGTGCGTGTGTGTGTGTGTGTGTGATTCCTCATCAGATGGTCTCCTCTTTCACTTGTGTGGTTCCAAGGCAGGCCTGAGGCAGAGCCTAATCTGGTCTCATAGCTCGATTGCTCCACTTTTCACTCAGCCAAATCCTATACAGGCAGTCTAGCAAGCAAAGCTGTAACTCACAAGGTGCCATGAATTTTTTAACTTTTACTTTCAACAAAAAAAATGAACTTCCAAGAAAACTTGGCAATGCTCAGCGGAGTATGGCATGGGAGCTGAGCGTTTTTGCATGTAGCGTTTTTTGATCACTTTAGGATATACCAGTTTAGATCCCTCAGCTGGCAACAAACAGTTTTAAAATGAAGCATTTGTGCTGGCTTGCATCCTATAGCTATAAACTTTAAAGTGTGATTGATCCTAAATCATGGCTGCTTGGCAGGAAGAAGGGAATCAAAGAGGAAGACAGTGCGTTTGAATCAGTTCATTTGCCCTTGGGTATGTGGAAACATCTGGACTATTTCAACCAGTGATATTGAACATCACCATTCTGATTGGTTGGCAGGTGTTACAGTCTTTTGGATTTTTCAAAGCTACTGTTTTTCCAAGTTCCCTTTAAAGTTCAACTGAAATTAAACTGCATTTTTTTTTTGTCTGCTACAGCACATATCTGCTCTTTAAATCACTTGTCCTGTGTTAGTGAGAATTTTATATTTTTTGGTTTCACAATGGCGCTCCATATTTTTTCATTAATTTGTCGGAATACTGTTGGTTCTCTGTCTAGATAGATGGAGAACTTATTTCCATACAGCCAATCAATCATCATTTGACACTATACTTGCACAAAGCAGTAACATCAGCGTCCTATCATAGGCACTGACTCACAGCTAGACAGCAGATTTTGAACAACAACCAGCATTAGCTCTCCTGCTAAAGTCTCCTTCATTATTTAACTTGCAAACATGAACACACATCTTGTCCTGCACCTTAGTTTGTTGAACAAGCAACCAAACAAACATTCATTGGGGAAAAGTGCTTTGCTAACATCAGTTTGCAAGCTAAATAGCTACTTAGCTGCTCAGCTGCAGCATGTTGAACAGCAGTTAAACATACCTGCAAATGTCACTTCAGACTGTTTAGATGCTGGTGTGGTCCTGCTTTGGAGTGACCACAGACAAATGTTCCATTGAAAGTATTTTTATTTATGTAACAAACACCTCATGCTGAATCATCAGCAGCTTTCTGTGAACCTATGACCTAACGTATATTCTATGTGAGGGGAAATACTGTTCCAGTACTGAGAAATTGTTTCTCCTATTATTACAATTCTCTATAATAGAGCTGAGCACTTTCCTTTTCACTTTGTGTGCTGCGTTGTGTCCATGTCTGTGCATGTGTATATATGATGTATATGTGACTCTGTATGAAGGAATGTGCAGCAGATTTCTGGCCATGTAACCCTCCACATGGTATTCTCTGTGTGTGTGTGTGTGTGTAGGTGTTAGTGAAAGCCCTGTGTCCATGGTTTCCTTACACTTCTGTGTGCTCTGTGATGCTTCAGCAGCAATTCAGGCTCAATCTGTTGTGCCGTGTCTCTGCCTGAAAGCACAGATGGGCCTTAGACACAAGTGCCCAGGTCCCAAAGGCCCCGGGAATCTATCAGAGAACTGCAGAAGTAGATTCAATCTTGCGGGACATGTTCTTAACAACCCCTCCATTACCCCTACGCTGCCTGGCAACCATTTGCATGGTGACCCCAGAGAGACAATCCCATTGGCTGAGCACAATGCCAGAACACGAAGAAGGGTTATCCCAAAAGGCCTGTGGGAATGCTGTGCCAGCACAAATGTACATGGGTGTTAGGTGAGTGTGAGGGCACAAAGACAGCGAGGAAAACTTGTCAAGGGGAGAGGGAGGGATGGTGAAAGAGAAAAAAGGATAAAGATGCAGGAAAGCAGGAGAAGGTAAACAGTTTGAAGGTAGCTGGGGTTGTGCTACAGATGTTATAGTATAGATTGGCCGCTATGCATGCATGTGTTCATATGCTGTCCTGTTTATCTCCCCTGCCTCTCTTTAGATTACTAAATCACAGCACGAGGTCCACAAACATGTTTTAAATGAAACTCAAGTGAGGGGATGAGCTTGAATTACCATACATCACCATACTCTTACTGACCCAGGTATTTCTGCTGGTGTTCTATATGGCTCGTATGTATTTGTATGGAAATTCAGCTATGAAGACAAGGAGCGCATGCATAAGCACACATGGAGATAGGAAAACACACATACACACACTCAATTAACCCCCCCAGCGGTGCACGGACCCCCTGCAAAACAAGCTCTCTGTCTGCTCATTATTTACTCAGCTCACATTATCCCTCTACCAATTTCCCTTCAATGAATCCGTCATTCTATTTTAAAATGCAGAAAGCGAAGCAACAGAAACACACACACACACACACACACACACACACACACACACTTTGTAGCTGCACCGAGCCTGACACCCAACTCTTGACTTTGACGAGAAAATGGCGGGCCTTTGAGGAGTGAGTGACTCAGATTGCACTATCCTGTAAAAGCAGTTGTTCTGGTAACCGAGAGATTTATTGAGACCCACATTTTCACACAGGCCTGTGTACACAAACGAATGCGCACTCAGACATGTTTTCACACACGTTCAGCAGACACAGTGCGCTTCGGGTAGAGCAAAAACCAGGACGCCGGAGTAGAATCCTTCCACTGTGTCAAAGCTACTGATGTATAACGGATTCACTCCAAGGACCAGAGTGTATCTGTTCCTCCTCGTGTTCCGTCTGCTCTTCTTGTTCATCTCTGTTGCTGACTGCCCCACTGGAGAGATTTGACAGCGTGAGAGAAAGAGAGGGAGTGAGAGAAAAAGGGACTGGACTGTGCACTAACCATGCTGTACGGAGTCGATGACTAAAGATGCATTTAAGCCAACACTAAGGATATAGAGCCTTATGGGCCTGGACACTTCCTTCATTTCTTTTGCTGAACATAACATAGCAGCACAAAAACCACCCAAATAAATCGAATTCATTATTTTAAACAGAATGACACAAAGCTGTTTAATTGATACAGGATTTACCTGCTCTTCCCCTTGCTGCCTCTCTAACTGATTTTCAAACCAAGGAAGGTGTTACCGTGTAGTCGCCATAAATCATTCATAAGTATCACAGGAGATCAGAGTGAATTCATCACAGGAGATGAGAGTGAATGCTTTAGTAGCACGTGTTTGATTTGATCCATAAGATCTCCACTAAAATATCAAGCATATGAAAGTGCTGTAGCTCAAACAGTGGGATGTGTCAGGATGATACCCAATCATTCCGACATAGGATGTGGTGTAGGCACTGACTAACAGGTGGTTTCTATCTTCTCTTGCTCTTTGCAGAAAGCCCGCTTGGCCAGGATACGAATATCCAAGACAGGAAGCTCCAATGCCTTCCTCCACAGCAAGCGCAACGGCCTGTTCAACGAAGCTCTGGAGTTCACGGTAAGACCAGCCTCTGAACCACACAGACACTACAAAGCTTCACTTGTGTTTCATCCCAGTTTTCCTCGAGATTACCCAACCACGTGTAACACATTTACATTTGTAATCTTATAAAAATTAAAGCCAGAAAGCCTGACCTCTGCATCGCCTTGGAGAAACAGTTCTGAGGATTTCACAGCGGGCAATAACTGAGTCATTGGATGCAGACCTCGCTTGTCTTTCCTTTAATTATCAGTTCTTAGAATGCACCCCACCCCAGCGCATTCCCATCAGAGCAGCTAACTGTGATCTCATTCGATAAGCTGCACTTCTAATGTGAGCATCTCTGAGTCCAGCTGCCCAGCCGAGGAACAGGCTTCAGGCAATGCAGCAGGAAATGTAAACACAACTCAAGGATGTTCCTTGCCTCACCAAAATGTTGCGGTTCACAAGCACTATAGTGGCCTGAGGCTGACAGAGCGCAAAAACAAAAACAAGTCCTTCTTCCTCCCTCTCCCCCTCTTTCTTAATGTGTCTCTATAACTCTCTCTCTCCCTCTCTCTCTCTCGCTCTCTCTCTCTCTCTCTCTTCAGTAGCAATGCTGAGGACTGAACGGCACCAGTGCTTATATTCAAGCTAGAGCTGAATAATGCATTGACTTCATATTGATATTGCCTTAAGAGGCAATATACTGCAGGCAACTGGCTGCAGTGTTGTTTTTATATATGTGATTATGTATGTCGTCTTTTTATATATGGGATTAGGTTTCCATTTATCTTAATTGCAATCAAGGGGTCATGAGTAAAGTTTGCCTGCACAGTATATACTTTTTTTTAAGATTTAAGATAACTCAGTTACAAAGTGTCCAAAGGTTCGTTTGCTGTTTGTTTTATTTATGATGCTTAGACCAATTTATGTTTTGTTTTAGTACTCCATCCCTATGAAGATTTGGTTTTATTTGAGAGATTTAGGTACCTGTAGAGTGCACACTGCTTCATTCGGACTATCATGAACAATTTTATAGTTAGATAAATGATAATGTTGGATTTTGGGACCATCATTATAGAGCAATGCATGTACTTCTTCAGTAGGCTGTTGTTGTAGGATTTTACCACTTTAATAAAGAAACGTAGCATTAACGCAAAAATAAGATGAGTGAATAACAATTACTGTGTTTATCATGAAAACCACAATGAGGGAAGTTTTTCAACTCTTCCATGTTGTGTAGCTATACAGCTCAAAAGTAACTGAGTGCAACATTTTCAGTATTTCTTTTTACTACTTTGCATAGATACAGTCATTTGTTTAACATATTATATGTCCTTTATCATATTAATATTGTCAGTTTGGACTTTAAATTAGCAACAGTTACAGTGTCTGTGCTGTTAGGGACACCCAGACTGGCTGGTTATGTCCAAAGTCAACAGTTAACAGCTCATTTAAAGATGTATGCCTGCTCAATAAAATGTTAATTGTTGTCCAACTTAAGTATAATTCTAAGGCAGCTATTTACTAACAACATGTACAGCACCATGCAGAGCGACACAGTGTGTTTTGTCGCTCACCAGATCAAGCTGTTTCCACTCTCTACAGTATGGTGGCCACCTGGGTGGTGAGCCATAGCCGCCTCCAGACAAACTGCTGATATGGGCTTTCAGTCGCATGTATAGAGACGGACAGAAATAACTCAGCCTAAACACCTGTGTTTTACTGCTGTGTTAGGTACAGATAAGCAGCCTGAACACAGGTGAGTGGTCTTGGCTAGGATAACCGAGTCATCAGTGCAGGAATGTACCCTCTCAGCAAAGAAGCTTCTGCTTACAGCACCAGCCGCCTGCTTAACAAACAGAAAATTGCTACTACAAATCTTCCAAACATGGCATTTTACTTGCCTTTCGGCAGTGCTGTGGAGCATGCAGGATCAGGGCAGTATTTTGTGCCTTTGTTTTTTTAAAAACAGCTCGACTACTGATTCTGCTAGGAAAGACTGATGCAACCCATTGAAAGTCTGTATATGTGAAACATTGCTTTACTTCCGACAAGAACAATGATGGCATTCTGCAATGTACTGAACAGACATCTTCCTGAGCTCAAGCTAAGGCTGTTAAGGCCAATATTTATAACAATAACGCAGAGTAATCTGTGTTTTCTGTGTACTAGCTCTTCCCAAAACCTTACTTCGATGTTAGATGAATAAGGATATTAAACATAATTAAAATGACATCTGTTACACATATTACCTGATAAACAGAGTGTACATAAAGCAAACAGATAACAAAATGTTAAAAGCCTTATGATATTATATTGAGGTTTATGCCTCTGTATATGATGTTCCCTCTGTGCACAGAGCAAGCTCCTCAAGACCTGACAGTCAAATGATTTATTGGACTAATAAAACAACGTGTAAATAAACATACTGTACGTACTGAGAAATGTAAGAAAATGAACAGCTGAATATTTGCAGTCAAATGTTGTTTTTGCTGGTTTCTTTAGTTTCTTATAGGATCCACGAGGCTCCCCAACAGTCCACTTATTCTCTGACTCACCTCACCACTGCCCAGAAATGAGCTTCGTATTCCAAACCACGACAGAACTAGAAATAGCACCCACTTGTTCACACACCGATACACACACAAGTAAACATTGCCACGGCATAAAAAAATAAGGAATATGGAAAACAGGTCATTAACCGAGTTGCCTGTAGCCAGCCTTTGCAATAACAGAGATGGAGTCAAAATGTCACGATGGAAATTTTGATATACACTGTATATCCATTAGGATTGAGTTGAGCTAGAAGTCTCCCTTCCTGCACAGATCAATGCACTGGCTCCACTGCCTCTCAGGGTCAGAATAGCAATGTTCCCTGTGTCTGTTCTCAGTGCTGAACTATGAACACTTGTAAAACTCTACCCGTCTGTTCTCTTTTTGTCTCCTTCTCCAACTGAAGCAACTTCCATACAAGATGAACCTTTCAGATCAGGTACAGAGACAGCTGCTGGCCGCGCACCTCCCACATCTGATTAGTGTCTTCCTAAAAGAAAATGTAGCATTGCACTCATTTTGTGCGTGTTTGTTACAGAGTTCCACTGAGGAGGAGCAGCGGTTAAGCAAGTCTACCTCTCTATTAGAGAGCCAGCACCACCACCTGCTGCACTGTCTGGAGAAAACCACTGTGAGTGCACACACACACACACACTCATATTAAACCATTTTATTATTAATAATACTAATAGTAATAATAATATGTTAATAATATTACTCAAATAATATCTATTAATGATAAATCAAAACAATATTCACAATCTTTGTTTTTTCCAGAATCACACAAAAAAATTAAATTGAAAGTTAAAAATTAAATTGTGTAGATTTAAAAATAGTACTTTAATGTCAGGATAAACCCAAAGTTGTGCAATCACCCATACATTTCTCTCTCAGCTGTGGATCATTAAATGAAAATAACAGCCAGGCTTAATGTGTATAGACCTACAGTATTTGTATGTGCATGGGCAAGTGCAGTCCACTGTTGCGTGATGTCCGGTACACTGCATTTCCCTTATGATACACGCTCGTCTGCCTGTATGTGATACAGACGCACTGTCTGCTTCAGCCTGGCACAACTCAGAACTTGGCAAACAAAGGAATCTAGCATGCGCTGCTGCGCACACCCAAACTCTCATTTCTCACCTATATTTGTGAAAATGGACCACATGAAGGTCAAAGCATTAATGTAAAGTTAAACCCAAAACAGATATTTTTTGGACACTTAAGGGCAGCTGAAACTAGCCTTTAAACACAACACTGGAATATTATTACCTTTGAAGTTGATATGGCAAACAGGATAATATTACATTAAATATTACATCCAGCTGAGGAGCAACATTAATTAATTTGTTGAGTCGTGTTTGTGTCCACCTGGTTTGAATTTAAGTCAAATATTCACTCTCCTTTTAGCTCTGTTTTACTCTCCACCAACTCCTGAGGGAAATATCTGGCTGTTAATCTGCTAAATGCTCCACTATGTTCACCAGCTTGCCGCTAACTTTGTCTGTCTGCTGTTTGGAGCTGGGCAGGTAAGGTGCAGTGGGTTTTAGGAGCAGCTGCGTGCTGTGGCTGAAAACAACGTTGATGAGAGCGGTGGTGGAGTCAACCCAGTAAAGTTGCCAAAACCACAAAATAATGAGCCCAAAGTAGCTATAAAGCTCCTTAGTGCATCAGGTGATAATTCTCTGTGGGTTCATCGCTACAAGTGATCCCTTTCACATACATGTAGTCCTGTGATCCATTGTTAATATAAAAGTATTGATTATAGCTGCTTTAAGGAACTGACTATGGAAAATTGATGTGTGCTAAGTTCCAACACATTAAAAAAAACACCTACACCTACACCTACACCTACATAAAAATAATAGTACACATTCTCAGAGGAGTTATCAACCCAAGCCATGAAGCAGAAAATGACAGGCTGTATCAAGCCATATACAGTACATGGTCATAAATATAAATGTTGTAAATCTCTTTTTCTGACTCGCTCTCTGTCTCCCTCCCTTTGCTGGCCTCGATCTCTTTGTCTTTATAGAACCATGAGTTTGTGGATGAGCAGTATTACCAGCAGAGCTACCTGGAGGCGGGGCTGCAGAATTACCCGTCTCGAAGCCCCTCCCTCTCCAGCCAAGATGGCGTGACAGGCACATGCTGCACCCGCCGAAGCAAGAAGCACCACACCCCTTTACCAAATGCCAGTGCCCCAGCACACATGCAGCCTTTGACACACACGCACACACACCAACAAGGCTTGCAGGAGCTCAGCACCATCCACATCCAACCCCTCAGCACCAGGTGAGCTGAGAAGAAATCCACATTCTGTTACTCTTACACAGCTATAAAAGAGTTTACTTTTCTGGTCTGCTCATTTTCCTTCAACCTGCCTCAAGAAGACATTTTGGAAACTGAATGTGATATTTGGCAAAGCACAAGCACAAATAATAAAAAATTCAGGAGCCAATGAAGAAAATATGGCTATTATCCACTGATCAGCTCTTTCTTCCTTCATCCTCTATAATGACAGCTGACAACGGGGTGCTGATTTACTTTCTGATTGTCCCCACAACATTACCAGATTTGTTCATATACTTTTCATGTCTATAAAATGTCAGAAAATATTGAGAAGTACCTGTTTCCCACGTTAAAATTGCTTGTTTGTCAGTTTAATGTAGTATATGACAAAGAAAGCAGCAAATCTAGAAGCCACAACCAGTGACTGTTGGCATTTGTGCTTGCAAAAACAATTAATCGATTATCAAAATAGTTGTTGATTAATTTTCCGATTGATCGACTAATCAATTAATCAACAAATAATTGCAGCTCTATCGCAAACAACTGCCTACTTACACATTCAAAAGACACAGAGCAAGAGTAGAGTTGCTTTTCTGGCCATCTTACAAATGCAAGTCGAATATTAAGTCAACCTTTTTAGCTCTGGATTGGTCCACCTACACAATTATTACAGGATGTTGAGCTCATCTTTTTTCACCAGTCACAGTTTACTTTGGCTCTCTGTTGTTTCTGAGTTTGTTTGCAAGAAACAACTGACCAGTTTCATTAGCAGCTAAAAGTTGTGTAGAGCAAAGTTGGGTGTTGATTCTCAGTGGGTTTGACACTACAACCAATACTTTCACAATTACACCTTGTTTTTATTTAAAGCTCCATAAAATATGTTGACCCATTCTCACTAATGGTGATTCAAACACATATTTTCCAGGATTGTTTATTCAGTTTAAAAGCAGTAAAAAGGACATTTTTTGGCTTAAGGGCCCCTCCAAAACAATTATACTTTGGGAAACAATAAAAGCAACCTTGACCTTGAACAATAGTTTTCAAAGGAATCATTCGTTTAACATTCACTAATCCTCAACCAGAACTGGACTGAGACATGAACCTGTAACCTTCAGTCACAAGCCCATCCCCGTAAAGGTCTAGGCTAACTTTTAGCAATGTTTCTACATAGACAAACCATCATAAAGCTTAATTTTCTTTCCTCCTTTCCTTCCTATAGTCGTTCCAGTCTGAACATGCGCGTAGACGAGCCAGCATCCCTGAACTGCCAGAGCAGCCAGATCACCACAGCAATCATCAGCATTCCCACACCACCAGTGACGACTCCTGAGGGCGATGCTCATCTGCCCGCAGGCCCCACCCACCAGAACGTTGTGAAGGTGTCCGCACTGTGAAGACTTAAGTGCAGGCGCATCACACGGAAAGACAGATAAAGACTCATCGAGACAGACTGAGGGACAGAGGAGGACTGGGAATAAAGGAGGAGAAGACATTCAGAGTCCTAGTCTGGCCATGGTGGAGCCTGCCCTCTGCTGGTCATGTACTGTGATGACATGGACTCCCTGTACAGACGGAGGATGGCTTTTAGATACAGTGTACTCATGTTAGTGGGTGGCATGCATGTGTGCGCGTATGTGGGTGTGTGGGAGAAAGAGTGGGGAATGTGTTTAGGGAGTCATTTTAGATGAGGAGGCGCGTGAGAGTGCTCCTCCCAAGTGTCAGAGATGAGTTCCCCGAGTAAGTCATGTGTCACTGTGCACAAAGCACCTTTTTATGATTTTTGCTTCAGTTTGACTCTTAGTCTTTTTCTTCTTTTTTTTTAAGCAGGAGATATAAAGGGAAAAGGGAAGAAAACTAAAAAAAATAATACATTATCAAGACTTTGTTTCCACTGATTTAACCCTGCCCTTTTGTTTTTGTGTCATTTTGGTCCACTCACCTGTTGATAGATAAATATGCCACCATTCCTTTTCAGGTCCGATATTATTCCTCTTGAGTGAAAATCTGTTAAAAGATGAAATATGGTAGGTGTGTCTGTGATGGCGTTACCAATGTGTTTCATATTTGTGAATGAGTGTATGTGGATTTTTGCTAGATAGAGGAATTGTGACGTTTTGGATAGGAGGTATGTGCCTGTGTGTGTGTGTGTGTGTGTGTGTGTGTGTGTGTGTGTGTGTGTGTGTGTGTGTGTGTGTGTGAGAGAGTGTGAGAGAGTGTGAGAGAGTGTGTGTTCGTGTCAGTTGATTGAAAACTTGTGTTTCAATTCTTCTGGAGGTCTCTATGGCTCAGTATATGGTATATTCGACTAGCTGCCACTCTGAGGGGTTCATTGTACACATTTCTGTCCGAAATTCTCAGCTACAAGCCTTTTACACAATATGTGCCTGTTTTGCTGGAGTAAAAAGAGCTTTATTTGTTTTTATAGTTTTCTGAATCCCCCCGTTCTTTTTCGCTTTGGGCTGTTATGGCCCGACAGACCTCAAATAACTCAATTCTCTAACAAAGAAACCCCCAAAAAAGTACATTTTGAATTCAAACCGCCACAATTAAAAGCACAAGGCGTTTGCTGAGAATTTCTGACACGCATCTGTCCTGAGCCTGGGTTCTTTGTGAATATTGTTAATAGAATATTTTGTAATATTTGACCATTGTTTGGCAGAACCAGTGAAGCTGTCTTCTCGTTCTCTCTCCCTCAGTCTGTCTTTCGCTCTCTCTCTCTCTCTCTCTCTCTCTCGTTGTTGTCCTGTTGTATCCCTACCTCCTGTGTGAACAGTATGCTTTCAGTAGTCTTTATAGCTGTCAACGTTTTTTCTTCCCCAAACTCAGCGGGCATTTCTTCAAAGTTGTTGAGTATGTGTACTCTATGTGGTTAGGAAACTTGGTGTTTGTACTTTTTGTCCTCCTTGGTGTTTCAAAGGATTTTATTTACTTTATCTTCTGGAGAACTTAAAGCAGGGAAGTCTGTTGTAACGGTGACCACAGAGACATGGAGGACACTGGATGAGCAATCCAGAGATCTCCGTCACCAAAAATGTGCAATTCTGTCCGTTCTCTCAACTCACAGTCCCAACATGTAACTTTAGTATTACTTATCATCAAATCCCATCAAAGTTGACCTTTGTAACTATCGACGTGACCTTTTAGCTCTGCTAACCTCCTAGCCGATGCCTCTCTGTTGGCCTTTTTCATCTTGAATGTCATTGAGTCCAACAGCTACAGTTAGGTCTTTAGGTGGAGGAGACCTCTGCTGGGGTTTCACCAAAGCAGGGCAGAGCAGCTCCAGCCACAACAGACCACTTCTGCTCCGTATAGATTAAGTAAAATGTTGATCAAGAGCACACAGACAGGGCTAGAGATGCACCAATATATCAGCATACTGTCCATATCAGCCAAGAGCATATTTCAAAAGCAATACTGGAATTGGTTTAATATTATGTCTGCCCATATGTAGCTGATGTGAAACAGTTTTTGTTTTCCTGTAGAAGTAGACTGTATTTAAAATAACTGTCAAACTAGCAGCAAAATGTATCATGGTCTTTTTAGAAAAGTATTTAATTACCTTAAGATGGAGACATCTGAAAAGCTTAAACAGTTTTACACATGCATTTGTACTAAGACTTACAAAAAAAACACATATCATATGAGCCAATATGGGTGAAAATATAAAGGATAATTGGTATCATATCAGTGCATCACTACACAAGACCCTAAGGTCCCTTAGGCTCCTCTGTTGTGCTTTAGTTCTCTCTGATCCTGAGGTTAGTACCAACCCGAAGAAAGCCAAAAACACCCAGCAGAGTTGGAACAGGATGTGTTTTACCGCTGATATTCCTAGCAGTGACTTAGTACTATTGCTGGTAATTTAGTACTGTACACAGTGACAACAGCTGCCTAGATCCAGTGTTAGTGTTTAGTCAAACTGTGCGCAAATTTAGCTGGAGTATAAAAAAAACAAAAACAAGACAAGCACAGACAAGCAGAGCTTTTTTCAGTGTAATTTTTAAAAGTGGGGTTGAAGACATTGACTTCATATTCACAGCATCAAGTCCGACATTTAGAATCTATTGAAAACTACAACAAGGGTATGACATAGGTAATGGCAGAAGTGAGGTTCCCTGTATTGTTTGTTGCTAGGACAATGATTAAACGTGATTTATTTACTGCTTCCCTGTTTCAAGACAGGTTTTTTTTTTTCCGTGTCAGCTGCACTTTCTAATGACAGTTTGAATTATGTAAGCATATTTCCGCTCAAAGTGTCAAAGGACTGCATTTTTATTCACAAACAACAAAAACAGAGGTCTGTGATTGTGTTTGTCTCTCTCTCTCTCTCTTTCTCTGTTATGTACTCTCCTTTGATTGTATTTTTTCTGGGCTCAGTCAGTTTTCCTCTCACTCTTTGCTTTGCCCTCCTATGCCACCTGTCGTTGTTGAGACTACTGCTGTGCGTATCTTGTCAGGTGTTGGATATTATTTATGACCTTGTCTTGTGTCCCGACTGTGAAACGCCTGATAAAACATCTATATCTGCCACAAATACAAAATCTATGGGCTTTCTTCTTCACTGGCCTCTAAATCACTCTGTGTGTGTAAGTGCGTAAACACAAAGTGTAGTGGCTGGTGTGTATTTAGCTTCAGTGGTACTTTCAATTCCCATTCGTGCAGTCCATGTGACCCAAGTGTTGAACCTTCAGGCCCTCCATTTGAGGGGACACCCTGGGATGGAGGATAGGATCTTGCTGAGTTCAGTGCGAAACTGTCTGGTGACTAAAGTATAGATGAGGGGATCCACTGCAGCCTGCACACAGGTCAGCACCATCGCTGATGTCTCCAGCTCCATCAGCAACTGTGGGGAAAACAGTAGAGAGTTTAGGACAGTGCAACAACACAGAATACCTTTCCAAAATGTTTCAGCAGGCCAGCTATGATCTATGATCTCTTATTTGCATTAATGATGACTCTGTTGATCATTCTTTGTTTATGATTTGATCAGTAAATGAAAAGTCAGGAAATAAGGCAGGAAATAATGAAAAATGCCCTATATAATTTCCCAGATAGCAATGTGATATCTTCATATTGCTTGTTTTGGCCGAACCAACGGTCCAAAGCCCAAACAGATTCAGTTCACATTTATTTAAAACCGAGTAAAGCAACAAATCTTCACATTTGTAAAGCTGGAAGCAGCGAATGTTTGCCACGTGTTGATGATTTATCAACTACTACTATCATGCATTATTGCACTTTGCACTGAGTGACCTGAGTAATAGAAATAGCTGTTCAATGCATCCAATTTTAAAATCCATGTAAAATTTCCTTAAAATTCAGTTCAGTTCACTCTTTGTTGAGACTGCTAATTTGTGTTTAGTTTGGATTCTGTGATACCATTTTGAGGTTATGGTTTAGTTGTATTAGACTGAATTATTTGGAAAGATGTCTCTCATATTTTGTACAGCATCTTTAGAGAACAGATATTAGAAACCTCACAAATGAAGAGCAGTTATTGCAGAACTGTCATATTGTACATTGTATAGTATATTGTACAGCGTTTCTCTTTGTCATATATTTTAATATTGTATGGACAACCGCAGTAACAGCCTAATGAAAAGAAACACTCACTTTGTTCGTGTTTTGCCACGAGATGACGTTCATGAGTAAAATAACCACCATGGGCACCCAGAAAAGCGTGAACGCAATGATTATGTACCCAAAACGCTGGGCCAGTTTCCCCTCCATCTGCTTCTTCCCCCGCTCCCTGGCCCCAGGTGTGAGAAGACACACCGCCCCCACAATCTCCGGAGGTCTCCCCGGGGCGCCTCCTGTGGACGAGCCCGCGCAGGGAGCACCGGCTTCGGCCACCAAGAGCACCGTCCGGCGGGGAGGCATCGGGCTGCCGGAGCCCACAGGGGCCAGAGACTTGAAAGAGCCGCCCGGAGCAGCTGTCCGTGGTGCTGAAGCAGGGACACCCATCCAGCCCCAGACGTGTTCCGACACCGTCGGCCTCAGCTGGACGCCCCGATTGAACACTTTCTTTCGGTGCTGCCTTACAACTTTGAATATCCGCACGTAGTGGATAACGATCACAGTCAGAGACAAACCCCACACCGGCACCAGTACATAGGGTCCAAATGGATCCCAGTACCGAAGATCGTCGCCATGCCCCTCGATGTGCGGACGGCAGAGCATGTAAAAAAGCGCCTTTTTGGAGAGTGTCAGGGAGATTATAGCCAAGACGAGCCCGCATGCCCAGATGGACAGGATCCAGAGACGAACCCTGGCTCTCCTCCTCTCGGTCTGGAAAGGGAACGCGATGGCTTGGAAGCGCTCCACGCTGATGCTGACCAGCGTGAGCAGCTGGACGCAGCTGCACAGGGCGTAGGTGAACTGCTGCAGGGTGCACACAGACACCGACACCTGGCTGTCCCTCCCGTAGCGCAGAAAGGAGAAGAGCAGCAGCGGCGTGTCCACGGAACATTTCAGGAGGTCACTGGCGGCCAAGCTCACCAGCAGCGCATTGTTGCAGGTCTGCAGGCTCTTGGTCCTGAAAACAACCCAACAGACCCACAAGTTGCCCGGTAAACCCAAGACTAACGTTAAAGTTAAGACTGTGCAGTTGAATATGAAGAACATCATACCCACGCGAGTCTCTTGGCGCGAGGTTGTCTCGTTCCAGAAAGTGTGCCCGTCCATAATTTCACCTTCCTCTCATGAAGCCTGTGAATGTGAAATATCTGTCGTTCATCCTACACAACACACATCAGTGTGCTGCCGCCCAGAGTGAACACAATAGAACCGCTCACCTTCGCCTGCATAATGATGAGTTCACTTGGCAACATAAACGCTACAGATGGTCAGAATAAGCTGAAGTGGGCCGCTGGTTTAAATTCATTTATTCAAGGGTGTTTTGCCTTTTGTGTTGCCCAGCGCTGATTGGGTGAATGGTAGGTAGCTGGTTGATTAGCCTGTAATCAGGAGCATGTGGAGTTGTCTGACCTTGCTGAAGAGATTACAGAAAGTAAATTGCACAGTTTGCCCCCCCCCCCCTCTTCTTCACCTTCCTCTTTAAACACCCGGTTAGCTTAATGGCTAGTGACGTGGATGCCCTGTATAGCATATAATAATATGTATTTCCACACAGTGTATTCATATTAAAAACACAAATACAAGATTCATAGCACAGAAAAGGACTTGGAAATACATGCGCCACGCTGGTAATTTATTAGAAAAGTAATTGGGATACACAGTTTATGGTGTGACTTCAAAAACAAAAATACACACTCAAAACATTTAAGTGCAATGTGTCAGCAGCAGCGTGACTGGACATCCTGATTAACAGTATAGACAAGTTCAGTATTTCAGGAGTTCCTCCATGTAGACGGCATTCATACGATAAGCTGCCATCCAGTTGTGGGCGACACCGTAGTAGCTTTGGTAACCTTGCTCTTGAAACGGAGACATGGAGGCGTAGTAGTCGTTCCAGGCTCTGTAGCAGGCTCTCCAGTACGTTTCCGCACTCCATTCCTCCTCCTCTTCATCATCATCATCATCATCATCATCATCATCATCATCGTGTTCACCTTCATCCCTTTCTCTCTTTTGCTCCGTGTTCGTCTTCTCTGAAATCTTTGTGCTCGGTTTCCAAATCTCTTCTTTGGTCTTTCTTGATTGATTTCTGCCGCTCTGTGCGGGAGCCGTCTGACTGGGTTGCCAGTTGCTCGATTTAACGGCCGGTACAGATTCGTAGCGCTCGGGCGGAGACGAAGCTCTCCCATTTGATGCACGGGTTGTCTGGGGATACATTTGAGGTGCGGAAGAAGTACAAGCTTTGGATTCTGTGATCTCTGCCTTTGGTTTGGACACAGTGGGTGTCTGTCTAGCTTCAGTCTGAGGCTTAGCTCTGTATTCACCATCATGCTTGTCAGACTGTGAGTTTGAAGAACCAGAAGTTGACCTTGGACGTGAAAAGTCAGATTTCAAACGTTTCCCATTTGGTTTGAAACTTTGAGCTCCATTATCATATAGCAGGACAGATTCTCTGTGCACAGTCTGATCATCGGGGCCACCGTCCTCTAGACCTCTGAAGTCCCTGATGACCTCCACTGTTCTCCCCAACCCTGTGGTGATGAAGCTCTGGAAGTCCTGCTCAGCCTCCTCAAAGGTCATAAACCTTGACCTACAACTCTTGAACGAGCTGAGAGGAGGGATCTTCGGCAGAGCGTCTTGCAGCTCTTTTCGAGTCGGCGTCGCCTGACTCTGTGGAAAAGTGTCCTTTGCAGGAGACACTTTTCTAGAATTCCCTTCACTGTGTGTTCCCAGTCTGGGTGCTGGATGGGTCTTCTCTGGCTTTCTTTGACTGCTGTGCTCTGGAGCTTGATCCATGACTGACTTGGCACGCCTCTTCTTCTCGGTCCTGGAGCAGAGCTGTGGTAAGGGGCCTGGAGTGGAAGCCTCAGTGCAGACGTCCCAGTCGCACGGCTCGTCCATCAACCCCGGCTCTATGGTGGCTAAAAGGACAGAAGACAGATGAGACTGGACTTACTCTTCCACATTAACATTAAATGAAAGGCTTTGTTCTTAAAAGAGCAAAAAAAGTTACACATGCTGCATGTAAAACTGCTCACAGACATGTGGGCGGGACTCACATGGCAACGCAGACAAACTCAGGCCGCACTTTTGAGCGATGGCCATCATCTTGTTCTCCTCCTCACCATGGCAACAGTAGGTCACAGCCAGCCCCTGAGTGCCTGCAAACAAAACGTAATCCTGATGAGAAGCCATTCAAATAACAGGACGGAGAAAGGAGGGTGTGTGAGTGAGCTGTGTGTCCAAGGATGGCAGGTACACACACACACACACACACACACACACACACGTCAATCTCAAGCTAAAATTGAATTACCTTCAGTTTCTGAGACAACAAACAAATTAAGTCAAGATAATTATAATTAAATGCAGATGATTAGGACCCTATTGACCTTGCTAGGTGGGTCAAACCTGCTAATACTCCAGAGACTCGATCCAATCTTCAAAATGGTGTTTTAATGCAGTCAGGAAGAACCAGGAAATGCTCACAGCTCAAAGCAAATCGAGATTAATTCAGAGCCACAAAACAGACGCAAACAGTAAATGGAGAATATCACAATACTGCTTGCAGTTGATTCTGATTGGTTATAGCAGAAACAAGCAGACTAACCGAAGCGGCCAGCTCGTCCGATTCGGTGCATGTAGGTCTCCCAGTCCTGCGGCACGTCCAGATTTATCACCAAGTTCACTTTGTCTGCATCTATACCTCTGGACGTCTGACGGGAAGGACAGAGAGAAAAACAACCAGGATAAAAGAACTGAAGCTGATCATAAAACCCAAACCTGGTGGGACACTTTGAATACATAAAGACAAGAATGCTAGTGATGTCTGACGTATGGAAAAGCAGTACAATGGAGGGTGTGTGTGTGTGTGTGTGTGTGTGTGTGTGTCTCACCAGGTCGGTGGAGATGAGCACCCTGCATTGGTACTGCTTCAGTTTGGACATCGCCTCCAGTCTCTGGTCCTGACTCAGACCACCTGTACAAGTCGTCACATTGAAATGAGATCAACTGAAATCAGCTCTGTTAATAATAAATAATAATATAATAAAACCATAATGAAATGGCAAATCAAATCAACAGAAAATTGCAAATAATCTTGAAGCATTAATTGCTGCCATTTATTTGTTCGTCTGAACTGCTTTTATCATTGAATTTCACGGACATGGCAGAAGGACTGAATGTCCTTGTATACACAGACTCTAAAAGGTATTTGGTCTCGTCTACAAAGCACTTGGCCTGTGCATCGCTCAGCATGAAACACGGTGACAATGAGAGGAGGCAAGAACGGTGAAAAAGCACCCATAGCTTATCATTTATGCACAAGTGCACCCCTCTGAGGATAATTATACTTTTATTGTACTTTCATTCCAAACTGCCCTCTCACCTGAGATACAAACAGCAGGTAAGCCTTTGGAGGACAGGATGTCTGCCAGGTGCTGAGCCCTGTGGGAGCAAACAACGCAATTCATGCATCATGAATGTTCAGTATCAATTAAAAATCATGCAGAGAGCAAATCCACAACAGGTATATTTTTCTTGGTGGTAAAAGCATTACCTTGTGTGTAGGTTGGAGAACACTAGCGCCTGGTTGAATGGGATTTTACTGAAAAGCTCCAGCAAGTGCTGCACCTTCTCCTCGAAAACCTTGTGAGGTAAAGGATGGGACTGCACCAGCTTGTAATACTGCTTCAGGCCTGGCAGGGGGCGCAAAAGGACAACGTACATGATAGAATATCAATTCAAACATAAATTACTGAAAAGCAAGTGGGATTTTTTATTCCAGAGTGCTTTTGGTGGGCTGTGTCATTGTAACTGTACTGCACTGTACTGTTTAAATACGATAACTAGACATACATAGCTGACAGGTAAAGTAATGTGCCCGATATAAAGCGATGCTTTAACCCTTTAAATTATGAGCATTTTTGTGGTAACAAAGATAGCGGCACACCTGACCAGGGTCTTACCTTTAAGGCCCATGTCACTGGGATTGAGTCTCACAAAAGTGGGCTCTCTCATGTAGCGGGTAAGGTGCTGAGCGAGGGATTCTGGGTAGGTGGCAGAGAGTGCGAGCATCTGTTTGTTCACAGGCAGAGAGGAAAAGATCCAGCTGGAGAGACAAGCAGAGGGAGATGGGTGACTTTCAGCAAGTGTTTTTTGTAAAATGAGCGTACAATTTATGATATTTCATTCATACAGTTTGTCAAGAAGTCTAAGTCAAATAACAACACCGACCTGCTGTCGCATCATGTAACTAATTAAATACGGAGTACGATTATAGATGTTTCTGTCCATCTTACTTTATCTGTTCCTGGAAGCTGCCCTCCTCCAGCAGCTTGTCTGCCTCATCCAGAACAAACAGTCTGATGCTGGCGGTGGACAACATGCCCAGCTCGATAAGCTGCTTGATGCGACCTGCGCACACGACCAGGAACACGGTTACAAAACGGAAAACGGCAGCATGGCGGTTACATAACCAGGTAATGTTTCTCTCTGTTGGCCTCTTACCGGGTGAGCCCACGGCTACATGGCACTTCTTCAGATGGAGTTTGTCCTGACTCACGGGCCTGCCCCCGATGAAAACATGGCACTCGAGGCCCTCCATGGCACAGCCTATGGCCATCACTACTGAGTGGATCTGCACTGCTATCTCACGTGTAGGAGCCAGGACAAGAACCTGCAGGTTTGTGGAGAAAGTTAAGATGTCAACAACCACTTACATCTGATTGGGAGCAGATTAAGGATAGACAGGTGCTGAGTAGTTCCCAATCAGTAAGACCCCTGCAGCTAATAAGATTACAGTGCACTAGAATGCAGCCAGTTCATCAATAAGACCAGACGTACCTCTGCTTTATCAATAACTGTCATCTTTCATTGACACTGAGCAGCTTAAACTCATCACATTAAGACCCTGAAAACCCAAAAGTGATTACTTATCATGGCCATCTGTTGTTGCTAAAGTTGAGCAGAGTGGAAAAAAACTTCAAAATAAGAGTTTAATTTTTCCTTTTGAATACTTGTTTTAGAATTAATATTGATTAGAAGAAGCCTAAAGACTGATAGACTTTACTTTTTCTTACATTATATTTTTATTATTATTATATTTATTAGTTCTAAATATTTCACTAATCATCTTGATCTCCACTGGAGTAAAGCCGCTCACCTGAGTTGCAGGATTCTCCAGGACCAGAGAGTCCAGGGCGACAGTGCAGAACACGCACGTCTTCCCCGTGCCAGATTTGGCCTGTACAATCAAATCTGAAACAGCAGATGGGACAACGTAGGGCTGCACAATTACTCAAGACGACAGTTTTGACTTCCACAGTTAATTAAACTTGATTGGGTGCAATATTGATGCTTCACATCTAGAGTGCCTAATCTGCTGCATCAAATCATGTGCCACCTATCCACAGTTAAACTTCAAGTACACTGTGATTAACGCCGCTCTGCTTCACAGCTGCAGATGAGAGCGTTTTCACTACACAGGAAACCTGCAAGTGAGAAGTAACTACAGTACATATACATGTTGTGGAGGCATCTTTCCAAACGTGTACATTTGAGAGAGTTTTCTGAAAGTAAAACTTTTAAGTGGCAATAAACAAATGTATTCCCAAAGAATTATTTGGAATCAAGGTGAATAATGGTGGGGCAGTTCACACAAATTACAAAAATAAAAGATTTTCTCTCTTTGGGAGGTATCTAGCCATGCAGCTAGGTTTGGTTAAATGTTGCCATTATCCAAATTAACAGGGTTGCCTTTTCGGGAAATGTATGTTGCTGTTAAAAAAAAAATTTTTATGATATGTATAAATGTTACATTAAGCTCTGATCAATTAAAATGGACAATTTTAACTATTTCCCAAACATTTATTATTATCATTATTATTATTAGAGACAAAATGACTAAGGGATTCATTGCTAAAAAAAAAAATGGCAGATGAATCAAATAAAAATAACAGTTGCAGTCCTACATTACACTGCTTGTTTTGCCCGGCCTTTTTAAAAATAGAGAGCAGTTCAGTAGTGGGATTTAGGAAATTAAGGATCAGCCTAAGTGTACTAGCATAAGGGGAGTTAGAAGCAACCTGCAGGTGTGCACATTGGTGGGTTAATACACTGTTTATTTGAACTGAATTTGTATGAACTGGTGACACCGCGCAATAAAAACAACCCTGAACTTGAACTTGCTTTACTTAGTCTAAGAGTTAGCCTACAGCTCAAATGACAACAACACCAGATCTGCAGATTCAGAGGGCAGACCCTCTTCAGTCAGCTGCTAAATAAACAGACATCCATAAACTAACACTATCCCACTGTCTCTGACACACACATGCACACACACACGTAGTGTGGCACACGCAGTTTTATCAACCCACCAAGTCCGCAGCGGCCCAGCGGGATCGCCTTGAGCTGGATCGGGGAGGGTTTCTGAAAGCCTGCGGCGGACAGTCCCTCCAGCACTGCCGGAGATAGCAGCAGGGAGCTGAAGTCGATTCCCTCCGACAGAAGCACATCATCGGTCCGCTTTCGCGTTTTTATGTCGTGGGCTGCTTTCCTCACGGAGGTAGCCATGATGACTGTTTACCGCCGGTGATCAAACGCAGCAGCTTTAATGCGCGCTGGAGCTGCAGCTGCAGTATCTACCGCCCTCTTGTGGCTGGGAGGGGAACTGATCTGACCCATAGACTGTTAATGCTTTATCTACAGTTTGTATTTATATACTTTATATACTGTATATATGCTTTATATACAATCTGTATTTATATACTTTATGTACTGTATATATGCTTTGTATACAATCTGTATTTATATACTTTATGTACTGTATATATGCTTTATGTACAATCTGTATTTATATACTTTATGTACTACATATATGCTTTATGTACAATCTGTATTTATATACTTTATGTACTGTATATATGCTTTATGTACAATCTGTATTTATATACTTTATAGACTCTATATGCTTTATGTACAGTCTATGATCTGACCTGAGAATAAAATCACAAAGAAAGACTGAAATTGAAAAATCTTCCTTTTGCTGTACCAAAAGAAGATCATAAAAGATAGGATGAAGGACAAGCTGTGGTATAGGTTCACATTGTTTTTCTTGATAAACTTTATTAACAATTAATCAGAACAACTTCTTGTGAAAAATCCCACTGGGCGATGTTTATCCTATATAGACTATTTGGTAATAATGCAGCTTTAAATGTTGATAGTACATTAATAAATACTTGTCGGTTTCACATTTTCTAACAAGCCATCAAGCCTGCACTCATACATTTTATTAAATTGTTAATAAATAGTAATTGTGGTGCACAGGTTTTTCCAGAAGAGATTCAAGTTACATTAAAGAGCTAGAGAAGTGTCCAGGCGGAGGAATTTCTTACAACTTGGTAACCCAAAAGTTCTTACTAATGGCTTATAGCTGACCTATAAAGTATTACTAAATTACCTATTAACCACTGACGAAACCTTGTATTAAAGGTGACTTATTATAAAATACTTATTGACATTTCCAGCAAGCCAAAAACTGTGATTACAAATAGTTTGTTGAGGCAAAGTAGTAAGTCATTGTTGCTCTTGGGACTGAATATTTCTTATATTTGGTCTTTATGATAATGAGGAATGCCTGTGTTTGTTTTAGTATTATTTAGATATTCGAGACAGCAGGGTAGAGCCCTGGTTAGAGATGCTGAGCCTGAACTGATGCTCAAGTATCTACCCTGCTTTAGTGTCCTTGAGCAGCACATTTGGTCTAGAACATCCCCTATGACCTTGGCCGCTGACCTCTTTAAGAGGGACAATAACAGGAATAAATACATTTTTATTACATTATTAACAACAGTTCATTTGCTCACACCTGTATCACATGTATTAGTTTCATGCAGGCAAACAGTTCACTGTAAGTCCTCACTGATGATTGATTGGTAGATTCAAA
Organism: Enoplosus armatus; assembly: GCF_043641665.1. NCBI lineage: Eukaryota > Metazoa > Chordata > Actinopteri > Centrarchiformes > Enoplosidae > Enoplosus > Enoplosus armatus. Next base: position 14,992,606 of record NC_092187.1, read on the forward strand.
ACCAAACAGTTTTATAGTTACCCTATTTTATTTGTTTGGATGACATGTGTCAGCTAATCCTAAAGCAGTGCTGCACAGAATGAATGTTAAGCGCCTCTATGTGCAGAGTAATTCACTGTAATGCTCCTTCTATTGCCTTTACCAAGCAGACATGCATTTAACTCTGATCCTAAAAACCATATTGTGTTACTGAATCCCTGCTTCATTACTCAGGAGCAGCTGTAAACCCAGCAATCATGGAAAGTGCAGTCTTACAGGATATTAGACAGAATTATTGTCCTCACAATCCGGATCTACGGATTTGGTTTTAAAGAATTAAATGTCATGGTCTGGAGCCTCTCCTCTTTCAGGGCTTATTAAGAGAGCCTCTCCTCTCCAGCTGCACCAGAGCAGCAAACATGCAGCATCTGTAGAGAAAGACTTCATTGGTTGTTAATATTGATGGATTACTAAATGGATTTTTTTATTAAGCACCCTTCTATTCTCACTTTTGTTTTATATGTTGTGAGTTTTTACTTGTGGATATTTAGGACTTGATATGTTTTGAGCTGAGGTTGTAGATGGACTGCTGACACTTTATTGTCATACCAGGGAGCAGTAAGAACTCACCTGATCTACACTGACCAAAATGGAGCCCCTTGTCTTACACGGAAACTCCTCATCGTCTCACACAGAGCTCCTGTCTCGGACTGGCTACACAATACTGGCCGTTATCATGGGTGTGTTCTCTGTGGCGGGGATCATCCTCAATGTCCTGGTGATCGTAGTGACGGTGAGACACAGACAGCTGAGACAGCCGCTCAGCTATGCCCTGGTTAACCTGGCCGTATGTGACCTGGGCTGTGCTGTATTTGGAGGTCTGCCCACCACAGTAACCAGTGCCATGGGACACTTCAGCCTGGGACGTGTGGGCTGCGTGTTAGAGGGCTTTGCTGTAGCCTTTTTTGGTGAGTTAATTCATAGCAAGTATGCATGATTTTTTTTGTGCAACAGAGGAGTTTGCAAGTTTAAGTGTTACTTACAACTTGGTATGATTTACTTTGCACAGTGGTGGAAGAAGTACTCAGATCCTTTACTAAAGTACAAGTAGCAATGCAGCAATGAAGACATCATCAACAAAATGTACTTCAATCTAAATATCAATATCAAGTAAAAGCAGTCGTTCTGCAGCAAAAACAGCTCATTATAAATGAATTATAAGTTATTTAAATGAGAAGTTTAGAGGGGAAATGTCTCTAACAATCGCTAACAACTCATAGATATCTGAAATGTGACAAGGGGCCCCAACTAGACATTGCTCTTTTGTAAGGCGTCGTGAACCAAAAACGTCAGGAACTACTGGTTTAGTCTTTGACAATGTGTTGTATTTTATAAGGTTGTCATATGTGTTTTATGTAAAATCTTAATTCTAAAGAAAAGCAATGAGTAACTATGGCTGTCAGACAAATGTAGGAGAGTAGGAGTATTAGTACACGTATAATACTTAAGTAAATGTACTTAGTTACTTTCCACCACTGAATTTGCATGTCATTAATTGGTGCAAAGCTCAATAGCAGGATATTTTCCACAAAAAAGTTATTTTGCCTTCACGTATTCCTTCTTTTCTGTTAGGTATAGCAAGTCTGTGTACAATAGGTGTCATTTCTGTTGAACGCTACATAGTGGTGTGCTATCCCATGGGTGCCGTCCTGTTCCAGACCAGGTACAGTAGTGACCATCAAGATTTCACATGGTTGCATCACACAGAGTACAAAACTTGCTTGCTCCACCAGCATGTGACACCCATCTCTGCTGTCCTCAGACATGCAGTTGCTGGAGTGGTGCTGTCCTGGGTGTGGTCGTTTGTGTGGAACACCCCGCCTCTGTTTGGTTGGGGAAGTTATGAGCTGGAGGGCGTCAAGACCTCCTGCGCCCCGAACTGGTACAGCCGGGATGCTGGGAACATGTCCTACATCATCATATACCTTTTCCTTTGCTTTGCTGTGCCCTTCTCCATCATCACGGTGTCTTACTCACGACTCTTGTGGACCCTCCGCCAGGTCAGCAATGTAAATGTTGGGCATGTGGGCAACCAAGTACTGAAAAGAGGACAAAGTGTGCACTTTGGTTGCTTGTGCCAGCATCACAACAAAGTTTCTTTGCTTGTATTTTTGTGTCCTAGGTGACCAAGCTGCAGGTATCTGAGGCTGGCAGCACAAACCGCGTGGAGGTGCAAGTGGCGCGTATGGTAGTTGTGATGGTGTTGGCCTTCCTAGTGACCTGGCTGCCATATGCTGCCATGGCCCTTGCTGTCATCATGGACTCCAGTCTACATATTGACCCCATCATCGCTACCATACCTGTTTACTTGGCTAAAAGCAGCACTGTCTACAACCCTATCATATACATTTTCATGAACAGACAGGTAATCCTTCACCATGTACATTTATATTCACACACACACACACACACACACGAACAGAAAAAGAAAAGGAATTCAGAAATCATACATTGTCATCTACCTGTACTGACCACGTGTGCTGTATGTGTGTTTCCAGTTTCGAGGCTACGCTGTTCCCACTGCCCTGTGTGGGTGGAACCCGTGGGCCTCAGATGCACAAATGTCTGAGGGTGAGGCCACAGTTACGTCTCTCAACAAGAGCCAAAAAGCCTCACCTAAAGAATCTTTAAAAGAATAAAAATGTAAATGAATCCTTCATGGCCTCACTCCTGAAACAGCACCAGATCTTCAGAACTACTTCCAGCCATTAGCCAACCCTCTCTGCACTGGACTGCAAGGACATTCATTTCACTACTTTAAGACAACATCTGAAACAACATATGCAGACACACCCGGGATAACCGACTGCTGCCAGGAATGATGGAGGCTGCACAAATTCTGCTTAGTCCCCTGAAAGCAGCTGTGAAAAGGAAGAAGGAACCCGTCATCATATGAGACTCTCCATGAGCTCAAACCTTTTTATGTATGCTGACAATACAGACAACCCCTTTGTCTTGTTCTCTGTCATGGACGTTGTTGTTCATGTATAATTCCTTTTGATCTCACCATGAGGATTGTGGGAGTTCTGTCAAATTCAAACGGAGTAAAGATTCAAAGTTTTAAAGATTCAAATCCACATTTACATAGAAACAACATACATAAGATATATTCTTAAGTGAATGATAGAATAAACATGTGCGTGCATGTCATTAATTGTTTACAGATATAATTTAAAACCTCTCTATAGTGCCAGCAAAATAATCTTCCTTTCCTTTCCTTTTAGTCAGTAACTGGATTACTTGAGTTAAGAGGCTTACACATAGTATAGTGTAAGTTATAAGGAAAACACACACAAACACACTTAACTTGGTTGAGCCTAAATGAAATGTCTAAATGCAGATGTACTAATTTTCTGAAGTCTAGCTTGAATCAAATAGCAGATTTCACAGATCTTATAGCAGAAGTTAAAATGTTGGTACATATTTGCCCCAAAAATCGAGGAGCAAAATAAGAAATTTAAATAAGGTTTTGCTGCAAACTGACAAAACAGTGTAATGGTGAACAATGGGCATGCAAATGTAGGATAGCATCTATCACACAGCAATATACTTTCAAAGGATTTATGACAAGAAATAAAAGTAATTACATAATATTTATTTTTTTCATTACGTGTACACATCCCCTTTGCTTCTAAAGGTCTGTGCTCAAACATGGTACACACCCCCTGGCACACAAACAGACCTTTGTCACCTTTATATGACCTTTATGGCTTCCATTGATAAAAATCAAAAATAATCAGTGTGTTATACTCCTTTGCAACATGATACTTCACTCCAGCCTTTTGGATCCAGCATGTTAAAACAGCAAGAAAAAACAAACAAACCTGTCATCAGTTTAGTCAAGTCTCACAGTTTGATCATTCACAGTCACTTCTCCTTCTCTAAATAAACACAAATGCAATCATACTCATCATCCTATTACCTTGGCTTTTTATTGATTACAGAAATATTGCTATGACTTTCATTAAAGAAACGCGACAAAAAAAAAAGCCAGAGTGTGAATAGCTGTATCAAACCTGTACACTTTTGTATATACAGAGTGAGGGATCATCTATGTACATGCTACATACTGTCACACTCTGGGTAAATGAGTAGTCCTTCTGACAGGCGCAGCGTGGGATCACTTCACCTCTTTCTGAATCCATTTCAGAAAAAGATGACGCGAGGTCATTGCCTGAGGAACAGGGAACTCCAATCTACACTCACGGGCCCTCTCACAGATACAGTACATGTTGACGCGTCAACTGATTGGTGTGTGAAACAGTTGTGTGCTTGAACACCTGGTGCTTGGAGGCTTGATTTGGTCCTGTTGTTTCTGGCAGCCTGTAACAATAACAGCAGGAAACAACAGTGTGTCTGAGTGCTTCAAGTCCTGCTAAATGTTAGTGCCCAGGTACACAAGGTACATAACAGTTATAACTGTACTATACAGCTTGAGGCTGAGTCAGATTTGTCATACAAACTACCTGGTCCCAAAGCTGGCAGCACGTCACATTGTTGCTGAATACTGTGTTGTCCTCATCTTTTTAAGGTACAGTCCCCAGACTCATTGAGGAGCCATTACAGGTTAACGTGGTGTAAAAATCATGTAATATGGTAATGTCCCATGCACAATTTAAACCAAGTGGAGGTATTCCTTTTTCCAGCTGCAGCTATTTCACATACCAACTGAAAACAGCTGTGTTTAATACACAAACATGCTTGAGGAAATGGCAAGTAAAGACATGGGTAAGGTAGTCACCTAAACAGCAATATTATGGTCAAATTAACAGAGAATGAATGACACACAAGACTGACAGGTTGATGCTGAGAAATGATTCTTCTTCTTCACATACAGTTTTGAACCAGCTTTGCAAAGAGTTTCAGGCCACGTTCGACCGGGGAGACAAACGAGACCTGCTGTGCCTCACGGCATCCACAAAACGACACTAGCAATAAGTCCTGAGCTCAAGGAATGTGCAACACGTCCCCAGCCAGTCGCCACACTGTTTCCGGCGGGAACACAGTAAAAGACTGAGAACAGCATCCTGGAATTATCATTGCTTCCGACAAGTAAAAACTATGATCATATATACAGATTGAAAAAAAAGAGTAAAAATAAATGCAGGTGGAGTTGGGCGAGGGAGAGGTTTTTGGGGTTGTTGAATGTTCTACTTATGATCTAAAGAAGAAAAAAAATCAGGTGCAAAGAGAACATTTCAACATCAACACCTGTACGTCACACAACAAATCAAGACAACTTCTGAGTCAAGGCAAAAGAGGAAGGGGGTGTCTAAGAATAAGCAGGTGAGGATTTGTACACTTCCTTTACCTCTCTGTCCTTATAGTTTGTCCTTCTTCTGTACTTAAACAAGAGCGTCTTGCAGCGTAGTAGTGTTCTTTACAGCATGTGAGCATGTGATAAATGTAATTACTGTCCACTACTGGTTTAAGTGTTTTTTTTTTAATTGTAGTGTTGCAAAGTGTCCAATTCCACCGGTGAAGGTAAATATCATCTGTCCTATGATTAGTGAGTTGTTTGTCTTTTTTGGTTTGCTATTTTGATTCCTCTTCATTCTAATATCTAGAACGTTCTTTACATCCTACTCTGCTTGAGTGACTGATGAGGTAACGTAATGACAGCAACCCCGACCTCTATTGGACAATAAGGTGCTAAAGTTTATCTCTGTAAACTCCGTTGATCTACACACTCTGAACTTTCAAGTGAGTCATCAGTGTGTGTGTGTGTGTGTGTGTGTGTGTTTATGTTTGTGTATTTAAGAGAGATACAGAAAGACAGAGAGAGAGAGAGAGAGAGAGAGAGAGAGAGAGAGAGAGAGAGAGAGAGCGAGAGAGAGAGAGCGTGTGTGTTTGTGTGTGTGTGTTGTTTCAAAGATCATGTAATAAAGGGCCACGAGGTTAGGCGAGGGTTTTAGGGTTGAGGTGCAATATTCAGAGTTTGGATTCAGGCTGAGGCGTGTTATGAAAAAGCAAGAGTTCTACAGCTCAGTCTCTTTATGTACAACAATAGTCCGACCAAAAAAAGAGAGGAAAGCACTAGAGAAAGTGACAGGTTTCCTCTCTCTTTCTTTGCCTTTGAACCGTGTCCACTTTCCACTCCTTCTTCCTCACAGCTCACTGATGCAGCAAGTCCGGTTCAAAACCCGAGTGAGCCCACGTCCTAAACGCTGCCCTCTTCTGGACAGCAGACGTAGTAGCAGCAAGGAGAATCTTGTACTCTCCCACTTTTCTTCCAGCATCACGCACTTCTCTTGTTTGAAATTTTTTCTGTCTTTAGGGTTGAGTCTTTTTCTTTTTTAGTATGAATTCTTCAGCCTTAGTTATGTGTGGTTTCTATGTTACTGTATGTGTGTGTGTGTGTGTGTGTGTGTGTGTGTGTTTATGTGGCAGGGTGTGTGTTGCTCCTTCAGTGTGTGTGTGGCAGGGTCAGTGAATGTATGTCTGACAGGACAGCTCCACGTGTCACTGTCCTCCTCACCTCAGCGCCCCCGCCAGCACTAAAACAACACACTCTGCCTCCTGCTCTTCCCCTGGGCTGAGAGAGAGAGAGAGAAAGAGAGAGAGACACATGTGAAAAAGGCTTGGATTTCATTTAGACACACAAACACACACCACCGCACACCCGCACATTTCACTCCATGCCAGCAACTCAAAATATACACTATATAGCCAAAAGCACTGAACAACACAGGGCTGCAACTAACAGCTATTTCCATTATCAATCAATCAACGGTCCATGAAACATCACAAAATTTTGAAAAATGCCTGTCACAATTTTCTTTAGCCCATGGTGACGTCATTAAATGTCTTGTTTTGTCCAAACCAACAGATCAAAACTCCAAAATGTTTAATTTAGTCTAATATGAAACACAGGAAGCAAATTCTCACATTTGAGAACCTGGACCAATCAAACTAATCGATTATTAAAATAGCTGTTGATTTATCTTCTGTTTATCTTCTGTTCACACAAACATTACACACATATGTGATTGCTGAACCTCTCCTTCAAAACCGAGGGCGTTAATAAGCTGCTATAACAGCCTCCACTCTTCTGGGAGGGCTTTCCACAAGATTTTGGAACCTGGTTTGCAGGGATTTGCTCCCATCAGCCACAAGAGCATTAGTGAGGACTGACACTGATGTTGGCCAATAAGGTTCTAACCTGTTCCAGTTCATCCAATAAGTGTTTTATGGGGTTGAGGTCATGGCCCATATTTATCAAAGTAAAATTTGGGGCTTGGATTTTGGTGAAAGATAAAAGTAAAAATCCTTCACTTTTCACTCCTAGTCACAAACTTAAAACCCCGCTATTTATCGAATTTCTTTTGACTTAAAAACACTCTAAGAAGTCTCTAAAATGGGTTAAGAGTAGATCCAAGATGACTGTAGCACATAAAGGGGAGCACACACCTTCTCTGACTTGGAATGATTATATAAAAATAAAATATCATTGGTCATGATGAATAATATGTTAGCTGAAGCTGAAACTTTTATTTTATGTTTTGAACATTCTTCCAATTTTTGTCATGGGTGCAAACAGCAGGAGTAAAGCTGGCAATGATTTAGTTGGGATTTTCTATGCATCTTCCTAAATTGAGCATTAGAGCATAATTAAGTGTAATTCTTAAAGATTTGATAAATAATTGCCTCAGGGCTCTGAGCAGGCCAGTCAAGTACTTCCACAACAAACTAGAAACAACATTTGTTTATGGCAGCGTTGTCATGTTGAAATCGGAAAAGGCTTTCCCCAAACTGTGGCAAATTATTGTCTATTAGCCCTAGATTGAAAGTACACAAAAGCGTGGACAGATACTTTTGGCTATATAGTGTAGCGGTGGTGTTATCAGTGCCAAGACTTAAACAACTGGATCATATACTTCTATAACCTGTAATACTGTGTGTAATCTCATGTTGCTAAAGCTAAATCATACTTACCAGTAACTGTAACACGCTGCAGTTAGACAAAACCCATATCCATGCTGATAGAAGATGCATTTATATCACACAACCAACCAAACACACACTACAATAAACTCTCACTTACAGACTCAACAAAAAGGCTACATCTCTCGCTGCAGAAACCTAAACAGGACTGCAAATGAAAAGAATCAAATGACTCAAATGATCTCTGTTCACGTTCTTCTCTGTTCTGAATATATTGTTGCCCCTTTCATCCCTGAATTAAACACTGGGAGTGGCTCACGCCGAGAAAGGTAAGTGAAAGCTGAGATGATGCATGTGGGTGCGGGGCTTGAAATGTGAGGGAAGGCCGGCAGGAGCAAGAATGGGGAGAGGGAGAGGTATTAACATAAAATAGAGACAAACAGGTAACAAATAATGTCTTGTTTTGTGTTCAGGGAATGCAAGAAAGGAAATGAAATGTACCAACACATAGTCCAGATCAGCAACTGGGACAGCCATACATTAAGTGGGATTGTAACAAAGACAAAGTGCAAATGGACAGAAGGGAAGAGGCCAGGTGACAGCAAAACAGAAAAAAGAGAAGGGGGACTGGCTAGAAGACAGACAGAATGAAAGAGACCGTATTTACCAGAACGGTAGGGGCCACTCAGCCAGTGGAAGTGGAGGAGAGATTGTGACTCTGAGCCCTGGGATTGGCTGCTTCTCTCTGGAAGTACTGCGAGGGTGCGGAGCCTAGCTTATGGGCCATCGCTTTTAAAGGTCAGGGGGGAGAAGGGGGAAGGTTGGGAATATTGAGGTGTTGCGGAGGAGTTGGAGTAGGGCACACAAGGGAGATAGAAAGGATTAAGGAAAAGATGAACATTGCGAAAGAAGAGAGCATGGGCACCAAGAAAGAGAAGGGACAGTTTATCAGAACACGACAGAGAGGCAGCGGAAGCAGAAAGAAGGAGACACACGCAGGCTGAGACTGTGATAGAGACAGAAACACTGAAGTAAATCTAATATAATGTCAAAAAGGCACATCAGGTACACATAGTTAATGTATAGTAGCTCAGAAGGAGGAAAAACTCCTCAGCTGCACTTCACTAGCCTTAGTACCGCAGGTTGTTCATTCCTACGGCTATAAGACTGTTTAACTCTGCACAAATTGTACATACTTTATATTTTCCGTGTATATATTTATTTTTGTCCCCCATATTTTTTATATCTGTATTTATTATTTGTAATGTAATTTGTTTTTCTTTTTAAAAAATACTTCTAATTCTTATTGACACAGTGCTTGTCTGCTGTGTGTTTCTGCACCTTTCTGTCTTTGCTGCTGTGACGTGTAAATTTCCCCGCTGTGGGATTAATAAAAGTCTAAGTCTAAATCTAAGTAATCTAACTGAGTGCTAACTCAGTGGTTGGGTGTCCTACTTATTTGGGTTATCAAATATCTATGATGGGACTTCCATCTTTAGCTTGAAGTCTTAGCATCTTTCAACATCCAATTGTGTAATTTATGTCACTTTTTTTTACATTGTAACAACTGTATACTTTTAAATCTGACAGCTTCAGGCAATGTTGACCATTGGTTTGGTTGTTCACAATACCGTATATGTCCAACTATTGTGGATTGTTGGCAGGATAGATTTATTTCCTCACTACGGATTTGTTCACTGCATGGCACAATGTTCTTTTGATCACACAAATCATTGTACTACTATGCTATAAAAACTAAAAGAATCTACGGCCATGCTAGCGGCTCTGTGAGGCTGTACTTAGGCAAAGTGGTACTTTAAGCTAAATACTAAGCGTGGTCACAATGACAATGCTAATATGCTGATGTTTAGCAGCTATAATGTTTACCATGTTCACCGTCTTAGTGTAGCTGTATGCATGCTAACATTTGCTAATTAGCACTAAACACAAAGTGTAGTTGAGGCTGATGGGAATGTCATTAGTTTTTAGTTTTTAACTAAAATTTTGGCCAGATGATGGCATTAGAGCAAAGGTTAAGGGATCACCAAAGTGGTTACAATTCATTCTGAAAGAGACATGAATATTTGTACCACATTTCATGGTAATCCATTCAATAGTTGTCAAGACATTTCACTCAAAACCACAAACGTGAACCTCATGGTAGCACTTGAGGAAAAGTAAAGGGGTCATCAAAGTCATTAGGATTCATCGTCTGTGAACCATGTGAATATCTGTACAAATGTCACATTTTATTTTATGTCATCTCCTGTTCCCCCTGCACAGAGCCCAGCTGTAACTGATACAGGTATTAAACAGTATTTGGACTTAATACTCGCTTTAAAGAGTACTGCAGTAGATGTTGTAAAGATTGGGAGTTTGGGATCTGTATGTAGTGGAAGCACAAACCTGGAAACTGTGTGTGACATGTATGACCACACAGTGACATGAGAGACGACATAAAGCAAGACGGAGAGAAAAAGAGAGAGAAGAGGAAGTGGACAGGGAGCAAGACCTATTCTATATCATGTTCCCACTGAGAATTCCTCATTTGTTGCTTTTCCCCCTCTATTTTTCTATCTTGGAGGACTTACTTGACTCTGGGTAGACTGACGATCTCTTCCCTGGATCTTTCTGGAGCTGAATGCCTTTTACAGAGAAGATGGATGCAGCTGAAAGCAACAGAGTGTTAGTGAGACAGCGTTTGTACACTGCATGCGTATGTTCAACATGTCAGACTGTGTGTACTCACTGTCAGCCAGTGTTTGGACCTGCTCCCCAAAGCTTCTGAAATACGCTTGTCTGAGAGCATCCTCAGCTGATACCCGCTTCTTAGCCTCAAACTAGAGACACATAGCGACAAAGAGGGGGTATAAAGACAGGTTAGTTTTTAATCCAATGCAATTGGTGTACATATATTAAAAGTATTCATCATTATGAGCAATGTTGGTTACCTGTAGAAGCATTGAGAGCAACTCATGACCATCGCTGTCTATCCTGTGTCACAGAAAACAAGGGGAAAAGTGAGAGAGAGGAGGGGAAAGTGACAGAAAGAGAGAATTGAGGGTCAAATGCTGACCTAAGAAATATGGAGCAGTATAGTGTTCCATTTCAACAGAGGCGGAAACGCTTGACTGCAGTTCCTACTGAAAATCAATCCTTATCTTATTACATCTAACATATCACAGCCACGTAAAGGTTATGTTCACAATAGTCAGGTGCCCATATGAATATTGCAACAGGCTTTGCTTGTTGTAATCATTCCTCCTGTCCGTACTGGTCATTAAGAGATCCGGTCCCAAATCAATTTCAATGTAAGCGATGGGGGACAAAATCATTACAGCAAGAAAACCTGTTTCAGTGTTCATATGGGCATCTCACTGTGTGTGGATTAAAGGCTAGGTTCACACTGTCTTAAAACAACACTCACATGTAGCCATAACTACACACCTGGGTGCGTGGTTGACAAGGGGCTCCGCCTTGTATTGAGGGAAATTGTACGTCTTAAACTCTTCACTGGTGGTGATACCAGGCCAGGTCTCTTCTGTAGGAGTACCTGTTGAAGATAAAGGGGGTCAGTCGATATACGTAGACACACACATGAAGCATGAATATTACATAGGCAAGTGCTCATCTGAATTCTGCTGGTGTGGTCTCACCAAGAATGCGGAATATGAGGTGAAGCTCATCCTCCACAGTCGATCCAGGGAAGAGAGGTCTGCCAGTGATCATTTCATAAAAGATGCAGCCCACACCCCTGGACCAAGGCACAGGAACAGTGGAATAAGCAAACAAAGGTCAGTACAAAATATAATACTCGTAACACCTAAATAGGTTGTGACTTGTGACATTAACATACACTGTGCTTAAACTGCTTAGTTTACTTGTTAACCCTGATGCAACACTACATTAATGTCACATAACCTAAAATTGTACTATAGAGCCGTAGAGATGACGTTGTTACACACAAATGAGTCCATAACTATTTAAATGCAAGTGCAAAGAAGAGAAAATACAATTTGAGCTAATATAGAGGTAAAAGTTCTCTACAAAACTATTCACAAAAGAGTGCTGTTTAATAAGTTCCACAATGTTTTTTATCATAAATTAAGTGCAAAGTGCAACAAAATAGTGTCAAATGTTGCTCCTACAACTAAAACTAAAACTATGGCTTCTGTCTAATCACTTCAGTATCAAGTACTATAAGAGTTCATGTATCACACAACATACTATCAAATGTAATAAAACACCACATCAAAGCAAAGGAAAAGCAAATTCCAAAACTGAGTCCAGAAAGAAATTTACAATGTACATCAAATGTTAAATGTGTTATAGGAACCCAAAAGCATCCCTAAATACCCAGATGTCCTCCCAACCCTCTGTTTAAACTTTGCACCTTAACTATGAATAACAGTATGTTCAGTTTCAAAACAACCAACAGTGACAGCAGCAAAAGAAAAACATGGGGAATTGACAGAAGCACTTTAGATAAAAACAAAAACTAAGAAAAAGTCATAAAGAAAGAGACAGACGAACAGGGGTAGTGTCGTGTTTTTCTCTGAAACTGTGTGTATTTGCTGTAGATGTGTGTTGGCTCACCACATATCGATGGGTGTCGAGTACTCAGTGGAACCCAGAAGCACATCTGGTGGTCGGTACCATAATGTCACAACTTCATTGGAGTAGGTCTTTGTAGGAACAGACTTGGCTCGTGCCAAACCTTAATTCAAACACAAAAAGTCACGTTAATTTATGTGAATATTGCTTCATTTATTTTTTTATTTTTGGTGTTGTGGGGCACCTCAGGACTCATCATACCAGAATGAAAGTTCAGAATTAAAAACACTTTTTGCATTTTGACTCTTATACACTTTGTTCTTACTCTATTGAATTTACAACAAACGGTACACTGAATTAAAATGTTTTAAGTCAGTGGATGACGTGATTCCTAATGCGGATTCTGTTTTATCTGACGAACACAGAATTACTTAGTAATTTACAAAGAGGAACACTGGAGTATGTACAGCATGTCATGTTTTGATTATTACCTAAGGAGGGCAGTGTTGAGTGGTTAGTCACTTTATTATGTTGTCCTGTTGGGTCTAAGGAGCAGTGTGGCCTTTAGGGGCCACTAGTGAGGCTTTGAGACTCTTGCTTGTGTTTTCTAATATTTTTTTATCAAATAAATTTTAGATGAATAAAAAACTGAACTCTCTGTAAATTACCAGCTAATGGTATTTGGATACATGTAGAACTGGGGGCTACATCTATAACTTATGTTCCAATAAAAATGGTTGGCAACCAAAGAGAACATGCTTTTATTGTCTGTATAAAGCAGGTGAATTTGTGAAATGTTGCCACTTCACCAAAATCAACATTTTCATATGTGGTGCCTCTACTCTAGAGCATCTGAGAAGTTAAACCAATACAGGAAGTTTCAAGATGATATAGAAGACTGATGTGTGTTTCTAGTTAGTTAAGTGGTGATATACCAAAGTCTGCCAGTTTGAGCTCTCCTTTTTCATTGATAAGCAGGTTCTGGGGTTTGAGGTCTCTGTGGAGGACCTTCCTTCTGTGGCAGTACGCCAGACCTCGTAACAGCTGGAATAGGAATATCTGGAGAGGAGATTAGTATGACTTATTGTTGCACACTTGTTATCACATTAAACAATAATAAACCAAATAATTTATTGTTACAACAGAAAAACATGTGGCACTATTACCACACAGTGATCAAAAAAGAAGAATACATTTTTAGATTTATCATTCAGAAGCCAAGTTGCCTGCCAATTTTTTGCCAAAGTATAAATCAAGACAAGATGGAGGCTTGGATAGAAGAGGTTATCATAAATTTTAACTATTGAAAATATGATTACATTCAACAACAATACTTTCATTACTACACATTTCTCCTCAGCACTGAACAGATGGATTACTTTGCATTACCTTGACATTTTGAACACTCATGATGCTCCCACAGTCATCCATGTACTGCTTCAGATCTTTTTCCTGATTGGGAGCAAATAAAGAAAGACAGAAAGACAGAAAAAAAAGAAAGAATGATGCATTGCAGATATTTAGATTAGTATAAAACGCCCTCTAAAGACACACACTATAAATATACATACATGTACAGTACAGACACTCACCAGATACTCAAACACGAGTGTCAGGCACTTGTCAGTGTGGATAATGTCATGGAGAGTGACAATATTGGCGTGCTTCAAGTCTTTCAGTAGGGACACTAGAAGAGGGAGACATATCAGAGACTGTCAGTCAACCACAGACAAAACTAAAACAGTTTGTAGTTCACAAACAGCTCAGGGAGCTACCAGGCAATACGGATTAGCAGGTATTGTACGTCCCAACGACACCTTACAAGCTTCTTGACAGTATGCTCCTGTGTTGAACTATGAGTTGTTTACTTCCAAAACACATGATTTCAACTTGCTAACAGCAGTTCAGTACCTTCTCGGATAGCTGTGCAGGGCGCACCCTCCTCATGCTCCAGTCGGATCTCTTTCAGAGCTACTAAGTTGTCTGTTAACTTGCTTCGCCCCTTAAACACTGTAGCATAGGTCCCCTGCAGAGATAGAAAGCATGTGAATACGTTGTGAAATAAAGCAAACAGAGTATTTGAGAAGTTTGTGCTGAGCTTCACTTGCGCTGATTTTCTTAATTGATCTCACCTCCCCAAGTTTGTCCAGTTTGATGTAAGTCTCAAGTTTCCCAAAGCCGATTTCAGACTAGAAAAGATGGGAAATAAAAATAGTTGAGGAAGGTATGAGCGCTATCAATGTGCATTATCACTCAACCAGTTTGCATTTATTTTGGCTACAGCCTGAGTGTAGGCCAGGCAAGGCCACTCCAACATGTTTAAGCTAACTATCTCTAGAACCAAATCCTCTGGGCCACGGCTGTTAGTTCAGATTTCAGTCCCACTGCTGTCAACATTTGGCCTACAACTGCAGGGGTCTGAGTCACCAGGCCTTGTTATTCTGTGTGTGTGTGTGTGTGTGTGTGTGTGTGTGTGTGTGTGTGTGTGTGTGTGTGCTAAAACATTAGCTTCTCCAACACTTACAGTATGTTACATCTCTGCTGCACTGCTATGCTGCTGCTGAGACAGCTCTGCATCATGAACACTGCCCTGTCTGGGTCACTGAACATCATTCAACACCATACACATTGCATTACATGTACGGACGCGCAGACACACGTGTCTAATAGTGGGAAAGGAAAGGCTATGTTGGTCTAATCTGAAATTTCTCCTCAGTGCCTCCTCCCTTTGTCGATTTAATGCTACAGAGTGATGTCGTTGTCAGCTGCACATGTATTCTTTGGCCACAGGAAGTCAGTATAACAAAGACAAACAAATATGGCACGCACTCCAGACAACTTAATGGGGGTTACATATTTACTTCTAAACATTTCTATAGATATCCAGCAGGCGTACCTCATTTGTGTGTGCATGGTAAATTCTGAATTAATCCTGAATTCAAATTAATAAAGGTTTATCTGCATAATGTATGTGGCCCCTGGGTTTCGAGGTCATGAATTATAGATGGTTGTAGCTATGTCAAGCTGTGATACCCACAGGCCTGTCAGTGTTTACGCCTCTCGCTGTCACTTTTCCTATCTTATTTGTCTATCTCTGTCAGGGCCACGTTTTATCTGTGTTCTGAGCCTACCCATCTCTCTCAATCTTGTGCCGGCCCATCCCATCATGATGCTAATATGAACGCCGGGCCAATGCTCGGCTTATGCGCATGTGTACATGTGTGTGTGTGTGCGTATGAAGGGGGGGAGGGTCTCCAGTGACCAAGTTAGCTGATGAAGCATGTGATCTCTTTAAAGGCATGCCCAAAAGCCAATGTCAGAATGAGCTCGGACACAAGATGACACACTTACACGCTGAAACAAGTGCGTGTGTGTGCATGGGTATGCACAAATTGCAATTGGCATAATTAATTAACAGCCATAATGTTATCTGTGTTTTACAATTAATATCTTGTTTTGTATCTGGTAATTTGCACTGCTTGAAAATAATTATTATGAAAGAAAATCTATCACTACAAACTGTGGAGACGTGTGTGCATGTGTGTGTGTACGCATGTAAGTATAGTGTGTGCAGGGGCATGTACTGTATGTATGTGGCTGTGTGTGCTTGTAGGCAAGAGAATATTCGTGATGAGACATACAGCCTATGCTCAAATGTAAACATACTCGCCCTGCGCACACACACACACACACACACACACACACACACACACACACACACACACACACAAACACACACAAACACAAACACACAGCTGCCATCTCTGTGTTTGTGACAGGGGCTGTCAGGAGCTGTTGCTGAGCTGTGCTGCTCTTTTGGCAGGGGAGTCAGTCTCATGAGCAAACACACACACACACACACACACACACACACACACACACACACACACACACACACACACACACGCCGACATTCAAAAACATACAAAAACACATGGCCACCTCCCCCACACCAATCCCACTCCAGTAAATAAATCTCTAAAACAAAGGAAGGCCCAGCGCTTTACCTCCAGCCCACTCTCTGCTTATAGCATGCAAATATGCTCTCTCTCTGTGTACCTTGCAACCCTTTTCGTGTGTGTGTGTGTGTGTGTGTGTGTGTTTGTGTGCGCGCCTGCGTATGCTTTCGATGGCAATGGGTTCATTTCATTCCCAACGCTCCAGCGAGCTTACTCAGCAGAACTAGGTCAGACCAAGTTTTTGTGACAAAATTAAAGCAACATAAAACCAAACAAAATGAGCGTGTGTGTGTGTGTTCTGTCTGAGCCTGTACAGGAACTGAGGAGACATAAAGATGGACGGACTGACAGCAGAGGGAAGAAATGTGAGAAGAGAGATGTCAGCTGGGTTCTAATGTGTATTGAGAAGAAAGTCCATTACCTCGACCACATTTCATTTTTTAAATAGGGCTTCTCCTTGTGCCGCCTGTAAGACGGCTTGATGGGGAGGGAGAGAGGATGGATTGAGAGTACTGAGTGGGAGGGGGAAAATCACAGCCTTCTGCTAAGAAAAGAGGTGGCAGGCGATGGGAGGAAAGAAGAGCCCTTTCATTAACATGATGCAGCCAGTCCTCTGGCCTTCAATCAATCAACCAATAAACATCTTGCACAGTGTCACCTTTTTCATGTAAACCTGCCGATAGAAACAGACAAGGTGTGACCCAAAGGAGCGGGACGACACTTGAGCTCAGCTATAGTTTTTTAAGTTTTCATCATTAAACAACAATATCATTATAAATAGTACGCAGTAACAATAGCATAAGGGCACATGAAATAGTGTCTTCCCTAATTGGACATTCAGTTTTACAGTTATAAACTTTCATATTGTGCCACTGCAGGGTTGAATGGGTTAGAAAAAAACTGAGCGTTGCATAACACGGTTAAGTGTTGTGGTTTGAGATAAAATGACATCTCTTTCCTCGGCACCATGGAACACTGAATCTCTATGGACTGCTGTGAATAATTGATTATCAACGGGCAACAGCCATGAGAGAAAACTGACACCAACCAACTTCACTTACATTACATTGGAAGCGATTCAAAGATCAGAATACACGGTTTCAAATGTGAGTATCTGTTATGGGACACCCGACACATGTTCTATGTTACGGTAACAAATGACAAGCACGCCGATAGCCCAAAAGCCATCAGTGTGCTCAGACACACATTGTCATTTTTAAATGAAGCGCACTTGTTCCTCTGTGACACAGCTGTATCTGCATTCACATTTGGTGAGACTGAGGGGTTAAGACATTTATTCATCATTATTTTGTCATGCCAACATTTTTCAACCTGGTCTAGGTTTTGACCCATCAAACTTTGTGTCAGTTCCAGCTAAAGGGGCTCAAACTAACCTAAGAGACAGAGTTAAAATCTATGAGGAATGCATACAAGTGGCGACCTAATTAACTCCAAGGCTCCAGCAAAGAGCATGTCAAAAGTAGGCCTGAAGCATACTAAGTGAAACTTTTAACAGTGCAAAGTGTACTGCACAGTCAAGAACATATTCCTGCAAAAGTGCACCACACTACATAAAGTAAACAGTATGAGCCGCTCTAATAAAAGCAATCTAGCTGTGCTGTAGCTTCCTAAATACACCCTGCAGGCTCAGCAAGGTGTATAAAATAAAACCTTTCCTTTCCTATTCAACCTGAGACTAAGTACAGACTGGTTTTAAATTTAATCTCAGCAGCCATTTTTTCTTTTCTTACACAATACTCCTCTCCCCATTATTTGTTGATCCATGCTTTCAACATCTTACCACTTTTTAATGTCTCCCTGTCCTTTATTCCCTTAATATTTCCTCGTCATCCCTCTCTGCATCTTTCCCTCCCTCTTCTGTGCTCTCTCGCGCAATTCAAGGTGTCCCGGTGTGTAATCCTCGTCAGGAGCGGAGCTGCAGCAAATGAGTCTGACACTGCTGCTGAATTATTGATTGATCTATTGCATCACATGCATCCAACAACCCCTAAAGATACACAGCCACACACCCAAGTGGACAAACCCAAGCATGTCAGAAACTGTCCGCCACTCATTAACATTGTAAAAACACAAACATCTCTTAAGTCTATCTCCTTCCTCTCATCCACCCTTACACCATAAACATCTCTTCAAAGATTCTTTCTTTTCATCTCTGTGAGACTCCTGCAGAAAAGCTGCGTCATGAAATCGCCTCAAGCTGAGAGCCAGAGGCAGGGCACCGGCCCTGTTCAATAATTACAGCAAAAGGTGGATGATGGAGGGCGAATCCTTTATGCTTTCCCATAGTATACCGAGGCTTTTGGTAATCGTGTTTAAAGTAAAATGTATCAGTAAAGCGGACTTAATTTAATTTTAAAAACAGCAAGCATGTAAGACTGAGAAACAAACGAGTAATGTGGAGTTAAGTGTGACCAAAATAAAAACCAAGCGAAAGAGCAGGAGTGCTTCAGCAGCAATACAAAGGGGCATAAAGGGACATGCTGCATATTCATGAATATCTGCCTATTTCTACCCATCATCCCCCTCTCTATCCATCCAGAAGCAAACCCCTCCTCTCTCTCTCTCTCTCTCTCCCCCACCCCCAGATTCATACCCATAATGCTCTTGGCCTGGATACATAATACACAATGATTTCATCATTCATCCCCCTACTGAGCCATTGTAAGCTTTATAGCATAACTTAGTGTGTGTTTAAAGTGAGTCTATATTTGTGTGTTTTCAGTGTGTCACAGGATATAATGGCCTTAGTCAGCCATTTTACTAGTGCACAAAGGCATTCAAAGTTCATATTACTTTTGTTTCAAAACAAAGCAACATCAAAAGAGCAGCACACGCCCAGCTGTACTTGCAAAAGTACACATGCAGATGCTAAGTAGCGACCAACACATCACAAAAGCAGCTGACTACAACTAGTTTCAGCTGTTTTGCACACATATACACAGACGCAAATATACACACAGACACAATGAGTACTGACCAATGAAGCGCGCCGTAGCCTGCGGCTCATGGGCTTGTCAAAGGGCGGGCTGTTCATGGCAAACTTCTCCAAGTAGCCCTCCGGTAGCCTGATATCAGCTGGGAGAGACAAACGTTTGTTTATGTCCTGAAACAGAGAGAGAGAGAGAGGGATTCAAGGGGAAGAAACGGGGTGAAAATTTTAAATCACACAGAAATAAGAGGTTACATTTTCTTTTATTATTATTGAAACCCTATGACGGTGGTGGCATGTATGAGGTAAGGGTTTCCATACACATTAAAAACAACTCTCCGTTTATATTCATACATGTTTAAGCATAGTAATTTAAATGTACACCACTGAGGCCTGAATATAAGATGATGTATTTTATATGTTATTTGGCATCTTTTAAGTCTTCTGTAACATGTACTGTAATATTAAAAAGACAATGAAGATGAATGAAGCAAAAATAGTCAAGACCAACTGGTCTTTGTAATTCTACTTCTCTCAAAACAGATTCTGCATTAACCAGTGGATTAGCGTAATAACTATTAATTAATTGTGTTCATCATTTCTATTTAGCTGACATTATGTGACATCATATTTCTTGGCCGTTTGACAGTTCTTTGATGACTTTTTGCCTTAATCGATAACCGTGATCTGGCATCAAAAGTCTTTCTCAAGCCTTGGTTATTTGGCCTACTTTTGTGCCACTCAAAAAAAAAAGATCTGTTTTCTCCATCTGTCACTCCTGGCAATCAGTTTGTCAAGTGACTGCATTTCAAATACACACTTTTGGTCTATGAGCCATCTGCTGTGAATGACTGATGAATGACGATGTGGATGAAATGTATGCCTAGTAAGGCTGAATGAAAGGCCAGCGCAAGACCACTACATGATGGGACAAGTTCCAGACAAGATCCTGGCAAGTTTCCGGCTAATTTTGCTAAATACATTGTTGGCAGAGTGAGAAGGTTGGCGCACTGCTATTCCCAAACTCACAGACTCATCTGGAACACATCTGGAACCAGTCTTGATTATTAAATATGCTTGATATTTTACCTCTGACCAACCTACTCCACATCAGTGGGAATAACTCTCACTTCCTGGCCCTTGCTTGAATACAATTTGTGTGATGCTGCTTTTCCCACAATGCATCACTCCTATATGCTATCCACGTAGCACACATTCACAGGCAAGGTGCCAGTCACACGTTGTTTCCATGGCAGCGGTGGCTGGCTGGCCCAGTCCCAACAGCCCCACGTTATGTGTGTGAAATGATATGTGTGTTTACATGTGAGCGTTAGTGGGAGGGTAGAAAGTGTGTGTATGCCTGAAGATGAAAGGCAGAGGGATTTTACGCCTGTTTTGGTTTTATCTCAAATCACTGGCAACATAAATACATGCAGTATTACATACAAGCCATCACCTAAGGACAGTGACACACTACACAGTTTCGACATACATCCTGAAAACATACACTCACACACACTGAAACCGTCAAACAATGCTCTGCAGACAGCATAAGCACATATTAGGAGAAATAAGGCACAAACACATGCACTAACATGAGTAATTTACACATTTGTGAGCTCCTCTGAATTTCTGAATCATAAAAGAGTAAAACACACTGAAAGCAAACACTGCAACACCATACATGGTAAGGACAACACACTAAAGCTGCATATTCCTCACAGAAAAATACACATTTTTTACAACTTTTCTATTAATATGCATCATATTTCAGGCCATTCATAAAGCCAGCGACTTCTGATGACCAAAACAACAGATCTGAGCTATCCCTACTCCTTTTTAAAAAGAGCAACAATAGACAAAATGACATTCATGCCCTCTTATTCACTGGCATAGACTGAATGAAGACCCCAACACGAAAAACACAAACACACGTGTCCCCATACTCACAATGCAGAACAGCTCTAGTAGCTCCCTCATTGTCCTCCTTAAACGTGTCTTTCTATACACTCACACACATGCGTTTTCTACGATGCATGTCTCTGACCTGCCACATGACTGCACACACACTGACACAGAGAGAGAGAGAGAGAGAGAGAGAGGGAGAGAGGGAGAGAGGCTGGCACCGTGGTAGAGTGCCATCCACATGCTCAGAGGAGGAGGAGGAAGAAAAATAGAGGAGGAGGAGGGGGAGGGGGAGGGGGAAAGCAGGAGCAGGAGAGAGGAATGGACAGATTCCTGAGGGGAGAAAGGCAGATGGGGGGGAAGGGGTGAACCAAGGGGGGTGGCTGAGAGGAAACATTGTTTTTCTGTTCACTTCCAACGTCATTTTGTCCTCCATCTCTCCTTCTCCCTCTTCTCTCTTATCATCTCTCCAGCCCTGTTCCTCTGAATCTCATCTTTCTTTGTCATACCAATAATTATTCCTACTTCCCTAATTACTCTCACCCTAGCATTTTCCTCTCCTTCACTGCCCACCCCCCCTTCTCCTTCTCTCTCTCTGTGGTAAAAATGGTCTAAATTAGTCCCTTCCACTGTTCACAGCAGTCAGAGGCAGCAGCCTGTGTGTCCAGAGGCATTTCCCGTAATACTGCTGCTCTCATCACTCTGCAACTCCTCCAAACAGGCACACACATACGCACGCACACTCTGGCCGAGACATGAGTACATACTCAGGGATGGGGCAAGACGCAGCAAGAAATGGCAACTTTACACGGTCCACAGACAGCACAGGTGCACTCACATAGACAGGATTGTGTGTTAAGCCCAGGCCTGTGTCCAAAATCGTTCACTATTCACTATGTACACGAGTCCACCACAGTATATACCATAATTATTGGACTCAAATAATCCTACAACACAAAGAGTTAGAAAATCGATGATTGTAAAATCGAAGGTCACTAACTCCGAAATCGAATTTTTTGCAACCTGCTATAGCCCATAAGAGTTTAAAACGGTCAGCCAATTGTTTTTAAACATAAACACAAACAATCTTGATACAGATCCATTAGATTAGACATTTTACGTTCTAAAAATCTACTTTGTCAGTGCTCTCTGGTGGACAAACTAAGTAATGGAGACACTTTCAAAAGTACCTCAAACCTAGCTTGGCATGTCTGACATCTGTGCTAAAATTTCTTGTTTCTTATCGGCCTACATATATATCGATACCGCTATACGTGCAATAAGCTAATATCAGCTGACACATCGGTCTAGCTCTACGCTCTAACACACTATATAGTCTATAATAGTTTGTAGTGAATACTGAGTAGTGAAGGAGTGAATGTTTTCGGACAGAGCCAAGGAATAATCTGAGAGATGTGTCTCGGCCTCCCATACCTCATTAGAGATGCGCCGATGGTGGTTGTTCCTCATGCGGACCCTGACTGGACTCTGGACCTCATCAGAGGACGTCCCAGATGCCTGGTCGCTCTCCCCATCTGAACCCATCTTCACATTCTCATGGACGATACCTACAACACAAACAGACAAACAAATATTGTTTTGTTAGGAGTTGCACTGTACTTTCATTCAACTCGTGACTTTTGGAGTGCTTTTTAGTTTTGTTTTATGGCTCTATGCCTCTTTCACTCCCTTCCCCTCCACACAACCTTTTGTTTTTCTTAGATTTCATTCATCCCTCTGGGAAAGCCATAGTAGGGTCCCCATCCCCAGATGATGGATTGTACCACCAGCCATGCAGGGGTGTGAGCCGAGTGTGTATAAAATGCCATTGGTAAGATGAGGAGGTCAGAGATCGATATCACCCTCCATGCAATGGGAGCTTTCCCATCTTTGCCTGCCACCCCCCACACCTCCATTCCCCCCCACAGTCCATCTGATTAATGAGTCACGGTGCAGCAGACAAGACTGCCTCCCTCCATGGGTTGTGAGTAAATGTGGGGGGAAGGGTGTAGCCATCGCTTTTTGGTTTTCAGTGTATGGTTCGTAATAAGTCTGGGTCATGTGTGTGTACAGTGTGTGTGTGCTTGTGCATGTTTGTCTTGTGTTTGGTAGAAGAAACTGCTTCACGAGGAACTGGCAGATGTTAAAGCTCACTCCTAACGCTGGTAACATCCTACCATACTATCATCTACTGTTTACATTTTAAACACCCACCATAGGCAGAGGAGTGACAGATAGGGGGACCATTAGGGGATCGGGGGGAGGATGGTTTGGGTAGGAAGAAGAAGTGGAAAGAAAAAATAAGTCCCTTGAGTGATTGTGACACGTCAGCCGTGAGATAGAACGATTTAGAGCCGGATAGGTAAAGCTATTTATTATGGTGCACTGTCTGTCAGCGGTGGAGTGGGGCAACACCACCTGAGGCTGATTCTAGGTCATTTGTGTCTGTCTCTTTCATGTAGTCAAGGTTAGGATTTGAAAAAGGCAAGCCGGTCTATAGATTCTGCCTCAGGGCTAAAAAATGGGAAAGATGGAATATGGACTCTATGAGCAATGGATCAACAAAATGAAGCTAGCTAGCTTTTCAATATAGCTTTCTTTTTTCTATAGTTGGCGCAAGAAGGATTTCTTATTTGTTAAACACTATCAAAATATGATATAAAATGCATGTATGGATCCCCAAAGTGTTCAATATTAAATAAATAAATAAGTGATTATTAAATAAATAATCACAGGAATTGATTGTTTAAATGAAAACAAAATATTACAAAGCAACTCATTATTATTTTCAGGGTTTTATATTGCTTAATTTTTATTTAAAAATGCCCCTTTTGTTTGTTCTTTCATAACAGCATTTTCCCCTTTTATTTAGACTTTTATTTCATGCCACTTTTCATAATGTTATTTTTTTATTTCATAATGTCACTTTTCATGACAGTGGTGTTGTCACAGCCCTCTCACCTTTGGACTCATCACATGTCGCCCTGCCTCTTAAGCTAGCAAGATTTAGCCAGTTAGCATCTGGTAGCTAGAGCAGCAACAGTGTCAAAGTCATTCTGAATCAACTATCTAGCTGCACCTGCAAATACACACCGTACAGAGACATAGAAACTAACATCTCTGGCAACGTTCTTAACTCTACAAGGCTGCACCTGCTACCTATCTAGCTGGCTAACTAGCTAGGAGGGGTTGTGAGCTTTGTTTACTTCTCGGCATCAAGGGTATATTTTAATGATTTCCTCAATTATTTCACAAATTGTTGATTAATTTATATATTTTTTACACAATTTATGAATAGGTTAATTTATGTCAAAGTATGTCACCCTCTGACCTAAAATGAAAAACCTACTGTTGCCCTACTTTACTTAAGCCTTCCATAAACCTTCCAATAATCAATGAAAACTATTCATACATTCTAAATCAGATTTTAAATGGATTTCTTTCAAAAGCCAACATTACATATGAATTGCATCAGAGGTTTTCTTACTGACACAGTCAACTACCTGTGCAGATCCCAGCTGCTAATTTCAGCCTACATTCGTCCATTGGTCTAGCTATCTGTTGACAAAAGAAGCATATGCTCATTAGCAAAACCCAACCCAAACACAAACCATCTGTGTAAATGCTTAGTAAATCTCTTCGTAGTCATTTCAGTCTCCAAGTCTGATGCATTGCCTGTGGCCTCAAAGCCAGACACAAGAAAACAGGGAATGCATATTGAATAGCTTGGTAAGAAAACTGAGCAGCCTGTAGTCATATCAGGAATCAACCCTCACAACCCTGATGGTGAAACATTAAACTCAAGGTAACTGACACCAGAGTGAGGGGAAATTGATCCAGGATATCTACATACCACCAGACGCACACACATGCCCACATGCTTATGACGAGCGAGTATCCAGTACTGCTATTATGTCAGAGGTCTTTCTCACTTTCGGAGAGGTCCTGATCTCGTCTGTTTGTGTAAACAGTCAAGCAGATGCGGGTGGATCAGACCTGATGACTGACCTAGGAGGAAAATTCCATTACCTGGGCCCTGAAACAATATGACACGACAATGTTCTGCTAACACTTAGAGTACATGCATTTATCACCAGCTTCCCCAACTTTCTCACCTCAAAATGAATACACAAGTTCACTCACACGTACTTCCTAATCACACAGGACATTGTTTTCCGTTCTCCTGCAGGTTCTTTCTGCTCTATTTCCATAGCAGACTAAGAGCAGACAGTAAATGTCATGAGCTACCACTGCCTCCCTGTGTGGAGCCAGGCTGGCCTAGTTAGGGTTGCTGACTCCCTGCTAGCACGTCTGGAAGAGTGAGTGGTTGCTTTTAGGACTATCCTTACCTCACCCAACTCTGCATGTACTCCACTTAGCTGGAAATCCATCTCCGGTACATGTTGGCAGCGCCTCAGAAAAGGATTGAAAAGCCAGTGGAAAGGATGGCAAAAGAAGTAAAGTAAATTTAAGATTCGCTTCAAGAGCCCTTCAAAGAGTAATGGAAATCTTGGGATTTTTTTGTCGTAAGCCCTCACTCAGCAAGGCCAGACATGGAGTTCAGTGGGTTTCTCAAGGGTGCACTGGTGGAATTAATAGTCACTGTCCACATCCAATGCATTGCCCACTATTATTACTAGGCTTTGAACTGAATCATTTTACTTCTTTTTGCTCTTAGGCCAGGAGTTCTCAAAACTGTTCTTAAGCAAAAGACAGCAGACTGTCTGAATTTGGCATGAGAAGCAGGAATAGAGATACTGCAGTCACTGTGCTTAACAAGCAAATGAATAAAATATTCAGAAGAACTTCAGGTCTCACTTCACTTCTTTATGGAGTCCGTGGGATCCCTGAAGATATCCACACATACTGTCCTGGGCCAACCCACTGCATATCTAATCTTCAAACCAGCCACATAAAGGAACTAATGTTTTAGATGTTCGTTTACGATGTTCAAAGTTGTAGGATCCGTAGATTCTCAGAGAAAGCTAACCAACATATATCCACGTCGTTGTATCTAGTAAAATCTCAGGATACTAATGTTCTTGAGATCCTAATCTAATGTCCCACAGAGTGAAATCAGCATATACAGACATGTAACATGTTGATGCAATGGGAATACAACAATTCTAGGCCTTTATATGGCCATTAAGTAGAAGATGTAGAGTAGCTTATAGTATCATCTATTGAACAACATTTTACCTCTATCAAACATACACACATATTGTTATAAATATTGCTGTCATCTGTCATCAGTAAAGTTTTGGAACTCTAATTGAATCAGATTTAAAGGAGGATCAGGATGTAGATGAACTTGATAATGGAGATGACAGTGCTGAGACTCACCAATACGGTTTCCTGGAGGACGGCATGAGTCCAGCACTCGAAGCATGCGGAAAGGTGACAGCCTTAGCGGGGTGTCTCTCTCCCCCATTCTCATCCCCTCTCCCATTCTAGCCTCCCCCATCCTTGAGTCTCCCACACTGGGACCGCGAGTAGGGCACCCTTGGGGGTTGCCTGACATATCCATTGTTAAAGAGGATTCAAAGCACAACAGTTGAAAGTGCGATTAAAAATTCAAAAATACATTTCGCAAAAGATGGGGGGCAAAAAAAGAAAAACGGGCCTTGTCGAGGAGTTGAAACCACTTCATTCCAGTCTTTGTGTCCAGTCAACAAGTCTGGGTGGGACCCGGGCTTCAAGAGAAGCTGATTGAGGGTCAAAGCGTTCTGGGCAAAATCCAATCTTCAGGCTGTGTCTGTATCTCAAGTAGAACCCCATGCAGTAAAGAACAGGTCTTACATTGGGAAGACAGCGCAGACTGCACAGGCACGCTAATCACAATGCAACAACTCCCTCGACTACTACTCCACTTGAGCACTCTCTCTCTCTTTCCGTAGACACTCCCTCTCTCCACCTCTCCTTCTTTCCTCGCTCTTTTTCTCTCTCTGCAGTCACACTCTGCTTGCTGACTAAGGAAGGTCAAACACCGTGCAGGTAGGCAAAATGCTGCAGTCAGTCCAACACACACAAGATGGAAACTGTCATCTCAGAAAAACAGATGTTCTGTCTCCATCTATATGAAGCACACACACACATGTGCAGAGACCCAAACTTACAGCTCCTCCCAGGCAGAAAAACACTTTCATCTGTCTGGTGTTCAACTATCTGACCTATTTGGCTCCCAGCTTATTCCTTCTCTCTTGTTACTTTTTCATTCCCAGTCCAGTGCCGTCTTCTTTTTCCCTGATGTTTTTCTCCTTCTCTCAGATCTCTTCCCTTTGTCCTCCCCGTTCTTCCAATGTTATTCAGCACACCACTCTATTCAGGCTGTTGTGCTGCTCTCCTTCTTTCCACTCCCTCTCTCGATTGCTCCCTCCTTGCCTCTGGCGCCCCTATCAGTGCTTTCAGTGTTGTTAGTCCTCCCTCCCCTCACCTTGCTATTACTCTCCTCCCTCTCATGTGATAACAATCTCTCTCTCTCCACCCCTCCTCCTGTCTCTGTCTCTCCCTCTCTCGCTCTTCCTATCTCTGTCTGGGTCCAGAGATGGTGTTGAATATACAGTACAATCCTCTCTTTCTACTCAGGAGGCAATGATAACAATTTCTGCCTGATCAGCCTCTTTCTTGCACTCCGTCTCTATCGCTCTATCTCATTCACCTTCCCTCTCTCTTGCTCCTTCCCTCCTCTCCACCCTCAGCCTCCTCGTCCTTATCACTCCCTGGCGCAGAAATTGAAACCCTGAGGCTTTTGAGTGACGCCTCTGGCATCCTAGCTCCCATCTTCCCACTCTCATACATTCTCTCCTCCCTCCTCTTTCTCTTTCTCCCTACGTCCTTGCCGATGGACATGAAGCACAGGCCATTATTCATCCTCAACCCGTGCACACACACACACACACTATCCCTTACACATGCCATTGCACACACGGTTAGTGTACATACCTATACAAAATACATGACTCTATGTGGCACACCTGCAGAGCACACACAATATGAACAAACACATTCGTCAAACAAGGAACTATTCAGCAGGAATGTTTTGCTGCACTTGTGTTTGTACAGATCCCAAACTTCCAAAAACAATGTGCAGTATCGACTGAGGGGGGCAGCACCACACACATTCAAGTCTTGTTTTTTTTAGTGTTCTATAGCGTGACCAGCATGCTTTAAGGTCCCATTACTTCCTTAATGCGATCTATTTCCTGTTGCAACACGACACTGAGGGATCAATCTTAAGCGTAAAGCTATGGGCTGTTAGTTATGGAGAGTATTGATTTGATTGGACTGACAGAAAGGGATAAGTGAAAATTTTGTGCCAACTTCATTAGCTTGGATTTTTTACAGTTATTACACCTATTAGTACACTCACCAATGAAGGTGAAGTGTTTTCTATCAAATAACCATCGGTGGAAAGTAACTAAGTACATTTACCCTAGCACTGTACTCAAACACAGTTTGAGGTGCTTGTACTTTACTGGTTTTTGTTTTATGCTACTTTATACTTCTACTCCTCTACATTTCAGAGGCACCTTTTGGTACTTTTTATTCCCTAGGCTACTATTATTTAACAGAGATAGCTACTAGTGACAGTAACTACTTAACTACTACAGTTAAGATTAGCTCCACCTCGACCAACTATAATAGGCTAATAATAGGCTAATGATCCAATAACATAATCATATAAAATTGACTGTGAATACTTTTACTTATGATTCTTTATGTACATTTTGTTGCTAATACTTCTGTATTTTTACATGAAAGATCAAGGAACTTTTACTTTTAATGGTGTATTTTGACAGTATTGGTGCTTTTACTTCAGTGAATGATCTGAATACCTATTCCACTGCTGGAAATAAGATAATAAGATAATCCAATGTATTTTTTGTATTTTTGAAGGACAGTTCAATTATTCAAGGACAATTCAGCTATAGTGTATTTTTGAGAAAAAAGCTACCAATGCCAGTGTGTTGGCTATTAGCTCTTTTCTTCCACATCACCACCATTTTGTGTGTGTGCATGCATATTTCCCTCTATGTTTCATATGGAACCGTGGACCATGCCACCATAGAAACTAACATAAAAAGAAGTGTTTATAGAGCATGAACGTGTCGAGTGGCAACTGCATCCAAAATGTCAGCGAGATAAAGCATCAAACCGGATTAACACTTTGAAAAACTGCTCCTCAAATGTGTTCGACAACTGTGAGATAAAACCTCACCTCTCCCTCCGTGTCAATAATCAGGGTGTCTTGTAGGCCTTCACTAACAAAACACGCTCATGCAGAAAAGCTCTCACACCCTGCATGTCAATAATGATGCACTTAATTATAAGACCATTTATACACACACACACACAACCATAATTGACAGCTAAAATGTAATGGTACAACTGGATTAGATAAGTAAATATGTGGGATCACTGGCATACTGTATACCTAGCACATCTTTTAATCTAACTAGGTGTGGACGGTGTATTAAAATAAATATTTGGGAGGACTGGGTAAGTGTACAGTGTTCCCTTCAGCTACTGTACATGAGACATACTTATGATTGTTTTCCTTGGGCCCATTACTCTATACTTTACATTAGATTCAAGTCAGGAGTAATGGCCATTTACAGTGCATTGACAGACATATATTGATGTAGAGTGCTGCATCCTTGAGCTTAAAAAGTCAAGGACAAAAGCTCGCCACTCAGCCCTCCACCCATCACTGTCTCCCTGTCTCTTTGTATTCACAAGTGCAACTGTATACATCAAAGATCTCTCTCTCTCGCTCACTCTGCAGCTACTTTCACGCAGCTTTTCACTCCCTTCAAGGTCTCGTTCACTGTCACTTTTTCTTGCCACCTTGTTCTTTATTGTCACATTTGTTTGGCTACCCTTCCAATTGAAACATACCATAAATTACCATAAATACCACAGTCTGCCTCCAGACTTGTGAGACAATAAAAATCAAAGTGCATATAACATCCCTGAGGAACACACACACACACGTGTACAGAAACGCACTCACAAGTCTGGAGGGAGGGAGAATTTAGACTGCAGTAATTACCTCTAAACCTTTTATCTGCATCTAAGGAATCTTATTATTCAATTACTGGGACCGGAGTGCCTACTGTCAGCTACCGGCTCCGTATATGCTGGTCCCCAACGCCTCCCCCACCGCCTTCCTTTCCTATATAGCTCTGAAAATCACCGGCATTCTTTAACAACAACTTCGCCTCGAGCATTAGCTAGTGTAACAGCAAGCCTCCCTAACACACACAAAAAGCTTACAAGACCAACTACAAAAAAGGAGTCCACTCCATTGTTCTCATTAAATCCAATCTGGGAGTGAGCGAAGAGGGTTAGTGTGAGCAAATGGATGGCCGAGAGTGTAGGGAGCGAGGGAGAGGACTACAGCGATTAATGCAGTGTTAATGCATTACATTAAATCCCTGGCAGAGACGAGGTCTCTCATGGTGTGCAATACACAGGGAGAGATAAGGGTGGTCTAAAAAGCTTTCCATCTTTTATCTTTGCCCCATTCTGGTTTTATCTGGAGGTTAAATTTAGTATTTTGATGTATGTAGAGAGAAAGAGACAGAGACAGAAGGGAGAAAGGAACGAGAGGAGACATCTGTGACAGTATCAGAAATAGCAGCCTGCGACGGGGTTTTGTGAAGAGTAGACAGCTTTCAGCAGAGTCCTGTTTCTCAGGAAAACAGACAGGAGGGCCGACAAATCCTCAACAGTGTAACTACAGATCTCCACGGATAGAAAGAAGTGAGGTAGCGGTGAAAAGCAAAAAACGAAAAGTGCGGTGCTCATCTTTCCCCACTGTAAGTACAGTGTGGTGGGAGTGGGTGTTGGCCCAGTTAACAACAGATGAATCACAAACCTGTAAAAGTCTTTGGCTCTGGCTACTGGCCAAACACCTCTAATATACACGTATGACACTGCAGTCAGGGCCACTTACACAGATGAAAAGTGTATGTAATACTCCTATGGATAGAGCAACTTAGAAAAAGACAGAGAAAGGGAACGAGAGAGAGAGAGAGAGAGAGAGAGAGAGAGAGAGAGAGGGTGGGCAATCTCTTGAGTGCAGCAGGGAAGAAAGATTGCATCATCATGTCGCTCTATTAAAGGGTGCGACGTGCTCTGACTGCTGAGTGGCACACAGTGAGTCAGCGAGACCAACCAGTGGGAAACACACACACGCACAGCGTACCTCTTAACATTTCAAACTATATCGTATCACGATTTTAATAATAGAATAGCATCTATTCTAGGTTCTGAATCAAGCTACGTCCTTTTCTGAGCTCAGAGACAGCTGTGGATGCCACAGAATGAAGTCACTCTACCAGACCAACAGTCTATGGGTTTAAGACTGGTATTTCTCCATGGTATTTCTTCCCTACACTTTTCTCATCTCTCAGACAGTATATTGCAAATTATTTCAAACATTTATAACTATTATTACTATGTTAATTTGCTGAGTTTTAGAAAAGTAATTTGCTTGATTGTGTCCATTCTTATAGCTCCGATACGTTCTCGTGTTCTAACATTTGTCATGTTTAAAAGAATAGTTCATCATTTTGGGAAATACGCGTATTCACTTTCTTGCCAAGTGCAAGACGGTAAGATTGATACCACTCGTATCTGTTCATTAAATATGAAGCCACAGCCAGGGAGCGCCTCCATAGCCGAATGGTTACAGCGCATGCCACATGGCCACATGGTCGCAACCGTCTGCGACCTTTGTTGCATGTCATAGCCCTTGATCTCTCTCTCTCCCATTTCCTGTCTGCCTCTTCACTGTTGCTGACTAATAAAAGGTATGAAATGCCAAAAAAACAAATCTTAAAAAGCCACAGCCAGGAGACTGTTCCCTTAGGTTAGCACAAAGACTGCATCCTACTACTGCTGCCCCTCAAAACCTTTTTTGGTACAGACTAAAATGTATCCGTAGCACAGAGTATTGAAAATCATCAAGTGCTGAAAGCTGGCATTGATTGTCTGGTTTGATTCGTAATCTAACTTACTTATTATTTGATCAGGTAGACTAATCTCTTTTAGGCAAAATTCTTTCACAGCTTCTGGTGTTTACATAGCATTGAAGATTTGAGAACTAGAGTTGAGAACTCTTTTGTTGAATGAAAAATACATTTATACTTATCAAAGTACGGTATCCCAAATGAACTGTTTTGATATTGGTACTGAAACTTAGGTATGATATTAACTATACTCAGCCTTGTACTACTGTCCCTATTTCTTTACAGGGATCATCTAAGTTTCATCCATCCATTCTTATCATATTCCCAGCTTGCAGGATCGCAATGAACTGTAAGCTCCTGATACAAGACTAGTTTTCTTGTCAGCCAGAGTTCAATGGATGCAAGGAGTCCCGTTGTGGTCTATCTGCAGTTCACTCAGCCAAGGAGGGGATACACGGCACAAAGCTAATACGACTCCTGAAGGAGTCATTGTGCAACTACCACTCCCCTACCACTCTGTCTGTCGCTTTCATCCTTTCATCTATACTTTTCATTTCTCCCTTTCTATCGCTTACTCCCCCGTAATCAATCTCTCGCCATTTTCTAAGCTCCATTTCATTCTAAAGCCATCTCCAACATCCAAGTCTTCCTACTGCCCCCATCCTCGACTTTCCCTTCCTCACTCCATCCCACTGCTCCTGATATAAGCCGTTCTGCCACAGTGGGAAATGAGATTACTGGGATCCATATAGCTGCGGACAACACGTTCCATTACATAATGCAGACAGACAGAAGGAAAAAGTGATTGTGTGAGCGTGTGGGTGTAGTGATCATGTGAGTGTGTGTTTGTGTATGTTGGATTAAGGTCATTAGAGTTTTAGCCTTCCAGATTGGTAGTAAATGTTGGGAGGATAGCCAGGTTGTGTCAGTAAATACGTTTTTAAAACCCACACACATGCATGCATGCACGCACAACCCCCCCCCCCCCACACACACACACACACACACACACACACTCTCTCTCCTTTATGGTGAGCAATATTGACATCTATATGACATCAGCGTGTGTGTGAGTTTTCCACCCACAGGTGGCAGTATTGCTCCAGCTTGACATTGCTCTTGTGAAACACTCATAAAATTATAGAAATGCACAGCAGAATATTAAGTTATTCTTAATGCATGCAAGGACAAAAAGATACAGAAGAGTTCTCTTTACTGAAATACTGACACACAGAAGAAGTGAAAATATGCAGAAAATGTTGTTACAACAAAGAAAATGACAAAAGAAAAACTGGACTAGGAATGAAACAGGAAACAGTGTGGTTAGCTGTGTAATGTGAGGGAGTGTGTTCGTTTCAGTGGTGGGAGAAGTACTCACATCTTTTACTCAAGTAAAAGTAGCAATACCTCAAGGTAAAAATACTCCACTACAAGTAAAAGTTCTGCATTCAAATCTTTACTTAAACAGAAGCACAGAAGTACTAGTAGCAAAATATCAAAAGTATCAAAAGTACTCATTAGGCAGCAGAATGGCTCCTGTCATTGTTCATATTGTGCATGCAGGTTTAAGTAAAGCTATTTTATATACTGTTGGATAATCTGTAACAATGCATCATTATAAACAGATTATATCACATAAAACCTTGATATTCCAAGCAACTAGTATCTATAGCTGTCAACAAGACAATGTTTGCCTCCTAATTGTAGTGGAGTAGAAATATAAAATAGCATAAAATGAAAATACTTAAGTACAGTAGTAAGTTCAGTACTTGTTTACTACTACTACTACTACTGCTGCAGTACTTAGTTACTTTCCACCACTGGTTTGTTTTAAAATAACTCCCTTACTGACTTCTGGCATAAAATGTGCTTCAGGCTTCGGTTTAATTCTCCAAACTGAATAAAGAAATTTGGAATTAAACCAGTTTACTTAGCACATCCAGTTATATGTTTTTCTGTGTGCATGCATCACTGTATAAATGTGTGTGTGTGTGTGTGTGTGTGTGTGTGTGTGTGTGTGTGTGTGTGTGTGTACCCAGAGATCCAGTTCTGTGCAGGCTCAGGTAGGCTCTGTCTCTTTCCAGCCCCCCACCCGGCTCTCTGCGCAGGGCGGTGCGGCCCAGATGACCGGCATATTGACGCAGGAAGGAGGGAGCACTGTGGGAGGCGGGAGGGTGCACGGCACACACCACCATGGGCTCTGAGACACACAATGCAGACGGACAGCCAGGGAGAGAAGGAGAGAGAGGAGGAGAGTGCGAGAGAAGGCGAGAGAGTGAGGAGAAGGCTCAGAGGGACAGCAGGTTGATACAAATGAGAAAGAGGGGGGGGTTAAAACCAGAAAAAAGCAAGATGAGAATAAAGGAAAAAGGGAGAGAGAGAGGGACGAAGAGTTTAGGAATAGCAGAAGAGAGGGAACAGAAGCAGCAAAAAGAGAGAGAAAAAAAGATGACACAAGGTCACAGAGAGACCACACACAGAGAGGTAGCAGAACATGTAGGAACAGTACAATGTGTAGTAGTGATAGATAGTAGAGTGGGAATGCATACAGCTGCTGTACTCATGTTAGAAGAGCAAACAGTTGTGGCACACAGTAATAGAAATACCCATGGAAAGCGTATGAGGCATGAGGCATGCATAGTGGAAAATATGTTGAGTCATAGACTGATAAAGGAAACAGGCCACAGAGGTAAGGGAGTAACCGAATCACCGATGGCAGAGCTAGAATAGATATTTAGCTAACTGTTCTCTGGGTCAAATTTAAGCTTATGGATAAACAAATGCTCCTTTTTGACCTTTTCAAAGCAAAATACCTAAACTCATCCAATCATAAATGTGACAAACACCCTGTCATCATGCATGTATCATCACCTGTCTTTCACGTTCATTAGTATTAATGAATCCTTTCTGCAGAACGCGGCTGGAAGCCAACATGTCACATCTCCTATCTTTCAATAATAATCCCCAATTTCCTCCACATTGCACTGTAAATTCCACTGTGATCCTCAAGCATTAGGGTTTAATGTTCCTCTAAAATCCTCACATGATTCCCTCACAGACTCGCCCTCCAGTAACATGGGTCCTCCAAGAACACAGTGTAAGAACAGATCTAAGGACAGCACCACAGTTGACGCTGCTTCTAATTAGCACTTGTGAAAAAAAATGTGTGGAGTAATTTTCACCGCTCTTTTGCACAGTCTGACTCAGATATATAGAGATGTGGGGGGTCGGGAGGGTGATACAGCAAGGGAAAAGGGCAAGAGGAGCTGTAAGCGCAAGATGTAAGCACAAGATGTAGAGCAGCGGTTAAAGTTTAATGTCCCTCTCTTCATCCTCTACATCACTTCCTCCATCAGCTCCCTCTCCCTTCCTGACATAGCTCGAGCTAAGACTAAAGAGAGGGATGTAAAAATAGGAGGAAGATGACAGAGATGGCAGAAAGTGAAATTAATAAGGTCGACGTATGGGTGTTGCAGCTGGAATAAACAACTAACAAAACGAAACAACTAGCAACAATGAACAAACATTATCACTCCTTGTATCCAAACTGCAAAGCAGCCAACATCTCTAGCCTAAAACACAGCACAGCTATATTTGAACACTGAGACTTTTCTTGTGTTCTCACTTTCTGTCTGTCTTTTCACTTTCTTTTGTCTCTGAGACAAAAGCATCTGCTGAAACAGAGGCAACCTCCCTCACTCTGTTCTGACCTGGTTTCTGTCTGGAGCCAGAGTAGGACACACACACACACACACACACACACACACACACACACACACACACACACACACACACACACAGTGTTTGTGTCAGGTGAGGTCTCTGATTTTTTTCCAAAGAGAAACCTGCAATCCTGGAAGATGCCCAGCAGATGGCACCCAGAGTTTCTGAGAATGACATTGCTATTTGCACTTTCGAGCTAAGACTTTCTCTTTTGCTCATGTGAATACACAAATGCATGCAACTGAATTCACAACGAAGCTTTGTGAGCTCACATACATTTCCTGTATACTGCTGCTTTCAGTCCTGACGATTAACTAGTGAAGTGAACAGTGAAGTGATGGCGATGAAGCTGATGATGAGGTCTAGATGATGAAGGTCACGATGGCTTGATGACTTGAAAAGCTCAGGTGAAACCTGTGTGTGTGTCAGTTTTGTATTTGCATGTCTGTATGCCTTCATGAGGGTAGTGCATATTAATAAATATTAAACACACAAACATTTCTGAAACACAGGCACAAACTGTTCATAAGATACTGGCTTTAACAAATACATATTTTCTTTCAGGGAGTAGTTTAGTGTAAATGGAAGACATACAAGAGAGGAGGACAGTGCAACCTTCTTGCATCTCCTGTAATGATCAGTTATGACCTCTATTTTGCCTCTCCCTGCCTACACCATCATTTGCAAACCACTACACCAGTTAATGCTTCTTCATGTACTGAAAAAGCTCCAAATGAAGTCTTGAACTGGGGGAGCACATGGCAAACTGCTCTTTGATAACGTGATTCGCCTGCTCCTGTGTGGTAAGACGCCAGCCACAACAGATGTTGGAGTCGAACTAATCACTGTGTGACTCCCAAGAGGGTTATGGAGGTGACACAATTTCTCTTCATCATAATGACAACACACGCTGCCTTGCTGCCGTTTTTCGAAAGCTTTCTCTGCTGTTTCCTCTGTTATGGACGGATACACTGTATTTACATGCAGTATATAGATATAATCCACATAGTATAGTATGTACAAGTATTACACACACAAGTTATTCACATGACAGATTTTTAAGTTTGTGTCTGCTTAGGTGCTTGTATATACCTGTGTGTGAGTGCACTTGTTGACTTGTCTCACCATTGTCCCTGGCTGCCGATGGCTCATCCAAGGCCATCTGTTCTGCCAATTCGGACAGGGAGTCGTCGACGGGCCGAGCGCTACGTAGAGACATGGACAGCCTCCGCTTGATTATCTTCATCCTGTCCATCTTCTCAACCACACCGCCGGGGCCCACGGGCCTGAGGGAGAGGGACGACCACCAACATCATCATTATCATCAACAGCGCCACCTGCATCCCCATCATCATAATCATGGCCTTTGTTCTCATTATAACCATCAACAGCTAGATTCACACTGCCCCGTTAATCTTCATTGTACAGTGAAACGACTGCAGTGCAGCCTCGGCGCATTTTCTACAGTTCTTTTGGCTCCCGATGATTGTGTTTGCTCACGCAGCGTGTGTTCTCATTGTTATGTATCCCAAGTGCAAACATTGCAGAATAAAAGAGACAGAATGAGAGAGCAGACCCAGAGAGACAGGGAGAAAGAGAGAGAAAGAGAGCAACAAACAAAAAAAAAAATCACAAAAAAACGTGTAAATGGCTGACTATGCAGCTCCCCAGAGGTTTCAGACAAGAGCAGCTCTCCCAGATGAGCTGTGATTGACATACGTTTCACTGGCTCTTCCATCATCTACAGTAGTCCAATGCAAAAACATGGCAGACAAAATGATCATATGACACCAGAATAAAGTTCTTCATACTCACACCAACTATGGCTGATTCTACAGTAGTCCAACCTAAACTAGAGTCCATGCAACAACAACTCTGATGGAAAGCTGGTTTCAAAGTCTGTATACACTTTATGTGCTTACAGGAGACAGAAGCATCACATCCTTAAAATAAATGGGGGGAAAAGCACATTGTTTTTCCAGCAAAGTGCTCTTCATATTCACCGGTGACCCGCCTATGTGTATTGTGCATTTGCGTGCGTATACCTCTTAACGTCAGTGAGCTTTCAAAGTTCTATATTGTTTAGAGTGCCCCTCAGCAGACATTCAGAATCTGGTTTTATGTGTGTATGTACAGTATACGTGTCTTTTGCATGTGTGTATTTATGTGTGTTGAAGTCACTTTGCGCACCGTGTTCCTCTACGCTCTGCTTTACTGGCCTGGAGGTAGAGGTAGCTCTGGCAGAGTATTTCTGTCCCCTTTCCACTTCCTGCTACTTCTATCTAACTCATAAGGGGCAGAGAGCTGACATGCACATGCACATGCACACACACACACACACACACACACACACACACACACACACACACACACACACAAATGGCACCCACTGCCTTTCTCTTTGTGTCCAACCTTGGAGGCTTCAACAAAAGCCATTCATCCTTTCAGGCTCTCAGTCTTTCAGGCCTATTAGAGACAGCCAGTGCTCTGAGGGAATTCAAACCCAGCGATCCTCACTCAGGACGACTGGCTTTTTTTCACTAGAAGATGCGCTTAGGCGAGTATCCATTGCTAACAACATTGCCTTTGCCAATTTACATGAGCCCAGTTGGATGCGGTTTGCACCTCAGCCCGAGGCGTTTCTCTAAGACGGCAAAAAAAAAAGTTTAAAAAGGGAACAAAAGAGCGAAAGGAGAGCAACTCACATTCATTTCATAACATCCGTCACCCATGAATTATCAGTATGGAACGAATCTCCCTCCCCCCTCATTTGCATGTTTTCCCAGACTCCCCTAGAGAAGAAGCCTGCTTGGACAAGGAGATTGGGTTCTCCTCATGCAACCTCGCCGCCGTCACCCACAAATTTTCAGGAATAAATGACTCACATTATGGGGGAGAAGCCAATAATATAATGCAATGCTTATAAACCAGATAAATTTATACCAGTGTTATCATTAACACACACTTACGCTTGCATCCAGACATGCCCCCACACACATACAGACGCACAATAATCACCAATTTCACAGTCTTCATCTTATCTCTGTTGAATTAGCAGGAACAGTAATGTAGTGGGAATCTCATTACCCAGTGGCTCATAGAGGGAAACACTTATATCATATACATAGCTCCAATTTTATATATAACATGATGAAATAAGGTGTAGTCTGTCTTGTAAAGAACTACACAAAATAAGTAAAAAAAATTTACGGAAATATCTAACTAAAAATGTACTTAATCCTACTTAGTTTGTAAGCCTTTACTTAATATTTTAAGAAATACCAGACCACCAACTTTTAGCATCATTGTGCACCGATTATATCTTTATATCTTTTTATCTTTATCTGTCAATGTATGTATTCTTGCACAAATATAAACATTTCCGCTTGACAACTGCACTGAAGTGGCTTTTAATTACTTTCTATCCCGGTTTTGAAGATATGAATATTTCTGTAAGTTTAAATCTTTGCTGCAATGCTACAACTGTTAGCTTTATGTAAATAAACTAAGAGCTAGGCTGCATTCAGGAAGAGACTTGTACACTTTAGGATAATGTAAGACATTTCCAAGTGTATCTGTGTTGGTCAACTTGTAAAGTTTCTGGAAGAATGTGTGATGAATGTGCGTTCGATGTTGAGCCTTGTTTGGTGCAGATGGACGTGGCAGTGTGAAGAGCTTGGCAGAGGCTCAACAGTGAGTGGGACGAGACATGTGGCTCCAGGCTTCAGCATGTGCAGGCCACACTCACCAGACACCCGGCAAACCACGAGCAACTCTGATGCATAACTCCCACTAAACGGAGGGAGGCTCTCCAAATGATCTCACTCCTTCAGAGACACTACAAGCACTTCTGCTGTTTCAGTTTCACACGCAGTATAACATGGGCTGCGCAATAAAACAAACACAACAGAGCAAAGGTTAATAGGGCAACTGGTACAAAAGGAGTGAAGAAATAAAACCTTCTCCAACTTTGTACTACGTTATTTGTGTGCGTTTGTTAACAGCGTGTGAGCACGTGCACATGTGTTTCCACATGCGTGTGTGGGTGGTTGCATGGATGTGGTAGCATGGAGGTGAGGCGAACTGACACACCCCTGAGGAGGACAGAGGAGGAACACGGTCTGATTTATTCAAGACACACACCATTTACGTTGCTAGGTTACAGGCCCAGACTGGAACCGCAGTTTCTGTCTCTGAGGTAAAGAGAAGAAGACAGGAGAAAGAGAGAGGCGAAAAGCTGAGAATTCACAATTCACATCTCTGTATCTGCCGTTTCTCTGTGCTCACCCCCATGCACACACACACACACACACACACGCTCATGTCAGCTACAAAAACTTCCAGCCCTCCAGTGCTAGGGATGCCACACAGTGCTGCAGCATGCGATCCTTGCCAGCCTTGCTCTGGGATTCCTCTGCCAATTATGCCTCTTTAGGAGGCAAAAAGAATGAATGGACCCGAGGACCTGAGTCTGCAGTATACACAAACTCTGGCTAGCTGCACATTTAACACACACGTACAAAAAAACATGGACACAGAAATTACTTTTATCAGAACAGAAGGGAACATTTCAACAGCTTATGAGGCCAAGATCTGATTTTGTTTCAGTTTTACCTCCTGGACCCCTCATTCTTTCCTTTTCATCACAAACAAACAAGTATTCTTCTGCAATTCAGTGGCACATGAATCATACGCATGCATGCACTCAACATACAATGTGGCAGGGCGGAATGGGCACTCAGTGGCACTCCGAACACGGCTTGGCACAGCGGCCTGAGGATGCATGAGTAATGCATAAATCTGCCCAACTACAGAGTCCTACACACGTCCACACAAACGCACACTTTAGTCAACAGATAACCCAAAAAGTAGCCCATTCTCCTTATAAGCCCAGTGGCTCCTCCTCAGCATCTCTTCTGTCACTTAATCCAAATCTCCGGAGTAAGATGAGGAGAAGGAATTACGGACAGAAGATGAATGAATTAGCAGAAGAACAAGACTGCAAAAAGACAAGGCAAAATATCTGAAATGCCATTTTCAGCCCCAAGAGGAGGAAGGAGGGTGACTGTAATTTTGGGGACATCTGGTTCAAAGGGGTCACACAACAGTTTTTTCCAATATTGATATGCCAAATGTACATACATATAAATCATCAAATTGCTGTTCAATGTAATAAATGTTCCACTGTTACTTATTACATCAAAATCTTTCACACGTGTAAGTGTATACATGTACAATTATCTTAGAATGATTCATTTGGAAGACAGAATTTTGGATAGGAAAACACAATCTACTTTAATATCATCATAATATGTTTCCACTGAAAGTTGATACAAAACAACATTGAATCTGGAGACCAATTCCTGGTTAAAAAACGTCATTA
This sequence comes from Enoplosus armatus, assembly GCF_043641665.1. Taxonomy (NCBI): domain Eukaryota; kingdom Metazoa; phylum Chordata; class Actinopteri; order Centrarchiformes; family Enoplosidae; genus Enoplosus; species Enoplosus armatus. Next base: position 15,033,979 of record NC_092187.1, read on the forward strand.
TTTGACCACAGAGTAGTGTACAACTGGGTGACAGATACAGGTGCATCCTGTACATCTGCACAGTAATTGGTTTCAGGACAAAAACAAAATAAGACCAAGCACGAAGCCTCACTTGGCGAAAAAAACAAAAAACACATAGAAAAAGCTTACAAAAGTCGTGAAATTCTGTTTGTTTTGCAGAACATATAACGATGCCCTTACAAAGTGCCAATTGTCATCAAGGTAATAAAACAGTTATAGGCCTACCATAAAATATCAGAAGACTATTATTGGCATGGGATTATTTAGTGAGATTTTTCAATCGGGGTGCATCGAAACGGCAAAGGAATTGACGGACGAGCGAGATTTTCAATCTGGACATCCCACACTGACATGGACATAAATAATTTAGCGCTGAATGATACTCGCTACACTCTGCCAAGAAATGTTCAGAGCAACACTAATTGTTCAGCCTATGTCGACGTTAGTATAGGCTACTACTTGCCACCGGCGAACATCCACGAGATTATCGGCAACACTACAAAACCCGGGCTGTCACATTTGCGGACGAGCGAAGGTCCCGACAATATCCCATGTAACTAGATATGGCTGCAGGCAGAGCGCACATTAGGTGGGCAGCAAGCAGCCGTGCGATAAATATCACGGGGCTCTCAAACCAAATACGCGGCGGTTCACTTCGGGCCTGGCTGGCTGGACGGGATCCCTCAACCTTCCGGGCCTTTTGCGTTTTCGGTCAGTTCCTCTCGCCCCGTGTTTTCCTGACGCAAGTATCCGGGAGGAAGGGAGTCAGGCAGGGCAAAGAAAAGTTACACAGCCAGCCGGCCGGCTAAGAAACTCCATGGAAACGGGACTAGGATCACCCCCGAGAGTATCCCGATGTTATGATTGAGGTTTTACACGAGTTAGGACCCTGAACCACTGTATTATATCAATTAATTGCTCCAGGGGGTTGAATTAGAGTAGGTCTATGGTGTCCTTATCGCTATTTCTCACTTTTACCTGCTGTGGTGTCACTTTAATTCTCCTTTTGCGATTCTGATTTTTACAGCGATACTTGAAGTCCACATTAGTTCCACATAGACGCACACTTACGCAATATGGCCCAGTCAAAATCAGCTAAAAACCTTTGTTTTTAACGAGCCGAAAAATAACTCCACCTGCAATGTCAGGTGATAGGACAACCGTTGGGTATCGTTGCCTTACCGTCCCAACATTGTCATTACAGGATCAAAAAACGTGGAGGGACATGGCTGAACGTAAATACACCGAAAATACTGCTGCCACTGACCTGCTAGTGTTTCTGCTGCAGGAGACTATTGTTCCACTTGTGTGTGGTAATCCTGGCGGCACGCTGGGGCTGAATCCACTGCGACAAGTTCCTCCAACTACTTTGCTGTAAAACACACCGGATTGCCTTTTTCCCCGTCAGGCAGGTCTTATCCCCGTGTCACGCGGTGTGTCGCAGTGTCCCGTCGCCCGAGTAAGAGCATCGTTGACCTGTATTAAAGCACTATTTGTCTCCACTTTCGCTTATAAACGGCACCGTCCCGTCCGGTGATGATCAGCCATATCGCTGCTGCTGTGTGGATCCCAAGTGGAAGCACAGTGGCGTGATCCCGGAAAACACCGCAAGGGGTGTGTGAGTGCATGTGTGTGTGTAGTAGAGAGAGTGTGGCTGTGAATGTGTGTGTGTGTGTGTGTGTATCAGACTCTCTAACCTCCACCCCCACCTCCAACCTCATCTCTTTCTCTGTAAAAAGGGGGGTCAGATAGATTAATTTGGGGGCAATGTCACCTGGGAAATTAGCCTTCATTATCCAAGCCCCATTCCCATCTGAATATGCACATCAGAGAAATTCCTTGTGAATAAAACATGGACTGAAAATTATGGAAATTCAACAGGATCCACCACTGCTTAGTTGGCATCAACATGAGTTAAAATTTAGTCAAAGGATAATTGTGAAGTTTCGCTTGCCCCCGTTGAAATAAATCTGTCGTCCCAAAGTTGTGTGGTTTAAATTCATGTTGATGCACACATCAGACAAAGTTCTGGCTCGAGTTTAATTGCTGTCTTATACAGCACAGGTAGCTTTAGACACAAGCATATTATCCTTTTGATATAAAATGGCTACTATTTGGATGACTACTGTGGAGACCTGCTGCCAAGATTTTCACACAACATGCTTTCAATGTTTTGGGATAAAATAAAAGTGAATAATACTAAATTATTACTTTTTTCCCGGGGATCACCTGGATCCCCAACTATTACGTCGGGAAATCACAGATGACACAGCAAAGGCAGAGGATGAGGAGAAGTCTGCCTGCTGGTCTTCATCGCCACCATGTGGTTTATTCAAACAACTGCAGCATGTTTTCATTCATAGGCCAAATTCATTCACTGGAGCAAATCCTGGACCGTTTCCAATAGTCCCTGTATAGCTATAGAAATACAACTCAATAAAGGCAAGACATGTACAATAATGCAATACAATGTGTTGCTTCAACTCCATAGTAACTCTGAGCTGGTTTATGAGATTGTTTAACAACTAGGTTGGACCACATGTTCTCAAAGAAGTCACACAAACATTATTCATGGTGGGTTTCGAAAGCTGATTCTTTTGAGATCCATATCTTTTTTTTATTTTGATTCTTTTTAGACCGAAAGTATTTAAATTAGAATATGATTATATATTGCATGGGCACTGATTTTACATGTGAAGTACTTAGCCTGTAAAACAATTATATAACATCTTATGTGGCTTTAAAGGGAGCTTTTCAGTGTCTGATTATGTCATTAGGATTATCTCAGTTTAGACTCAAGGATTAATATTTTTAACTGAGGGCCTGTGTCACAAACTGGGGGTGTAGGGTTGGAGAGAAGAGGACATTAAGGAGGCAGAGGCAGTGGCGGACTAATGAAAGACACTATCAAGTTGCATTGTGGAGAATGTAGGATCCAGTGTTTTTGGAACTTGAACTCAGCTGCTAATCCATTTATTTAAAACCTGTCTCTTCCCCCAACTTTAAAGAAGTGCAATACTAAATTGTTGTCAATGAACAATTTAATGAATCAATACAATGATGAATGAATGAAAATAAAATGAATCAGAAAAAAGTTTTGATGACTTGGGATGGCACTGGTAGATTCAGATTTATGACTGAAATCCTGGCTACTGCCACCTCCTGTGCAGTGGTGGAAAGTACATCTATTGAAATACTGTACTTAAGCCCAATTTTGAGGTACTTGAGGTATTTCCATTTTAAGTTATTTTTCCACTTAATTTCAAGGTAAATATTGTAATGTTACTCCAGTACTTTTTTGACAGCTAGGCTACTAGCTACCAGATAATAGCCTACCTCTGTGCTTTTGCTAATGTAAAATGTTTAATGCAGATATTTTCCCTGTAGTGGAGTATATTTACATTGCTGAATTGGTACTTTTACTTAAGTAAAAGGCATGAGTACTTATTCCACATCTTTTATGTATGTTAAAAAGTCAGCCAGTGGTCCAGAATATTGTTTTTCTCTGGCATTAACCGTTAGAGGGCGCTAAGGGTTTACCGTGGGACATGAAACGGCGGCTCTTCTGCAGTTGTTAGCTTGACTGTCTTGTTGTTAAGCAGGTTGTCAGGGGCAGCGCACGCCAGCCAGTTAGCTAACACGGGATTAAGGGACTTGAGTTAATGATGACACATTTATTTATTAAAGTAAACGACTGTCGGTTTACCTGTTTTTTCGCTCGGGGCTGCCCTGTTTCTTTGGGTAAAAGCAGCAGAGGCGGCAGTGTCGATTTTTATCGAAACAGCCAGAGGTTTGCAGTGGGGTTTTCCCCGTAGCTACCTAGCTAGTTTTGCTAACGCTATTGGGCAGACGTAAAGTGATAAACATTGGCAGTGACCAGTTACCCAGTGAATATATATCTCCAGCTTTCCTTTTCGATTGATTTGCTATCGTTTGGTGCGAAAATGGAAGACCTTATGGGAGAGTTAATGACGGAAGAAGAATATGACGACAGCGACAAACCATTGTCATCGCCCCACAACCCCCCTTTTCGCTCCACCCGACTGCACGTCCAAAGGAGTAGTATCTGCTCTCGGGCTTATTTCGTTGTGGTCATGGTCTTCTTCCATGTGTATATCCTGAATGTTATCGGCCTGCTGCTCTACGTGCACTACAACAACGGCCCCGGGGATCTTGTCAGTGGGGACGGGGACACTTCCGCATCAGTCAGCGAGAGTGGGACCCCTTTGCCCCATCCTGCTCCTGCTTCAAGAGAGCTACATGTAGAGGACTATAGTCAGAGTTTCAGTCTTCCTCGCATTGAGGGGATACGGGTAAGCAAACTGGCATAATTCCAGGACGATGGAGTATGCCATTTTAACTCACTGATGTAAAAAAAAAACATAAAAAAGCCTTCAGCCTTTAATGTCACTTACAACTGCTATGGCAATGTCCATGCATTTGAACCCCCATGTTGAGAGTGTGTTGATAATGTCTCTTTTCCATCTGCAGGTTGGCCATGTTCAGCAGGTGTCCCTCTTGCCCGACAGAACACATGAGATGAAGACGATCAGCCTGAAACCTCTGCTATTTGGTAAGTGCACTGTAGTCTTTGGGTATGATCTGCTATTCATGAATAAATGGCATTTGATCAGGATTTAGAACACATTTAATTTTTCTCAAAGCCATACAAATATAAACCAGCGATATTTACTTAAAATTCACAGATATGTACATTTTCTATTAAACATCTTTTATTTCTTTGACCTCCACTGCCTGAGAGACACAGTGTTGGTCCTCTATGAGCTCCTTTTGTGAACAGCTGACTGCATATTATTGCCTCCATAACCACAGCAGTTTGGACATGATTTGAAAGTACTACACCAAGCATAATTTACAGTCGTAGGTATTTTGTCAAATTTAAAATGCTATGTCTATCCTTTCCCTATGAATAGCTGTTTCATGTTTGTTTCACATCTCAGTTCTTTTGGATTTTCTAACCCAGCACATAATCCTAGCTCCTGCATCTGTAATGTTTCCATTTGCGCGCAGCTCCCATCAGGTTCTTGTCTCGTCTTTGCCAGGCGTAAGCCTTGTTGACCACCAGGCGCTCCCCCTGTACTGTGCCTGTCACTAGGAAGGTCCCGCCTCGTGGGTGGTGCCGTGTCATGTTCCTCACGCAGGTGGCATCCCTCTCCAGCCACAGCTCGATGCGAGCGCGGATCTGCCCCCCTAACAGGGGTCCGTGCTTCAGAACGTCCAGTTTGGCAGCCAGTGAGAACTGAGACAGGCTTATTGGACTGTACTTGAGCCGTGTTAGACGCAGTTTCACAACTGGGAAGAGAGTAGATACACACAAACCACGATTGGCATCAACTTCATAAGGAGCAGGGTGCTCTTGTCTATTAATTGTCCAGAATGAATGAAAAACGTATATAACATATAATCAACGATAGCATCAGACTGGACAGAAGACGTGTAAGAATACTGATGCTCACCAAAGTCACTTCTACAAAAGGTCTCCAGTGTATCTTTTGAAGAGGAGGCCTCCTCCAGCTCACAATCCCGGCAGCTTGCCTGGGGCACTGAAATTGACAAACCAGTAATTTAATCATATGTTGAGTGAAGTCACCTCAAGCGTATGTGTACATGTAGTCAGTTTCTTACCTGTACGCCCCCCTGTGGGAACAGTGCTGTTGGTGATCGAGGAGATACACATGAGATGGTCTGCAGGATACTGGTCACAGCGCAGAATTTCTGGCCAGGGGTAGCCATAGCAACTCATGATTGGTGCACAGCTGTCCCGTACAGATTCGCACAAACTCCTGCAGGGTGATATAAACCTGATAAAGAAGAGATGGAGAGGGAACGTGGGCAGCATTGAATAGATGGAAGGATCTGAATCAATAGTGTAGTGGTGTTGAACAAACGAGACTGGATTAGATAACATTTGGTTGCTTGTTTTTCTGTTTCTGAATTGAGGGGTGCTAATGTGAAAAGAAGGGGATTATGGTGCTTTGATGGCTTGGTTTCTGTGTGAAACCGGGGCCTTTTCTCAGAGACCAGCACCTATTTGCATAGCTTTCAAAAGGCGTTACCCCTTGATGACTCTGCTCATGTTTAACTTGTCATTAACTTATCATTCAATCTAAAATCTTAGTAATTTATTTTGATATTTCTAAAGCTGGTAATTACTGGTCATTCTCTGCCTACTGTAAGGAGTGGTTTATACTGGGACCCTGGCTGGCACACACAGTACCATATCAAGTGCATTTCTATACAAAAACTAGCAAGCAACTGTCCTGTGAAAATCCCAATTCCTACAAAAAGTCAAATTGTGACTTGAAACAGTTGACTACATACTGTGTGTTCATAGAAGAAAGCCTTTTTTTGTGTAAACTTACCTGTCAAGGCAGATGGGTGCAAAGAGAGAGCAGAGGAAGATGCGGGCATCAGGGTGGCACTCTCTGGCAAGTAGTGGCAACCAGCTGGCACTCTGTTGTACAGCCTCAGCTGGAGACTCGTGGCCCAGCAGGTTGGGCATCCTCATGGTGTCATAACCGATGTTTTGGCACAAGGCCATGCCTGACGGGATAGGGACACAGCGGGAGGAACTGCGGGGCTCCCACAGTCCACCTTCACCTATAGAAAGCATGGACCTGAAGCCAGTAGTAGTACCAGGGTCTCCCCACACCTCACCATCCTCTCCTGCTGCAGCTCCTGGTCCAGAAATGCCAGTATCTCCAAATCCAGTTCCAGTGTTGTGCTCAATATTTGCCTTGTCCTTTACTCCAGATCTAACCCTACCCTCAGCCCTCGCTCGTCCCTCCAGCCCTGCCCGTCCTCTACCAGGACCCAGCTCTATTGTGCTGCTAGGCCCAGCAAGCAGAAGGAGAAATAGTAGGGAGGCTGAACAGGAAGACTTCCTGGAGTTAAAATTAGGGCAGAGCACTACAGTCATCCTGGGGCAGAAGTTGCAAAGGAGGGGCAATCCTGAAGTGTGTTTCTTGAGTGAATGAAGACCCCTGTGTGACAGTGCAGGAGAGGGTGGCAGAATAGGTATTTATAGTGGGCGGTGATTACATTTGCATAGGAAGGGGTAAGGGGAGGTGTAGAGAACTGTAGGGAGAAGGGTTGGGGCACACATTAAAGTGTTAATAGAGATGTGAATCCACTTGCATTCATGAGCAGATTTAAGCGTGTTTGACAGAGTTCAAGATTAGTAAGGTGAAAGATTTGGCATTAGGATACTTTTGGCTTTCGGCCATTTCCATCCCCACAGCTTGAATTCAGAAACACACTGGCCCTCATGTAGTGAAACTCCTCCACCCCTTCCATCCCACATTTTATTCCAACCCACACCTAACTACCCTGTCCCGCCCTGACCTCTTTGCTTTAGCACTTCTTTTTTCATCCACTCAAGGTTGTATGTTTTTATGAATACTTCATACTTATTATTCATGAGAATAGTAAAGATGTCATTGCAGAGCTATAACCCTTCAAGAGAAGATAATCAACATGTAACAGGGACTGTTTAGAGGAAAAATACCCAGAATTCACCGGTTGCATCTTTTCCAATGTGAGGATTTGCTGTTTTTCCTTGTCCTACATCATAGTAAACTGAGTATTTGGGGTTTTTGAGTGTTGGTCATACAAAACAAGACATTTGATGACATCACCTTGGGCTCTGGGACATTGTGGTGGGAATGTTCTACTGATTTCTGATGTTTTACAGACAAGATGAACTGAGAAAATAATCAGCAGATTAATCAATACTGAAAGTAATCAGTAGGTGCAGCTCTAGTGGGCACTGCTTGTGCGTGTGAACATGTGCGTAGGATACAAATTGGTGTCGTCCTGCTGTGTAGCCATGGCCTGATTCCTGTTCAGACAAACAGGTCACTTCCTTTCCGGGGGAGAAAGAGACAGTGGTGGGAGGGAGAAGAGGAAGGCTCGGTCCCCCTTCATTCATATCAGTTATCCAGATTAATGAGGCTTGGCTGGACAATAGGGATTAACCAAGTGGGTACAGTGTAAAAGACACGGGTGACAAACAAGGTCTCTACTGTACAGGCAGCCAACCTGCCGGAAGCCTGTTATTAAGAGGGGAAATGACTGACAGACATGGATGGATTGCTGGAAGAGAACAGGAGGGAACCATGAGACTAATTTGTGCCATCACACTTAGAATAAGTTCAAAAAATCTATCTCTTTTTGCTGGTGTAACTAATTTTCTAGGAAACCCATGTGGACCTACTGAAAGAAATGTTTAGGGACAGATCTCAAAGTTAGAGATCAAAATGGAGAAAAGAGATTGACTGTTTTGTGGCTTGGAACAACATTATTATTATTATTATTATTATTAAGTATAGTAAATGGCTCTTTTGCCGCTTTGTACTAATTGATATTAGCAATTACGGACTCCTAGAAGCCCGCACTGTTTCCACCCTCCTCTGGGAGAAGTCCAGTGTCGTCACTCATTAAACCTGCACGCGGGATCGACTATACCACAAATGGCTCACTGGGGAGTGACGTGTGGGAATAGCTTGTACTCATTATACACACAGTGTATGTATACTGTCACTAAAGAGTTCCTGTGCTTAAACACCTACAAAAACATGCAAGAAAGAAAGGTATAATTAATTAGCATCAAGTTATATGCTGCTGCTCCAAAGTTAAGTGGTTTTCCACAAGACCTTTATGAGCACAGATAAAAATAAGAGGTGCTGAAAACAATTGGCTTGTTGTGAGTCAGTGTTTCAAAGACAAAGTGTTTTACTAATGCACTATGATAAGACGTTTATGGGATTTGTCTTGATTTTGAGGGCCCACACATCCTAATCATACTAATATTAGCATACACTGATCAAACTATCTCAAAATTGCCCCTTCACACTGAAAGGTTTTGTTAGGCTACAATCTACAGTAATCCATTTAGTTTAGACAGATCAAGCCAGCACTGTCAACAGAGATCTTCTAATCCACTTAAAAGTCAATCACTCACTCACTCAACACCTCACGTGTGCAATAAAGTTCCATTTGACGTGTGTGAGTGGGAATTTTCACACTTGAGAAATCTTTAAATTGATTTTAAGTGATGGCAAAGACCTAAATAACTATGTTGATGGTGTGAAGAAAAGGTTTCAGTTTATTTACTTTTGATCGATTAGTTGCTTTACTGCTACCTAATCATCATGTGTAATCTTCTCGTGTGAATGTGTGAATCATTATGCATAACAGTTCATCTGTGAACAAACCCAAAATCTCCAAGCCAATCTCTTTGATAGATTGTTTATCCTCACTTTAATCTTGGGTAGACTGAGGGCCTGCTGGTATTATGACAATATGGACCTTTCATTTCTGTATTTGTGTATTAGGTCACATAGTGTTACAATGGATTTTTGTTTTTCAAAAATCACTAACTAAAATAAGTTGACAGAGACTCCACAGACTCCAAAAATGTGTGGAAAACTCATTTTGTGTACTAGATGATTTGGGTGAGTATGTGAAATAAATGTGTCCCCCATTTCAAATTAAGGAATTGAAAGGAATTGGCAGTATCTAACCACACTTGTCCAAGGCTGCAATGTGTCCTAACATTCGCTACTGTTGTCTTTTTCCTCTTCCTGTCAGAGATCCCTGGCTTCCTGTCAGAGGAGGAGTGCCGTGTGGTGGTGCAGCTGGCTCAGCTCAAGGGTCTGATGGAGAGCCAGACGACAGCACCCAGCCAGGGACAAGAGGGGTCAAACCAGCCACTACTTTCTCTCAGCACAGAGGAGGTCTTCAGTCTGTTGGACCTAAACCAGGATGGGCTGCTGCAGAAGCAGGAGGTGACAAGAGAGAAATATCTTGTATCCATATGCCATAGAGCTGGAGGGGGGAAATAGATGGATTCTAGAAAAATCCATTCCAAGTAATAAGAAATTAGATGAGCTGTCAGAACGTGTTTTGTTGAAATAAACATTCTGGTCTCTCCTCTAGATCGTGAGTCACTCGCGCTCTCGAGATGGAACTTGGTTGAACCCAGACAACTTACGGCAGATACTCACTGGTCTGGAAGCCTGCCCAACAGGTGAGTGCCGCTGTGGTTTGTGTGTGTTTGCCCAAGTGTGTGTCAGTACCTTTTGTGACTGTTTTCAGAATTATGATTGAGCTATTTGCAACACAGATATCCGAAAACACAGAAAAATGAGCAAAGATTCCGTCGAAATACAGAGACTGGTGCTACTATTCACCTTTAACATCAGTTGAAGTTTGTCCTCATCTGATTTCTGTGCTTCCAAAAGAGAACTTTATAGGGCTTTCATTGAGTTTCGTTCTTCTGTACATTTTTTAAGTCAGTGGTTCAATGTGAGCATGTGTAAATAAAGAATCTGCTGGACTTTTCTCCATCTTTTGTGTGTGAGTGTTTCTCTAGTGGTCGTGTACTGGTAAGAGTAAGTGGCTGATGGGTGGCTGTGGTTGCGTGCGAGTCTTTGTGAGTGCCAAGGCCGGAAGAGGGGCGACACCGTTTTGACCTGATGCCATTGTGCCAGGCGTTGTACACATCCCAGTCCGGATGTGCCTCATTCTATCTCATTAAAAACTGATTATTCTCCAACCCCTTTTCTTAATTTCTCCCCGGATCCACTGTACCCCCCACTCCCTCCTCCACACTCTTTGGTTAACCCAACCCCCCACCCCTCCCTGGCCACCTCTTCTCTGTCACCCCAGAGCTATTGTTGCGGCTGGGGCGCGGTCTCCCAGGGGAATTGATGGGGGTCAGACATTCATTCAGCTGAGAGTAACAGCATACAGTTGGACAAAGAGGGAAGGAATGGGGGAAAAGAGAGAAGGGAGGCTGTTAAAGCCTACTGTTTGCTACATTGTCCAAGAGAACAGGATTAAATTAAAACTGAACTGGAATTGCATAACTGAAAGACTGGTTTAATCATTTCATATTCTATATATACAAGGTTATATAAGGTTATACTGTACTTTTATGTCCCATGCTCCAAGCTATATGAAGGAATAAAAATAGTCTACTGAAGGATTATGTGCGTGTGTGTGTTCCTGGCAGGGATGCTGACCTTGGAGGACTTTAGACGTGTTTATGATGTGTCCCAGCGCCCGGGACAACAGCGAAGCGGGAAGCTCCGGAGTCAGTTCAAACAGAGAAGTAAACATACGTGGCTTTATCAAGGCCCAGGATCCCACCATGTGCTGCACACCCTCAAGAACAGGTAACTACACGTACACACACTTTGTCATGCTCTTACAGTCGTAGCCCATGATTTATAAAGTACTTTTTTTTACTTTACTTTGCTCTCTTGTGTCTTTTTCCTCAGAGTAACCAGTCTGACACGTCTGCCTTCTTCATTGGTTGAGCTGAGTGAGCCGCTGCAGGTGATTCGCTATGAGCACGGAGACTTCAGTAATGCCCACCATGATAGCAGCCCTTCTCATTCAGGGACCACCTGCGCACACACACGACTGGTGGGAAACACGTCTGCTCTCACAGAGGTCTCTTGCAGGTATGAAGGATATGTGTTTTCTATTTGGTTTATGTTCAGTTACTTTTCAAGTTTTGGTAGACTAGTAGTTATGTAATTTCACAGACAATAACTCTGGCTGATTACACACATGTTTATAATACATAATACAGTATGTGGACATGTATTTTTCTCAGTTTATTTATTTGTAGATTTACTCAGATTTTGGTGTAATTGTTAGATCATTGGTTTAGTTCATAAACACACCTGTGCATTTTAAAAACATTTTGTTGTTTCATGATAAGTGTGAGGCACATTTTTTCTTTTCTTACCTGTTTCCCAAAATGATTACTTTCAAAATGTAATTGCCAAATTATTGCAAAACCTTTATAATTGCTTTTATTCTTAGACAAAGTGCTGGTGCATAAAACAAAGTAATACTTAAATAAATACTTTTGGGTACAAGGAGACAATTATCTGTATTTGTCGCTTCCTTTCTTGTTGTGTCCCAGGTATCTCACCTTGTTATTCTACCTCAGCTCTGTAGAGGAAGGTGGTGAGACCACCTTTCCTGTGGCAGACAACCGTACCTATGAAGAGCAGGTGAGTGAGCTTTCACAACCCACAGTCATAAACCAGCAAAGCTTCTTTTCTTTTTGCCACCTTGAAATGATGATAACTGTACATGACCTGAATGCTGCTGATAACACGCAGACGATGCTGACCCATGACAAGGAATCTGACACCCAAGTGAACACAGTGTGCCAAAATAAACGATTAGACACAAACTGTTTACAGTTTTGCGTGTCCTAGGCACTGGTTCAGGATGGAGTTGATTTGACAGACACTCAGGAGACATGTGGCAGAGGGAACCTGAGAATGAAACCTACAGCTGGGACAGCTCTCCTCTGGTACAACCATCTCTCTGATGGGAGAGGTAAGAACAGAAGGCTTTAGCTGTATCATTTGCACACACATACCCATTGAGCGCCCCAGTATGTTGATTTGGATCCTTCTATTGTAGGAAGCAATGCACATCAAACCCCATATCACTAACCTTTAGGCCTGAATCCAGGGAGACCCAAGCATGCAAGTGTGCTTTTTTAATCCCAATTTCTCTGAATTGTCAGTTTACAGAGGTGAAAACTCCCACCATTTGAACCCAAAGTGTATCACCCACATAGATGTGGGTAATATGTTAACAAGGGTCTCTTTCAGAATTAGACTCAAAAATTTTTGGGGAAAAAATGTTTTCCAGTATCAGCTGATAGGCAAATGATGGACTGAGAGCCTGTAGGGGAACAAAATATTCCAATGGAGGTGTTTAGCTTTTACTTTTTTCTGCCCTTTACTCTCTTTTCCCCATCTGTCATTTCCATTCTCCTTTTTTTTCCATATCTCATCTCATTCAATCTGTTGCGACTGTCATAACTTGGACTAAAATGATTATCAGATTGGATTCAGGGAGAGCGGGATAGCTTCATACGAGACTGGGTGACTCCTATGAGCAGGGATAACCAATTCAACCATCTTCAAATCTAGCTTATTGAAGGCCCTAATAAAACATATGACGGCAATACCATGAGATATTAACATTGTGGAGACTTACAGCCATATGGTCATTACAACAGTGCCGATATCTCACTCGACAGCACCATGAACATTTTGGATTCATTGTAACAAAGACAGAAGCTTTGGGTTTGCACAGAATCATGAGTCCTCTGCCAAAAAAAACATAGTCAGCTCTGGCTTAGAAATGTCCTCTTTTGTCCTTAAATCATCCAGTGTTATCTGAAAGTTTATTAGGGCTTGTTGTTGACATTTATCTGAATTTGTTCATCTCACTCCAGTAGCTACTACACTCACTCCTCCTTCTTAAATGCCATTCATCTTCTCCCCTGCCTTCCCCAGGCTGGATGGGCGAGCTAGATGAGTATTCCCTGCATGGCGACTGCCCAGTCAGGCGTGGTGTGAAGTGGGTGGCCAACAGCTGGGTAAATGTGGACCCAGACCACCAGCAGCAAGCCCGCTACCAGAGACTAGTTGCACAAAGGTATCGAGCTAAGTCGGGCATGGAGGAGCATTACCAACCTCTCCCACACAGCGACCTCCACCAGGATCTATAGCTGGGCCTTTTTAAATGACAAGACAAAGCTACCATGATTTTAAAACCGAGTCAGTTTTGCGTCTATGAAGCCAGTGAGGCCTGGCAGACTTTTCCACAATATCAGATGCTGTAGTCGAAATGAAAATTGCACAAAATAGCATCCCAGATATGTTCTCCTTTCAGTAAATCTGTCATTATATTATGTCTCTTAAGCCACTGCTTGGATGTCCACATTTACATAATACATAAATCAGTTTCATTAGGAAAGTTTGGTACATTTTAATATAGAATTGTGATGGGCAGATGCATTGGTTTCCTCTCAAGTGAATGCCATTCTCTATTAAATCGCGCCTTAAAGAAAATACCACGATACGAAAGAATTAAAGCCTTTTGTTACAAGCCATATCAAAATATTCATCTGTGAATGTGTTTCTGAGGGAAATGTTTGTCGTCATTTATATCTGTTCTGTTCTTCAGTTTTGTGTCCAGAGTTTAAATTATTTAATAACAGTTTGCCACGCCTACTGTAATTGCAGGACTGTTCTTGACTGGACAAAATGACGGCTTGTCACACTGGCTGTGGGAGGCCAGTCTTTCAGGTGTAAATTAAACTTAGGTCTTTGATGAACTTTATTGTCCCTTTTGTGAACTTTTGAACTTCGTATCCTCACAACTCGAAAATATTTAATTGTCAGAGTATTTATTTGAGTGTTATTTATTTAAGTTAAAGGAATGCATATTTATTACAGCTTGATGTTGCACTGAATTGGTCTATGTATTTTATTGTGTTTGTTCTATCTTATGAAATATATAAAGCAATGTTTTATTAGTAGTGTTGTGAGTGTGATCCTTCATGCAAACCTGCTGATGTAGACCAAGTCCACTAGATGTCGCCCAACGTCAAACAGAACTACAATTTCTGTGTGTTAAATATGAGCTGGTTCAGAAATGGTTCTTATTGGTATCTTATTAATCCCCATCTCGTGATGGCTCCTGCACATTCGGCAAGGACACTGACTTTAAACCACAATCATTTTCTTGTAAGTTTTTATTCCCCCACAGCCTCAGTGGCTTAGGGTTAGACACCGTTCACTAATGGGAAGGCTGGTGGTGAAGATTATAGGAACAACAGCTAGAGGGGGCCAGAAAGTTCCATTAGGATCCTTTTGTTAAGGCTAATTATGTGGGCACCAGAATTCCTAGTTACACCCCTGTGGGAGCACAGTAACCTCACTGAAGGTGGAAGGAAAATCACGATACATGCTTATTCAAAACACTAAAGTAACAGTAAATTTGTTTGGGGGACACCTGAGACCCCTCTGGTCCCAAGGGGCTGCCTGCGCCCCAAGTTGCGACCCCTCCACTTGGTCCCGTCCGTCTCGAGATATAGAGCAAACAACCAGAGCAAAACGCCGCCAGACAGCGCTTTGGGGCATTTATGTGCAGTTATTTGCGTGTTTTCAGGTCAAGGACGTATGCAGTGTAATAAACCCATCCTTGTGACTCTTATCGCTTTGACTGAGCGGTGCTGCTGATGCTGTGCGCACCGCACTAGGCAGGCTTCAGCCAATCACGTCAGGCGGCGCCGGGAGGAGGCGGGGGGAGCGTCAGTCACAGCAAACGGACCGTGGAGCAGATCACATTCTTCGTCTGTCGAACCGCTGCATCACGTACAGGTTCATGGACTTCTGACTGGACTGCTTGAACAAAACATCTTCACCCTAAGGCGCAGTACAATTTTCATTTAACTGTTATCCATGAGATTCTTCAGGCTTACCTTCAAGTGCTTCGTCGACTGCTTTTGAATTTCCTTTGTCAACGGCTGAACTGACTGCGGCTCCTTGTGAAATTTTCCATCTCTTAGCCGAGCTGAGGGGTTCCAACGTGTGATAATCATTAAAAAAAAAAAAAAAAAACTGCGATTTTTTTTTTCTTTCAAGAAGGCGAAATAACAAACTCAAAAAAATAAAAATTAAAAAAAAAGACAACTGGAGCACCGCATCCCTCTGTCTGCCTCCCTGAGCCCGCCGGGTGCCTTGCTAGCCAGGCACATTAATAAAACTTCAACAGCCCCCTGGCTAAACCATCAGCCAGCCTTGCGTTTTGAAAAATAACGTTTATTTTTGTGCCGCTACCTAACAACATGTCACCTGAGTTGGGAGAGAACAGCCAAGGTGAGTTTGATGCATGACCTCCACTGCTCAATAACGACTTATTATTTACCGATTCGGCCACTAGCTAAAACACTCTGTAACCGCATGCTGATGGATTAGAGCATCTCTGCCTCAGCCCCTGCTCTGACATTATATTGACTTTGGGGATAAGAGCAGCCCCCAGACAAGCTGCACTTCACTTGCCCCAGGCTATATTTCTCATCACAATATACATACACTTAAGGGTATCTCAATACACACTTCACACCATTTTGAAGCTAGATATGGTGCTGAACAGGTGTCACCTCCTATGAATACAGTAGATACGTATTCCCCAAACAAATCATTGTCAAGTTCTACGTCAGTATCATGAGAGCATCATCATTTAGCTTGGTAAGGTGACTCATACATCAGTCTGTTTCCAAATGATAGCTTAGTATTTAGGGTTATATTCTTGACACAGACCCTATTGCCTTAACCTAACAAGTGATCTGTTTTGATTAACCTTCAAACATCATATACTGTAGCTATTTCTCACACAAATTACCTTAAACCTCAGGTATCCTCTTATTAAGTTGTTCTAGAGATTCTGACACCCCTCACCTTCCCCACTCTTTTCCCCTCCTGTGTTCACACACCCCCTCAAACTGCTCTGATCTGGATTCAGCTGCCTTGCTTTGCATCCAGCACAGAGCGGCTGACTGATATCATGAAATGGCACTAATGAAGTGGCACGTTTGCTTTTGTTTATATTTGAGCGTCTTTCGTTCAGTGGTGTGCCTGTGGAAGGGGGGAAAATGAAAGTTTTTGCGAGTGACAGAGGAGCTTGAGATATACCTTGAACCGGCTCTCTGCTGTGTTTGTACCGCAGCACACTAATCACTCTGTCTGCAAGACAGAGAGAGTGAACACCGGGGGAGGGCTCAGTGATGACAATACAACTGCAACACGATTTTAGCCCAAATTACGGACTGTGTAAGGGCAGTTTACACACAACAAATCTAGTGAAGGTATATGGTGAGATATATGTCATCCCTGTTAGGGCTTAGTGGAGACTTATAATAACTGGCTAAGGTTGTGCTGACGTTTTATTGCAATGAATGGAAAACGTGCAGTCTCCCTCTTCCATTCATGACATGTGATGTGAAGTTATGAATGTGTATATTGTAGATATGAGTGGTGTTAGAATATTGTCTGCAGTCCTTTGTGATAAGAATGGGGATATTTTATTAGTGTTACTCTGACAAACTGATTACTGCTGTGTTGTCTTATTTGTTTCCTTCATTCTCCTCCTAGTCTCCTTCCTTCTTCTGGCTGTCTGTTCTTCTTTCTCATCTGACCCTTGTGTGTCTTTTCTTTTTTCCTTGTCCAGGTGAAATCAGTCTCCCCCAGTTGGAGGCAGGGACCCTGTCTGAGGAGGAGGGAGGGGGGTCAGCTCGCCCCCTGGTACCTGTGCCTGGAGCGGGCCCAGGGTGTGGTGAGGGCGGAGGGGCCGGACCACCGCAGACCCTGGACGGGGCTGCAGCCGGGACTGGAAATGGGGCTGTAGCAGTACCAGCAGTGGAAAGAGAAACCTGGACCAGACAGATGGACTTCATCATGTCCTGTGTGGGTTTTGCTGTCGGCTTGGGCAACGTGTGGCGGTTCCCTTACCTCTGCTACAAGAATGGAGGAGGTGAGCTTCAGGAGCACTGTGTAGTTAATGTAGGTCCCTGGGCTATGCATGCACACAAATGTACAGAGTTACAATGAACATACAATGAGGATTACTTTAAAATCGGTTTGGCCCGTTTTAGTACTTATGAATGATATTCAAGGTTGATATTTTCCTATACTATAAAATGTTAATGGCCATGCGAAAGTTAGAGGAAGTGTCTCACAAACGTTGTATCAATAAACACTTTGGAAGCTTGCAAATATCAGTGAGTGGGCAGACAACCTCTCCATTTCCTGTGTCGTATGCCAATCCCAACGGTTTTGGGTCCTTTGGTGAGGAAGTCCATTATCTACTAAGAGAGGGTGGGACTCGGGCATTAAGTGCTGAACTTGTCTACTAGTTTCATGGCAGTGATTGTGTCAAATGCTGAGCTGAATTCAACAACAATCATTCCGACTTCTTCAGCACTCTTGAAATACAATGAAATATAATTTTTAGGTCAAAATACAGTCACTGTTTTCTAGCTATTTGAATACAGTACACATTTTCAAAAAGAAAATCTAGATCTAGAAAATCTTCAGTGGTCAGAAAAGTTTCCTTAATCGAAGAATTGTCCTGGTCCGTCAGTTTGTAATAGTTTAGAGAAAGTCAGATACTCCTGAAAGTTTGTAGGACAACAGTGGAAGGCAGCATGGCGAGATATAATACTGTAATAGACGTAACAGGTAGACAAAGGCGGCTGTGACCACGCAGCTGAAAAGCCCTGCCCACCCACAAGGTTTCGCTTTATGTATTATAGCGTGTTGCTTAGCAGGCGGACTTAGTACAAGTTTCCCTGCAGTGTTCCTGCTGCTCTCTCACTTGCATATAAGGTTATTTGCGTTGTTGTATAACTTTCCGCGTATCCTTCTTTTTTCATCTATGCCAACTTGTCCAATGTTAACCTGCCCCAACTGCAGCTTTTGGCCTTGACTTCACCTATCTTGGCCCTACCCACTTTTATATTTTTTTATGAGGCCTTTCGCTGAAATGAAATTGAATGTGCAACTGTGTGTGTGTGTGTGTGTGTCTTAGTCCAGCCCTCCCTCTCCCCCTATGTGTGTGTGTGTGTGTCTTGTGACCCATGGCTCTGATACCCACCTTCTGGTATCGTATAACAATGGCCTGCCTCACACAGTCCACCCCCTGTGCTCCTGCCCAGCACTCACGTAGCATACAAAGGTGTTCTCTCCCACTTTCCTCCAGATAAGGAGGCATATGGATATGTCACACAATAACCGTCCTGTGACTGCGCTCGTCCTTTCCGCCCATCAGCGTCAGCACAGCCATGCACAGTACTTCATTTAAGTCTTTGACTGAGCCAGGGTACACCTTGTTACACAACAACCATATCAGATAAGGGCTGGGGCTCTTAGTCAGACCTGCTTGTTACTGAAACAAGGACACACTCCATTGGAGACAGTAATAGATGAATGTGCTATAAATGCGTGGAATTAATGCTCTTCAAATCTAATTTATTTATTTATTTGCAACTCAGCTGCTAGGCCTGACGTGCTTGGTCCAGTTATGATTAGAGAGGATTTACTTAAGCCTATTAAGGATGCAGTTCTTCAATGATTTGGCCAATATGTTAGGGTATGTCAGCACAAGCATTTTCTCCATTCATTCCGTTTACGCCTCCTATTGCATCTCTCTCTCTCTCTCTCCCTCTCTCTCCCCCTCTCTCTCTCTCTCTCTCTTTCCCTCTCTCTCTCTCTCTCCCCTCTCTCTCTCTCTCTCTCTCTCTCTCTCTCTCTATCTCCCTCTCTCTCTCTCTCTCTCCCTCTCTCTCTATCTCTCTCTCTCTCTCTTTCCCTCTCTCTCTCTCTCTCCCCTCTCTCTCTCTCTCTCTCTCTCTCTCTCTCTCTCTATCTCTCTCTCCCTCTCTCTCTCTCTCTCTCTCTCTCTCTCTCTCTCTCTCTCTCTCTGTGTCCCTCTCTCTCTCCCACCCCTTTCTCTCTCTCAGACTCACACTCATGAATGTTTCCTTATAAGGCTACAGCCCTCTGCTCTCAGAGAATTACATACAGAATGATGGACTGAATGAGGCACAAATTGTCAATCATTAGCAGTGTTGCAGAGCCAACCAGGCCGATGCCTTGGTGTGTCATTTTTGTATTTGTTGAACCTCCTCTACCACAGCGTTGTTCCAGTTTTTTTGCCTCCCTCTCCTGTGATGTATCCATCTTTCCCTCCTTTCTTCTTAGCCTCTCTCTACTCTGCGTCATAGCTGGTCATGTGACTCTCTCCCATCTGCGCACTGTGGTGGCATCACCCATTTATGTTGTTATTCAAACCAAATCGTTTCAATTGGATTTAGTGAGTTAAATGTCTTATGTCACCTTTTTCTGTTTTTCTACTGTGTATTCCTGATCACAACAAGCCTCTCCTACAGTATGAGAATCCAAATGGAGATTATTTATAGAAAACACTTGCCCTGGGCCAACCACTACTAATCAAAATGAAACAAGTCCTGGATGTCTCTATCAGGACTAATAACTCCTGCTGGGGTCTATTGTCTTTTTCCCTTCTCCATTTGACAGTCCTTTGTCTGCCTCCTCTCCCTGTAGCTTTCAAGTTCAAGGACAATACTTACCAGACTGTCCAAACACTTGTGGAATGGGAGACGATGCAGTTATCTCCCACATACACTTTCAATGCATCTTTTATCTGTAGCCTTGTCTGTCTTCCTCCCCGGCTTTCACTCTTTTGCCCTTTATTGCTTCCCCCTCCTCTGTTTCTTGTTGTGTCGAGGGCTTGATTACTAAGAGCCATTCTGGTGTTTGTGCAACTTGTGTCGTTAAAAGCTTGATAAACATGACGTTAACCTCTGATTTTTACCTCAGAGTAAAGTCTTGCTAGTATAACTTGTCTTCCAAGAGCAGGACATGCTTAATGAGCCTGGTTCTAATAATTAAGCAGAAAATAAACGCAGCATTAGTTTGAATATGAATAGCTTAATGTAATGTTAATGAAATATTCATTCAAAGTCTTGAAGATGTTGATTGTCATTACTGTGATTATTATCATGATAATTATCTCTTTAAATTATTTGCAAACCAGTATGAGTCAGTGTTTCTACCTGCTTGTTACTTCAGATACCATGTGATGAATGTGATGAACATGTGTGTTGCAGGGGTTTTCCTGATCCCCTACTTGCTGATTGTGTTCATCGGGGGCATCCCGGTCTTCTTCCTGGAGATTGCACTGGGACAGTTCATGAAGCAGGGAGGGGTCTCTGCCTGGAACATCGCACCCCTCTTCAAAGGTACCTACCGCTTTGTACGTCAGTGTGTCTGACGCACCGAGAAGAAGGTATTTCAACACTGTTCATCGCCTCTGATTTGTACATTACATCCCAACATACCTCCTCTGGCTCCCTCTCTGTCAGGTCTGGGCTTGGCCTCAATGGTGATAGTGTTCTTCTGCAACACCTACTACATCATGATTCTGGTGTGGGGCCTCTACTTTCTCTTCCACTCCTTCACCAACACGCTGCCCTGGGCCACCTGTGGACACCCCTGGAACACCCCCAACTGTACACAGGACTTCCGCCGCGCCTGCCATAACCGCAGCACCGCCCAGCCGGCTTTGCCATCATCTGCTGCCACCCCCTCCAACCTCCTCTCCTCCACGTCCCTGTTGAACCTGTCTTCAGCACAGCTCCTCTTCAACGGCAGCTGCACAGAGGCTGAGGGCATGCGTTCTCCAGTCATCGAGTTCTGGGAGTATGTCATACCTTGGGAATTGTCATGGAAGAGTTGAGCAGCGTGTCAGCAGTCTTAAAAAATACATTTTATCATCTAAACTCAAAGCCATAAAAATTTGAATACACTCATCTACTGCCAAATTGAAGCCTTAACAATGTACCGTGTTTGTGCGCAATGTTTCCAGTCATGCAGACCTCAATTGTGATCATTCAGATGTTGTTTTTATGTAATTTATTTCATTTTTCTGGAATCTTATCTGGCATTAACAAAACCTATAAAAGTCTAATTTGACTTGCAAAATATCATTTAAGTTGCAGTCACACTGTTGAAGGTATTCACTTATTTACTTTGTCTTTAACTTTGCCTTAGATGTGTTTGAAAGTGTGTTTTTTTGAGTAATGGGAGCACCTTTGTGTTCTTCCTTCTAGGCGTAAGGTGCTTCGTCTGTCTGGTGGGCTGCACGAGCCTGGTGACATCAGCTATGAGATGGTGCTGTGTCTCATAGCCACCTGGATCATTGTTTACTTCTGCATGTGGAAAGGAGTTAAATCTACTGGCAAGGTAAAGTGTTTTCTGGCTGTACAATTTGTGATTCCTAATGTTACATGTCACTGTTTGGGTTTATGGAGTGCAGATTAATATTTATGGCTTAATAGGCTTACTGTATGTGAAACGTTACTTGCCACTGTTAGGGGTGATGGAGTGCAGACTAATATTTGCATGGCTTAATGTGAAGGTTTATATAATTGCAGCATTTTGCCCTTTGACCCCCAATCATCTTTGGTATAGTGAGAAGATCAGTGTCTAGACTGAAACACATATGAACACAAATATAAGCACACACGTATTCTTTGAATGTCTGCTAATTTGTTTAGTTGCATTTTTTCCTGTTTTCTCACTTGTATTTATGTATATATGCAGCTTAATGTTTCAATAAGGCTATAATCTTCCACTGATCCATAGATCCCTATTATGTTATACTCTACATACACATTGTTCAGAGTGACTTCCATTTAGTAGTTTATAAAAGATGCCCTCTCCTCATTCTTTTAAACATGTGTGCTCTCATACATTGACATAATGAATGCATCTTTATTTTGTAGCACATGGAGATGTCTGTGTTTGCATACTTTTGTCTCCAGAGTAGCCAAAGCTCATAGAGCGAGGGGGGGAAAATAATGAAGGAGATTGAGCCAGCCAGCCAGCCAGCTGTAAGCCGATTAGTAACTTTCCACCATGTAGATGTTTGAGAGCTGGAAAGGGGCTTTTCTGCCCATGTTCGCCCTAGATCAAGGCAAATATGTGCTTTCTCACTACTTTGCTCTTACCATACTGATTTAGCTGGGACTTGATGCTTCTATTAGGTAGTAGGGGGCGGCTTTCTCAGCATACACTTGACAAAGACTACCTTCTGAAAAGGTCTGCCAAAAACCCCTGCTATTGCAGGAGGTTTACAAATTGTCTGGCTTTCCATTTACAGGCTACCTTTTCTTCAAAGTAACATGACAGGGCCCATTACACATCTACTACAGGAAGGACCTAATGGGCTTCTACTTAAGACTTGAGTATTTGCAAAGCAGGTAATTGCTTAATCAAAGTGATAAAAACATTCTTAGGTGCAGTTACATTGAAACATTTGACCATAGCTGATGGACCATGTTTATAAGCACTAAGCATTTCCAGCTAGCCTGTTAAATTCATCATATAACTAAATTTTTTCATGTACTTCATGTAATGTTTTAAGGGTTTACTGTGGAGTTTTCTATTTTCACTTAATGCAAGTTCTAATGCATAGCACTCAGACTTCAACTCCCCACCCCCAACTATACCTCACAAATTGGTACCTACAGTATCTACAGTGTACTTCACAGCTCTCTTTTTCCATCTTTCTGTAGGTTGTGTACTTCACAGCTCTGTTCCCTTACCTGGTTCTGGTCGTTCTTTTGGCCCATGGCGTCACCCTACCTGGAGCTATAGATGGGATTGTTTACTACCTGAAACCAGACTGGTCCAAACTTGGAGAGGCACAGGTGTAACTTTTGCATAATCTGCACATTTGTTTGTTGCAGTGTTATCACAGATTTGAACATCAACATCTAAGAAACATAGGACGCCAGATTGTGAAACATTAATCAGATTATTCCGTTTGTGATAGGTGTGGATTGATGCCGGCACTCAGATTTTCTTCTCCTATGCCATCGGACTGGGCGCCCTGACTGCGCTGGGCAGCTACAACCGCTTCCATAACAACTGTTACCAGTGAGTTTATACACAACACAAAATCGGACTCTGTCACTGGAAGGAGGCCAACATCAACACTAACACCATCAGCCAGACTCAGCACACTGTTGCATTTGTGTAGACTTAAGTACTAGTATCAAACAAACCTGAAAAAAAATGTATTTCCACTAGAATTAGGCTTTCTTTCACTACACACACTCCGGCAGAAAGAGACTTCAGTCTGTACTAACAATCACATGAAGTACCAAAATATTAGCAAACGCAAATTAGCAAATTAATCTGGGACCTACAAACAATCAGAACAACGAAACATGTGAGGTAGCACTGACACGTCTTTCTTATCAACAAAAGTTTTAAGTGCAGTTGTTTGTTGTTGTTTTAGAGAAAATATACCGTCCAGTTCTTTTAATACTAGTCTAACTCGCCGGATGTAGGCTGTTGGGATAGGTCTGCCATTGGCCAACTACTTCAGTAGTAATTCTCCTTCCCTTTCTTTGTCCGAAGTGTGGCGATAGGTCTGGCTATGCGAAAGTAGTGTAATACTGATGCGATAACGGATTCAACACAATGTTCGACGTCAGTGGCAGCCATCTTGGTTGTTTACGAAAATGCCTCAACGGCGCTACTCTGCCAGTTATCGTATCAAAAAAACAGTTGTGATTGGCCCGACCTGCGCCAGTTTGGCTGGAAATTTGTCTGAACGACAGGGCGACCGGACGCATCTGCCAGAGCAAATAAAACATGAGCTTGCAGATTTGTCCGGTTGCCAGTCTGCTAAAAGATCAGTTCAGGCCTAAAAAACACTGTCTTGATTGCATGAATGTCATATTGTAAGGTCTATGCTGTTCTCTGACCACCGGAACAACCACTAAACTTGAATACACTGTATGAGTGAGCCAGGAATTATGATCCAAGGCCCAAAGACTAGCACGCTACTCACATTTCAGGTAAAGTCATTTCCCTCCCTGATCAAAATAGAAACAAATACGTTGCCAGGAAGTATCATAGCAGTGTCCTCAAGCCCTGAATATGTAACAAGCTCTATTTTATTTTCAGGCTGTCATTCCATTATGCTTTTTGAAAGGCTGTAGAAATGAACTGGAACAATAGAAGGTCAGTAAGGCCATTAATAAAGATTAAAGAGTGCCGACCTCAGGTCTACTTACATTGTCTGTTTCTAGCAACTGCTGGACTCACTATCGCTGTTTTTGTAGGCTGGTTGATAAGCTTGCATATGTGTTTATTGTAACAGACAGATATGTAAACATATTAAGACCTTCACGAGGTAGTTAGCTCCATAGCAGTAATAGGGATCATTTTTTTGTAAATCTCAGAACCTGCTGGCATATTTGGAATGCCCATAATAGGAGGAGCCTCATGAATATCCTGCCATCTGACTTTTTCTCTGCCTTGACCTTAATTGGAAGTTGAAAGATGAGTTCAGATTCTGAGGTATGTCAGCTCAGCTCTGTTTCTCACACACACTTAGAGTAGCCTGGGAATAGCTGGGGAGATGTGTATATCTGCTCATAGATGCTAATGTATAGTAGATTTAGGGCTCAGGACTGTTTTGGGTCTTGTTCACTTGCTTCCCGACCATATAGCTTGACTTCATATGTCTTTTTTAGCCATGCTGGCGGTGTAGCTGTAGAGATCACTATGTCAGTCTGTCCATCTGTTGGTCAGAGACAGAGACTTGATCCAGAGTGAAATATCTTGAACCATTGGATAGACATGACTAATGCTAATGTAGCATGCTGATGTGCTAACATTAGTCAATGTTTAGCTAAACATTACATGCTGAACCTTAAAAATGTTGCATGCCAGAATGTTAAATGTTACATGCTAAATTAGTGGGGTCTGTGTCCAACCATTTCTGTAACCTTCCTAAACCAATGATCAGACATTCGCACCCATTTCACGCAGTGGAGACTGTGTGGAGGTGAGAAAGGAGCCAGTGACTGAACTTCTCTCTCTTATTTCATTCTTGCCACAACTATTTATGTCACTCTTCATGTGCACAACCAAGTGCAACATTTTGAATGCCTTTCACAAAGAGACGTTCTGAAAATGTGTGCCGTTATCTCCATATTTAAATATCACATCTCCCCCCTCTCTGTGACGACAGGCTTTTCAGTCCGCCTAAACACTGAAAATGTCGATAAACCCTTTTGATTTATGTAACAAGTGCAAAATTTTACATTTTTGCACCATTAGTGGTAAGGTATAAGAGTAAAGTTGTCTCCATCCAACAGCGTTGTTTCCTGATGTGTAGTGAGCATTACAGTTCAGTCTTGTTTAATAATTGTGGCCTTGATATGGACTGCTTTCTTAACCCAAACACTCACTCTCTTTTGTTTTGATTATCCACATCCATAAGCATTCCTCTGAGTAGTGTTTCAGATTGAGTGGAGGTTGCTTCTGGACACAGCTGCAACAGTCTTATAATAACCATCATGCTGCAACTGTTGTTTATGCATTCTTCATATCAGAAAGGTTACCAGCTAGACTTGACTTGTCAGGATAAACAGAAGGTCATTCCTCACTTTGTAGACCAGATAACAGGGATGTTGTTGGTTTCATACTTTCATACGAGAATTAGATGTCCAACATAATTTATTTATACATGCCTGCGTTATTATGATGTTACATATATTTATATGTAGTAAGTAATCAATATGGGTTTTCCCTTCACTCTTTCTTCTCTCAGACCATGAGACAGACTTGTTGTTCTCTGCCCTCTACCTGCCAACTATAAAGACAACAGGAGCTTTCAGAGAAATTGCTATTGATCCCCAATTCACCATCACAGCCCATCTCCTCTGTTGCCAATGTTTGTCTTGAATATCTTACGTGAGCCTCATGTTACAGTATATTATAATGCATCTTTTTCTCATGAAGTCATTCTCTCTGTTCTGTTTCCCCCTTCTCTCTCTATTCCTCTTTCCATCTCTCTGTATTTCTCTGTAGGGATGCATTCTTGCTGGCCCTCATTAACAGTGGAACCAGTTTCTTTGCAGGCTTTGTGGTGTTCTCTGTGCTGGGCTTCATGGCTGCAGAGCAAGGCGTGGACATCAGTAAGGTAGCTGAGAGTGGTAAGAATACAGCTTCCCTGTGAACTGGCTAAAACGTAGTGCAGTGAGCTGAGTATTGACAGTAAGACCTATATGCCCTTGATGCTCTGCTTCTGACTCTGTTTCTTAATGTGCAGGTCCAGGCCTGGCCTTTATAGCCTACCCTAAGGCTGTGACTCTGATGCCTCTGGCGCCGCTCTGGGCAGCACTTTTCTTCTTTATGTTGCTCATACTGGGCCTGGACAGCCAGGTAATACTGATTACTGACACATTTGAGTTAGTTTGTTTATATACACTTTTAAAAGCACTGGAGAACGCATTTAGCTTAGAGGAACTATATGCTAATGTAAGGTATTACTTACTACTACTTACTATATGTTGCTTTCAGTTTGTGTAGCACTTCATGTAGAATACATAGCTAATCTACATGTCTTTCACTCTTTCTTTCTCTCTCACTTCCTCTCACGCAAGTGCGACACAAACAGTTGAGACACATCACGTCCTGTTTTAGCATTGCATTTCTTAGCAGCCTGTTTGTTGTGTGTCTGTTTGAGCCAGTGCCTACATCCATTGTTTTACAGCCCAGGGATTTGTCAATGAGCTTCTGTCTGATTCACACAGAGAGCGTCTGTCTACTCTCCGATCCATTCATTTACTCTCACTTTCCATTCTCTCCCTTATTTCTCTCTCTATCCATCTCGCTCTCTTTTTCCTGCCATAGCCACATTGGTTGTGCATATGCTACCATTTCTAGTACATGATGTAAAAATAGCTGCACAGCTGTCATCCTCTCAAGTCATTCAGGAGGTTGAAATATGTTTCTGCCAAGATACACATAAACATTCTTGCATAGGGAGACTGAGAAGGGGTGTCTGGGTCTGAGCCATCATGCTCATCTTCAAAATCTCAATTACATGTCAAGCGCATCTTCAGTTCAGTGTGTCTGACATACGCTGATTGGTTGAAAGGGAGGGTTATCAAGTAGTAGTGGGTTCAGCACCCAACCCTGAACTAAAATAAAGAACCAAACTGCTGTTAAACACGTTAAGGTCACGTGCTCATATTATAATAGTAGATAATGCGCACAGCACCGGCGTATGTTCACAGGTTCAGAAGCATGTTTCAGTTTTAACTCCGCTCCCTCACCTTTGTGTCCCTCTGTCTCTTGCTCTCTCACTCAACCTTTCCCCTCTCTCGTTCTCTCTGCTATCTCTTTACTCTCTTCTTCAGTTCGTAGGGGTAGAGGGTTTGATAACGGGAATCATGGACATGCTACCCCCTAAATCTGCCCTGGGCTCCCTGCGGCGAGAGGTGGTAGCGGCCATCTGCTGCGTCATCTGCTTTCTCATCGACATGTCCATGGTTACTGAGGTACAGTGAGGATTTCCTGGAGTTTCATATTCTTAAGAATTAGGTGGGTCATTTGTCAGCTGGCAGATAACACAACGAACCTCTACGATGCCATTCAGAAGCTAGATGAATGGCCTCTTACCTGAGCTTCAGATTGTTTTGCTAGCAGGAGATTAATGTTTCTTTAAAATACATGGATTGTGTACCTACTACTTAATTGGGCATGCGAAACCACTGCCAGGAATGATCCAGGACGAAAGCCTAAAAAGTGGAGAAAAGGCTGGAAATAGGTCACACATGAAGTATTAACAGGGTGGTCTTGATGCTGACTGCTCTCTCTGTTTCTGTCAGGGAGGGATGTATGTCTTCCAGCTGTTTGACTACTACTCTGCCAGTGGCATCACTCTGCTGTGGCAGGCCTTCTGGGAGTGTGTAGTGATTGCATGGGTCTATGGTGAGACGATACCGCATAACTACAATACAAACAACACAAACCGCACAATTCAATGCATTATCATGACATCCCTTGGCCTTTTCTGTCAGGCGCAGACCGTTTCATGGACGACGTGGCTCGTATGATCGGCTATCAGCCCCTACCCTACATGAAGTGGTGCTGGTCCTACATCACGCCTTTTGTCTGTGTGGTAAGTGCTGCTCTGTCTGTTTTTCCATAAGTTTTACCAGCCAGTTGCAAACAGCTGACATTTCTTCGTGCATATAGGCAGTGTTCCTGTTCCACGTGGTGAACTACAAGCCCCTGACCTACAACACAGTGTACACTTACCCCTTGTGGGGTGAAGTGCTTGGCTGGGCATTGGCGCTGTCCTCCATGCTCTGTATCCCTCTCACCGTTCTCTACAAACTACTGCGCTGCAAAGGTTCTTTGCGGGAGGTAAGTATGCCTGGGTGCAGGCGTGCATGGTCGTACACATCCTCTTGTGCGTGTTTCTGTTTGTAATCAGTAGAAATGTGTCTCCTTGGATACCGCCCTCCCTCTCCTGTCAGTTACTTGGTTTGCTGATTTCTTCATTACTCATTAAAGAGGGCTCATAAGAGAAGGCTGAAGCATCTGTCCAATAAACAGCTCATCATCTCCATACCCTTGTCTTTCTCCGTGTAGCGGTGGCAGCACCTAACCACCCCTGTTTGGGGCAGACATCACATGGAGTACCTGGCCCCGGAGAGCGAGGCCAAACTGCTGCCCCCTGCAGGAACCAAGAGTACGCTGCTCTTTGAAAGTGTCATCTGACGAGCTGAGCCCTACAGAACACAGAGCCAAGGTCGCCCTTGACATCAGCACACACAAACACACAAGCTACACAAAATACATGCACACCACACAGGCCTGGTAAGAGAAAAGCGCAGATTTGTTACACACCCCATAGTTTTAAAGCTACGGAAAAGCCCTGGACAAATGGACCAAAGATTAGATGGGAGAAGAACTGAAACACCCATAACACCCATGCAGTCATCCCATGCTGATATACCCTCTGCTCTGCTTTCTGACTCTACCTCGCTGACTCTCCCCTCTCTTCTTGCTCCCCGCCTTTGTGCTGTCCCGTCCCGTCTTGTTCTGTGAGTGCAATGTGTCCAGTGTAGTTGTGATATCTTCCCTTCCTGTACCTGTCTGTCAGGGCCTCATCCGTCCCAACATGTCATGTCGTTTTGTGCTGAATGAGCAGAAACCTAAAAGATTCTGATGAAACTTTCTACATGAAAGACCTCGTATCTGCTGCTGACATGCCATGGTCTGAATGTGTGTGCATGTGTAGATGCACTTTCCCTGTGTATCTGTACATGTGTGTCTGGGCGTGTGTTTGAAAGAAGCAGTATGTGTTGGACCATGACAGTGGTATCTTCATTTACATGTAACATTGCCTATGGCCATTGTTTTCTGACAACTGTATTCTCTTAATCAACTGTACAAAAATAACTTCCATTTGTAAAAAAAAAAAAAAAAAAAAAAAAAAGAATCATAAAGAGACAATGCATCACCACTTC
The DNA here is from genome assembly GCF_043641665.1 of Enoplosus armatus. Taxonomy (NCBI): domain Eukaryota; kingdom Metazoa; phylum Chordata; class Actinopteri; order Centrarchiformes; family Enoplosidae; genus Enoplosus; species Enoplosus armatus. The sequence continues at coordinate 15,063,782 of NC_092187.1, forward strand.
CAGCTGTGTGTTATGAACTAACTTAAGTATCCAGTGTATTGTAGGGTCTGTGAATCAGTGTTAACAATATTTGGAGGGGATGATGATCAGTATTTCCACCTTAAGAGAAAGAGAGAAACTTTAGGCTGAATTGTGCAAAGAGCAGGAGACTGGGTCGTGGGGAGGGGAAGGAGACTTGATGTCGTGTCAGGAAAGAAGCAATAAATGACCAGATAAAGATGGACGCAGTGTGTTTTTATGACTCTTTATTTACATGGTCTCATTCAAACTTTGTTCATAAAACATCCTCTAGATATGTACAAAAACTATTCTGGTTCAAAATATGTTACACCTGTATAAAAATAAACTCATTAGATAGTCAAACATTTCACAGGCAACTGGAGGTGTAATCAGTCAAGCAGAACAAGGTTGTGCGATAAGCACTCTCCAGGAAATATTTGTGTTCGGTAATTTACAACACTTGATGTTGTGTACATTGGAGTGCTTAATCCAAGAAACCCACAATTTCAGGATCCCTGACACGCATCAGTGTTTTCTGCAGGTTGATCATTTATTTGTGGTGGTTGCCCCCACTCATGTGCTAATATGATTAGGACAGCCATTTTTCCAATACATATAACTGGAGTTTTCTTGCAGACCTTTTGAACTGTCTGTGCTTTCAAATACATTTCCCACATACATTTTTGAAGGTAAAAAATTCTGAGGAAATGTTTGGGTGGGCTGTCCAAATCAATTCAATACATTGGAAAAGTATAGCATATATTACAATACAGTGTTAAGCTTCTGACAGCTATGATAGCAAATGATAACATGACACTGGATCCCAAAAATAGATGGGAGCTCGAGATGTCAGAGGAATCAGACGTGTTAATACTGACTGTAAATACACCCACGCTATGTTTAAAAGCCGCTGCTCTGTTTAAACGTAACACCTATTGCACCATATCTGCAATTCAGCTAATTCTTGCAGGCTTTTGGAGCACATGAGTGGTAATGTAAGGATTGAGAACCCCTCCCAGAGGGAATGGCTCGGCCATATCAATGACAAATATTTACATTTCATTGATTCGTTGTGGAAGACATTTGGCTTTCTAAAGAACAGGAGGGCCACCTGCATTGGTTCAAGAATATAGATTGACAGACAGACATATGTACGCACATCGTAGCCCGCCTGTTCACAACAACACCACTCACATATGAGTTTCCCCTTACAGTCAACCTTTCACTCACTCTCTACTCTCTCACACGGGCTATAAATACTGACTCCTATTAGTCCAGTGTTACATTCTCCCACTCAACCCCCGCCCTTTCTCTGTCTCTCTCTCTCTCTCTCTCACACACACACACACACACACACACACACACACACCACAGAGCGAGTGAGCTGCAATGACGTATTGCTGGCTATCTCATTAGACGATATCATAAAAAGCCTGTTGCCACAGCAACGGCTCCCTGTATTTCCATGGCAACCAACCGCCATGTCAAGATGGTGCATTCTCCCCCACTGAAAGGGGAGGAGACAATGACGACCAATGGTGAGCAATGGAACAGCCAGCAGCCTAAGAGGAGGAGGAGGAGGAGGAGGAGGAAGAGGGCGAGAGTTGGAACAGCCTGACCCCTGCTGGTTACATTGGAGTGTTGCAGGACACATCCTGAAAAAGATTTAGGGATGAGGGTGGGAAGATTTCAGAATATTACAGTGATGAAAGTGATAAGTGAAGCTGAGAGAGCTTAGAAGTATAATTAGTATTCATAGTGTTTAACTCACAAGTACAAAGTCTGTCTGGCCCAGAGTCTTGAGAATACGAAGCACTGCATCGTGAACTGTGACAAACAGTCTGCTCTTTGGGATGAACTCTGAGAAGAAACCTGCAGTTTCCAGCTGCTCCACGACACACGCTAATATTTGACAGAGAAGCATGCATGACATTGAGCACCCTCGTGAATGCACGAGACGGAAAGCATTTTATGATTCTAGAAATAAATATTTATGTTTGACTGATGCGTCCGACAGGGAACAATGTGGCGCCGCTGAGGCTGAGACCTTGACGCATTCATTATCTAAAGCTGCACTGCCTTGAGTCCACATTAAGGACATTAACTTTGTCTCTGTTTTGTCTGATGTGCTACTCACCTTGGCAGCCTGCGAGATAGATGTCCAAATCAATCTCTCCAAAGTCCCTGAATATCTGGGAGGAAAAGACATATATCACTTTATTCTTTTATCATATATTCCTTCTTTTAGAAATGTAGATGAACATGCATCCCTCTCTTCTCTCGTCACATATTAACCACTTTGTTGATTAAATTAACGATGTCAACACACACAGATCTTGGCACACACATACATTCTTCAAGGTCTTCACAGTGACTGTGTCCACAAAGCTGGTTGTCGAAATGTCCAAGATGATGCTGTGCGTGTCTGAACCGCAGGCACTTCTCTTTTCTTCATCACTGTGGTGGGATACCTGAGTGATGCTGTCATCCCTGTGGCAACCCGTGTCTGAGTCAGAGTCTAACATGGTTGTGTCATGCTGGTAAGCCCAGTTTACTTGGCCTTTACTACCTGTAGAGGTTTCTGTCAGGCTTAAGGCTACACCATTCCCCTGGCCCTTCAGTCCTGCAGAGACTTTCCTCTCATTCATCTCTGACTCCTTCAAAGAACATGTGCCAGTGGGCAGGTGGCTGACTGCTTTTTTCTGCCAAAAGGTTGAAAAAGTGGAAATAAGTATTAGTAACTTGTCAGTTCAAATCCATAATTTGTGTAATTTGAGGTAATCTCTAAATGTGTCATGCAGGATATCATACATGCTTCTTTGCCTCCTTTTTAGCTTTCTTTTTCTCTTTCTCTTGTTTACGCTTCAGCTTTGTGTCTTGTTTTTTCTTCGCCGTCAGCAGCTTCCCGATTTCAATTCCACTCTGCACATAAAGCCGAGCATCACATTAAAGAGAGAGAACAGAAAGTGAGACGAGTGAGAGAGATAATGAAAGCAATTAAGGGTGTTGTAGAGAGCGGACAGGGATTACATCTTGTAATCAAAACACACGTCCACGTTCATGGACACACACACACCTTCTCTTGCAGGGCGTCCAAGTACATCTCAGCATTTGTGTAGTAGATCGTTGTAGATGAACGGAAGATTTTAATTCCTGGAATCTCTTTAGCCTGCAGGGACACATAAAGGAGAGGAGTTCAAAAACTCACACCCTGTTCTGCTCTCATTTGCACTTTTTACCTCCCACAGGTATTGTCTGACTAAATGGACCTCTTAATGACTGAAAGTTGAACTAACTCTATCCACAGTGTTCAGTAAAGGGTCAGTTCAGCCAAATTTCATGGGAAAAAAAGCAGATTTTCTCATTTACCCGTAGTTGTAATCTAGTAATGCAATATAGTTTTGCTTTTGTTTGCCCAATTTTTGAGATATCAGTCTCTGAGATTTCTGCCGCCATCAAATTACAATGGATGTGAATTACTGTGTTTAAACAAGACTAAGAGTCTATAGCCATGCTAGCAGCTCTGTGAGGCTTTACCTAAGCACAGCCGTGCTTTGAGCTAAATGCTAGCATCAGCATGCTAACATGCTCACAGTGACAATGCTAACATTCTAATGTTAAGCAGGTAATGTTAACCATGTTCACCATCTTAGTTTAGTGTGTTAGCATGCAAGTATTCTCCTAAAACATAATATAAATTTGACCTGATGGTGATGCTATATGGGAAGTTATGGGATCATCATGCAACCTAGAGGTTGAGGAAAGGTCAGGGGATCACCAAAGTCATTAGGTTTCATTCACCATGGATGGTGCACTATTGATATCTGTGCCACATTTCATGGCAATCCATCCAATAGTTGTAGAGATATTTCAGTTTGGATCAAAGTGGTGGACTGACTGACAGACACTGCCATTCCTAGAGACACGCCGCTAGCATGGCTAAAAATTCAACAATAGCAATATGGAGTTACATTCGCCTGAAGAAATAGTCAGATGAAACCGTGAAACTGTAGATTATTGAATTGGGACATTTCTTTCTGGAAAGACATTCACCTCCATTTTACAGGGTTCACAGGTAGAGTTCTCAGCTGCAGATATCTATAATATCTATATATCTATAATGATATGGGTGAACCGACCCTTTAACTTTCTGTGGATGAATATGGTACTGAGCATCTGTCATTTATCACTAAAACACTCTTACCTGCTTGTAGGTGTCTGTGTCCAGATACAGGTCAGTGCCTGGCACGTGGCCCAAGATAGAGTAGCGGGGTCTGAAAGGTATTAAAATATAATATAAAAATCTGATCAAAATCTCTCATCGTATTTGCTTATACATCAATAATGAGTGGTGTGTCGTTACAGTTGTGTCCTGAAGATGACAGTGAGCATGGAAAAGCCAATGGAGACAGCCAGGCCCAGGTCCAGATTGAGCAGGATGGTGCTTATGAATGTTACCAGCCACACCAGCTAGAGGGCAGCATACACACTTACAGTCAGCAGGTTCAAAGAGCTACGAGGTTCACACAGTATTCAACTGAGCAGAATGACTCCTAAAGAGGATTTAGTCGTACCAAATCAACCTTGTTGGTTTTCCACAGCGTAGGCACGTCCATGAATTGCTTGAACATTCCTTTCAAATTCACAAACACTATTGTGGATAAGACAGCCTGAGGAACACACACACACACACACACACACACACACACACACACACACACACACACACACACACACACACACACACACACATACACACAGATGTATTTGCATATACCCACAGCCTTATTGTATATTCAATTGTCTAAATATGCCTAAATAGATACTGATCATTAGAGAAAATTGGTACTGGAGGGAGTGTGTTACCTTGGGAAGATCTTCAAAGAGGGAACCTATTTTCAAAATCGTGATCAGCACAATGATGGACGAAATCACTCCCGCAACCTGACAAAACACACACACACAATTATTGTACAATAAATGGTTAAGTTGAACATAAGAATTAGATGTAATCATAGATATTTGTGCTGTTTGTGTGTGTGGTTACTTGTGTCTTGCCCCCTGTGCTCTCCTGGACGAGGCTGCGAGACAAGGAGGACGTCACAGAGTAACACTGAAAAAAGCCACCAACAGTGTTACTAAGACCCAAAGCCACCAGCTCCTGCAAAAAGAGAAACAGCAAGTCAGACACAACATTTCAAATTAAAGCAACAACATGCACATTTAGGCTGAGAAACAGATCACCTTTGATGCTGACATTTGATGCTACTACATCTACGTGTGTAACCATGGGGTCAATAACATAATGTACTGTTCATTAATTGTATGGCCATGTCAACACATCACTGCCAGGCTGAGAGCGGTGCCAAGCATATTTAAGACACACTTGATTGCATAAAGCTTGTTGGGCATTAATGATTCAGCGGGCCAGCTCTTAGAGGCTGTGCAGTGCTCCCAGCCTGTCTCTCTCTGCAGAGCAGGATGATCCCAGTCACATGCCTCTGCAAGTGTGTGTTTGTGTGAATACGTCTGTGTGCTATAGACAAGAATAAGAGATAGAACATTAATAATTTTTTCCAATAAAGTGATGACAGGACCTGATGTACTAGCAAAGGGAAGCAGTTCAGACTCAGGCTGTGGTTTGGCATAAAGAATGAATAATCAGAAGAGAATGAATAAGCAAAAAAGAACATCTCCAGGACAGAGAGGGTGATACATACTCTTCTGTAGTATCTCACTTATACATATTTGTTTCATGCAACATGTATCTACATTTTATCTTGTGCAGATAAACTGCTAAATACTTTTTGTATGTGTCCCACTGTAGGGTGAATCCTGGATGGCTTTGTAACATGACGTTATGCACTGGGAGAGATTTGAAGCATTATAACATTTGGAGATGGAACTTGCGTAATTACTGGCGTAAATGCATCTTTGGCCGACTCATTAAGAGGTTTAGGCGATCAAATTTCAGTCTGTCATTAGTATTAGGATATAATCCAGTCATTGATGTTGCATAAAATTACTTTGAAAGGACTACACAGAAACAAGAGAAACGTCTTTTCATAAATTGCACAAACATGCAATATAACATTCAAATGCATAATTGCAATTTGTAAACAGCGCTGTTGAAAAACAACACCACACTTACAGTAAAATAGATAATCTGTTCTTTATAGCTTGAGAAACGAGACAGTTAAAATGGAAAAACATGTTGAGTTAGGGACTTGTTGCTTCTGTCATGGCTGCAGTCTGAATCTGACATGAAAGAATGTATTGCTTTTGTAACTCTTGCCGATAGAATAGATTAATTGATTTGATTTTAAATTGAACCGAGCACCTGAAACAAATATGCACAGAATGAAAAATAGGTCTGTGAAGTTATTCATGGCTCTGGTGTCAGTAGAACTCTCACAGCTATTTGTGAGCACCACCGTGTGTGTGTGTGTGTGTGTGTGTGTGTGTGTGCCTTTGTATATTCAAAGGTTTATGTGGGTGTCTATTCCTCACCTGGTTGCTATCCACCTTGTAGCCATGTTTGAGGGCAAATGTTTTGCCCAGTGAAATGTTGATGGCGTAGCCCACAATGGCCACTGCAAAAGCGTCGCCTATCACCTTTGAGAACAGTGTAGCATCTGGAGCTCGGGGGGCCTTGAGCCTGGAGAAGGAGGAAAAGCTGAATGTTTCAGGGTTTTATCAGTATCACCTTGTGCAGTACGAAGAGTCCTGACACAGGCATTTCTACAAACAGTTCGGGGTAGTAGGACAGCTCACATTTGCCCAGTAGTTGTTAAAAACTCTTGACATTAAAGGAAATTTAACATAAAAGCTTGCTTGACCTAAATGTAGAGGTGAATTATCTTAAACTCCAGCAGCATGTGCGACCCTTAGCTGACTTCCAATCTTAGCACAGGCAGTAATGCTGTTCTTATTCAACACACTTAGAAACAAATCTCTCTCACTTTTTCAATAATTTAGAAAAAACGCCCAACCTTCAACCTTCCATGAATATGAAAATCTGTTGGTTACCTAAAATTAAAGGCAAACACAAGAAGAGCACAGAGTATCTTTTGTGTATATTACAATAATCTGCTATTATATTCTGTGTTCACACGTCCCGGTTTCATGCCTTCTGGTGAACATCTGCTTGCTTATGGACTTTTCCGTCGCAGTAGCTTTTCCAGGAACAGAGGCCTTTTTTAGAGACTCACTCACACAAATACACACTCACACTCTGTGATCCTGTGTCTTATTTTGTCTTATCAACAGCTCCACATATCTGACAACCAGGAAATGTGGCACTTTTGTGTCAGTGATCTTGTTAAACAGTCTTGCACTAACAGCTGTCCTGAATCTCACCTCTACCCCCTCTCTGTCTCTTTCTCTTTTGTCCACACACACACTCACACACGCACACACATTTCAAACACACAAAGATGAACTTACCCACTGGGAATCTCTCCAACCACATCAATCATATATTTACTCGGAAGTCCGCAGAAGTGGGTGATGATTGTTGCTGCTATGATCTGTTGTGGCACAAGGAATGTTGATTCAGTGTGTGGGGTAAATCATTACTGTCAGCTCATACAACCCCTCTTTTTGGCAAGTGTAAAACACTGTCATCAGTCCCCCATTCCAGTATGATTACTGTGATCAAGGTGCCCCCTGCTGGACCATTAAATGAATGCACCTGCTGTATAAGTGACACAGAAAAGAGAGGAAACGGCAAAGCAGAGGACTTACCACTATGAGTTCTATCGGGATGGGCAGAGGCAGCTTCTGTCTGTAGCATTGATTCATTTCTTTGACTGCAATGAGAACAGAGAGCGCCACCAGGCTGACCACCAGCTCTGGCACTTTAGTCTCAGGCAGCAGCTGGCAAATATCCACCAGAGTCTGGGGGGGGGGGGGGGAATATTTGATTTGGATTCTAATCATTTTGTTGTGTTTTGCAAAGCGTTCCTGTGTCTGCCACTGGTAATCATGCTTTCTGAAACTGCTTTTCTTGTATAGTTTGAGAGTGATCATCAGAATGTCTTTTCAAAAATGGCCTATTGTTTAATCTTAATGTGACTCACTTGTTTAGCTGGTGGGTGTTAGTGAAGTTGCTTTTTGGGTGGAACAACTAACACCTATATATATATATATATATACAAATGAGAAATGCGCTCAAATTAGTGAGCTTTAGAGGTGCTGGAAGGCAAATTTTGTTACCTTTGGACAGAGCCAGGAGAGCTGCTTCCTCATTTCCAGTCTTTGTGCTAAGCTAAACTAACCAGCTGCTAGCTCTAGCTTCATATATAACGGACAGACACACGTATGGTCATAGTATTGATCTTCTCATCCACATCAGTTAGTTACTTTGTTAGTCAGAAAGGGAACATCTGGTTGAATCAACACCCCTGACAGTCCCATCAAAAACTAAACATTATCAACCAATCTCTTGTCAGTACCCATATGTGATTTGTGTAATGCATGACATACTCACATAAATAAGGGAGAGAGGACCAGTGAAGCGAGCCGGTGTGACTCCAAATAGGTACTTGAGCTGGGAGACGCATACGTGACATGCTGATCCTGTGGTGTATCCTCGAACCAGTGGCTCAGACAGGTAGGTGACCACAAAACCAAACCTCACCACACCCAACAGCATCTTAGAATGGAAAAAGAGAGAGAAGGTTAGCCAAAAGTCATGAAATATGACTTAAAATGGTTCTTCTGTACCTTCAGTAAAAGTTTTCACTTTGGTCAAAATGGTCACACTAACACACCTGAAAGATCCCTGCCAAGACTGTGAGGGAACATGCTATTTGTACTCTGTATGCGTCCCGAGCATCGATGTTCACACTTCCTGTTCCATTAGTAGCATTTACAATAAAGTTACTGTCTGGTGCCAGCCTCTCCGTCACGCTCCCAATCATGATGCTGATCACAGCAAACGTACCTGAACATACAAAACACGAGCATGTGGACACATAATCATGCACAAAGACACAAGCAAGGAGGAGTTTCAGAATCAGAATCAGAATCAGAATTACTTTATTGATCCCCGGGGGGAAATTGTACAATTGTAATTGAAATTGTAATTGTTTGTTGTGCATGTTCTTTCAGTTCTTTACTTTTGAATCACTGCCACTTTCTCACACACTTTTCTCGCTCACCTATGGAGATGTGTCTGGAAGTACCAAAGATGAAGTAGACCAGCACCGGGTAGAGGGAGGTGTAAAGGCCAAACACTGGGCGTAAGGAAGCCAGGAGAGCGTATGCCATGCCTGGTAAAAGAAAATAAGAAACAAAGACTGTCTCTTACAAAACAAATTCAATGATAGTTAGGATGGACACATTTTGGCTATTTAAAACATTTAAGGACTGGTCAATTGATACCACCCTCATATATGTTCATTAAATATGAAGCTACAGCCAAGAGAAAATTAGCTTAGCTTAGCATATAGACTGGAAACAGCTAGTCTGGCTTTGTCAAAAGTTACAAAAATCTGCCAACCAGAACCTCTAAAGCTTACTAATTAACATGTTCTATCTTGTTTGTTTAATCCATTAAAAAAGTGTAAAAACCAAATGGCCAAGTGCAGTGACTTCTGATCACCACTATTTGTCGTTTTGACACTTTGGTTTTGTATCAAACAAACGAGATATGACGTGTTAAGTAGTTAGCCAGGCTAGCTGTTTCCCCCAGTCTTTATGCTAAGCTAAGCTAACCCTCTCCTGGATTGATCTTCATACTGAACAGACACACATGAGCGTGGTGTCAATCTTCTCTTCTCACTCTCAGCAAAGAAAGAAAATAAGTGCAATTCCCAAAATGTGAAACTGTTCCTTTAGAGTGATACATTTGCTATGTTTGTGATGTGTGATGTGGATAAACTCCCTCCACTATACACATTCATACATACAAACCCTGTGGCAGATGCATGATGCCCACACTGCAGCCAGAGATCAGGTCTCCTATGGCATTTTCTCTGAAGGAGTACTGAGGCAGCCAGCTGAGAACGGGGACCCAACTCAGCACTGTGTGCTTCAGCCTGGGCACCGAACACCTGCAACAGTCATCCCAGAAATGCATACCATTCAAATTACTGAGCACATAATTTCACTTTCTAATTCTTCACTGATGTCTCACCGGGGAGAGTTTGTGTCTACCTGAAAAGTCACCAAAATGATATGTATATAAAGGTTTTTAGTTTTAATCTTCTATTTCATGTGTAAGGCGAGGATTGATTAATAGTGATAGTAATACTGTAAAACATATGAATACATTTGTGAAATATTTACATTATTGAGCATTTGTGTTTCAAAAATAGGAATAGTTATAAAAACAAATTCAAATATCCTAGAATGAGACTTGTAACACCTGCTACAGTTTTTATCAGCTGGCCTTTTAAAGCAGTGACACACTGGATAACACCAGCATGTAAATTAAAATGTAAGAATGGCTGCATAAACAAATATTGGATCTCTTATTCCTTGAAGAGGTTTAACAACTTGTTACCACCGCGAGCACAAACTTTTTTGTGTTTTCCCTCTCGGCTGAAGTGTTACTAGGTAACCGTTCATCAATTGAATTGGACATACTTGGTAAAATAAAATAAAGAATGTCTTGTATTATTGTGATTGCTTAATATTTGTCTTATATGGTGTGTCACAGGTTATTATGAAAGCTTCCAGCTTAATAAAACTGTGAACTTTGCTCATCCATTATCATTAAAGGTTTCAGATGAAACTATTGGTCAGCCTTTTTTAATCAGCACCGTTCTGCGTTGAGACCAAACTAAACATTCACACGCATAAATCTGCATCCAACCACACAAACTCATTCATGAGTCACTTTTCACAGGTTGAGTGAGCAGTTAGAGGCACACTAATGCAGAAATACATTCACATCCAAACCCAAACGTATCCTTTGTGTCCGTTTGTGTCATTGTTTATCTCACTGTTTTCCAGATTCCTCATTTGTGACACCTGCCTCCCCCGTGCCTTCTCCTCTTAATATTTACCTCAGGGACTCTTTCACCCGTTCACCCACGGTTAGTTTAGTGGACCATGTCCCTTTTTGTGCCACTTCATCCAGACGTAACTCGTCCAGAACCTGCCTCTGCACAAAATACTCCCCAGCCGAAGAGTCCCTCTCCTCCATGTCCATGTCTGTTAGACTGAATTCAGCAGACCTTCGTAAAGCCGGTGTCTCTTTGAGCTCCTCCTTTTCTGCCTGAGGGTCTTCTTGAATGGACAGGACTGTTGCAGCTGCACAATAAAAGCCAAACACAGTGTAGAGAGAGAGGAGCCTCCTCACGGTTCAATACTGATTGACAGTGCTTGTTTTTGGACTGTGGGAGTGACTGTACCTTTCCTGTCCTTATATGAGAATAACCCCCCCCCCCTTACAGTAAACACCGTAACAAACTGTCCCAACTGGCAAAGCTTGACACCTGGGGACACACTAAAACACTGCAACTGACAATGGAAATTCACACACGTTCTATGTTAAAGATTAAAGTTTGTCTTGTAGTGTTTTCTTTCATTGTGCTCCATGAACCTGACTCAGTTGTGGAACCAACAGTATGTATTATGTAGTATTTTGTCTTATTGTTTTCTGTGAATAAAGACGCCTCTACACATCAAGCAACCGTCTCCTATCCTGATCGCTGGACACTCTCTGTATAACATGTAAGGTCACTTACTCTCACACACACCATGTTCAGTGTCAGCACTGAATAACATAAAATAAAAGTACAAAACAGAACGAATTACTAGACACTAAAAATCAGAAACAGAACAAGAGGTGAAATGGTTCACACATTCTCATTTTAAGAACAAAGTCAAACCTCACAGATGGAGTATCATACACAATATGTATATATGTTTCTCTATATACATTATATATTTTAAAAGGACCCGATATATCACTTAAAAAGCCAGGTAACCTTATAACTTCAATTCATCAGTCACACACCTGACAGGGCTTTGATGTTTATGTTGAGCTGGTTAACGTTTAATAGGGTCTTTGTCAACACAGCCTTCATTATTGATTGAGGTTTATCTTCTTATCCAGTCTGTGTGAAAAGAAGCAGCATATACAAGCAGGTTTAAGAAGGATAAACTAGTGTAGAAAAACTCAAAATCTGATGAGAGTAAGGATGCTGTGGATACCACTTTCTAAAATAAAATAACTTATAGATAGAGTGGTTAACATAGCCAGTAAACTGAATAGAACAGCATTTTTTTTATTTCACTTTCTAGCATCACTATCTTCCTAGATTGCACCCTACACTCTGCGTATCAGGACATCTTTGTGATATCATTAATGTTTTACATTTTACATGTTGTCTTCAGTGTTTTATGTTTCAATGAATAAAGTTGGATCTTAAGTCGAGCAGCTGGTGGTGTACACTGTTTGTCATTAAAAAAGCCTGAATTAGAAACTTACAGTTACATGCCTCCGTCCTGCAGCACGCCTGTTCATAATGTCTTTTTTTTGTGCAATTCTAATTTAAGTTTATGTTGTCATTTCCGAGCCTCTCCTGGTTTTTATGTTTTCCAATGACCACCGGCAAAAAAAAAAAGCTTTTTACGTAAAGGAACAACTGACTCATGGGAGATTTCACTGTTGTGACTGAAATGACTAACAGCAATGGATGAGTGTTAGATGAGACAGGAAACTTTCTTGCACATATTAACCCCGACCCCTGTCACACACATGTAAATGTGTACTGTTAAAACTCGGGAACATTTTGATGACCAAGCACAGTTGAAAAGATAACTAGTATGAACTGAGGGGACATTCTACAGTCTCACTCACATCTCACCCCATTTACAGATTACATTCACAAAATTAGATCAAATGTTTCATTTTTAATTAAAGACGGAACTCATTTTAGTCAAGATTCATGCATGTTGTTCTTTTGGGTCCAGATACATTTGATGTGTATGTTTGATATGTTTACCTTTGATGTTATTCAACACTACTTATTTATATAAAAGTGGATATTGTTAGAAAAATCTTTTCATACAAGACATCGTATTCCTGGAAATGTAAGTAAGTTTGATACTTGTGCTACTACTACCACCACACAAAAGCTATCTTTTTTACTTCCCTGCTTGCTTGCTACAGTTTTGATGCATTCTCAATGACAGCGTGTGATGTTTAAGTGTTATAACTGACTCAGGTTGTGGGAGGTGTGTCCTGTGCCTCATCATAGTTGGTTGTTTATTAGTTATTATAACAAAAACTATACTGATGCCTTAAACCAACATATAATCCTAAAACACATCAATGAGCCACACACTGTTCTTTCATTATCATGAACATGGGCATCGAGTCGATCCAACATACACCGTCCGGCTGCTGTAAATGCACACTAGAGCACCAAAAGTGTATTAATCCGCCACTGAAAACAGTCCCCAAAAAATGCATTATTTACCCCTCATTGAGTAACATTTGCTAAAAACTAAAGTGCCTAAAACTAAAGTGTGGTGTTTTCATGGGATTCTTAGACTTTGAATAACACCAGCCTTTAAATCTATTATGGAACAGTCTCTGTTCTTCATGTCATGAACAGGACCACTATGGAAATAAGTAGTAGTAATAGTTTTTATGTTTTCATACTGTTTCATGCATCAGGTTTGTGCCTGGCAGCTTGATTTTGCTTCATGCATTTTCTGTTTTGTAATATGTCTTTGAACGTCTATAACCCACATAATATCGAATCTGTGTCCTTACATATTCTGCATATTTTTGTTACGTCTGTATTGATCAAATCAAACCAAATCAACCAAAACCAAACATTAGCATAGTAGGGCAGAAAGAGATAAAGGCGGAGAAGGACTAAAGGGAAAAGAATCTCAGGTTTATTATTGCTAATATTGCTGCTAATATCAAAAAGCTTTCAGGGGTATTTTTTTATTTGGTTGCCGAATAATGTTTGCTTTTCATCCTCAAAATGTGTTTTCTAAATGCAGGGAACACCTGCTGAACCTGACAAGCACAAAAGCAGAATAAAAGAAACCTACATATGTGCTGCACAGGATAACAAACAGAATAAGGGAGCTGAGCAAAGACAAGTATTCAGAAAAATAAACTCGTAAACCGTTATCTCGTGTTTGATGTGCCAATAACTCCATGCGAGATTTCCAAATACGGGATCTTCTTCTTTCTTCTTGTATTAACTCTTATCAATAGGTAAATAGCGAGATAAATCATTTAACTGCCAGGATGAAGAGGTGAGGTGCTTGATAACCTGTTATGGGTTACAGATTTCCTCGTGGCCAGAGAGGCAAAGTCGGGGGGGGTTTCTGACCTAGTTTCTCAAAAAGGTTTCATTTGTAGTTATAGGTGTAGTTGGGAAGGAGTACAAATGATAATGCTAGAACAATGTGACATTATGTTCATAACAGAGGAAGCAAGCAAACCTTATTTACACAGTATAGCACTTCTCAAAAATGACAAAGTGCCATGTGGGAAGGAGAAAGAAGGATATAAAAGAGAAGAGAGTATATAACAAGACTAAGATTATGGCCATGCTAGCAGCCCTATGAGGTTATGCTTTGAGCTAAATGCTAACGTCAGCATGCTCAGAATGACAGTGCTCACATGTTGATATTTAGCATGTACAGTATCATGTCTACCATGTTCACCATATTAGTTTAGGGTGTTAGCACAAATTACAACTGAGACTGATGCGAATATCATTCATTTTGCAGACCACCAGAAAGTTGGATAATTAAAATTGTTGACCTGATGATGACGCTGAATAAAATGTCTGGGGATCATTTAAGTTATTACGATTCAGCCTGAGGGGAACATGAATGTTTGTACAAAATTTCGGGGCAATCCATGTAATAGTTATTGAGACATTTCACTTAAAACCACAAATATTAACTTCATGGTGGCGCTAGAGGAAAAATCAGGGGATCAACAAAGTCAGTAGGATTCAACCTCTGGGGACCATGAATAGGTTTTGAGATATTTCAGTCTGGACCAAAGTGGTACAGACCAACAAACTAACGCCGCCATTCTTAGAGCTATGCTGACCTACTGAGAAGTGTCTAACAAAAAGTTTAAGAAAAGAATTGATACTTGAATTCATCAAATCTACATTCAATTTAAAGTTGAATCAGACATACATGAAACGATAGTTATTTTTAAAGCACACTTGTCAACAAAGTGCTATAAAATGGCTTAAAATGCGCTTATATATGATTATATATTCTCAAAACTTTCTGTTTGCAAATTAGCCTTTTTTGTTGTTGCAGTTTTAGATACTTTCACTTCATCAGTAAAATGAAGATCCCTGATCTGTGAACTGAGGCCTTCCTGAGGTGCTCACTTGGCCAAAGGTCCTGATGAAGAGCTAGGATTAGCGCTGGCAGCGTGACAGCACTGTCATCGACACATGAAAGAAAGCATGTTTCACATGTGGAGACAAGCTCACATTTACACATCGTGACCAGGAGTCACTGATTAATCTGCGCCGACTGTAAACAGCAAGGACCACATTGTTTTGCTCATGCTGTTGTGTAATACAGTATGCTCAACTGTCTGTGGAAAAACAATTAGCCTGAGATAACACTGTACTGAGATTCATGTCACCTCCAATAACCTGTCCAGGAAGCAGACACGTGTCCTGTCACAATTAGACCTGTGACAGAGTCTCCAAAATTGCAATTATGTGCTCAGTGTGTATGCATTTGTGTAAATATTTCACTGTATTGTGGTCTTCAGACACCCATAAAATGTGCCACTAAATGCAGTTATTTCTTAGTGTTTTTAACAAAGCTGCATGAAGTCACAATCAGAAGCAGCAAACAACTATATAACCATAAAATCTGCTTTCAAGTGTACTGTAACTTCAGGTGTGTTTTAAAGTGTAATGATTACCAGATAAAGTATAACTGCTTATGTAATTTCTTCATCTTCTATGTGAAGCCCTATAGGTATTGTCCTGTGTTCTCTGTGTTACCATAACAGTTAATGTGTGCTAACTATACACTGGGCTTTGCAATTGCTTTGTATCGTTGTCTTTCCATCAGATTGGAATAATTTGCCTGACTCATTCAGATTGATTCCTTTTTTTCTTTGCTTGTTTACCTTAAATCTACTTGCTCGTTTGTAATTGCATTTACCTTCATTTTTAGTTAATAACTTGACTCACTATTTTGACATAATGTTTTTTGGTCTGTTTTTTGTTTTTTTTTCAATTAATTTTTGTACATATGACACAGATGTAACAGATGTAGTAGGTGTGGTTTGGGATGGTGGGAGAGCCGTTATGTGTATGTCCTTGTTGATGTTACTATGTTATTTGTTTTGTGTCTTTGGATTGTTTGATTTATTATCAGTATAATTCTATCCCCTTGTAAACAAGATGGTGCATCTCAAGGGGTTTTTCCTCTATTCAAAACAACCTCTCAATTGTGTGTCCATATATGTATTTTCATGTACATTAGTTCTTGAAAGAGTGTGTATGACAGCGACTGCAGATTACTTCTATGTTCATACCAACCAACACTACCAACATAGTGTTTGTTTGGACTTCTCTCTAATTTTTGCTGATTTTGTAAAAACACATGGATCATTTAACCTCTTTTCTTAAAAACAAGTTACAGAAGACTCGTAGACTGTTTGCCCAGACTCTTCTAGAAACCTGAACAGACCAATAGCTCCGCTAGCACTTGCTGGTCTATTTTAAACCTTTTCACCAGTAAGCATGCTATTGCCCCCACTCACAGGCAGTAAATAGCACAGAACACAAGACAGACCCGCCAGCAAAACTATAACATCCTGTGAAGAGTAGTTAAAGAAATCAAACTGACGTCATCTCAATTCAGCAACTTCTGAATCCTGGCCCTCAGGACACCACAGGTATAAAAGCCGTTTCTTTTTTTGCCTGTGCTTAGCTAAAGTCATACTAACATACTCATACTCTGCACTGACTGTGCATGTCTGCCTGGAGTGAGGTGACCTGTGTATGTTTAGCACACCCACTGACAGTGTCACTATCGTCTCCATAAGTGTGTGAGTTGGTGGGCCAGCTGCTTGGAGGCGGAACCAGTTTACGACAGAAGAAAGGCCTCTACGAATACAGCAAGGCCATTCAGTACTTCTAACCAACCAAACAGCACCTGAGAGGCTCCCTTCTACTCTTTGTCCTGAAAAGTAATATTGTCAATGTCATACATTAGCCTATAATGAAACAATACAAAATACTAGAAACAACTTCCTGATGCTTCCCCTTTTGTGCATTCATGAGTATAAGTCGTCTCTTAGGTGATTGATGTATGTTATAGCTGAAATTGAGGTACGTGAAATCAAAGAGGGCTAGTAGACAAATTTCACCTGCATTCCCTCACTTGTGTCGCTTCAGGAAACAACCAAATGTCCCTAAAGGTTTGTGCATTCATTGTATTCATAATATAGTGACCATTGGAATCAGTAGCAGTAAACATACTCAAAAACATGCAAAACACCCCGTAGTGATTCTAAATATGTTCTGTACAAGGATCCTGTTCACTGAACATAATTACATAGTAAATTCTGCCTTCCATCTTCACCTTTTTCAATTTTCAAAATCTGGATTTATGTGTGATTAAAAATCTGTAATCAATATATTGTATGCTACCGCCATGTAAATGGCATGAGTATAAACCAAACTCCCCCCCTCATTTTCTGTCATATTTTATTCTCTTAGGTGTGTTCGTCACTACTCTGCCCCAAGGTCTTTCTCTTTATGCTGACTAAAGTGGTACAGACATCCAAAGCAGCAGTCGATGGATGCACTAGTGCTGGACTCTGCTCAGGCAGAGCACGGCTCACTTCTGCTCAGGCAGCTGGAGAAGATGAGAGCAGTTGAGGAGCTCACTGATGTGGTGCTAATGGCAGAGGGGATTCCCTTTTCTTGCCACAAGGTGGTGCTGTCTGCTTTCAGCCCTTACTTCCAGGTAAACGGCCATGCACAGTTACTGAAAGTTATTATGCTGATAGGAAAATACAAGATGATGCAACCTGTGTTTTGCAGAACTGTTAAAAGCAAATCTGTTGATGATGCCATGAGACAGAAATTGTTCAGTTATTCTGAGTCCTTTTTGTCCAGGCAATGTTTACATGTGGCCTGAAGGAGACCCGGGGAGGTGAGGTGCCCCTCAGAGACACTCCTGCTCAGAGCCTGGAGCTGCTACTGGACTACATGTACCGAGCTGAACTTCCGCTTTCCAATGATAACATCCAGGGAGTGGCTGTTGCTGCCTTCCTGCTCCATGTAGATGGAGCCTTCAGGTGGGGAAAGAGACTGGGAATTGATCATTGTTCCACATCAACAAGCCTTGTACAGTGCTCATTTATGGTATTGGGCTTGGACATTAGAGGCATCATCCTAGCTGTTGTCCTACTTTTAACTGCCTCTGTAAAACGCAGTAGTAAGATGTGTTGGTAGTGTAGGTTAGAGGGAAGTGACCTATGTTTGAAGTACTTACAATATCTTGTTGTTACTGCTTCAGGTTGTGTCAGAACCACATGGAGGCCAGCATGGACCCCTCCAACTGTGTCGGTCTGTACCACTGGGCCAGAGACCTGGGGGCCACTGGTCTGGCCGACTCTGCCTTGAGATACCTCTGCCAACACTTTGCACTGGTGGGTCATTCAGTATTATTAGTGTCAAATATTAGATAAAACATGTTACCTCATTTATAAAAATAACTGCTATGTAATGCATTTGTTTATAAATGTCTAGATATAGGCAAAACGACAGAGGGATGAAACATAAGACGAAAAGACAATTGCACAAAAAACCCAGCAAACAACAGCAGCATAACATTTTACCAGCCTTTCCAATTCTCAGTTTTTCAGCTACTTAATTCTGCCACTAGGGGGTCACTTATTTTCTTTGCACTGTGAGGCGCAGGTGTTGAGATGCTTTAGGAATTGCAGTGTTGATTTGGTGTAGATTTTACTGTTTTTCTTTAACTAATTATACCCCCATTCTTTATCCTGCTGTCTCGAGGTTTGTGAAGAAGAAGAAGTGCTGGAGCTGGATGCCCAAAGTCTTGGGGATCTGCTGGGTTCAGATGACCTCAACATATCGCAGGAGCAAGTCGTGCTGGAGCTGGTGCTGCGTTGGGTGGAGAGGCGAAGGGAGGACCCGCAGAGTGAAGCCCAGGCTGTGGAGTTACTCAGACGTGTCCGGCTGGAGCTTGTGGACCCTGGATTCCTCCGTAAAGCCAGGAGGAGAAACCCGGTAAGAGATGAAAGGGAGGGAAAGGCCATGTAATAAAAGTCTAGACTCCTTATCCCCATTTATCAAGGGATTAGTAGATTGTCAGACTACCACGCCCATAAATTTATCTTCCAGGTATTGCTGCGGGATGCTGAGTGCTTTGGGATGATTGATGCTGCTCTCCAGACCTCTGGCCTGTGCGAGATGTCAGCTCCACCTCGGCCTGCCCTTCGTTACGGCATGGAGACCACCGACCTGCTGCTCTGCTTGGGTGGAGTGAATAAGGAGGGAGTGCCTGCACGCCGTGGAGGACTTGCTGACCTCAGTTTATGCTTTTCCCCCCGTGGTAAAAGAAATTACTACATCCCCTCTCCACTGAGGGGCTGTGGAGGCATGGGACAGATCACAGCGGGGGCAGTGACACGAGACAACAACATCTTGGTGGCCATAGAGGTAGAAGACCAACACAGGATGAAGAGGGTGGATATCTACAGGTGTATATGTGTGCTCATATATAAGAAATCCATATTCATTGAGTGGCACTGCATTCAACACCACATTTAAAATGCCTGTTTATGTTCCAGGTACGATAATTCGGAGGAGAACAGCTGGGTGGAGTTGTGTTCAGCAGCACACAGGGACATGTATGCTTTAGGGCTGCTAGGCGACGCCCTGTATATGATAGGCGGTCAGATGAAAGTGCGTAATCACTACATCATCACAGACAGTGTGGAGAGATGGTCGCTGAAGAGGGGAGGCAGCTGGCTCAGCTTCGCCCCTCTGCCTCTCCCTTTAGCCTGCCACTCTGCTGTCAGCCTGAAGGAGCATCTCTATGTGCTGGGGGGCTGGACACCACAGGTACACAGACCTGTCAAAAGATACTGTGCATGCTAATATTAACTGCGCACTGAAGTGTCCTTGAGCAAGAGGACACCGGTTCATTATCAGGTTCAGGTGTTGACTACTGAAAACAGACTTTCCCCACAGGTATCAATAAAGGCTCAATTACTGAAATTTCTCAAACGCCTTCTTACAATATTCGATGGAGTCCAACATAAACTAAGAATTTTCTGACAAAGTACGAATAGTCATATATTTCTGCTCATCAATCAGGATTTGGCAATAGCAAAGTTTTTAGGTGTTAAATTCAATAAATAAGAATGTTTTTCTCTTGTGCCTTTAATTTCTCAATTCTCATCTCAATTTCTTGTCTTTTTCTCCCTCCCTATGTCCAACTCTTTCTGCTCCCCCCTCAGCACCTGCCAGATGATGAGCCTGACAAGCTGAGTAACCGTGTGTTTCAGTTTGACCCTGGCAAGGACAGCTGGACGGAGTGCACCCGGATGAAGTCCTCCAGGTACCGCTGCGGCACAGCTGTCCTCAATGGAGAAATCTACATACTAGGTCAGACTACAAGACAGACTGCAACTGTATTCCTAAGTGTTTGTTCTGTATGAGAAACAAATGGAGCCAAATGATGTGTGTGTGTGTGTGTGTGTGTGTGTGTGTGTGTGTGTGTGTGTGTGTGTGTGTGTGTGTGTTCCTCAGGTGGTATAGGATGTGATGGAGAGGACCGTGGACAATCACGTCGCTGTCTGAGCTCTGTGGAGATCTACAACCCAGACACAGACACCTGGAGGGCGGGACCGCCCCTGCCCACATCTTTACTCTCCCTCCGAACCAATGCCTCCAATATAGGAGTAGTGGAGGGCAAGATCTACCTCTGTGGATACTACAAGGGGGCCGGTCAGTTAGTGAATGCCTGTCAATTATTTTTTTAACTGCTTGTTTTGCATGGTCTCTCAGAAAAGTTCTCCCTAATAAGTTTAACTTCATGGCGAAATGGCCAAAAACAAAAACAAGACACATTTTGGGTCTGCATCAGAGTTAGGGAATGCCAGCTAACTGATGAGGCAGTATCTCTGGAAATTAGATTTTGGTGAGCCTCAACTTACATACTTTCTCTCATGACTGCAGGCCGTCATGAGATCATCACCAAGGAGATTTTGGAATTGGACCCTGCAGACAATGTGTGGACGGTGGTGGAAAGAAGAGCAGCCATGCATGACAGCTATGACGTCTGCCTGGTGGCTAACCTCAATCCTCGAGACCTCTTCACACCCTGATTCATCTCCTCCTGACTCTGAGCAACATTGCTAGGAGCCAGGATGTGTGGGAAATGAGCTTCTGTCCTCTAAGCCTCATACAGCTTTATCCAAACCTGACTTAACTCCTGGACCTCACACATATAAACAGCAAGGTCAAAATACATGTGAAATCTGGATATCTAGTTGGTTGATGTTGCTTTGGTGTTGAAACGATGTCAGTCTATATCCTCCCCCTAAAATTCAATACTCTATGTTCTTTTAAACTCATGTGTAAAATGTCTGCAAGGAGCTTTTGCCTTTTCTAAAAATCCTCATACCTAAACAACAAAATTGATTAGTTCCTTTGAAAATTACCCATATGACCTTTACAAAAAATATTCATGTGAATGTTTCTCATCTTCCACCACTATGGTTAAGGTTTAGTTTAGTTTAGTTTAGGCAATTTATACTACTTGAATAAGAGTGGGGAAAGACTGTGGTCATGGTTAAAAGACCCAGTGTTGTCTGTTGGAAGGAGACAGGATGCAAACTGCCATCTCTGGTGTCACACACTTCCTCCACCTTTGCTTCATGACCAGAAGAGATTTATTGTCACAAAACACATTTGGTGTTTTAAAGGTAAATAGTTCTTTGGAGGTCACTGTGCCCAGCCAAGAAATAGTACAGCATAACCCCATATAAAACGGACGTTTTAATTTAGTTTTTTTGCAACCTGTTAATCAGGGAGCTTAAGAGGTGCTGGTAGGCAGATTTTTTTTAACCTTTGGACAGAGCCAGGCTAGCTGTTTCCCCCTGTTTCCAGTCTTTGTGCTAAGCTAAGCTAAGAGTGGTACCAAATCTTCTCATCTAACTCTCAGCAAGAAAGTGAATAAGCATATTCCCAAACATGTCTACTTCTTTAAGCATTTCAATCACAGATGATGCCATTCAGCGCTTTACAAGACAGTATAATTGTAATGAGTTAATTAATAGTTACTAATGTCTTTATTAATGGTTAGTAAATCAGATCAGTACTAACGTGTTGTAGAGCATTAATAATTGGATTTTTAGGGTTGCAAGGTTATGAGCTCACATTTGAGGTGAAGAATCTTCCAAACTGGCTTGCTTTGCCCTTTAAGTTAGGATCCTTGTTACAGAGCTTTTGACCGTCCTGCCATCAGAAGAAAGGATGGAGAGTATCTGGGTCATTAACCATTTAATAATGATTTAGCCTACTGACGTTTGTTACTGCAGGCTTGATTTCTTGTTGCAAAGTAAATTCAGTAAATTGGACAATAATTACTTTTATAAAAGCTCATTACTGATTGGTGAAGCACAAATAAATGACTCATTAACTGTCTGTCACACTGACATTTTAGCCATAACAAATGATAAACCTAAGTAAGTCTTATTGTATAGTGTTCATGTAATCCTCTTTACATCGTCTTTATAAGGTTACATGTGGGGTAATAAATTGATTCCAGTTAAGTTGCCTTCACAACCTTTTATTTTATCTTTATTATTTATATGTAGATTTGAAATAAAACAAATTAATTCAATCCTGCAGTTTGACCAACCTACCATTACTCCTTCTCCTCTGACTTCAAAGTCTCTGCTTCCTCCCAATTTCTTCAAAGTATTTTCAAGGATTTATTTTCTCTGCGCTCACCGCATGGCAAAGCATCAACAAACATGTCTGACTGAAGTGGTGGATTTAGGGTGAGTGTCTGACCCGCATGACATTCCATACATGCCTTCTTCCCGTCTCTCCTGCTGCTGAGCCGGTCAAATATGAGCCCTCGGAAAAACCCAAAGTGATCCCAAATGAGGGTGACGCGCCGGGATGTTGCTATGAGAGCTGGCATTGGAATGAGGAGGCTCCACCCATCGCTCCGGACCATGTGGTTCCCATCGCTCCTGTTGCTGCGTGTTTGAGGAGAGGGGAGAAAAGGATCGGTTGTTCATGTTATGCCATTAGACTACTGGCTCTGATAACTGCGCTATATGGGCGACTTATTGGCCACTAACAAGCGCGTTAGTTGCTTTTGTTCAGAGCGCAAAGTAATTTGGCGATCCAGTCCCAGTGAAGGCTGCTCCTGAAGGCTGACAGGTGCGCACAGTGCGCAGAGAGGATGGGCAGACGTGAGGCAGACAGCAGAGGCGCGATGAACATCAGACACCACTACGAGCTCGGCTGTCTGCAGGACGCGGCGTCCAGCGGCCACAATGCCGGCGAGGAGTCGCCGAGGCTGGACAGCCGCCGTCCCTGCAGCGCGGACAAGCGGCACAGAAACCCAGACATGGAGGCGGTGGGCCGGGCACCGACTGCCACGGCGTCGATGGAGGTGAAGAAGCACCAGCACAAACACAACTTGAAACACCGCTACGAGGTGATGGAGACTCTGGGGAAAGGCACCTATGGCAAAGTGAAGAAGGCGGTAGAGAGAGCAAGCCTGAAGACGGTGAGTGTTGGTCAACATGATGCAAAATATTACTTGAAGCTTCCCACAGCTATGAACCTGAAGGATGCTTTCTCTAACAATCTAAATATTTATCATGCAGAATGAAATATAGTACATATATATTGTACATTATTATAACCTCTGCTGACCCATACAAAAGCTTTATAGGGACAATGTGATATGCTGCTGCTCATGCTTTTGTCTTCCTCAGAGGTATTCAGCAGTCTCCCTATGAGTGTGTGTGTGTGTGTGTGTGTGTTGCTGTTCCAAGAATGTTTCCCATTGGTTATTAAATATTGAACTGGGGGCAGAGTGAAACTCCTGGATGGCATGTATGTGTCTGTATATATATATGTGTGTGTTTGTGGGTGAGCTCATGGGGCCATGCTGAACCCAGTTCTTGTTTCCTGTGCTGCCAGGCTGAGATGCCTTTGGTCTGACTCACTCAGCACTTGAACAAGGGGATAAAATTACTGCAATAGGTCTCCTCTAATAGGGGTCTTTTCCCCTTTACCAGAACACATTCTCACACACACACACACACACACACACACACACACACACACAGACAGACAGACAGACAGACAGACAGACATAATAATGTATGTTTCTGTTTAACTTTACATTCTGAATATCCAGGTTAAAAAACCAGGATATGGAGCCAGATTACTTTGAATAATCATGGGTTTATGTCTGCAGTCAGACTTTAATCTCTCACTCTGCTGTGATCAGAGCACAAAGAGACAGATACCCCGTCAGCCTCGAATTCCCCTTCTGTTTTAGTAAACAAACACACTGTAATAGGGATAATCTTTTTGCAATCAGATTGTGGAAGTGAGACTGGCATAATTCCTCTGGCTGCTTTCACTGTAACTCTTGAGACCTACATTCGTGAGAGAGAGAAAGGGCAGAGAGAGGGAAGTGAAAGACAGAGGACACGTAGAAGATTGATGGAAGAATATACAGAGAGAGGGGAGCAGAGAGAAACAGCTATGCAGTGTGTGTGTGTGTGTGTGTGTGTGTGTGTGTGTGTGTGTGTAGGACAAGGGGAAAATGCTGAATTCTTTGAGCTATAGCCAGCGCATACCAAGGATTCTTTGAAACAAAATGGACATTATTTTTGGAAACAAGACCAGGGGGCTGTTGTTTGAGTGCGGGAAGGAGGCAGAGGAGGAGACAGTTTTAGAGCAAGAAGGAGGAAGAGGGGGAGGAAGGAGCAATGGTTTGAGATTACAGTAAAGAGCTGACTTGAGATTGTCCACGTAAAATGTCTGAGGTGCAGGAGGTGACCGCGACTGACATACAGGATGAAATGGAAGGAAAGGATGATGAATCCCGGGTCGCAGGGTCACTAATCTGTACTGTAGGTCACTTACATTGGCTGGGAGCCTGACTTGTCTTTCAAGTTGAAATAAATAACTTTAAAATGTTTTTGTTTTGTGCAACATACATTTTGATGTTTATATAAAGTTACATAACTTCACCAGATATGTGCAGCTTTTAACTTGTGTACCTCCACTTGGAAAGAAATTTAGTCTGCTCCAGGAAAGACTATGATTTGCTATATTGTTCATCAGATTAAAGGAGTAGTTTCACATTTTGAGAAAAACGCTTAGTTCCATTTCTTGCTGAGAGGTAGATGAGAAGATTGATACTATTGTCATATCTGTTCAGCATGAGCAAGCAGCTGGTTAGCTTTGCTTAGCATAAAGACTGGAAACCGGGGGAAAAGCTAGCCTGGCTCTGTTCGAAGGTAACCAAATCTGACAACCAGCAACTCCAAGGTTTACTACTAACATATTACATTTCATTTGGGTGTAACAACAACAATGTGTGGTTTTACTGAGGTATATGTGCTGGACTATTTCTTGGCTGGGAGCCATTGTGTGGTTTTAACAATCTATAATGTGTACATTAGTGAGCTTTAAAGGTGATTCTAGTCTGATTCTAACCAAAGCTAAGCAGCTGCTGGCTCCAGCTTCATATTTACCGGCAGATCTAACTCTCGGCAAGAAAGCAAACTAAGAGTATAAGATATATATATCTCATATATATATATATATATATATATATATATATATATAATATAAGATATTAAACATTTTGGGAAATTTCCCAAAATGTTTAACTATTGCTTTAACTAGGCTGTTTGTCTTGAAAAAGCAAACCATGCTAGTTTTCATTCGCTATCAAGCAGTTAAATAATTTCTGTTGTGCACGAGTATATTTGGATGTCCGTACTGAAACACGATATTGTTTGGCCCTACTTGTCTTTTTGCATTGAGTTTGTGTATTTGGCACAGTACTGTAGTTCCTGGTTATGGCAAGGGACATATGTGCCTGTGTGTAGCTGGATGATGATGAGGTCAAGGGTCAATTTGGCAAGGAGCCTGTATAATCCTGCTGTCAAATCTTTCACAGATGCAGCAAGGATCTTTAGTGATGCTCAGACTCTTGGGTTGTGTACTTATGTGTGTGTGTGTGTGTGTGTGTGTGAGGATAATATGAGAGGAAGTCAGTGAGTGGCCACCCCCAACCCCCATCATGACTGAACACACACTCTAACAAAACACCTGCAATAAGTCAGCAGTCTAAAGATTTGTGCAATAGGGGAACATTGTTGTCAAGACACAACCAGTGCACTGGAGCCAGTGCAGTAAATATGAAGAAGAGGAGGGCAGGAAAATAAATGTTCCACTTTGTCTGGTTTACATTAAGTCTTATATGGCTGTGCAGAACATCATGCATCCCTGTGTACATATTGTACATCTGGATTGACTGTACCATTACAACATGCACAGTATGTTCCTCTACTACACACATCCTGTAATAATGCAAAAGAATATCTGACAACATATGCATGACTCACACACATAGCTACTTGTGTTTCCTACATCTATCCTGTTACAGTCCTCTGGCATTTTTGGCCGATATCTCACACGCAGCACATTATTTGGATGAACAATGAGACATTGTTGGTTAGAAGGATACCTTAGAGGTCATACTTAGACATGACGCATACGCAGCACATTTGCATGCACAAGGGTGAGATCATGCACACACATAACCACACACACGTGCCCCTTTTAAAAATGCTCTTAGTGCCCTGAAGGCCGAACAATGCCCAGTGTGTCTCTCTTCTTTGTGTTCTGCCTTAATGCCAAGTCAAGCTCAGCAAGTGGGGGGGTCAGACTTTAGACAGACAGTAAAATATAAATGAGTCCACATACTTTGGCATACTTGATCCATTCCTTTTGCTGCCGCCTATGTCCTCCCTCCTCATCCCTGCAGCTTATTTCATTCCTTCCTCTCATTGCTTTCCCAGCCAGCAGGTACTTGGGTCAGAAAACACTCATGAGCATGCAAGCGTACACATGTTAATAGCCCCCCAAGCTTGGACATGCGCCATTCAGCTGACAACCACTGAATCTGTGTGGCCTAATCTCTGACCCAGTACCCCTGGATGGACAGAGATGCCACATCAGTCTGGAGAGTCTGGTGGTGTGAGAAAAAAATCCTCGTAGTTTAGCACTTGTAAAAAAGATACAAACCTAAAAACCTGAATATTCTCCTTCGCTAGATAGAGTCACATCAGTTATAGAAGATCAGCTCAACTCAGAGTTCCCTGGAGTGTGTTTGTGTTGTGTTGCATAACCACTGCAGTTGATGGAGCGTGTGAATTGTGTCTTCCAATGTTTCGTAGACGTTTTTCCGGCAGCTGAGAATGCTGGAGTTGCGACCCAGGGGAGAGGCCTGCTCACCCATAGGGACTTCGTAGGGGTTGACAGAAATATACAGGGGTACGATCAGTGCGATGTCAACCTCATAAAGTAGTCCTGTAGCCTCCCCACATCTCTCACTCTTTTGTTGTCCTGTTTTTAGCTTACAGTATTTCTAAATAGGACACCGTGATGTCTGTTTCTTTGTCCGCCTCTGTCTCGTGCTTGTATGGTGCCATTTTGGTGACAGTTACTCTATTCAAAGAGGTTTAGGGGCTCATGTTGGGGTGTCTGTTTTGGTGTGTATGTGTGTGTTTGGTGGTTGGGGGTTACATCGGGGTACAGTGAGTGCCTGGGATTAATGAAGCAGTGTGAACAGTGCAGCTGTCAACCTTCTGCCCCTGAGCGTGCTCAGATCACAGGAGACGTGCACTCACCATCCAGCCCTTAAAACCCACATAATCACCTCTAATACCCAGAGATTTCATTTGTGTACCTAACCCTGTGTGTGAGTGAGTGTAATTGTATCAACAGTATGTATGTCTTTGTTTCCATGCATGCAAGTAATACATGAAATGTATATTTATCAGCTGTTTGTGTTTTGAGTTGTTGTGAGGGAGTTAAAGGAGAAATTAGATAACAAAAGAATGAATTAAGGAGGAATCCGTGTTTGCTGTCACCAGATCTTCAATGAAAATGGTGCTAATGCTGTTGTCTTGCTGTGGAAGATGATGATATAGTATTGTCCTTTTTAAAGTTGTTAACCATCCACACCAGAGTGGTCGAAATATGTGTGATTCAAACACAAAGGTTCATATAACATGCACAGACTCAATAGTGTGTCTTCTTTCTCAGGTGGCGATCAAGTCGATCCGCAAGGAGCGCATCACAGACGACCTGGACAGAATTCACATCCAGAGAGAGATCGAGATCACCTCCTCACTCAGGCACCCCAACATCATACGCTTCCACGAGGGCAAGTCTGCAAACACCCATCACACATGCACACAAGTCCCAAATATCATTGTGAATTATTATGTGGTCTCATCACCAGACAGATTTTATAATTCATAATCAGTGACTTACAGTGCAGATATATGGTGCGGTGAAATCAAAGTTGGTGTCATACTCCTTTACCACATTAGTCAGGAGTGTTATAAAATAAGGATAATGCTGCCCATATCCTGTTTTTTTTAAATTATTATTAACAAATCCCATTTAAAGACCAAAACCAACTATGAATTGACCTTGAGTAGTCCTCCATTGAGTTCCAAAAACGATTAAAAACACATCAGTGAGGTACATAGTTGCACCATGTGACATATTTCTTCATTAACATAAACACGGCCACATGAATTGTCCTGCTGCTGTAAATACTCACTGGCGCACCAAATCTGCAGCTGAAAAGAGTCCCAACAAGTACACTACTTATGAACTAAACTATATACACTAAACTATATATTTGTGAACCATTTTCAAAGATTTTTGCCTTTAAAAACAGTATTGAGAGAAGTCTCTGATATTTAGAGTCCATTGTTGGATTTTATCCCAGTGACACCTTTTGTCATGTGAATGAGACATTTGTATGGGATTCATATGAGCACATGTCAAATTTATTCGGAGGTAAAAACATCAACAAGGAAGCAGCAATCCAGCACACTTGCTGGTCACTTGTACTCGCTTTACTTAATTACAAAGTTTTGGATGGTAAACCTTGAGCAAGCACGATTTCTGGTTCCTTCTTGGTTTAATTGATTCTGGGGAAGAGTATGTAGTGATTCGGAAAAAAACTGTATACATTCAAAAAGTAGACTCAAAGACTTTCACCAAAAGAATGTCAATTTACAAACTCCATTTAGCTGATATATACTATACACTGATCCACACATATTAAACTCTTAATTATTCATGTCTCCATTTCTACGCATGCAGAATGGCATCTCGTATTGTTGTATAGGGAAGATTTCATGCTCATATAAACACATCTGCATAATGCCGACCTGTAATTGTGTCCTGTGTCCTATGCAGTGTTTGAGAGCCGGGATAAGATTGTGATAGTGATGGAGTACGCCAGCAGAGGAGAGCTGTACGATTACATCCAGGAGAGGAGGAGACTGCCAGAAACAGAAGCCAGAGGCCTCTTCAGACAAATCACGTCTGCTGTCCACTACTGCCACAAGGTTTACACACACACACACACACACACACACACACACACACACACACACACACATACTGTAGATACACACATACTTTCTGCAAATGCACCACTGGAATTCAGTATAAATTAGGGAACCACATGTCGGCACGTGCTGAATTGCATGCTTGTATTCAACTGTGCACAAGCAAATACAGTACCACTAAATCCATTAAATCCTAATCCTAATACTGCAGGAAAACTTGACTTGAGTTTTCAGATCTCTCTGGGTTAAGAGCGCATTATCCCTTGATTGTTTTTTACAGTCACACACTGACACATTTAACAAACACGTTGCGCCTAAATGAGCTTCCTTCCTCCCTCCACATCACTTTAAGCTCCTGGCAAAGGAACACATTCTTCTTTGTTTCTTTGTTTTTATTGTTGTGTACATAAAATCAATAGCTGTGCCAGAAAACGGGAATTATCAAGGGAATACATTAATCCTATTAATACAGAAGTGCAATAGAGCAGAAGTGAGCGTCTCTGCCTTAGAGTCAGCTGAGTTGGATATTACAGAAATGTTTTTGTTTTCATATCATTCTTATTTTGGCAGTTTGGCTTCTCCATGAATCCCTCACATTAAACTCAGAGATTATCTTTCAGCTCCTGTAGCTTTGTAGTAGGCTGGGAGGTGGATTTTGTGCTCCTCGTGCCCTCAAATATTGTCCCAAAATAGACATGAATGTTCCGGCATGAATGAATAATTGAATGTGCCTTTGAGGTATGCAGGGCAC
Organism: Enoplosus armatus; assembly: GCF_043641665.1. Classification (NCBI taxonomy): domain Eukaryota; kingdom Metazoa; phylum Chordata; class Actinopteri; order Centrarchiformes; family Enoplosidae; genus Enoplosus; species Enoplosus armatus. The sequence goes on from NC_092187.1 coordinate 15,094,210, forward strand.
ATAGAGGGATTACTGAGGCTTCAAGAAGGGAATGAAAATAGAGTCATTGGCTGCTTTTCTTTTCCTTTTCGCTATTCTCCAAATCTGTTCGTGGTCATTTAAAAATAGCAAGAATAATAACCTGGTTAACCACATAGATTACTTACTTCTGCTTTTCTTTCTCCTTGTCTGTGCCTTGCAAACACACACATACACATACACACTCAGGCTTACATACTGTACATACAAAGCATTGTCAAAGGTCATGGGTCATTTCCTCCACTTAAGTGCTCTGAAGAGGATGTAATTAACGAAAGAAGGGAGGCTATTCTGGCTCATTAGCCTGTGGCTTTAAGAGATACTGACAGCAGAGTTTCCCTACATCCCACAGCTTCCTGGGTGGCCACCGTTATCTATAGCGGCATTGTCTCTTCTCATGATTTACTTCTTATTCAATGTCAAGGAAACTCGAGTCATCCTGCAACAGACATTTCCTCCCATCAAACATCCAGTGTACTCTGGCTCTTCCTCTCCAGGCTCCACAGCTGTCTACACTCTGTGGCCTCTCGTTGGCTCCCAGGTGCTTAATGCCATCAGTGAATCAAATCCCATCAGATGAATCAACCCAAACAAGGCACTTCCTCATGCCTCTCGACGATCAAACATTCTCAAGGCTCTCTGATAGATATGTGGCCCCGTAACACGAGTGGAATGTTGGTGGTTGTAAAATTATAAATGAGAGACAAACGCCCCGTGCACCACATGCTGGGTTTATATTGTAAACTTCACACCCTTCAGTCTTATGCAGCGCAGGGCCTCATGTGTCTCTGCTCTCTTGCAGAATGGTGTTGTGCATCGAGACCTCAAGCTGGAGAACATCCTTTTAGATCAAGATTTGAATGTAAAGGTAAGATGGATAAAACACACACAAACTGAGCTTTCATACCATTTTTTCGACAAAGAAGTGCGATTATGCATGTTTTGGAAAATAAACGAGAGTTTCCTTCCAAAAACAAGATATTTATCGCTGGATAAAAAGTAGTTAAGTCCTCTGACAAAAGTATTGTTGGCCTGAGCGTTAGATACATCATGGGTTATTGTAATTGATCATCTGAAAGCCCCTCAATGGTGTTTTATTTTGGAAAAACAAAGGCATACATCTTAATGACACACTGGCTGATAAAATTTAGGAGGCAATCTTTTTCCACTGCTGCTGTATTTAGCATGCTGGACTAAAGCTTCACATAGTGCAGCTGGTAATGGATTATCTCGCCAGCCCCAGAATAAAATGCAAACAAAGTGCACATTCAGAACATACATTGGAACACGTCCTGCCCACAGTTATTTTAATGTGTTGTTGAGCCATGCACACTGAACCAGCACCAACATACTGCCAGGTCTTATAAAAGAACCCAGGGGTCATTTTTTGCCTTATTTGGGTACTCCTCTCCTTATATGGGAGCTGTGCACGGCCAAAGGGGAATGCAGGGAATCCAGTGGCAATCGCGCCAATCAGAGGGTTTTAATATAAGTACGCCCTGTCTGTCCGTCAAAAGAAAACAATATGTGCAGACCTCTCAGCAGCTCTCCATTCATTGCAAGCCTCAGGTTCACCACGTCGGCCTCTGTGCAAAGCATGTGCGTTATGTCTGCACAATAGCTGCTTAATGGCAGGCAACCCTGACCCTAGGTCAGACAAACCAGATAATTTTGTCACACCAAAGTTCACTTTCTTCAACAAGAATCTCAAAAGGCAGCTCAGAAATTTGCCCCAACAGGCTACGAGCCACTGTAGCACATTTACCAGCGATCTGTTTCAGTCCAGCATGCATATGAGAGACGGTGGCTTCTCACAACAATCCATTTAATCCCCAGGCACGTGTACAGGAGTCGTTTGTATGTGTAGAAGAAAGAGTGTGTCTTATACAAGCATTCAGCACTGAGGAATGTCTCTGCCAAAGCACTGAGTTCAGGAGCCTCACACACAGATGTATCTCTGGTGGCGAATGACAATTTACACTGCAGGACGTACACACACAAACACACAGTAGCTTGTAGAAAGTAAAGCTGTATAAACTGCACAACTCACATGCTCAGTCTACACATTATTATTGCCACTGTACGCATAATATCAACTCTGAGCTGGCTTGTGTAATCATTGTCATCGTCTGTCTGTGAGGTCCCTGTTTCCCTGAATCTCTGTTCCACGGAAATAAAGCTGTCATGTATTTGTAACACCAGAGGGGCTGATAGTGGGCTGGTGCTCATGTAAATAATCTCTTCAGATAGAGAGGAACCTCGGTATGTCTGTGTATGACTCTCGTAGCTTTGAGTGAGTGATTGTTCCGTTACGTGCAGCCTGATGTTTTTGGCCGTCCTCTTTTTCCTCACTCACACTTACATTGGCAAAAACTCAGCATACCTATTTTTGGCTCCTTTAAAAGGAATTGCTTTGGGTTGTTGTGTTTTTGCCACATGGGTGAGGGTTTGCAGTACATACTCACTGAAAAGGAATCTGGATTGTGTGAGGATGAGGGAGTGTTGAGGTGAATGACTGAGTGAAATGTAAAAAGGGTCCAGTGTTAACAGATCAGTCCATTATGTGAAAACGTTTAAGCGCTCCGTGTTGGGCACGAGCTGACAGAAGTGTGGACTGAGATCTGCGGTGTTGAGTGTGACAGCAGTTAGGTCATCTATTACTGAGACTCACTGTCACATAAACCCTTTTGTTCGCTTGACACAAACACAAATACAAATGCTGGACTGGTCTTCTGTGCCCACAGCTGTGAAACCTTTGAATGACGTATGATATATTTTTTTTGTTGTAAGGTTTCGTTTCATATGGATTGTTTTTACAATTGTTAATTTTCAATGTTTCGTTTTATATGTATTGCCTGCTTTATGGGTCCCATTTTTAGCATCACTTATGGTCACTTGTTTGTCTAGTTTCCACTCTGGGGATTAATAGTTTGTTAGTTTTAATACATACATGTTTAATACAAAACACATCTAATCTTATACTAGCTCAGAAGCAGTGGGAGCAAAATTATTATAATCAAAATTCATAGTTTTATGTTCTCTCTTTCTCCGACTCTGCAGTTGGCTGACTTCGGCCTTTCCAATCATTTCCAGAGAGGCGTTCTGCTGCAGACCTACTGTGGAAGTCCACTCTATGCGGCCCCGGAGATAGTTAAAGGACTGCCCTACCGGGGCCCAGAGGTAGGTCACCACACCCTGCCATCGTTGGTTTCCTCATGAGAAACTGTTTCCAAACGTTATGGGTGTTTCATTGTTACATGATAGAGTGAATCGCTTTTGATTCAATACATCAATACGTATGCTGTATTGAACAATGTACCAAAACAGTAAAGCTGTGGGCAGCAAAACCAAAAACAATGAGCTGAAAGGCTGAGACTGAAAGACTGAAAGAAGGGCAACTGTAGAGTTGGGTGATAATTCGCCACTATGAGCAACACCTTTCGCATTACACATAGTTATTTGATTTTTAGATAAACAAATATTAATTAGTGCACTGATTTGTTTATCTTGTCTTGCATATGATGCAGAAGAAACAAAAAAATGGGTTAAATGGCTCATTTTCAGACACTCCCACTGTTAATGCTATTAAATCGAAGCCTGACTTTCTTTTGTGCATGGCATGTTCTTCATCGTGTGTGTTTGTGTATGCTAGGTGGACTGCTGGGCGCTGGGGGTGTTGCTGTATGCCCTGGTGTACAGCAGCATGCCATTTGATGGGGCCAGTCACGCCACGCTGACAGAGCAGATCAGCCAAGGTCGCTACCGCAGACCCAACCCCCCCTCAGGTGGGGTTCCTTCCTTTACAATGTCCATGTCTCCATCAACATTATATTTACAATTCTATTCACCAAGATGTGACTGCTTTGTGTGTTGTTCTTGTAACTATTCACTACTACTTCACATTGTTTTAGTCAGTTTGGCTGCTATAAATAACTGGTGAGTCTGTTCCCTCCAGATGCCTGCGCTCTTATCGACTGGCTGTTGACAGTGCGTGTGGATGAGAGGGCTACAATAGAGGACGTGTCCAACCACTGGTGGGTGAACTGGGGTTTTGAAGAGAGTGTGTGTGACTGCCCTTCGTCTCCACACCAAGAGTGCCCCTCCCCCCTGCTAGCTCGCTACATCGACTGGCAGAATCGGGTCGCAGCTACCAGCAACATGACTGTTGACCCAGGGTGCCTATCCTCAGACTCCTCCTGTCCACCTCAGCTCTCTCCCCACCCCTTTTACTTCAGCTTACCTCTGAAGAGCGACCGTGGAGGAGGAGGAGGAGGAGGAGGAGGAGGAGGAGGAGGAAGGATACGCGGAGGAATGTCAAGCCTCAGGAAGTCACGCAAGGAGAATGCAATTCCCCAGACTACATTGGGAGCTTGTGGTGGTGTTTGTGCAACAGCTGCCTCCTCTGCTGCAATTTCCTCTACTTCCACTATTGAAAGAAAGAAGCCCAAAGGTATTCTGAAACCCCAGAGGAGTTTTGACTCAGTCTTTCACAGCCCTCCTAAAGAAAACTCTCCCTCCAAACCCTGTAATGCTGCTCCCCAGCCTTATCGAACACACACACTTGTTCACACACATGCTGATGTCTTGTCCACCAGTCTGCCACCTCCCTCTACATTCAGTCAGCCCTCATCTAAAATGCCCAAAAAGGGAATATTAAAAAACTTGTATGGAGGGGAGTCGGGTTATGGCTCATCCTCAGAAAGAAGGATCTCTGGAGTGGGAGTCAAAGAGAGTGATGCAGCTGATTTGTGCTCCCACAAACAGCACTCTCGTCTCCCAGCGGCAGAAGACAGCCCAACCATGCGCACAGAGGCAGTAAGAAGAAGGAAGGGTATTCTGAAACGCAACGGCAAGTTCTCTCGCAGTCTTGATCTTCCTGATGACCACCACTCGTCTCCCTCTTCAGCCCCCACGATATTCCCAGAGGCTCTGCAGCAGCTCCTCCACGCCACAGGGGGCGCCGAGGGGCGCCGCAGCCGCCCTTCCAGTGTTGTGAGCGAGGATAGCCTCTTCTCCTCCGATTCCTTTGACCTACTAGACCTCAGCACCCAGTCACGTCGCAGGGTTTTCTCCCGGGGGAGGCAGCACAGCGCCTGCAGCTCTGAGGAGGACCTGGAGCAGCTGAGAGCTGAGGCAGACAGGGTTGGTGGAGACGGACAGAAGGAAATGCTAACATAAACCTTAGGAATAATGGAGACATCAGTGTGGAGAAAAATTGTGTTGAACACCAGTTCAGTTTTCTGTGATAATCAGTGCCTGCCATCTTGAAAAGACTTTAGTGTACTCTGGAAAGGTTGCATCTCGAGGATGTGGACTCTACTGTGCATTGTACTGTCAATGTAAAGCACCATTTCTTGGCATATTTGTTTGTATTGAATGATTAATTAAACTGTATTCATTGACATTTAAATTGCATTCTGAAAGCGAGGCAGTACAGAGAGTGACTAGACACTAAATGACACATAAAGGGGATCCAGTATCTGCCAAATTGCAGAGATGGGACCTAAATGTGGCAGAATGGGCAGTCCGTTTAATGAACTCACTCTGGCCTCAACTGCAAAGTAGATCCCCTCTTTAGATTTTACAGCAGATTTCTGTTCAGAAAATTCTGTGTGTGGATGAGATGTATAACCAAGTGCCATCTTGGATGTGTGAATCCATGTATCAGTATGTCAGTAGTGACAATAAACCAACAATACATATTAAGAGCATTTCCATCCACCTGTGTTTATGACCATTTTGCACATAAACCTGAGTGGAAACATCAAAATATTTTAAATAAAAACTCTGAAGTGAAAAGCTGAAGAGATGTGGAAAAGTTGGTGTATTGATAAAAGCAAAATTAATTGAATTGAAGAGACTGATGAATCCTGATCTGCCACATTTGAGGTTTGACTGGTGCTCTTTTAATTACGTCATCTTGTTGCAGCCTCTTCTTCTGCAGTGATTTTAATGGCACCCGACACCCGATTAGCTCCACTTACTGTTTGTCTTGATGCGCTCAACTCCTAATGTTCGCATAACGGTAGTGGATGGAAACACACACTAATTTGCATTTTCTTTTGCAAATTGTCTTGGAAAGTCAGTAAAAATTTGCTCTACTTTCGGATAGAAACCTGACTATAGACAGCTCTATTGTGAGGATAAATTCAGCTAAACTTAACTGTTGTGATACTTACACCACTTTTCTTTACCCTATATTATAAGCTCCATATAAACATTTAATAAATGGTTTATAATCCACTAAAAGCAGAAATAAGGACATTTTTAAGTTTTTGTTGATGTATAGTATTTGTCAACAATTATAACTTCTCCTATAAAGACATATTTTATATTAATACAACTGTGTTTTACTATATTGTCATTCATTATCTATTGGGTGTCCACAGGAGGAATTATAGTTAATATGTTAATAAATGCTTATATCTGTGTTATAAACCATTCATTAAATGTTTATGTACTGCCTATACATGCCATATAGGGGGAGTTAAAGTAAAGTGTTACCTATATGTTATTGAGTATATTTGTATGACACAGTAATGTTCAGTGCACAATTTGCTCCTTTGCGCCAACAGACACAGTGTGAATAGCAGATGGATCACCTTGCTTTTTTCCGTGACACCACCAATGCTGCTGTGGACATTTGAATAAGTGATGTATGCAGTAGATGTATACAATTTTAAATCTGTAATTTTCATACTGTGAGAAAAGAATTCTGTTAATTTTGTTCAAGCATTTCATACTTTCTTTCTTCTTTTTTGGGGAAAATTAAATAAATTATGTGAACCTGAATACTTTCCAGTTCTTTTTCTGGTAAGAGAATAAAGCAGACAGGGGATGAAATGAGCACATACTGCAGCTTTAAAAATGTTGTTCCGTGAAAAGGGACAATTTACAAGAAATCACGCTTTTATTCCAAATATTACTTCTTGTCTATAGTTTTCCTTTGGACGCTGAGCAGGACACAATACAGAGAATTCAAGGAACGTTGTTTATGAAAGACCAAAAGATATCCATTTCATTAACTTCCAGAGTCCTGTGTCTCCATAAACACAGAGCTCTATTTACACTACAGACTGTTTTCATTATGGTTCATGTGCTTAAATAAAAATGCATTTGAAAGAAGAAAACACTCAGCAGAAGAGGCCAGTAAAGGCTTTAGTGAAAACATTTAAATACTGTTTAAGGTCTGCGGTAATTTAGGATAAATGTGTTTTTGAAATCTAGAAATGTCACTTCATTTCAGGTCAAGGTTACATTTTATTTGATCATTTTGTATAAAGAGAAGGATTAATACGTGCAAAACTACACGTTGGAAAAAAGTGAGGCAATGAGTATGACGCATTCATGCTTTCCCTTTGTTTCCTTTATTGGCTTTCACAAAATACTTTTCTAAACACAGATCGCGTGTTTTGCAGGCTTCTCCTCTGTCTAATGGAGAGAGCCCATCATTGCTGTCAGGTAAAAACCTCATATCTCTCGGTTTTTGTGTTTTAAGATATATGTAAGGATTGCATTTTCCTCTATGGATTGACAAAGTCATGAAATCCCATTAGAGGTTATTAGATATTGTCAAAAATCTATGTGTTGCTTATTTCCCGAAAAGCTGCCCTTTTGGACATACAAGTTTTCACAGCGTTAAGATGAAACAAAGCAAAGCTCACTGGCAGGTCTTGTTTAGATGTGGAGAAGTCTGGTATGGCTGACATAAACATAGGGCTTACTTTATACCACCCACTTGCATGGTTTTAACACATTTAAGTGTTCCTCCTGATGCAATACATTGTCTAATGACTTTAATGTTAATGGTTGATTGATGGCAGAAGAGCACTTTGTTCATTTGGCCAGTGGATGAAGTCCAGAGCAGAGGTCTGATGGTGACAGGTCAAAACAGTCCTCATCTCCTGTCAGTCAGGGACCATTCTGTTACATATTAGCTGCCATTTAACCGTGTTTAATCATTGTAGGTTGTGGAATGTCCATTTTTGATGGTGGGATGTGCCTTCTAATTGGCTAAATGCTTAAGGACTGTGGGATTGATCGCTCATGGTTCCTGATTTGCTTCACCTGAGAAGTGTTGGCTATATCTGTTTGGAATGTTCTTTGTTCCTCAGTTTTACCTAAGGGCCGAAATGTTGTATCTCTGATAAAGATTATAGCAAGTAAAAGTACAGTGTCGGGAGTTATCTCTTCTCTAATCATTTAATAAGATAAATCATCCTGCTGTCTCGACTGTTTGCATTTGGGTCCTTCCCCTGTTGCAACTCTCCCGCACCCTTGTGACAGTATGAACTGACCAGCCATGGACCCAGCACCTGGAAATACACCTCCAGTAGTGAGGAAAGGGAGGCAGCCTTGTAATTGGCTAGCCTGCTAACCTTCAGTCTACGCCTCGGTCTGCTAGTAACCAGTCTGCACTCTGCTGCCTCCCCCGAACCACTGAAGCCTTCAATGGACTGGTCGAGGAGCCACCCTGACCCTGATACAGAGGTAACCTTTTGAAGGGACGCGCCTTGCTATTTTCAGGGGGTATGGAAGAGTCCCCAAGACAGGGTGTGGTCCCCGTGGCTCCCAAACCCCTGTTCCCCATCCTTACCAACATCCTACCTGATTCCCAGTTGGCCCTGACCGACCATCTCCTGCTCAGCTCTTTATTGGTCCGTCTGTCCTGCACCCTGCCTTGACCTGCTGCCGGATCTCAACCCGTCTACATCTAACTTAGTGATAATTCTGGTGTGCGTTTGAATGCAAAGTAACAAAGTATTGTTGGCTTGCAAAATATTTAAGAGCAAAAACAAAAAATTGATGGCCAATGCTCAACGTTAGAAAGTAACTAAATACAATTTACTTTGCTTCTAAGTATGCTACTTTATACTTTATACTCCACCACAATTCAGAAGGAAATACTGTACTTTTTACTCTGCAACATTTATTTACAGCTATAGTTACTACTTACTTTTCAGTTTACAATTTTACCTAAAAAACAAAGAGTTTATAAAATATAATGCATTGATAAAGATTAAACCATGTTTTTAGCTTGTGGCCCTTTACAAAAGAGTGCCTGCTTCTGGCACTTTTCAGGTGTCTTTGAGTTGTTAGAAGTCTCACCAAACTCACCAACCCCAATCTCACCAACTTGACACATTATTTCATTTAAATAACGGTTTTAGGCCCAAAGAGAAATTATCCAATGTTTCACAACATAAGCTAATAAAAAAGAAATCATCTCCTCAATCATAATAACCTTACGACCCCTCAGATTTGTGTTTTATAGTGTATCTGGACAGAAAAATGCAACAACGTTTAATACTTCTTGCCTCTTACATCTTTTCGTGTCATGTTATAAGGTTGATTTGAAATTTGAAATGTGAGCAGTCATGAGCAGTAAGCTGTATGATCCCAGTAATGGTCTCCTTCACTGGGGGGCTCAAGAAACTAAAACAAAGACTTGGCTTTAATAGTCAGAGGAGGATAGCTTTAGGGTAACAGCAGCTTAAAGCACTGAAGTTGTGAGGAGGCCCTCCTGTCAATCACATTGACGATTTCCCTAAACAGCATGGACACTATCACCAAGGACTTTAAAGATATCGAAGTATTCCAAATATCTGCAGTGATTACTAATGCAAACCGGGGGGAAGGGGTTCGCAGCTAAGTCTCGCAGGCCAAGAGGCTTTTCTTTCTGTTCCCTCACGTGTGGATAAAAGTACCGTTGAGTGAACAAAAGCAGCCAGACTTTACTGGTTTTTAGGCTGATTACTGGGGCTCAGGCAGTAAGGGAACAGTAGCATTACGATGGAGAAATCCTTCTGTGGCTATGAGTCCTTGAATTTGGTCTTTTAGAGGACACAGCCTTCAGAGTTGGAAGAAGTAGTCAAATCCAACAACAACGGTACTCCATTAAAAGTCCTCTATTTACAGTAAATTCCACGAATGTAAAAATAAAGTATTCACAGGAAAATGTGCTGAACTAAAAAGTACTGATGGTGACTTCCTTTACAGTGATACATTAGAAACATGTCATGCTTCAACCCCTAAGAACTACTTACAAATATACCATTTACCGCTGTTTACACTCTAGTCATCAACATTATGAACTCGTGTTTTGCATGTAAAACCTTTTGCTCTTAAGTAAGAAGAGCAGTCCGATAAATGTAGTGAAGTTAAACCTATAGCTCTTTCTAAAATGCAGCAAAGTAAAAGTACAGTCAAAATTACACCTACAGTAGTCCTCGTTTGAGGAAATCTGAATTGATGGATTGGAACGCAGGACAAGTAGGACTCTGTAGACTAAACTGAAGGTAAATTAAATGAGATTTACTTTGTAATACTGAAAGACAGCTTTATGACAAGTAGAATATATTTTTATACAGCTTTCTGGGCATTGTATGTGTATTGCATGTACGTCTAAATCTACATGAGAATATGTACATGTGGGTAGGTATGTCTGCTTTATCTTCTGGTCTTTACTTTTATTGTATTGTATGATTTTCTTACTGATCAAACCAAAATCAATAAAATAAAAATCCCAAAAAAGCACCACAAAATTACACTTACAGGAGTTGAGTAAATACTCAAGTTACTTTATACCTCTTGTGACCCTGACTGCTTATTCACCAGTGCTCTAAATTCAGGGTCACTTGATGCATTTTTTTAACAGATTAAATCCACATAAAAGGTTTTATCTTTATTTCTGCTCAGTATAATCAATTTCATCTTGACGCATTTCATTTTCAGTTCTTAACAAAACATCAGCCACAGCAGTGATAAAAATATATCAAGATAAATATCACAGTTTACCTTCACTTTTCTTATCTTTTTGTTGCTGCATTTTAATAAGCCCTATAAAGTTACTTTTCAAATATGGACCTTGACCCAGAAATAAGGTCATATCATCCTGATGACGCTAAGAAAACCAACCACTCAGCCTCGCCAGATAACAATTCTGATGTCAGTTGTCGAAGCCTCTGAGGTTATCTGACCTTACAACAACTACAGCGTAACAAAGTGATATCTGTCAGCACAGAAAGCATCTTAAAACCTCCGTCAATGACCACAAGTTGGAGCTGGTTTCCTCGCAGTTGATAGAGGCACGGCTATTATGTCATCATTTTGGATAGGACTGGAGGAGAACACAAAACATCTCGGGATAGACTCAATTTTTTATCTCAAGACTTTAGTCAAATGTATTGCTACAACTTACATCTCAAAAGCATCCACCTACCTATGATAATATTATTGGAGGGGTTCAACCTCCTTTGTTGGGATACAAATACGTGTGGATACATATTCTAAAATTTCATCATCATAGGTAGAGAAAATCTTTGACAAGCTTGTACAGTCACAGTACATGGTGTTCATGTCTGATTTTGAATTTTCCATCCAGGTTTAGTACATAAGTTATGACAAAAGATAAATGAGTACTTAGTTGAGCGTATGGTGCAGCAGAGCAGAGTTTTATTGGATCACTTACTGTGAAGCAAACAGAACCCTAAAGAATTGAACAACAGTGTCATCTTGTGGTCAATTGTAGTTAGCCAAAAGTACAATAGGCACAAAAGTGTGTAAACATTATTATACATAAATCAATGTAGACAGTGTCTTAACAACAGGGGAAAACTATCAGAACTTTAATGGACATTAATGTCCATGGAAATTAATGTTCCAGATGGATAATTTGTAGTGTTGATAAATGCTTAAATTGACTGTTGAAATGTTATGTCAAAAATCTGCATCTGTTTGTCACTCATAGGGAAGCTGAAAGCAACAGGTACATTAAAGTTTGACTAAAGTTATATTGAAGTCTATGAGTAGGTCTATTTTTATACAACTGGTCCCAGGTCAATCCAGCAAGAGTGACAAGAACTTGTGATGTAAGTTTGACCAAATATTTTTTTAGTTTAGTTTTAGTTTTATAGTTTTTTGTTGTTACAAAACCCTCTGTGTCTTCTGTGCAGGTCTGCCCTGATCAGCTGTTTAAATAACGTGACATAAGCTTCAAAATGCTAAAGAAGACAATGTCAACAGAGTTGCCGTACAACTTTGATGACTGGGGAGTGGAGGACAATAATCCTGTCACTGTGTACAATTAAAGTTGAAAATATTGAGCGTAGTTACGCTTTGTTGAGAGAATGGTACACAATTACATTACATAATTACAAAATAAAGTTTCAGTTTTACTTCTACTCCCTCTGATGAGTTGGGTAAATTACTTGTAAATGTCAGCATCATTAAGTGAAGGGTGTGAGTGCTTTCAGATCGTCTGGGCCAACAGGGACCCCTGTTATGTGCCTCTGCTGAAGCCTGCAACCATAAGGACAGTGAGGAGATGGTTGGAGGAGGCTTATGAGACACTTCAGGGGTGTTTTGAGGTGACTGACAGGCAGGCACTCTGTGAGCCGCATGGAGAGGACATTGATGGGCTCACAGAGTGCATCACAGACTACATCAACTTCTGTGTGGACTCCACTGTCCCAGCAAGGACTGCCCATTGGTATTCTAAAAACAAGCCATGGGTGACAAAGGACATCTAGGCCATCCTTAATGCAAAGAAGAGGGCTTTCAGAGCTGGCAACAGGGAGGAGGTGAGTACGATCCAGGGGGAACTGAAGGTAAAGCTCAGGAAAGCTAAGGAGAAGTACAGGAAGCCCCCCCCCCCGACTCTTCTGCTGTCTGCCTCCAACCTTCACCTATTCCACTCCCCCCTCTCCCTCCTGCTCCTCACAGCCCCCCACCCCCCTGTGAGAGGTTTCCTCACACCTCGTTCCCCAGTCCCCAGGCTGACAGCACTCTTCAACCTGACAACTCCACCCCTCCCCCACCGGTCACCTCTACAGAGTGCTTCACTGCTGACCATGTTAGGAGACAGCTGATGAGACTCCACTCAAGCAAGGCGGCAGGCCCTGAAGCTGTCAGCCCCAGGGTGCTTAAAGCCTGTGCCCCCCAGCTATGTGGAGCACTTCACCATGTCTTCAACATGAGCCTGAGTCATCAGAGGGTCCCCGTGATGGGGTAGACGTCCTGCCTCATTTCTGTGAAGACGCCGCGTCCCAGTGGCTCCAAGGACTACAGACCCGTGGAAGTGACCTCCCACATCATGAAGACCCTGGAGAGACTCGTCCTGGAGCAGCTCCGGCCCATAGTCAAGCCACACTTGGACCCCCTTCAGTTTGCCTATCAGCCCCGACTTGGAGTTGAGGATGCCATCACCTGCTCAACAGTGTCTATGCCCTCCTGGGGCTGTCTTGCATGAACTGCACGTTTGAGATCTCCCCAAAGTGGCTCAATGATATTGAGGCCAGGAGACTGTGATGGCCTCTCCAGAACCTTTTTTCTGCTGTAGCCAAAGACAGGTCGACTTGGCCTTGTGTTTTGGATCATTGTCATGTTGGAAAGTCCCATGCGCAGCTTCTGGGCTGATGAGTGCAAATTGTCCTCCAGTATTTTCTGATGACATGTTGCATTCATCTTGCCATCAATTTTGACCAAATTCCCTGTGCCGCTGTTCCAGAAGCTCTGAGGCTTGTCCAGGTGCTGTTTAGCATATTGTAAGCGGGCTGTTTTGTGGCACTAGCGTAGTAATGGCTTTCTTCTGGCAACTCAACCGTGCAGCCCATTTTTCTGTGTCACCTTATTGTGCATCTTGAAACAGCCACACCACTTTTCTGTAGAGAAGTCTGTCAGCTGAAGTTATTCGTGGGTTTTTCTTTGCATCCCGAACAATTTTCCTGGCAGTTGTGGCTGAAATTTTTGTTGGTCTACCTGACCGTGGCTTGGTGTCAACAGAACCCCTTATTTTCCACTTTTTAATCAGAGTTTCAGCACTACCGATTGGTATTCTCAAATGTTTGGATATCTTTTTATATCCTTTTCCTGTTTTATAAAGTTCAACTACCTTCTCTCACAGGTCCTTTGACAGTTCTTTTGCTTTCCCCATGGCTCAGAATCCGGCAAAGTCAGTGCAGCACTAGAGGAAATGTGCAGGGGTCTGTCAAGAGCCCAGAGACTTTTTATACACAGACACTAATTACATTACTCCCAGCGCTCTGCCAGCGACCAGAAGCTCCATCCCTGTGCCTTTTTCTCCCGCCGTTTGTCCCCGGCCGAGAAGAATTATGAGCATCGGTGAGCTTGTCCTCTGGTTTTCACCCACAAACTAACCAGGACCTGGGAGCAGCACTCCACTGTGTCGCCTTCAGGAACCCCTCCTCCTGGAGCACTCACCTATCATGGATTGAGTATGCACACAACTCCCTGTCCAGTGCTGCCACAGGTATGTCGCCATTCAAATGTGCCAGAGCTCTGGAGGAAGAAGTCTCAGTTCCCTCTGTCCAAGCCCACCTGTGCTGTTTCCGTAAGGTCTGGGAGGATACCCGTGCTGCCCTGCTCCGCTCTGCTGACCGCAACCGCCGCATTGCTGACCATCATCGGATACCAGCCCCTAATTACCAACCAGGTCAGAAAGTTTGGCTTTCCCCTAAAGATCTTCCTTTAAAGATGGTTTCCAAGAAACTCTCTCCTCAATATGTTGGTCCATATGAAATTGAATCTATCATAAATCCCACTGTCATCAGGCTCAAGCTTCCTCCTCATATGAAGATTCACACCATATTTCATGTGTCTCAGTTGAAACCTGTCTCCACTAGCCCACTGTCTCCTCCAGCTGCACTCCCCCCCACCCCCCCCATCATCAACGATCACCCAGCCTTCACCATCCGGCGGTTGCTGGACATGCGCCCCCAAGGCCGGGGCTACCAGTACCAGTACAGTACTTGGATTGGGATGGCTATGGACCTGAGGAACACAGCTGGATCCCCCATTGGAACATCTTGGATGCATCGCTGGTACGGGACATCCAGACAAGCTTGGTGGGTCGCCTGGAGGTGCCCGTTGAGGGGGGGTACTGTTGCGGCCGCGGCCATTCCCAGCAACCCCTAGTGTTTCCTTGTGTTTTCCCTTCCCTGTTCCCAGTGTTTGTCTGTGATGTGTGTGTGTGCGTGTGTTGGCGTGGGCGTGGCTCCCTTCCTCAATCTTCTGGCTTGAGATGGCTGGGAGAGGTGACAAGCTGATGGGAGACAGGTGCGCCGGTAACCAGGGAGCCGGGAGAGTGAGGAAGGGAACCACGCCCCAGCCAACACACACACGCACACATGCACGACAAACACTTGGAACAGGAAAGGGAAGAAACAAGGAAACACTAGGGAATGCCTGCGGCCGTAATAATAATAAACGTCTGTGTGTGTGTGTGTGTGTGTGTGTGTGTGTGTGTGTGTGTGTGTGTGTGTGTGGTGGTAAAGGGTGGGGCACTTGGCAGGACAGCTTATAGAGGCTCTGAGAACAAGATAGCCGGAACTCCTCATCACTGCCAGAGACATCCTTTGTGTGCAGATTGCTGGTCTTTGCCGTGACTTGGGTGAGTGATACACACCTTTTCACTTTTACATGTAATATGTTTTAAATGGTAATTGCTGAGTGTGATTAAGAGGGAAAATGAAAGTGAAACTACCCACGAATTGTCAAACAAAAGCTGATGTCGATATAATGGCCAGGGGTGATGCAGGCATTAACAACAACAATTTCTCTTCTTAATAAAACTACAATTCTCATTTCAGTGTTGAGCTACTGCCACTATTAAAACATTTGACTTTTAGTAATTGAGTCATTACTAAAAGTCGTAGAGTCAAATGTTTCTGGAAATTCAGCTTAAATTTGAGCTGCATTTGTAGTGGAGCTGTGAGTATGTTGTGGCGTTGATGAAAATAATGCTGGGAAAATGTACCTAGATAAACATGCAGGAAATGTTGAATTTGCATTAACAGCAAACAATATTAACCGCAAATGGCAGATTACAAAACAGTAATTTTATAAAAAATTTGCCTGTTGGTAACCTCTTGATCGACACAGCTGGAAACTTTTTGTTTGACGAGCGGATGAGCCGAGCAGGAAGTCAGACACATGATTATACTCTATATCTATCTATATATCTATATCTATCTGTATTATTGTCGTGGAAATTTTAGGAAAACAGAAGACTGGCAACAAGGGAGTAGTTTGTGGTTTTATTCACGCCTGCAGACAGACGGCCCCGACAGCAACTCAATTGCTCCTGCCCGGCTGACCGTACTGCATCTCAGAGTGGACTGCTTTTATACAGCATGTGCAGCAAGGAATGTGAACACTTGTAAGACCTATGTCACTCTCTTTTACAATCATCACCTCGAAGCCACAATAAAAGGTAATTACAGACAGCTGACAACACATAGCTGAGGAAACGAGAAAGAAGGCTATAGTCCTTTTACTTGGGTCAAATGTTCATTCGATGCTCACATCAGCAAAATTACAACACTAAACAAGGTAAAACCTAAACTAACATGACCATGCAATAATACAAATAATAGAGATCTCAGCACACAAGACATGTCTAATGTCAAACAGTCAAATAGTCTCAGTATCAGAATAAGTTGGAACCCAACCTGGTGTTGGAAACACATCGCAGTCATCTTGCATCTTTAATTGAAGATATTGTTGAAGGTGACCTCCTACAACATTATCAACCCATTTGTGTAACAGTGCTCTCATACAAGTCAAAAGGCAAGTGAGGAAACAAAGACATATACCCAAAACAAACAAACCTGGAATCAAAAGGTGCACTAACATTGCACCCATGGACCCAGTTTGTCATTTAACCACATATTAAAAGTATAACCTGCAGATTTAGATGGTCCATATGCATTCCTGATTTGCTGTAAGGCATCTATAACATTGGTGATATTATCTGTATTGTCAGGAATCAAAATTACACATGCCTCTCCTGTTAAATACATTCCCCCAGTTCTTACCATGAGAAAATCTAATGCCATCTCATGTTTAAGCAGTGTAAGTCTATGTGATTTATCATTAGCTGACAAAAACTCAAATCCTTTAATAGTTTCATTCGCAAATGCTGACATCGTATAAGTAATGTTATCAATGTGATCTGCAGGAAAAGTCACACCATACCATGGAAGAATTCCAATGCCCCATTTTTCACCCAGAGAAATGCACCAATGGTATGACTATATAGTGTGAAACTGAGCCATGTCACGTTTCTGTCGACTCATAAAGACTTCTTGCCTCTCATCATTAGAACATTATGCACTTCCAACTTTAACAAGTAAGTTAAAGCTTAAGTAACAACATCCATTCCACTTAGTTGGTAACATTTCATAGGTGTTATTACCACATTGCCAGTAATTAGAATACAGAAACCCAATACCAAGTCCCACATGATACCTAAGACTGTTATTTGCAATAACTTGCGTGTCCCCAGTTGTCATTGTAATATTCTGATCTACAGTGTTATCCACTGCTTATGCACACATCTGGAGTATCATCTGACCTGTCACATATGTGTGGCATTGCGATTGTCCCATGTATTGTCCCGTGCTGTTGATACATACACATATAAGATTGTTCGATACTGGTATTCGTGTCGGCGCTTCTACTGGTGTTACATTTACCAAGTTGAGAAGTGGTTGTGGACCAAAACTTTCTTCACAAAGCAAATCCCAACACAAACAAGATTTCTCTGGTGGGTTGTTGAAGTATGTTGCATTCAAGTATGCCTTCGAGTAAATGAAATGTGAGTTCCTTTGATTTAAATGCATTTATAGTGATCTTAGTAGATCATTATTCATCATATCATATTTCCCGATTCCTAGGTTTATAGTTATTGTGTTTCAAGTGAAATTACCTTTGTTGGATTATTAATTATAAATCAGGAATCATGATGTCTAGTTTAATATTCTTCATCCTTTTCTTCTGTTGTCAGACAATTAATTTTCCTGTGTAGTGTTGATAAATGCTTAAATTGACTGTTGAAATATTATGTCAAAAATCTGCATCTGTTAGTCACTCATAGGGAAGCTGAATGCAACAGGTACATTTAACTTTGACTAAAGTTATATTGAAGTCTATGAGTAGGTCTATTTTTATGCAACTGGTCCCAGGTCAATCCAGCAAGAGTGACAAGAATTATGATGTAAGTTTGACCAAATATTTATTTAGTTTAGTTTTATAGTTTTTTGTTGTTACAAAACCCTCTGTGTCTTTTGAGCAGGTCTGCCCTGATCAGCTGTATAAATAACCTGATATAACATTATAACTATCCTGATATATCTACCACCAACAGATCAACATAGAAGACGTCGGTTAGACACAGATATGGCCTCTGACAGCTTTAAAATGAAGACAAGTTCAATTGATTTGCCGCCCTGCTTTCTTGACTGGGACGTGGAGAAAACGTGTCAGTACCTGAAAGAGGAAAAACTTGAAAAATGGACAGATACATTTAGAGGTTGGTTTTTTGGTTTGCTAGGTTAAATTGATGTTTAATTTTAATTTAATGAATGGCCTAAATAAATTAGCTAATTGTGAGCTGTATTAACTCAGGACTTTCCTATTATTTTGAGATGTGAAGCATGGAAGCTAATATCAAAATCTATACATCTAACATCTTTGTTATAATAAATACCATGTATTACAGGACTGCTTTTAAATGTTTACTCTTTTACCCAGAAAACAACATCACTGGTGCCATGCTGCGAGATCTCACGCGTGACCGTCTGATTGGCATGGGCATAGGGTGAGTGTCTTCCCTTGTTAAACCAGGTGGCAATGTCTAAAAATTATAGCAATCCGGGATAAAAGGAATTGTGTAGAAAGCAAATTCCTCTGAAGTGGTGGCACTAATTTGGTGCAACAACAACCACCTGACTGGTTTTGTTTGGGGTTTCACACCTCACTTTTCTCTCTTTAACTCATTCCCTGCTAAGCTCATGTATATTTTCTTTTTTTTTTTCATTTCCTATAGAGAACTTGATGACCAACTAAAAATCCTGGACAGTATCAGGAAGCTCTGGGAGACACAAGGCAAGGTAAGGTACATCACACTACATTTTCAGGGCTAGAGAGATAAGAGAGATTAAACAGAGGAAAGATGAAGAGCTTGTAGAATGAATAGCAAAGGGATGTATAACATGTTGGGGTCAGAATGAACCTACACAACCACATAGTCAAGATTGTGCATGTTCGCTCTCTATTGTTGTGTCTATTGTCAGTCTAATGAAATGACTGATTACTCAGGAGAACTGGAGTGGTTTTTACTGGTACCCTTTTGGGTCATAAATAGACCAGATGTGTCCAATTTACCAGGTGCTCAATGATCCCATTGGCATGTTTTTAAGCCATTCCTTTGTAGTTTTAGCTTCATCTTTGGGCTCACTGGGCCTAATGCAATGTATTCTCCTTGGAGCTGGTTTTACTGGTTCTCTTCTGTGTAATAATTGGACTGGGGTTTTTTTCTTTGTGTTCTGCAGGTGTTTAATGATCCCATCCACGGGCATATAGAGTTACATCCACTTCTCGTCAAAATCATTGACACACCTCAGTTTCAGAGACTTCGATACCTCAAGCAGCTTGGGGGGGCCTACTATGTTTACCCTGGAGCATCCCACAACCGCTTTGAACATTCAATTGGGTATGTCCACATTTTTCAGATGGACACTGCTATGTGTCTCAAGGTGATCACAATCCAAATTAAGTGAAGACCAATTTGGAGCAAAGCACCTAATAAAACCAAAGTAAACACATTGCATACCTTAGTATATAGGTATAATAAACGTGTGTGTGTGTGTGTGTGTGTGTGTGTGTGTGTGGTGGTGGTAAAGGGTGGGGCACTTGGCAGGACAGCTTGCAGAGGCTCTGAGGACAAGACAGCCGGAACTCCTCATCACTGCCAGAGACATCCTTTGTGTGCAGATTGCTGGTCTTTGCCATGACTTGGGTGAGCGACACACACCTTTTCACTTTTACATGAAATTTGTTTGAAATGGAAATTGCTGAGTGTGATTAAGAGTCAATGAGAAGATGAAAGTGAAACTACCCACGAATTGTCAAACAAAAGCTGATGTCGATATAATGGCCAGGGGTGATGCAGGCATTAACAACAACAATTTCTCTTCTTAATAAAACTACGATTCTCATTTCAGTGTTGAGCTACTGCCACTATTAAAACATTTGACTTTTAGTGATTGAGTCATTACTAAAAGTGGTAGAGTCAAATTTTTCTGGAAATTCAGTTTAAATTTGAGCTGCATTTGTAGTGGAGCTGTGAGTATGTTGTGGCGTTGATGAAAATAATGCTGGGAAAATGTACCTTATAAAAGTGAAGCCCATTTAGCCTGAGTTTATCAAAACAACAGATAAACATGCAGGAAATGTTGAATTTGCATTAACAGCAAACAATATTAACCGCAAATGGCAGATTACAAAACAGTAATTTTATAAAAAATTAGCCTGTCGTAACATCTTGATCGACACAGCTGGCAGAGTTGATCGCGGTTACTCTCGATTAATGCTTGTGATTCACCAAACGCACCGCAGTGCGTTTCAAAAGCGTCTCTCCACTCTAAAAATAATCTAATATTCTATTTTTTACACGTGATTATACTCTATATCTATCTATATATCTATATCTATCTATATTATCTTGAAAGTTAAGCTTAGTGGTGGTGATGTTGAAGTAATGCGACCGTGGTAGTTTGTTTATAACCTAACATTCAACATCAATATAACATACATCATCCCTGATGTCATCCCTGCAACACTATTTGAAACAGGCTAGTATTACGCCTTTTTGTGTCTACAAAAAAGTAGACTCAAAAAATAGTTTGTAGGCAAACCCGGAAGTTAGCATCGCCCTGGTTCCCTCGACAAAAAGCCGGATTTTGGATTATCGAAGAAAATAAGCTCTGTGGCAAACAAAAGTTGATGATACTTACACGTTTTGTTCAGCAAGATAAACTTCACAAATGAACACCACTTTTATGATTTTTGAAGCGTAAATGGAATCGCCAGAAGTAAAAAAACGTCACCACTACTAAGCCTAATTTTTAAGAGAATATAGATAGACAGCTAGAGGATAAACACAACGAGGCTGTAAAGGCGGACTAGTGAGTAGATGACTTTACGTGTTCGGCATGAAGACGTTAATGTCCGCAACAACCACTGTGGTCTCATTTAGCCACTTGTTAGCAACCGCCTTTTTTAAGACACGTAAAAACCTTCAGAATTCACAAGTAGGGTATATACTGATGTATTTTATGTCGAAGAACAAAGCATGAAAACCTCTTAAGCTTGTGTTAACCACAGACCTTATATCAGGCATCTAACCAAAAACCCATTGACTTCAGGATGAGGGAATCGGAATTGTAAAAATGCAAACTAATTTCAGAGTTTTAGGACTCATTCCTGCACCACTCTATAAAACAGGCCTGATAAGATATAATCACAAATGGCTCACTTTACAGTTCACACACAATCATCATTAGGTAACTTGTATTTATTTATCCATATCTAGGACATGGGCCCTTCTCCCATATGTTTGATAACATCTTCATTGCCAAAACACGTCCAGAAAAGAAGTGGGAGGTAAGAATTAGTTATTTCTGTGACATATGGACATAATAACCAACCATAGCCAGGGACTTCATTAAGGTAGCAAATCAGTTGGACACAAATGGGAACTAAATAGCAAAAAAAAATTAACAAGTCAGTGTCTAGTTATCAGGGTGGCAGCAAAAAGAGCCAATGTAGTGCTGGCTTGCTTGTTTGTGAGCCAATTTCTCAACTGACAAGGAAAAATACTTGTATGGATTAATATTTGATATGCACTAGCACATACCTAAGTCTTTTAGGAGATTACGAACTATTCCTTTAAGCACAACTGTGGTATTTCTGGTATTAAGACCCATGCAGTATACTCTCTCAAAGGATATTGTGCCAACTACTTCTCTAGTAGATATGCTTATTTGCTTCGTTAAATATGAAACTACAGCCAGCAGCCAGATAGCTTAGTTATGATAAAGGAGCATAAGAAGAGCACAAGAGCATGGGCAAAGGATGTCCTTTGGGTTTGGACATCCTTTGCGTTGAAGGGGAGGTGACCAGGGGAGTCTTGGAACAAACCCTAAAATTACACCTCTATTAACAGATGTTCCTAAACGCAAATTTGGACATATCATGTATGTTGTACCAGACATATATTTGAGAGTATTCTTGATTATTTTTAATCATTATTTATGCTATTAAATGTCATCAAACATGACATGTGGAAATGGAAGTTATCATGACACTAATTATTCCTGTTGTCATATATGTCAGATATATCATTTTAACACCAGTAAAATGAACACAAAACATTGCAATACATGAAATTGTGCTATTCGTTAGGCAGAGTTTGTTCAGATTTTGGAGGGAAACACTCTTGGAGTCTCTGTTGTTGGTTTTATGGCAGAGGCCTGGAACCAAGGAATGCTTTTGAAGCCGAACTCCTTAATGGAAAGGGGATCATCCAAAACAGAGGTTTGTGTGTGGTATCAGATGTTGTCTCCCTCTTTCACACACACCAACATCCTGTGGCTCACTCTAAATGTATGGGGAGAGTGGGAGAGGTGAAGAGGTTAGAGATCTGGTTTAGGGGAGCAGGGAGAAACAGGTCGAATACACCACAAGGTTATGTCCACAGACCTGTCACATGGCAAACGTGAGAGATAAGACATGAATTCACATTCTGTGTATCCTGTCATGTTTTAGTAAAGATGAGCTATTTCTTCTTGAGCAGTGAGTCATTGTATTTTCACTTTGAATTCTCGTATTAATATATTAATGAGTCTGTGTATCTTGCAGCATGAGGAGGCCTCTTGTGACATGTTTGACCACCTGGTGAAACGTAATAAGCTGGAGCCGGTGATGAGGAAGTACGACCTGAAGCTGCCCGAGGACCTGATCTTCATCAAGGAGATGATTGCTGGACCTCTGAAACCTAACACAGCTGAAGGCCAGGTCAGTCCTGCTCATATGAATTGTGTAAGATCAGTCAGTATAATCACTGCTACAGCAGCCAATGTCTAATGCCACTATTGTGCTACCATCTCCACAGTGGCCATATGAAGGCCGTCCAGAAGACAAGTCCTTCCTCTATGACATCGTGGCCAACAAAAGAAATGGCATTGATGTGGACAAGTTTGACTACTTTGCCAGGTGGGGCTTGTTGAACAGCTACTGTAGAGCACTTTTTGATGTAGAATGATGAACTACTATGTATTATCTCCCCATAACAATTAGATATTCTCCTGATTATTTTAACAACATGCAGCATTCTGCAGGGTGCTTTGATTACATAATAAGTAATAAGGCCATTTTCTTCACATATTTCTTCGCTCTGTCTCTTCTCAGGGACTGCTACCACCTGGGCATGCAGAACAACTTTGACCATGGCCGCTTCATAAAGTTTGCCAGGGTGTGTGAGGTGGATGGGCTGAAGCAAATCTGCACTAGAGACAAGGTGCTGACTTTGTTACATCTGCTTTTTGATCAGCTTTTAAAACAGCAATCTATTTAATCCATTTATCTGAGTAGTTGTGACTAAACTATAGGCAATACTCTCCACAGGAGCAGGACAATATGTATGAAATGTTCCACACCAGGATGTGTCTCCACAGAAGAGCGTACCAGCACAAAGTGAACAAGATCATAGAGACTATGTGAGTACCTACTCTTCCCATATTGGTACTCTAAAACATTTAGCTTGGTCGGCTGTCGGATGTAGCTCATTTAATTTGCTTCATGATTCACTCTCTTGTATGGTATGCAGCAAAATGTTCTTTAAAGTGATATGATGGGTATGATCATCCAGGATCACAGAGGCCTTTTTAAAAGCAGACAAGCACATCCTGATCGAAGGCTCAGGAGGGAAGATGTTCACTCTCTCCACAGCCATTGATGACATGGAGGCCTACACCAAGCTGACAGGTCTGTAGATACCACTGTTAAGACACAGGGAGGAGTGGGCAGGATACACCAAGCACCATCTATGCAATGTTTAACAAATACTACATACTTTTAAAACATGTTGAATTGTCCAAACATGTTCTGCCAGTGAGCTGTCAGTATTATCATACTTTGTTTGTTCAGTTACTACCTGCACACAAGGGGATAAACTACTACTCCTATAAACTAACAGTCATCACACTGCAGCAGCATGCTATTCTCAGGCATGCTAGCATATAAATGCATCAGTGAGGAGCTGAAGAACTATAAATCAAAACCTACGCCATTGGTATCTGCTGCAGGACTCCCATTAACCCCTTGCCTCAACCATAGATCCAGCTTTACTTGTGCACTTTACCTGTTAAGTTACAACGATAACAGCTTATCTAGCTAACTAACAACTATTCATAAACTAGCACAAACACATGGATAAATCATATTTGTGACCCATGAACAAAATAAAGATCGTTTTCACAGGCTCTCATTTTTGACGCACGTTAAATGATAAATGATACCCAATCCTGTCAATTACAAAGTTGTGATGGGTGATAAATCTACATGCCAGATTGAGGCAGCTTTTATCTGGCATGTTTAAATAAAATGAATTTTGTAACCATAAAAAGTTTTTCATTTCATATTTAAGAACGAATGGAATAGAAGTATTTTTATGACATATTCATATTGCATTACTTTGTGAGTTTTGCCTCTTAGTTTAGGGTGTCAGTTATTTATTTGTGAAAAACTATTAATGATTTTGTGACCTTGTCTTTGGTTTGTCCTAATTCACCTCATCTTCCACTCTGTTTCTCTGTTGTCCTGTAGATCATGTGTTTGAGAAAATACTCAACTCTTCTGACAAAACTCTGGCTGAGGCGAGGGATATTCTACAAAGGATTGTCTCTCGAAACTTCTACAAGTTCCTGGGCGAAATTGAGAAACCCACCGAGGTGTGCACCACAAATGTCATTGTGTGCCTGTATTGCATTACACTTTGTTGACACATTATCTATTTCACTGTTTCAACAAAGCTGGATCTTATGCTCCTTTTGTGGTTGATAAAACAAAAAAACTAGCACATTGCTCATTTCTGTTGTCTCTATCATTCTACATTGCCTGTAGTCCCTCTTCTCAGCCTTTCTCCTCCCTCCCTAAGACGATAAACAATTGGAAAAAGGAATTGGCTCAAGCCCTCCCTGAAAGGAATGGCGCGCTGACACCAGAAGACTTTGAAGTTCTGGTGAGTTTTTAGTCTAATTACTTTAAGTTTTGTTGATTATCGTTTGATTGGTAAGATGTTGCCTACCTCCGTTTTGGCGTGATTTACTCGTGAATATAAAAACTGGCTTCTCTCTCCCCCTTCTCTTTTAGTTCATTACTTTGAACTATGGGAAGAAAGACAAGGACCCAATCAAGGATCTACATTTCTACAGCAAGTATGACACTACCAAGGCGTTCAAGATGAAGGTCAGAACTAAAGCAATGACAACCAAAATTCTAATCTTAGTCTTTCTTTGCATGAACTGTTCGTCCATTGTGTGTATTTCTTCATAAGGCAGCCTCTGTTGTCATTATTCTCAAATTTACGCTGCTTTCAATCTTGTCAGGTGTCCAGGTTTCGTCCAATGCGCTTTTATGAGCAATCGATCAGGTTTTACTGTAAGAAGACTGACGACAGCACTCTGGTGGCTGACCAGAGGTGTTTTGACGAGTGGTGTACAGGAAAAAGGTTTTCCAAAGTATCAGGTAATATTTAGATCTTGGCTGTTAAATAAAGGATAGGTACTGTGTGGGACCCTCAGGCTGGAGGTTCTATTAGGTGGCAGTGCTAGTCTGTATTTAGCATTAGGATGGGAACATAAGCAGGGAAGGAGCGATTATATAGGTTACATCTTGATCTGATTGCAGTTCTATTGTTCTCTGATCTTGGATCTGGAGTTAGTGCAGTCTAGGGCTGCAGCTAATGATGATTTTCATAATCAAGTAATCTAAAGATTATTTGCTTAATTGACTAATATAGTTTGCTCTATAGATGTAAGAAAACAGGGGAAAATGCCTGTAAAAATGTCCTAAAGCCAAAGGTGGGGTTTTCAAATTGCTTGTTTTTTTTCCGACCAACAGTCCAAAACCCCCAAAATGATCTATTTACTATCACATAAGACAAAGAAAAGCAGCAAATCCTCACAAGTCAGTTTTTCAAAGTAGCTAGCGATGAATTTTCTGTCGATCGACTAATCATTTCAGCTCCAGTGTAGTCTCTCACTAGGTACACTGCTCTTGTTAATACTGATGCACTTGTCTGTGCTGTCTTTATTTACAGGCAGGGTGGAAGATGGAGATCAAAACTGAAAAAACACCCCCTGATACTCATTGGGTCATTATGATTGAAAAATATTGTTCTATAAGGTGAGTAAGTTAATTAGCATAGAAAGTTTAAATCATGAGGATTTTAAAGTACCTGACAATATTTTCTCCAAAAACAAATGACATAAAAAGGTATAAATGAGGATGCATTATTACATATTCAGGCCCTGTACTCAGTTTTTTAAGAACCCTGTTATACACGTCTTTGTTTTAGTTTGATCATTTTCAGCTTTCTTTTACACTCCTTTCTCCATCTGCCGATGTCTATGTCACATTTTTAACCGAATCACTGTTTAACACCATGTTGGTACCAAAAGCATACCATTATGTGCTTCTGTTGTAAACAAAGAATCATGGTTACTTAAAGTGCCATCGCCTGAAACTGAATATGTACACAACATGTTTCAGGGCATTATTTTATTCACCCATCGGTCACATTTATACTACCGACATGTGTAATGGAGTCTGTCATTTAAAGTGAACATTTAATTTATGGTTTAGGGATTTTAATATATATTATTTTGACTAGATTAGATTTGATTGTTTGATTAGAAGTTGTTTTGGTGGTTGTTGTGGTTCTTTTATTGTATCTTTCCTAACATACAGCATTGTTACTTTTTCACTGTTTAAAATGTCTGTTTTATTGGTGGCATCTTATATTTTATCTTGTTGTTGTTTTTGAATTATTCTAATTTTTGAAACTGGCTGTTGGGAAGCACTTTGTAATGCATCTATCAATATGAAATAAGAAGTTAATAATATGATTATATATCGCTATTTCTCACTGCACTCGTACTATGTAGCGCAACTTGTTGCTCGATGAAACCATCTGTATGAATGTGGTTAAGACAAATTCTGGGTGTTGTTGTGTTTTGCTCATTGTGTGAAAATGTAATTATATTCTTAATATGTAATGGGGCTGTAAAGGGAAACCTACCAAAGGTTATTAGAACCTTTCATCTTTATTCCTACTGAGACGACTTGATAACAGATTCTGCTTTTTGAAATAAAGCTCTTTTTCTCTTTGTTGTGTGTCCTCATGCGGTTTAACTCGTAAACACCAGAGGAAATCATACACTTGTGTTTTTCAGCTATAACACAACAGCTGTGGTTTGAAACATGAAACATTTCTAATAGGCGGTTACAAAAACATGGATTCACAACTTCAATCAGAATATTCCAAAGTGTCCAATATAAAAAAACTATGCTCAAGTTGCTCAAATTCAAGTGGATCTGAAAAAAGTTAGAAACCCAAGTTGCTTGGTTAAATTCAGACACTAACACTTTAAGCATGAAAACCACATGAAATCAGACGTATTTCTAAAAGCTATCAATTCAGTGGTATTTAAATGTCAACATTTAGTCAAGTATTCAGTAGTGGTTAAAACTCAATTAGGTATATAGTTGCTTATTTAATTCTTAATTTCTTAGTCTCTTTATTGCACAACTCTGACAAAATCATGAGATGATCCGTGTCACAGGATGTCACATCGCCCTGGTGCAATGCAGACACACACATGCACACACTTCAACGTCCATCTTCAAATAATAAAACATCTAATCATCAATAATACACCCTTTTATTACACTTTATATTACTTAATATTACATGTGTACATCATTGATTTCATGTCATTCTGTTTCTCCACATTGCAATGCCCCCTCTGCTTATTACATAGGGTTGGGCAATATGACAATATGTGCTATGAGAAGATAGAAATCTGTCTGCCTTACTGTTTATACCATGAGAGCGTTCCCTTTAATATCACTGGCAGTAGGCTATTAGACCTGCACTGCTTTATGGATTTTTGCCTTCATTTGTCAGGTATTTAATTCACCACATTCCCATCTGGTTATTTCATCTATGAACAATTTCTCAATCGAGTTTTCTAGAAAAATGTATCATATCACAATATCTTGATATTAAATAAATAAATAAATATATACCATTATGATTTTATCCATATTGCCCACACCTACTATTGCACTGCCTTTCTCTTGTTCCTCCTGATGCTTCTCCCTTTTCCACTTAAGACATTTTTGTTTCTGTTGTATCCTTTGTTTGTTTGTTTGGAGTAAAGGATCGAGGGTGTAGTAGCATATGTATGTTGGGGTTTGAGCAGTAGATTATACCGGGTTATATATATGAGTTTCACTCCGATACATGGACAAGTAAGACGCTGTTCCAGGTTAACGCTAACACTTTTTGCTCACGATGTACAGTGATGTGTATTATTTGATACTAATCATAAAAGTAGTCTTTTCATAAAATAATATGCAGTACAAAGTTGCCACGTATGCAATGTTCCAGGTGAATAACTAGTAGATGTTGGGGCCCCATACTGATAAGATTCATTATTGTTTGGATGTCTCCCTTGGAATGTGGGAGTTATGCGATAGAGGTCTCTTTTCCTGACCCCTAGACTGCTGTCCAAATAACTTGTATATCATCGTTTTTGGGGTACTGAGGGACCCTAGGGAAAGATAAGTTTATAGATTTATGTGTTATAGTAGGAGCCCTGTATGCCTAAATGTATAAAAGACGAGTTTGAACAGTTTTCGAGGCAGCAGTACTGATTCGGCTACGGGTGCTGTACAGGCTAAGATGCGCATGCCTGTTGATCCTGATCTTTGATGCAAATAAAGAATATTATGTGAAAAGTCAGTATCAGCGGAGTTTCCTTCCATCATCAAATCATCGCCTACATCTGGGGAATGAAGAAGAAATGAACAACAACAGTATGTGAAGTGTCATATGTTAAGACTGCGCAGGCTCCAGGTCGGGGTGGCGGATAACTTACCGTCCCACTTACCGGAGAGTAGAGTTCGTGTCCCCTTAAGTGCTCCTAACCACTTGCGTTGAAATGATCCAACCATACTTGAATTGCAGCATGCGGATAGTAATAAACTGTTTTAAAAACGCCGGCATTACATGCCCTACATTGTATTCGCTGAACGTAATCCGGGGTTTTGGCGTCAACCCTCTGGCCTCATTCGCTCCGCTATATTTGGCTCCACCCTCCGCGTGCCAGTCAAAGGGGAGCGATCTGCGTCAAGGTATCTATTTGCAGCAAGTAGTATACCGGAAGCAGGGTGTTTTACTTGTGAAATAAAATAATAAATTATATTCCCATGTGCAATAGATTTGAGGTTAGCATTTACTGATGCTAATCAACAGTTTTGGTCAAGAGCGATTATCACAAAATGGCTTTTGTTTGTGATGTGTATTATTTGAAACTAATCATAAAAGTAGTCTTTTCAGAAAATGATATGCAGTACAAAGTTGCCATGTATGCAATGTTCCAGGTAAACAACTAGCAGACGTTGGGGTCCCATAAAGATAAGATGTGTTCCAGGAACACAACTAACAGATGTTGGGGTCCCATAAAGATAGGATGTATTGTTGTTTAGTGGTCTTTTTTGGTATGTGAAAGGTCATTCTGAGAGGTCTCTTTTCCTGACCCCTCGACAGGAAACAGAAGTTTACAGACTCATGTGTTGTAGTAGAACCCCATGTATGCTTAAAGGTATAAAAGATGAGCTTGAACAGTGTTCGAGGCAGCAGTACTGATTCGGCTACGGGTGCTGTACAGGCTAAGATGCGCATGCCTGTTGATCCTGATCTTTGATGCAAATAAAGAATATTATGTGAAAAGTCAGTATCAGCGGAGTTTCCTTCCATCATCGAATCATCGCCTACATCTGGGGAATGAAGAAGAAATTGACGACAGTTTGTTTGTTTGTAATTTTCTCTACAGTGGTAAAGCAAGTAAAACACTGTGATAAATATAAACTAATAAAAAAAGAACATTTTGTTACTGTTGTCCATTGCAACATAGTGCAGAAAGAGGCATCCCAACCAAAACTATTGTCTATTGTCTATTGCCTCTATACATACTTTTGTTTTATTCTTGCAAAGGCAAGAATTTTAGAGGACGTTGTGAAAATGACATAATGGAAACTTCATTTGTTGTATTCAGGGTCACCTTTGAGCTCATGTCCTTCGTAATTTCTTGGTCATGAAAATTAAAATGTTTGTATAAATATTTCATATTTTGCGTTATATATTTGCCTTGTTCTAAAAAAAAAAAAAAAAAGACAACTAACAAATGAATACTTCTTTTTTTTTTAATTGTGAAATTATTGTTTATTTCACCACCAAAACTTTATTCCTGTGGCTTTGAAAATTTGATATAATGTAACGTTGGAGATGGCCTCAGTGTTTCCTTGCTACGGGCTGTATGCTTCAGCGCTGGTTTTATTCAGCTAGCTAAGTGAAGAAGTTTCGCCCAGTTTCAATACACCTTTATTTTGAAAGCAGTGACCGGAAACGCTATTTATGTTTCAATTTAACTTCACGCACCCTGTGGAGAAACAAAACCCGGGTATTTTCACTGCCCTGGTGTCTTCTGTGCAGAGCTACTCGGTCAGCTGTCGCAGTCGACGTGGGAAACATTACCGGCTGTAATTCTGCGGGTCTCTACGCTTCTAACTAACCCAAATTACCGCCTCTTTGTCAAATCAACATGGAGAACCGAAAACGACCGTTTGAGGCAGTTTTGACCCCTAATGACAGCTTCAAAACGCCGGAGAAGAGAGTGTCAGTGGCCCGGCAGCCGGACTCGGACTCCATGGGATGGGGAGTGGAGGAAACGTGTCTTTACCTGCGAAGAGAAGGTCTTGAAGAATGGGAAGATATATTTAGAGGTTGGTTTTTCGGTTTGCTAGTTTAAATAGAGAGGGGGGTTTTTTTTTATCTCAGTGTTGGTCCAAATTCATCAAGTCAGTGTTTGGACGCTAACCTGCTCTCCATATCTGCGTTGTGACATGTAGCTAAGACAACATCTAAACATTTATGTTTTCTTTGTTATCCAGCACAAAAAATCTCAGGTGTCGGGCTGCGGTATCTCAGGGATGCTGATCTGGAGAAGATTGGCATACAGTAAGTATGTCCTCGTGTTGAACCGAGCACTGTGGGACTGCGGGTAAGAGGAAATGTGTGCAAAGCCACCAACAATAGTGTCAAAGAAGGTCAAGACCACGTTGGGTCCTCTTAACTGGGTTACTTTAATGTTTCACACCTCACTTTTCTGTCTCTTCAGCTCTTTCACTCCTTTTGATCCTTCATTTTTTCCAATCTGTCCAGGTACCTTGGTGACCGGCTGCAGATCCTTCACAGCATCAGCAAGCTGTGGCAGATAGAAGTGGAGCCAAATAAGGTATCAAGTGTATCACAATGCTGCACTTTCAAGGCTATAGAGATAAGGACCAGGGTCAGTGCATGAAACTGTGTGGTGTGAAATGAAGAAAGACCAGTTCCTGGATCCCTGAAAGTGAATTTTATGGGGCTTTCAGAGACACCGTAGCAAGGTGGAGGCTTTACTTCAGTGTTTCCTGTTTTATTTGTCTCCTCCCTATTCTGTCTGTTTGGTTTCAAATAGATTTTTCACATTGAAAGCATTGTATGGCCAGGCAGCTAGCTACATTACTGAACTGTAAGTCCATACTAGCCCTTCACGTAGCCTGAGATCCTCAAGCAGTGGACCCGTAGCTGTCCAAGAGTCATTGCTAAAGGCCAGAGGGGGGCAGAGCCTTTCCTGTCAGGGCCCAGAGGCTCAGGAGGGATCTGCATGAGGAGATCTGCTCATCATCATTTTATCATGTAACCTACCCTTATTTTAGTTAATTCATCTCCCTCGTATTTTTATCTAATTATCCTCGTCGTCTTTTTTTATTCTGCATTTTGTTTTTATGCTTGGAAGTTAATTTTTATATGTGCATAAGTTTCCCACCAAAAGATAAACACAGAGACTGAGTATATTGGCACTCTTTTGTGTTTTCATAGCTGTTTGTTGTCCTGTCTTCTGCCAGGTGTTTAATGATCCCATCCACGGGCATGTGGAGCTGCACCCTCTTCTCATCAGAATCATTGACACACCTCAGTTCCAGAGACTACGAAACCTCAAGCAGCTTGGAGGGACCTACTTTGTTTTCCCAGGAGCATCCCACAACCGCTTCGAACACAGCATTGGGTATGTCCTCAATTAGATACAGTGTTTATTGATTAGGGTTTATCGTCGGCCATCGTGACCCAACATTTCTTTGCTGTGAAATACATATATAAAGCAGGAAAACCATAGTGGGGGCACAGTGAAACTCGTATAGACCAACATGAATTAATGAGGCCAGACACTGAGTTGCCAAAGTGAAAAACAGACGTATAATAAAAGGTGGCTCACTAACACAAAATGTTTTCTCTCAGTAAACCTTTAATCTGAACTTATATTTGGAAGTTGCCTGCACTGTATTTTATAATGCTATAGTTGCACAACTTTAGTAAGACATCCAGCGGGCCAGGCCACACAAGAGCAACGGTCCTAAGTGCATTTCACAGGGGATAAACACCCACCCCTTGTCCCCTGTCCTCCTAGGTAAAAATGTTCTTCTTGTTATGTTGTTGTTGGCGTGAAAAAGATTGCTGGCAATGTGTCGATGAAAAATGTGGCAATGTTTTCTACAAGATGAGTCAGAAAATTATGTGGCAAATTCCACTGTGTATCTTACAGGGTGGGTTACTTGGCAGGACAGCTTGTACGAGCTCTGAATGAGAGGCAGCCAGAACTCCTCATCTCTCGCAGAGACATCCTTTGTGTGCAGATCGCTGGGCTCTGCCATGACCTGGGTGAGTGGTACGCAGGTCCTGACATGTGTCAGGCTTTGACCTCTTAGTCACTGGATGTGGGCACGAGTGGACGTGAAATTGTGTTTGTTATCTTCTATTTTCCAGATAGGAATAGAGGCAAAGTTCACTCAATAAAATCAATAACTTTTTTATGAACCCCCCCACCCCCTTTCCAGGACATGGGCCATTTTCCCACATGTTCGATGGAAAGTTCATCCCCAAAGCACGTCCCGGAATTCGCTGGAAGGTTCGAAACTGTGGTTTATATTTCTCTTGTCCTTTGCCATATCCCGTAAGTGTCAAACAAAACCAGCAGTTCAGGAGACGCACAAGGCCACATGTAGCGTATTATTAGTGATATCATAGGTCACCCTGCTTTTTAAATAAAAAATAAAGATGCTTTTATGGATTAGTTCTTGTTAGCATTGGTTTGTTGAGTTATTAGTTGCAAAAGCAGATTATCTAAAAGCACTTTTTGTCAGTGGGGAAAATCCAGTCTCCTCTTGTCCTCTGGCTGCTAAATTTCAACAAAATCCGCATGTTGTTAGCGTATTCTGTTGTGCTGAGGTTTCAAACTGCTGCTATGATTAATCAAAGAACTATTTGGTAATCAAGGAAATGCAAAAAAACACCCTTTGATTCACAGTTCCAACATACTAGCCCAGACGTGCACATCAGCTGAACTGAATTACAGCAGAGAATAGTTGTTTAAAAGGGCATCTCAGTTCAGTTTGTTCGACCACACCTCTCAAAGCTAAGTATTTGGCCTGACTCCCTCATTCCAGTGTTCTCTGGTGTTTGGGGGAAAAATGGGAACAACCAGAAAAGTCAGACTGACCCATAACAATAACTACTGTCCGGAAAATGTTGGCGGTCTTTTGTGGTGGCTATTTTTGAAAAGGAACTGGAAAAGGCCTTGAGCTCTCTCTTAGTCACCCACTGTGGAGATTGTCAAAGCTTGGGTGCTTTTAGCTGCTATATAAAGTAGTCCAATGAAACCAAAATCAGAATCTTCTGGGAGTCCGATAGATTTTAAAACGTTAGCATGCTGGAAAGATCTACCTATTACACACAAATCCTCTCATCAGCGTCCTCAAAATACCTAACTAAACTCCCTCCTTGACACAGTTTGCCCTCCTTTCCTTTTTCCTTTTTTCATATGCTAATTGACCCATAGTCATAAGGTTCTTTCCTGCTCTACCAGATGGCATGAAGTTACAGCAATAAACAGCATCTAACATCCCGTGATTTGTAAGCATGACAGTGGAGGGCACTGTTCAGGAGGATAAGTATAACTGATAAGAGCTACTAAACACACGGCCGTTATGTAATCTATGACCGCAGACCTGCCGCATGGCAAACATGAGAGATAAGACGAGTATTCACGCTTGTGTCCTGCTACATTCCCATATTAACATAATGAGCCTGTTTCTGTTGCAGCATGAGACTGCATCCCTAGCCATGTTTGACTACCTGGTGGAAAACAATGGCCTGAAGCCGGTGATGGAGGAGCACGGCCTGGTGCTGCCCGAGGACCTGGACTTTATTAAGGAACAGATTGCTGGACCACTGGACACTAATGCAGCTCAAGGCCAGAAGGTACCTGCCAGTTCTGTCTGTGTGTCAATAGCATCATTGCTACAACAGCCAGTGTCTGATTTGTATATAACGTAACTTATTACACTATCCATAAAATATTTATTCCAACTTTCCTTGGACTCTCACACACTCTCGGCACCATTATAACCCTGTACATCCAGTTTACAGTAAAAATTTATACATACAGCTTCTGTCCTTATGATTATGTATCAAACTCCAGAATTTCTTGCATTGGAATGAGAAGAAAAGCATAATTTAGTAAAAATCTGAAACACGCGATACTGTAAAAGTGGATTGTTGGCCAGGAAACATGCGAGTACCAAGCATGTGGATCAAAAGGAGATTTATAAAAGTGAAATTGATTTCATGGAGCAGAGGCTGGTGGCTTTTTTTTTCTCCCCCATTTGTTTTCCAAAATCTCAGTTTCTTCAGCCACAAAGCAGCTGATAAAGCCACAACCCAGAAAAGACGTCTAACATTAGCCATCTGTTGAAACTGGACTAAAGTGTGTTTAAAGTTTTTTTTGGATTAAAACCTTTATTTTAATCATTTGATTACTATATTTTCAACATATAAAAGGTTCTACAGGATTCACAGAAATCCTTTTGATACATCACAGTGTGATTCGCGGGTTTACTGTATGTTGTCCATTTGTTGTTGTGTGTATGTATGCAATTCCACACATACTGGCTTATATTTAATAATTACGCGTTTATGTCTGCTTATCTTTTAGCTTTGCTGTCTTTGTTTTAGCTGTTAGTCAAATTCCTTGTACGTTTAAATATGCTTGTCCAATAAAGCTGATGAAATCTGATGTTGTTGTGCTTTCGTCTCTCCGCAGTGGCCATATGAAGGCCGTCCAGAAGACAAGTCCTTCCTCTATGAAATCGTGGCCAACAAAAGAAATGGCATTGATGTGGACAAGTGGGACTACTTTGCCAGGTGTGGGTCATTGATCTGTTAGTTAATTTAATAATAATTTCCTAAATCGCATATTGAATATTCAAATTTTTCTGTTTAGTTAGTTAATTACCCATCTGTCCACATATTTCCTCGTCTAAGGGACTGCTACCACCTGGGAATCCAGAACAACTTTGACTATCGCCGCTTCCTAAAGTTCGCCAGGGTGTGTGAGGTGGACAGGCAGAAGCACATCTGCACTAGAGACAAGGTGCTGACTTTGTTACGTCTGCGTTTTGATCAGCTTTCCATTTATCGCATTATTTGTGACTAAAATACAGGAAATTGTTTTTAACAGGAGGTGGGCAATCTGTATGACATGTTCCACACAAGGAACTGCCTCCACAGAAGAGCCTACCAGCACAAAGTGAGCAACATCATAGAGACGATGTGAGTAGCAGCTAATCGCTCTGATGTGACTTATTTCATTTGCTTTGTGATTCACTCTATAGTATGGTATGTATGATATGCAGCAAAATGTGATAATATGATGGGTATGATCATCCAGGATCACAGAGGCCTTTTTAAAAGCAGACAAGCACATCCTGATCGAAGGCTCAGGTGGGAAGACGTTCACTCTCTCCACAGCCATTGATGACATGGAGGCCTACACCAAGCTGACAGGTCTGTAGATACCACTGTGGGCTGTTCGTGTTTTAAGGTACACCAATACAAAAGCTCAGCCACAAATCCTACCATTTACGCAGATAATAATGTTCAGTTTTGATTGACACTGTCAGAGAGGTATTCATGTAATTATACTACATTTATATTGATCGACATTTCAATATAATGCAGTCCAGTACATCACCACCACTGCATAGGTGTACCTAATAAAGTGATCAGGAAGTGTACAGTCCATTGATTGGTTTTGTGACTTACAGATTACCACAGATACTAAGTATACAAAACATTATCATCTTCTTTTTAAAATACTCCTCATGAAATGCCATATTTACCCCTCATTGAAAGAGAAATTTACAAGGAAAATATTAATTACAAAACATACAATATTACAGCGAAAAGCAGCAACGTGCTGGTTTGAAACTGTGGTCACTTGTGCCCAGGCGTGATGGTTCCTCCGCGCCAAGATGGCTGTTATCACAAAAAACAGCTCAATGATGGATCAAAGTGTGGTTATCAAACGGTTCATTCTTAAAAACACTAAATGCTCTGACACGTGTGATGAGCTGTTTGTGTCCTGCTTTTATCAAATCACACAAGTTCCAATCAAAGCATCCATGTCTTTTTCGTGACAAGTTAACGTTTGTGAACAAACTAACATATCATTTGTATATTATATGTTATCACATTATATTGTGTTTTATTCCTCAATTAATGATGCACAATTCTTATTTTGTATCTGTCCTGAATAAATAATAGCAATTTAATGCAACAGTTGGGTTACTGAAAAAGAATGTAATTCATCTTAAAATGTGACAACTGTATATTAAGCACCTTTACACTCATTGTTTTTGTGACATTTGTCTGTATTGAATATATTGAGGTGCTTTATCATGTCTGTCTTTATGCCTCTCTGCTAATTATTTACACAGTAAATTCTGTCTGGAAACCAAGTTTGTAATGCAGAACCTTAAAGTTAAATTAATGATTCAGTGTCTTTTGGGTTTTTTTGTTTTTTTTTTACCTGACCTGTCCCCTACTAATTTTCTGTTTGTCCTTTTTAGATCATGTGTTTGAACAAATACACAACTCCTCCTCCCCAGAGCTGGCAGAGGCGAGGAAGATTTTACGCAACATCCTCTGTCGACGCCTCTATAAGTGTCTGGGCCAAACCCAGGCAGACAAACACATGATTGTAACCCAGGTGTGTGTTTGTGTCTCTGTATGGCTTTATTGTAATACACACCTGCTTGTCACAGCATCCATATTGCATTATCTATTTATTTTTTTTCGGCACGTGATTGTTAGCTGGTCTTGTAATGTATTCTAACATGTTGGGCCACAGCTAACAATAATTTCCATTATCTGTAAATCTGTGATATCTAATTTTTGTTAATTAATTAATTGTCAAGTCTAAAACAATGTCAGAATATGATTTTTTTAAAATGCAATTTCAGCAAATTTCAAAAGCTTGAGATGTGTTCAAATTGCTTGCTTTGTCCGATCAAAAATAATTTATTTTAACCATGAATCGATTTATCAAAACAGTCAACAATTCATTTTATGTTGACCGTTATGTCGACTTTCACACTCAGTGTTTGTTTTGATGAAGCTAATGAACTTCCTGACAAATGAAATGAAACTTGTTTGTTTCTACAAAAATACTGGAGACTTTCATTCAGGAAAATGGATTGCAAATTAGATTTGAGCTAATAAATTGCTCATCTTGTTGAACATTGTGTCCAGATTTCAAGTACACAACACAGAATGTATTAATCATTTTTGCATATGTATATGTGAATTTATGACACCACTGTGATTAGATACTCAGGGGTCAAATTTCATGTAATGTCCCTGCTTGGATGAAACAAGTAACATCCGTTGACTCCTCCACTTCTTGCCCTTTCTCCTCTTTAAGGAGACGATTCAGCGCTGGGAAGGAGATTTGGCTCGATCCATCCCTCAGACTGGTGCCCAGGATGTCAATCTGCAGCCAGAGGACTTCATAGTTAGTGTGAGTTTTATTTTTCATTTTGAGCTTCTTTGTAAGCTGATGTCTTCCCCTTTGTGGCTTACTAATGATTGACAAACTTCTCTTTTAGGTCATTGTTATGGACTACGGCATGAAGGAAAAGAACCCCATCAACAATGTACATTTCTATTGCAAGGATGACCTAACCACAGCCATCCAGATTCTCAAGAACCAGGTCAGAACTCAAGAAACGACCACAGAATTCAAATGTTAATCTTTCTTTGCATGAGCTGCTCACGCTGTTTGTCCGTTTGTTTTTCTTCCCTTGCGTACATTTCCTTCTTAATGCATAGAAGCTGTTTGTCACTTCCTCTCTGTCTCAAATGTATGCCTCAAAATAAACTCTGTGCTGCTGTCATTCTTGTCAGGTGTCAAAACTTCTTCCAGAGCAGTTTGCTGAGCAGCTCATCAGGGTCTACTGCAAGAAGACAGATGACAGGACTCTGGAGGCAGCCAAGAAGCACTTTGTCCAGTGGTGCATGGACATGAACTTCTCAAAACCTCAGGTAGTCTTTATCTGCTAAAATGAGAAGAATTGTACAATCATATGCCGGGATGATGTTTCCTTTGCCCAAACTGGACAAATAGAATAGTAAATGTACAGCTCGAGTAGCACTGTGGAGCAATGTAATGAGCAGATCCCTGTGTTGTGTTCTGTTAGATGTGCACGTCGGCCACAGTGATGATATGACACACATTTCTGCAGACTGTAGAGGGCAGTAACAGTCGGTGGTAGTACGTTGATTTAAACAAAACGATGTTTAATGTGGCATAAAAGTCTGCATGTTTTGTCAGGCCTTAAAGATATACAAAATGGTACAAATCTGTCACCAAGAAGAATGCTGCAATTTGTAAGGAGAGCCGCAAATATCTTCATTATGCTGTGTGCATCAAAGGAAGGAAGTGATAGGCTGAGATGTAAATACTTCAAATTTACATTCCCACCTCTGAATCAGTCCTCTGCAAACGGCTGCTGGGATGAGCTTGCTGTTGTAGCTG
This sequence comes from Enoplosus armatus, assembly GCF_043641665.1. Lineage (NCBI taxonomy): Eukaryota > Metazoa > Chordata > Actinopteri > Centrarchiformes > Enoplosidae > Enoplosus > Enoplosus armatus. Next base: position 15,133,350 of record NC_092187.1, read on the forward strand.
CTGCCCAAGTAGCACAAGTCTACACAAACAATAATACATTTGTTCAGGAAAACTTTGAAATAAAAAGAGGCAGTGTGTGGTGGAGAAATAAGTAAAGGGGTCAAAATGTAAGGCAACAAGCTGTTTTAAGAGAGAGAATATAATTGCTGAATCTTTTGAGTTTTCCATATAAAACATTTTGTGAAAAGGCTGCAGTGAGGTGCTGCCACCCTCTTGTGGCTGGAGACAGTAAGTCAGTGTCCACATGAATTTAACATTCAGTGGTTAGATTCCCCCCTCAGTCCTGGAAAGGAAGAATTATGTTACAGAGTTCCAGGATGGCTAGCTGAGTTAGGAGTTACTGCAGTGTAGTGCCCTGCCCTGCTGTGTGCACTCTACACTGCTCTTATTAATACTGAGGTCTGTTGTTTTTATTCGCACACAGGACGGAGACATAATAGCGCCTGAGCTGACTCCTCTGAAAGCCAGCTGGTCCAACAACAACGAAGGCGAGGGCGGTGAAGGTGGCAGCTTCAGAAAAGTAAACTATGCTAGCGTAAATGGACAAAAGAAAGCCAAAACTAAGCTTTTTAAGTGAGAGAAAGAGAGCAGAGCTGTTACACATTTGGTAGACGAGACAGTTTTGAATGGAAATTCTATTTTTCTACGAGGCCAGTTTGTTGGTGAGCACGGCAAAGATTAAAATCATTAATTCTGTTTGAAAGACCAAAAAATGTTTCACTAAAGAGGATTCATGAATGCATATTCAGGGCCTGTTCTCAGGGTTTTTACAGACGTGGACCCCTCTTCCATATTATACTCACTCATATTTCTGTTTTAGTTTTTTAATCAGGTTTTTATTTTAGACTCCTTTTTCTATTTGAAGCTGCAATTGTCACATCATGTATTTTCATTATGAACAATAAATCATGGTCGGTTCAAAGGTTTAACTCTGAACATTAGTATAGTAACATAATATATTTGAGGGCAGTGCATGTTTTTACAGCTGATGTGTTTCAGGTCATTCTTTTATTCTGCTTTTTTAAAAAAGTATATCAAATCTGCCGTCAAAAGTTACTGTACATAAACAGACCAATTCTGACGTTTAAAGTGAGTTTTTGTTTTTACTTGTGGAATTCTTGGATATTCGATTTGATCTTATTGTCTTACGTATTTATTTTTCTGGTTGAGTGTGTTATGTAGTGCTTTATTATTTATTGTCCTGACAGTAAGTAGCACGGTTTGACCATTGTGTTATATTTTCTTCACCTTATAGATCTGTGCAAAATTTTAAAGGCTATTTTGGATACCATTTAAAACGTTTCCTCTTCCAAAAATGGGATGCAGCGTCATCAAACTTGCCTCATAGCTGGTTGTTTTGTTATGCTGATTGTGTACAAAAGAATAATATGTTTGAAAGAATGTAAAGGGAAACCTACCAAGGGGTTTGAGGAGATCCTGTAAATGGTGTTTCTATGGAAAGGTGTTGAAAACAGTTTGAAAATTAAACTCTCTTTCTCTCACTTGTGTCCTCCTGTAGTTAAAGTTGTTGAACACCAGGGGGCATCATGCACTCAGTTTAGAGAAAAGGTTTTGTTGTTGTTTTTTCTCCTAATAGCACTTTTGCGGTCTGGCATTTAAATTTACAGTTGTTGCTTTGTTTTCCCCACAGTTAATATTAATAACCCCACTAGTCACACAGGGACCCTTTTGTCTGTGTTATTGCAATATGAAAAACATGAACAGGAGAGAGCAACTCCCCTAATCTGTATATACATGTTGGATCATAAGGAAACGGGCAATAGTAATGCAATGTAATGGTTCCCTATAGCTTTTTAAAGCTAGCTATAGCTTCACAATCAAAACAGATGGCACAAAACATTGAACAGGCAAGATATTAACACTATATGGTACACTAGAATACAATGAAACTGTTTTAATCCAAGAGTGTACTTAAGTAAGGGGATGTATGTGAATCTTTTTCTAGTTTTTTTCAATTGAATTGGATTATGTAATGGTAAAAGACTATTCAAATGTTAAAGGATAGGTTCAAAAATGTTCAATTCAGTCTTAAAACAATAGTCAGGTGCCCATATGAACATTGAAGCAGGTTTTTCTTGCCGTAATCATTAAAAGATCCCTTGTTAATGTGCTTTCACTGGGGCACTAAATCCACAGTCATCTCTCTCCATGCAGAAAAATATATTCCAAAGTTTATCTGAAGTTTATATAAGACTTAAGTAGCCTCTTCCAGTCTTTTAACTCCGTAATATATTTTTTTCACAAAAGGAAGACGGTGGATTCATCACAGTGAAAGCACACGAGCAGTATGAACAAGAGGAATTATTACAGCAAGCAGAACCATGTTTCTATGTTCATATGAGCACATGACTTGTTTTAAGACAGACTTGAAAAATTGTGAACTTACCTTTTAAAGGAAAGGCAGCAACTGTAGTCCCCCTTCATTTAGTACACATTTGTTATCAAACCTAAGGGACTGTTAAATATTATATGACACAATTCATAAAGGGCTTCGACATGCAATGCCTGATAGTATCTTTAAGTTACATTTAATTCTAAACACCACTGGCAGCTTACAGTAGCTAAGGTAAGTGTATAAAGAATTGCAGTACTCACATGAGAGTGGTGATTGAGTATCAGATTGTTCTACTCAGCTGTTTGTCAGAGTAGGATGGTTAAGGGTTTAATATGCCATAAAGGGACATAGTCAGTGTTGAGCATAATATGTTTTAGTGCACTTAAAAATAGAATCACTGATGACTACTCTCAGGGTATGGCACAGCTTTCTATTCGCCTGGTCAAATGTTGGCACAAGCAATTTCAGAAGTCTTATGTACTTGAGTAAATGTACTTTCAACACTGCAAATTATATTGTAATTTCAGGACATTTAATAATGTAAATTGAATGAGAGGGGTTGAAAACAGCTTGGGCTGGTTCCATTTGAAAATATATATGTATTTCTCAGTTGTGTGTAATAACACTTGTTTAACACCAGAGGGAGTCATACACTCATGTGTCCCCAGCTACTGTCTGTCCTGCTGCTGAGGCCCAGGAACTGGGATGCCACTCAACTCTTTTCAAGAAAATTGATAATTTTATGATAATATCTCTGACCAGAACTGCACATTTGCTGCTTCAAATCTTATAAAAATGTAGGACATGTATTTGTCATAACATACAGTATTTTACATGAGAATAAAGCAAACACTGGCAGAATGTGTTCTACTACTACTCTTCTTCATTTGTTTCATTATTTTATCATCAGAAACTTAAATAAATGACTAAATATCATTATTTAAAAAATTGTGATCTAACTGTGCTTTAAGTTGGACATTACATATTTAATTTAGATATTCTTAAAATAATATCTGAACTGCTGAGACATTGGGATGAGCCCTTGTTATTCAACCAGGAAGGTTATCTCACAGGATGTATGCAGAAACATACCGCCCTGATGCACTGTGGGCACACGCACGCACACACACACACACACACACACACACTCTCTCTCTCACACTCTTATACATCCTGTGGCACTGTGGCAGGCAAGGAATATCCACCACACACACTCACGCTGTGCGCCGGCAGGACCAAGGCCGACTGCCTGCTAGTATTTTTATAATCTTCATCCTCCCTGACCTGTTGCTCCCCTCCTGGCGCCAGTGGTCTCAGCCCTCCCCCTGCGATGCCTCAACCTTACACACACACACACTTGCAAACACACATGCTCCTGTACACTCAGCAGCCCCTCCACGGATAATTGAGACCAGCTGTTGCAAGGTGCCTCTTCCCTCGACCCCTGCACCCCTCCTTCACCCTGCTGCCGCTGCTGCACTTGCTTTTCTGGCAGAAAGCTATTCCAAAGCCCCCCTCCCTCCCTTTCCTTTCTCTCCCCTGACTCACACCCTCTGCCTCTGATTGTGTTTGCCACTTACCACCAGTTGTGTTGATTGACATATAGGTGTGTTTTAGTTTAGCTTTTGATTGATCTCATTCTAGTAGCAAGAAATCCCTTGTATTTCAGCTTCTTGCATGCCTTCATAATCTATATCTCCGGCCCAAAGCACGCAAGAAGACTTGAAATCATAATAAAGATTTCTGTAATTAAGTAGTTTCATCTACTTCACAGATTTGTCAAGATTGTAGCTGCACCGGTCTGAGCCAAATTGAGTTTAATATTGGACATTAAATTAGACGTAGAGAGAAAAGTAATCAGCAACTATTTCGAATCAATTCCATTACTTGTTTAAGACCTTTTTCAAGCCATAGTATCAAACATTTCCTTGTTCCAGGTTCTCAGTTGGGAAGATTTGCAGCCGTTTTTGTGATAGTAGATTTAACTATAGATTTTTGGGTTTAGACATAACTCAGGCTTCAGAAAATTGAAACAAGCATTTTCTTTTCATTATTTTCTGACATCAAACGTTTAATCAATGAATCGAGAGAATATTTGGCAGATAGATTGATCATGAAAATAAATATTATTTGCAGACTAACATTAAATCATGTAGTATGCTCCTGACTTTCACCTCTTTTTCTCGGTCTTTCTTTCATCTCCCTTTGGTTCCCCTTCTGGATTTAGGTATATTTGGGAGCTGAGACATGACCAGTGGTGACTGCAAGCCGCTGCTCTGTGGCTGCAATTTGTGGAGTTTGGAAGAGGAATGGGGGAGGGGATAGGAGGAGGAGGGTTGGGACAGGCATGTCAGACTCTCTTTTCCAGCTGGTCCTGAGGGGTCAAACTGTGTGTGGATGTGTGCGTGTCATGGCCTCTCATTAGGGGGTGAGACGTTGCGGCTCCAGACCCCCATGGTAGGATTGCTGGGTGAGTCTGCAGTGATCCTGCCACTTTGATGCCCCTGACCCCCACCCCCAACCCCCCCCCACCAGGAGGTTAATGAGCCACAGTGAGCTCTGTAGGCATGCTGTTATTGTGTGTGTGTGTGTGTGTGTGTGTGTGTGTGTGTGTGTGTGTGTGTGTGTGTGTGAGATGGGGGCATTAAGAAGAGGTGCAAAGAACCTCCAGACCCCAGATATGCTCAGATCAGCTGACCAGGCCGTGTATGTTTGGGTGTGGAGAATAATGTAAGAATACCTCTGAAATAGTTAAAGCACCACCTGCTCCTCCTGGTGGCCTCCTGCACATTGAATAAACAAAGTAACACACATTTAATGAAAACTATATTCCTTAATCAACATGGTTAAGATGGATCTGTCATGAACAGCAGCTTGGTGGAAATTATGATGTCCATCGCCCTGATTTAAGGCAAAAAAGCGTATTCAAACTTTCAACTTTCTTTCTAGTTTTGATTTGACCAGAATTTTAGCAATATTTACTTTAAGATTTGTGAAATTAATTTGACAGACAGACAGAAGACATGTGATAGATACATTAATTATGCATGGGAATTTACATAATAATAAACTATGTGGTTAATATGATTAATTGCAAGTCAAATATCTTTACTCCAATCAAATCTTACTTAAAGTGTCAAGGTTTTTCTTTCTGTTACTTCTGTCTTTTGGGAACAACTTTCCTGATGAGTGCACAATAGTAACCCTCAGAAGTTTGAAACCTCTTTTGACGGATCTGCATTTTGGACACGAATGATTTTGCCTCTTTCAGTTGCCTTATTTACTTTTAAATCTCAAACTGATGATTGTCAGACATGAAAAAATGTTTGGAAATGACTTAAAATGAACATCTCTGTGGGCCGCGAGTTGAGTTTGATTCACTGCCTTAACCATCAGTAATTACTGACCATAATTACTCGTCCTCTTTGACTTCTTCCCCACATTTCTGTTTATCTCTCACATCTGAAAATTGACCCGGCACTACTTCACATAGCTGAACAGGCAGAGAGATGTGAATGTGTTGGGCGGGGCGATGCAAGCCCTGGCCCGCAAAAAAAGGAAGGCATGGCAGTCCATAACAGGTGCTCAGACTCTCTTTTTTTCTCATTTCTTTTCATCATTCACACCCTTTCCCTCTTTCTTCTCCCCACACCTGTTGAGGTGTGAGGACTCATGCTGGTTCAGCCAAGCAGCTTAGCCAAACCTGAGCTATGCCAAGAAGGTGGGGGTCTGATTTGAGTTGTGGGTAATTACTTAACAAGTATATCTCCTTTGCCACCCCCCTTCTCCCTTTCCAGTCAGTCCCTGCTTTCCCTTGATGTAAGGTGTTGCTTGCATTGTTTGTGTGTCTTTTAGCACTGCAGCTTCTGCCAAAAAGGGGGGAAGGGACAGACAGGCAAGTGGGAGTATGACATGGCATGTTAATAGAGCAAATGGGAAACCCTGTAATTACTTTTATTTAAGAAAATTTTTTACAGATGGGTAAAAACTAAATGAGACACATTACATCGGAGCCATCCGCTCAGAGCCGAATGCCTTTGACATGGTTTTTACTGTAATGGCACAACCACAGTAAAAATCAAAGTGACAACAGAGACCTCCAGTGATTTGATTCCGGTCTGACTGATGGCTCCAGGGGTGACGGGTGGTCTCTGCCCCCCGGTGGAGCACCTTACTGGGCTCGCACTAAGCCCTCAGCCCCCTGTCTGTTGTCACCATGACAGGGATCAAGATTTACCCAGCTGTTTGGGATCTGTGGGTGTGTGTGTGCATGAGTGGCTGGAGACATTTTGGCCCAATAGAAGAGAAGAGCGTCACTTTTCTGATAACCTGAAGGATTAAATGTTCCTTTATGGGTTGACAAATTGGGCTGACTATTAACTCACTATTTTTAAGGAGAAAACATAAACTAACTATACTAAACTATAAAGTGCCATCACACCAGTTATTGCCTATTGCTTTGTCCAGTTTTTGTTTCAGTGTCCCCTGCATCCTCAAGACACATTTTAAGGAAAAAAATCATTTTACCTGATGAAGGTCTGAGTACCGAAAAGTCGTTTAAAGTGAGCACAAGTGATGCAGGATTATTTGGTTCTTTCACAGTCAGAGTTTATGATCCATAAGAGTTTTGTAGTGAATGTTACCTGCAAGTATAAAATAATGACGGTTTGACTGAGGCGGGGCAAAAGGTCAAGACAGATGACGACAAAGACTGGACAGAGGAAGGATATAGAGGATACAGAGCTCAGCTTTTATAACAGACATGGTGAGGCCCTAAATCGTCAGCCAAACACACACGTGAAGATTGATATGATCTAAATGAGACTGACCATCACTGTAACATCACTATATTTGTCATGTTCCACATCCTTTCCGTCTGCCTACATCCTCTCTTGAGTCTGAACTTTTTGTGTTTAAGTAAGAATCTAGAAACCAACAAAGAGAGAATGACAACAGAAAGAAATCAGATAGAAAGGCTGAGTCCTCATGGTTACAGCTGAAATAAACATTTTAATTGATTCCAATACACAGATGGGAATTTTACTGACGTATTAACATTACTAGAAAAACATATATCTCCATTCTTTAAGGACGTTTTTATGTGTGATTTCCCAGTAAGGCGTGATATTGTCACTGCGTGCATTTCCTACCACTGTGACTCCTTGCCGTAAGCAATGCTTGTTGGCAGGCAGTGTAATTTCATTACAGCCACCTATTATTTGATTACAAAACCAACTTTTCCTACCAAGATAGACATTTTGTGGTGTAATGGTGTAATAATGTTTCATACATTCCCTCTGTTTTGTTTTCCTCTATCGTCCATTTAATGCTCTTTTGTTGGGTAGAAACTTTGGACTTTGCTGCTGGTGCCAGCTCTAACATATAAGTAATCTGAAAACTGACAGGCTCTTTGTAACATCCAAATATGGAAGTGTAACCTCACTAATATGTACAGTTAAAGGGCAGGTCAAAGGTATAATTAATTAATTCAGACCCATTTAATTTTTTAATTTGAGATGTGGCATTTGAAAGCAAAGTAGCAAGAAAGGGCAGTAAGCTCAACTAAATAATTAAACAGTGCATGAATGGAGCAAAATAATGAACAGAATATTATAAATTAATTAAAATGTCAACACTACATTTACGCATCATTGTGCTTAAATAGAGACAGCCACCTCAGCTACAACCAGAATTACACTGTCATACAGTTCATTTTCATTTGCCCCACCTTCAGGAAGCCAGCTGAGTGCCTCCAGGACTTCAGAAGTGTGGGTGCTTCATGGAGCATGGACTCAAACAAGCAGTAATACAACAGTCCTGCAATAAATACTATCTTTTAATAAGGTTATAATGTTCAGTGTTTGTTGAGACTGTTTTAGGGAGGTGTTGATTCAACTGAATGACCAGAGGCTGCAGTTTGTGGTGCTGTTGAATTGTATTGCATTATGCTGGCAGGTGTTTCTACTATTTTGTCCAGCCCTTTTACATCAATGAAGGTAGGCTCAGAAAACAAACATCTCAATGTGTTGAATCAACACCTCTTTCAACAACGAATGGTCTCACCAAACAATCTCTGGGATTTTTTACTTTTCGTTAAATTCTTCTTCACATAAGGTTTTACAATAGATGTAATTTAAATTTGTACCAAACATCAACAGACCACCTTAAATTATACATAAGGACCAATTTGCGCTGGGTGTCAAAAATATTGCAGCGTAACCTGTTTTGAAACCGCACCAAGCCGATTGTCTAAATTAATTCACTGTATATTCATAATGATGTGTCATAATCTGAAATATTTTGGTATGAAAAGTGCCTTCCTTCTGCATGATCACATTTTACACTATTGCAACACCACTTTGCTTACTCTGCAAATGAGAAAATGAACTGCACCAGGTTCTTTATTTGTTTTACAGATTAACTGTGATCAAATCTAACATTGAATATCCGTGGTGTGGTATCATTCCAGTGAAAATGATTTGGGCACATCTGGAAAAGCTTTATGGGAAGTTTCAAATACTGTGTTTTTGTGTGTATTTGAGTAGCTGTCATGTGGGAATCCTCTCAGTATTCCCCACAGGGGGTTGTTTTCTTTAGGTTTCAAAAAACAAGCTCTCAGGTAATGACTTCAGTGTGTTGGTGTGTTTTTGTTTAATTTGCATGACACCAAATTCAGCTTCAATCAATGAGATGCCATGTGGAACTGATGTCTTCCATTAACGCACTGTAGCATCCAGTAATCACAGCACACTGCAGTGTTTGTGTCTGTAAAGCTGGTGCATGTGTGTGCTTGTGCTTGTTTTGGGCACATGTGCGTGCGTGCATGCCACCCTGTACTCCTCTCATCTGGTCAGGCCTTCTAGCTGGTAATCTGAGCATAGAGATTAGAAAGAAAAACAGCAGAGAAGAATGTCTTTGGTTGAGCCAGCGAGGAATTTACAATGGCCTTCAGGCTGCTTTGACCTCTCCCTCCCTTTCTCTCTCCCACTCTCTCTATGTCTCTCTCTCTCACACACACACAAATACCTAAAGGAAAATTCATTTGTTTATAACCCGGATCTTATTCTATGGTTCATAGTTCTGGTTTTTATCAGTTATGATAACATTTTACTCACCAACTTAAGTTAAGATCTGAGGATGCAGTGACATCACCAGAAAGGAGTCTGACTGGCCAATAAACACAGTCGGTCATATGATCACGCAGGTTATAAACAAAACCCTCAATTAAGACATATTATCTCATTTTTTTGGAACTAAATCAAAAGTGGCACACCTACCATGTTGTGATTTTCATGTTAGAATTATTTGCATATAAAAACTCCTTCACAGGATTGAGCTTTCAAGTTACATGCCGATTATTTGATGAGGCTTATCATAACATTAAAGGAAACTTTGCAATATTTTGATTTTGATTTTCAGATACATTTAGGAACTATTTAAAAAAGACACAAACAAAATGATCTGAATCTTGATACATAGACCTTTATAGTAATAAGTATTATTTGTGTATATGTACTATGTACGTTGTAGTTGTAAGTTATGTGTATTTTTTGTTTGGAAGGTTAATTGTAGATGTTATTCCTCAATAAACTCAATTTCTAAAATAAACTGTAGCACAATATGATACAGCGTGATAGTTTACGACAAATAGTTTTTTAATAATTGTAACAGTTGCCGGTTTTCCCTTTCATATAAGTATGGTTAAACTGAGTTGTTTTACAACATGTGTGAGCTGAATGTTTGTGTATTTATTTTATCTTTATTAATAAAACCATTGTACAACAAAATCGATACCATAAATACAACCAAAATACAACATAAACATGACAAAGCCTTTATATTGAAATAAGATGAATATAAAGAATAATAAATAATACTTACACTAATACTAAGTAAATCAATACAAACGTTTAGGAGAGACTTCCTGTCATTTTTGAGCAGCACAATTTCCATGTGTTTCAGATACTCTTGACCTTTTTAACTTCTTTGAAAGAATTGCTATAATGAGATGATTCAAACAAGAAAGTTCTGAAATTTGGCACTTTGACCTAAGTCGGTGGAATTTCCCTGACAATATGATTCAATTAATCATGTCTTTTCGAGTGGGAGTGAAACTTGAGCCAAAATTCACAATCAAATAAAATAAGTGCATTCATGTACAGCTATTATAAATGTGCCAATCGCATCGTTACGGGGGTATATTTTGTGAAATCTGAACACTCGCCCTGCTGGACTGCAGTGATGACATTGCATCCCCCACATCTTGGCGGCAAAAGTGGTGAGTAGAATCTGTAAAAATGGTCAAATGGCCAAAACTTAAAAAATAAGAAAAAAAACTGTTGTTGTTGTCATATATAAGATATATTGTGATACGTCCCCATCTGTTGCCACAGGGATGTAGTGGTCTGAAGCGGCTGTCCAACAGCTTGCAGCGATGTCACCGTGTGGCCAGAGATGACACCGTGTTGCAGGACAGACAGGGAGTTTGAGGCGGACGCTTCAGTGGAGTTCTAGTTTCAGAGAGACAGCTGTGTGGATACTCAAGACAAACTGGCTACCAGACCGCCTGATCTGATCCCCCCTTGCTCCGTTACAGTCCAGCAACCTGCCTTCCTCCCAGACTAACCTCAGCCAGTGTGTGTATGTGTGTGTGTGTGAGGAGGGGTACACAGGTCCTTGCACAGACGAAGGGGACAGGTGTTAGGGACAGGAGGTGCCGTGTGGCCCGGGGGTGTGGTCAGGTGGTGACACACCTGTCCCTACTTGCACAAGAGGGTCTAGTTACACGCACACACAAGCATGCACATCAGCCTGACCATGTGTTCTGACATGCAACGTTAACCCGAACTAGCCTCTTGTGCAATGTGAATCTGCTCGGCGTGACAAACCAGGGCCGATTTTTCGTAGTGCCAAAGAAAACATGGCAAGCTCAACTCTGTAGCAAAGTAATGTGACCGAGAGGTGAGGGGACACGTGAATTGAGCAGTAGACATGCAACATACATCTGTGTGGAGATTTGGTTACCATGAAAAAGGTATATGTGACAGAGAGAAAGGAGCAGCGAGTAGAAAGTGTCTCTGGATGTGATTAATTATTGCTTTCCATGCACGGTGGCTTAAGTGTCTCTCTGTGGATCATGTGGCTTGTTGTTCTGTTGAAAAAGGGAGCAAATAGTTCCACAGCAAGTCAACTGTTACCTGATAAGTCGACAAAGGAAACACACTTCTTTCAAGGTTCACAGTTGTTCATTGAATCTCTTAATTTCAGCATGAAATCAGTGGAGTTAGTTAACTGACAGCTCAGTAAATACTGTCTGGAGTTTCAATCTGCTCCAAATGTGCATTAATCCAATCTGAATGATTCAGAAACTTTTAAATTCAGATTTCTGAGATGTAGACTACGACATAACTTGATGTCCCCCTGTGCTCACTTTATTAAAAGACTGTAAGTGGACACCAGTATGTGTGGCACATGCAGCGTTTCTGTAAAACCTTGGATATGGGGGAGATAGGCGTCTGGCCCTGGGGTGTGGATTTCAGGCAGGTGCATTCGCCTGCCCTGCGGCTCCTTAAGGGACAGGATAGGACGGGACAAGGTAGGAGGAGGAGGAGGAGAGGGGAGGCAATCTGTGCTCTCTGCAGTCACACACACACACACACACACACACAAACTCTAGATCCCCAACTCAAAGACTGATCTCCACCCGTCTTGGCCCCCTCTACCCAAGACCCTCCCCACCATATCCTTCATTGACTGGAATGCGTCGGGACAATAGAACTGTCCTGGTCCTTCGGCTGGTGCCCCCCTGGGCCCACACAGGCCCTGACAGGAGGACAAAAGTGCACCTTGCACCTCTCAGCACCACCAGCAGCACCCTGGGGGCAAATACCTGAAGACCTGTGGAAAATAAGAGGGAGAGAGGGAGAGAAAGAATGACACAACATGAGGCAAGAGAGAAAAGAGGGATGAATGAAAGAAAAGAAGAAAAATAGTCAGCACAGGCGATTTTCTGCTCTCAGCTGCCAAGTGTAACACAGACTCATCCAGAGGTCCAAGCATAACACAACAGCAGTCTTCCTATTTTGATACCCTCTCCCCTCTTATTATTATAATTCACTGTGTCACTCATTCTTTCATATCTATTCTGACACCTGCTTTCTTAGCAACATCCCCCCACTATGTCTTCTCCACATATCCTCCTCTCTGTCAGTGCTCTATTACTCTCTCATGTCGTGACTTGTTGGTCCCTGCCTAGCTTATTCTGTGTGTGGTTTTGTGCACATTTGGCCCTGACACTCCTTTTCTTGCTCTACATTTAAGTCTGATTGGTTAGGTGCCACGGAAACGACTGAATGCGCAGGTGATCACTGATTTCAATGACTCTCTATTAAGCAATAGCTCTCAGTAAATCAAAGCTGAATCCAAGAAATCCCTGTATTTCACCTACTGTCTGGGTGAATGTGTGCTAATCAGTGAAATGAAGTGTGTTAAGCCACGGTCACATTACCACTGATGCAACCACAATCACTTTGCTCCGTGCAGCAAGTATGGGCGTAGCAAGACTGAGGTCGTGCTACTGGAACAAGTGCTCTGGAAAGTAGAACAACTTTAAATAAAAGATACAGATACTTCAACTTTGCATATATTTTCTCACTGCAGGGCAATGATGGAAAGCACTAACTCAGGGAAACTGTCTTTACGATCAATGTAATTGATGTACAGTGTGCTGAATATTTACTTTTAGCCTCCCACTATTGAAACAACATGGGGAATTAACGCTACACAGCTAGGAACTTAGCTGCAAAAGTATAATAGTAATATTGATAAAATAACAACTTCATGGAGTATATGTAAACCATCTCCTCCAGAGTACCACCACACAGTAAATCATGCTGTCTCCTTTTAATTTGCATTACACAACATTAATCAGATAAAGTGTAATTGTACCAGATGGCAGGAGCCTTCAAGATCAGCCTCGGAGATGTGTGATATTCAAGCCCGAGGTCACTGCAACGTGGACCACCTCTTTTTGTAAACCTTACATGTGGCGGTGGGAGAAGTATTCAGATGTAGCAATACACATTGATTACTCCATTACAGGTAAAAGTCATGCATTCAAACTTAGTAGCATTATTTTATGAACCAGTTCTCACATGTGAAATCTTCTACATTACACTCAAGTAAAATGCAAGTACCTTAAAACTGAACTTAAGTACAGTAGTTGAGTGAATATCCTTAGTTACTTTCCAATGCTGGTTAAGTGTGGTTAATTCGCCATTAAGTTCATCAGAATTTCTACAGACTGATACTGTCTTTATGGGATTAGCCAAAAATAAACATTCCTATCTGCTTATCTTGTCTAATTGAGAATACCCTATTTATATCAACCCCTGATAGAATATTTTACCCATATTATCCCTACTTTCTCTTCCCTCTGCATGCTTACATATATTCTATGAATAGAACTCAATAGTGTGGTTCAACCATCCCATAACTATTCGGGTGACGTGGAAACCTGCATGTTGTACGCCACTCTGGATGGCACAAAGTTGGAAACCTCTGTTATCATCTGTTTACCCTCCTGTCCCTTTATGGCTCATCCTCTACCCTCTGACCCTGTGGGACAGAGAGCGCCTGTGTTCAGGAGGAAACACAGCACCAGCCACATAACACACACAGATGCACACACACACCATTGAAGGGGGACAGCAGGAGTGCGGAGGTGGGCAGGAAATGGCGTGTACCCCCTCCTAGAGGCCATATCCTGTCCTTGGGTAAAACTGGTTTATTTGTCCAGAGATCTGAGCTCTTTATGTGCCTGTGTGTGTGTGTGTGTGCAGAAGCATCCATGTCGGAGTGCATGTTGAGACTTTAGGAAGTCCTGAAACCATCCAGAATTGTACAAAACCCTCACAAGAAAAAGCATCCAGAGAGAGCGTATCTCTCTGCCCTCGCAGCACGTCATTGATCAAGTCTGCATTGCAACATGTGGCATTCCTCAGCAAATTCTACTCCCTACTGATTTGATAAACGGCCCGCGAACAGAAACACTCATTCTTCACCAGACACCCACCAACTCACCCGCTTCCTCCCCCAATGTCCAATCTCTTCTCCCTCATTGCGTCGTCTTTTCCTCCTCCTGTTATCATCTTCTTATCCCCGGCTCACCCTCTCCTTCAAATCTCATGCTATTAGTTTCCCCATCCTACATGCCTGTTATTTTACACAGGCTGGAGAAATGTTGTCAGCGTGTAAAAACCTAAATGAGAAGTTTTTATATGCATTTAAAAGGATGAAGGTAGATGAGAGAGTCCTTCATCTCCAGCAGAGGATTTGGTGCTGAACCTTTGGGCTATGACATTGTGTAAGAGCACTGCAGTGTTTGTAAGAGGGTTTGAAACTTTAACCCAGTGACTTAACCTTCTTGGCTCGTATCTGATCCTCCAGTGATTCAGCTCTGAAACCACTGCCAGCTCTGATTTCAGCAATACACTGTACGCTCTCTCTTCCTCGATATGGCGCACGGCGAACCCCTGACATGGAGATGTCTACGCTTCACAGAGACCCACAAACGCACTCATACATCCGTGTGCAGACAAACAGCTGTAGCCGCACCCAGATGCTTTATGTGAGCACTTTTTGGAAGAGCTGTGTTTATACAAGACTGACAGGCCACTTCCTGTGTCCCAAACACTACCACAAACACATACACTGAGAGCAGAGCAGTAGAGGGGAAAAAAACCTGCAATTTCAGCTTTCAAAAATGTCAGTTCTACGTGTTGGAGAGGGTTTGTTTCATTGCTGACATGCAGCGCTGCTTCCCATTGCTCAAATCAAAAGAGTGGAGTTTATACAGCCCTGTAATCTGCTCTGTTACACACATGCGAAGCCCCACTTATGACTACAAAGGATGATTGTTTAGAGAGAGGCAAGTATTTTCTGTTTCCAAGATGACGGCATTCTATAACAAAATAAAACTCATCCGGCTGCAAACTGTCAAACATCAGCTTTTTTGTACACAAAACCAGAGTTGAATTCATGAGGCAACATCCAGGCTTCCAATTAACTGGGGTATCTGCAAAAAAAGAAAAGCAATTTAATTTTTATTGTTTTCATTTATTAGAGTGAGGCAATAATGCTTAGACATTCTTTCCATGGGAACAACACATGTGAGAAATGAAAATGAATGGCAATCCCCTTTTCTTCGTAATTAGGTCAGCATAACATTATTTCCTGTTACAGGAAAATCAAATTATTACTGTGACTCAAGAGCAGACTGCAAGGACAGCATACAGAGCAGCCCTCTTGTTCTGTTAGATGGCGGTATTGTGTGTCTGTCACTAATGGCTCAGGAATGTCACATTAGTCAGGGGCCGCATGCGTGACGCTGCGAACATTAAAACACTTTGAGGGCACTGATATGATATTACACAAACACACACTGAAAAAAAAGAAGAAAGGTGACAGGTCCAGTGATCTCATTGCCTCAAAGCTACGGAGTGATAGACTGCCTCCTACACACTGCAAACCAGAAAAATGTCCCCCTAGCAAGATGTTAGAGTTAAATTTCAAAACGGCCGAAGCGCATCAGAGTGGCATGTTTTGTGGCATGTTTTTGTATACATTTGTGGAGGTAGAGTTTAGATATCCCACGCAGAAAATGGAATATCATCCAATTCTACAGCATTATTTGACATGTTATGTGTCTTCTCCCGTCTTTTAACTCATCCAACCCTGCTGCTCCTTCCCTGTGCCCACCAAATCTGACTGTCAGCAGTTCAAGCTGAGTTCAGTCGCCTGTGGCCTGCCCCTGTGCTTCTCTGACTCACTGTCTGCGTAGGTGTGCAGCAGCTAAATGACGCTCACCTCTCACTTCAAAAAACAACCCAGAAAAAATCCCCCGCGATCAAAGTAAAGCTCTTTATTCAATTCAATGTTTGCATGTGTGTATGGCTGCGAGTGTGCACATGTGCCCATGCACGCATGCAGTCTTCCGGGTGCTGTTTACATTGGGCAAGCTAAGTCATGCAATCTGATCCCAAGCTTTTTCAGAGCCTCCTCAAACACACACGCACAAGCGCATCCACCTCTCAACACTGAGAGCTATTGGAGGAAACGCGTTGTTACCTCACTAAGACATGCTGGCGTCAGTGTGTGTGGGTCAGGAGGGCAGTGGAGATTGTAGACACATTGCTGCCATATGTGCACCCTGGATGTCCACCCTCAGCTGGGCTCATAAGCAGACTTCCTCCAAAGGTTTCTACAAGGTAAACCGGAGTTTACCATTACTGAGCAGATGGCTGCACACAGGCTGTCAGTCTCGAGGCTTTGTCTGCGCTGTCCGGAGCCTTAAACTCTCTGGGGTGTATTTGTTGGTCTTGAGCCTAGGTTTTCTGCTTCCATCTGCGGCCGCTCCAACAGCAGGAAGTGGGTCAGTGGGTTTCCCACACTCAGCTAATTTCACACTGACTTTCTTCTGCAAAACGTGCCCACTCTGGCCCTTGGGAGGATCACTTTTCTTCCTCAGCATCTTCCTCTTCTTTATGCCATAACTTTTTTTTTTTACTCACCCCCTTTTGCCCACCCACTTGCAGTCACTCTGTGCACCCCCACACCCTCTCTCCTCGTCTCTTTAGCATGTGTTCTGTGTGTGTGTCTTTATGTGTGTGTTGGTGCTGACAGCCTGGCAGGTGTGTGCAGGTGTCCCCCTTATCACTCAACATCACACAAACCTGTCCCTGCTCCTCCTAACACACACAGCTCTATCTTCCCATTCAGAAACTGTCATGTCTGTCCTGATGAACTCATTTAGAGTTGTGAGTTAATACAATGCCTGTTGAAATTCTAATTAATCTTAGAGCACATAAGTAGGTTCACAGCAGTTTTAAACAAAGCTTTTATTTACATGTGGCAGAAAAAGGCACAATATTCTTGTTTGAAAGGCATATTCATAAAACCGTAGGTCAAAACTTTCCCAAAAATCCTGTCATCAAAGATTCATTTAGACTATGAAATGACAATATTTGTGAAGGCAAGTTGTGTTTTTTTTTGGTCAAGTTTAAGTGGTCCTTTCATGCCCCATAACACACAATGAGTGTGGCATGAGGGGGGGCGAGCAGAGGGTCACCTGTCGCCGAGGTCACAGCTAACACGTCTCTCAGCGCCCTCCGCAGTACACCATACACAGACAGCTGTCTCAACACACACACACACACACTTGCTCATATACGCACACACACACACACGCCATGTATGTATAGCATGGTGAGGAATGACATCCCCACATACACACAAACACACCCAAGCAGCTGCAACATGGCCAGAGTCCCGGACCGGCCGGCACCGATGGAGTTTCCTGGGAATTAACTGCATGTCCAGCTGCCCTCAAATCACACACACACACACACACAGTTGACAGGACGCAGCAAAAAAAGTGCTGCGGATACCAATATGGACCTCAAAACATCTGATAAACCTACACAGTCCTGAAAAATTAAAGGCACTTAAGAAGTCTTTTGTAAAAGCAACAGAACTCCACTTTTCTGTCCCATCATGGCTTTGAAGTGAGCTGGCACTGTCCGGTGTCCTCTGGGTAGATAGGATCTAATCATGGGTGGGGGGGGCAGAACCAGCAAGCAGCTTCAACTGTTCAGGGAATGTGAGTCTATGAGGCCGGGCAGCAGCCAGAGGCGTTGTGTTTGTGCAGCAGGGACATGCGGCTGAAGGTCCTCGCGCAGGAGCCGCACTGGTACTTCTTCACTTCAGAGTGGGTCTGCAGGTGGGCGCGCAGGTTGGAGCGATCAGCAAAGGCCCGGTTACAGTGTTGACAAGCGAAGGGGCGCTCACCTGGTTTGGAAAGAAAAGGCCGTTAGCGCCGGGAAAGAACTCCATTAGCATGCCAAAGGGCCTGTCCTCTGGTCATTGTACTAACAAAACAGCAGGAACACTACCCTAACTTACTTAATGCAGATTGCCTTTTTTTTCCATGTCTAACCATTGTGAGGCTTGAGATTAGATTGTGCCATGCTAAGCAATAACATTTGCTCACACATCAGGAGACATCAATGAATATCAATGAGCACAAGGTGCAACCAGCTGTTACATTTACAACAGAGCTTGGCAATCAATGGGATTACTCTGCTGATGTGAAAAGAAGTTTTTGGTGCATTACCTGTGTGTGTGCGAATGTGTCCTCTGAGCAGCCACGGTCTGGAGAAAGCCTTGCCGCAGGTGGGGCACACGCAGGGCAGAGTGTGTGAGCGGATGTGCATCTTTAGGGCTCCCAGGCTGGTGTACTCCTTGGGGCAGTGTTTGCAGTGGAAGGCTGGGCGTGCGGAGACTTCAGTGGGCAGAGACGGGGTCTGCTGCAGTGGAGCACAGTGGGAGAGCTCATGGTTGGACATCTGATGATGGGACAGTGCTGAGAGACTGGTGTAACTGTTAGTGCAGTGCAGACAGTGGTAGATGTGCTGGATGATGTCTGGGCTGGGAGGATCTGAAGTGCGTCCGCCGTCCTCCTCTTCCTCGCTGCTGCTGCTGCTGCTGCTGCTGCTGGAGGGGGAGCTGCTGAGGTCCAGAGGGCCCAGCGGCGAAGGGGACAGAGACGCAGGGGTGATCGGGGAGAGAGGTGCAGGCAGGGTGTCTATGCTGCTGAAGAATGGGCTGGTGGGGTAGCAGGTCAGGGCAGAGCTGTTGTTCTGTGTTGGAAGTTCAGCCCGTGGAAAGCTCTCTGGGACAAAAGCTGGCAACACAGAGGAAAGGAAGTCAGGTGCATTGTCACCTAAATGGACAAATAATCTAATAAAGCGCTAATCTTGTTTTCATTCTTGGTGTCTTGTTACAGCCTGCATTCAACATAAACCTGGTACATCTAGTTTTTCCATTAGCAATTTTCCAGATGACTAGAAACACTTTTCTGTAGGCGCCCAGGAAGCTATATGCAAGATAAATGTCTTATCTGCCACATGGGTCTGTTCTGCACCTGAAGGTGACTTGGTAAAGCTCTTTTCATGGCTGACTGGCTGTGATTCACTCAGCATGTCAAATATAACCACAGATGCATCACATTCAGTCAATCAGCGAGAGAAAAACTTACCAGTTTGGCTCTCCAGTTGGCTCTCCCTGTAGTATGGCTTCTTGTTGGAAAAATACTTCTTGACAAGGAATGACCGAGGCATGTTGAGGTCTGGCTTCTCCGATCAATTAAAAAATAATAATAATAATAATTCCGACGGCGGAGCGCGCTCAGATCCAAGGATCTCTTCTTCAGATTCCAGCCGGACGGAGAGAAAACGCTTTGGGGAGACCAAAAGACCACAACAGAGGCTGAGTGTGTCTTGTTGACGGATTGCAAAGTTGGCTCCTCATATAGTAACCAGAGGGGAGAAGCAGGGGTGGGTGGGCAGGTCTCCGCCCAAAGACACACCCCGTGTGTGAGGACGCCACCAACCCCACTCACCACAGGTGCCCAATGTGGCAAAAGCTGTAGGAAAGCGCAAATCTAATTGCGCATTTCACGGCTCTAATGGCTCACTCTACACCTACAGAAGTACTTATTGTCATTGAATGTGAATAGATCGCTTGATGAATCAAAGTAGAATTCATCCAAAACGTTTTGTGTACTTGAAGGATATTAAATGTGCACAAAAGTTGGGCGGGGGGTCAGAATCATTCAAAACATAGCAGGCACGCAAAACAGATATTCAAGGATTTTATCAAAAGCCTTCCTCCACCTTATACATTACTCCACTGTCCATTCCTTTACTAAAGGTGTCATGGCAAACTGAAGCTGGAGCGTCCTCTGTCGGCTCATAAATTACCTGTCCGCGTGAGGCTGCTGGCTGAATGGCAGCCCACTACACACGCGCATCTCTGGAATAATGGTCATCAAAAAATAAGATCTGTGGAAGCGCACTACTTTAGATATTTTCCCAAGTAACGTTGCAGCTGGCTCGAGTTAATTGGCCTTAGAGTTAAATTCCACTACTTTTAGAACTTAAAGAACATCATTTGAACATGATTACTTTTGCGTGTTGACAATATATCTCACGTGGTGCACGTTTAAGAACATTTCGGCAAATAAGTGACTGATTTTATGATGGCTGTTTGGTGTGCCAGTGCCTCTGGGCTTTTACGCACCCTGGTGAGGTGGAGACATTTTGCGAAGGTGCAGGAGACAAACGCTCTGTTCTCTTTGCTGCCCTAAAACACAAAACACCAGCCACCCAGTTCATCCTGACCGCATATCTCTTTTCTCCGTCTCTCTGCGGGAAATAAGTCCGTTTGGATAAAAGGAGGCACTGTTCCCCAGCTTGCTCACAGCACGATCTGAGAGGGGGAATTAACCGAGCTGTCAGGAACAATATGATGATGTAAACCCAGACAGGGCCCTGTTAAATCTTGTGCCTTTAGGTGGCATGAAATGCAGCGACCCAGGACAATGCCCCGGGAGGAAATGGGTTCCACATAATGTCTCATCAGTTAAGTCAGTTCCACACACCAAAATCAAAGATTACCAGAATCTATTAGAAAGCAGTGATTATTGTTGATTGACATCACATCTTTTTAATGTTGCTTCCTACCCCCAATTCTTGTATCTTGTCCCCTCTTAATCATCTTCATTATGATATTTTACTATTTTGTTGTCACAGTTATTTTATGTAAAACACTTTGTATTGCATGAGTTGTGCTCTAAGCAGTTTATGATTATTGAATGCCTGATCACTCCTTACACTGACGGATTTTGGGTGATTTTGTGACATGAGGCCATTGTTGTTTCTTTAACTGGTTCTGTTCGTGCGCAAACACCCCGCGAGTCTGGAAATCAGGTGCCGAGCATTAGACAGGAATGTCCCAGTCTTCAATGGTCCTGTTTAGCATTGCAAAGAGTCTAAAATGTCCGCGGTGGCAGGGCGAGCGGTGGTGGGTGATGGGGGTGTATGCACCTGTCTGTAGGCGCCATTGTCACGGCATGCCCAAAAGTTCACACGTCGTTAGAGCGCTTGTTGACGCCGACGCCACGTAGACTGGAGGTCACGAGGGCAGGACAGCAGTAAAAACAGAAAAGCAAATAGCAAAGACACACGTGAAAGTAATGAGGACGACTCTGAGAGTACAAATGGTGTTGGTGAGAGCTTAAACTTAATGTTATAAAGCAGAGTAGTGATGGTTTACATTAGTGGTGTTAGTATGATGATGTCATTTTGTATCTGTTTCTCACAGAAACAGAAATATAATGACGAAATGAAACATCCACCTGACCTAACACACACACACACACACACACAGTGTAGGAGGTGGTAAGAGCAAAAACAGCTGATTGTACACTGTTGAATTTGCTATTTTGAGGAGAGCAGTTTGTCTGTAGGGCTGGCTGCAGACAATTTGTGTTACAACAGGGTTGGAGTGACCTTTTGACACACAGAGGACGTGAAGACATGAAAAGTTTGCTGCTGGAGAACAGATGTTCTCTCCTCTCTGGCCTCAGGGATGAACCAGCCAGTGTGTTCCCACAGAGGCTCAAACTCAAACCTCCTCAAACTAAAAACAATGCGGAAGACAAATCTTCATTCAGTCTAATCTTGGGGAGGTGGAAGTCAGATAATCATCTGCCACGGGGAATGTGGCTCTCTGAAATTAATAGTGGAATGCCACTAAAAAAAATAGGAAACTATCTGAGAAACGCAAGTGTTTTTTGATTAAATGGAGAATCTTTGCTCAGATCAATTACGCTGTCCTTGTTCAGCCTCTAGCTCTCGGAATAAATCGCCTCTGGTTTATCATAACCATGTTGTGTTTTTGTTATATAAAGTAAAAAGAAAACACTGTAACGCAGGTTACAGAAACTGTACTCTTTGGTATTACTCTGGATGACTAAATGTCTTGGTTTAGTCATACAGACAAAATGATATTTTTTAATATTGTACAGTGTTTGTATGTTCGTATATTATTTATCTTATCTTATTCTTCTACCTGTAAATACTCAACTTTTTCAATTTCACAAATGTACCTTTATATTTTTACATGTTTGTTGTCTGTCAGATTATATGTTAAAGCACCATCAGACCACGGCAAATTCCTTGTAATGTATGTTACTTGGCAGTAAACAGTTTCTGATTCTGATTCTGATTCTGGGGAATATGGGCTTTAAAACAGCCACATTTTCTGAACAATTACAGACCTGTACAGTGGATAAGGTCGCTTTTTCACAACCCAAAACTGACACATGCTTGTGCATATATATGGGATATTATTTTCAGCTATTGTTTGATTTAATAATAACACAAAATGGCTGCACTATTTTATGTCCCGTGGACTTCACTGTTGTGCTGGTGACTATATAACTAAAAATAGCAAATGACCGAACAAGTTGATATTAGAACAAAAGAGAAAATGGAGCTTAAACACAATTAGAGGAAACATTGTAAGCTGCTGTGACTGTGGCATCACCGGTGTTTCCTGTCAATACATAATATTACGTCAGGATTACAAAATAGAAAATGAAAATTTAAAGGGGAACTCACACATCAAAGTCAGTTTACAGCTCTTGGGGAGTACTACTGCATGTGAAAAACAAAGTTATAGAAAGCGTTTTGGGGCTCCAGAGGGAGCTGCGCCAAGTCTGATATATTGCCTCAAGTGATGTCACTTGAGTCAACTTCGCTTAAGTTTAAAAATGAAAACAATCTGCGGGTGTAGAGTCCGAAAGAAGTGATCTTACCAGACCTCTGTAGCCCACTCCTCATCTCTGATTGAGGCTAGAAGCTCGAGGCTACATTAGCCACTACATGAATCTCAGACCAAACTGTTGGTGGTGAAGTTGCATTGTGGGTAATGTAGGCAGGCCACCTGACGTATTTTGCTGAAGTGAAATAAAATGGAAATTCAGTCAGATTACCAGTTAGGATGAGTTTCTTATACATTGTTTAAAATATAGCTTTGTTTTAATGATTTCATATGTTACAGAAAGGGTGGTTTGACAGTTAATCGTGTGTTTGAAGTAATCATAAAAAATGATAATAATAATATTAATAATTTAATTATTTATGACCCTAGAACTGCCCCTAAAGAGAACATCGGTCAAACTGAATTAATGTTTCAGAGAAGATGTTAAATCTTTTTTTTATTTCGAAACCATCTCTTTTTGGCTTCATCATACTCATTTACATTCTTTGATTTCTTTCAGCTGACAAGAATCCAACTTTATCATTTATCCACTGGTACATAAAACAAATCATTTCCTTTTATTGATACAGATTCCTTTATTGTTTTCATTTCTCTGACAGTATTATTTTGACAGATGAACATAAATAACTTGGGGAAACATAAACTAAACGTCTGCAAAAATAATTTCCCTTTTTAATGGAATTGACACTGAAGTTGACATAAAATCTTTAACATGCTTTGATTAAGTTGTTATTCGTATTTTTTTGTTACCTCAATATATTTCATGTCTGAGCTGCTGGGTGGTGACTGTATTGTACCGCTCCTTTCATGTGTTTGAAAAGAAGCCAACTCCCCAACACCTATTGTGATTGTACAAATGTTTTTCCCCAAGTGACAAGTATACAAGTGCAGCTTAAAGCCACGTTTTACATTTAAAAACCCCTTTGCTGATTGCCTTTGAACAATCAGGTGCATTGTTGCCATTCAGTGCATTCAGACGACAGGTAACAGTCACTTGAGCACATTTACATTTGATGTTTATGCAGGTTGTTTTCCCAGATTGACCCTGAAGCACATCGACGGCACAGATAGATCAAGTCAAGTCAGGTTTTCTTTGTCCGTGTGATGATTCAAAGGATACAGTAGATCTCCCAACATGCCAGTCGGTGGGTGGATGTGACGATACAGTGAGGCTCCAGTTGAATCTGAAAGACAACGGATGAGTCTGTGATTATAATCTGTGCCACTATCAAGGCCATTGTACCCTGATATCTCTTCAAGTTGAGCCAGTTTACTATCTGAAATGTCCACTCAGGTCTGAATACTTATCAAGCTATTTCTAATGTGCACAAGTTGCTTCATGCTCTTTAACCACAGCATGTTTGTTTGTTGATACATGTGAATTGGAGTGTGTGTGTGTGTGTGTGTGTGTGTGTGTGTGTGTGTGTGTGTGTGTGTGTGTGCGTGAGAGAGAGTGTTGGCCTACAGGTTCAGAGGTCCATAATCCCAGCAGGAGGGAGATAAGATTATCCCACTGGAATGCAGAGCTGGGTCGAATGGACGCAAACTCCCACACACACACACACACACACGCTCTGTAGTCTGTACACACTCTGTTGACGTCTCTCCGAGAGACACAAACACTCGCATGTTTTAGTGAAAATCCATCTTGCTCAAGGACACTTTGACAAGGAGAGAAGCAGCCAATATGTCCCTGGTCTCCCTTTTGGGTGTATCTCCGCATGGTTCCTATATGTTGCAATATAATATTCCTCCCAGTGGATTACACAGCAGTTGTTTTACAGTGTTATGGTAAAACAAACATCACTGAAGACATAGTGTGCAGGCTAACGGGAGCACAATTTGGCCCCAGAATGATTTAGAATGTGTTTAATCCCTGATGCCCCCTGTACTGGTCAATGTAGATGTCTTACATTATCTGGTTCCAATATCTAAATATTGATAAATATTAATCAAAATAATCTGTCCTTAAAAGAGTGAAATACGAATTTATGGAAAGACTGATCGTCTTAGATTAACTCAAAATGTAGTACAAAAAAATAAAAAAAAACACAATGTTTGATCAAACCGAGTATATGAAACCTGTCTTTTACCCAGTATTACATGTAGTACTGTGCTTAAGTACAAATTTGATATTGGTGGAAGTAGTAGTAGAACTATTCAGAACCCAAATACCTCAAGATTTTACTTAAATACAGTACTTACATTCCTTTTTGAGGTACTTGGGATCTGAATAGTTCCATTTTCTGCTTTACTTCTACTCCATTACATTTTAGAGTGAAATATTTTTAACTCCACTACATTTATTTGACAGTTGTAGTTATTTGCTTTTTACATACTATGACTTCACATACTAAACCTGGGATATAATATATGATGTATTGTTATCAAACAACTCAACAGTCTAAAGTAGTTCAAATTACCTTGACAAGCCGCAACATTAAATTACTATTCATACAGTATGTGATCATGATCAAAACTTAACATTGACCAGCTCATTCTGCTGATTTATATGTACTCTTACTTTTGATACTTTACGTACATTTTGCTGATATTTAATTCTGTACTTTAACTTATTTTTGTAATGGAGTAAAGGATGTGGATACTTCTGACACCGCTGGTTTCAGCAATATTTTTGTGGAATCAAAATGACAGCTGTTGACTGTTTGTCAGACTGTAAAAAAAGATGATAAAGAAAACTATCGCTCTCTCTCTGTTCCACCTCTGTCTTAAACCTGGTAACCTGGTTTCTTCGCTGTGCACCACTTCTGCCATGAAAACAAGATGGTTTGCTCCCCTGAACAGAGGCTGTTGAACTGCCAAAACCCTTCTCACCCTCATTGCACTAATATCTGCCTAATTAACTCCATGACATTTCTGTTAGTGAAGAACATCATGGGGTTTAGCTGTTGTCACTTACGCAACTGGATCTAACAGGGGCAAAGAACAAGGATCATGTTAACAAGAGAGGCAATGAAGTCACTCCACGTTGACCATGCACAGGTCTTCTTTTGTGTTCCTGTTGCCCCCGAGGACTGGTGTTCTATCAGCTTGGTTTTATAAAAATTGTAAGAGTAAAAGTCTCATAAGTCATGACAACATGTGTAAAGCAAAGCAAGAAACTGAATCTGAACAACAGCGATATTGTCTTGTGTACCTACAAAATGGCAGGTGACCATCTCGGCAGCATTTGCAGAGTATTTTGATAATATTTTCATATTAGAGTTAAATTGTTAAAATAAAAGAGATAAGTCAACAAAATGGGATTAATTGTCTTTATTGTGTTTGACTTTAAGCATTGATTTCTTTTAAAAAAGCCACTGCGGCTGTGACATTTATAATCCATTCTGTACTTTGGAACAAAAGACTGTCACTCACATTTCAACTCTTTCAATTGGGGGGAAAATGCAGTTCATATTCTCATTTCTTCTTGTCTTCTGTCTTCTCTCTCACTCAAGTTTGAAAATAAAAGAGTGAATCTGTGTCAGCTGTATGTGTCTACGCTGCATGTTAAATAAACAGTTGATCACATGAACCTGTGGTTTTAATTCATCTATCACCACCAGATAATTAACAACACGTGATTGTATTTGGTCAGAGCACTGCCGCTGTTGCGTGATGGCCTAAACAAACGTTTGACAAGACATGATGGAGTGACAAACACACACTCTCAAATGGAAACATTTCCTATTTTATACGAGGTGGTGAAAGTTGATTTCAGCTCAGAATACAGTGTCGAAGTTGTATTTTTGTATTTTTGTTATATAAAACATACTTTTGTGTCCTTCTTGCCTCCGAGCCTCATCTGTTTAACTTTCTATCACTGACACAGTAAAACCCTCAATAGCTGCTAACAGAGGTGGAATTTGCTCAGATGTGTGCATGTGTGTGTGTGTGTGTGTCTGCTCTAACCTTATCTGGACAGCAGACACAGCAGTACAACCACAGACATCCTTTGATGTAATATATGGCACCATTAAAGGTCATCTAATGGTCAGTTGTTTACGTTGTGAGGGAAATAAACACTTTTGTAGAGACCATGTGTCAGAAAACATACAAAATCATGGCTGACATTTTTTAAAACGCTTGTCATGAGTTGCTGTTAGAAACATGAGACATTTTAAGATTTAAGCATTTTTATCTTCTATTTTATTTTCCTCTTTTTAAAGCACATTTGTATGTTTCTTGTATATTCCCTTGTGTTGTCTTTCGTGCAGAACTTTGCATGCATACATATACACAGTGTAATTGTTAGTAATATTGATTACTTTCACTTATAGCCGCCATCTTTTATTTGTATAGCAGCTATCAAAAATAGAGTAAATACAAAATGACAGAACAATGAAAGTAATAATGAGGAATAATAACACATTAAGTAATTCAAAGGGAATTAATGGGAAAATAAGGCTAGGCATTTTAAAAATGTATCTTAATTTTGGGTTGAAACCCATAAACTTATAACGTAGTGCCTTTTAAATTTTATTAATTTTATCCTGCTTGCCAGACAAGAATCCAAAGTTTGATAAGCCAACCAGCGTTTTCTTAAATCACGTCTAAACCTGTCATCGCTGATCTGCTGGTACTTGTAGAGACTCCTGATGAATTCACTGTTTCCTAATCTCTGTCAGGATCACTTTGAGTCAAGAGAGGAACAAACTGTGAAGTGGCGTCACCCACTGTTCACATAGCGAACTGATCTACAGAGGTACGGTTCTGACATGAACCACAAGGGGGCGGTCAAAGACCAATAATGACCATGCCATTGGGGTTTCCAGGTCAGTGGTTAAATCACAAGTCAGATACAGTATCATCTAAAGTGCACAAATAAACACCATGTTAGTAAAGGTGCAAAGATCACATTCTTTTAGAGGACATTAGTATCACTCTGCAGTGTAGCAATGACTTCAGAGATTGAGCTGTATTAAATCCTAAAGCCTGCTTTTGCGCACGCACACACACACACACACACACACACACACACAGATGTTCACACACAGACATCAAGGGCAAAATTAAAGAGACTAGACACTCAGGAATGGGTTTGTGTTGAGCCAAGCCCCGAAGCTGGAAAAGGTCAACAATGTTTGTTGTAATCCAGCTCAAGGTGACAGATCCACATCGACCTGTTGTGTCTGATGACTCAGCAACCAAGCCTTCAGTTTGGACAACACAATATGTACACTTATGACTTGGTGATGCATGAAGAGGAATCCTATGTGTCACAGTAGCAGGAGAAATACACCAGACCTGTTTTCTTTTTATTTCTTTGTTTCTTTAAACATCCATATACAAGTCTTTTTTGGGAAAAACCTTCTGTACGTACATTTAGCAGAACCCTTTAATGCTTCTAAAACAGCTTTGACCTCTGATGTTTGAACTTTGGAACCTGTACAATATGCCTGTTTCTAACTCTCTGGTTCACCATCTTTACTGCAGAATTTGGGGTCTTTATGTTTCTTAAAAAGCAAACTGGGACACATTTTGCACAGATATGTATTGCGTGCATTCTTTAATGTGACCTGCAGCTAAAGAACAGTCAGCTGTTGGAGCCTCAGACAGCTGTGACTGATGTTTCTCCTCCTTTTCCACCTTCAGGAATGTTAGCTTGTCACCTGGGGAATGGCTATGTGGCAATTATGTAAATGCAGCCCGTTTAGGTCATAATGTGCAGACATATAGTATATGGTTTAGGCAGTTACAGGCACCTGAATAGTACATGTGAGGGTTTGACTCTCAGAGTGGTCTTGTTTCATGGCAGATAGTGTGTCCTGCTGGATAACCAGTCTCCACTAACTTGCTAAAAGCAGATGACATTAATCTATGTCGGCCTTATTTTTTCTAGGTTAGAGATCTTTCTATGTGTGTGTGTGTGTGTGTGTGTGTGTGTGTGTGTGTGTGTGTGCTGCTCCTTATAACTTTTTAAACATCTCCAAACTGAGCGTTGCCCTCAGGGTTTCTGTCGGTCTTCTCATTCCTTCCTCTGGCAGGAAGCTGAGACAGCAAACCTCTGACTTAAACGTCTTCACTGCAGACTGGGTTTCTGTGGCAGTCGCTGGTGAATGTAAAGATCAAGTTCATACATTTTTAAGAATACATAATTTAAAATAAATTAAGTTATATTGGTCCATAGTGTTAAAAAAACAATCAGCATACATACTGCATACAAACACTTGACATTACAAGTAAAACTAGACAAAACAATACAAAATATATTCTATGTTGTTTAAAAACGTATAATTATAAATGACTTTTATGTCTTCCTGAACTCCTAACCTCACAATTTACTACCATCTTAAGTAGCCATGTGCACGGGTGACTTCTGTGTTTTCACATGTTAAGTATCTGTAAATCACATGTGCTTATATCATGTGAAAATATCACATGTCAAGTATCCAAAAATCACATGTACTATTTGTAAGGGATTACATTAGAATAGCTCACACAACTGCCTCTCTCTTAAATGATGAAGATAATTGGCTTGGTCCAATTCGTGCTCAAGCACTAAAAGATAGAAGTGAGCAGGTGACACAATGCAGGTGACCCTCAGTAAAGAACCTGAGGAGATAATAAAAAAAATGTAATGTGTAGGCCATTCCTTCATTTTTTTTAAGTGGACTTTTTTCAGGTCTGTTACTGGCATGTATGACTGAACCCATCGACCCTGAAACACTGAGGCTTCACTTCACGCTCTGGCTCAGAGGCCCCGTGACCCCTTGGGCACCCAAGCCCTATGTTCCATATTCATATTTTCAATGACTTACCTTTAGGCTTCTTACATTGTAAGCTATTATTTACTGCATTGTACATACTTATGCTTTTTGATTTCTTTCTCCCTTTTTGCTGATATGTTTTCATTTAAAGTGTTCCTATTTTATCTATATACTTAAATATGTTTTTCTATTTTATAAAGATTATAAATACATAAATAAAATACAAATAAAACATT
Organism: Enoplosus armatus; assembly: GCF_043641665.1. Taxonomy (NCBI): domain Eukaryota; kingdom Metazoa; phylum Chordata; class Actinopteri; order Centrarchiformes; family Enoplosidae; genus Enoplosus; species Enoplosus armatus. Next base: position 15,163,337 of record NC_092187.1, read on the forward strand.
TGAAAACATCAGATTAAGTGTTACTAAAAAATAAAAAGATTTGATTTGAATAATAAAACAATATTTTTGCACGGAAACATGTTTGAGCTGAGCTGGAAGTTGTAGCTATGATGATAATAATGGGCAAAGTTAAATTAATCGATTAACTTTCAGCAGCACTCGGACGCTAGATTGTGTTAGTCCTCTATGATCGGACTCACCGTCACTACTCATCACAACTGAAGGAAAATGAAAAGTCAAAAGGAGTGGAGATGCCGGGGATTGAACCCGGGGCCTCATACATGCAAAGCATGCGCTCTACCACTGAGCTACATCCCCTTCTCAACGTCAAATGACAATGAAGTGTATATAAAGTTTAGGCTGTATGAAAAGCCTTAAACCCTGTCATATGAGATGACAGTTGAACGGGATATTTTGGTTCTGACTGCGGCCAAGTTATGTAATTTCGGGTCACAACTTTACCCTGGTTTCAACCCTTGGCCCTGCACCGTGTGTGTGTGTGTGTGTGTGAAACGTTATATGTGTGTATTAGCTAATAAGTGACATTTTCTGAATGGGTTAAAAGTGTTCAGGCTCAAGAGACTGTTTATAGTGGTGGTTTGTAAACACAAGAACTGAATTGACATCAGAGTGAATGAATGGATAAGAAACTGTTTTATTTGTAGCTCAGTTTTCTTTGACTTAATCCTTGCTCTGTGCTATTCTTAGCCTGCAGGTCATGTTTTGGTTTCAGTTAGGGGACACATCTGAGCAAGGGGCTCCTCTTCTTCCCACGCTTAAGTGGAGGGGAAGGACAAATTGGTGGGGATGAGAACAAATGTCATGAGAGACAGATGGAGAAATTAACTTACAACACAATATTTCCGAGAGTCACACACAAGTGGTTGAAATTCAGTGCTTTTTCATCATGCAAGGTATCCTAATCCTTTGGGGAATTTAAAATAGCTCCCTCGTTATGTTTCATACTCCAGGGGAGCGTGAATGAGGGGCTGTCATCCCCCTCTGGAGAGCACAGCCTGTCCTCACTCATGCTGTGTTTATCAGCACACTCCTGCCAAGGACACCACTTCCAGGCCCTGTTTGCTTAAGCCTTGTAGGGACAGACCCATGGGATGCACGCATGGCATGAGGGCGTTAGGAGGGCTGAAGAAGGGAATAGGAAGGAAGGCAGGAGAAGAAGGGTGTGAGACTAACCTTGCCAGCCTCTTCTCCCCCTTTGTCTGCAGAATAAAATGCACCGGCCTGCAGAGGGGTCTCCCAGGAGGAGGGAGGGACACTGGCTGATATCAACTCTGTTGTTGTTGTTGTTGTGGTTGTGTCAATTTGGATGGGTGACAGGAGCCCACCATGTTGCGCCTGTGCTGAGTAAGGAATAGTAGACAAGTGTTATGTGTGTGGAGGTGGGGGGGTTATCTTTGGACTGTCAAGTGCTGTTGAGGGCAGCATGTACAGACAGGCTGTATGCAATATGAGATGTAGAAAGAAATTCTTTATCTAAGGCCACAGACCTCCAGACGTTACAGTGGACAGTACCAAAAGGGGACGGCATATTAATGTGAAAGTATTCATTATGCAGAAAAATTTGGGGAGTTTATTTTCTCATCTAAAAAATATCACAAAAAATAGTAAAGATGTCTATTGCAATTTTCTAAAACACAACTTGACATATTCAAATTGCTTGTTTTGTTCAACCAACAGTCCAGAACCCAAAAATATTCTGTTTATCACTTAGAAAACAAAGAAAAACAGCCAATCATCACATTTGAGAAGCTGAAGCCAGTGAATCTTTTTTTAAATATGTCTTTCAACTATTCATCAATTAACCAAATAGTTGGCGATTCATTTCCTGTCAATTGACTAATCGATTAATCAATGAATCGTTAATAATGTAATTTATGACGCATGTCATATGTTAACTATAGCTGTCTAATAAATGACATGAGGTAAAAAAGTACAGTATTTCCCCTGAAATGTAGTGGAGTAGAAATATAAAGTAACAAGTACCTCAAAGTTGTAATCAAGTACAGTACGTAAGTAAATGTACTTTGTTACTTTCCACCACTGTCTCTCACACACATGTTCACACACATAAACACATTTGGACCAAACATCAAGGGCTTGCTGCTTATATTTGGCAACAGCTGCATGAATCGACTATTGAACTTTTACTCAGTCATTCCCATTACGCCAGCTGGCGCATAGTGCAGCAACAAAGTCCAATTGAACTTTTAACAGATGTTATTTATTTCCGTATTCCCCCAAGAGATTTGTGAATGTTGATATTTTGCATGTTTGGGTTTGTCAGTGCCTTTTGCATAATAGCTATCAAAGTGTGGAATTTGGAAATGCAGATGCAGGTGGAGATCCCTTTACCAGTGTGGAAAAGGAAAAGTTTAGGGGAATACTCTTATTTGCTTTCTTGCTGAGAGTTAGGTGAGAATATTCATACCACTCACATGTGCCTTAACTATGAATCAAGAGCTGTAAGTCCATTAGCTTAGCTTAGCATAAAGACTGGAAACAGGAAGAAACAGCTGACCTAGCTCTCTATAAAGTTCAAAAATACACCTACCAACAGTTCTAAAACTCTCTTGTTATATCATGGTTGTTTAATCTGCACACAAACCAAAACGTAAAAACAACAACTTGTAGTCATACAGGGAGTTATTATATGGTGACTATCTTTTGACAACAAGTAGCCGAGTGCAGTGACTACCCTGAGTCTCCATTTGTTGCCTGGCAACCTCATATTGATGACAAGTTCCAGGAAGTCAGTGACCAGGAGAGAAATAGTGCTAGCACATAACTCCCCGTACAGCGACAACTTGTTGTTTTCAGCCACGCTAGAGGCACGACTCTATGGCAGTGTTGGTCAGTCCACCACTTTGGTCCAGACTGAAACGATGTTCCCCAGAGGATGAATCCGAAAGACTTTGGTGAATCCCCTAACTTTTCCTGTAGCACCACCAGCAGGTTGATTTGCGATAATTTTGGTGATCCTTTAACTTGATCTAGCACAACCATCAGGTCAACAATTCTGTTTGTCCAATACTTTGGTTTATAACCAAATACCTGCAAAACAAATGACATTCCCATCCACCTCAGCTGTACTGCAGGACGCTAACACACAAAACTATGATGGATAATACGTAAATATTATACCTGCTAGACAGTGGAAGTTAGCATCGTGAGCATGTTAGCATGCTGTCTTTAGCATTTAGCTGGAAGCACTGCTTTGCCTAAGTGCAACCTCGCAGACCTTGAAACATGACTGAGACTCTAAGTCTTGTTACATTTTGTTTTGTGTACAGATTAAACAAACAAGACACAGTACATGTTGATTAGTAAACTGGTGGTAAGCATATTTTTAAGCTTTGAATTGTACCAAGCTTGCTGTTTCACCCTGTATCCAGTCCTTATGCTAAGTTAAGCTAACCACCTGCTCTAGCCTCATAGTTGAAGCACAAACATGAGAGTGGTATTTCCCAAAATATCAAACTATTCCTTTAAATGGTCAGCCTACACCTTGTAATGTATAGAGATCTGCAACGTAAACAGGCCCACTGTGCCATGTGCAAGTGATATACACTGCTGCTAGCAGTGTATGGTAGTGGTAACGCAGGAGGAAGGTCTGACCTACTATCTTCTGGGGCTGCTGTCTTATCATCTGCCAGCAGCCGGCTATGTGGGGTCAGAGAGGCCTGAGAAGAGAGGAGAGAGAGGCACCAAAAATAAAGGCTGCAGAGCACATGAAAAGAAGGTCAACAACGTCATATAGGAAATCATCTAAATAAATGTGTGAATTTTGAAGTTCAAGTTTATTGGATTTATATGAGATTCATTATACTTCCTCAACCAAATCATGCTTGTTTGCTGATATGACGTGAACCCCAAAGAAGGGAGATGAGTGGACACACCTCTACTATTTTCTTTTCCTTTCCATGTTTTCACAATTTCTGTTTTAAAAATGCATCTCTACAGACAGTTATTCTTGTCTGATGATCAAACACAGGAGCTCAAGTCAGATGAATATTGTAGGAAAAAAAACATAAGGTGCCCCTGTGAACTTTAAGTGTTAGTACTGTCTTCTACGTACACAGCATCCCCTCAGGTTCTGTTTTGTCCCCACTCAAGGAAGGGATGAGTTGCCAAATCAAATAGCTTCTCACAAACAAGTTACTTTACTGTCTGTTTCAAGCGTCAACACACACACAACAAGCCGGATTTCTGAGTCAACTTGTCCATCGCCACACCTCGTCCTTTAACCACAAACAAAATAGCAGTGTTTACAAAGCAAGGTTTTGATTTGTTGGAAGCCCTCTGCATTTACGCACATGCCTTGGTTAGCTGTGTCAGCTGGGGCAAGGACAGGCATGCTGTTAAACAAGAGCTGCATGTCACGTTCATGAACATGAACACACACAGGGAGAGAGAGAGGGAGACATTGCTGTGACCTTTCACCTATTTCTCCAACCAGATTGGAAAACTGTGGGAATCCTGTGAAGCCAGGCAACTTCAGTGAAAGCTCTGGCATGGATAAGAAAAGAAAGAGGCAGACAATGGAAAACCATAACCTCTTCTCTTTCTGTGTCCTTGAGTAGTGTGTTCAAGCCCTAGTTATTTGTTAATGATGTGGTTGCGATCACTTCTATGAAAGGAAATACAAATACCTCTTATATTTTTGTGCATCATAGCTTCTGACATGGCAATACATGCTATAAGGACATAAGTTCCACCAGGTCTGTGACTTTTTCTGATTAGTTTGAGAACACAAGCACAGATGCACAAACTGTTCTTTCTAAATGTTTGTGTTCACTGTGTTACCGGGGTTTGGATGTCATCATCACTACAGGGTGAATACGTGTAATTGTGTGAGTGTGTGTGTGTGTGTGTCTGCGGGCGTGAGTTGCCTAGCACCTGGTAACTGTATAGGTCGAAACCTTATCATCCTGCCTTTAGAAAGCTCATGATGTGCTGGACTCTTGCTATCGTCTCTCACCGCTGAGGTAATAATAGGACAATGTCTATGGCAGAAAAAGTCACTTATGTGTGTGTCTTATGTGTCTGGACATACAACCCTGTTAGGTGTAGTTTGTTTGTTTTCAATTTGCGCTCAAGACGTCCAGTCCCACAGCCAGGCCTGATTACTCATATGACTTACTGTAAACTGAGTGCAATGCCTGGTCCTGATATAAAACATTGTAATTTCAGGTCCACTGCCAAAATCCTGAGGGATGCTGCAAACCCAGGGTCACTTTACTGAAAGTCAGTGTACAGTAGACTCTACTAACAGTCTGTATAACTATAGTATTCCTGACAATTAGCCGAGTACTTAACTGTTCCTTTGGCCAAGAGGAAAAACTTATTTGGTGTCATGAATTAAATATCTTAATATAACCTTGTTCAACAAAGAATGAGAAGGAGCTTTTGTTCACAGTTTCTCAGAGAGGAGATGCACCAGAATTGCAAACCTACTTCAACTGGCATCACACATGTTTTTCACATTACAGTCATAAATAAAGACGCATCATACATATTTCTGTCATTAACCAGGTCAAACTACAGCATTACTCTCAAATTTCAGTTGTAAAAAACAAATACGATTGCTATCATCATGATGGCTCCCCGAGAGTTGACAGGGAGGGCATAGGAATCCAAAACCCTCATACAGTAAAGGGTAATACAGTACAGACTGTGCAGACTGCCTGGGTGACCTGTCCAGTATTGTGCAGACTAGTGTCATAGGTCCTAAAATATTTCGAAAAACAAGCCATCATGGCCAGACTTTGGAGACAATTAGGCTATAAACAGTGTAGTGTGTTTCCATCTTTACTAAAAGACAATAAGCCCCTGTCAGCATGCTGGTGCATATGTGGACATAAACATGCACATAGACACTAATTCACACATGCATGCATGAGCGCAAGCAAGCTGTGAGTATAGGCTATAAACCCAATAAATATACGTAATAGTTTATAGATTTCATATGAACACAATACAGGATGATCTCTCACCTAGAGAAGCACACACACACACACACACACACAATTATGTCAACTGTATTTTCAAAGCATTACAGACTGCAGAGCATAAAAGTGACCACCAGGGGTTTTTCAAAACCTCTCCACAGCTCATTGGTTACTCAAATGCTGCATTCAGAAAAGGCACGTCTGATTGGCTGGTAAAAGATTGAGTGACACGTGGAGGTCCTCCCCACCAAGGCGGAGTGAAAAAAATGGATGTGGAGGGGGAGGGGAAAGAGGTCTATTTGCAAATGAAACTTAAAGTAACATCACCAGCATCACTGGACAAGGAAAGCTAGTCTGGTTTGTGAAGTGGGACTATTACTTATACTTTGAATATCCAAGCTTGGCATGAGCATTTGTTTCAGTAAATGATCAATTTTTATAACTCAGGAGGGGAATATGCAAAGGAGATTAGGTTACCTCGTCTCCTTCATGTTGGACAATATTCAGCACCTGATGAAAACACTAAAATGAAATGATGCACATTAACATTTTAACATAAGCAACAATAAGTAACATATACAACACAAAGAAACAAATGCTCTGTCTGTGGTCCAAAGTCTATTCAGGTGTTGATATAACAGGTTAGTTGCAACAGCTTCAGCTCTGTGCTCCTCTGTCTGTAGTTGAATTTAGTTGACAATTTAATCACTTTGCTGTCAACAGATCTTCATCTTTCCTTGTTATAGAAGGCTAGTATTTGGAGCTATTTGAGCACAGACTCAGAATCAGGTTACCATCCCCCAGCCCTGACCTCCAACAGCAGGGATGGTGAAAGTAGAGGCTGATCACGGATCAGTCTCTGGGTGAAGTCACCATTTCCATCTGGGCGCAGGTTGACAGCCCTCTCTAGCCCAGCCCCTACCCTGTTACCTAGAGGCCCGGCTTGTGGCTTGTGTAATATTCTGATTGGCTGGTGTGTTTGGTGTGGGTGGGGAAAGGGGCGTGGCAGCACGTATTGTGATCTCACAATCAGCTGTTTTGTACGTTCTACATTCTGATCCGAGGATCAGCTGGAGGCAGCAATAAACAGAAGGAAATCTGCAGCGGAAAAAACAGAGGAGAGAAGGAAAAAGCTGCAGATGTTATGATCTGAAAACATCAGTGTAACATTTTTACACGAAGCCCTTCTTCTGAGAAGAAAGCCTTTTATTTTTGTATAATGGTGTTTTAACTACCTCACTTAAAGACTAAATCTAAAGCTATGCTTTAAGAATTATTGTCGTTTCTACTGTGTGTGAGATCTCGTTTACAACTTGAATAACATTGCAGAGGCAGGTAAGCTATTCTTTACTTTGCTTTCAATCTGATACTTGGTGTGTTTTGTGTCAGGCTATGTGCTCTCAAGAGGTATCAAGCTACATTTGTCTCTGCCAGTGAAGCGGCTGCATTCCTCATATGCTTATCCACTGAAAATATCCCTCACATATCAGCCATCATGAACTCATAGAACACGTAGAATTACATAGCTGTCTGTCACTGACTAATTACATGGGCTATCTTTGACTGCTGTGCGTTTTAATTCGTACTGACCTATTATTAGTTCATGAATAGATGTGAAAGCAGTGGGCTATAGCAATCCAAACCAAACGGCTTAATTAGGTCGGTTCGACGTCCTATATGCCGAAAATGACACCAGCCTACATACGAGTATATCCTACAGGATGCCAGCAGCCGTTGTTCTGTAAATTGCACCAAATGCTGATGTGGAGTCAAGTCGATGGCGGATGTTGATGTTTTTCTGGGAGGCGGACCTTGTAGGCTGAGTTTTTTTTTTTTTTTTGTTTTTTTTGCAAATACAGTCACTTATCTTTTATTTCTGTGAAATAACAGTTCCGCTGTATTGTCAGTGGTCTATCCAGTCGATGTCTTCCGTGCTGTGTCGTTGATCCACAGCTGTCATTGCTTTGACCCTTCAGCTGTAGAGCTTATACGGATAATTCATGTTTAACCTGGATACCCTACAGAAAGTCTTCTCTCGGCCAGTCGGCTGTCGACAATCTGAGGCCGAGGTCGATGTTTTAATTTGCTACATTCGTTTAAGGGGGTCTTTGTGTATTTCAAATGTAAACATTGTTGCTATGAGCATTTTTTTTTCATATCGATGACGATAACCGTCGACAATAGCAACCATTCACATATGGATTGTTTTTGGCATAGTGTTGCAAAATGCAGATAAGAGATAACAAACTATATAGGTCGCATATACACGGTCATAATATGTTATATTTTCGCTATGTTTGCTATTCAGACCTCTTCTTTTCTCTCCAGTCGCCAAATAGGTTGGATCCTCTCTGTCAGCGTCAGTGACGTACGCGAGACGTCACAGGCGTCTTGTTTTTATTTCGTGAGTCCCCTCCCCTCCCACCCCGCTCCACTCCTCCTCCTTTTAAAAAGACCAATGTCAAAGGAAAGATTCATAATTCAAGGTGCATTTTGACGTTTGAGGATGCGCAGTTGTGCCTGTAAAATCGTATTTATATTATATTTACATGATATAATCATTTAAGGACAAGACAAATCTCTGCTGTAGTGTGTATGTGCCATATCTTCATGTATTTTAGGTTGAATCTTGGTAAGATATTAGATTGCCCAGATTTATCTTGAACTCTCCTTACTTGTTGCATTTTAATTTATTAGTTTATTTGACAGGAACAAAGCTACAACAACAATAACAATAAAAAAATAAAAATAAAAAAAAACTTTAAATGAGCCAGAGTTAGCCTAGAGGGCTAATTTTCACCTGTTGTCCCTGGCCAGGTGTTAAAAAGGATTCCTAAAAATGGAATAAAACGACTTGTCTTATCAAATTAATATTTAAAACAATAAATATGCACAAGATATTTCCGTACACATCCACCATTCATTCATGCCACAGTATAGTTATCGTACGGTAGCTGCAATCCATTCTAATAAAGACAAATAAGGGAAAAAAACTGAGACGGAAGACAAGACAGCCAGACTTACATATTATCATGCCAACGTTGTCATGTATTAGATTTTATTTTGAAGTACATTTATCAGTGTTAATGGGTGAAAGTTGTTATACAATGCTTCTACACAACATATGTCATGTATTCAGGAACTGTCTCCCCCAGGATGTAAGCCATATCAGTGCTGGTTATTTGTGCTCTATTGGCAGCATCAATTGCTATATTCACACCAGTCAGATAGCCCTGAATTAGCTGGTACAGCCACAAACTGATAAAATTGTGTTGCATGTAGTCCATGTTGAGTGTGTTTGCTTTGTGGATGTCTGCTGCACCTTATGCAAAGCAGCCCTCAGGCCTTGTCACCAAAATTTTGTTTATCTGGATTTAGTTGTCACAGTCTCATGACTTAAGTTTCTATTAGTCCAGGAATGCATTAAAACAATCTGTTGTTGATCAATGATTGAGGATGGACTGCAGCACCTCAGTTCAGACCCACAAATATAACAAACATGGGCATTTTTATTTAACTCACTGGATAGGATTTTTAGCACATGACCTAGAAAGTGAGTCAAAGTGAACTCATACAACCCAGAGTATTTAGCAAAATACAGCTGAGAGCTTCTATCCAGTAGGCTCATAATGATTTTTTGGGACATAGGCTTCTACCATTGCAGCTTTTTGCCCCATTTTCTCCCCCTATTCATTCATCTCTCATTTTCTCTTGTTATTTCAAGCATACACCCATGCAAACAGTTGCCTTGACAGTGACTATATTTGTTAGAATGATTATTATTCCATCTGACATGAGAAATCTCAGGAGTATGTACTGTAGGGCCGCAATTAGGATGCCTCTTCCCTTTTTGTTCCTGGTGGCCATGGTGATTCTCCAAATAAGGACAGAAAGTGTCAGCTTCCCAACAAGCATCCATGCATATCTCCTTCCATGTCTCTTTGCTCTCTGTCACACGCACTTTGTTTCACCATTTAATCTGTGCTCCTTCATTTTATTAACCTCTGTCATTTCTTGATCTACTCATTTAGTTGGTGAAATAGTTGAATGTCAGCAGCACATATTGGATTTCCATGAGAATTGAAAGACAGACGAGGCTGCAGGTCAAACTGACAGTGGACTGAAATAGGTTATGATCTGAATTTAAACCTCTACAACTTTGAAACTAGTAAACAAATAAACTAATATATGAAAAAAAAATCATACGGGGGGAAACCAATTCAACTTAAACTTCAAGAGATATCTTTAAGTGTGTCAGCAAGTATTGGCATAGGTTTGCACTCTGTGATCTCTTCAGTCATTCCTTCGTCTGCGCTCTCACAGTTTAAGTAAATAAAACTCAGCCTTTGAACATGTAGGGGTTTGTCTTGTAAGCGATGGCTGTTCAAACATCTGTTCAACATTACATCATCATGTTCACTTGCCCCTTGCCTCAGTACCTTCTGTCTGTCCTTCATTGCATTTTAACAGTGTAGACACTCACTTTGTTTGACTTTGTGAGAGTCTGGCTCTTTGTATCACCTCCTTTCACCTCTTCCACCTCTTCTCTGGCCTGTCCATCTGTCCTGAGACTGTGCTGATTGGTTATCTAAATTTCATGGGGGAAGGGAGTGCGGCCCTTGTCCACCAGCTTCCTACTTGCTGATTTAATTTAATTCTTCACAAAACACATTCTTTTTTATTACCACCTACTGTAGCTCAGTGTTCCTCTGATATGTATGTATTTCACACTTCAGGTCGCCATCATGTGCAAGTTTAAATGGATAAACAATTTTATATACAGGCTATATATCGGCACTGCCCTGTTGAAATCTCACATTTTAGTTAAAGTTTTTAGGATCTACAGTACATAGTTGAGTCTGGGTTGAATCTTACCTGTTGTGCTTAATCCTTTCAAAGCATTGAATAAACTTACAAATGCATTGTCATCAACAATGGATCAATGACTGTGCGTGTGAACGGAAGTGACAAAGCCAGGGATAATTGTCACCTGACTCTGCAGCTTCCCTCAGCTCTGCAGAGCGATTTAGCGTCTTTTAGGTCACTGTTTTGGTTTTCCAGCCCGCAACTTTGCTGTTCACTATCACCAGTTTCCAGATGTAGCAGGCAGCTGTTTTCAGGGAAATGGCTATAAACCGACTTTACGCTACCTGCTCAGTGCCAAACGGCAAGCAGACAAAGTTAGCGACTAGCTGGAGAACATTATGGAGCCTTTAGGAGCTAAATAGGCAGATATGTTCCTCAGGCGTTGGTGGAGACCAAAACACAATTAAAATGAGAGTGAGTATTAGACTTACATTCGTCACTTGGCCAGAAACACGACACAAGTGAATGATAATGTTGTCTGCTGGATGCGTAAACAGGCAACTGTAGGCTAACATGTTCGCCATATCAACTTTATAAGGTGATAATATGTCAGTGTTGTGTTTTTACAGCTTGTTGCGCTGCCCCCAAGTGGCCACAATAGCACTTAATGCAGGTTTTAAAAAACACCATTTGGATTTTTCCTGTGAAGATTGTTTGATTGATTCAATTGTGTTAACAGCGACAATATATACATTGAAAAAGATGTTCCTCTGTGCACAGCCTCAGAGCTGTTAAATTATTTTGAATAGAAGTGGTAACTGGAAGCTGATTTTAAGATTGCTAATCTAATATGCAAGTTATCCAGCAATGTTAGTGTGGAAACTTAAAAATAAGCAACTTCTGTTTTGTAATGACAGTGTTTGAGTCAACCTTCATTACAATACATGCCAAAATGCTTTGAGGTTTGAGTCCAAAAGATATTTCCAACTTGTTGTAATGTGTCTTGAAATAATCCGGAGAAAGCTCTTACCAAACATTGCTCATTTATTGTGCTTATCTAATGTACCCTGACTAAGCAGTTGCAAATTAACCCAAGAAGAGGCATCTCTTTTTTTAAATGTGTTTTTTAAGAAAATGTATTGACAGTAACCACTAACCACTCTCTTCTTTCCTTCTCTCTCTAGGCCTTTGCTCCAAACCAAGTGAAACCTTACATTTGCACTACAGAAGCCTGTCCACTCCTGTTTGTCAAAACCGAGATCCAGCAAAGGGCTTCAAGTGAAAAAAAAATCTGACAAAGAATTGCATTAAACAGCAACAAGCGATACCTAAAAACAAATAAGAAATTTAAAAAGGCAGCTACAGCTTTTTCTTTGTGGACGACAAAAAGCACCCGAGTCATCAACACTTGACAATACAAGCAGTCATGTTTCAGCGTCTGAGCAACCTGTTGTTTGGGGAGGTAGAAGAGGTGGCAGCTGAGCTGAAGGGACCCAACCCCTGTGTGACGGAGGCCGACGAGGAGGGATGGATGCTCGTCAACCTGCCTGGTGAGTCTCAACAGAGGAAGTGCAGTGGTGGCTTGAATAGGTCGGTGTGGCATTTTAGAGCCACACCAAATAGTCAAATTGTGTTGATGTGTTCAAATATTATGGTAGCTGAGACATACTTCTGTTCCCTCTTGCATGTCTATAATAATGACTAACATTTGAAGTGAAGAGTAGAAGTAATGATGGGGATGATGGGGTGAGGTGAAGAATCAGTCGGGGCGTGGCACATCTACACTGATGCTCACCCATATGGCTGCCACACCAAAAGTGTTGTCTGTCAAATGATGGAAACACATAATTCTCTGTGAACATACATCTCCTTCCTCTTTGTTTATGATCTCTATCATGACAAAGGAAATTACTGAGTATGTAAATTTGCTTCGGTGCCTGTTCAGAAGCCAACCAAACATCAAAAGCAACATAAAAGTACCTCTCAGCAGCGTCAAGACAAACATTATGTCACTGACATAATCAAAACCTTAGAGGGTCAACACAACTAATGATGTGACTCTTTTATGTTTTGTGTTTCCTTACCCCCTCTTCTTCCCCTCCTCCAATTTTTTTAAAACATCCCTACATTCCCCACACTGGTATGTGTGCGCGTGCGTATGTGATCCCTTAAAAATTGCCCCCTTTCATCCCGCATGGCTTTTTGAAAATCTACCACATTTGAATCATTTTTGAAACCTCCCACCTTAAACATCTGTCTTTATTGGACGTCTCATCCCCGATCTCATCGCTGCCATGCGCTCAGAAGACTCTGACTGCATGATGCAGGCAGAGGATGAGACGGGAGCCCCACTGAATGCACTATCATTTCCAGACAGTAACCAATTAAATCATCAAGACACACATACAAGGACTGAATCCCTGGTCCCCGTTCCCCACGCGCCTCATAAGCGCCGTAGGACACATAAAGGTCGGGCACGAGGTGCTGTAGCATCATCAGACCCCCTGTCTTGTCCAACCGCTAGCCCGTCAGACTTGGGTGCCACTACACCCGTGACCCTGCCTAGACGGGCCAGACTGTCCACGCCCTCCTCCACCCCGTCAATGTCCCCTGGCTCTGGAAGTGAGTGTGGGGGCAGTGGGGGTAGCAGTAGGGCAGGCCCAGAGAGAGGCTGCATGGATGAGAGCTGGTTTGTCACCCCTCCCCCCTGTTTCACTGCAGAGGGAGCCACAGCGGAGGCCAGCCCGATGGAGGACCTGCTCATTGAGCACCCCAGCATGTCTGTGTACGTCTCCTCGAACAACTTGTCCATGGTCTCCAACAGCAACCTGTCTGTGGTGGGAGAGGAAAGCATTGTCAGCCTGGCGAGCAGCGTGAGGTGAGAAATAGCACTCTTCATGCCAGCTGCACTTGACCTTCACCTGCTTTTTCAGCATCAGCACAACAACAATCGTACCTTTTCTCACATTTGTTCTCTCCCCTTGCAGCAGAGTGGCTGAACCAGCTGCCGCTCCCGCCACCCGCAGCACTATGCCCACCAGGGTGACCCAGGCAGGAGCCCTGGCCAAGGTCACCCAAGTGGCCAGGGTCCAGCGTAGCAAAGCCCGCATCGAGCGGCGCCATCTGGGCCGCAACCGCATCCAACGCCAAAACCGCACCAGGGAGCAGGTCCCCCGCCATGCAGCCCACGCCAGAAACACCTTCCTTCACCAGCCCAGCAAGCGTAACATCTGCCACTAAACTCCTCAGCAACCAGGGGGCATCGTTTACTCTGAGGGCATTAGTAGTGCATAGTCAACTCCAAGACACACACCATTAAATGTATTCACTATCCACTGCACATTTGCTTTCATTTCTGCACATTATATCATATTACAATCAGATACCAGTAGACCAGTAGCTTTTTTGTTTTGGTTTAGTCACAAACTGACCTGGTAGTTTTATGCCCCATTCTACTGTTATGAACCAAGCCCTCTGAGTAGATCTGTGTAGACCTTTATTATACTTATCGTCCATTGCAGTATCCAAACAACAAAAAAAAGTCTTCAAAATATTTATACAGGTTTTACTTAGTAACAATAATGTCTGAAAAACAACAAAAAGTTTAGCTCTATTAATTTTTTTCTCCTATCTTAGTAAAATATTCTCTATTCTTTCACTCTTCCTCAAGGCATGTTTTTTTTATTAACTCAACCATTAAATCCCTAAAATACTTTGTTAAATTTGGAGATAATGATTTGAAATTTAAATAACCAAGTGTACTTTAAGGCCTTTCTGGTGGAAACAATGCACGACAGAGACAAGTTAAGCCTTAGTATCTTTGCAGAGAAAACAACTCATCCGGTCTTCGAAGCTTTATATTACAGCTGATTATGTTTGGGGTTTTTTTTTTAGAAAAGGTGGAAGGATATACCGTGTGTGACGAGTGTGAGAGGAAAATCACTAGACATTTGTCTCTCTCCAGTTTGGTCTGTCAACATGCAAAGTAAAAAAGACAAAAGGGCAAGGAAACATGGGGCAACCTGTTTCATCATAGGAAACAGATGTCGTGATATTTCTCTCCTCTCACTTTGTGAAGGACGAGAGTAAAGTAGGAGATGGTGAGAGTACGAGCAAAACAGACTAAAGAGTAAAATATGATGAATTAGAACTCGATAGTATTAAAAGGAATGTGGTTAACATGAAAGGGTCATAGGAAAGTGTTATGTAACCCTTTGAGCAGCCTGTGAGCAAATTTCATGAGAGCAATTGTTTTGCATATTTGCTGTTGTTGCTCTGGATAAAGAAAAAGGCACCTTCTTTTTGTGAACATGAAGATTGTCAGACATAATAAATATATAAATAGAAATATTGAGTATGAATGGTGAGGTGAAAGCATACAGTGCTTGCCTTTGGGTTACAGGGTATGGCAGGTTAAAGTAAGTGCAGAGCGGTATTGATGGCAACTCTTTATTTTGTTTTGTTACATTGTTTTCTGCTCATTTTGTCCCATAAATCATAACATTAGTTTACAGTGTGTCTCTCTCTCTGCGTGTTTCCACCAAAGAAAGAAAAGAAAACTTCCTGTTCCTGTCAGACAAAGAGAAAGTACACGTTAACAAATAAACGCTCCCTATGGATCATACACAGCATAGTGATCATTAAATGTGTGGTCTGTAAACTAAAGCAATGTGCCCGGCACACATCAGCCATCTTCATCTAGAGTGTGCCGTGATCGTCTTTTGTTATCCATGTGAACACCAAAAAGAAAGTACTATTTACACATCGGTCCCTTTCATTGAAAAGTCACTGACTGCCCAGGAGGCAAATGTTAGGAGAAAGGGGGAGAAACGCCTCCTTAAAGCATCACAACACCCATCTTCGCTTGACAACACATTCAAAACTATCATCTTGCTTATGGATGTGCAACCCATTGCTCCATTACCCCTTTCTCTTTAGCACATCCAGCACTAACAGTGTCCACATAAAGATCTAGCATACTGATATGTATTCAACAACAATAGTAAACAATGGTGCTGAAGTGTATACTAATGTTTGTAAATTATTTGAGACATGGATGTAAGTTTGCACTGTCATACATTTTGTGCGTCAAAGTTTTAGCGGTGTGCTGTGTGCTTGTTTTTCTTTTGTGATATTTTATTTTTTTCTTTTCTTTCTGTTTTGATTCAAATTGTGTGTGAGAAAGTGTACTGACACGTTAAATGCTAGAAAACTCTTTGAAAAGACATGAATAATGGTCATGTATTTGTCATGTAAATATTACAAAACAATTTATAACGCTCTGTTAGATGTCAAAGCCTCTCAGGACTTGAGTCCACAACGTTGTGTCCGATGGTACTAATGAGAATCCTCTCTCTGCCTCACCTCTGTGCTCATTATCAAATCAAGAGGGCATTTCAGTGGCCAAAAGTGGTGTCTTTGCCCCAACTTCAGTCTCATTTCTTTGAGATGCACCATAAAAGCCGCACTAGACTCAGAGTTGATGTGCCATAGGCAAACACTGCCCTCCAGAGGGTCCACATAGCACAGCACAGGCTGTATGGATGCTGGTGTGGATACAGTACTATGGCATGGTTTCAATACAATCTGTACTGGTGTGTTCGAACAGATTGACAGACTGAGAGTCTGGGGATTCATTTCAGACTGTTTGGAGAATGGAAATGTCTTGTCTCATTTACATCATCTAGATAAGTAAGATACATTATTTTCCCTTGAATCACATACCACAAAATTTTTCATTTCTGCCAATAATTCTGTAAATTACTCTGTTTTATTCTAAATCTGTTAATATCTGTTAATTTATGATATAATTATGAATATGATATTTTTTTCTGTTTAAAGATGACTATTATGTATCCTGTTGATTCCTCCAAATGGTGCAGGAGATGGATCTGAGGTGACGAGTCTAACATGCACACATACGCACACACACACACACACACACACACACTCACTCACACACATAGTGAGCTCTGTTTAGGCTTCCTCACTCCCCAGGGGCTTACTATTCTAAATGACTGCATCTCTGAGGTTGAATTTTGTTTGCCTGTTGTAAAATAGTCCATACAAAATGAAAACAGGGTAATAATGAGAGATCACAGGTGTGTGTGTGTGTGTGTGTGTGTGTACATACATGTGTGTGCATGCAAAGTGTAAAGATCACCACAGATACCCCTCTGCTGCTGCAATCCTGTCCTGTTTTCCTTATTTTAGTTTCTTCCCTTTTCACCAATGTCATGTAAAAAGGCAATGTGTTCCCGAATGTTGTGTGTGATTATTGAAAGGTGTGGTTTAAGAGTGAAAGTCATCCAACTATGGGGAGACGAAGTGATCACCAGGTGTGTCAAGCCTATATGATGTGGACAGGGAAAGGATGAGGCAGGAGACAGATAGTTTATATATTTAAAAAAACAATTAAATGTATCATAAAAATACAATAGAATATGCTTGTATTTTCCCATATAGTTATTAGAACAGTTGTTCACCAATAGGATGTTTTAAATGAAAGGCGTTGAATGTCTGGGGAGTTTCATATGTTTTATGTTGTGCCCTGAAATGATGGCAGCTTAAAAACACTTGGGGTTACGCCCATGTTACATCTCAATTAGTACACCCCTCCCCCATAAAAAATGAAATATATAGACATATAAAATTTGGTGTATCTGATATCTACAGTATGGTGATTGTGCCTTTCACTATTTCTGCATGGTTTTTGTGATGTACTGATTTTTCCATCCCCAAAGTGGACGGTTGTCCACTGACAGGCAAGACCTATGCAAAAATCAACGGATGGGTTTTCCAGCATCCATTCAGAAAACACAGGTACCCGCCAAAAAAACAACAACAATAAATACTCAGGTTAATACCTGAATCTTGTGTCATTATTTTCATGTGGGAGAGCAGGAGTGAATGGGATTGTAACAAACAGTGTGTGATCTATTGAAGTATTCAGATCCATTGCCTGAGTAGAAGTAGCAGTACCGCAATGTAAAAACACTCCAAGTAAAAGTATTGCACTCCAAGATGTACGTAAGTAAAAGTAAGGAAGTAAACTGGTCTTAGATTTTAACTAGTTTACATACATTTGGGTAGTTTAATCAATGCATCATATTTTATAAACTGGTCAAAGTAACTAGTAACTTTAGTTGTCACATAAATGTAGTGGAGTCAAAAGTACATTAGGTATTAGGTAAAGTAAAATATTAAGATGGAGTGAAGTAAAAATGGCTGTGCTCAAGTAAAGTACAAGTACTTCAAAATTGTACTTGAGTAAATGTGTTACATTCAACCACTGTCTACCTTGCAGGTGACGGTATGAATGTAGGCGGAAATGAATAAACAGATGGGTGTGGTAATGGAGTGTAAATATAGTGTTCGGACTGAATATGCACAACATGGATTTATAGTGGCTTAGACTGGGCAATGGGAGAGATTAAAATAAGCAAATATGACCAAACATGTAAGATGCTGTATGTACTTTACAGTAGGGTGATTAGGCGCAAACTAGCCAAATATAGAATAAATAACCTCTGACCTTTCTGTGAATTGAGGAGAGTAAAACAATTTCCTGTTGATAGATCACATGAGTATTGTACACTGTTTATCCACACTCTTAAATAATCTTCCACCACCTATTTAATGGGTGGAGGAACAGGACAAAAATAAGCCCTTTTGGGAGGGACACAAGGTTTGTAATTGGAGCAGGTATTGTGGAGACCTGCTATAACCTGTCTATCCGCCTCACCAGTCCTATCATACGAACCAGAAAGACTTGGAGGTCCTGGGGGAGTCTTTCCAATTGGCCACTGTCATAATATTGGATGGGAAATGGCTTGAAGCACCTGTGCTGGAAATGGGATTTGGTGATCAGCTGTGGAGATGAGATTTAGTGGCTCTTTGTGGCTCCAACACCATCTACTAGGAAGTAAGTCTGATAATGGTGACTAGCCGACACCACTGCCTGGCAAGTCTTACCGGTTCTCCGGAGTTGAAATGTGAAGCTAACTTCTCTGCCGTGAGGTGTCGTGATTCAGGAGCTCTTGTAGTCTTGGTGACGGAGCGCTACGCTCACCTCACCTGCCGTGTTCGAAATCTGAAATAACATCTACGAGGATGATTTTTATTTGATTATACGTATTTCCCGACAACGGTGAGTGACACTAGCCTCGCTCGGAGCTCTTTGTAGCCGCATGTTTGTACAGAATGAACAGAAAGACGTGCTAGCTTGTGAAAGCGCGGCGAAGAAACACAGCACACGCACGATAACGTAAGCCATAAGGGGATTTGCTCTGTGTTTGTGTTTTAAACGGTAATAATGCAGTTGTTTTAAAATATAATTGGATGTCAATTTAGTTCATCGCTTTTCTACACTGTACGCCACAGGCAGACGGAGGCAGACATATTGTCGCATGTCAATATTTGCGGTAGGCTATGTTTGCCCAAGTATTGTAAAGCCTTTGCTAGGTAAATACGAGATGGATGCAACCTCAAATGTTAGACATATGCTTCTCTAAGGAATTTCCTTGTCGAAAACTACTTGACCTGCATGGTTTGTTATCTTTGGCAGGTGGCACCCTACATGACAAATGAAAAATGCATCATCATCGGAGCTACACACCCGTGCCTTGGCCTATCAAAGACATTCCCTAAGAAGTAGAAACTGCAGTGATCTTGAAGCAAGGGTGCTTATGTCATACAAGAAAACTACAAACCCCTGTAGGAGAATTGTGATATAATGGGATATTAAAGATCCCATCGAGTAGATGTAATTCTTCTACAGCAACACTAGAGGTCCATAAAGGTTTATTACAGTGATTTTTCATCTGGGTGACAATAGCAGGTGTGTGGCTGATCATCCCAGACAAGTAACATATGTTACTGGAAGTATGGATATCCTGGCCTAACTCCCTCACACCCTAAATATAAAGATAGGTTAAGTGTGTGACTGCAGGATCAACAGTAGCCATGCACAGCCCTGCTCCTGAAATTGTGGCAGGATACCCAAGTGGATGTGTGGCGGATAAAGATGCCAATCCAGAGACAACCTTGGGGAGTGCCTACTCTCCTGTGGACTACATGAGCATCACCAGCTTCCCCAGGCTGCCAGAGGATGACATGCTGTCTGGGGAAAATACCATAAAGTCTCGCAAAGATGATGATAACGTCCTGAGTGAGCAAGATACAGGTGAGTAAGCCAGGTCAGACACGATTACTACAAAACATACATTCCACAAACACTATACTTGGGTGTGTTTAGGTTTCTGGATGTGGATTCATGAAGGTGAATTGTTTTCAAATCTCCTGCAGCTGTTTTCACTATTCATTGCTGCCAATCATTTCTAAAGGTTGAATTTGAACAACTAATAATTATTTTCTCAATTAATTGTTAAGCCTATGAAATGTCAAAAATTGGTCACAGTTTTCCAGAGCCCAGTGTGATATTCTCAAGTGTCTTGTTTTGTCCGACCAACAGTCCAAAACCTAAAGATATTCTATTTACTATCATATATGACAGAGAAACGCAGCAAATCCTTACATATGAGAAGCTGGAACCAGAAATGTTTGAAAGCTTTTATATAAGAAATGATCAAAACGATTATCAAAATAGTTGCTGGTTAATTTGCTGGCGATCGAATTTGAACCACATAGGTGCTACTTTGTAGATTGCATGCATGCAAACTGACACATATTTGAATGGAGTTTGGAACATATTGGGGTGTATCAAAAATTGTGGTCGTCCTGCTCTTTCCTGTTCAGTCAAGCCTTTTGGTGTGTGTTGTTTGTCCCAGACGCAGATCTGTTTCTGAAGTCGGCTCGCCTCCAGCGTCTCCCCTCCTCAGCTTCGGACCTGGCTAGTCATGATATCGCATCCCTGCGGGAGACCACCAAAGACCCTTTTACAGAAGACTGTGCCTGCCAGCGAGATGGACTGACAGTCATCATCACAGCCTGCCTCACCTTCGCCACAGGAGTCACTGTAGCTCTCATTATGCAGATCTACTTTGGAGACCCACAGGTAGGGGTGTATTTGTGTCATCTGCAGTTGTACTTTTGTAATCATGCTGCAATAGTGTTGCTTTTCTCAAATAATTACAGGTGATTATGGGATTATGAGTAATTCTACATGCTCTCTCAGTGCCCTCCCACACTAGCCCAAATCAGTTCAAAGGCATATTAACAATGTCCACCTTCCTGCTTTGTTTCTTGCAAGGTCTTTAACCAAGGGGCAGTGGTGACAGATGTGGCCCAGTGTACATCTCTTGGCTTTGACGTTCTGGGGAAACAGGGCTCCAGTGTTGACGCTGCCATCACTGCTGCCCTCTGTTTGGGAATTGTCCATCCTCACACCTCTGGTATTGGAGGGTGAGTAATAGAAACATATTCATCTCCTCCAAACAGGACTGCCACTGAGGTTCTTGGACTCGGTTGAATACGAATATGAAGACAACTTTGTTTTCTGTTGATGTTTAGAGGTGGAGTTATATTGGTACATGACATCCGTAAGAATGAGACGAGGGTCATCGACTTCAGAGAGACGGCACCATCTGCCATCCACGAGGAGATGCTGCAGATGAACCTTGATATGAATGTAAGGCACTTTTTCTGCAGTATCCGTGTTGAGTATGAGAACAGAGGACAGTCGTGTTGTTCTTGCTCGTTGCTGTGGTTAATGTGTGCACCCTGTTCTTGCTGTTGCATTTCAGCCCGGCCTGCTGGTGGGAGTACCAGGCATGCTCAGTGGGATGCATCAGGCACACCAGCTCTATGGCAGGTACAGTAACTATTATGTAATGCTATTTTTATTCATTAAATCGTTCCCTACGCAATGTCATGAAAAGTCGTAGTCCTCATGCTGGTTTCTGGATTTTCTGCATTCCTTCCTTCTTTGATGTTATTTGTTTCGCTTTCTGACGCACCTGTGCTTATAAATAGAACATAATGTATTATTTTGACTAATTACTTCAAGACAAGAATAACGGCTTATATTTATGTCTGCTCTGACAAAGCCTGTGCTTGTCTTAGTGTTCAGAACTATAGGAGTGAGATCTCAAAAGTATCACCAGCTGTGATAAAAGCCACAGTGTTGGCCTGCAATTATTCTGATGCTGTGTAATTATCATGATCCTCAGCTGGTAAGAGGAGGAGGTTGAAGAACTAACTAACGTGCTTTATCCATGCCTGGAGCTTAAGTGTTATGCTAAGATATTGTGGATTGTCATTTAGGCACAATAATCCCATAAAAGATTCAGAGTTCAGGTTGTATATATAGTTTTAAACATTTGTAAACTAAGCCAATCTTTCGTGACTTTTGAATTCCCCAGAATGCCGTGGGTGGATGTGGTTACCATGGCAGCAGATGTGGCCAGAAATGGATTTAATGTAACTCATGACCTAGGTAAGTATGGTTTCATGTAGTGCAAATCACTGGGTGAAGGCACTGTAGCTAACTACACTGCTCCTGCGGTTTAAAAAAAACAAAACACCAGCAATATCGCCCGGCCTCAGTGTTATTCCCAATTAACACAAATTGAAGTCATATTTGAAGCTTAGATGTGATCTGCCTTTCCTCTCTCTCCCTAGCTGAAGCCCTGTCTAAAGTTAAGGACCAAAACATGTCGGATGCATTCCGGGATTTGTTCCTCCCCAACGGTCAGGCTCCCCTCTCTGGGCTGTTCACCAGACGTCTTGATTTAGCAGCCATCTTGGATGCTGTCGCAGTTAAGGGGATATCAAAGTTCTACACTGGAAACCTAACGCAGGAAATGGCGGCAGCAGTAAGGAAGATTTTTGTTTCCCCTGTCTCCAACTATGATTATATAAGTAGTCATGAATTCTGCATAGTCTCCATTGGGAGTTATTTTACCACTCAAACACTATGTCTCTGTTGTGCTTTCACCTCTGCTTTTTATGTTTTTGGAGAGGGTGAGGTAGTAATTCAGTACTGTCATATCGTGACAAAATAATGATTAGTCAATTAATTATTGCTCATAATTCTGTGGTCTAAAGAAAAGATATAAAGACAGTATGTATTAGTTACACAAAATAATCTCACCAAATGAATCCAAGTATTAATGAATTTAAGAAAATGAGAAAGAGTTAAGAAAATGAGTTTTAGTTTTGTACAGGTATCAAATAGTTCACACATGAGATGGGTATGAGATGCGGGCATTGGATTGCAAATTTCAGTCTCTTTTAATCTAAAGAACCCTTGTCCTTTTAATTTGAGAAGAGAGTAACTTTAAGACACACCACTAAATCAGTATCTAACTACAAACACCACAGGTCAAACCAGCTCACATTGTCCTTAAGAGTCGCTGGGCATTATTTGACTATGAATACATTTGTGAGCTTAGTAAGTAAACTAGTAGAATTGATTCAAGGATCCATTGAGGGTTAGTGACGACAGTGCACAGGACAACGATTACTCATCAACTTTAAAATTTAACTCTCTATGCATTTTTAATAGGTGCAAGCAAGAGGCGGAGTGCTCACAGAGGATGACTTTGGAAACTACAGCACAGTCTTACAGCAGCCAGCAGAGATCATCTATCAAGGTAAATACTTGTTGTATTTACATCAGAGCTGATGGAAGAAGGAAGGAAGAACCCACACATTAGCATAAAATTCACTTGACCTGAATCATAGATGGGATTGCTGGGCAACAGCTCTCTTTGTTCTTCTCCAGTTTTCTTCCTCATTTTTGGGGCCTAATCACTTCAACACTGTTGAAGTTCATTCAGACCTCAAAATGTTCAGCTCACTGAGGATAAATAAGTACTTAACAATGACCAACAACATGTCCACTTTCACATGGTTAATTGTGTGAGCAGTGCAGTACACCTGCACATTTGAATACTGTGTTTGCGTAAGCATGGACTGCTGTTGACCCAGGAATGCAAATATGACAGACATGACTCCTCCTTATGTATGCCGTATAATCACATTTCTTATTCCTCACATTGTTCCATTTGTCTCGTCTTCTATGTGTCACAAATATTGGGGGGGGGGGGTTTCTGTGTGAGTTCTTCATATTATTTTTATATGATAGATGTTGTGATTTGTTTTATTTATTTTTTGCAGTACTATATATTTTCTTTGGCACTGCAAACATACAGCATAGAGTGCAAATGTTTTATTGTTTTAAGTGTTATGTTCAACTATTGCAATTTTCCTTTTGCATTATACTTTATACATGTCAGTTTCATTCTTATTGATTTTTCTTTGCTTCATCCTATTTGATGTTGCCACTGAAATGATTCCATGTCACAATAGAAATCATTAAATTGTCAATCTTGTGATTGTTTCTGAAGGACACCATGTGATGGCAGCCCCGGCCCCACATGCAGGTGTTGCCTTGATCACTGCTCTCAACATCCTGGAAGGCTACAACATTACCAGCCAGGTGCCCAGGAACAGCACCTACCACTGGATCGCAGAGGTAGAACTGCTTCACCACTACATAGCATAAACAGTGTGCAAAGTACAGTGTTAATTTTCCATTACTCTCCCAGGCTGTAAAGATAGCTCTTGCCCTGGCTAGTGGGCTGGGAGACCCCATGTATGACACATCTGTCTCAGAGATTGTGGCCAAGATGCTGAGGTAGAGATCCTCATCTTCTTCTTCATCATCTTTGAATATATAATGTATATATCCATCCTAATTCAGTAAGGCATTGAAGGCTTTCATTAAACTCTGCCATTTGATGTTCCCGTCTCCAAGTAAATCACAGGCCTCCCTCCTCCGCCAGATGATCAACGACTCTCAGGCCTTTCCTGTCGGCCATTACACTCCATCATTTACCTTGGAGGAGGGTGCAGCAGCTGCCCAAGTCATGGTCATGGGCCCAGACGATCACATTGTGTCAGTCATGAGGTATGCCTTGCTTTCATTGAACTGCTATTGTACATTGTTTAAGCAAGTCCCAGTGACAGTTATGAGTGGAATGATATCACTGGAAAACTTAAACTAAGACCTTTTTTTTTTTTTTACTTGTGGCTGTTTTCAGCTCTCTAAATAAACCATTTGGCAGCGGGATAGTGACTCCTTCAGGAATTCTCTTGAATAGCCAGATCCTGGACTTCTCCTGGCCTAATAAAACACAGAACTCGTCACCTAACCCAGTAATTGTGCTTTCTTTTTTTAATTGATCGCAGTATTGATTGACATTGTATTGAAATTTCTTGTAGTTCCTCATGGTTTTTGTTTTCTTTTGCTGTAGCATAACAACCTCCAGCCTGGGAAGAGGCCCATGTCCTTCCTGATGCCCACAGCAGTGAGGCCTGCCGTGGGGTTATGTGGCACATATGTAGCCGTTGGATCTTCCAATGGAGATAAAGCTCTCAGTGGCATCACACAGGTTATTTAATTACTAAAACAATTACTTAAATTCATTGTTAGATTTTTATCATGGTGTAGATATAATTTTTTAGAAATGCATTTTGGTTTGTTCCTATCCAATCAAATGAAATAACTCTGCCTATATTATTCCTAACAATTAATTTATATGTGCGTTATTATTCTATATATCTTATTCTGTTTTCTGATCCCTCACAGGTGCTGATGAATGTTCTGTCTTCACGTAAAAATATGAGTGACAGCTTAGCGTATGGAAGACTCCACCCACAGCTGCAGCCCAACACCCTCCTGGTAGACTGTGAGTTTTTCCAACTGATTGATTCAATTTCAATTCAGTTCAATTTTATTTATATAGCGCCAAATCACAACAAAAGTCATCTCAGGACACTTTACAAATAGAGCAGGTCTAGACCGTACTCTTTATAATATTATTACAGAGACCCAACTGAAAAGAAACCTGGGGTTGTTCTTGTTCTCCTCTATTAATGATGAATAATAGGCTGCTCTGGCATTACAGAGGGCCTTCCTATAAGTTTTAAGACTATCTTGCCAAATTAAACGTGATTCTTCCAGTTTGGTGGAGCGCCATTTCCTTTCAAGTTTCTGCGACGTTTGCTTTAATTTGTGGGGCAAATAATTTTAGTGGGAGGTGGCAAAAATCATGATGATATGTTTGTAAATGCTGTAAACCCTATATTGCAAACACCACATTTCTAACTGGCTCCAGGAATGAGGTCAGTTTCTGGTACATTACCATCGTGATCCAGTACAGATCAGGATGTCTTGGATCTGGCTGAGATCTAAATATAATCTGATCATGGCTTAAAGTACTTAGTCAAAAGGGTCCTGGATGTGTGCTTGGTTTGAAACATGATACACTATGACCTGCTTGACCAAAAATCCTCATAGACATACAATCCAAACATGCCGTGTGAACTCAGTGAGTGTTATTTTCCTTTTACCTGATAAACATACCAGGTGTAAACGTGACCTTATTTATTTTTCATTGTTCTTCCCGCTAACCTCGGCTCACCGTCCTCTCTCCCACTGTCGCTTTCTCTCCTACAGCTGAGTTTCTAGACGAAGATGTGGAGCTGCTGCAGGCCAAAGGTCACAAGGTGGAGAGGATGGATGTTCTCTCATTGGTGGAGGGCACCCGGAGAACCAATGACCTCATTATTGGGGTGAAGGACCCCCGTAGTGCTGATGCCTCCGCCCTCACTATGTCCAACATGCCCTAGTGCACCCGCCCCCCTCCCCATCCCATACTCATACATAAAGAAGAAGGGGTAAGAGTAAAACTATATGATTGATGGTTAGTGAGGGAGTAAGGAGGCTGCTCATCAACTAATACACTTAACATAATGGCAAAGTGCTGTTGTTTGACAGTGTGAACAAAAAGTCTTTGTCTGAGATGACCTTGTAGACATTTTTTTGCTGACATGCAGAAAACTATGAAGGATCACCATCTCACATACCGATGTTGGTATGCCCTCTCTCACAGCCTCAAATAACGTCCAGTCCCAATGTAGATATTGTTGTCCGTCCATTAATGGCATCAGTCAAAGTCTGCAGCCTATATTACACAGAGAAGGGCGTAGAGATGCATAAATTCAGATCTGATGCAGTCCAGTTCCACTTAAAGAAAGCAATAAACTTAAAAGGTTTAGAGTGGATTTACTTAGTGGATGTGAGAAAAAGAAAATAGAAAAGTGTAATGGCTTTTGAAGCTATTTTCTCAACCTTGAGTGGCAGCTAGTTTTTGGTCTGTGAGGTACGGAGTATGTTGCATCAGGAATACTGATGGAAATGAATGATAGACAAATTGATTCTTTGCAAGAATGGGCAGACTTGAAAGAAGTAATTATGCCACACCAGGAAGCCACCATTTACAACACATGCATGGTCCTCAGTGCATTCGACCCAGCTTTCTGCTTTTCAGTTCTTCCACGGCATTTTACCATCACCCCAAATAACACATAAGATCACGTGGGATGGTGAAGATAATAATATTTAAACCAGTGATCACACCTGAATAGACTATACTAAACTGAACACTGAGGCTAAACCATTTACTCTCCTGCTCTTTATATGCTGTGTAACTGTGATTAGATGTTGTTTACAGCTGCTGGAGTTTTAATTGTTGCAAACAATCAGTGGCTCCTTGGGACCATGTTAACACTAACACATTATTTACACAAAGCAAGTCATACAGAACTACAGTAAGACCTTCATATCTCAATTGATTTCCTTAAACAAGAGGATTTGCTTCAGGTTCACATGTGTTTGATATTACTAATGGTAGAATAAGTGTATTTAAATATATAATTTCAGTATAATTTACTTGTTGCATGATTATGTTCTCATTTAAAGCTTGTGGCTTACATTTGTTTTTATTTAGAGTGGGGATACTTGTTTTTAGAATGGGAATAATCTGATTCGTTACAGATGGATTGAATGCAATCTGTCTATTTTTATATGAATATTTGTTGGGCTGTATACATTATTTCTACTGTTGTAACAATGCATTGAATCACCTCATTCTAGAAAAGGCTGTTATGTTTATTTTTGTGTACTTGTGTGATTATTTTAGATAGTAGATTTGAATTAACAACCAACAGCTTTTGTAAAACACTGCATTCTAAAAGTGGTTAATGGCCATTGCTGACTGATCAAACATGTCCTTAACCTTGTTGTCTCTGTTATTGGGCACTAGTGCAATATGACTGTTGATGCTTGTTTCCTGTACTGTAGAGTACCATGCCTTAAGGCATGCATTTGCACAACACCTGATGTTTGATTTCATGTGCATTTGTATCTGATTTTAATAAAAATCAGCACTGTCCAAACCTAAGAAATAAAATGTTTGCACACATCATAACACTGAAGAATATTTGCCCCTTTGTTCCTCCATACATGTGCATTTGGTGCATCTCACCTACTGTAGAATAATTAAGTTAGCTTGCTCTTTCCACATACTAAATTGAGCGGTTCTTGGATGACTGGACTTTTGAAACTAAGCTGATGTACTTTACAAATGACATATAGCCTTTATAGCCATTACCTGTTACTATTTATAAATGCTGGTGTCCAAAGAATGTGCACACCAAACAAGATTGTGCTGAATATATTTATATAGAGGCATTGCAAAAATGTAACCCAAGTGTGTATTGTATTAATATAGTATTAGTGTATTAATTGCAGAAAATGTTCAGTCTTTAGGCTTAAACAAAAATGCTCATGATAATATGATACAAGGAACCAAAATGTTAAATGGAAATGTGAAAAAGGCTTTGGGTGTGCAAAGATGAAGTTCGTAACAAAGGTAACTGGATTCGTTTTTTTAACTGCTTAATGTTAATTCTTACTTTTAGTATTTAAGTATTTTGTATTAGGACTACTCCAAAGGACGTTGGTATTCCTTCCTCAATTGGGATTTTATTTTGGAAAGCAATACCGGAAACAGTATGTTTCGTTCTGCTAGCTTGACATCGTTTCTGACTTGCTTGTGATTCATGTTTTGTTAGCTAATCTGGCTAGCAGATGTCGAGTTGAACTTATTTTCAGATGAATATATGTGGTAAGTATTTTGCTTTTGTTATGCGTAATTCACTGCTAATGCTATGTGGCAAGTTAAAGCTAACGAATGTGAAAGCTGATAAGTTGTGCTTCAATGCATTGATGATGAATTAACTGCAGTGCTACCTAGCTAACGTAGCTAACATTTGCTAACAGGAGCTTTCGGAGAAGCCAGCAGGAACCGCCTTGACATTAATTCTTATCACCTTTGATAGTGTGGTGTCTGCTAGAAACGCATTGATTTGAACTGTAAGTGACGTTCATATGGGCATGAAAATGCACTAACATAGGAAACTACATATTTGTTTTCTCCCTGCCGACTTTGATGTCGTTACGTTAGCTTATGTTTGAGTTAAGGCCCGTGCTACTGCTGGGCCGATCATGTTAACCAAGCTGGCCACCGGTTATGGAAGTGGATTTATACAATGTCACGTTATTTGACATTGTTGCAAATCACACTACAGTTAAGATATCCTGGCCACCCACAGTACCTTTTTGCGATCTTTTGACATGTCTGCAGGTATAAGTTTAGTATCACGGGTTTAAGTGATATCGCTAACGTAGAGTTGTGTTATTAACGTTAGCTTTAACGTTACTGTGATAACGTCATCTATTTGCTTGAAGTCTGTTTACAAAAGAAATAATACATTTTTTGCTTGACCTTATCTCACCTGAAGCTTGTAGTGTATATCGTATAACTGAAAACTTGTAGCTACCTATTTATCCAGCATCTGATCTACTAGTCAGTTTTCACTTCTTCAGTACTCCATTGTATCCACTTTACTCTCTTGACTATGACACCAGTGGTTTACACGATGGACTAGTGATCTGTGTCTTTCTCGTGTTCAATTTCAGCATAAAACGGTCCAAACGCCACTCCTAGTTAGAGGGGAGGATGGCACATCAACGTACCCAACCTTCGTTGTCCCAGAGGACAGAGTACCTGGAACCAGATAATGATTCCGACAGGGACTCTGGTGTTGGGGATGATGCAGGGGAGGATGCTGACAGTTGCCATGGAAGCACAGTAACTGAAGAGGAGAAAGTCAACAAACAAGATGGCACAGAAGAAAACAGCGCGGAGGGACAAGATTTTACAGTTTTTGTCGCCTTTCAAGGGAATATGGAGGATGCGGACTTCAAACAAAAACTTGACACTATCATCAGTGGGATACCAAACATGCTTGATATGGGTTAGTTTAATTTTGACCACTTTGACTTTGAAGAATCTCTTATTCTGCTAATCAGTGTCAAAATATCCAAAGTACATCCACTTTGTTTCTTTGTTGTAAAACAAGTCCAAGGGGGTTGCACACACGTTTCACAAGCACTGCAAATGTACATTTGAAACGTGCCCCTATTTCTGTGTGCTATTGTATATTTCAACAACAGTTTTGTGTGTCCATCCTTTCCTCATTATTTTCTGATCAATAGTCTCTAGATTTTTTCTCATCTTGTATACACTATAATTACAACTTGTATCCATTCATTGTCCCTCTTTTAGGCTCTGAGAGGCTACAGCCACAGCACGTGGAGCCGTGGAACAGTGTGCGGGTTACCTTCAACATTCCTAGGGATGCTGCTGAGCGACTCAGATTGTTGGCCCAGAACAACCAGCAGCAGCTCAGAGACCTGGGGATTCTCTCTGTGCAGATAGAAGGTAACAGCAGAGCCTTCAAACCCCTGAAACTGAAAACAGAATGCAAGACACAGTGTTTGTTTGTTTTTCATCTGTGGCACTTCAAAATAAATGATACAAACTAGACCTCCTGTTGTAAATGTTTGTTATATTGTTTCCTCTTCTGATGTTCAGGGGAAGGGGCCATCAATGTGGCTGTGGGACCAAATAGAGGTCAAGAGGTCAGAGTGAATGGACCAATTGGAGCACCTGGCCAGATGAGAATGGATGTCGGCTTTCCAGGGCAGCCTGGTCCAGGTATTAGCTTACTGAATTTATTACACACGGTCTCTATATACCAACTAGACTGAAACTGTGCTTGAATATTAGATAGTAGTTCTTTCAGTAGTAGTAATGATAGTATTTGGGGTTTTTGATAATGGTACAGAAAAAAAGTTGAATCTGTTGCTTGGTTGTTTTTAATTCTTGTTTTGCTTTGTGTGCAGCCATTCACTGGTTATTTATTTTTGTGTAGCCATTTATAAATATTGGCTATTTGCCTGTTTTCACATAATGATTTAATATACACATATTTCCACAAGGAGGGGTAAGGATGGCTAATCCGTCGATGGTTCCACCTGGGCCTGGCATGGCAGGTCAAGCTATGGTACCAGGCAGCAGTGGACAGATGCACCCTCGTGTTCCGAGACCATCATCACAGACAGGTTCAGGTCTTTATTTGTTGTTCGTCAAATGATACATGTTCTACTTTTGAATATCTTACAGCTCAGACAGTACAATAATTGAAAAACTGCATCTTTCTCTCTCACAGATGTGATGGATCCAATGATGCCAGGTATGTCAGTTCAGCAACAGCAGCAACTTCAGCACCAACAGGCTGGTCCACATGGCTCAGGCCCAATGCCTCCTCAGGCTGCCCATCACATGCAGGCTCTGCAAGCTGGGAGACCGCTCAACCCTGCTGCACTACAGCAGCTACAACAACAGCATCACCAACAGCAACAGGCCCAGCAGCAAGCTCAGCTCTCCCAGCTTGGACCTAGACCTCCATTCAACCCATCAGGCCAGATGGCTGTGCCTCCTGGCTGGAATCAGTTGCCACCTGGGGTGGGGCTCCAGCCACCAGCCGCCCAAGGAGGCCCTGCCTGGAGAAAGCCCCCACCTCAAGCCCAAATGGTTCAACGCCCACCTTCCCTTGCTACAGTTCAGACTCCCAGCCACCCTCCGCCCCCTTACCCATTTGGCAGCCAGCAGGCTGGGCAGGTATTTAATGCCATGGGACAGGGACAATTACAGCAACAACAGCAGACAGGAGTTGGTCAGTTTGCTGCCCCCCAGCCTAAAGGCCCACAGGCTGGCCCTGGTGGTGTCGCAGGACCGCCCAGACCCCCTCCACCCATTCCACCAACGTCTGGACCGCAGGGCAACCTCACTGCCAAGTCCCCTGGTTCCTCCTCGTCTCCTTTTCAGCAGGGTTCACCAGGGACTCCTCCCATGATGGCTCAGAGACCTACAACTCCACAGGGTTTTCCCCAGGGAGTTGGATCACCAGGAAGAGCAGCCCTCGGCCAACAGGGTAACATGCAACAAGGATTCATGGGAATGCCCCAGCATGGACAGCCTGGGGCCCAAGTTCACCCAGGTGGGTTACAGTTTCTTCTTATAGAGAAATAAACATAAAAAAAATGTGGGTTTTGGCCATTGTAAAAGAGTATGTTATGTTTAAGTCATACTAAATGTTGTACTCCAATGTCTAAAATAACAAAAGCAATGAATACTGATCACAGGCATGTCGAAGCGTCCCATGGGCTTTCCAGCTCCAAACTTTGTCCAAGGTCAGGTGAGTGCCAGCACTCCAGGAACCCCTGGTGGAG